>NC_132915.1:86553614-87879632 GCF_047675955.1 Chlorocebus sabaeus
TGAAAAGTCGTCCTCATCCACAGATGGTCAACATTATGATGGAATTTTGTTTTCCTCTCATGTGAATTTGGAGCTGATAGATGCTTCTCAGCTCCTTGCTGGGACCTCACTGACAAACCCGCTGGCCCCAGAACTACTTGTGACATCAGGATGACGCTTGTGAGGTTCCTGTTGGTATCTTCTGCTGAGCTACAGGGCCCAGTGGACAAACACTGATGAGAACCTGAAGTTCAGAATTCGTCACTGCCCCTCACAAAGCCTATGTGACCGGGAGTAGATGACTAAACCCTTCACTGTCTTTTCTCCTATGAGAACATAACATTGTCTGGTTCTAACACAGAGAACAGCAAATGAGTTAGCAATGTCCAAATTCCCTGCAGAAACACTTGGGAAGGGACTGCCAAAATGACCTTCTCTTGCAAATTCAGGGTTACACTCAAAACTCTCCAAGGGGACTTAGTGGCTGACATTCTAGTATTCCATGATGAATCAGCCCTGAAATTTGCACAGAGACAGTCATACTGAGGAATATGCAGTGTCTGGGGAGAAATGAGGTATCTGGATGAAAAATGGAGTGTCCCCAGATATTTGGGGGAGGAGATAGGAGCAACCCAGAAACCCTCCATGTCTAATCAAGTGACTCATCTTGTGACAGCAGTCCCCATCCCCAATCCACCTCACCAAAAAAAGATGTTTTGCATCGAAAATCACCACTCACGGACACAAGGTATCTTAGGCATGATAGCAGTAGGTCTTTCCCTGAAATGCTCCACCTTTGCTTCTTTAAAATTTTAGCAGTTATTTGCTATGTTTCCCTGTGCCAGAAAAAGAGGAGAGGATGACTTGGGTTCTTCTATTTATGTAGATGTCACGTGCTTTTGACAGTTCTATCACATTTCTGACAGTTACATATTTTTATTCATGAGTTATTTGATGGATTGGTTCTTTGGGGGCATCAGAAGTTTACACTGGAACACAGTTAAGGGCATGCAGACCTCATACTTTTGACACCAAAGGTCACACTTTGGATTAGGCGCTAGGGGCCAGGCCTCTAGACCACAGGAGCAAACACAACAGCAGTTTTTCAGAATTCAAATCGGTGGGAAACAAGGCAAAGAAGATGAAGCTGAGAGAGATTTTTGTGGCTGTCTTAAGGACATAAAAAGTCATGAAGCATAAAAAGGCCTCATAGGGATTCCCCCATATTCCCAGCTGCAGAAACATTCTGCTTAGCTTATTTTGGAATCTGAGCCAGAAGACCCTTGGTGAGAGTGCCAATGGCCTGCTCCTGGCCCAGCTACCTGCTCCCCTGTATGCCTTAGAAAACATGGACAGACCCGGCTCCTCCTCAGCCTTGGGACAGTTCCTTCCAGCTTCCCAGTGATGTTCTTGGACTGCACCAGCAGCTGCTGGCCCAGAGTCAGTCCAAATGCCCAAATGTGCCAACGCAGAGCCAGGGATGCCAGACTTGGCATGGGGGGCCGCCTGCCTGGGGCCATTGGCTTGCCTCAAGAAAATAGAGTTTGAGAGGGCCTGGAGTTTCAGCCCCTAGGTAGGGCTGGGTGCCAGTGGTTTTCTGTAATTACACATGGTCCTAAAATGTGTTGTTCTCAAAATTGGAAAATGAACTGTGGATTGGAGTCTCCACATGTACCCACCATTCTCTACAAAATGCTTCATTTGGGAATATTCAATTCCTTTTCATTTCCTTAAAGCAGTCATTTTTCAAACATTTTCAAAGCAGTAGACTCCACCTTTCCAAAAAACCTTACGCCTATATCCCACAGGGAAACTGATGAGATTGGGGCTTATACCCCCACCCCATTAAGCGATTTCATTGTATACCTTGTCATCCCCTGAGGTCTAACCACAGTTTCCTTAAGCTTGCAGAAAAACTTATTTGAAAGCAATAGTTTAAGAAGTTTTAGAAACAAATCCAATCTTTCTTAAAAGCCAATGTTTTAATGATCAATTTTTAGCAGAAAAAAATAAGAAAATTCACATCTTTTTCAGTGTCAAAATGCATTCAACAAACATTTTCTGAATATAGGGCACAAGCCAGGCACTGAACTGGGCACTGGGGATGAAGAGATGAAACACAATTCTAGCATCTAAATAGACCTTTGTTGGTGAGTGGCCTTGGGAAAGTCACTTGCACCTCTCTGAGTCCCTGTGAAATTATGAAGGAAAAAAGTGCTAACAATGTGAGAACTGATGATTATTGTCATATGGACTCTTCATTTTACACTAAAGGAAGTTGAGTTCCAGAGTGGGATATCAGACTCAAGGTCCAGACTTCACGTCCAGTGCACTTCTCCTGCACTTATAGGAGAAGACAGGGAGGAGATAAAGATGAGAGTGACTTGGGAAGAGCAGGATAGAGGAGACAACCTGAGTCTTCTGATCCAAACGTAAAAACTGAAGATACTGAGTCTTAGATGATGGTGCAAAAGGACTGCAGAAGTTGGGTATTCAGAGCCTCATAGAAATGACGTGAAAATCCAATGTACCAGTTTGATATAGGATGAGTTCCCATTACAGATGACATTCCTTATGGTTTTCATGGCATTTACACTGCCAGTATCATATTTAACCCTCTCAGCAAGCATCTAGATAGGGTAGGAGTGACATTGTCCTCATTTCAGAAATGGAGAAACTGAGTCTCAGATATGTAAGCTGACTTGCCCAATGTCAAACAACTGATAAGTAGCAGAGTTCTACTCTTTCTGTTCCAGTTGAGTAATGTATTAAGAGATAGGCATGGGTCTGAATTCTGCCCTGGGGGTGTGAAGATGGAGTGACATTGACAGAACTGGAGAAGAAAAGGACTTGGCATTTATAGAGCATATACCTGTACCATCATATCAAAATGCAACACAGCTATTGCCTCTTGGAACATTATAATAGAATGGGGAAATCAAGTATATAAAGAGGTAAATAGCATCTAGGGTCATGAGTTCTATACCCGAGATATGGACAGGAGCTTGTTTAATGGTTATAGCAACCAGGTAATAGACTTTTTATTAAATTTCCAACTATCTGATGAGAAAACTGAGACTCAGAGAGCCCAAGTAATCAGCTCCCAGGTCATGCAATCAATACATTGAGGGAGCAGGTGTTGAACTCTTGTCACTGACTCCAAAGCCCTCTTTGTACTTACCCAGCTGCCCACAGCTTCTATGAGAGTGTCTGCAGGCGTGCTGGCTGGAGGGGGAAGGAAGGAATAATATTATTTCATTTATGTTTTATTTATGTGGTGGTGTGATATTTATCTAGCAGCTTTCATCTGGGAGTTGTGAAGTGTTTTATAAACAGGTTCTTATTTTTTCCTCCCTCTCCTTCCACTCCTCTACCTGAATCCTTGAGAACAAAAGAGGTTTCCAGGGAAGACCAAGGTCACCAGGGTGGACAGGTGTATATGGGATGGTGGTTCCCCACGTGTGGATACAGCTGTGTTTGGTGATAACAGCAATAATCTCTTATATTTGTATATCCCTCTGTTGTTTACTAACCTGCCTCGTGTCTAACTTTTATTTGATACCCACACCAGTCATGTGAAATCGGCGGAACAAGCATCATTTTAAAGAGGAGGAAACTGAGGTCCAGAGAGATCAATTAAACTGTCACATGGCCTGACATAAAAGGAGTGGAGAGTCAAACTCAGGTCTGCTGATTCATACAAAACAATGTTGAGTAATGGCTAAGTGGCTGAACTTTGGAATTAGGCTGAATTGAGTTTGATTTTGATCTCCTCTGTGCCTTCAGGGCTATGTGCCTGGGGTGGTAGACTTCATCTTTCCGATCCTGCTTCATTATCTGTGAAGTGGGCAAACCAATCATTTTTATCCCAGAAAGCTGCGAAGAATCTGTATCAATTATATATGAAGTTAAAGAACTTATTGCAGTGCCTGGTAGGTAGGGATCTCTCAATAAACAGCAGCTATAACTAAGACCCCAACCAAGGTCTCTTTCCACTATAACCAGTGTCTGAGAGGAGGACTTGGAGCTCACATACACCTGAGAGGATCTATTTGCAGGCAGGTAAAGGTACAGGGTTTACCTGAGCTGCCCCTCAAGCTGAGGTTCTGTGTCCCATTCCCTCCCCTCAAGGCATCAGCCTCTGCGTGGGGTGTATTCTCAGGCAGGTTGTCTGAGGCAGCAGCTGCGGGAGGCATACACTCCCAACTCACCCCCACACACCCTGCCCACCTGTCTCCACTCCTTGCCTCTGGCAGCCCCACTTTGCCTAGCAGAAGAGCAGCAAACCTGCGTCCTCAGGTGCTCTCCTCTTAGCTCCCCCACCCCAGGACGCAGCCAAAGAAAACCAAAGCACTCTGTTTGTTTTCTAAGCTGGAGCCAGGAGCGATTCCCGTAAGGCACTGCCTGGCTTAATGGGGCTGTGTCTGGGCCTTGCCTCTAAGCCAGGCACTGGCAGTCAGGATGCTGCTCTCCTGCCTGGCTCCACCAGAGGCTGTGGCATTTGCTTAAGGTGATTCAAAGTCAAGGCCAAGGGGACAGAGATGGCAGGAGGCTTGGTTCTGGTTCTGTCTGCACTGACTCACAGCGTGACTCTGGACATGACCCTGTCCAGCTCCAGGCCTCAATGCCTCTGTCTCTCTACCTTTACCAAAAGGCAGCTGCTTGTATGTCAGTAATTCTTTACCCTGGCTGCATAGGAGAATGACCTGGGGGAGGGTTTTGTTGTTGTTGTTGTTGTTTTGTGTTTTTGAGATGGAGTTTCACTCTTGTTGGCCAGGCTGGAGTGCAATGGTGCAATCTCGGCTAACTGCAACCTCTGCCTCCTGGGTTCAAGCAATTCTCCTGTCTCAGCCTCCTGAGTATCTGCAATTACAGGTGCCCACCACTATGCCTGGCTAATTTTTGGTATTTTTAGTAGATACGGGGTTTCACCATGTTGGCCAGGCTGGTCTCGATCTCCTGACCTCAGGTGATCTGCCTGCCTCGGCCTCCCAAAGTGCTGGGATTACAGGTGTGAGCCACCATGCCCAGCCTGGGGAAGGTTTTAAAAATCGATGCCTGGGCCCCATCCCCATAAATGACCATTGAATTGGCTTAGTATAGGGGTCTGGGCAGCAGTACTCAGAAGCTCAGTAGGTGATTCCTGTAGGCAACCAGGGTCTAGATCCATGACCCTAAATAAATGCTGAGATCCCTGTGGGCTCTTGCATGTAAGGATTCTATCAAAGAGATAAAGGAGTAAGAAGCAGAGACTTCTAGAAGGAGAAATTCTGATGGGTCTTTGTCTTTAAAGTATCATCAAATTAAATTGTCTCATTGGACAGATGAGAAAATTGGGGTCCCAAATTAAGGGATGAGTTTAAAGTCACATAATGAGTGGCTGGTGGCCTGGTCTAGAACCTGTATCATCTGAATCACATAGCAAACTACAAAAATGTCAGTAATAAGAAGATCAGAGGAGGAGGAGGAGGAGGAAGGTGAAAATACAGAAAGAAGGAAATGCAAAAAAGGGCAAATCAAAAATGAAAAAAAAAAAACAGAAGGAAGTAAAAGAAAGGAACGGGAGGTCAGGGAAGAGAAAGGGGTAAAATGTAGAGGGAGAAAAAGAAATAAAAGCCACAACTGAGGCACGAGCAACTCGGCTAGTACCCTGTGAGTCAGGGCAGCTCTGAGCCACACTTGGCTGTACAGTTCGTATTCGGCAATTGCAACCCAGGCAAGAGCTCTGATCCCAGCTGGGGCCCCAAGCCTGGGGCTGGAGCCTGCGTGGGGGCGGTCTGACTCACAGCTGCTACTTCCTCACCCTGTTTCCAGTCTCTTGCTCAATCCAGGCAGGATAGATGCTCTTTTGCAAGGTGATCCCAGCCCAGAGGGCCCTGCAACCTTTATGAAAGGATTCTGGTTAAGCATAGGAAACAAATGGGGCAGGAGACCCTGTACTCCTAAAATGCTGAACAGCAAGATGACTCCCAAAGCGGCCTGCCCTTTCCTGCCTCCAGGCCTTTGTTTGATGCTCACTTCTATTGGAGTGCCCTTCCCCACAGATACCCTGTCTTGCATGGCATCTGAGGCCTCCCAAGTCTGGCCCTGTAATATCTCTCTACTCATGGTTCCCTCCATGCTTCCTACACTACCTATAAGGCCATTTATTAAAAGTAATTAAAAGTAATGGCAAAAACCGCAATTACCAACCTTAAGACATTTCCTACTACTCACCTTTGCTTATGATGTGCTCACTCTCGTATGCAATGGAACCCACAGACATCTTTCAAATCCCACAAACACATGAAAACCCCACATGAAATGTCCCTGCTTTAATTCCATCTTTCCAAATGGCTTTCTCTTATCACTATAGTCAGAATCATTCTCTTTCTCTTCTATAACTCCACATCAAATGTTCAGTCTGTCCCCTGTAATACTTAGCACTCTGAGTCTTTTATCTCAGACCACAAAATTGGAAGTTCTACGTGACCAGATTTACATCCATATAATGTCTCTGGGCATAAACTGTGAACTGTGACGGATTTGGGCTTCAATCTAGCTTCCGCCACCTGCTATTTGTCTGCTTCGAAGCACAGTATCTTCATCTGCAATATAAACCTGTCAATTTTACCCCATATTATAGTTGTAAGCATTACTAGAAATAATATAGGAGGAGTACCTGGAACATAGTGCCAGCATTAAAAAACAGTTACTTTGCTGTTGTCATGAGTCACCTATGGGATTCCCTATGGGATCCTGTGCTAGGTCTGGCCTGGAGTGGTCTTCAGAAAATGTAGCTTACATTACTCAACTGAAGCTCAGTTGCTCTCTGAAAACAGTGTGGGCAAGGCAGAGACTGGGAGAAGAGAAGGGAGAGAAAATAAGAATGCACCCGACAATGCTGTAATATAGGATTGTTGTTCTGCTCTTTTACTGGTGAAAGAAATGAAGGCTGGCAGATCTACAGCAACTTTAACGCTCAAAAACTCATTCCCTCCTCCTAATATCCCTGAGAGACAGGAAGGAATTCCTGTCCTTGACAAATGCAGGAAGATCCAACCTGATGCAGGGTGGGCTGGGACAAGGTAAGGTTAGCGTTTAAACTCTTCCGCCCTTTAGAGGCCTTGCTGTAAGGCTCTGCTGCCTGCTAGGAGAGGAAGCAGTCTTGGCTCCTGTTATGAATAGATGTCAGCCTTTTGGCACAATGCAACCTGACTGTCGGCCTAAAGGAAGCCTCAGGTACTCAGGGAAACCCTGTCTGCTCTGCCTTTCACAGGAAGCCAGGACGTGGAGCCAGGAGAGAAGGGGCATTCAAAGGGCTTGGGCGATCCTTGGTGAAAAACATCAGTTGGTTTCATCATCCCAGGGAGATTCTCAATCAGGGGGAGTCTCAAATATTAGGTAGACATAAAAATCACCTGGGGAGAGTGTAAAAAAATAAAAATTCCCAGAAATTCTGGTGCTGTCATTTTGGGACCAACCTAGTCATTTGCATTAATCAACATGCTCTCCCTGATGATTCTGATATAAATGAATCACATGTTGCAAAACACTTTAGCCTGTTCCCTGATCTAAATCATATCCCTCTCCTCTCAGCCTAGTCTACCCCTCCTTCAAAATTACCTTTCACTGAGAACACTGAGAAAATCAATGTGCATATCCCATTCCCTTTATTCTGCCATCACCCGTAATTTCCTCCTGTCCTGTTTCATCTGGGCCCTAGACTAAGAGACGGATGTTTGAGAGAGTAACAGCAACCTTCAACCTCTATAAAACCAGCTCCTGCCCTTCCTGACTCCTTGGGACTCAGTTCTATCAGTTACTATATTTCCTTCCTTCTGGAACTGCTTCTCCTCCAATCTTTTCCATTTGGGGGCTGGCCCCAACATTCACAGAGTCAGTGGTCTTGGTTAAACCCTCTGTGCCTATATCTGCTCTGCCCATTGTCTTTTCCTCCAGCACCCCCAACAACACAAATACACATCACTTATTTCCCATGGATCCCACCTCTCAGCACTTCCATCCTCACTGCCATCATTCTAGTTTAGTCCTCATTTCTCCCCAAAACACTACAGTTCAATGAGGCTAGAAAAGACAGTATGAGAGGGTAAGAAATCAAGCTGGAGAGTGTGGGAGCAGGACCTTCTAGTCTCGGTTTCTCAGGAAATAGGAAGAGCTGTGAAGAATTGTAGGGCAGGTAGAGAAAAGGAAGATGCTATCTAGCCAAGTTTGTAGCTCTATCCATAATGATATGGCCAAAAGATTTTGAAGTGGCCTGCCACATATACCACATATACATATACATATATACATATACATATACATATACGTATACATATACATACACATACACTTGATTGCAATAATTTTCAGAAAAATCAAAGGCATCCATGAAGACTTTGCTTCCTTATTCTAGTAGCTCACAGAGACCAAAGTTAGCACACAGCACTCTCCTAACACCAAAGGCTCTACCATTCCTTCTTCGTGGGATGTGTGAAAGCACAGAGAGGTAAGTAAGGTGTTTTCTTAGTTAACTTCCTTCCCATGCCTCATATCTGTTACATAGAATGGGCATATCACTGGGAAAATAAAGTGTTCTGCCCATTTTATTTATTTTCTTTGGGAAAATTGGTGTCGGAGTTAAGAGGGATAAGTGTTTTTCACACTCTTTTATTTAAAGATAGAAATATTTATTCCTCATAAACTCTCATGGGAAAACTCAGCAGGTAAAGGTAAAACATTCTGCTAGTAGCAGGAACTTAGTAGGCTTAAGCGCTCATCCACTAGAATTTGCCTCTCAGTGATTCCTGGGGTGCCTCAAAGTATGCCTACAGTCTAATAACATCATTTTGAAAACTGCTGATCTAGTCCAAACTCATTATTTTGAAAGGAGAGAATGGGAGACTTATCAGAGCTCATGTACCAAGTCACAGTGGAACTGGGATTCGAACCCCTGATTCCCGACTCTCCTCCCAGTACTCCACCAGCTAGATGACTCTGCTATGTGTTCTGGGGTGACAAGCCCAACTCAGGAGTCAAAGGAAAAATAAAGATCCCAAGGCCTGGTGCCCTGAAACTTGGCATTACCAGGGATGAGATTTGGGGCCGGACACTCTGATCCAAGTGCCATATGCACAGTCAGTGGACGTGCACAACCTCTGTAGGGCAGTCAAGGGCTTTTCTTGGGCTTTTATGGCTTACAGTGGAAATCCAAGAAATTATTAGTGTCATGAAGAGAATGGGAAAGGTTGCAGCGAGGTTGGCTACCAGGACTGAAGGTGAAAAGACTCACTACAGAGAAAGTTCAGGCAGTATCAGAGGATGGGGCCAGGTAAGACGGAGTGTTGAAGGCTTCTCCTGGCTGGGTATCTTAAAAGATATCTGAGTTAGGCTCAGGCAAAACCTCCTCCTTAAGAGCAAGTTCCCCCTTCCTCCTCTTTCTTCTTCTTTTTTTAATGGTTTGCTGGTTTGAGGAAGATTCTGTGAATCTGCAGACATGCCAGGGAAGAAGCCAGAAAGTCTACCTTTGACTCTAAAACAAGAATGGTCGATAATCACTCTGACCTCACTTCATTTTAGTTTCCAAATTAAAAATAAATAAAAAGGTGCAACTTTAGATGTTTATAGCATTCACCTCTAAAGAGCCCTAGGGGAGGGAGGGAAGTCCAGAGAGCACTGGCCCAGTGCTCATTGCTTGTTTTCCTTAACTTTTCTCTTCTGAACTTCAACTTCCCTTCCTCTGTTACGTCACTGTTATCCTCGGCAGATATTTTCTGCACAAAAACGATGTGTCCAGGACAGTGTTAGGCTTTGCAATGGAACAGAAAACAAATGTGAGAAAAATGTTCCACTCTCAAAATGTTTATAAGCATGTAGCTCTGAGATGCAGCAGAAAGTGCACTGGCTTGGGGATCAGGAAGACTTGAGCCCAGGTCGAACTTTTACCTTCCTAGGCTGGCGTGATGGACAAATCACTTCAGCTGGGCCTCCACTTCTCCACGCATGAGGTAGGAACCACAGCACCTACCTAGCACACCTAGCCACATTCCCAGTACTCAGCAAAGGTTATAACCTCTTTTTCCTCCCTTAGAAAGTCTGGGAAAGTCAAATTTGGGGTGAATCTATCTTCTGACTTTCTGACCTTAGGCAAAAATTGAAGTTTTAGAAAATTGCTATGGAAGGACAAGATATCAGCCTCCAAAGGGTTTTCTACTAGCTATGGGTGGATGCATCTAAAGCTGTAAGTTGCTCAATGAGCATTGAACGAATGAATGAATGAATGTATGAATAAATGAATAAATGAATAAATGAATAAATGAACGAGCTACCCACAAAGTTCAACATGCCTGTGACTTATTTACTTCTTAGTTTTAATAATTTAGCAGAGATTACCTAATCACTTTATCACTATAATAGTTACTTTAGTTCACTTAACTCTCATGTCCTTCTTATGTATGATGGAAAAACATGCAGTGGTAGATAGAATGCTGAAAATGTATTGTCTCTCTTAACGATACCACAGAGACAGAGTGTTGCCGTGAAAAATATGTATAATATTTTTCTCAACAAAATCCTTAGCTATGAGACCCCATACATAGAAAGTGAATTGTTTCCTTCAAAGAGGCAACTTGGTGGGTGTTAAGAAGGCACGGAGGACCCACTTTGGGGTCTGGTGTCAAGAGTCTAGTCCTATCATTGCCACAGGTTTGCTGTGATCACAAGCTGGTCTTTTCCATAGTAAAAATCATTCTATTGTGTTACATGGTATTTACAAAAGTGTGGAACACATCAGACTCAAATCATTTAATGCAAAGGAAACCTCCCACACTTTCTAATTTTCTTATAGTGCTTCAAATTAAGTCATGAAGGATGGCTTGTTTTAGTGCTAATATGTCCTTAACACCTCTGTAACATTCGCCAGCCTCCCTTTTTTAAAAGAGAGAGAACAAGGCTCTGGCTCAGAACATTCCAGAGGCAACAGTATCTGCCTAGAATTTTATAAAATTCTTTTGTTTTCATTGTATTGATTTTTAGATTTATCTTCTATTTATGGCATGTAATCCTGGTTTTCCATTTACCGGTAGTGTTATATATTTCCATTTTGAAATCATTGATTTTAACCAAAAATAAAAAAAGAAAGAAGAAAAGAAAGAAATGAGTCAATTTTAAGAAAAATACATTAAGTTACTAATATTCCAGGTACGGCAAAATTGTGAAGGTGATGCTCAGATGAGATGCAGGAATACTGTGCTTGTTGATTTTCCAGGGTCCTTTGAGGAGGGAAACTGTGAGATTATCTGTGCACTCCGAACCCTGAAACTGCCTGCCAGAACATTCTAATGGAGATCAAATGAACTTCAGTTTTCACAATAGTTTCTGGGAAAACTAATTTGTATAAAGTGACACCCAGATATTCATGAGCAACTATTATCTTTAATTGGTGCTTGTAAGAGAGAAAAACAGGTCTATAGAGACTCTGAAAAGGCTAAAGTTCCCTTTAACTTTAGAGGCCACAGAAAACAGCCCACACTGCCCAGAGGCCACCCCAGGAAGAGGCTGAGGCCCTATGTGTTCTTTGAGCTCCCCCAGTTTGCGCCTCTCTGCTCCCTGGCCAAGAAAAGAGACAAGGCCAGCTGCACAGGCCGGCCCACTTTCGCGCTGCTGAGATCTCTGAGCCAAACTGAGCTAAGGGCCCAGATTCAGGCCTCTTCCCCTGCTCTGTCCCCACCCGCAGTCTGAAATATAGCAGAGCAGGAGGGTGAAACCAGGACAACCCCAAACTGCAGAGAATGGGTTTAAGTAAATGGGAATGGGCTTTCCTCTCCCAACTCAGTGTAGGCCACCTCCCCACCCTGTCCCCACCCCAGGCCACCAGAGCTCACAGAAGACCTCTGGCTGAAGCTGACCTCTGGGAAAGCTATTGGATAGTGCTCTGAAGTCACAAAAAGGAGGATATCCCAGTTCTGGAGGAGGAAGGAAAGGACGATGGATTTTTCCATGGATTTAACTTTCACTGAACAATGAATGGGGTCAGCTGAATTAAAAACACACACACACAACCCTGCATCCGACAGCTGAGTGACAAGAGCTGCTGGCTGTGGACTGAGGAGAGGCCTCGGGGTGCAAACGTGCAGAGAGGGAGAGATAATTATTCAGGACAATTAGTATCTTGGTTTAGGGGCTGCTAGTTCTGGGATGCACATGTGTGAGTATACTGACCCATCATTTGGATGCATCATCAACTCACAGCATGGCAGCACCAGACTGGGCAACAATAATTGACATTCATGCATCCAATCCTCTATTCAACAGCACTGCATTCAATACCTACCATGTGCATGGCTCTGTGCTATGTACTGAGGATACAGTGGAGAATAGTTCAGACTCTGTCCCTGCCCTCCATGTACTACATCTTCCAATAGGAAAGATAAAAAATATGAATAAATAATTGGAATAAAGCATGAGGAGTGCTCTGAGTTGAGTGCTCAAGTCCTACCTCACCTTTGGTAAAAAGTTTCCAAGAGACTGGGAAAAATTTCTTTATACGTCTCTGTCTTGAGTTTCCTCAGTGGTGACAAAAGTTGGGGTGGAGGAGAGGTCCTACATCCATGGTTTTTAAGCCATAGGGTTCTTTAAAAGTGCCCAGAGGGCTGGACATGGTAGCTCATCCCTGTCATCCCAGCCCTTTGGGAGGCTGAGGTGGGAGGATTGCTTGAGACCAGGAGTTTGAGACCAGTCTGGGCAACATAGTCATACTCCACTTTATTTTTCGTAAATAATTAAATAAAATAAAAGTCCACAGAGGCTGTTGAGAAGGAGGCTTCAACCAGATCTCTAAGCCACCTGTTTTTATTTTGTTTCATACATTGGGCTTTTCTAAAATTGTGTTTGAACAAATAGTTCTGCTGCAATAAAAGAGAGAGAGAGAAAGGGAAAGGAGGTTGACAATGACTCAATTCAATGATGACCAATATTCCTTCTAGCTCTAGCTTTCTAAGACTGTAGTGACCCTAATGTCCCTAAGTTTAACCCCATAACTCTGAATCATAAGCAAATATAAAACTATAACCAGACCCACATATTGAAGTAATTTTCTACCCACTTTACCCATTTGTTTTTCTATAAACACCTAGAAAGCTGAAGTCATTAGTATACATGTACACACACATATATATGTGTACATTATATTATTTATGTAGAATACATACATACAGAAAAATGTAGATGGAGAGATACGTTAATATATCTACTACTGGATTTAACTAAGTGTTGCTAAATTCAGTGATATATTGGGAAGCTGAGGCAGGTGGATAATAAGGTCAGGAGATCGAGACCATCCTGGCTAACACAGTGAAACCCTGTCTCTACTAAAAAAATACAAAACAATTAGGTGGGTGTGGTGGCAGGCACCTGTAGTCCCAGCTACTCAGGAGGCTGAGGCAGGAGAATGGCATGAATCCGGGAGGCGGAGCTTGCAGTGCGCCGAGATCGCACCACTGCACTTCTGCCTGGGCGACAGAATGAGACTCCATCTCAAAAAAAAAAAAAAAAAAAAAAAAAAAAAAAAAAAAATCAGTGATATAATGGTTAAAAGTACAGAATTTTGAGAGTAAATCACTACAACTTCCTAGATATGTGATTCGGGAGAACATATATAATTTTTCTGTTTCTCAGTCTCTTTTTTGTAAAATGGGAAGAGAGATGCCTAACTTTTCAGTATTCTTGAATTAAATGAAAGTGTCTAATTTTTGCAGTATTCTTGGATTAAATGAAAGTATTTATAGCACACAGCATGATATGTAGCAGGTAATAGAAGCCTATAAATAATATTTCCCTTCCCTTTTATGGCCCTTCCTAAATGCCTGGAGATGGATGGCCACGAGTTTCTTTATGTGTCCTTCTTGCTCTCAATTTAGATGGAGACGTGGCTGCTTGGAAATTGGTACAGAAGTGCAAGTACTATAATTTGGAGGATCTTCAAAATAACTCTTTTGACATTGTGGCATGTATTTTCCATACCTTTTTCCTAAGTGTTTATAAAGAATGTAATATCCCTGTCTTTGAGCAATTATGAACCCTCAGGATGAAAGAGGCACAGTGATAATATAAACAAATAAAACTTCATAACAAACAATCAAACACACACCTCTCACGTGGTTCTTTGGATTTTCAACAGCTCCGAACTTGCATTTGCTTCAAGCACTGCCCATGTTCTAAGAGTCTGTAACTGAATATACATTGTTTGATTTTTGTTTTTTTGCATTAGTCCCACTACAGAGCTATAAGCATAGAAATAGAATGACCATATCCACCCTGTTAATCAGTCTTTTCTTTCAGCAAATGAGTACTGTGATCCTACTATGGACCATATCCCATATCATGGGGGCTGAGATGAAGGGCAGAGTGTCTGTCCACATAGGACTTTTCAGACTAATGTCAGCACACAGCCGCCACCCCATCTTGCATCCCAAAATTCGGCTGCAATGTTGCAGACCAGTTGGAGACTTTCAGATAAGATAACAATACAAATAGCAGCAGTAGTAGCAGCTTCCACTTAGGAGGGCTTACTAAAATGACAGAAACTATTCTAGACCCTTTACATTTTCTGTCTCTGATTCTCTCTATACCTCTGCAAGACAAATATGGTTACTACTTTTTTTTTTTTAACTGCACTGAAGAGAAAAAGAAAAAAGTGATTTGCTTAAGGTAGTGCAGTTAGTGATGACTGAGCTAGAATTACATAACAGGGTTCCCTTTTTCTCTGGGGACCAAGAGAGCTTATGGAAGGACATGGACCATTTCTCAGCAGGATGACACTGCACAGTCACAGGCCAATGACTTGGCCCAGGAAGTTCAACTCAGAGAAGTGGACTCAAGCAGCCCAGGAGTCTTAGGTCTGGAAAAGTCATATGTTTCCTCAGAGATGCTTGCTTTGGTCAAGCCAAGGGTTCCGACAGGGCTGTACTCTCAGACCATTCAGCGCAGCCTCAATCTTTAGTACCTACCAGACACAAGGTTCGCCTATCTTGATACAGTCAGACACAGTAGAAAGAGCCAGGGCTTGAGTTTGTCTGAGCCTCAGTTTCTTCAGATGTAAAAAGGATATGAGAATATACCCTTCTACACAAGACTGATGTGATAATGAAAGAAATTATCTAAATGGCCTGGCACAAGGTAGATACTTAAGAAATGCTCATTCTCATTCATTTAATAGTTATTGAGTGTCTACTATGAGCCAGTCACTCTTGTTGGTGTTTAGAACAGACCAGTCAACAAAACATGCAACAGATTGTTACCTTTATGCAGGTTACATTCTAGGGTAGGGAAGCTGTTCTTACCTGACTCTACCTTATGTGCTTCCTTGCCAGGCAATGACAAAGAAGCTTGCCACCTGATGAGGCCTACACCCTGTGGGGCTGGAGGAGATCTCCCCTCCTCTTCCATATGTGTTAAATGTTGCAATCAGAAAGACCCTTGGAAACTCCACTCTGGGGCATTTGCTACACTGTAAATCCCTTGCCCTAACCTTATTCTGTCCCACAAACCAATTTAGAGAGCTGAGACCTTGGAAATCTCATCAGACCAGATGGATGAGAAAATCATCTAGGGAGAGGAAATTCAACAAACATATGCTGAATACATCTCTATGCAGAGTCCTATGCTTCTGGTGATGAGAAACAGGCTGGAGCACATACACAGTTTCTTTCACAACTTATTTGGAAGATAATTCTTCTCTGAATTAAATTACGATCTATGGTCTTTTTTCTTTACTCTCACTTAGAATGTTTGTGTATGTACATGTCTAACTGCAGAAGTAGGAAGTATGATGATGGGGATGTTGTCTGTGAATCCAACGAGAATGTTACAAAATATGTGGTATATGCACTGCAGTGCCTTTCTAAAAATCCAAAAAGAAATTCTGAACCCTGATCACATCTAATACCAAGGACTTTGGATAAGGGCCTTTAGTACTAATTTCCTTATTTTGCCTGGGAAGCTAAGCTTCAAGGAACCTAAGGAACTTGTCCAAAGTTACACAGCTAATAAGTAACAGAATCAGGATTTGAGCCTGGGAAGTTTGGCTTAAGAACCTGTATTTGTGGCCTTTATATTATTCTGTCTTCTTATTCCTTGAACTATTAATATGAGCCAGGAGCATTTTCTTCCTCTTTCTTCTTAGTTTACTCTTCACAACACTCTAAAAGGCACTTACTATTATTGTCTCTATTTTATTGATAAAGAAACAATTGTACAAAGCAATGCTTTTAAGGTCTTGCTGGTTAATAAGTAGCAATACTGGGGTTTGAACCCAGGATGATCTGGATGTAATTCTCTTATTTGTAACTATTGTACTATACTGCCACAGGCTAGTGAGGTCCCAAATGGGCTGCAATTAACATTGTAAATGTTAATTGTGAGTTAACAATGTGTAAATGTGACTTACACATTTCTTTGGCTTATATACATTGCCTCTCTTGCCTCCTTACAATTCATTCTCCACATAACAGCCCAGTGGTATTTGTAAAGTAAAATCTCATTACATCACTAATTCACTAGCTCCTTCACTCATTCCATAAGCCTTCATGCGAGGCACTTTTCTGGTAACTATGGAGGCAGTGATTAACAAAATAGTCTTACTCCTTATGGGGCATCAAGCCAGTCGGTCCCCAGATTTCCATTATATTTAGAATAAATCCAAAAACCTTAACATTAGACCCAGTGGATCTGGACTTCCCTATCCTTCCTCTCCCTTCTTCCCTTCTTGTCGTTCTTCCCCTCTCTCTCTCCTCCCTTCATAGTAACCTTCAATAAGTTTGTCTATCAGTCCATCATTCCAGCTTCCCTCCAGCCTTAAGTCTTTAACACAAGTGAGCTCTTTCTTCTAGATGGTTCTTCCTTATACATTCATTAGTTTTAAAATTCAATTGATGTGTTTGTCTCCTACTAGACTGCAAGTGCCATGTGGTCAGAGCTATGCCTTATCTTCTTGACATATGTGTCTTTAACCTCTAGCAAAATGTCTCTGGGACCTGGGAGGCATTCAATAGATATTTTTTGAATAGTTGAAGGCATGAACATTATGTTAGGTGCACAGAATTTAAGTATTAATATTTGGGTCTGAAAGGGAGGCGGAGAGGGAAGATAGAGGGGAGCTTCTCAGAAAAAGTGAAAGTTATTTAAACTACACATCACGACTGGTATTTGGCAAAGCAGCTAGGAACGTTTCCACAAGAACAAAGAAAAATGTACATGTGTTGTTTTGCTAGGATGGGGTGGACATAGAGATATCTAGATGAACTCTGGGTAGTTTGAAAAGATGAAGCTGAGAGAGGGTGTAGGGAAAATAAGGCTGGAGGACTAACATGTTAAGAACCGATGCTTTAAGAGAGAGAGAGTGTGTCCCTGCTTCAAACTCATCCCATGAGCACAAATCATCCAAACACTCGCACCCAGGTTCCCTCTTGCCGAATATCCTCTACTCTAGTATGCATCGTGATGCATTTGGTCATTTTCTTATGTCTGTCTCCCCTGCTATGCTAGAAAGTTCTTGTGAACAACGGCTAGAACTTAATCATCTTAGCGTCCTCAATGCCAACTAAAAAGGGCCCTTGGTAGAAGTTCAATAAATCTTCATTAATTTAAACGAAATTCAAGTAGAATAAAATACATTGAGGTAAAATCAGTTATATTTTTCTAATCTCTCCACTATACCAGTTATCATCTTCCACTTCCTAAAGTTTGACTGGATCATCAGGTTCCAGGTTGAGAAAAGTCATTCCAAATTAACACAAAGGAATTACACAAATTTACACAAAGGAGACAAAGTAGACCACCAAAGAGAAAAACAGAAACAGAGAATGACTTTGAGAAAGACAAATAAAAGGAGATGGAGAAAACAAGAGTCTCCTTGTCAAAATCTGAAGGAGCCTGTTGGCGCCTCCCACAGCCCCAGGGAGCAAAGATAAAGATCCCATCCCTATGAGTATCAAGCTCCATCTGTTACATACCACAACTAATTTAATTGTTACAGCATGAACTGACCTGCCAAACTTTTATTGTTGAGACTACTTGAGAAGGTAGCTATGGAGGGTGAGAAGGTAGCTATGGAGGGTAAGAAAGAAAGCCATGTTCTTGTCCTCCACTGGCCTGGACATAGGTGTCCCCCTTTCATTCCCTTGACTTCCTCTTAATTTACACAATTATGATCTTCATATTCCTTTAGGAGTTCCCTACTGGCCAGGAAAATTTTAAAGTGTGGGTTAATTTCTTCTTCCTGAGAAGCCCTTGTCTCAGCAGGCAAGCAAGAGGGAGAAATCAAAACCAGGATGGCTGCCTTGGGCCATGAAGCTAGAGTGACAGGTTGGCTGAGGTTAAACCAAAGAACAGTCCAAAAGATGGGAGAATCCCAACAAATTTTCAGTCAGTATTTCCCAAAGTGGGTTCCTGAAAATTGTTCTTTTAGAAAAAGCACCATAGTCAAGCACATTCAGGAAACTTTCCTTAACAATTCCCCTCTCTTTGAAATTCACAAGCCCCTTTGACATGAAAGTTTCTGAAAAGTCATTGAATAAAGAAACCTGTTTACATTTGATTAACCAACATTTTTCCAAAGGAACTGGTCCCAGAACTGTTTTTATATTCTACGGCTCATATATTAGCATTCCACTGGACTAATGTTCTCCTGTGTGGACTCTGGAGATCAGGTTAAGGAGAGGTGAGCATAACCTTGACAAATTAAAGCATGCTTCTTGGGCTGGGCACTGTGGCTCAAGTCTGTAATCCCAGCTCTTTGGGAGGCCTAGGTGGGCGGATCACTTGAGGTCAGGAGTTTGAGACCAGCCTGGCCAACACAGCGAAACTCCATCTCTATTAAGAAAAAAAATACAAAAATTAGCAGGGTGCCTTTAATCCCAGTTACTCAGGAGGCTGAGGCAGAAAAATTGCTTGAACCTCGGAGGCAGAGGTTGCAGTGAGCCGAGATCATGCCATTGCACTGCAGCATGGGTGACGGAGTGAGACTCTGCCTCATTAAAAAAAAAAAAAAAAAAAAAAAGAAAATGCTTCTTGGAGAAAGCAAAGGTTATGCGTGACTTTGAAAAATGAAGGATGAAGGGGCACTGATTAAGCCGAAGACAGAGGGAAGGTTCAGAAAGCTCATGCGTTCATTTAACACTGCATTTAATAAATATTCATTCAGTGCCTACTCTGAGCCAGAAAGTATGCTTGGTCTTAAAGACACAGAGATGACCAAGAGAGGTATAAGCCTTGCCCTCATGGAACTTGCATTCTGGAGGAGAACAGATGTAAGCGACCATCACAGAGTAATTTTTCTGTCCGGTATGACAAAAGAGAAGGAACTGAGGTCTGAAGATTAGTTGAGAATTCTCTCAACAGAATAGCAAGGAAAGAATTTGCAATAGAGAGAACCACATGAACAATGGTCTCTTTGTCATCCTCAGACACATCAGGCACGCTCCCATCTCAAGGTCTGGCACTTGCTCTTCCCACTGCCTGAGACGCTCTTCATTCAGATCTCTCATCTCCTTCCGATCTTTGCTCCAACACTGCTCTTTTCTGACTTACTTATTTAAAACTAGATAGCCCTTTCTCTCATCTAGCATAGTTGTCTTTTTTTTCTGCTTTTCTTTTTCTTCTATATCAATTACCAACATCTGATAAAATATTTATTATTATTTTTTTTTCCTTTTCCTGTCTCCTTTTCCTTCTAGAATCATCTTTTAGAGGTGAGCGAATGATGCCTCTGGATTGCAGCTGCAACCTCATGTTCCGGAATGTTGGCTCCGTGAAGGCAAGGAGTTTTGTCTCTTTGGTACACTGCTGATACCAGTGCCTGGTACATAGTAAGAACTCAACAGATACTTCTGGAATAACTGAATTGGTAAGTAGATAAAAAGCATGGGAGATTTTAAGGACAAAGAAGAGAGGTAGAGGATAAGCATCTATACACCATAAACTCTTCGCAAGCACGTGGATTATAGAACCAGTTTAAGATTGATATGTCTATTTTACAGTTGAGTAAATGAAAGCTCAGAAAGGTAAAGTGACTAACCCAGTGCCACACATCAAATAAGCAGAGAAGTCCAGAGTTAAATCTAAACCTGATTCAAATAGTTAAAATGACAGAGGCCTGATTAACTTTTAGTGATCTCAGGTGGCTCTTTGGGTCTTGCTCTTCCATGTTAATGCACTTCTCCCCTGAACTAAACATGTAGCTTTCTGAGGTGGCCCAAAGTGCATGGAACTGATTGCCTCCTGGTCATGGGATTGACAAATAATGGCATGGCAGCCCTTGGGGCTGGAGATGACCCAGCAGACCAGAGCTAGAAAAAGAGCCCATCTCTCCCCACCCTAAACACCTCATTCATTCTCTAATGTCAGGCGCCTTGCTACCCTGATGCTAAGACAGTTAATAGTTCACCCAATAAACGGGTGTGTAACAAAGTCTACTCCAAGACCATCATTACTTGCAGTATCAAGTAATGACACTTGCATCAACTTTGGCTGATCTCTGTGCTGGCCACATGATTAATTCCAACTGGTTGTTGTCCCCTTCCTGGGGTCATTCAGAAATCCTTCACTTCTTGGCTGATAGTCTACAGATTCCCAGTGCTTGTGAAAGGATACGAGAGTTTTCTTCCTCCCTCCGATTCTTCTTTCCTTCCTTTGTACTTCATTTATTTATTTTTTCATATAGTCATATATAGATTTAGTCATTCATTCATTCATGGATTCATTTATTCATTAATTAATTTACTCAAATATTTCCATGATATTAATTTATAATCTGTATTCATTTATAAATGCATTCACAGATTCAGTTTCTTAATCAAACCAGGTATTGTAAGGAATATGATAAGAGTTATCTGATCTTGGAGAAATCACTTAACTTCTTTAAGCATCATTGTCCAATTGAAGGAGGTAGACTGGGAGTACAAACCTAAGTCAGCTAGACCCAAAGGCCTCCTCCAACTCTGTAATTCCTTGAGTTTAAGATGTGTAAGACACAACACTGCCCTACAATATTTCATAGTCTATAACTTTTTGACTGTGATTCATATATTGTCCATCCCAACCTAGTATACACATGCATGTGTATATGACTGAAATGCAAGCTTTATGAAAAAATCCTTAGGCTTGCCACATGCAATACAATCTGAAATATTACATACATATACACATATATATATATGCCCCATACAGAGGAGATTAACAAGTAAACAGATACATTCAGGATAATGTATGTATAATATATTCAGGATAATGTTTTTGAGACAGTGTCTCAAAAAATATATATATTTATATAAATATATTTATTTATATAAATTATTTATTTATTTATTTTGAGACAGTATTTCACTTCATCACTCAGGTTGGAGTGCAGTGGTGTGATATCAGCTCACTGCAACCTCCAGTCACACCCTTCCCTCCACCTGCCCACCCATTCCCACCCCTGACCCCAAGCTCAAGTGGTCTTCCCACCTCAGCCTCAGTCTCCTGAGTAACTGGGACCATGGGCACACACTACCACATGGGCTGGCCATTTTTTGTTTGTATTTTTAGCAGAGACAGGGTCTTGCCATGTTGTCGAGACTGATCTTGAACTCCTGGACTCAAGAGATCCTCCTGCCTTGGCCTCCTAAAGGGCTGGGATTACAGGCATGAGCCACCACACGCAGCCTACATCCTATTTTCTTTTTTTAAATGTTGGCTCCAATCCAGTAAGTTGACTTCACAATCTACTAATGGATTATGACCTGAAGTTAGAAAACTATGGTGTAGAAGATCTAGAGAGAGACCTTCGATTACAAGTACATATAACACAAGCTGAATACTTGAATACTGTTTCAGACTCTTCACTCATCATCTTCTACATCCAACAGCCTTCTACGTGTGTAGGCTCTGTCTGTTACATAGCCCTCCAGTCCATCTTCCAAGCTGCAGCCAGTGATCATTCTAAAATATGCATTTGATGGAAAGTCTGTAATAGTCTTCACTTGTCTACACTCTAAAAAAAAAAAAAAAAAAAAACAACAACAACAACAAAAATAATAAATGCATCTAATTCCTTAGCCTTGTCTTGCATTGATTTCTCCTCCAGGGTCATTTCTCAGTAATTCTGCTTTTGTATCTCATGTTGAATCAATGTTGAGTCATGCACAAATCCTTGAATCTTTCATGCTCTTTCATATGTTGCGACTTTGCTTTTGAAGATTTTTCTGCCTGGAATTTCCATTTCACCCAATACTGGGCTCATTCTAGGATCAGCTCAATCCTTTATTTTTCTATGCAGCCTTTACTGACAGCCTCATTAGCCATCATCCCCTTACTTTTCACATTCTCTTGAATGTATCTGTTTACTTGTTAATCTCCTCTGTATGGGGCTTATAAGGTCCAGAACTTTATTACTGGAAATTTCTCCATCCCCAGGACTCAGAACGGTGTTTTGCATAGGTTAGGTGCTTAGAAAATATTTCTAAAGGTATATGTTGTGATCTGGATCAACAGGATTTGATGTGTCAATATCTGCAGCAGCCACAATGATTCACCATGCAGAAATCCAATGACAGGGGGTTTAACTAATCAAGAGCCCTAGTCTGAGTACTCTGAATTTTAACCCTGCATCTGCACTGAGGCCACACTTTCTATAGGCTGCTCCTAGCCAATGACTGGGCATAGCAGGGATACTGAGGCAAGCCCATTCTGGGAGATACAGGAATCCTCCTCAGATGGCAGACTGTCTGGAGGATTCCCTTAGGCTGGGCAGCAGCCTGGGATGCTTCTGCACAACCTTCCTTCCCACTCTCCTTCACTCAGCGTCAGACTAGCCCCAACCTGATGGCTCCCACCCAGCCTTCACAAGCAAACTCCCATCTTCTCTCACATAGGCCTTTCCCTTAATACAATCATTTGATGTTTTATCCCATCTCAGCATCTGCTTCTCAGAGGATCCAAGCTAACACACTATCCTCAACGTACATATGAAGGAACCAAGACTGAGAGAGGTCATGTGACTTGTGAACAATTGATAAGACTGAGGTTCAGTTGAGTGCTGGTAAATGTTTAACAACTTGGCTCTCTGTGGGAAGACACGAAAAGTGCTGATTTGTAGCGCTGGCTGATTTCCAACATATAAATACTTCCACCCTGGCCAATTTCACACTACCACTGTGATTTCACTGAACGTGGACTTGGAAAGATATGTGTGCAGTTGTCCTCAGGAGCCAGACAAGCTGGCTGTAGTACATCTCTGTGAGGCTGCAAGCCTAGGCTTCTGTCTCTGGGTGGCAGCCTTGACAGCCCTCCCCAGTTCTTCCCTACTGAGTGCTCTTCTCAGTTGGCGGGAAGGGGCGCTGACAGCCTATTCTGGGAAGTCTCTGTCCAGTCACTGGGCTGAAACCTTGTGGACATGTGGCTTCTCCCTGGACTCAGGGGGTGGATAGTGGCTCTCATGTCCCTAAAAACATAGGCTCTCCCAGATGGGGAACAGTCACAGGAGGCTTGTGACATCAAAATGGCCTTGGAGGATCCTTCTGGCTGTAGCATAGAAGATGGATTGAAGGAGTGAAGGCAGAAGACAGCAAGACCAGTAAGAGGTGGTTTAAATAAGAGACATAAAATAGTGGTGTGGGAACTATTTCATGAAGAAGATGAAGGAAGTAGGGTTGGCAGGCAGAAGGCAGGACAGATCATACTACTAGTTATTGAATAACTGCTAGTTATTGAAACTTTACTGCCTGCCAGGCTGTATGCTAGGCACTTTCTCATTTTACACCCCTCTCCCAAATGTCAAGGTAAGAATTATTATCCCTGCATCCCAGATATGAAAACCAAACCTCAGAGAGACTGTGCCTTTAATAATGACCATAATGAAACAGGTAGCAAAAATAGTAGCTAACATTCACTGAGCCTCTACTGTATATATGAATATTATTATCACCTCACTGTAAAGATGTGATTAAACAGCTAACAAATGGTAGAGCTGAAACTATAATTCAGGTACTTAGTCTCTCAGTAAAGGCCTAAGTATTCCGCTCTAGATGTCATTAATAATTCAGATGAAGCCCCCAAATGTGGGATACACACTTTCATTTCTCCTTCTCACCAGGATAGATACTAGAAAATGTATAATGCAAAATATATTAAGAAATGATTCTGAGATCCATTTAGCAGATAGAAAACCTAAGGTGCCCTTCCTATTGGGACAAGGATGCTTTGCATTTCATTTCAATACTGTACTAGTGGACTAGCCGATAGTGAGCTCATCACGTGGAAGGAGTTTTGGATATATTTTTTAAATTTTTTAATTTTAATTTTTATCTTTTTTTTAGGATATATTAAGTAGATGAAAGACCAAGAAAAGCGAGGGAGAAAATATATTTGAGAAGAAAGGCAGCCATTAACCTTTCCATCTTGAGAACCTGAATCTGCAGCCAAATCTCAGCAGACAGAGCTACAAAATGCCAGATAAATCTTCTTGCCAAATGAGAGACCCATCCTATCAGCATAAACAACATTTGAACACTATAGTCCCCAGCCTTACCAGCCAGCCCTCCATTCTCTATACACAGAGTCTTTGTTGGGACACTCCAGGCTAGTCATTTCACCACCCTGAGTCTGGTTCCTCTCTGAGGCCCAGAGACAAATATTCAGTTTAGGTTTGAATTGAGGAAAGATACTACTACCTTGATGGGGGGCCAGGACCACAGGACCAAACTGAACCAGGCAAGACTGAAGGGGCTAAGGGATAGAGGATCCCCCACTCAAAGGAGCCAACTGGGAGGCAACAATTGGGTGACCTGCTAAAGAGGAAAGAAGCTCAGGACAGGGAGAATGCCACTTTCTAGTATTACAAAAACATCCTTTAGGCAAGGTGAGGCCTTTTTTTTACTCCGACACTTTTTTTTTAAACCAACCCTGAAAGAAAAATGATAGGGTCAAGATTGGTCCAGGGAAGAGTAGGTAGGGAAGCAGATGAGAGGTTCAGATCTCTGAAGTGTGAGCAAGATACTCTTCTTCTCTGCACCTGAGTTATCTTCCTTCTAAATCTGGGCTAAATATCCCTTTCCATGTTTCCTCAGTAGTCAGGGAAGCAACAAACCAAAGTCGTTAGGAATTAGAACTAAGAATCAGATGGGCCTGGTTTGCATGTCAATGGTGTCACTGGCTAGCCATGCAATCCATGGCAAGCCACTGCAAGTCTCAGAGCTTTGGTTTGCTTGTGTGTGAAAATGACAAATATAGTGCCAGCCTAACAGAAGCATGGTGAACATCTGATGATGCAATATGTGCAAAGTGCTTAACGTAGTTCCTGGCACAATATTAAGTACTTCATAAATGTTTGCTGTCATGATTATCAATCAAAACACAGCAGTAGTAAATTAAGACATGTTATTAGACCTTAGCTTTCCTACCAATAAAGAACTAGACAATCTCAAGTGTTCCTTCCAGCTCTGCTGTTTATCTGAAAATTCACAACAGACACTCAGTGATACAGTAAAGAAATGTGTGCTCCAGACCATGTGAACTGGAGAAGAGAATTTGGTTCTCTTCAGCTTCAATCCACATTTGAGTTCACAAGTTTTGCTGCCCTTCTTTTTTTCTCTACATATTGACACCTAGGGAAACTCAAGATGCCAGAGATCCCTGACACCTGGCTCACATGATAGGCTGCATGATGACGGAGCCGAGAGCTGAACCATCCAAGGACAGAGGGCCTCCGCAGGAACTTTGGGAATCAGCATGTTGATACCTAAGTGGAGACCTCTTTCCAGACCCAGAAACTGGAGCACGCAAGGCCTTAGGGAAATGACAAGCAAATTCACAGCCCAAGGTTTCTCTGACTGGTTGGAGAGTCTAATGTATTCCATCATGCCGTCTAATTCAGAATCTCTCTGCTTTAACTGTCTGTCTCCTGCTTCTGTTGACTCTTGCTCAAGATGTGAAAAGTCATTGGAGATGCTTATTACCATGGGGTGGGAAAGGCAGGGGGCTCTGAAGCAGGCTACTTGGTTAGAATCTGGGCTCCCTAACTTTGCTGTCTGGAGCAGGTGGTTTCACGTTTCTAGCCTTGCTTTCTTTATCTGAAGCATGAAGCTGATAATTTCTACTTTCCAAAGTTGTTTTATGAGCTTTAACTGAGATAACTGATACACAGTGCCCAGCACAGTTCATGTAGTGGGTTTTCAATTAATGTTCATTCTGCCCCTTCTTTCCTTATCAATAGAAAAATAACCAAATATTTATTTAACCCTTTACCTCTTATTGTATAAGTTTTAAATTTTATATCTCTATCACCCATTGTTCTGTAGGTTTTAACATGAGGGCTTTGAGTCTCATTTTTTTCCTTCTTTTTTCTTTTCTTTTTCTTTTTTTTTTTTTCTTGAGACAGAGTCTCGCTCTGTCACCCAGGCTCCATGCTGGACTACAGTGGTGCCATATCGGCTCACTGCAAGCTCCGCCTCCCAGGTTCATACCATTCTCCTGCCTCAACTTCCCAAGTAGCTGGGACTACAGGCACCTGCCACCACGCCCGGCTAATTTTTTTATGTATTTTTAGTAGAGATGGGGTTTCACCATGGTAGCCAGGATAGTCTTGATCTCCTGACCTCATGACCCACCTGCCTCGGCCTCCCAAAGTGCTGGGATTACAGGCATGAGCCACCGCACCCGGCTGAGTCTCTTATTTCTATATCCCAGCACCCTGCATTGATCTGGGCCAGGATGGTTGCTTGAGAAAGTTTGTTGATCTGAATCTGTTTCACTCAAAATCCTGTGATTCCAAGTAAGCTTTATTTGTTTAGTTACATAATAAGCAACCTTTGCTGAATCCTGTACCATCCTGACCTGTCCTGTCTTTTCTGGCAGAACAAGCTCTGTTAGGATCACTCACGTGTTCTCCTTTATTGTTTAAAAGGTATATTTTTAAAAGGAGGAAGGAGATACATCCTGAAAGTTTTGGTAATTGTTTCTTTGCTACATTTGCTGCCTAGAGAAAGTCGGATATGAACAGTAAGACACTCACAGGTCAGGATTAAATGAGATGGGGAAGATTGGAGCTGATCTCCCTGGAGATGAAATGGAAGCTGCAAGGACTCAGAGAGATATGATTCGGTGCCACTGCCCCAGATAAGACTGAGGCACAACCCCTGGCCCCACACTGGTGGCTTGCTTTCCCTGGGGCATCATCAGCCCCTGCTGTAGCCACCAAGTCTATGTGGTTTCCCCAAGGGTGCTACCTGAAACCAGCTTGTTCTTTGCTATCATGACCGAGGCAGATCTGAGCACTCGATCTGGACTCCAGCCCTCCTTCCCTGGGTCTTCTCACTTTTCTTCTATTCTGTCTCTTTTTCCATCTTTCACAACTCTTCCTCTTTTCTTTCCCCATTTCTGGCCTATCCCTCTTTTCTTTTTTAGAAACATTTACTGAATTACAAGTGCTTTTGATCCATGTGGAGTTATGTCCATATGGTGAGTGTGAGTGTTTGGTGTGTGGTGTGTGGTGGGTGCTATTGAGTGGCCATCTAATGTGTCTGTGTGCCTGTTTGTGCTGGATGGATCCACATGGCACATGGTACGTATATCTTTACAGTATGCCAGTGGGAAGGTAGCTATGTTTACGCATCTGTGTGCCTGTGCTGTTTATCTATGATATGCCTCTTGAGGCATCTGTCATATGTTGAGTACAAGCTGTGTGTTGTCTGTGCATGGCGTGCTATCCCCATGGTGTGTGACTTTGTATGTGTTGTGGATCTATTGTATGTGTCTGTGTGCTTCCCGTGTGTGTGTCTGTGTGTCTTTGCTATCTGCCTTTCGTCAACTGCACATAGCTTGAATGTCCCTCTTGGGTGATGTGCTCACATGTATGTTTGTATGTGCTTGTGTCTGTGTGTTGCCTTTGTTTTTGTTTAGCTGGCTGAGATGACTGCATTGTGTATACCTGTATGGGATGGATTGCATTCATTTGTGAGTCTGCATCCTGTATGATTTCCCTAAATCCCCTGGCTGCATGCTGTGTCTGTGTGGGGTATGTTGCATTTGTTATTTGTAGGTACAACTGCATATTCTGTGTGTTTCCCTGTGTCTCTGTCTCTGTGAAATGCGTCTGTGTGTTTTCCCTGCCAGCTCTTCCTCCCCTTCGGGTGCCCCAGCCTCTCTCCCTGCCTTCTCCTCCCCAGGCTGTGACCACTCTCAGCTGACACCTTCGCTGCTCTGGCAACCCAAGAAACAGCCTGGAGAAAGGTCAGCTGGCCGCCTTCCCCGGGAATTGCCCGGATCCTTGGACCCCAGTGTTGCATGGTGTGGGAGCGCCCTCTGTTGGCTATATGGGCCACGAACATTACTGGAAACACTTCCTCTTCCCCTTGCTGCTCACTCCTGAGACTTCCAGCCTTCTTAATAAGGGACTTTAGGAGACGAATGGGTAGGGACCCCCTATAATTTGCCATTTAAAGTGCAATATTTTGGAGAAGGAAAGAGGATGTGAATAAGTGCGCTGAGATACTGGGTATTTGGCAGATGTGTCTTGAGCAGATGGTGAGGAAGGCTTCACCTACCTGGGTCTCAGCCCCATGGGCATAAGCCAACAAAATGTGTGCTAGCCCTCACAGGTGACAGGGTCAGCTATTCCTATTCCCAATTTATGTCTGAGGAAGTCAGAATCTCAAATCTATGCTTACCCAATGACTTCATGCTTTCCCTTGGTAACAATTTCCCAATTTCCCCTTTGCAACAGGGACCCAAGGTGGAGACCCAAGGGTTCCAGTTCCAGAAAGAGGGAGGACTGAAACGTTTCTAGTCTATTTAACGGAAAGAGGTCAAAGGCACTCTTGTGAGAAGAAAGGGAATAGTTATAGAGGCACCCAGGACTTGTAATGCCCCAGGTGTGTGATTCTCACAGCCTCAACAGGAAGAGAAAGGTGCTGTATGCACACATGTGGGTGCATGCACACACACACACACACACACCAGGAGGCAGAACACCCAACAGCCTGCATGGTTAATATCCTGGGGTTTAAGAATATGCACATTTACTATTTCTTGCCTTATAGAAGAAACACAACCAAAAGCACCATTTTATGAAAAACAAAAACAAAAAAAACATGAGTTTTCATTGCATTTCTTGGGCTGGTGATTAAAGAGGAGGCTCTGATAAGCAATGGCTATTCTTTCACTCAGGATGACAGCTCCAGGTGAACCAAAGGACCACTTGGCCCAATTGGTCCAAAGTATGTTCTTCAGAACATCACCTCCCATGAGACATTAATACTTATTTCAAGGTGTGGCCAAATAAATTTGAAAAAATACAAGATTAAATAAAGTTAAACAGATTTTTTTCTCATGGGATATCTCAGAGCCTTTAATATGATAATGTCTTATGAATTTCTAAGAAAGGAGGAGACTGCACTCAGCATTTCACAAAAGATATGAATAATGGATTTTTTTCCAGAATGTTATGGGAGAAAATTCGAAATATACACATGGGCAAAGCAAGACCCCAAGTATCATAATTCAATTATTATTAAATAACCACTTACTACAAGAATCATGTTTTTTGTTTGTTTGCTTTTGCTTTTATGTGTTTTTTTGAGTTAATCTCTTTGGATCTTGTACTCACCTACATAGGTAGGTGCTATGTTATCATGCTAAATGACAGATGAGAACAGAGACTCAGAGAAGTGAAATGGTTTGTCCCAACTTATGGCATTGGTCAGTGACAGCAACACTCAAAACCAGGCACCTCGCTATAAACCATATACAACTTCCACTTTGCCAACTCCTGTGAGTATGATTTTATAGAAAATATAAAATGTGGCAGTTGTCCCCAAAGCCATACATTGTACTTAGAATTGTTTTTAAAATAATATTAAAAAAAGAAACATGGTACTAAAAAATGTGGACAAGAAGTGGCATTGTACATCCAAGGTGAGAGGACTGAGTGAGACCTGGGAGAGTCTGGGAAAACTTCCCAGGGGAAGTGAATTTTAGCTATGCTTTGAAGGATAGAGGAAGCTTAGTTAGATCAAAGGTCAGCAACTTTTAAATGTGAAGTAGCTGGTAGTAAATATTTTCTGCCTTGTGAACCACACAGTCTCTGTTGAAAGTGCTTGACATTGCCATGTAGAGTGAAAGCAGCCATAGATAATATGTAAATAAAAGGACATGGCCGTGTTCCAATAAAACTTTATCTACAAAACAGACAGCTAGTCCATGGGTCCTAACTTGCCAAGCCTTAAGTAAGAAGGAAAAAGGTAGGAAATAAGGCCTTTTTGGGCTACAAAAATCACTTTTTAAAAGATAGTGAACAGTATACTCAAAGGCCAGTGTCAGGACCCAGACCTGCTCATAACTGTTCCCTTTCTGTCTCCCACTCCACCCAACCCCACTTCAATTGTGTTCTAAGCCCTGAGGGTGAGCTTATTGCAGCTATGCAAAGAGAAAGCTGCCTGCATTTGAGATAAGCTGAATAAACAGCTCACTGATCCCAGTGGAAGGTGCTTGTGAACATGTGCCTGGATTTAGTCTGTTGGGAAGGCAGAGAAAGACAACAAACCTAGTTTCCTCTTGAAAAAGAGATTGGCCTTTTCTCTTTTCAATAAGTCAAGGCCAATGCTAAAATGTTTGCCCGTTTTTACAGACTGGGTGTGGACCACCTCCCCTTTGCAGGTAGCAAAGTCAATGTGCAGAAGTCCCAGTTTCATCAGATGTGTCAGAGCAACATCTCTGCTATTTCACCTGTAGTGCACACCCCATGATGTTATTCCTTTGCACATTAAACTTCAGTAACCCTCCAACTGGTATGGGCTCAAAATCAAGTGTGGCAGCCTGGCATTCAATGAAAGACAATGTACAGTGGATTTCAAGTTAAGACTCCATCCTTATTCCCTTCAGCATCCATACAAACTAACCTACATTTGTCTTGGTGTCTCTTGTCCTTGTACATGATTCACAAGCTACAACCTTCAGACTTTTGTACTTGCAACTAGAACACCCTTCTTTCTTCATTCCATTCAAGTCCTACCTTGTCCTTCAAGGTTCTACTTTTAATTCCCTCTGCTTGGTGATGACACCTGTATTTGCCTCTAAATTACCACAACCCAGATACTGCAGTATCACTTTTATTGGCTTGTCTCTTTCTTTCAAAGTAAAATTACATTTTTAATAATTATAAAAATACAAACTTACTGATTAAAAAAACTCAAGCGTTCCGGAATGTGTAATAAAAAATAAATAAAAACTCAGAAGGATGGTAAGGCCCAAAAAGATGAACAAGAGTAATATGGCACAGTCCTTCAGGGAATGTAACTACTTTGGTGTGGCTGAGTATAGGATCCCTACTGAGGAGTGATGAGAAGTGAGGCCGGGGAGATGGCAGGATGCAGACCACCTTAAATTCTATAGGTTCCATTGAGTCTTAATTTATAGACCATTAAAGAAAAAGCACATCTCTACTAAGCACCTAGGTTGACATATAGTCGGCAATCAATGTATCTTTGTTAAATTAATATAAGGTCTTGGGGTCCTAGGCTAAGAAAGCACCCCAAGTGGATTTCCTAACATTGTTCATATAGAAAAGGCACTGTTTGAGAGAGACCGCAGTAGAAAGTTCAGCGGGTGCTGACTACTGCAGATAGCCCCAAAGCAAATTCCTTAATCATTTTCCCCTGAAAACATTGACTCTGTACCTCTCCCTCTATATTGGACTGTGTACTAAAGCTAGGCAGGAGAATGTGAACAGATTCACTGCATAGTGAGCTGATGAGGGAAATGAGAATACATGCCGGGGAGTTATCCAGCTAAAGGGCAACTCTCTGGCAATGTGCTAGAAGGAGAAAAGCTCAGGGCACTGGTGATGGTGACAGGAAGAGGGAGGAGGAAGCTCATGAGTGGCCCCTTTGTCCCAACACTGACCTTCCCAACCTGGGAAGCATTTTACAGAGTTGCAGAATTATAAGTTTCAATGAACCCAAATGGTTATTGAGGGTCCCACCCCTTTATTTGCATTTGGGTGCCATTTGGCCTTGCTTTGAACACTCCCTTTTACAGGGAACTCATCCTATATCCAGGAGGCCGGTGTGGAGCAGTGGCCAGATGCAGCTGTGGACAATGAAAAGAGGAAGGAGGACTGACCAGTCCCCTAAGAAGCAGTTACTAATATGTCAGGCATTGACTAGGCATACCACCTGGTGTTTCACATATCTCTCAGGACAACCTTGTGAATGGGGATTAATATCCCTATTTTATATGCAAGAAAACTGGGGCTCAGGGATATTGAGTCATTTGACCTAATTAGAAATCTGGTAAGCAGTAGCTGGAACTCAAACTCAGGATATTCTACCACCTAGGCCCATGGTATTTTAGCCAAAACAAAGAGCTTCCCATCGAACCAAGAAAAGGCAAGATGATTTAGGTAGCCCCCATGGGAGGCCAGGGTAGGAGGGGATGATCCTGCAGGCTGGCACTGCCACAGGGAGAGCATGAGAGGATGCTAGGCCGGGCCAGGAATGCAGGAAGTGCTTCAGGACAGGATTACGGCACACTGGCAAGAACGGCCCTGCCGGCTCATGTGTTGTTGGTACTCTGTGTGCCTGTGCCTGTGCCTGTCCCACAATGAATGTTTCGGGCATTCTCCCCTTCTTACCCCCTTCCTACATCTCAAACAAAAGAGGGAAAGAGTGCAGCTCAGGGTGTACAGAAGTGCCCTGGCTTGATCCCATAATCACACAAAGCAAGCCCCACCTTGGATCTTTTACCATCTCTCCTTTGAAAATCAACAGAAAGCTCATCCCACCCTTCCCTTGCTTATAAAGCACTTTTATCCTTTCAACAGTCATCATCTCTTCCCTGGGCCAGGCACTAGGAATACCAAAAACACCACCAACAATAATAGTAAACATTTACAGGTTCTTCCTGTGTGCCAGGAGCTCTGCTAAGGACTTTATGTGCATTTTCTTACTTAATCCTAACAACAACCTAGGGAGGTAGATGCTGTGGTTATTTCCATTTTACAGATGAGGAAACTGAAGCTCAGACGAATTCATCCAAAGTCACACACAGCTGGTGATGGGGCTAGGATTTGAAATCAGAATCCAAGTGCAGAACCACAATGACTTTCAAAGAACTAACTCAGAGTCCAGTAAAATGGGAAGACACAAGAATATATGTTATAGGCCAGGCGTGGTGGCTTATACCTGTAACCTTAGCCTTTTGGTGGCCAAGGTGACTGACTCGCTTGAGCTGAAGAGTTGCAGACCAGCCTGGGGAACATGGAAAAACCCCATCTCTACAAAAAAATACAAAAATTAGCTGGGTGTGGTGGCTTGTGCCTGTTGTCCCAGATACGTGGGTGGGGCTGAGGCAGGAGGATCACTTGAGCCCAGGAGGTCAAGGCCGCAGTGAGCCGAGATCACACCACCACAGAATGAGATCCTGTCTCAAAAAAAAAAAAAGAAAGAAACAAACAAACAAAGAGAAAAATAATGTATGTTATGATCCAGTGTGATGAGCACTGGGTTTATGAAAACAGTGTCTGAGTTGAGTTGAAGAGAACAAAAAGAGGGAGAACTAATCCTGTGAAAAGTACTTAGTTTATGCCAAGTGCTGAACAAGTGATGTTAGTTACCTCATCTAATTTTTCCCTTGACCCTGTGGAAAAGGGATTGATGGTCCCTATTTTACAGATGAGCAACTTGAAGTTAGAAGGGATAGAATCACTGATTTAAATTATCAATCCAATAATTAGGGGGCTTGTAGGTGAATCTCTTCTGATAGTCTCAGGTTGAAGTCAAAGGGCATTTCAGCAGAGGGATTTCAACTTGCAGTGACCAGAGATAAGGGTGGGCAGAGCAGAGCTAGGGAATGGGAGAAGAGATCATCGGGGGATACAAGAAGGGGTAAGATTTTGGAGAATGTTATAAACCCACTAAGAAACGGGAACCTTATTCTGAAGGCAAAACATAATTACAGTGAGCTTTAAGATCCTTCCTCTGGCTACAGAGTGGAAAGTGAACCAGAGAGGTAACAGGGGAAGAATGAATGGAGACAGGGAGACTAGTTAAGAAAACATTTACAACCAGAAGAGCAATGATGAGGACAGGGGCTCAGGCTAAGGGGCAGTGAGCCCAGAGACAACAGGACAAGTGTCAGGGATACTGTGTTGAATTCAATTTTATTGACTGAAAAATTGAGTGTCAGGAAACTAAGTCCCCATCATTGTTGAAACTAGGACCCAAACTCTGTGTTTCTGATTCTGAGGATCCTTTCTGGAACTACTCACATCCTTTTTCTAGAATTCTCTCTCTCACTCACTTCTGTAACAATGTGAGTATCTACCATGGACAATTTCAGGATCTACCTGACAAATGTTCAAAGAACATTTTTTTTTTTTTTTTTTTTGAGACGGAGTCTGGCTCTGTCGCCCGGGCTGGAGTGTAGTGGCCGGATCTCAGCTCACTGCAAGCTCCGCCTCCTGGGTTTACTCCATTCTCCTGCCTCAGCCTCCCGAGTAGCTGGGACTACAGGCGCCGCCACCTCGCCCAAAGAACATTTTTAATTCTTATAATAATCACTATTATGAGAATTATAATCCTCATTTTCAAGTTATGAAATCAGAATTCCAGAAATGAAAAAAAAAAAAATGTGTCTATGACCATGTAAATAGGAAGTAGCAGAGTCAGGATTTGAACCCAGGCTGTCTGGCTCCAACGTGTGTGTGTGTGTGTGTGTGTGTGTTTCTACTGTACAATGCCAATCCTTGAAATAACACCATTGCTTTTCCCCCAAACTCTACCTATCCGAGTCCATTTTATTTTAAAAAGCTGGATTTTTCAAATGGAAAAAAAATACCAACTGAAGAAACCTAGTATGTAATACATTCTTGGATAAAGTTATTATGGCCCACAGAATTACAGAAGGTACTGAGCAGCAGAAAAATAGCCTGGAAATTTCATGCTTTAAAAACTTCCAAATATTTTTGTATTATTATTTACTTATTTTCTTAGGAAGTAAATTCCACACTTGGAGGAAGAGGGGTAGGCAAGAAGTGTCCACGTTCATAGGTATTTGTTCTCAAGAAGTGAGGCACCTGTGATTCTTAAAATAGAAGAGTCGAAAGAAAAAAAAAGGTAAAGCACCTGGAAAAACCACAGTCTCCAAGTATTGATTTGCTATTGTGGGATGACTATACCCACTAACTCATTTAGGTGTCTCAACATTTGTAGGAGAGTGGCACTTATATCTCTATTTTACGAATGGGGCAACCGATGCCTGGAAAGGTGAAGTGACTTGCCCAGTGTTACCCAGATGAAAATGCAGGAAGATAAGATTCAAACACAGAATCCGTCTGTCATAAAGTGTTTTCTGTTTCTGCTGTAATCTACCACAACCTCCTTGATATAGCCTAGCTCATCTCTTGCTTTCTTACGACCGATGTTATGAGAGGGTAATGGACGTAACCATTATCAGGGCATAATGTGAGAAGCAGAGCAAACACCACCCCTCCAAAGTCTACAACATTTTCTCCTACCATCTTGCTGTCAGAAATTCCACTGTTAGAAAGTCATCTTTATGAAAGAGTGAGAGGAAAATTACATACTTACTGTCTGGCCCTGAGGGCTAACCCTTGCTCCAGCCAGGCTCAATGGTACATGCCTGTAGTCCCAGTTACTTGAGAGGCTGAGGTGGGAGAATCACTTAAGCCCAGGAATTTGAGACCAGACTGGGCGAGATCCCATCTCAAAGTAAATCAATAAATACATTAAAAAAACACAACAACCCTGGCTCTGCTGTGCCATAGGTTTGGGACTATGGGCAAACCATTCCCCCTCACTGGCCCTAAGTCACATTATCTTTTTTTTTTTTTTTTTGAGACAGAGTCTTGTTCTGTCACCCAGGCTGGAATGCAGTGGTGTGATCTCTGCTCACTGCAACTTCTGCCTCCTGGATTCAAGCAATTCTTCTGCCTCAGCCTCCTGAGTAGTTGGGATTACAGGTGCGTGCCACCACACCTGGCTAATTTTTGTACTTTTAGTAGAGACGGAGTTTCACAATGTTGGTCAGGCTGGTCTCAAACTCTTGACCTTGTGATCCACCCACCTCAGCCTCCCAAAGTGCTGGGATCACAGGCGTGAGCCACCGCACCCGGCCAGTCACATTATCTTTAAAGTAAGAAAGTTAGAAGATAACTAGAGGCCCTTCATTGTTTCACATTTTAGGACGTTAGCAGCTCAGAGGAAATACACTGGATTCGTTCTCAGAGCAAAGATGAACATATACAGAGCAGAAGAGGCAGAGGTATGGGGCAGGGGAGAGGAAACAGGAAGACTTGAAATAAGCAGTAGGTCTCCAATAGAGGGGCAAGAGGTAGCCCAGGGTGACAGCTCTGCCCCCTTATCCACAACCTTGCTCACAAGCTTCGTCCCACATCAAGGACCCATGGCCCTGGAAGAACATTGATCAGCGGTTATTAGAATCTGGGGTGAGAAAAGGGGAGCAGAAGACAGTCAGTGACAAATCTTCCAGTCACTCTGAATACCCTGTGAGACCCGGCTGTGTTCTAAACCTGTGCTTTGCTGCAGGGCTGCTGAGCTGGTGGCACAGGATGGCCAGCCATAATTGTAGAACCAGCCTAGTCTTCCCGCTCTCTTTTTCTGGCTGCCATTTTCACATGAAAACCATAAAAGATCCCAGGAATGGGAGGTGCACTTAATGGGTTTTTTTGGCACCAAGAAATTAATCTTTTTTAAACCAAAGGGAATTTTTTTTTCTTTCCTAAAGATCTTTGGCAAACAGAAGCTAAATTGCTTCCAGACCTCATGAAAGGTATTTTGTGCAAACGAGGTGTGATTTACACTTCCTTTAATTAGTCTGAACCCTGGAAAAAGAGAGAAATAATAGAAAACAAGAGCTATGTAGAAAACAAGTCCAAACAGCCCTAAAATAACAGTTTTGTGAAAGCATCAGTTGAGGGTGTTAGAAGGAGACCAACAACAAAAAAATCCTTCTAATTCTGGGAGTGGAGCAATTACAAGTGAATTGAAGTTTTGTTGGACTCTTTTCCCTGGGGATGGGGGTGGGGAGAAAGTTTGGCAGAAAGGAGCCTTGGTGTTCTCAGAGTGAGTTTCAAGTTCTGGTTGACCTTCCTTCCGTTAAGCTTCAGTCTTTTCTGAGGGCATTTGGGGTCTAGGAAGCCAGGGAGTCAGGGAAATAAAAAGACAGTGCTGCTTGCAGTCATGGATATTTTGCCATCAAGCTTGTCTCAGTGGGATGGCAACATGGCATTTTGGAAGGGGAATGACCTCTGGAATCACAGACCTAGGTTCAAATTTTGGCTCTGCCATTTACCACCACTGTGACCTGGAAATTCACATCTCCCATCAGTTGACCACTATCTTTCTTCTTGAAGGCTTCTTTTCCTAGTTACCTGGTGCCCCAGCTCCCGTAGTCGTTCTATCATGTTGCTCCTGCTTAGCCCTCAGTTTCAAGCCCACTTCTCCTTTTGGTCAGTTGGCTTTATCAACATAATGTATAGACATGCACTGTTTCACCTTTAACCCGATAACCCCCCAAATTCTATTGCCCGGACAGATATTCTTCCTTAGTTCTGGTCCTCATATCCAATTGTCTTGCCGCATCTTTACTTGGAAGTTTCAAAGTACCTCAGATTCAACATATCCAAAACTGAACTCTGGACCTTCCATCTTTATCAGTTCCACTTACCAAAGCTTTCTTCTCTGAATAGAGTTGATTTCATCTTTGCACTGACATATTGCATGATCTGAGCCAATCCTGCCTCATCTCTATGGAAAATGGGAAAGCTGGGTGAGATGGTCTCTGACCATAACCTTGCTGTGACCCTGTGTGGCAGCTCCACTGCGATCATTTTTCTTCATTCATTCATCTCTTCTTAATTAGTTCACTTATAGTCTACCACAATCTCTGGACCCATCCACAGCCTAGATCCAAGAGCCCTTGCAGGAGTTTAAGTTTATTCAGACAATACTGGACACAGCAAGAACAGCCGCAGGGCTGAATCTTATCTTTAACTTTAATCCCATCCTTTCTGACTATTCTTTTCCCAGAGAGGTGGAAAGGGAGAAAAAGAAACAAAAAACTACCTTTTGGGCAAAAGGAATGGAATGGCCAAGGCTACATTATATACAAACCAAAAGAACAATTTCCATTGACCTTGAAGAACGTGTAAGGGCAAAGTCATAAGCCCAGTTTAATTGATAATTTCACTGTCCATATGTGAAGAAAGAGTAATGAACCAGAAGACTTGGGCTCAAGGCCCAGCTCTGCCTCTCACATGCTGCAGGACCTAGGATCAGTCCTTTCCTGTCTCCAGGACTCAATTTTCTTGCTATACAATGAAGGGATTGTACGGAGTGATTTACATGGGCTAGCAGCCCTAAGGTTTGTAAGACTATATTATAAACTAGGAAGAGAATGAGGGAAGGGTCCAAGGATTCTCCTTTGCAGCTTTCCTAGAAAACCACACATCTTCCCCATGAAAGGAAGAATATAAATAAAGATGGTCAAAATTTATTGAATGCCTATTATGTGCCACATACTAATGTCCATAGTTAAGAGTCAAACTAAGACCCAAAACCAAAAGAAAGTATTGTATCCAAGGCCACGTAACTAGTAAGTGATGTAACTGAGACTTTAGATCTCAAACTAACTCCAAGCCCATGCTGAACACTGTTCTCTTCATCTACCCAGCCACTTTTTGTTGATATTGTACCTTTGTTTGTTTATTCTTCCACTCACTCATGCTACCAATGTTTCCTAAGTTCTTTCTCTGTGCATGAAACTGTGTAAACACCAGTAAGCATGAGAAAAGATCTATCAGGAAGTTCACAGTTTAGCAAAAGAAACAAGAAACCATGAGCAGGAGGTTTAGAAAAGTTATCTTTCTTTCCAAAGCACCATTCTGATTATGTTTATGATCCTCAAAAGGTTTCAAAGGTTCCCCTTTGCCTACAGGATAAAGTCCAAGTAGCTTAGCCTGTTTTCTAATCCCTCTGAGATCTGGTCCCTGTCTTGTCTCCTCTCGATGTCATTCATTCAGCATTTGTTAAGTGCTAACTATGGGCCAGACACTGTACCAGAGTTTTGGAATGCAATGCTGAGTGGCACAGACTTAGGCCCTGCTCTCCTGGAGCTTGCAGGTATTAATCAAATTATCACACTGATACAGAATTAGGCAATCCTTTAAACTTTCAGTGGTCCAGCCCCACTAGATTCAGGGTCCTCCCTTCCAGCAGAGGCTCCCATCCCAGGAAGTACATAGTCATGCAGTTCTCCTTGAACCCTTTAAAGAACGAGTTGATCTTTAACAATGTGATTTGTGCAATTAATCAACCAGGAACATCTGTTTCTGAAGAGAGAACTTTTTTTTTGATCCTATGAATAAATGTTTTTTATTTTAAAATAGTTTTTCAAAAACAGGTTAAAATTGCTGGCTACACACTACTATGGAATGCCATGATCTCCCTCCAGAGGAGTCTCTGCTTAAAGTTCATTGCTTATTGCTTATGTTCCCAATTTAATTCTAAATTTCAAGCGGACAGCGTTTTTGCCTATACTTGTTCATCATCGAATACCCAGCACTCTGCCCAGTGCTAGGCACGCTGTTCTGTACATGTGCTGGTTAGACGTCCTTAACTACATAAAACCTTAATTCAAAAGGAGACTGTGGAAGACATAGATTTTTACCTTAAAAAAAAAAAAAAAAGTTTTCAGAAGATGAAACAGAGCCTGAGAGGAAAAGCAACTTTCCAAAAGCCACAGAGAAAGTTGATAGCTTAATTGAAGTTGGAACCAAAGAGAATCAGAAGTCCTGAGCTCCTGCTGTACCACACCCACTCACACACCTTGAGTCTGAAATGGCCAGGCGGACAGGTCCTCCAGGCAAAAGTCTCCCAAGCTTCTGTTGTACATGAATTTACATTCACAGAGTCACTGAGCCGACTCTTTTAGATGTAGAAGAGACCATCTTCATGGGAGAAACTCGCACCTGCCCCTGAACAAGACCTCTGACTGAGGAAAATATTCAGTCACTCCCTCTAACCCAAACTCCCCAAAACACTATTTCCTATTATGTCTCCACAACCAAATTCAACCCACCCGAATCTCAAGATTAGATCTGTGAGCTCACAAAGACCTAATCACCCAATTAACAGGAGGAAAATGTGATCCTTTCTAAACAAAGTGAAATGTGAGGTAACCCAATTGCTGAGATTATGTCTCACTCAGGAAGAAGCAAAGGAGCTGGGAGAGAATGGGTGGGTCATTCATTAAAGGAAATTTTCCAGGAAATTTGAGTGATGTATCTCTCCAGATCTCAGTGTTCCAGGCCCCAGAACAATGCTGGAGGCAAGGCCTTGGCTTTAGGAGGACCATGGGGCTGAAGATGACTTTACTCTCCTTGCCCCAAATCCCTAGGTACTCTCTAAGTGCATACCCATCTCTCACTGGACAAACGGCCTGGTATCAATGATGAACTTTATACTCAGGTCCAAAAGAATCCAAGAGAAAAGTACTTAGAAAGATAAACTATAGGCCACTACCATCATTTCAATAGACTCAGAAAATTCAACATCCCTTTCAAATGGAAACAAAACAAAGCCTTTGCAGCAAACTAGAAATAGAAGATACCTCCTTCCATGAAATAAAGGGCATATACCATAAAAAAATACAACTAGCATTATATTTAATGGTGAAAGACTAAAAGCCTAAAATTAGAAAAAAGGCAAAGATGTCTGCTCTTACCACTTCTGTTCATATAGTACTAAAAGTCCTAGCTAGAGCAATTAGACAAGTAATAAATAAATAAAAGTCATCCAAATTGAAAAGGAAGAAATATAATTGTCTCTGTTTGCAGATGACATATCATACATATAGAACACTTTAGGAAGAACTGAGTTTTCCAACACTGGAGGCATGTTACCAGTGAATGTTCATACTAAAATGTGAAAGAAAAAGCAAGACTAGATGATCTCTTAAGATCCTTCCAACTCTGAAATTTTTCAGCTGATATAGAAGAGGTACTCCAAGACAAAGAATGGAGTATGCCAAATAAACAGTAGAGAGAATGAGTGAGTGCACTATGTTGAGAAGGAAAAGACTGTGCGAAAAAGGTCAAGAAGCCTTTATGCAAAAACAACACTGAGTTTTGATGTAGACTTTGGTCTACAAGAACAAGCACCATGCTGGGTATAAGACTAACTTTATATATATATATATATATATATATATATATATATATTATATTTATATATATATATATATATAAAATTTTCTTTTTGAGTTGGAGTTTCACTCTGTCTCCCAGGCTGGAGTGCAGTGGTGTGATCTCGGCTCACTGCAACCTCCGCCTCCTGAGTTCAAGTGATTCTCCTGCTTGAACCGCCTGAGTAGCTCGGATTACACCCATCCACCACCAAGCCCAGTTAATTTTTGTATTTTCAGTAGAGACAAGGTTTTGCCATGTTGGCCAGGGAGAGCTCAAACTCCTGACCTCACGTGATCCACCGGCCTCTGCTTATCAAAGTGCTAGGACTACAGGCATGAACCACCACACCTGGCCCACAGATCTGGTTATAAAGCCTGACTCTGCCGTACATGCTTATGAGACTTCTAGAAAATCACATACCTCTCTGGGAGCTACTTATTTTATCTGTAAAACAAGGTTCATGAAAATGACTGGGAAAATATCTAAAGTCCCTTCCAACACCTACTGTCTCTGGTTCAGGAATTGAAAGACAGTTTTGCGTACTGTCTTACGCAAGGGCAAGGACTCTGATAGACCTGGATTCAAATCCCAGTTCTGCCTTAGACAAATGATTTCTCCTGACAGAGCACCAATTTTCTCCTCTTCAATATGAAAATAACAACTTCTAGCTTACAGAATTACTGTAAGGATTTGCAAAAATGTATTTGATATTCCCAGTAGAGTGTCTGTCATACAGATGTATGCAGTATGTAAATGGTAGTGATTATTCTGAGAAGGTCTTTGGACTTTGGTTAATTACTTACTGATTTCTAGAATGAGACCTTTATGACTGGTACAAAAACAGACACATAAACCAATGGAACAGAATAGAGAACTCAGAAATAAAGCCATACACCGAAGCCATCTGGTCTTCTACAAAGTTGACAAAAGCAAGAAATGAAGAAAGGACTCCTTATGCCGTAAATGGTGCTGGGATAGCTGGTTAGCCACATGCAGAAGAATAAAACTGGGCCTTTGCCTTTCACCATATACAAAAATTAACTCAAGATGGATTAAAGATTTAAATATAAGACCTCCAACTACAAGAATCCTAGAAGAAAACCTAAAAAACACCATTCTGAATGTCAGTCTTGGGAAAGAATTTATGATTAAGTCCTCAAAAAAAATTGACAGTGGGATCTAATTAAAGAGCTTCCACACAGCAAAAGAAACTGTCAATAAACAGACAACCTACAGAATGAAAGAAAATATTTACAAACTATGCATCCAATAAAGGTCTAATATTCAGAATCTGTAAGAAACTTAATAAGCAAAAAACAACCCCAATAAAAAATGGGCAAAAGACATGAACAGACACTTCTGAAAAGAAGACATATAAGCAGCCAATAACCATGAAAAATTGCTCCACATTACTAGTCATCAGAGAAACAGAAATCAAAACCACAATTACATGCTATCTCACACCAGTCAAAATGGCTATTACTAAAAAGTTGAAAAACAACAGATGTTGGTGAGGCTGCATAGAAAAGGGAACACTTATACACTGTTGGTGAGAATGTAAATTGGTTAAGCCACTGTGGAAAGCAGTTTGGAGATTTCTCAAAGAACTTAGAATTATCATTCAACACAGCAATCCCATTACTGGGTATACATCCAAAAGAAAATAAATCATTCCACAAAAAAAGACATCTATGTTTCTGTGTTCATTGGAGTACTATACACAATAACAAAGACATGGAATCAACCTAGGTGTCCATCAACAGTGGACTGGATAAAGAAAAATGTAGTACACATATACCGCAGAATACTACACAGCCATAAAAAAGAATGAACTCATGTTCTTTGCAGCAACATGGATGCAGGTGGAGGCAACTATCCTGAGCAAATTAATGCAGGAACAGGAAACTAAATATTGCGTGTTCTCACTTATAAGTGGGAGCTTAACATTGAGTACCCATGAACATAAAGATAGCAACAACAGACACTAGGCACTCCAGGAAGGGGGAGGGAGGGAGAGGTAGAGCTGAAAAACTACCTATTGGGTACTATGCTCACTACCTGGGTGATGGAATCACTCATATCCCAAACCTCAGCATCATGTAGTACAGCTATGTAATAAACCTGAACATGTACCCCTTGAATCCAAAAATCTAAAATACCAGTGGAAATTCACACACACACACACACACACACACACACACACACACACGTGTATATATAATAACGAGATCTTTATGGACAAAATCTTGACAGTGAATTTGGGTTTAGAGAGGAGCCATGCTCTCAAGTTGAAGATTATGCTAACTCATCAGCAACTGCTCATCTACAGAGGCCACCAATTCCCAGCTGGAGAAATCTGCTTTCCTAAAATCAACAATTAAAAAGCAACACTGGGCCAAGGTTGGTGGCTCTCACCTGTAATCCCAACACTTTGGGAGGCTGAGGTGGGCGGATCACCTGAGGTAAGGAGTTTGAGACTATCCTGGCCAATATGGTGAAACTGCATCTCTACTAAAAATACAAAACCTAGCTGTGCATGGTGGCACATACCTGTAATCCCAGCTACTTGGGAGGCTGAGGCAGGAGAATTGCTTGAATTCAGGAGGAGGAGGTTGCAGTAAGCTAAGATTACACCACTGCACTCCAGCCTGAGTGACAGAGCAAGACCTCATCTCAAATTAAAAAAAAAAAAAAGCAACACCATTATAGAACATCAGATCTCAGGCAAGCTTGTGAGAGACCCATTCTTTGATGTGGAGGGTTACCAAGAAGGATCTTGGTATGGACTCAGGGTTAGACAACCTATGGTCACTTCTGCTGGTAGTGAGCCATGTAATTTATTTTAGGCTACCCACACTACCATTCTCAAGTTTTAGTTTCACCATTTAAATAGTAGGGATAATGATATAAGCTTCCAGGACTTGCTATGATTACTCCAAATCCTTGTAGAGTAACTGGCTGATAGCAAGAGCAAGAATCCTTAGTAGTTACATCCCAACTGCACTTCTTACTAGTTATATGTCCTTGGTTAAGTCGCTGTCCCCTTCTGAGCCTCTATTTACATATCTGGAAAATGAGCCCAAGGATACACCACATTATAGGACTGTTGTAATTAACTGGATGAGACTATGTATAAAATAGTTTTATAAAGTAGAATACATTACTGAAAGGCAGGAGATGCTCATTTCTATGCCCAGACCCTTTGAGAGAAGCATTCCAGTACCTCCCTATTATTCTTCCTAAAGGGATTGTACTTCCATGTAGAGAAGTTTCAAAGCCCCATTTCAATTTCTGCTTTGTGAAAGGTTACCAGTAATTTTTACTGTCATTTAGAGTGACCTGAGGGGAAATTGGCCAGACTGCTCTCCTAGGTCTACAGTCTTACTACAAAACTGAAACTCCACCCAGAAACCCGAGCCAGCTGGAGAATGAGGCACTGGGCATGAAACATGCCAAAAATATCCACCCTCTGCTTTCCAGGATCCCAAATGACACTGGTCATTGAAAACCCATCCCTCTAACCCAAGGGGAAAAATTCAGCTCTGCTTAAGAAGAACTTAATGCCCAATATTAATGTTAAAACCCAAAAATGTCCTTCCAAAATTCTGACCTTCTATTGAAAGACATGTTTTTGTTTCACTGTGTCTTGGAAAATACTTTAGCAGCAAGTTTAAGAGTTATAAAATGGAGCAGATTGACAGAACTTGGAACCGATAGTCTGTTTATCCACTGAGCAGTGACAGTGGGGTCATAGCAAGAAACAAAAGGATGATCGTGCCAGGACTTCTGAAGCAAAGATATCTAAGAACCTGGAGTCTTAATGTGTCCTGGGGTGGGAATTAGGAGGAAATTTATGGAGAAGGTAGAATAAGTTGTAATTGTAATAGGCTTTGAAACTATGATGAGTTAAAACTGGAAACTACTTGATCTTGGATATATTACTTAATCTATCAAATAGTAGTATCTTCATCAATAAAATGGGATGATACACTTTCTATTACATAGCTGTAGAATATTATTATGCTGGAAAGCTCAAGAAATGGTAGTTTTATTTTCTGACACCTATTCATACTGATTTTTTAAAATTGAAGATTGCCACTTACATACAGATCTTAAGTGTATAGTTCATACTTCAATGTATTTGAAAAATGGCTGGATTATCCACTTTTATATGGGTAGCTAACCCACATCTTAGCAACACAGACAAGGTAAATAAAGGAAAAGAGGTTATCCCTCTGGGATCTAAGAAATACAGACCTATAAGGAAACTTAGACATGAACTGATCCAAAAAATTTCTCTTTTTCTTTCAGTGTAAACTGAAGTCAAGAATTGACTTGGGGAGGAAGATTTGGAGGAAGGTCATATAATTCTACAGTTACATAAATAATCCCAATAATTAGCAAATACATATTCAGTGTTTAATATGTCCAATGAGGATAACTCTCCCCACTAAATTCTTTATCATCAAACATTTCCAGGGGGGTCTGATCACAGGGAAACTTCTAGCTGTAGTTCAACATACTGGTTGCATTAAGAAAGGTAGGAGGAATGAAAGAGAGCTGAAAGGAGAAATAGATTGCAATTAAAAGTGCCCAGCATATTGGATACACAGTTAACAGAAATTCATTAAATAATTGCTGAATGAATGAATGATCATATAGACAACTTCAAAATGTAGTATAAACATTTCTTTTGTTTTGATGAATCACTCTCTTGGTCTCTCATGCACAGTGTTGATAAGTATAGCATCCCTCTCAGAACTAACCTCTCTCCCTTTGGATTGTAAAAGAATTCCAGAAGTTTCTTCAATCAAGGTTCCTAATGACTTGTGGAGAGAGAAGGGAGAAATGCAACAGGTCTTCCAAGTTGGCCATTTTTTTTCTGTGCCTGTAATTCCTGCCACTGCCACATGATGTCCAAAACAAGGATTCTGCATGGCTCTGTGTCAAGTCATGGTGGAGGCGAAGGGAATAGAAAGGAGCCTTACACAGATTACAGTGGTTCTCCAATAGAGGGCAATCCCACCCCTCAGTTACAACAGGCTCAAGCTTAGACTCCCAAGCCTCCAACTCTTTAGTTTTATGTTTCACTCCTCATTCTCAGGTCATGCCTACTGTGGCAAAGTGGCTGTGCATACTGTGGCTTTGAGCCTATCATACCAATCAGACATCTTCCTCTCTCAATGCTGAGTCCCCCTAGATGTTGGGACAATTTTAACCCACTGGAGAGTTTCTATACCTCACATGAAGGAGATCAGAATCTTCCACCCATTTATTCCCAGCAGTTCCTGGATTTATAATCAAATTTTCACAGCCACTCCACAGGGGCATCTGGGCTATACATACTCATTGAAGTAGTAATTGAGGGGTAGCCTATTAACGGCAGTGGCAGCCCATCTGAAGCAGCCACTGCAAAGACACTGGATGCAGCAGGGGAGATGCAGCAGGGGCTGAGTGCTCCATGGAGCCAGCAGGAGCCAGGAACAGGTGGAAGCCCCACCCACTTCCAAGTTGGAGGTGCGGGAACCCCGCTCTCTGAGGCACAGTGCAGCCACACACTTGTGGCTGTGGATCCAGGCATTCCTGCAGTCTCAGGGGCCTGGGGATCACCCCCTTCCCCCACAGGCTCAGAAATGCCTGCTCCCACTGCCTGGCCTCTCCCCGCTTCAAGCACCCCCTCCAATTTCAGATCAAAGTTGAGGTTGAGCCTGGGCACTGTTGTGACCTGGCTGATATGCCAGCACCCTGTTGCCTTGGCCCTCTCAAGACTTTGGGTGCCAATAAGCATTGGAAGGGGGCTGGAACAGCTCTGCACAGGGCTGCAGGCACCCCTCAGTATGAACAACCTGGGTGCTAGGGATGGCAAGTTGATGGCAGCAGGAGGCAGACAGGTTCCCAGGTGGAAAGGGGCAGGTGCCCAGTGAAGCCCCACCTTCAGGTCTGGGATGGCCTGCAGCCTGGGAGCTGGGCTGTCAGATCTATGGACCAGAGTGAGAACTTACAGCGGTTTTTCCAGACCTGACCATGGCCACTCATGGACAAATCAGTACACAGTTCCTCCTCTCTGAAGCCCATAAAAACCCCAGACTCAGCCAGACTCCCTTGGATACCAAAATTTGCAGTGGCTCAAGTCTCCTATATAAAATGGCATAGTATTTGCATATAGCCTATGTACATCCTCCCTTGTATTTTAAATCATTTCTAGATTTCTTATAAAACCTAATACAATGTCTACAATCACTTCATTCATGTGGATTTAACATAGTACCAGTGTACTAGTCCATTCTTGCATTGCTATGAAGAAATAACTGAGAAGGGGCAATTTATAAAGAAAAGAGGTTTAATTGGCTCACAGTTCCACAGCCATGAAGCATAACTGAGGAGGCCTCAGGGAACTTACAATCATGTGCAAAAGATGAAGGGAAAGCAGGCATATCTTACATGGCTGGAGCAGAAGGGAGAGAGAAGGGGGAGGTGCTACACACTTTTAAACAGCCAGATCTCAGGATAGCTCACTCAGTATCACAAGAATAGTCACAAAGGGGAAATCCTCCCCCAAGATCCAATCACCTTCCACCAGCCCTCACCTCCAACATTGGCGATGACAATTTTACATGAGATTTGGGTGAGGACACAGACCCAAACCATATCAACTGGGCATACAGCAAATTCAAGTTTTGCTTTTTAAAACTTTGTGGAAAAGGTTTTCAAATATTTTCCATTTGAGGTTGGTTGCACTCATGAATGCAAAACTCACAGATACAGAGGGGTGACTGTATATGCATTTAATATCCCTAAAGGCTGGAAGTCATAAAACCTTAGAGACAGAAATGTCTCAAAGATTATTGAATTCAACCACTTCACTTCACAGATACAGAAACTGAGGCCCATAGATGGGAATCTCAAAATCACAAAGGGATTCAGCATTAGAACCAAGTCTCTTCAACCCAGTTCCTGGATCTTTTCCCATCATAATGTTGCCCTCCTTCTCCCAGTGATAAAGATGAGATGTGGATGAAGTCTAACAACAAGCCGTGCATCAGGATGTCATGGTCTAAAATTTTTCAGGCAATGATTAGCACTAATATCTGCCTTACAAATGGACTCAGCAGCTGGGACAAGGCAGATGTGGCAACACAAATATGTTGCCCATGACACATGAATTAGAAGAGTGGGGTGGAGGCAGCTTTTGAGTGAAGGAACAAAAGAAAAGCCTGTCTGTCTGGAATGCAATGGGAACGAAGATTCCAAGGAGGTCATTCAGGGAGAAGCTGTGCCTGAACCCCAGACAAGGCTGGGTGCGGTAACATCTGTGCTTTTGCGAGGGAGATAAAAGGGAATCTGCTTCCCTGCCTGAAGGGATGATATATGGGCTTCTGAGGCACTGGGCATGGGCCAAAGGCATGATACAGGGCTTGATGGATGAAGGCTGAGGTAACTCAGTAGGCCACACATTAATAAAAATTATCAAACTGTCCCAGTTGGTGGAGTAGAATGCTAATGCCATTTGCCACATGGATGTTAAAGGAAGAGAATGTCTGAAGGGAGGTAACCTGCTTTATATCTTTACCTTCATTTCACTTGTCCAAATTATATCCTCTGTTCTGCTGCCAGGACCCTATGCAAGCCAAGTCTGGCAGAGCATACTCTATACTACAATCACCTGTGATACTTCACCTGCATCTAGCCATTCTCAACTGAGAATGAGAAATATATTCTAATCACAACTTAGGCCCATAAACAACTTTCATCGCTCTCAAGTGCCCAAAGAATCGACTTCAGATATCATAACCTGGCCTTCAAGGCTTTCATCCACTTGACCACAAAATCCAGTCTCACTCATTCTATGCTTCTCCAGGCACCTTTCATTTCCATCTTCATGCTTTTCTTGCTTTATGCTCTTCCATCTGTCTGAATTTCCTCTAACTTGTTCGCTACTATTGAAATCCCTTCCATCCTTCCAGGTTGAGATGAAAGCCCACTTTATTCACAAAGGCCGCACATCCTTAGTCTCTGATTTCAACCTCAATTTCAATGGACAGTTCCAATGTGAGTTCAAACTCACTTTGTGCTGCCCCAGGACCTTCCTCCCTGAATACACATCAGGTATATCTTTGCACTTCCTACCCCAAGGCCTTCAATGGTGCTGTGGGACCTCTCTCAGCTCATATGAGCAAGTATAGCCCAGAAGTCTAAGAAACACCAATCTTTAAACAACTGAGATAGGGAGCTAGAGAAGACATAATCCAGCTTTGCATCTTTAAGCCAGCAAGAGCCTCAATACATCAAGAGTAATCTTGTGAACACATCCCTGTACTGGCTTTTTCCCCTTCTGGGTCCTGTTCATGATCCCTCATAACTGTTTCCTATGGATACCTACCTAATCTGTGTTCAAGCTCTGTTTGTAGGGTTATCAAAACAAAAACAAAATAGAATGAGTACACGTCTTCTACCTTGACTTACAGTTAGACCTGTCTCTGGAATTTCCCCAGTAATTAGAATTAACAGTCAATAATTGTTTGTCAGCTAGAAATAAATTTTAAAATATAAGCCACTAGTATCAACTCTACATGTGGAGAAGAGCCTCACTTATAAACTACATAATTAGCAAGACTGTCCATGTAGCTAACAGTAGGTGAGCAACATCAGAAGAGTCCAGTCTCACTGATATTTGATTTTGCAGTCACTTTATGTTCAGCCAGTTAACAGTACTCATTGGATGTCATTTCCATCACCCCTGTTTCCCTATTTTATGGGCCCAGAACTCCTTTGAGAAGCTCAGCTGCTGCAGAACAGCCAGATCTGACCTTCCTAAGGCATGATTCATCATGCATTGATGACAGAACATCTGCACCCAATGCATGAAACATGGTGACTTGCAGTGCCTGGCTCAGAATATGACCCGGCTCAGAGCTTAAGTCTTCCCATGATTTCTGCCTTGAAAATAGCTCCTAGCATGGTCCCCACACCCTCAATCAAAAGCACATCCCCCTCAAGTTTTTTTCATTATATTCTCCTCTCTTTTTTTATTAAAATAAATAAATACATATGTACATACATGCATACACACATACATACCTAATTTCCCCTTCAGGGATTCCTTGGAAACCATCGAAAGTAGGGATAAAGAGCAGAGTTTCTGAGTGAGAAAGAATTAGGTTCAAGTCCAAACTCTATCACTTAATAATTCTATGCCCTTAAGTAAGTGACTATGCCCCCTCTAAACCTGAGTTTTCCCACATGTGAAATGAAGACAATACGAACTACTTTTCAGAACAATTTTGATGATTATATAGGATAACTTGGCATCTAGGTGTTCAATAAATGCTGACTGTCTTCTCTTTCCCTTTAATAGCTTTACACTTGCCACAATGCTTACAAAATTTCTGGTATGGTGTAGGTACTTAACAAATGTCATTACTCTTGCTTCATTCTTTTTGTTGTTGTTGTTGTTGTTGTTGAGATGGAGTCTCGCTCTGTTGCCCAGGCTGGAGTGCAGTGGTGTGGTCTCGGCTCACCACAACCTCCACCTCCCAGTTCAAGAGATTCTCCTGCCTCAGCCTCCCAAGTAGCTGGGACTACAGGGGTGCATCACCACGCCTGGCTAATTTTTGAATTTTTAGTAGAGACGAGGTTTCACTATGTTGGCCAGGCTGGTCTTGAACTCCTGACCTCATGATCTGTCCACCTCGACCTCCCAAAGTGCTGGGATTATAGGTGTGAGCCACCGCGCCCAGCCACTCTTGCTTCATTCTTGTTTGGGCTCTGTTTACATTAGATACCTTTCTGCTTGTGGTGTGACTATCTTGTTTCATGACAGATAACAACAGCATAATTTACATATTTGATATTAGGGATACAGCATGGAATGGGACAAGTAAGGTCCTAAGACATGATTACACCTAGCTTACGCTCAAGAGCAAGAGAACTCTTATCACTGTTGGGAATGTAGAAAGGTGAAGCCACTGTGAAAAACAGTATGGAGGTTCCTGAAAAAATTAAAAATAGAACTGCTGATGATCCAGCAATCCCACTTCTGGATTTATATCCAAAATAACTGAAATCAGGATCTTGGAAACATATCTGTATACCCCCATGCTCATTGCAGCATTATTCACAGTAGTCAAGATAGAGAAATAACCCAAGGGTGCATCAACAAATAAATGGATGAAGAAAACATGGTATATGTATACAATGGAGCATCATTTAGCCTTAAAAAAGAAGGAAATTCTGCCATTTGAAATGACATGAATGAACCTAAAGGACGTTATGCTAAGTATAAGAATCCAGTCATAGAACGACAAATACTGCCTAATTCCACTAATATAGAGGTATCTAAAATAGGCAAAGTCAAAGAAGCTGAGACTAGAGTGATGGTTTCCAGGTGCTGGGGATGGGGAAACAAGGAGTTGGTTTTCAATGGGGTATAAATTTTCTGTTATACAAAATGAGTATGTTCTAGAAATCTGCTGTAAAACATAGCACTTATAGTTAATATGGTATTGTGTGCTTTAAAATGCTTTAAGAGGCTAGATGTCACGTTAAGTGTTCTTATCAAACACACACATGTACACACACACATAAATGCACAAAATAAAATTACTGGAGGTGATGGGTATGTTTTGATTCTTGCTTGTGGTGATGACATCATGGATACATGCACATGTCCAAAGTCATCATTATCTATATATTAAATGTATGCAATTTTTGTATGTCAATTATACCTCAAGCTATCTTTTAAAGGGCAGACAAATCAAAAGTAAATGAGCAAATATACAAATAAATGAGATAATTTCAACAAATGCTGCATGATATAAGGGTAGTAATACTGAGGGATGTGATAGAAAGTGATAGAGAAGAAACCTAATATTTGGGTAGTCAGGAAAGGCTTTCTGTGCAGATGAAAATGGGATTAAGACTCATGTCCTATAAAGGAGTTAACAACTCCAGTTAAGGGAACCACTAGTGGGAAGGGTAGAAAATTCAAAGCAGAGGGAAGTAGATGTGAAGTAACAAGCTTGGTGTGTCTAACAATGAGAAAGTAGGCTAGTGTTGTTACTGCTCTCACATGTCAAGTTAGTCATCAGCTTCCTAAAAGTCAACTCAAGAAGGGAAAGAGTTTGGGTTATATTGTTCTCCTCTCCAAATATAAGGGGATTATCTCTTAAGGATGGTTATATTTAAAAAATGTATTTTCTTGCCTACTAGAATTTATGGCTTCCATCTTTTTCTGGCCTTTGAAATTGGTACCCTTTCCAGAGGTAATTGTCCCCAGAACTCATGATCAGTGAGTGAACCCAAAGCCATAGGTATTGTGATCCAACTCTTTGACACGTGAATGGTCAGTGTTGAAGGTATACAATATTCCATGACTTATGATCTTTTTTTTTTTTTTAGACGGAGTTTCGCTCTTGTCGCCAGGCTGGAGTGCAGTGGTGCGATCTCGGCTCACTTCAATCTCCGCCTCCCAGGTTCAAGTGATTCCCCTGCTTCAGCCTCCCAAGTAGCGTGCCACCATGCCTGGCTAATTTTTTGTATTTAGTAGAGACGGGCTTTCACCATGTTGGTCACGATGGTCCTGATCTCCTGACCTTGTGATTCACCCGCCTCGGTCTCCCAAAGTGCTGGGATTATAGGCATGAGCCACCAGACCTGGCCTTGATCTATTAATATGTCCTAGGAGTTACAGAATTATATTCATGAACTCTGAATGACTTCAGTCAAGTCACTTTTCTTCTCTAAGTCTTGTTTCTTATCTGTATAATGTGAGTGAGAGGTGAATGGTGGATAGGGGATATTGGGTAGGTGGCTACCTGTGATCTCTACATTGGGTAGAGGGCTGTGTTCACTAGAGTTTCTTCCAGATTTTCTGTGATTCTAAGAAGTCTTTGGAATCTTGGAGTGAGTATTCCCAGGGAACTCTGATGTGTTGAAAAGCTCTCCTACATCGTTGATGTCAGCTGTGCCTGAGGCTTTTTAATGGGTCAACAGACTCCAAAGGTGAGCTGGAGACAAACCTGGCAATTATAGATTAAAGGGCAATTATAACAGGGCTCATAATTGTTCTCTTACAATCTTGCCTTCATTGTTGGTTAATAACCAAATTCTCTCTTTCCAGGGAACTCCACCCTCACCTTTTCCCACTGGCATAGGTGAGGCCGGATCAGAACAGGGTAATTGAGTTCTCCCTGGGGAGTTTGAGGTCATGTGAGCACAGCTCCTTGATCTCATTTCAGATGGCTCCAGGGAAGTATCCAAAATCTCTCCTTTGGGAGGTAGGACAGAATGACTCAGGAAAAGGGAAGTCAAAAGGAAGTTTATGAAGTCTGAGAACGGGATTAGTAAATAAATCCAAGTATGGATACTCCTGGAGGCAGGTGGTGTGGGCTACAATACTGGGCTGGAACCCAGGAGACCCTATGTATGTGTCATCCATAACTTGCCAGGAGACTGAGGGGAAGTTCCTTCACCACTGGGATTCAGTTGCTTCATCTGTGAAACTAGGGGGTTGGCTTAACTGATCTGTAAGTATCTTCTAAATAGGATATGAGGTTAGTGCAAAATTAATTGTGGTTTTTGCCATTGAAAGTAAAGTAATAGCAAAATCCACAATTACTTTTGCACCAACCTCATATTTTTAGGATTCTAGATGCCTGTGACTGAGTGGACTACTTCTGAGTCTCAGTTTTTGCTTCTGTAAAGAGACAATAACAAGAATAACTTCATCATAGAATTATTGTGAGGATTAAATGAGCTTAACATGGCATCTCTACTTTATTCATTCAGTGCTCTCATTTAATGGTTACTCATTAGACTTCTACTTTAAACCAGACTCTATGCTAGGAGAAGATGGATAATTCGTATTGTTGAACTAGGTATCTTAGATGAACTGGAAAGAGACCTTCACAAGGCTAGGAGTCTTGTGGGGTATACAATGAACGTTTAAAAATGGAGCCATTTTTATGAGGCATTTCTGTTATTGAACAGTCAGATCAAATTCCACTGTCTAAATAATGGCAAATGGCAGGGGAAAATATTCCAAGGCAAGGCGACATTCCCAAGAGAAGCTATCCTCTGTCCCTGGTCTAAATTAAAGATGACACTTTCAAATATCTTCAGAGCAAAGCAGATAATGTAAGTTAATATAGTGGGTTGGATGTCAGAAAATCTAAAAGAGGGGATTAAGACGAACTAGAGTTTGCATGCATTCTCTAAAGCGGAAAGCTGCTAGTCAACTCTCATGCCTACTGCTGTCACGTGAGAATGTGAGTCTAAAGTTGCCAGAACTCACTATTTTTCAGCAGAAGCCAGGAATCCAGATTTTCACATAAAAAACATCCAGATTTCAAGTGACAGTCACTTATTCAAATATTTAAAAACATGTAGCGACTGGTTTGCTATCTCTAAGTTAAAGCCAATATTTCAGATAAGCAAGAGTATTTTAATTGTGTACATTTTCAAAAAAGGAAGGTAAGGAGAAAGTAAAAGCGATGAATGATTATTGACTATCATCTATGTGCCCCAGGCATCTTACAGACAACATATATCATTTCATCTGCTGCTCACAACAATTCTGAGAAGCACCTGTGTTTAGTTCTGATATTTTTCCCTGATGCAATTCACATATGGAAAATGTGTTTTGAGAAACACTGGTATGGACAGATATGACTGGCAGCATGAGGAAGATTGAATATAGGGACAAGATAAGAGGCAGGACAGCTTGGTGAGGAAGTCATAGTGGAAATACACAAGGTGCTCCTAGTGGGGAGAAAAACAAGGACAGATTTGAATCAGAATGAAGAAGTAATTAACCTATATTTTTCAAAGCTCATCAATAATGCCTGAGAGGAGAATTTTACCTCCCTTCCACCTCCCCATGTCAGATGGAGGAGGAAGGGACTTTATAGCTGTACCCCTTTTCTTATTTTCTCTCTTCACCCTCAGGCTATGTCTTTAATGGCTGTGTTCAGACCAAGGTCAGCCATCCCTCCAAGTGGACAACAGAAACCAAACCCTAGTCCTACAGCCTGGATCTCCTAGTCTACACGTTGATGCCACACAGTATAATTTCTCAGAGCAATGAACTTCTATAGAAAAGATTACTGTGGTCAGGCATGGTGGCTAATGTCTGTAATCTCAGCACTTTGGGAGGTCAAGGTAGGTGGATCACTTGAGTCCATGAGTTTGGGACCAGCCTGGGCAACATGACAAAAGCCCATCTCTACAAAAAAAATACAAAAACTAGCCAAGAGTGGTGATGCATACTTTTCGTCCCAGCTACCTGGGAGGCTGAGGTGGAAGGACTGATTGAGCCCAGGAGGTAGAGGCTGCAGTAAGGTGTGATTGGGCCCCTGCACTCCAAGCCTGGGCAACAGAGCAAGACCCTGTCTGAAAGAAAGAAAGAAAAGAAAAGAAAAGAAAAGAAAAGAAAAGAAAAGACAAAAAGACTACTCAGCCATTCTTCCTGATCCTCTGATCCACAGGCTTCTTGCCTCTGGCTGTCATCACACTGGCAGTGAGCAATAGAGAAATGTAGATCAAATGGTCGGAAGATGTAAATTCAATTCTTGGCTCCACACTTATAAGAAGTTTGACCTTCAACTATCAACTTCACAAGACTTATCCTCAACTCCCTCATCTGTAGATGTAGATAATATTGTCCTCCTATTGGAAGGACTAATTTGTAGGTAAAATAAGATAATGGATTTAAAGGTCCTTCAATCCATACTTCATAGAGCAGCCAGGGTGATAAAACTTCTCCTCTTTAGCATGACTCAAACCACTCTCTATAATTTCACTCCTCCTAAGTCCCTTCTTTTTAAATTCCATACTCAGAATTTACACTCCAGCCCCACTGTCCTTTTATTCCTTAAGGCCACTGTGCGTGCTGTTTCCTCTACCTGAACCGCTTTCCATCCCACCCACCCCTCAATATTCACTTCATTTCACTACTTCCTGTTCACACTTCAGGTATTTACTGAGTGCTTACTATGTGCCTGGCAATGTACCCGGCACTGGGGATAGGGTGATAAAAAAGATAAATGTAACAACACTTCGGAGAAGCTAATATTTCAGTGCAAAAGGCAAATGCTACATCCCTGCCTTCACCAACCAAAATATATTCAGAATTGTAATAAGTGCTATCAAGCTAGGAATAGTATAGAATGCTAAAAGTTCATGTAGTCAACGAGAGGGCCAAATCTAATCTAAGCACTCAGATAAGTGACATTTAAACTGAGACCTGAGTGTACAGGCCCAAGTGGGAAAGAAAATCGGTAGCATCAATAGTAGAGAGAAGAAGTAGGTAATTGCAATTATTCAAACCTTGTACGATGTGTCAAAAAGTTTTCATTTAGAAGTTAGAAGAGTTATGAAAGTTCTTAAAAGGTTTAAATTAGAAGAATCATAGTTATAAATAAGATACCTATCCATCAAATATTTATTGAGTGTCCATGGTATGCCAAATAGTATGCTAGATATGATCAAATGTATATTTTAACAGGTAACTCTGGCTTTAGAGTTGATAACTGAAAGGGAGGGAAAAGTGGCTAATGTGAGGACTATTTAAAAAATGATTGCAGAAGATATTGAGTGGCTTAGATTAGGCAATGGAAATAAAAAGAAAGGAGCCGATTTAAGAGATAATGGGGATCAAAGCAAAATATCTTGGTTATAAATTGAACATGAAGGTGAACAAGAGAAAAGTTAAATGTAACTGCTTTAAGAAACTTAGTTTATAGTGGCACCAGCTATATAGAGAAAATGAACAACTGGAAAGGAGCAAACTTGTAGGGAGATGATAGCAAATCCAGTTTTGAATGTGTTGAGGAGTTTGAATTGCTTGTGAGATATCAAATTACAGATGCTTATAGTCAGTTGGATATAATTAGGGGGTTCAGAAAAATGAGGTGGAGACCCAAATGTAAAAGTAATGAATACATTGATTGTTACTATTGGACTAGGTGTGGCAACCCAGAGAGAGATTAAATTGAGAAAAGAATATACAGGAGCAAGCCATAAGAGGCTTCAAGATAAAGAACAGATAAAGAGACCCTGTAAGACAGGCTAAGTTGGAGTTAGAGAGTTAGATACCAAACCAGGAAGGTATAGTACTGAAGAAACCAAGGACAGCAAATGTTTCAGATCCTGTAGAATGCATAGAGATATGAAGTAAGTTTATGACCCAAAAAAGTCATTGAATTTAATGACATAGAGTTCACAAATGTTCATGGAGAAAAATGTTTTAGTAACTTGGTGGTAGCAGAAGACAGAGGGGAGTAAGCTGAGGAATGAAAAGATGAAGTGAACCATTGTAGGTTATACCTTAAAAGGTGTGTTTATAAAGAAAAGGAAAGAGATCATTTTAGAAGATGCAATGTTTTGTTTGTGTCTTTGTTCTAAGAAGAAAAATTTATGAGCATATAAATGATGTAAATAATCTACTAAAGAAGGAGAGATACAAAATATAGGATATAAGGAGAGAGATTACATGTAGATTCCTAATAATTTAGGAAGGCATAAGAAATACTGCAACGAAAAGACTAACTTTAGAAAGAAAGGAGGACATCTCCTATATTATATCAGAAGGAAATGGGGAGAGTATGCATGAAAAATTTTAAATTGTTTGGAGAAAAATTACACTACTCCATTATTGTTCTTAATGAATAAAGGGAGAATAGGGTATTATGGGTTTAAGAATGATGAAGGTTGGGTGTGGTGGCTCACACTTATAATCCCAGCACTTTGGGAGGCGAAGTCAGGCAGATGACGAGCTTGGGAGTTCAAGACCAGACTGGGCAACATGATGAATCCCCGTCTCTACCAAAAACACAAAAAATTAGCTGGGAATGGTGGTGTGCACCTGTAGTCCCAGTTACTCAGAAGGCTGAGGCAGAAAGATTGCTTGAGCCAGGGAGGCAGAGGTTATAGTAAGCCAAGATCACACTAGTACACTCCAGCCTGGGTGACAGAGTGAGACCCCCATCTCAAAGAATGATGAAGAAGAATGTAAGTTGACAGGAGAAACCTAGGTAAGATTGAATGGAAGCATGAGGAGAGAAGTTAACATTGATGACTGATGATACATTGATGACAATATTCAAAACTGTGTTTTTCTGTAGCTGCCTGACTGTACCATCACAGAAGATGGAGAGTTGCATGCATCCAGTGCAGGTGTTTGACCAAGCAGGGAAATTAAAAGACTGAAAGGCAAGGGAGATTGAGAGACTGATACAAGCAGTGATTGAAGTCAAAGAGTGGGATGTTGGAACTGATAGTTTTTTATGGAACAATATCATGTGAGGACAAAGTCTACAGTGTGGCCCAGGAGTGGGTGGCTGAGGCAGAATGGAGAAATGGTCACTGTAGATGAGCATATCAAGGAAGTGAGAGACTGGATTGTTGGACAGAAAATCCACAAAAAACCCTGACCTTACCTATCGTGATGGCAAGAACACAGACGAAGATAAAACTCCAAACCAGGAACTTAAAATACTTAAAGAATCAGTTTCAGTTGAGGCAAGACGATGAAGGTTGGATTCAGCTAGACTTCCCCTTTTGGGGAATAACAATGTCATAGACACAAGGTAGGATAGATTTAGTCTGGGCAAACTCTGGATGACAGGTAGGTACCAACACAGCATAATTCTTGGCTGGCCTGGAAGGAGATTCTGTTGAGTAAAGAGAGAAATACAGATTTTTATTCTCTTGGCATCTCTAATGGGAAGCTGCTACTAAGGACAAGAACGGCAACAGATGGTGACAGGGAGGGAGAAAGACCAGCTTGGGAGTGATCTCCAGGGGAGGGGTTTGTAGTCTTGTGTATGAGAGGTTGATCCATATAATTAATTACTGGAATTAGACTCTCAAACAATTTCCCACTTCCTCTGAGTAGCCTTTATTATCCCCAGTGGACTGAATTAGAAACCTCTCTGCCATGCCCCTACAGCATCTGAGTTATCTCAGCACCCACTATGCTATCCGAGCAATTTCTTGCTAAATTATACCACTCTCTTTGTTGACTATAAGCTCCATAAGGGCAGGAATTATGCCTGTCCTGTTAACATTCCATGCCCAGGACATAGACCATACTAAGAGCTCCACACACATTCATGAAATGAATGAGGGTGCTTTGTGAGCTGTAAAGAATTCTGTGATATAGAAGGCAGGCTGGGTGGCATGGAAGAATCAACAGGATTAAGACTTTCCAAGTATCTTTTCCCTTTGGAAGCCTTTGACTTTAGAAACCTTTCACCCAGAGAGCAGCTGGAGTGATACAAATATTTTCTGAGCCCCTAATATCAGTTTCAGATGTTTGCAATCATGTGGGTTTGTACCTCACCCTTTAAAACATGTTTCCCTCGCCCCCACCCCCCAATTCTAGCTGAGGGAGTAAAGCGTAGTTTCCAATGACATCACCTCTCTCAGGCTGGCCCAGGGTAAGCGGACAGCAGGTGAGTGAGGTCCCCTCTAGTTTCTCAGATGAACAGCACAGTTCAGCCATGGCCCACACTGCATGAGGAACTAAGTAAATTCCACAAGATTTCATAAATACCTACAATGTAAGTGCTCCATCACAGCCACTGCTACCACCATCTTCTCAGCTACTGGAGAAAAGAGACCTGCTGCCCTTCACCTTGAGTTATTCCTCATATAAATTCACCTCCATAACTGCTCCCTTTTACTTGATAAAGTTTTCAGTCTAAGGTCTGAGATGGGATGGTGTGTGTGTTGGGACGGAGAGTGCCTTTTCAGTTGTAGATTATCCTTAATGATAATAGGGACAGAGAAAGAATAGCGGAGCTGAGAGTGGGTACAGATGGCCTCTGGACATTCTTCTTTACCCAGATGTAAGTCTAAATGAGCAGCTCATATCAGAGCCAGCGTAGAGAGACAAAGACAAGCAAAGGTCAGCTGAGACATGGGCAGAGAATGACATGGAGCAAAAAGAAGAAAGAGACAGTCACCAAGGGAAGTTGACACACATAAAGGTAGAAAAAGAATAAAACAAGGAAGGAGAGAAGAAAGGAAATAGGAAAGGATATAGGAAGAAAGAAATAGAGACAAGAGTTGAGAGTTGGCAGGAGGCAAGCGTGGTACTGATCAGCCGGGGAGAGGCCCATTAGGCTCCCAGATGCCAGGGCAGAAAGGGGTACTGACCAGCTCCAGATGTTGCTGCCTTGTATGAGGAGGTGCCGGGGCTAGTGGATAGGGCCTGCTGCCTCTGTGAGTGCCAACAGAGCCGGCTGGCCTTCCAGCCCTGAACTAAACAAGCTGAAGCTGAGAATTCCATGAAGAAAAAGAGAAGTTTCTGATTTTTTTTAAAGTTAAAAAAAATCCAGCAGGACAGCAGAAGATGACCAAAGAAAATGCATAGGCATGTGGTGAGAATATCACCAGACAGAGAAACAGGAGATTGTGATGCTAGGTGTGACCGATCCCTTCTTGTCCTCACTCTTCTGATCCTTACACTGAGAGTGGCAGGTTCAATGCTCGAGGTTCTTCTACTCGGAAATTTAGGAATTCACAAAGCTAGTTTATATAAAAGCAGACAAAGAAGTGGTAAGCCTGATGGGCTACAATCCCCTTTACAAGATCAGAGTTCACTAGTTGCTCAGTAGTTGCTGTCAGTAGCTAAAGACTCCATTCTGTCAAGCCACACAAATGTCCTATATCCCCTGATTTCCATCTGCCTCTAGGTCTATTCTCAACAAGAGCAAACCACACCGGAGGTAATATGAACTAGTGAAAAATCTTTGAATGTACTGGATGAGGGTGTGGGGGTAGATAGGAAAGAAACCAGAGCCCTAGTTCTAGCTCTGGCTGTACCAGTAACTCACCAAGTGTGTAAGCTCTGGACAAGTCTGTCTCCTCTGAGCCTTTTTCTTCATAGGTCAAATGGGAGGTTTGGATTTATTAAATCTGCTTGTGCCTCGGCCCAGCTTCTTACTCCCACCTCCCCCTACATCTACCCTGCCCAAGAGGCTGAAACCCATGCCAATTGTTCTGATGAGGCCATGAGGGAAAACCAGACGTCTGTTTTTAATATTGATGACAGATTAGCGTGCGGGGAATTCAGCCACCCCCCACAACAAGCCCCATTTCTGCTCAAAAACAACTGGAACAGGAGGCTACTTATGCTTGGCTTTCCGAACAGCGTCCCAGAACTGACTGAGAGATGGCTTCTCTGAAGGAGACAAAGAGGGCGCCAAACCTAGAGGTGGGGGCAGGGGTAGGAGACAGGGAGGGAGAGTGAGCATTTCAAAAGTTAGTTCAGAAGGGTGTGAAACAGATGGCAGCCATAAAGTGTGTGTGTTTGTGTTCATGTGCGCACATGGGAGAAAGAGAGAGAGAGAGATCTGTGTAAGCACCTATGTCTGTGCACATGCACGCATGAGCTTGTGAATAAATAAATAATTCCAGCACTGGACTTGGCTGCCAGCAAAAATTCAGAGAGATCAAAGGATAAAGCCCACATTTCCCTATTCTGGACTCACCTGACCAAATGTGTGAGTAATCCTAACTCTCTATCCAAAACAAGTCTTAAATCTTATTTTGTTTTCTTCCTAACATTTATTTCTCCCTTGAATTTTTTTTGAATTCATGGAAATAGGAAACAACAAGAAAGTATTAGTACCTACTATGTCTCAAGACCTGTGCTGGAATTAATCCTTAAAAATAGTTTGTGAAAAGGTGTTGTTTTTCCCATTCCACAGAAAAGGAAACTGAACTCTAGAAAAGATGTTGACTAGCCCTAGATCTCTCTCACTGAGAAGTGGTGAAAAATAAAACCAGAAGCCAGGTTTTCCCAAGTCTATACTCTTTGATTAGGCTTATATTCTCAAAGACAAAACTCAACTGAGTGAACTGAGAAATTTCAATATAAGCCAAGTTCATTTTCCAGAGGGTTTAGACACGGTAAAGGTGACACGGAGGCAAACAGATGAGGTGAATGTTTCAGATGTACCCTCCCAATCAACTCCAGCATCAGTTGGTCATAACACATTTTTAGACGGCTTACCATGTACTTAACTAGGCTGTAGGACTACAGAAGACCCCATAAAACTACACAGTGCTTAAGGAATTAATGCAGAGTCAAAAAGTTAAGACATGAATATGTCTATCCACATGCAATTCAGTTCAGTGAACTGAACATCCACGTATGACAGGCGCTGTGGGGAGACCGCAATATATAAGGATACAAGATTCATCATCTTGTATCTTTATTTATTTATTTTTTTTGTGAGACGGAGTCTCTCTCTGTCACCTAGGCTGGAGTGCAGTGGCACAAACAATCTCCACTCACTGCAAGCTCCGCCTCCCGGGTTCACGCCATTCTCTTGCCTCAGCCTCCCGTGTAGCTGGGACTACAAGCACCCGCCACTGCACCTGGCTAATTTTTTTGTATGTTTCGTAGAGACGGGGTTTCACCATGTTAGCCAGGATGGTCTCGATCTCCTGACCTCGTGATCTGCCCCTCTCAGCCTCCCAAAGTGCTGGAATTACAGGCGTGAGCCACCGCGACCGGCCTGTATCTTTAAAAACAACTGCCCACCCACAAATTCAGGAATTGAACAATGGGGAGAATGAAAGTCAAGTCCTACAAGGAAAGGTTAAAAAACACCCTGTAAAGACAGAAGCATGTATGTCATTGTCTCCAATCTTCTGAATGGCTACATGAAAAAGGGCCTAGATCTGTGTAAAGTGACCCTAGGCCAGATAACCAAAAATAAGCAAATTTTACCTCAATTTTAAAAAGTAACTCTTGGATTAGAGCACTGCTTGCTGGAAAATAAAGAAGAATCTTGGATTTCTATTTCTGGATTAAACGGAATAACAAGGACTGGATTTATTTGCCCTACTGCCCACAACATTAAGAAATTAACACACACACACACACACGCCGAAGCAGGCAGGTCACGAGGTCAGGAGATTGAGACCATCTTGGCTAATATGGTGAAACCCTGTCTCTTTTTAAAATACAAAAAATTAGCCAGGCATGGTGACACGTGCCTGTAGTACCAGCTACTCAGGAGGCTAAGGCAGGAAAATCACTTGAACCTGGGAGGTGGAGGTTGCAGTGAGCCGAGACAGCACCACTGCACGCCAGCCTGGGCAACAGAGCGAGACTCCATCTCAAACAAACAAACAAACAAAAAGAAAAACATAAAACAAGCTTGTCAACAACTGGAGATTAGGCAACAAAGTACAGAGATCCTGAAAGATGGAAAACAAATTATGTGAGCCCTAAAATTTCTCTTTGCCCTTTGAGAGTTTTCAAGCCACTGTTCAGGGAGAGGAAATGCCTGACAGATTCCCTGAATTGCCCAGCCAGAGTTCTGAGACCAGGGAAACCAAAGTGATTATAGTTCATAAGACAGAGTAATGGAGAGGAGAGAGCTGCATAGAGGAAAACTTGAAGCGATCTGTGGAGGAGCTCCTGTCAATATTCATCAGAGTACTGATTGATGCATGTATGTGAGAAATCTCCCAAAACAAGGGGATTAGTGAGAACAATGCCTGAGGCTCATACAAGGGCCAGTAATAGTGCCTGTCTCTACCAGCCATACTGTAAAATCTCAAAATTTATGGGCAACTTTGTAGAGCACACAGAAGAGTTCTCCCTTAGTAGTAGACAATAATTAGCCCTAGACTAAACACTGCTTCAGTTCCATCTAACAGATCTTAAAGATCTAAAGGAATCTTTAGATTTAGCAAGATCTAAAGGAATCAAATTGTTTCTCTATACAAAAGAGTTCAAAAATGTTTTTAGGAATACAAAATATCCAGCATCAAACAAGGCAAGAATCGTAATATCTGGCATCCAATACAAAATTACCTGGCATGCAAAGAGGCAGGAAAATGTATCCCATAATGAGGAGGAAAAAAAAAAATCAATCACTTTAAACTGACCCAGAACTGATCCAGTTGTCAGGATTAGCGAACAAGAACATTAAAAGTTATTGTAACTATATCCCATTTGTAAAAAAATTTAAGAAATAGAATATATTAACGAGGCTCAAATTGGACTTCCAAAGGTGAAAATTACAATATCCAAGATGAAAAATAATGCTGGATGGGATGAACAATAAATTACACTTCACAGAAAGCACTGAAGATATGTACTAGAAACTATCTAAAATGGAATACAGAGATAACAAATAAGTTTTGAAAATGAAAAAAGCATCACCGAGATGAGTAACAACTTAAAGTGATTGAATATACATGTCGTTGGAGGAAAAGAAAAATGGAGGGGGATTTTTTGAATTGACAAAATAATGGCCAAAAATTTTCCAAATTTAATGAAACCATAAACCCACCGATCCAAGAAGCCCAACAAACTCCAAACACAAGAAATAAATGGCTAATAAAGAGAAAAGCTTAGAATCGGTCAGAAAAAAGGATCTCTCTCTCTCTCTCTCTCTCTCTCTCTCTCTCTCTCTATATATATATATATATATATATATATATGAATTATATATATGGGTGTATATATATATGAATTATATATATGGGTGTGTGTGTATATGTGTGTGTGTGTGTGTGTATATATGTATGAACAAAGATAGGAATGATGGCAGATTTATAATTTGAAACAATGCAAACAAGACTGAAGTGTAACATCTTTAATTACTAGGATAAAAAAATCTGTCAACTTAAAATTTCATGTCCAGCAATAATATCTTACAAAAACAAAATCAGAAAGCATGCATCACTAACTGACAAAATATAAGAAACAGTAAAAGACATCCTTTAGGCTGAAAGAAAATGACACTAGATGAAAACAAGAATGATCCTCAAAGAAGTGAAGAGTACCAAAGTTAGTATCTACAAGGGTAAATATATAAAACCACTTATGTTATTACTTAAATACCTAAAAAATAAGAAAAAAATAATAAAGATAAATTGTGGAATTTTTAACATATATGTGAATAACACATATGACAAAAACTGCATAAGGCTTGGAAGAGAGGAAGAACAGGATACTATTATAAGATTCCTTCCTGTGCTATACTTGAAATAGTATTATCCTCATCACTTGAAGGTAACTATGATATGCTAGGTATTCATGCTGTAAACCCTAAAGCAAACACTAAAAATTTTTTTAAAAGAGTTATTGCTGGCCGGGTGTGGTGGCTCACGTCTGTAATCCCAGACTTTGGGAGGCGAAGGTGAGCGGATCACGAGGTCAGGAGATCAAGATGATCCTGGCTAACACGGTGAAACCCCGTCTCTACTAAAAAATAAAAAAAATAGCTGGACGTGGTGGTGGGCACTTTTAGCCCCAGCGACACGGGAGGCTGAGGCAGGAGAATGGTGTGAACCCGGGAGGAGGAGCTTGCAGTGAGCTGAGATGGCGCCACTGCACTCCAGCCTGGGCCACAGAGCCAGATTCCGTCTCAAAAAAAAAAAAAAAAAAGGAGTTATTGCTAATAAAGTCAACAAAGGAGATATAATGGAATCATAAAAGCTATCCAAAAGAAGATAGAAAAAGAAGAGAAATAAAAGATGGGATAATATTAAAAAAAAAAGAAAAATGATAAACTTAAGCATACAAATATCACATTATTAAGCAGGTCATGGGCTGTAAAATAAATAAGTAAACAAACAAACAAATATCACATTAAATATAAATGGTCTAAACATCCCAACTTTATGGTCTAAACACCCCAAAGTTAATAATGCCAGCTTGGATTAAAAAATAAGACCCAACTATATACTGTCTTCCAGAAACATACTATTAATATAAAGCAATGATAGTATAAAAGTAAAATAACGGTTGGGGACAGTGGCTCACACCTGTAATCCCAGCACTTTGTGAGGCTGAGACGGGCAGATCACCAGAGGTCTGGAGTTTGAGATCACCTGACCAACATGGCGAAACCCCATCTCTACTAACAATACAAAAATTAGCTGGGTGTGGTGGCAGGCACCTGTAATCTCAGTTACTCCGGAGGCTGAGGCAGGACAATTGCTTGAACTCAGAAGGCGGAGGTTGCGTTCGCTGAGATTGTGCCATTGCACTCCAGCCTGGGCGACAAAAGCGAAATTCTGTCTCAATAAATAAATAAATAAATAATAAAGTAATAGGAAATGATAGACTTTAATACCAATCAAAAGAAAGCTGGAGTACTTAGACAAAGTAGATTTCAGAACAAATAATGTAACAGAAATATGCAAGACCATTTCACAATGTAAAGGGATCCATTCATCAAGAGAATATGAAAATTCTAAATGCTTATGAACTTAAATAACAATACTTTCAAAATATATAAAGTAAAAACTGATAAGGCTGCAGAAGAAATAAGTCCATAATTATAATCAGAGGTTTCTATAGCCCTCCCTCAATTATTGACACAAGTAGAAGAGAGAAAATCAGAAAGGCTCTAGAAGACTTGAATAACATAATTAACCCATTTTATCTAACAGGCATTTATAGAACACTCTACCCATAAATAAGTAGATGCACATTATTTTAAAGTGGACACTGAATACATCAATAGACCATCTAGACCAAAAACTAGTCTCAATAAATGTAAAATGTTTAAAGTCATAAAAACATATTTTCTGACTATAGCCGAATCAAATTAAAAAGGCAGTAACAAAAATTTCTGAAAACCTCCAAATATTTGAAAACTAAGTGGCATGCCTCTAAGTAACTCTTGAGTCAAAGAAGAAAACAAAAGTGAAATTGGAAATACTTTGAACTGAATGAAAATGAAAACGCAACGTAACACAACCTTTGAGATACTACTAAAGCAGTAGTTAGAGGGAATGCCTACATTACAAGAAAGACCTCGAATCAAGAGCCCCAGCTACCATTTTAAAAAGTAAAATGCGGAGAAAACCAAACTCAAAGTAAGCTAAACAAATAAAATAATAAAGATTAGAGGATAAATCAATGAAACAGGAAATAGCAAAAACAGATAAAACCAAAAGTTGATTCTTTGAAAATATAAATAAATGTCATAACTATCTAGCCAAACTGATCTAGAAAAAAAAGAGAGGAGACACACATCACCAATATCAAGATGAGACTAATATCGCTATAATCGCAACAGATTTCAAAAGAATAATAACAGAATGTCATAAAAAACTTTTACCAATAAATTTGATAATTTACATGGAATGAACAAGTTCCTTAAAACACACACGCTGCCAAACATCACTCAAGAAGAAATAGATGATCTAAATAAATCTATATCTATCAAATACCTAAATTAGTAGTTAAAAACTTTCTTGCAAGAAAAGGTCTAAGCCCAGATGCCTTCACAGGTGAATTCTACAAAATGATTAAGAAAAAAATACTATCAATTTGAACCAAGCTGATTATCTGAGACGACAGATACACTTCAGAAAACTGAAAAGAAGAAAATATTTTATAATTCATTTTGTGAGACCAGAATGATCCTAATTAAAAAACAAACAAACAAACAAACAAAACAGATAAAACAACCTACATTCCTGGGATAAATCTCACATGGTAGGTTGTTTTATAATATGAATATCTATCAATGTGACTTACCATATTAACAAATTTAGAGAGATAAACTATACCATCATTTTAATAGACACAGAAAATTCAACATCCATTTCTAATGGAAACAAAGTCTTTGCAGCAGACTAGAAATAGAAGATACCTTCTTTGATGTAATCAAACATTACATTAAAAAACAACAACATACAACTAGCATCATACTTAACCGTGAAAGACTAAATGCCTAAAATTAGAAAAACAGTCAAAGATGTCTGCTCTTACCACTTCTGTTCAATGTAGTACTAAGATTCCTAGCTAGAACAATTAGACAAGTAATAAATAAATACATGTCGTCACAATTGGAAAGAAAGAAATATAATTGTCTCTGTATGCAGATGACATGATCATACATACAGAAAACTTTAGGAAGAACTGAGCTTTCTAACACTGGAGGCATGTAATCAGTGCATGTTGAAGTGTTAAAGAGAAAGCAAGACTAGATGATCTCCTAAGATCCTTCCAACACTGGAATTTTTCTGCTGATATGGAAGAGGTACTTCAAGGCAAAGAATGGAGTATGCCAAATAAACGGTAGAGAGAATGAGTGAGTGCGCTACGTTGGAAGGGAGAAGACTTTCTGCTGAAAGGGTCAAGCGCCCTTGTGGAAGAAGCAACACTTGAGTTTTGATGTAGACTCTGCATGGTCTATAAGAACAAGCACTGTGCTGGGCATGAGACAGACCTGGTTACAAAGCCTGACTCTGCCATACGTGTTTATGGGACTTTAGGAAAGTCACATATGTCTTTGGGATTTACTTACTTTATCTGTAGAACAAAGTTCATGATCATTCTTAAGTTACATTGTTTTTTGTTTGTTTGTTTTTAATTGTGAGAAGAACAGCATGCTATGGAGATGTGATCGAGATGTGACGCATTATTGTTAAAGTGTAAACCCACTGTTGGAGGACTTTCATTTCCCTTGGTTATCTGTGGTTTACAAACCTCTGCTATTATAAAACAGCACTCCAGAAGGACAAAGACACACACACGCGCACACACACACACACACGCACACACACAAAATACATACCCACCCATTCACAGACAGTGGTAAATCTCACCCACATAAAAATAATGTATATGCAGATAATACAAACACACAGACACTTCAGTTTGCCTATGCATACTCAGATACACAGTCTTGCACAAACACATATGCATGCACTCCATACAGAGTCAAAAGTCAGAATTAACCAAGTTTGAAAGATGAGACAAAATCAGCTGCCCAATTACTGTTCCATGACCCGTCCCTCTGTGAAAGTGATGTCCACTCCAGTCTGTTCTGTCTCTTTCAGTCAATAATGTGGAAAAAGCCACATCAATCCCAGGAGACCTATTAGCAGCCAACTTGACTTCTCATGTTGTCCATAATCTGGGCCTTTCTTTTTCTGACTTCTCTCACATTCACAGCCTCATTTTATCACTTTCTTCTGAATTTCAGAGGAGTCAAAGCAAAAATAGCCCAGAGAGGAATGGGAGAGGTGTAGGAGAGAGACAGGTAGAAAACAGAAAGACAGAAACAGAAAAGGGAACAATAAAGATCCTTTCATTCATTTATTATTCATTCAGTCAACTCATATTTGAATGCCAGACTTTGTGACAGGTGTTGGAAATTCAACTATGACTAACACAGAAAAGCCATCTTACCTCTTGGAGTTTATAATTTAATTGGGCAAATAATTATACTCCTTTAATTCTTTAAATAGCCAAGTCTTGGTTCAGGATTAAAATTATAAATTTGAGGAGATATCACAAGCTGAATAACCTTGGATCAGTCTCAATGTTCTAATCTGTGAAATGGGTACAATAATCACTAACCCTCCTAAAACTGCGAGGATTAAGATGCTAAACAAAGCATTTAGCTCAGTGCCTGGCACAAAAAATAGCTGTCTAATTGATGTTTTCTGGCTGGAAAATAATAATTGCTGAATGGAAGTCTCAACAGAGAACAGAAGATGTAAGCCCCAGTACAGATCACAAGTGAACACTTCGTTTCTTGGCAGTGTCAAAGATTTAGAACTCAGAAATAATGTTCTGAGTGATAATCAAAGGTATCCCTCTTAAAAGCCAACATTCTCAAATGCTCCTGCATGCTGGAATCACTTCCAATTATCTCTTTCCCAGCACTAGTTAATGAAGACTCCAAGTATATCTCACTAGAAACCCAATTGTGTGAATTTCCTTACCTCAGTTCCAGAGATAATATATTTACAGATCAAGCCCTTCAAGCAAGAGTCCTGCAGGCCTTCCCAGAGAGAAAAAGGTCAAATTGTCTTCAGAATCAACTAGTTCTCTGACATAATATTTTGAAGGTCCAACTCAGAGAATCAGAAATTCTTTCCGACTGCAACTTGCTATCTTTCTTTGCTCAAATTCATACAAAACAGCACACAGGGATAGACAGCAAAAAATTACTAAACAATGAAATCTTCCAATGCCTTCCCAAGAGAGATGAGACCAAGTCTCCAAAGAAAGTAGAAAATCCCAGTTTCCCTCTTCTGTCATACTATCCCAAGAAAATGGGAACTCATGTACCTACCTGTGTACAGGTCAGTGTCTGTATATTCATCCACTTTCTTATGCTGCAGAATATAGTCGGAAACCTTGGTCCCAATAGCTGGCTGAACATCCACCCACTCCAAGGAGACCACAGTACTGGAGGGCTCCACTGTTGGGGACAGCCGCAGCCTACAGGGAATAAACAGGAAGATTCTTGTTTGGCAGCCAGCACCAGCTGGGGCCCCAAAGAGTCAGCATGTGTCAAAGTGAAGCACAGGTTTCAGTCTGAATTTAAATCTTGATTCCACTCACGATCACCAACTTGCATGACCTTAGGCAAGTTATTTCCCCTCTCATGGCCTCTGTTTCTCATCCATAAAATGGGAAGACAAGGAGCCACCTTTCAAGATCAATGTAGAATTTCATAAATTAATCCATGCACACGATATGTGCTCAATGGCAGTTTATCAGTTTTCCATATATTTATACTGTATTCTCAATGATGCTTCACTTTCAATTAAATTGGCAGTGCCTTCAAACAAAGGGACTTTCCACTTTTCTGCCATTCTCTTTAATACCCACAATGTATTAGCTAACTTTTTAATATCCTTAAGTAAATACACTATTGAAAGGAGTAAAACTCCTGGAGTAAATCTTTTTGCAAAGCAAGAAAAAAAATAGAATGATGAAAGGTTAGAACTAGAATGGTCCTTAGAGATGATGAAGTTTAATTCCCTCATTTCACAAAATGAGGAAAGGCTCAAAAAAAGGAAACAGTTTGCACAAGGTCACACAACAAGCTGAGGACAGGACCATGATGGTGACTTTGCTTATCCTTATCCCAGATTCCTTTTTACAACAATACCACACTGTCTCTTCAAAGACCATCTTATAACGTGATTCTTCTCACCCACAGAGGTCGATTATGGGACTTTATTTTCCAGTATTAGTTCCTGCCCCTCTCTTATGCTTCTCACACCACTTCTCCCTCTTCATCACATGCCTGCAACCACAATGACCTTCCTTTACTTCCTCAGATGGTGAATTTCCAGTGTCTGGCCCTTCACATATGGTGTTCCTTCTGCCTGAGACATGAGTCTCATCACTTGTTGCCTGGCTGGTGTCTACCCTAATTTAGTTCTCTTCAGAGAGCTTTCCTGGACTATTCCCTCTCTCTTCCAACTAAAACATCTCCCCATTATTCCCCCAATAGCATGTCTTTGTTTCTTTTTCATATTTTTCTTATTAAAATGATTTTGTTGTTGAGACAGGGTCTCACTCTGTCACTCGGGTTGGAGTGCAGTAGTGAAAGCCTGGATCACTGCAGCCTTGAATTCCTGGCCTCAAGTGATCCTCCCATCTCAGCCTCCATAGTCACTGGGACTACAGGCATGTGCCACCACACGGGCTATTTTTTCTTTTTTTTTTTGTTTTGTAGAGACGAGGTCTCACTATGTTGCCCAAGCTGGTCTCAACTCCTGGCCTCAAGAGATCCTCCCGCCTCAGCTTCCTAAAGTGCTGGGATTACAGGCATGAGCCATGGTGCTGAGCCCTTATTTAAACTTTTAAATTGTATTTTCCTGTTTTTGTTTTGGCATCTATCTCCTCCGTTAAATTGTCCGTTCCCTAAGTACATGGACTGTGCCAATCTTGTTTCGCAGAAGAGGTTCTCCAGTTTTGTTTTGTTGTTTTTTAACCTCAATAGCCCCATTAACCAACACAAGACCTGACAAAGTAGTTAGCTGCCTACAAGCTTTTGCTGAATGGTTGCCTGAAGGAAGAAATGATGAACTGAGTGGCATCATTTAAAACAAGCACACACTGCAATATCAGTGTCCGCTCCTGTGCCACAATTCTGTTCTGCCAAAGCTCCCTTCTTTCCTAAAAAAGGAGGTAGCCTCCAGGGTCTTTGGGGATCTTGTTAGGCACCTTGGGAGCAAAAGCAAGTCATGGCATGGGCTGGCAGGACAGGAGTGTGAGTCCATGAAAAGGGATGGCCAAAGGAAAAGGGGCCATACATACGTACACCGGCTGCGGAAGGGGGCTGCAGTTGGGGAGCCCGCTGGCATCAAAGGCGCTGAGGTCACACCTGCACCAGTCATCGATCACATCTCCTTTCCCTGAGCACCAGTAAGAACTCATCAGTGCACTCTTGAAGGCCTGGAAAAAAAGGAGGACAGAGTAGACAATGAAGACAATAGGGGAGAGATCAAGAGAAAACGTGCTGAGGGCCATGATGTGAGCCATCGAGGGCTTTAGAGCAGCCCCTTTAAGCACAAGACCGCACCTATTCCCTAAATCCCTTGCACTCTACTATCAGGTTCTCCCATCCTGGGCCATTCCCTCCCCAGGAGCCAGAAGGATCATTGAGAAACAATAAAAACTATATCCACTGATAGTGTCCCCTGGGCTCGGCACTCCACCTATGTTAACTTACTTAATCTTCACAACAACCTCATACAATAGATACTATTATTATAATTTCCCATTTTACAAGTTGGAAAACTGAAGCACACAGAAAGTAAATAACTTGACTGAGGTTTACGATAGTAAGTGACAGAGCTAGGATCCAATCCAAGGTAATCTGCCTCCAAAGCCTGCCCTCTTATTAAACACCTTGCTGCACTGCATTTTATAGAAGTCTGACTATCTCATTGCCCTGCTTAAAAACCTTCAAAGGTTTCCCACAGTCTTCAGGATAAAAATCTAAATGCCTTGTTCTCATCCCTGGCCACCTTTTCATCTCTCACCACTCTCCTGACCTTCTTTGCACAGTATCATCCGTTCTCGTGCACCCACATCATTTCCACCAACAGTGAATTCCTGTTTATGTAAAATGTGCTCTAAATCAGGAGCCAGAAAACAGTTTCTGTAAAGGGCCAGAGAGTAAGCATTTCTGGCTTCGGGACAAGGTAGACTCTTCCACAATTACTTAACACTGCCTTTGTAGCATGAAAATGGCATAGATGATACTTTACATGAATTGGCATGGTTGTATTCCTATAAAACTTTATTTACAAAGATAAGTAGTAGGCTAGATTAGGTCTGAGGGCCACAGTTTGCTGACCTTTGCTCTAAATGATAATCAATGTTCTATTAAATTGGAACGTGCTTCATAGTCTTTTTAAAAGACTATGCGCGCGCGCACACACACACACACACACACACACACACACACACTCCATTCTATGCCTGGATTATTCCCCTCTCTGCACTCCAGTTTACTCTTTTGGTCTCAAATAGGAAACATTCTTTTCTCTGGGAAGCCCACCATAACTTTCTTAAGTCTAGAACCATGCTCCTCTTCTGGATACCGTAACACACTAGACCATACCTATCAACACATTTCCTTGCCTGTCTCACCAATAAACACTGGTCCCACCAAGGGCAAGGGCCAGGTCTTAGTCACATGAATACTCTTGTCGGACCTAGCACGGTTATTCAGTCAACAGTTAGTAAATACATGAATGCACATTGAAAAACAGATCGTTAATATTTGGCAGTAAAGAACTTGGAAGGTACTTTTTCAGTTTAGCACAGGACAGGACTCAAGTTTTACCTTCTACTTTGTTCCCCTCCCTTGGGCTCTGATGTGGAAGATAACTTCAGCGTGTGCTTGATGCTAACACTGACATTTCAACGCATTGCAGATTCTGAATGAATGACAGTTGTCTTTAAAACATAAGACTTTCAGAGAATGTTGATCTCTTATTCCTTTGTGCTTTGCCTGCTCTGTATGATAGCCTTATTTTTCATTTCTTTCATATTTTTTACTTTTCATATGCTTTCAAATAAAAGTTGCATACCGCTAAGGGCACTTGGTTACCAAGATATCACTTTTTTCATTCTGCACTGTCTAAAAGACTCAAGTAGATCATGTTTGTATAAAGTGGGTCTGGGGTCTTCCTTCTGAGTGATCCAGAACACAGATCTAGAAGTAGATGGTGTCTATCAAGAGTGTTCCTGTGTAAGCTTCCAACTCATTTCTCCTGGAAGTTGACAAAAACTCTAATCATTCCTGCCACACATTCTTCTCCATGTCATTTTCTAGGGATGAATGAATGAATGATCAAATTTCACCTGAGTTAAGCGTCATGACCCAAAGAAATAAAAAACAATTATAATAAAAGCTAATGTTCATGAAACACTAAACGGCACAGTACATGGTACTTTAAGTGTATTAAAATGTAATAATCACAATAGTCCTGAGACACAGATATTACGATTCTCATTTATATATAAGAAAACTAGGAATCAGAGCAGTCAAGCAATTTTCTCAAGATCACACAGCAAGTAAATGGTGGAAACAGAATCCCAACCCAGATTTATGTGACTCCCAAGTGCAGGTCTTTTCTGTTCAACAATTCTGAGCCATGGGATTAATCCCAAGTAGGGTTGCCAGATTCAGTAAATTAAAACACAGCGTGCTCAGTTAAATTCAAATTCTAGGCGACATGTTTTTAGTGTAAGCATATTTCATAAATGATTTGCATATAAAGAGCCTGGGCCAGGGTGTGTCACACAGTAAGAGAACTGTTCCTACTAGGTGCCAGAACCTATGCTGAGAACAAATGTCCATTCTCTAGCCAGCACCAGAAGGAGGCACTCTCATGAGAACAGAAACCAGATGCGACTGCATGAGGTCATGCTGACTGTTAGACCTTTTCTCGCTCCCTTTGCAGGTTCCCCCTTAGTAAAATTAATGTGCTTAACTACTGATGGCTTAAAATTCTGTAACATCTCCAGCCAGCACTGAAGGCTTAATTACCATAACGGTGAAAACCAGGGCCGTGGGTGAAAGTGACACAGATGGGAAGGTTGCACTGGACCCCAGCAATGGGAAGAGAGAGAGCATACTGTGTGTGTGTGTGTGTGTGTGTGTGTTTGGTTTTTATAATAAATAGGAACTTGAGCTTGTGGAAAACAAAACAGGAAATCTCTCTGGACTTTGTGAGTTTCACAAAGTTTCACAAAGTTTCACCATCCAGGCAGTGGATTTCTTTTTGGGAAGAAATCCTGCCTGTAAGAATCCACATCCACTGGCTCTTTCCCAAAACCCCGAGGAACAGAATGGGGACTGGTGCAATGGCCAGGCAAATACTGGTTAGAACACAAACACACCCTGATAAAAGACCAGCATCAAACAGGGAGTCCTCGTAAGGCTGCAGAAGCCAGCACTGGGTCAATGCAGGATCCCTCTTTCCTTACCTCTTCTGTCTTTGCAACACTCCATCCAGAGTCCAATTAGATCCCGGGGGAGGAAAATCATAGAATGTTCCAACTTCACAGGACTCTGTAAATCATCTAACCTAATCCATTTTACAGATGCAGATACAGTGACCCAGAGATGCTAGCTGGCTGGACCAAGGTGATAGAACAACTTTACGATGAAACTACTCTATCCCTCCGTTGAGTGCTCAAAATTACCCATTGAGATGGATGCTCAATACCCACTTACAGAAAAGCATGGAGGGACAGGGAGGGACTTGAACTAAGCCCATTTGAATCCTTGTACCCTTGACCTTAGTAGGTCACACAGGAACAATAAATGCCAATATTTCATCCAAAATTTCCTGTTCAGCTGCTCTGCTTGGGTCATGTGCTTATGTGTGTGCGTGTGTTGTTTGCACGCGTATGTGTCTCTGTGTGTGTGAGAGAAAATGAAACCTTACACAGGAGGCATTGTTGACTCCTAGCTTTTGAATAAGTAGAGGGACCTAAGAAACAAATTCTGTACTTAATGGCTATATTTGCATGGTCATTGGTTTTCATAACAAAGAAGGTTTGCATTTCCACAACTTGTAAATGCTTCCAACTTCTGGCTAATTAGCTAGCAAACCAAGCTGGGCAAGAGGAGAAAACAGCCACAAAAATATTAAGCAATCAAAAAAATTAGGATGTATTTCTGACTCTCTTGTTACTTCCCTTTTTGAACTTGCATAAAAGATTCCTCATTCTTAACCTCAATTTCCCTATCTACAAATGAGGGGATAGAAGATATGTTTTCTAAGGTTTAAGTTCAGTACACATTCAGTGAACTTCCTACTACGTACCTTATGCCTTCCAGAAACTAAGAAAGAGGATTAACAAGACCAAGTCACTAATTTCAAAGGATCTGTAATTTATTAGCAAAGATACACACACAAACAATTATAATTACTATAGTTCAAATGCTATGAAGTAATACACACAGAAGGCTATGAGAACACAGAAGGAAGGGGGCTCTTCTAGCTCTAAAACTATGACAATGTCTTAGGAATCTTAAACTTTAGGTAAACACCCTGTACTTAAGATATTTAGAAGTATCTACACAGAATGCCACTAAGCCCATGAATTAAATTCCACACTCTATACTTCAAATGACTGTAATTTTTACACTAAAAAGTATTCTCATGTGCTAATACCAAGTCAGTTATTTTTGATACTAAGATGGTTCTGGTCTGTATGACTCCAAAAAGATGCTCTGAAGTCCTTACTAAGCCTAATGGATTTCATCTCCACAGTATTAACAAACTTGGTCATATGACTGCTTAACCCATAACAAATGAGGTGGGGAAAGGCTTTCTAGAGAAAAAAACAATCTATTATCTTTTTACCAACTGGCTATATTTTAGGGCCAAACACAGTATCTAGCATTTAACATAAGGCAGTCAATGTTTGTTTAATTAAAAGTTCACATGGAATGCTGAATAAAACAAACCAAATAAATGATAAAAGCAAAGAAAATATGTGTGTATGTTTGTGATCCTCTTCTCCCCAGGATTACTTGTATCTCCCATGTCAGTTTGGTGCTTCCAGTCAAAAAGTGGTGGTCAACTTTCTACCTTATAAGGCTTCTCAAAACCAACCTCCCGACTGGGCGCAGTGGCTCACATCTGTAATCCCAGCACTTTGGAAGGCCGAGGTGGGTGGATCACGAGGTCAGGAGTTCGAGACCAGCCTGGCCAACATGGTGAAACTCTATCTTTACTAAAAATACAAAAATTAGTCAGGCGTGGTGGTGGGTGCCTGTAATCCCAGCTACTCGGGAGGCTGAGGAAGAATTGCTTGAACCCGGGAGGCAGAGATTGCAGTGAGCTGAGATTGCGCCACTGTACTCCAGCCTAGGTGACAGGGCAAGACTCTGTCTTGGAAGAAAAAAAAACCCTCCCTACTCCGGCCCCACCACTGTCTCCCTGGTGCTGCCCATTCTATAGGCACTTGCCAAGGCCTTTGAACTAGTCTCCCCACTCTCATGTTGCCTTCTCCAGCATGTCCTCTCACAACTTTCTAAAACATCACAACTTATTCTATCCTCTCACTCGGAGCCTTTTGAATGTTCCACACTTTCTGGTTAGAGCCTCCACTGATTCAACCTCCTTTGTTCTTCAGCTTATGACTCTCCTCCCATCTCAACCCCCTTGCACCCCTCTGTGATCTAGCCCATGCCAACTTCTTACAGTAGTGCATGCACTATTTCATACCCACAAGCCTTTTCTCATGCTGTGCCTTTGGTCTGAAGTGCCCTTTTCCCACTTCTTCCTCCTTACTGAACTCTAGGAAGGAGGTGTGGACCCTGTCACACCTTGAAAGATTTTGTCCCTCTCTCCTCTCATTCAATTTTTACAAATTTCATATTTCCTTGAAACTTGCTTATTTGTGTGTCCTTATCACCTATCAAACTGTGAACTTCTCCATGGTAAGGTCATAAATTTGTGTTTTTTGTTTTTTTGAGACAGTCTCCCTCTGTTGCCCAGGCTGGAGTACAGTGGCACGATATTGGCTTACTGCAATCTCTGCCTCCTGGGTTGAAAAGATTCTCCTGCCTCAACCTCCTGAGTAGCTGGGACAGCAGGCATGCACCACCATGCCTGGTTAGTTTTTGTATTTTTTTTTTTTTTTTTTTTTTAAGTAGAGATGGTTTCATCAATGTTGACCAGGCTGGTCTCAAAATCCTGATCTCAAGGGATCTGCCTGCCTCAGCCTCTCAAAGTGCTGGGATTATAGGCATAAGTCACTGCACCCAGACAAGGTCATAAATTTGATTCATCTCTGTGTCCCTACCTTCAAGAAAAAGAGTGAACATACATAGGGCACCCAAAATATGTTTTAAATACGTTATAAACATACTTATATTTAAATATGTTTTAAATATAAAATAGGATGTTCTGCCAAGGATTAAACTTGTGCACTTGATATTATTGTGTTCTTCTAACAAAAGAGATGACAGAAATGAATCTCTTTTGGTCACCATAAAAAGCCTAAATTACCTTGATGCCACTGAAAGGAGATTGGGGTGGACTATGGAGGCAGAGTCCCTATTGGAGACAATTGTGATCACAGCTTAGAGGAGAGTGGGGTTGATAGTTTTTTTGCCCAGAAGTTTTTGAAGATATAAAATAAGAAGCTTCTAGGGCCTAGAGAGATGGGAGGTGAAGAGACAGTGGTTGACATCCCAGCTTTATAGGGAAACACATATTGTGTAGTTGATCAGGATGGAATTGATGAACATGGGCAGGACTGAAGAGGTTATCATAGCAGTGTCTGCAAAAAAAAGCAGAAATAGAGGTTTCTAGCCCAGTCTGGAACTCTGGATAGGATCTACCTGGGCCATTTGCCATCCGTCATCAGCATATCTCCTCATAATGGCTGCAGAAGATTCCAATTACCCATTTCCCTGGTAGCCATAGGAGATAGGGTACAGGGGCTGGAGGCCCCACTCCTTAGGAATGAAACAAGACCTGCCCATCTGTCCTTACAGTGAGAAGGCAATTAATTGGTTGTTCTTTTACAAATCAATGAATGTATAATTAAGTAGCATGTGTAAAAACACATAAAGGGAGAAAAGTAGGTAGTGTTAGTTGACTTAAATCTTCTTATTCCCAAACAAAACAGGAAGTCAAGTGAGGTGAGTCATGTCAAAAATTGCTTGGAAAAGGGAGAAACTAGGGAGTAGCCAAGCAATGGGAAGTAGAACCCTTAAACTACACATATATCCCAGAAGCTAGAGGGCTCTGAAGTGCATACAAGCATATTCACTGGCACTGATTCTTGGCATTTCAGATCTAGAAGGGTCCTGAGACATGAAGCTGGTCCTTACAACTCTGCACAGACTAGGAGGCCCAAAGAAGAGAAACATTCACTACACCAAGTTGCCTACATTTGGTCCTGGGTTCAAACCACCAACTTCTGTCATTTTAGTAGAAAGCAAGCATAACAACAGCATTTACTGAGAGGGTGGTAAGCACTTTAATATACATTATATCATTTAATCATGTCAATAGCCTTATGTAGTAGTTTTGCTGTTCCTAGCCCCATTTTATAGATTAGGAAACTGAGGTCTGAAGGTTAAAATAGCCTGTTCAAGGTCACCCTCTAAAATGTAGTAGAACCAGGACTTGAACTCAAGCCATCTAATCCTGAAGCCCATGCTGTCAGCCACTACAACCATAAGCAATGTTCTCACTGAAGCAGAGAATATTAATAATTACATGCTATTTATTGAGTACTTACTACAAGCCAGGCACTGTTCTAAGTTCTTTTTATGTATTACTCCTCACAACACCCTAAGTACTTTAGACATATTAACTCATTAACTTTTTCCAACAACCAATGAGCTAAGTGTAGTCATTATGTCCAATCTGCATTTGTTTCCAAGGTCACATAGCTGGTAAGTGGTAGAGCCAGGCTTTGAATTCTGGACATTTGGCTTAAACCAGGAAATCTATGCTTTGAAATATAAAGTCTCCATATAAAAGACAATCCATTTATTTAAAATGTTATTCACACCCCTGAGTCCACCCACCTTTAGCATATCTTGGGATTTTTCACTGTACAAATGAGAATGGACCAATGAAAATATCATATGAAGTTGCAATTTTGTAAGTCAAATGTCAGCAATATCATATAGTTCAATGTAATAGAAGCCATAAGTGTGAATGAAATCACACAGAAAAAGTACAGAGCATGAAAACAGTTAAGAGACATAGATAAGAAAATCCAAGGGAACGCCAACATTTTCTAATTTACTGTGTGACCTCAGTAAGTCTCTTCCCCTCCTTGGGTCTTACTGTCACCTGTTAGTTTCTTCAAGTTGGACATTCAAATCACAGCATTGCTATTTCCGATCACTTTCTCACTTATGTTAAGATTTAGCTGTTTCTCAAAGCTGGTCATAATTTCCCCATCCCTTTTAGAACTTCCCATCCTAGATACACTGACTAGAATTGACTGTAAGCAGGCTAAACTATGGAGACAGTAAAAGGATCTGTGGTTTCCAGAGGTTAGGGAGAAGTGAAGGATGAATAAGCAGAGCACAAAGGATTCACAGGGCAGTGAAAATACTTTGTGTGATACTATACTAGTGTATACATGGAATTATACATCTGTAAAAACCCATAGAAAGTATAACCTCAACAGGGAACCCTCTCATAAACTATGGACTTTGGGTACTAATGATGTGTCAATGCAGGTTCATTGACTGTGGCAAATGTACCACTCTGGTGGAGATGTTAATAGTGTGGGAGGCTATGTGTATATGGGGTAGAGGGTATATGGGAATTCTCTGCTCACTTTAGCTGAGAACATAAAACTGCTCTAGAGAAAGTCTATTTGACTTCCTGCCAGTTGGCATCCTCTCTGCAGAGGTCACACAGATGACAAGCATACCATTAACAGTTTTTGAAGAAAGAGAGGAGTGGGATGAAGAGAACAGACACCTATTAAGCATCTTTTTATTCTGTGCCTACTGCTAGGGCATCTCCCTGTTAGCTCCTATTATCCTCCCAACAACTTGCGGAGGCAGCAGCTTTTACTGTTCCCAGTAATTCTTTTTTTTTTTTTTTTTTTTTTTTGAGACAGTCTCACTCTGTCACCCAGGCTGGAGAGCAGAGGCACAATCTTGGCTCGCTGCATACTCTGCCGCCTGGGTTCACGCCCTTCTCCTGTCTCTGCCTCAGCCTCAGGAGTAGCTGGGACTACAGGCGCCCACCACCATGTCCGGCTAATCTTTTGTATTTTTAGTACAGACGGGTTTTCACCATGTTAGCCAGGACGGTCTCGAGCTTCTGACCTCGTGATCTGCCTGCCTCAGCCTCCCAAAGTGCTGGGATTCCAGGCATGAGCCACTGTACCCGGTCTGTTTCCAGTAATTCTTACAGATGAGCAAGTGAAAGGTCAGAGAAGATGCTGGACCAAGGTCAACCAGACAACACAGTAGGGCAGAGGGTCTACTTTGGACTCAACTTCAAATCCCAAGCAGTGCCCCCTGACCTTCTTTAACCCATCTCTTATTTTCAGCCTCAGATCCCCCCATAGAGTGAATAAATACTAACTGGCAAGGACCCATTTCCTATATAAGAAATTGTGCAGCTCAATCTATGGCTCTATAAATCACAGAAACGACACCTAATTTCCCCCGTCAGGATAAGCTTCACTTTTCAAACCATTCTCCTCTGAATGATGAGAGCCCGACAGAACAGCTCCTTAATCTGGGTGACAGGAAGAAGACATTTAGAGCCAGGCAAACCCCCCTATTGCCACACTTACCTCTGCTAATGAAAAAATATTAGAGAAATAAATATACAACCCACTGAGATGCTTGTGCACAGGGCTCTGTCAGTTGTCTGTTTCTCAAGACGTACACAGACAAGATGATAGGATTATATGATCCTCAGGGAAGGAGTAATTTTTCTTGTCAGTTAGTCCCGTATTTCAGCTCCCATCCATCTCACACAGAAGATGAAGTACTAGGTTTTAATGCATTAAAAATAACAGTGAGCATTTTCTGAACACTTTTCTATTCCAAACACAGTGCTCAGTGAGAACGGACTGCAGGGATTCATTTAATTTATATAGCAACACCATGAATTTGATACTCCTATTGGTGCCACTATATAGAGGATGAGACTGAGGCCCCAGAGAGTTTGGGTTCCTTTCCTAAGTTACGTAGCCAGTATATAGCAGAACAAAACTCAGACCCACGTTTCTCAAATTCTAAAGCTTAAATGCTTAACCACCACGGGTCACTTTCATCCCCACAAACAGCCTGTATATTAGGTTGTATTGATTCCATGCAACGCTTGAAAAAGTGAAATTTTTTAAAGTTTGATGCTTCTGTGATCAGGTGACTTCATCAATGTCACGAGTCGAGGAATTAGGACTCAAACACAGGTCTCAACTTAAAAACTGAAACCTCTTCTCCAAACTGGTCATTTTTCCTAAATACTAAAGGCGGGTGGCACATGACATATTCTTAGGAGGAGTGAGGGGGACCAGTTAACTTTGCCCTGGTCAGTCCCAAGTCCTTAGTTGCCACAACCAAATAAGGACCTAATAAAAAAAAATAGATTCATGTTGGTCTGGGCAATACTTTTATGAATAAGACCTCAAAAGCACAGGCAATAAAGCAAAAATAGACAAATAGGATTACATCAAATTAAAAATCATCCTTTGTTGACTGCAAAGGAAACAGTCAATTGAGTGAAAAGACAATCCACAGAATGAGAGAAAATACTTGCAAGTTATGGCTCTGACAAAGGGTTAATATCCAGAATATATAAGAGAAAAAAAAAAAAAAAAAACCCAAAACAGAAAACATATAAATTCAATTTAAAAATGGGCAAGAGAGCTGAATAGACAGTCCTCAAAAAAAAAATATAAAAGTGGCCAAGTATATGAAAAAAATGCTTAACATCACTAATTATCAGGGAAATGCAAATCAAAACCACAATGAGATATCATCTCGCTCCAATTTGAATAGTTATTATGAAAAAGACAAAAAGTAACAAATGCTGGCATAAATGGTCAGAAAGCGGAACTCTTATATACTGTTGGTGGGAATATAAATTAGTATAGCTATTATAGAAAACAGTATGAGAATTCCTGTAAAACTTAAAAATGAAACTACCATATGATCCAATAATCTCACTACTGCGTATATATCCAAAGGAAATAAAATCAGTATCTTAAAGAGATATCTGCACTTTCAGCCTGTGTCCTGTTTATTGCAATACTGTTAACAATAACCAAGATATGGACTCAACTTAAGTGTCCATCAATAAATGCATGGATAAAGAAAATGTGATGTATATATACAACGGAGCATTATTCAACCATAAAAAATAAAACTCTGTCATTTACAGCAATAGGAATAGAACTGGAGATAATTATGTATATGAAATAAGCCAGGTATAGAAAGAAAAATACTACTTGTTTTCATTCATATGTGGAAGCTGAAAAAGTGGATCTCATGGAGATGGAGGGTTGATTGGTAGTTATCAGAGCATAGGAAGGGTAAGAGAGAGAGGATGAAAAGAGGCTGGTTAACAGATACAAAAACATGGTTAGGTAGAATGAATAAGATCTGCTGTTCAATAGTACAGTAGCATGACTATAGTTAACAATAATGTATTCAAAATAGCTGGAAGAGAAGAATTAGAATGTTCCCAATGTAAAAAAGGAAAAAAGATAAATGTTTTGGATGATGGATATCCCAGTTACCCTGATTTGATCATTATACATTGTATGCAGGTATCAAAATATCACATGTAGGCCAGGTGCGGTGTCTCATGCCTGTAATCCCAACACTTTGGGATGCCGAGGCAGGCGGATCATGAGGTCAAGGATTGAGACCATCCTGGTCAACATAGTGAAACTCCTTCTCTACTGAAAATACAAAAACTAGCTGGGTGTGGTTGCACGCACCTGTAGACCCAACTACTCAAGAGGCTGAGGTAGGAGAGTCGCTGGAAGGAAGGAAGGAAGGAAGGAAGGAAGGAAGGAAGGAAGGAAGGAGGGAAGGAAGGAAAGAAAGAAGGAAAGAGAGAAAGAGAGAAAGAGAGAAAGAAAGAAAAGAAAGAAAGAAAGAAAGAAAGAAAGAAAGAAAGAAAGAAAGAAAGAAAGAAAGAAAGAAAGAAAGAAAGAAAAGGAAGGAAGGAAGGAAGGAAGGAAGGAAGGAAGGAAGGAAGGAAGGAAGGAAGGAAGGAAGGAGGGAGGGAGGGAGGGAGGGAGGGAGGGAGGGAGGGAGGGAGGGAAAGGAGGGGAAAGGAGAGGAAAGGAGGAGAAAGGAGAGGAAAGGAGGAGAAAGGAGAGGAAAGGAAAGGATAGGAAAAGAAAAGAAAGGAAAGGAAAGGAAAGGAAGAGAGAGAGAAAATATCACATGTACCCTCAAAATATGTACAACTACTATCTATCAATAATAATTTTAAAAAGACCTATAATCTCAGCACTTTAAGAGGATTGCTTGAGGCCAGGAATTTGAGACCAGCCTGGACAATATAGCGAGACCTCATTTCTATTCTATATTTCTAAAAAGAAAAACAATAAAACAATTAAAAAGAGTTTTGACTAAGAAAAATATAACCATTTTTCTTAGCCTGGCACACACAGCCCTTCACAAAGTGATGTCAAACAACCTCTCTAGCTTCATATCCCACCACCATAGTCTGTCCCAGTCTTACATACCAGCTACATTGAACCCTTTGTCATGGACCAGGGAGGCAAGAAACTTTTATGTCACTGTATCTTTGTACATGGGTTCCCCCAGCCTATAACGCCTTTATTCTATCTTTAATCAAATCATACTCATTCTTTAAGACCCACTACAACTTCAGCCTTCTTTGAAAACCTTTCCTTGATTTCCCAGCAGAATTGAAAGCCCTTACTGTACCTTTGACAGCACATCTCTTAGTGAACTTACCACATGAAATTTTTAATGAAATTATTTATCTATATGTCCGTCCTCCCTATCGGACTATGAGTTGTTTGCCTTATTTTATCAGAAATTCCTCACACAAGGCATGTCCCAAAGTAGGTACTCCATAAAAGTTTGTTGCATGAATGACTATTGCATGAATGAGTAATAAAGTCTGAGGAAAGAAGACACGGAGCTGTTTGAGTGTGTGATCTATGTGATCTTAGTAGACCTGCTCAGTCACTGGGGCAATAGATTGTGCTTACATTGTTCTAAACTATCTCCAAATCATTTGTCCTGCCTGTCACAGAGCTGAGAGCAATTGTGAAAGTGATGAATAGCAGACCAATTATGAGCAATAGGAAACATCGGTTATAACTCCAGGGAGAAGACACAGCCATATCAGTAGCCTCATCCATCTAATCATGAGTCATCTTCCCAAGGCATCTTGCTCTGTGACCTTGAACTGTCAAGGATTTGTTAGTCTTACACAAATTTAAGTTCTTCAGAGGATGGTTCCCCTTTTCAGCCTGTGTCCTACAAAGGCGTTGCTCCTGGACTGCCCAGTCCTGGAAGGGGAAACCTGGCTGGAACTCACATACTTTTCCTAAGGGAAACCTTTAGCTGAGGATTCTGGTCCCACCCAAGAGACAAGACCTGTCTTCTAAGCCTGCTGTCCTTTGATAGATAGTTAACTCCTCTTTCCTGTGGTGAGAACATCTGGAGATGAGAGGCGGGTGGGAAAGTTTCAAGTGAAGGATTTGTCCAAGATTGTGGAGTTTGCATCTCTAAATGCTAGCTTAAGTTAATGGCAAGTTCCTAAGTAAAGAATTACACAATTTCTCTTCTGTGGCCACTGATGATTTCATTTTTCCAGTACGCCCATTGTCCCTAAGGAGGCATCTGAGGGAGGAAGCCTCTCCTGCTGGTGGGGCTTCTATGGGACTATGAGTGGGGGCAGGAAAATAAAGGTCACAGGACAGGAGGGGACATGCTTAGTCTAGCTAGACCCATTCTGAGTTTACCTTGGCCTTTGATAGGGAGCCTTTTATATTTGGCTGAGGAAGCTTGGAAGTGGTAGATTGTTATCAGCTTTAAATGTAGTCATATTTCTATCATGGCAAATGAGATTCTGAAAATTCTAGATCATTTAACCCAGGAAAGAATGTTACACATGATGGAAGGATGGCAGAACATTGAGGTTAGGAGCATGGTCACTGGAACCAGACTCCTGGGTTCAAATCCCAGTGCTATCACTAAGCAAACCGATAGAATCGTCTTCAATTCTCTATGCTTTACTTTCTGCCTATATAAAATGGGTACATACTAAGATCTACCTCATTTAGAAATGTACAAGGATCATGTATAAAGTGCCTAAAATAATATCAGATCTATACCAAAATCCACATATATTTGATAATTAAACAAATATTGACTAGGCTCTGAACTTGGGTATTCTCTAGATGAAAGAAAGTAACTTAATAAGCAAAATAATTTTTTAACAGTTTAATTACAGACAAAAGAGACTCTGGGCACATCTACACTCACTCGGAATTATTTTTATTCTTTGTAATATTTTCTATTGAAAAAACAATACAGCACTGGAACAAGCTATCAGAGATATTATCTTTGCCTTTGGGGAAGTACAACTTTCCTTGTCTCTGTGAACTGATTGCCCTTTTGATTTTTGAATCAGTGGATCTCTAAGGGTAAGACAATTACTGTTTGTTATATGCCCACTCTGTGCTGGATGCTTTAATAAGAAGCAAGAGAAGAGGATAGTGGGAGAAAAAGAGAGAGAAGTGGGGGAAGACTAAGAAGAAAAAAAAGGAAGCAAGAAGAAGCTACAACTAATATTGATCAAGTGTTTAATTATACTAGCTATTGCTAAGTGCTTTACATGCATAGTCTTATTTAACAGTTAAATACTATTATTACCTCCATTGAGGTTATGAGTAATTAAATTATATCTCCATAGTACATGCAAAATGGGAGTTTAAACCTAAGTCTATTTGATTCATGTACTGCCTTTTCTTTACATCCGTCATCTTACATAACATTCAGAGCCACCCTATAAAGTAGGTGTTCATATTACTCCCATCTTACATCTAAGAAAATGGAGCTCAAGTAAGCTAAGTTGAATGTACAATGCCAACAGGTAAGCATGAAATAAGAAATTTAAATGTAAATCTGGTTGACTGTTAAAACCATGGTTCTCTCTATGACATCTCACTAAAACCTCTAAAATATCAAAATCTCACTGGTAAGTCTGTTTGCCTTGAATGTAATTAATGCTCTCCTGACACATAAAAATAAGCAAATAAATCTATCTATATTTATACCGATATCTATATACCTATATGTTATCTATACCTATATATCTCCAGCTCTATTCAAAATGACTACCGGCACATATGAGAAACAATCACCAGGGAAGCACTGTAGAGGGATGAGAAGAGCTTCACTAACATATACTACACTACCTCAAGCACCTGCTATGTTATGCTTCAGTTGCCCGGTGTTCCCTCTGATTTTTGGAAGACAAGCAATAATTTCTGAAAAAGATCCAGGTTGAGCAAGCTAAAGTTGAAGAAGCCAAGTCCAAGCTCTTTTGATTGTGGATGTATGATCTCTGAAATAGCATTAAGAAAAGGGCTTTGAATTGAGCTAATAGATGATTTTTATTGAGTTTTGAGACAAAAACTTTGATTAGATGGTAGAGCAAAACCCAGTTTCCAAGGGGCCGAGAAATAAGAAGTGAGAAAGGAGCAACAAGTTTTATTGTCAAAGAAAGATGAAGTGGTAAATGATAGAAGAAACTCTAGAATCCAAGAAAGCCTATCTGATGATAGAACAGGCTTGCCCATGCCAAAGTGTAGTGGAAAAAGCCAGTAATGAAAAAGGCTCTATTCTTTGCATGCTGAGAACACAAGCTATGGAACCAGACAAACATGGGTTTAAATCTTAGCTCCATAACCCACTGCTATGTAATACTGATATTTCTCCTTCTGAGCTTCTGTCTCCTTCAGCTACTCAAGAGTTATGTTTTAAATACCTACTATGTGTATGGCACTAAATATAGAAGCTATTGTGACCCAGGAGAAGTCTAAAAGTCTGGAAGTAAGATACTTGATTTCCATCCTTAACTCTAAGGCAACAGTAATAGTCTCTGTGCTTTCTAACTTTTTTCTTCATAAATCACATACCACACATTAAGATGCACTTAAACTTGGTGGGTGCAGTGGCTCATGCCTGTAATCCCAGCACTTCGGGAGGCTGATGCAGGTGGATCACTTGAGGTCAGGAGTTCGAGACTAGCCTGGCTAACATGGTGAAACTCCATCTCTATTAAAAACACAAAAATTAGCCAGATGTGGTGGTGGGTACCTGTAATCCCAGCTCCCAGCTACTTGAGAGGCTGAGGCAGGAAAATCATTTGAACCTGGGAGGTGGAGGCTGCAGTGAGCTGAGACTGCATACTCCAGCCTGGGCAACAGAGTGAGACTTCATCTCAAAACAAACAAACAAACAAACAAACAAACAAAAGATGTACTTAGACATACTGGAGTTCTTTCAGAGCCCTATAATCAGTATGGCCTGGGTAAGACTGAGTTGGCTGTGGATTAAATCATGATATCTCCCCCAAAATTCATGTTGAATCTCAATCCTCAATGCAACAATATTAAGAGGAGTGGTCTCCGGGAGATTATTAAGTCATGAGGGCTCCACCCTTATAAATAGGAGTATTATATTTATAATATAAAAGGGCTCAAGGTTAAAGTGAGTGCTCTTTTGCCCTGCCCTTCAGTCCTTTCTGCGATGTAAGGACACAGTGTTCCTCTCCTCCCAAGCCTGCAGTACTACGGTGCCATCTTGGAAGCAGAGAGCAACCCTCACCAGACACCAATCCTGCCAGCACCTTCATCTTGGACTTCCCAGCCTCCAGAACCGAGAGAAAATAAACTTCCTTATAAATTACCCAGTTTCAAGTATTCTGTCAGCAGAAATGGACTGAGGCAGAGTCTACATCAAGATTCAGACCCATGTGATGAAAAACTGTTGAGGGAACTGGGAATGATTTCCAGGAGAGAAGAAAAAAAATCAACTGAGACCTAAAATATCTTCAAATACTTGAAAGACTGTCACTTAGAATTGGAGAGAGGATTAACTTTTATTGAGCTTTTTCTAGTGCAAGGCAGTGTTGCTAAGCACCTTACATGAACTTTTGCGAAACAATTCTATAAGGTAGATATTATTAATCTCATTTTGCTGATGGTAAAACAAAAGAATTTAAGTAACATCCCAAAAGGCATACAGTATTTTTTTGAGACAAAAGTAGTATATAAACCCTCATCTCTCGCTTTCAAAACATATGCTCTGTCTAGTAAATCAATAGTTAAAACCTGCTCAGTACAGCGTTGATAAACAGAATTAGAAACTAGAAGGACAAGAAATGTATAGAAAAATACTTTGATTCAACATAAAGAAGGGGCTTGGCATGGTAGTACATGCCTGTAATCCCAGCACTTTTGGAGGTCAAGGCTAGCAGATTAGTTGAGCCCAGCAGTTCAAGACAAGCCTGGGAAACATGGCAAAACTCCATTTCTACAAAAATTACAAAAATTATCCAAGCATGGTGGCATGTGCCTATAGTTCCAGCTACTTGAGAGGCTGAGGTTGGATGATCGCTTGAGCCAGGGAGATCAAGGCTACAGTGAGCAATGATTGTGCCACTGTACTCCAGCCTCTTTATGTATGTATGTATTTTTTTGAGATCAGGTGACAGAGTGAGACCTGGTCTCAAAAAAATACATACATACATAAAGAAGGATGTTCTAGTAGTAGTGGAACAGGATGCTTAGTAGGTCACTCAGCAAACCATTCCAGGAGAATTCAAAAAGAAGCTCTTGCAGGATATAGGAGAAAAGAATCAAGTAATACATAAAGATCGGCCTAGATGCCTATATAATCCCTTCTATTCCTTTCTTCTCATAGGCACTGTTGTGATTAAAAAAAAAAAAAATGAAATGTAGAGAAGGAGGAACAAGAGGAAAAGCAGAAAGTAGCAAAAATATGATAAGTAAGAATTTGTCTTTACTCAGCACTTATTAGGCACCAGCACAAAGCTAAACATGTTAATACCCATCTCATGCAATACAGTACTCTCAGATATTAGGAATTATTAGTAAACTCTAGTTAGTAAACATACGTGAGGGAAATTAAGGCTCAAAGAACATTGCCACAGGTAACTAACATAGGAGAAAGGAAATAACTAGGGCTTGATGAAAGATGTGACCAGATGAAAGACAACCTTTCAACTACTAGAGTAAAAAGCTCAAGTTTTTCGAATAGACCACCTTTGTCTACAGGTTTTTCAATACTGGCTGTGGGGAATTGCCAAAAAAAAAAAAAAAAAAGAAAAAAAAGAAAAAAAATCTAGCCTGATTGAGCCTCTAGAACTAACTACACACTTACAAGAAATACAAGGCCAGATGAGGACATTAAATAACACCATGGGAATGCAATCAGCAAAATCCAGGTTGTGGGGAACTCTGCAGCACAAACAACCCAGTTTTTATCCACAAAATATCCCAAGGAATAAAAAGAGAGATGGATAGGTTAGAAGAGACTCGCTTATCAGCCAACTACAACATTTGGATCTTATTTAGTTTCTGATTTGAAAAAGCAAACAGGTACCAAAGATATAAGACAATTCGGTAAACATGAACAATAACGGGATGTTTGATAATATAGAGAAATTATTGTTCATTTGGGAATCCTGGATAGGGTATTAAGGTTATCTTTTGAGTGTTTATCTTTAAGAGATAAAGACTTTAACATTTACACATGAAATTATCTCATGTTTGAGATGTGCTTCAAAATTACCAGGTCAGTGTAGAAGCAGATGTGAGAGGAGGTAACACAGGTTTGGCATGATTAATGACTACTAAAACTAGAAGATGATAGGTACATGGCAGTTCATTATTATATTCTCTTTACCTTTGTATATGTTATGCTTCTCTTAACTAAGTTGATTTTGGAGTGGGTAGCAGATCCTGGGATTTAACAGTGCTCCCCTAAATGGGATAATTTGGAGATGAAGCTAAAAATGAAAAGAAACACATGATCCAAGGAGAATCCACATTCTTTGTGGTCTTCCTCTCCTCTCAGGATATGAATTTATAGCCTGGAATCCTTTTGCTCAGAGATGCTAGGCATGATGTAAGTCTGTCGCCCAGAGAAGGTACTGCACAGACTGACCATCTGTGTAATGGTACAAACTCATGCTGCTTTCAACTGCCTATGCCTGGAGAATTGTGAGACACATCTGGAATGACTTTTTTTCTTCTTAGATTAGGAAGAAATAGAAAGAGAGAGAGAGTTGAGTTGTTTGTGAATTCTCTCCAGGCCCTTAGCATCACTGTTGACTGAAGTTGCCTAATGACCCAAGAAGAGCTCCCTGTGAACAGGGTTAAGCTCCAAGAGGGATGGAGCCTACAGATCGCTCTTCCTGGAAGCCCAGCACTGCCGTGGCTGGGACAGTCTTTGATGACACCCTCAGATAGATGATGGTGGTGTGATAAATAAGTAGACATTGGACAGCTGGAAAAAGGATTCCAGCCCTGGCTCTTATATTTTCTAGCCTTGTGGGGCTTTCGATAATGGCTGACTACACTCTCCGAGTCTCAGTTTCCTTATCTATAAAATGAAGATAAACAGTGCTACCTTCATGCTTCTATTGAAAGGAGCCAATGTATGTGAAAGCATGCCAATGCAAGCTGGTGACCTTTTTTCACTCATTCATTCAATCATGTGTTTTCATTTTACGCGTACTTATTGAATTTGTACTATGCATCAGGCAGTTTACTATAAGTTGTGAGTATAAGGTTCACTAAAAGTTGGTGTAGTACCTGGTTTCATGAAGTTTACCCCCTAATGTATAGGAAAATATTTTGACTCAATATAAGAAAGGATTTTCTCTCAGTGAGGGAAACCAAATGCTTAGGTGTCACTGAGCAAGCCATTTGAAAACTGGGAATGCTCCAACACAGTCTCCACAACTTGTTGCAAGGTGCGAAAGAAAGGAATTGAGAAATAGACTAGGGTTGGATTGGATGCTTCTGTAATCCCTTCCATTTCTGAGTTTATCTGCTGTTTCTTCCTCATAAACTCTGCTACAACCACAAAATAAAATAATACAATTTGGAAGAGGAAGAGACACAGGCATCAATCAGTTTCAAAAAGTAAAAGTATAATTAGAAAGTGTGGTAACTGCTATGGAAGAAAGACAAAGAGACCCAAGAAAGTAAGTGAACAAATAAACAAGGAGGATCTTATCAAATTTGGAAACCTTGGCAAGCTGATAAATGAGTAACAGTTCACTCAGTGGAAAGAAGAAAAGGGGAGAAGTACATTCCAACTGCAGGGAATAGCATGTGCAAAGTCTCTCTGGCAGGACAGAGCAGTGTTTCCAAAAACTAGAAGAAGATCACTATGGCTGGAGCACAGAAAGCAAGAGAAGTAAGAAGACAAGATGAGTTTTAAGAAATTAGAAGGTTTCCGCCTAAGCAGTCCCTGTGCACTATGACAAGGACTTTGGTTTTTATCACAAGAGCAACTGGAGGTCGATAAATGGTTTTAATCAGGAAAGTGATGCGAGCAAGTTTTAGTTTTGAAAATATCACTCTGGCTGCAAAGAAGTGGATTGATTAAAAGAGATAGGGGTTGTTATTAGACAAGAGACTACTGAAATAGTACAGGCAAGATTTGGATCAGTTTGGGAAAAAGTGAATGTATTGGAGAAATTCTTAAGGAGATAAATCTACAGGACTTGGAATGGGTTGTATTTTGTGGGGAATGGGTGCAAGTGGAAAGGAAAGAGAGTTATCAAAGATGATTCCTTGGTTTCAGGATTTCAAAAATGGAAATAGAAAATACTGATCAGAAGAAAGGGAAGGCAATTCATGGCAAATGTAGTAGAGTGGTCTGCAAGGGTTACAAATGAGAAGTTACCGTACTTTTATTGTATGGTAGGAGCCAACCCTACAATGAATCGAAGTGAATCAATGTAGACAGAGATGCCTGCTTTTTCAAAAGTTTTGGCCATTAAGTTAAGAAATGAAGAGACAGTAGCTGGAGAAGGTAACTGAACGCAATGACATTGTCTTTAGTATGCATTAGACTTTAACTTTTATTTAAAAGTTGAAGAAGAGTAGCTAATAGAGAGAAAAGTGAGAAGCAACTCAGGTGCCCAGGTCAAATCCTGGTTCTATAAGTTCCTATTTGTAAGACCTTGAAACAAGTGATTTAGCTTCTCCATGCCTCAGTTTTCATGCTAGGGAAAAAAAAGGATAATAATAGCACCCACCATGTGGAGTTGATGAGCGGGTTCAGTGAGCCAAGTACATAAAGTGCTTTAGCTAAGCTCCTGGCACCATGGAAGTGCTCGGTAAATGTTTGTTATTAAAAGGACAAGGGAAAGCTTTTCTGTCATTCTCTTTTTTTATTGCATGTAATAACTAATTCAATGTCCCATGGGAAAAAAAAAATTCTCTTCTCTGACATGCAAAATGTTTGCATTTGCTAAAACTATATATCTCGCATTTATTATTGAATCTGGTAGTCTTCAGGTCTCATGAAAGAGCTATGTTTTCCAGTTTTGCAGGTAGGCAAGCCAAGTATTAAGTTCCTCTTTTGTAATTGACCATGAGTGTGTTGAGTAATATGTGGATTATTTCTCCCTCTTTTCTTTGATCTTCCCTGCTGCCAAGGATTGCCTGACAGTCTGATTCTTGGCCAGTTCACCTCCTTCTCAGAATGCACTAAGATAGAAAGGAAGTGACCCACAATAGCAGAGAAGGTTTAAGCTAGATTATAGGAAGTACTTGACTTTCTTAATCCCTAAACAAGGAATTCCCTGAAGGAATTTCAAACTGAAAATGACATATGAACCAGGTTTTGGGCAGTGGTTCTCAAGTTCATTTTGTACCACAATTACCTGCGGAGGTTGGGAAAATGAAAACTCCCAACCCACAAAAAAAAAAAAAAAAAAAAAAAAAAAACACACACACAGAATCAGTAGGAAGAGACCAGGAAACTCCATTTTAAACAAACACTTCCCCCATTCTCACCTTAAGTGATTTTGATCCACTGAGACACTCTGAGATCCAGAACTCCACACTCACTAGGCACTCTTGACCTCCCTTATTCTGCTCTACCTTTTTTCTATACTTTTTAATGTACTACATTATTTATTGTGCTGATTGCTTATTTCATGGCTCTCTCACACACACTCCAGTAGAAATTCATTTCCTAGACTGTGAGGCTATAATGCCTGCTTTGCTCCTTGAGGTATCCCAAGTGCCCAGAACAGTGTCTGGCCAATAGGAGCCCCTTAGTCAATACTTGTTCAAATTATGTAAATGGAATTCTCACTCTTCAGCCATCTCATACATATACCCCCCATCTAACTGACATTAACCCTCTTAGTTTAGTATTCTACAACATTTGAGTCAAGAATATGGATCTATTCTCCAGAAGAAAAATACAAGTAATGTATAATTCTGCAAAAACTTTCTAGGGATGAACATCCAAAGATCCTATAAAGTCAAAGATCCCCAAATGCCAAGTTAACAACTCTTGCCATAAAATTGGTCCTAGTCCCTGCGATTCATCTTCTAATGTTACTACAGTTGCTACTCTACGACTCAAATCTAGTTATATCTCTCCCTTGACCTACAATCTTGAAAGATGCCATATGGTTTGCACAGCACCTAAATTTTACAACATGGCATTCAAAGTTGCCCACAACACAGCCTTCTGCCTATCCCTTTTCCAGTTTTATTTCTACCTAAGCTTTCAGGCCTGCTGCAAGAATGGCTGACTGAACACAAAAGTTTTGGACTCAGACATCATGGGTTTGAATTCTCACCCCACAATTCACTAGGTATGTTATCTTAGGTAAATTATTTACCTCTCTGAAGTCTCAGGTTTTGTTTTTTAATTTGTAAAGTAAGCATAATAGTGAATACTTCAAATGTGTTGTAGGGGGACAGAGTAAGAGAATGTATATTAATACACATGAAGCACTTTTTAAAATGCCAGGCACATAGTTGGCACTCGATAATTGTTAGGTTTTACTCTTCTATTCTTCTATTCTACATGCTCGGCACATAGTATTGACATATTTTTCTGTCCCCTGGTTTTCCAATATTGCTTAGTCTAGACCGGGGTTTGGCAAACCTTTTCCTTTAAAGGACTAGAAAGTAAACACTTTGAGCTTTGCACCTCATACTATTTTCTGTAGCTACTACTTAACTCTGCTGTTGCAGCAGGAAAGCAGTTATAGATGATATGTAAATCAATATATGTGGCTATGTTTCATAGACTTGATTTATAAAAATAGGAAGCAGGCTGGATGTGGCCCATGGGCCACAGTTTTCCAACTCTGGTCGAGCCTAGCTTTGAAATCTTACAGACCTGGGTTCAAGCTTCTCTGGGGTTCCATCTCCTTATCTGTTAGATAAGGATAATAATTGTACTTCCCTCATAAGTTGTACTTCCCTCATAAGTTGTACTTCCCTCATAAGTTGGATGATTAAATTAGATAAAGCATGTAAAGTCCTTAGCACAGCTTTTGGCACATAGTACATATATATGTATCTGGTGGATATTATTGTCTTCATCATCATCAAAAAACTTGCTTTGCAGTTCTACTATGTGCCCATATCCACCTTCCCTTCTTCAAGAATTGTTTCCAGATTCTCCCTCTCAGAGTTTCTTTCTCTATTCTAACACTGTTGGAATGTCTATTGCACTATTCAAAAATAAATCATGCATTTGTGTAGCATATGTAAGTAATTATAGTAGCATATGTGTTCTTGTCACTAGACTGCGTGCTCCTTGAAGGCACAGTCTGTGTCTCATTCCTCTCTATAGCACATTTTCTAACACAGTATTTAGCACACAGTAGGCAACCAATGCAAGATAATCACAGTTACGGGGCTAGAGTGAGGGTGATGCTGGTAGTGATACTAGTGGTGTAGCGTAGTGATGGTGGTAGTGGTCATGGTTGTAGTGATGGTGGGTATTGGTAATAACTGGGGGAGGAGGTGAGACTTGGCTGTTAATTTCTCTTCAAAGAGTAGTTATTTGGAATTCTCTTCTCAGTTTGAGCCAAAAAGTGGAAATGAAACAAACAAGCTTTTCTGGCAGAGAAAGGATCTGCTGGAAGGTCAGACAACCACAAGACCAGAATTACACATGACTCTTCCCAAGGCAGCATGAACAGAAAATGCTCACAAGATTGGAAGTCAGAAAACCCGAGGGCTAGAAAGAACCACTCAGATCTACAGAGTATTTTACATCCTTCAAAATGCTAGAAGTCTCTTAATTTTTCTACAGACATCTGTGGGGAAAGTTTCTATCACCCATTTCCCAGATGAGAAAACTGAGCCTTGGAAAAATAAAGGATATTTCCAAGGGTTGAAGTCACGTCTTACTTCAAATTCAGCCTTGGCTATGTGACCTGAAAAAACATCAGTCCTCAGCTCTGTTCTTAGTTTTGCTATCTGTAAAATAAAGAGATTCATTTGTAAAATAAACAGGATATGATTTTAATAGCCATATCTGCTTATAAATGCTACGTCATTGTGTGCCACTGGGATGGAGTGCAAGATATGTATACCTTTCTCCTTCGAGTATTAAATTTAAGGAGTAAAATTGGCATTGTCTCTGAATGGGAAACAAATTTTGGGTCACAGGATGCCTCTTCCAACCTCAAAAGATTTGCTTTATATTCTGGGTAGAAGTTAGAGCTGACATTATCAAAGTGCCAAAGGGGACCTTGGATGAAGTTAGCCTGCTTTTCTCATCATACAGATAAAGAAAAGGAGACCTAGACAGTAGAAGTAGACCTAGACAGTAGAAGTATCCAATGTCATATAATAATCAAGGACAGAGCCTAGTTCAGATTCCTAGTGTCTCTGTTTTCCCAAAGAAAACTCCCAGCCCTGAGATGAAAAGGGATAAATACTAGATTGTCTACTTTACAAATGAGTAAAAGTCAGGTCACATAGACAGTAAATGGCAGAGAAGGGATTCAAATCCAACTCTGTCTGGCTCTTCACTATGCCACTCCTCTGCCTCCTCCACTTGGAAGACTCTCTTTCACCCAGAAGCTAAGTTAACAACCGCAAGAAGTCTTGTACATTTAAGCACCAGTTGTGCTGAGCCAACCTCTGTGGCTTTGGGCCGTGTAAGAGCCATTTAACAGGTGGAGGGAGGAGATTTATGCATTAATCAAATTCTGCATCATAAAGAGTTTTTTTCTCCTTCTCTTGTTCAAAACAACAGCACAAAGTATAATCAAGGGCTCGTTTCCAGCTTAGGCAGAAGGCATCATCTTTTCCCATGCATTCACAGGAGTGTACCTAAGGAGACCCCAACTACCCAAGGAGCTAGTGTCCAACAGTCCCCAAGGCCATCGAGAATACCTTGGTCCAGAATCAGAGGACAAAAATACCCCACAAACCTCAGGCATGTCATATTCTCTCCCTGTTAGTCCCTAACTGTGCCATAAAATGGGGTTCAGGATTTTACTCAGAGCTTCTACTCCAGGGGTCAGGGGTTCTCATAGAGAAGAACTTCCAGTCTGCATTAGAATGAGCTATGATATTCATTGCCAACACAGTATGAGTTCCAGCACTGTTTATAAAGTGAGAAAATGCCCCTGAGATCCCTCCATTTGTAAAGTGCCCTTTTGGGTTAGCCAATGGCCTCTCCCATACAAAATATGAATCCTCTTCTAAAATGTCATGTCCCCAGCACTTCAGGCACCAGCAAAGTTTTTAAGTACTACCTAGAAAAGGAGTTACCAAACGAAACATAGAAAAAGAAAAGAGCCATTTTAAATAAACATTATTTTTATCACTATCATAGATAACATTCACCTGCTAAGTGATTTCTTCCTGGACATTATGCATTCATTATCTCTTTTGATTCCCGTGAAGTAGGGATTGTGAGACCACATTTTACAAATGTGGAAACTGAGGTATGAAGACACCATTCAGCATCACACTGTGAATGGGGATTGAGGAAAGATCCCAACACAAGGCGGTGGAGCAAAGATCCTGTACTATCTGCTTCCATGTAAATAAAGTGTCTTGTAGGAAACTCAGATAGAAATTGACTCAACTTATCTTTTTTTTGTTTTTTGTTTGTTTGTATTTTGTTTTTTGAAGTAGGAAAAGAAAGTCCCAGAAAGGGAAAAGAACTTGCTATGACTTGCTATGACTCAGTGTGAAAGCCCAGGCCCCTCAACTATAGGTCAGGGCTCTTTAGTGTTTTCTTGTATCCATGTGGCCTGTAGAGATGTTAGAAAGATGGAAAAGTGATGGGAGGAAGGGTGATGGGAGTTTGAGGCAGAGTTGGAGAAATAAATGATAAACAAAATGAGAGTAGCTGCTTTTTCTTCCCACCAGATTTGTTTTGTGGCCATATTCCCTTCCTCCAGGATCATTTCCAGACCTGCAGTGGGCCTATCCCACTCATTCCCACTGCAACCTGGCTCCCTTGGAAATGCCTAAGGCACTCCATCTCTTAGGCTGCCATGACACTTTAAACAGGCCTTTCATTTGTGTTTGGGAAGGGAGAGAAGAAACTGGAGGCTTGGAAGAAGCCACCAACAGTCTTTCAGCTCTAACCTTTCTTTGCAAGGATCACTAAGAGGAAAAGAGAGTGGAAGTGAGAAGACAGTACCCATGCCTGTCCGTCTGTTCTAACTTATCCTGGCTTCCCGACTGTCTGAGGCTAAGCTTCTCACCACATGTTGTGCAGTTCTGCCTGACTTCTCTTCAGCATTGTCCATGGGGTTTTCTCCCAGTCTCAGCTCCAGCCACACTGGTTTTCATTCTCTTCCTGAAATGGGTCACATTTGTTCATTCTTCAGGTCTTTGCAGAAGTTGGGCATTCTACCAGCGATGTTCTCATTCTCCTTTTCCTTTCTGAAACCCCAGACTTTCACATTCATTTTATGCACTTGGCCCCCAAAAGCTCACTTTACATGTCACTTCCTCAGGAAAGCCTTCTCTGCACAAGGCCCCTTGATACAGCTTGCAACCCACCAGCCTAGTACTCTGTACAGTCTTGACTCTACTTATTCATGTGATTGTTTCATTAATAATGTCTTCTCCATAAGTCTGTGAACTCCATAAAGATAAAGACCATATCCACTTGTCATACTGTTCACTCTTCAGGGTATAACGCAGTCTTAGCATACAGTGGGGGCAAAAAGATACTTAATGAATGAATGACCAGCACTTCCAGCTCCACAGGTCTGCTGCAAGGAGAACAGTGACATCTAGTGACCACTTTCACACTCTTGGGATTCTCTGATCACACACCACTAATTGGCCTCAGAAAGACCTCACTGGATTTCCAATAAATTGAATATTTCAATGATGCTGAGAGAACCTGGCATGGAATCCAGACATAGGGGAATCTGGCTCCTGCACAAACAGGAAAGGCACCACCAGCCTATCTATTGTTATGCATGTGCCAAGAACACATTGCAAAAGTCCCGTGGCTTGGCTTGTAGTGTGTCACATTGCAGATGAGGACAGTGTGGCCCAGAAAGGCCGTCACTGGGGTGAGTTCACAGAGCAGTAAACAGGGATATTCATAGGCTCATTCACCAAGTCCCAGAAGGCCAGTCACACACAGCTACATCCTCACTGATACAACACTAGTCGAGCCACTAGGTATTTTTATTTATTTGTGTTTTGGAGACTGTGTCTCATTCGGTTGCCCGGGTTGAAGTGCAGTGGCACAATCATAGCTCACTGAAGTTTTGACCTCCTCCTTGAGTGCTTGATGCGCTCAAGTGATCCTTCCACCTCAGTCTCCAGAGTGGCTGGGATGACAGGTGTGCACAACCACACCAGGCTTTTTTTTTTTTTTTTTTTTTTTGAGACAGAGTCTCACTCTGTCGCCCAGGCTGGAATGCAATGGTGCAATCTCGGCTCACTGGAACCTCTGCCTCCTGGATTCGAGCGATTCTCCTGCCTCAGTCTCCTGAGTAGCTGGGATTATAGGTGCATGCCACCACACCCAACTAATTTTTGTATTTTTAGTAGAGATGGAGTTTCACCATGTTGACCAGGCTGGTCCTGAACTCCTGACCTCATGATCAGCCTGTCTTGGCCTCCCAAAGTGCTAAGATCACAGCACCTGGCCTGCTAATTTTCTATTGTAACTTTTTTTTTTTTTTAAATAAATGGGGGTTTCCCTATATTGTCCAGACTGGTCTTGAACCCACCAGACTCAAGCTATCCTCTTACCTCAGGCTCCCAAAGTGCTAGAATTACAGGCATGAACCACTACCCCTGGCCCTGTTCTTGTTATTTACTGGAATCTGCAAGAGCCTCTTCATGGATCTCCTTGATTCTACTCTTACATTCTCACAGTCTATTCTGACCCTGCCGTTGGAGGTGTGGAGACATACACATATGTATTTTATTGTTGGTGTTAGTTTGGGGACCTCTGATGCACAGAATTAAATTATTTGCAATGTTCAGTTTAGGACTGAAGCTCATTGTTGAGCCATGCATGGGTAGGCTTTATTTATTTGTTCAGTTACCTAGTTAGTTTTAATAAACTTTTTAAACTTTAATGAATTCCCACAAATTTACCACCACCAACACCAGCTAGGGGCTGGACGCAGTGGCTTACACCTGTAATTCCAGCACTTTGGGAGTCTGAGGCAGGTGGATTGCTTCAGGTCAGAAGTTCAAGATCAGCTTACACAACATGGTGAAACCTTGTCTCTACTAAAAATACAAAAATTAGTCAGGCGCGGTGGTGGGCGCTTGTAATTCCAGCTACTCAGGAGGCTGAGACAGGAGAATTGTTCAAACCCAGGAGGCGGAGGTTGCAGTGAGCCAAGATCGTGCCACTACACCCCAGCCTGGGCAATAGGGCAAGACTCAGTCTCAAACAAACAAACAAAGAAACACCAGTTAGGAACTTGACTACTTACATGTAACATATGCTTCCTCATGCTATTACCTTACTTTTTCTGACTCAAGATAACCATCATCCTGACTCTTATGTTCATCACTTCCTTGCTTCTCTTTTTAAATCATATTTATTGCATCTGTATTTATTCCTAAAAGATAGTATATTTGAGGTGTAGGTGTGCTTTAACTTAAAGAAGGGAGGAAAGGGTGTTGTGCCATATAAAATGTTTGGGGCCAGGCATGGTGGCTCACGCCTGTAATCCCAGCACTTTGGGAGGCTGAGGTGGGTGGATTACCTGAGGTTAGGAGTTCAAGATCAGCCTGACCAACATGGTGAAACTCCATCTCTACTAAAAGCACAAAAAATTAGCTCAGCATGGTGGCGGGTACCTGTAATCCCAGCTACTTGGGAGGCTGAGGCAGGAGAATCACTTGAACCCAGGAGGCAACAGTGAGCCGAGATTGCGCCATGGCACTCCAGCCTGGGCAACAAGAGCAAAACTCTGTCTCCAAAAAAAAAAAAAAAAAAATTGGGGACTTACTTTCTTCAGTTAATAATATGTTCATTCATTTCATATTGACAGGTCTCACTACTGCTCACTCATTTTGGTTTTTGTAGTATATTCTATCAAATATATATCCTACGCCTATTTCACTGCTGTCCCATGGATGGGAATTTGGGTTTTTTACAGAGGCCTCCTTCTGCCACACAATCTAATCCCGACAGCCTCCTGCCAATAATCATGCATCATCATCACCTCAAGGCCCGCAGGATAGGGTCGAAATTCCACAATCTGGCTTATGATATTGTGGAAATGCTCAGGACTCATTTTGTTTCTCCCTCTGTCCTTGGTCTTAGTCATGGGACATTTCTTTTGGTCTTTGTACAAACAATGTTCTTTTCTTCCTTAGGTCCTCTACCTGACACTTTCCCTACCTCCTTACTCCCACACCTTGTCTTTCCTCTATGAAGCTCTGTATGAGCACTTAACACCCTCCAGCACGTAGCCAAGAAGGATGCTGTGGGAGGGGCACAGGATTCATAGAGTTCCACTCGACTTAGTCAGTGGTCTACCACTGGAGGCCCAGGGCTATCTAGGAGCTGTTGTAGAGGGAGGAGTGGGGATCAAATGGGAGATACTTTATCTACCTTCCTCTGCCTCATTGAACTAGTGGCATCACTATTCCTGATTTTATGGATTGAGTTTCAAGAAAGATTGCATTTGGAAAAAGTGTTCCATAAAGATAAGTTCGCAAACCAGTGAACCAATAATTCATAAGTCCCCTCAAGCCCTGCCATTCTATAATTAAAAGTGAGAGAACCAAAGAGAAAAGAGGAGCAATAATTTCAAGGCTAAGTATATAAACTCTGGAGCAGACCAACTTTGAGTAAATCACTTAATATCTTTGAGGTTTCCTCAGCTGTAAAATGGGTATGATATTAAAATGAACCAAATGAAATTGCCATTTTATAAGTAAAAAATGGCCAAATGTCAGCAATTTCATATGAATCGAACCAATATATGTAAGTAAATCACAGATCTGGAGGGCAGAGTAAATGAGATAATGCAAGTATTGTACTGAGGTAGACACTGCTAGATTTTCAACAAACCCATATCTTTTCCTAGGCACACAGGTAAAATCCATTTCCCTGTCTTCATTTCAGACAGGTATGGACGATGGCTGAGTTCTAATCAATAGAATGGACGAGAGGTAAAATGACACTTGCCACTTTCAGGCTTGGCCTATTTAAACCTATGATGTGCAACCCTCCCTGTTCTTTCTCCTTCCGCAGCAATTATGGAAGCATCAGGTCAATGCAGCACACAAGGAACAGGCTGAGCCCCTGCATTACCTTTTTTTTTTTTTTTTTTTTTTTTGGAGACCAAGTCTCAGTCTGTTACCCAGGTTGGAGTGCAATGGCGCGATCTCAGCTCACTGCAACCTCCGCCTCCCAGGTTCAAGCAATTCTCCTGCCTCAGCCTCCCAAAGTAGCTGGGATTACAGATGCCTGCAACCACACCTGGTGAATTTTTGTGTTTTTAGTAGAGATGGGGTTTCACCATGTTGGCCAGGCTGCACTCAAACTCCTGACCTCAGGTGATCCACCCACATTGGCCTCCCAAAGTGTTGGGATTACAGGCATGAACCACCGTGCCCAGCCTGCACTACTTCTCATAAAGTCACCCATCAATCAAAAACATCTATTTGGGATGCTCCACAAACAAACAAACAAACAAAAACCTTGATTATATTAAGCCACTGAGATTTAAGGGTTTATTGTTTATAACAACTAGTATTGTCAAACTATGTAAGTACTTAGTACATGGTAAGGAATCAATAAATGTCGGTAATCACCATGATGATGATATGATGATGATCATGATGACAATTCCCCTGGACAAAGAGTCCACAAGGGCAGGAGGTAGGAGGGCTGGTCAAGTCTGACTGAGTGGCTGGGCCAGGGAAGCTTACCTCCTTTGTGCCGTTGTCTTGGATGAGGGTATAAAGTGGCACCACACGGTTGATTTCCAGCAGCACTGGTGTGGGGCTCAGCTGCTCCTTGCCTGGCCGGCGGCAAAGGTGACAGGTAGATGGACAGCGCCCCTTCTCTTCACAGCGAATCTCCACACCTGAAATGAGCTGGTCATCTGACAGCATCTGGGCTGTCAGCAAACCTGAGAGGTAGGTGATGAAGGGCATGGACTTGAGCTCCTTCTTGCTGCCCAGCTCTGTGGTCTCTGGAGAGGCACAAAACAGGAAAAGGGAAAGGTAAACTCAGGATTACTCAAAAGGCCAGACCCTTGAACTCACAAAATACAGATGCTAAGAAGCTGGTATCCATTGAAGAGGTAAAATGATGATAGAGTGATTTATTCATGATGCCTTGGAAAGACTGCCAGAATGAGGGTTCAAAGGCCAGAATGGTGTATTGTCCTACCACTTACATTAAATACCCACTCGCTTTGTCTGGCACTCATTTTCCCCACATGTAAAGTTGGGACCAGGCACAGCAATCCCAGCACTTTGGGAGGCCGAGGCAGGTGGACCACCTGAGGTCAAGAGTTTAAGACCAACCTGGCCAACATTGCTAAACCCCATATCTACTAAAAATACAAGCCGAGTATGGGGGTATGTACCTATAATCTCAACTATCGGGAGGCTGAGGCAGGAGAATCACTTGAACCCAGGAAGCAGAGGTTGCAGTGAGCTGAGATTGTGCCACTGCACACCAACCTGGGCAAGAGAGTGAGACTCCATCTCAGAATAAATAAATAAATGAAAAATAAATGAATAAATAAAGTTGGTAGGTTGGGCTACATTGTTACTCAGTAATTGTGCAAGATATAAATATTCAAAGATATTTTTTAGACAACCAAAAATTCCTTTCTGTCGTCTGTCCACCTACAAAAAGTATATCCTTCCTCTAAAATTTATATCTAGTCCTATATTTTCCATGCAGCCCAATATTACAAGGAAAACACAAGCTTTGGATCAAGCCAACTTCATCTGAAATCTCATTTCTGCTTGAAAATACCTCCGCAACTTTAGGAAAATGTCAATATCCTGGTGACTCCAATGATAAATTCTGAGAAATGGAGTTAATAATACCAATGAAATCAGTTATGAATAGTAAATGAGAAAGAAGGAGGTAGGACTGCCTGGAAAAGACATTATTTCTCCTTTTTGTGTGTGTGTGCTTACCTGTTCCCTTGTTCACACTTTTCCTGCCTCTTTCTTCATGTGCACACTGAGATCTAATGCTTGCTTCATTCTGTGCCATCTCTCTTGATCTGTAAACCAGTATTTCCCACCTCTGTGCCTTTGCTCACTCTGTGCTGCTCTTCCCTTCGGCCTTTCCACATCTCTTCTATCTATCTATGCTCCATTCCAATGTTACTGTCTTTAGGGAATCATGCTTCATTGCCCCAGCCCTTCTTTTCTGAATAAGTGTTTCTACTTATGAGATCTTATTTAAGTTCATTTTCCCTTCCCATTTTCTGCTGACCTCTAAAACAATATTATCAACTCTTGGAGACCAGGGGCCATGGCTTCCATTCCTACCCACTTTCAGTGCCAAACATGGTGCGAGGGATGTATTTGATACTCAGTCAGACAGAGAGATTATAGAATTCTGAATGGCTACAGCTATATTCATGATCTAGTCTAGAGTCTCCAAAACTCTTCTGAGGAATCCTAGGGATCCTAGGAAGCACCACAGCAATTGATTGTATAGAAAAAGAGGGAAATTGAGCAGGCAGGGCTCTGAACTCTCATTTCTGTTTCAAACAGAGCAGTTTCACTTATATTTCTTTTATAGACTGGCCTTCTATACAAGATTTCATTAAAAAAAAACAGGGGGTTCTATGGCTATATCAAAAACCTTGAAGAAGCAAAGTGATTTGTACATCCGAGAGGGTTCCTTTTACATCACAGACTATGTGAATGGTATCCTCACAGATGTGCAGTGCGTCATCTGAGCGGTAAAACATGGTAATTTTATACTAAGAGACGGAGCTTAATCCATCTGGCAGATTCAACGAAGCCTGGGAATGTCAAGGTAAGCTTCTGCCTCAGTGGAAATAGGGGCCCTGAGCCCTTATGTCGGGGAGAAAAAGGAGAGTTGTCTCTTGCTCTTGTTCTCGGCTTGTAGTGACACGCAGCTGATCTGGAAATGGACTTGCCAATTAGAAATACAAATAAACGCAGCCTTCATTCATTACTCTCTGGGCCCTCAGGCCTGGAATCTGGCCTCCACCTTTTCTGTCTGGCTGTCAGCAAATGCTTATGAGTATCAGATCAAAGGCTCTGGGGGAGGAAGACAAGGAAAATTCCAGTTAACCAATCCTTCACAGGGATTAAAGAAGGGTAGTTACTAAGACAAACAAAACAAGGGTGTAAGGAAGGCATCCCAGCAGCTAGAGACAGGATAGTCTTATATCCAGACCTTTCAAAAGAAGATGATGATGACTTTTTATAGACCAGAGGGACAGTTTTGAGGAAAGATGACTTCAAACTTGGGAGAGAATAGCCATTCGGGGAGAAGGTCAAGAGAGAGTCAGAGCAATGAGGACACTAGGGACTCATTAGCCCACACTCTGGCCTAGGTCAACAAACTATGGCCCATGGGCCAAATCCAGTCCCCTTCCAGTTTGTGTAAATAAAGTTTTATTGGAACACAGCCACCCCCATTCATTTATTTATTGTGAAAAGCCACAACAACAGAATTGAGTAGTTACAACAAAGACTCTATAATCACAAAGCCTAAAAATATTAACTAACTTACCCTTTTCAGAAAAAGTTTGGCAACCCCTGCTCTTGACCTAGTTTATAGATGGGGAAACTGAGTTTCAGAGAAATGATCCAACCACACAGGAATATGGAAGTATGATGGATTAGGTAATGTAAAAATTGTGGAATCAAATGCACCATCAATATACTTAGATCATGCATCTCCAGGGAGAAAAAATAGACTGGGGCATCTTTTCTTCATATAATGGATTTCAAAAACTATTGAAAGAACACACTTTTATGCTGATCTAGTACAAATCTTCACATTTTACAAAAGAGAAAAGTGTGTCCCAAAGAAGGAAAATGACTTTCCAAGGTCACACAGTGAGTCAGTGATCCTTTCAGCACACAATCCCAGTTTTCTAATAACCAATTCATCATTTAAATGACTATCTCATGTTATCTCATATTTTAAAACACAGATGGCATGATCCCCATAGCACCTTGCTATATGCACATAATTTCATTGAGAAGAAATATAACTTGGTGCTAAGAGTAAAAATCCCCTTGATCAAACAAACATTCACAGTCATTGGGTTAAAGATATAACTATCCATTTAACAACACAATAATCTATAGATCTTTGCTAGTCTGCTTCTGTTCAATAAATCTTCAGTTTTTTAAATCTATCATCCCTATTGGTGCAGTAAAAGCCCACAACCTTGGCTGAAAATTGCACCACAGTAGCAGTATAGAATTTACAGCTGAATTTAAGGGTTAATTTTGCCAAAGGAGGGCTATAATCTGGTCCAACCCCATTGAAACCTATGACCAAAATAAGGAGAGGGACTTATTTCTAAGTCTCATGCACTTGTATTAACAGTGACCCTTTTCTTAGAGACTGCGTCACGCCTAAGTTATGATCTAGATGAGAGTTAAGATGGAACACCATTAGCCATTCCATTAATTATTCCTCTGTAGACATTATAATTGCAAAAGCTAATTGCTTCTGTTTCAACCTTAACCTGTGGCTAAAGTCATCTATTCGAAAGGCAAATGTTATATTCTTCTCCTGCTTAAAACTCTTCCATTGCACTTCACTGCTCTTAGGTTAAAAACCAAAACCCTTAAGACAGCACATAGAAAATGTGGGATCTAGACAACATGCTGCCTCTCCAGTTGGATCTCTTATTCTGTTCCTCCTAGTTCAGCTACAATGGCTAAATTCCTTGCATATACCCTCTGCCCCTCTCAATCCTGTCACAGGTTCTTCTCTCTGCACAGAATTCTTTCCCCCACCCCATCTCCAGCCCTGCATTTTCCAAGCTAACTTCCACTCATCCCTCAGGTCTTAGTTCAACTGCCTATTCCTCAGAAAAGCCTTCCCTGAATTCCTCATGCCACTAATGTATACTAAGATACACACACACACACACACACACACACACACGGTCTCTCTCTGTCACCTGGGTTGAAGTCAGTGGCACAATCTCAGCTCACTGCAATCTCTGCCTCCCGGGCTTAAGTAATCCCCCCACCTCAGCCTCCCAAGTAGCTGGGACCACAGAAACACGCCACCACACCTGGCTAATGTTTTCTTGTTTTTTGGTTTTGTTGTTGTTGTTGTTGTTGTTGTTGTTGTTGTTTTGCATTTTTTGGTAGAGACAGCGTTTCACCATGTTGCCCAGGCTGGTCTTGAACTCCTGAGCTCAAGTAATCTGCCCACCTCAGCCTCCCAAAGTGCTGGGATTATAGAAATGAGCCACCGCACCTGACCTATTAAGATTTCATATTACAGACCCTCAAAGCATCCTGTTCTCTGTATCACCTATTAACGTCTCGAGATTGTAAACTACATGAAGGAAAAGACAGCATCAGTTTTGCTGATGCCATATCCATCTTACACAGTACCTGGAACACAGCAGGCTTTCAAAAATATTTTAAATATTTGTTAAATATATAGTAAACATATATACCCTGTGCTGCCTTATCCAAGCATCGATGAACCTAAGAGCCAGAATTGGTAAATTACAAGGATGATAACTAATAAATGATTGTAGTCAATACACAACCTCTTCCCAAAGTAAAATTAGTGCTCTAATCAAAAGGTCAACAGATGAATAGCTGAGCACTTTTCCAGTTACTCTGACCCTCTCTAGGTTTTTATGTAGGCCCTTGCCATTAAGTGAATGGGAGAGTTAGGTTAAAATACGGTGTCTTTAACAGGCCAAGGAAAGAGAACATTTTTGAAGAGACTTATCCTCTGTTCACATTTCTCATCCCTCTGAACAATGCTTCCAAAATAGGATCATGTCTGGTTTCAAGCCCAATTCAGTTCCAATGACACTACAACCCATTCATTTGAGAACCTGCCAACTGAACTCTCTTTTTTCTCCTCCCAAATTCCTGCTGGGTATTATTTTGTTGCCACCAAAAAAAAAAAAAAAAAAAAAAAAAAGCCTCAGTTGAAGTGACAACTCCTTGTTGGGAGGGCAGCCAGGGCTTTTCGGCAGGAGGTGATGGCACCGCTTGCCCTCATCCAGAAAACAAAACAAAGCATCAGACTAAGGACTTCTGGGAGAGCCAAAGCTGCACGGATGTTTGTTCAATATTCGGCAACAGTGCAGGGCTCTGCCTCCCTAGTCAGACAGGCTTGCTTTGGCACTAGGTTTGCACTTGAAGCATTTAAAAGCTCCACAGGGACCAGAGGGGCTCAAATTAGAAACATTAAGGGAGAGGGGAAAAGGGTGAGACTTTTATATCATAAAGAATGGCCTTTATTACAGCAATGGCCTCCCAGGAATTACTGAAATTGGATCATCTCTTAGGCGGAGTTACTGTCTCCCGTTGGAGGAAAGCAATTGCTCTGAGGCCTGACTCAAGGACCCACACAAATATCTTTAAGGAGGGGAAAATAGCCAGCTGAAATGCCATTAGCAAGGCCTGCACTTCTGTGTTGTGCAATATGAACTTCCTCAGCCCAACAATCAAAGTCCAGCATCATTAGTGTGCCCTTTATAAATAATAGTACCAACCTAAAAGAGTTATTGTGAGGATTCAGTAAGGGGCCTGGAACAAATTAAGCACTCAATAAATATTACTTGTTATTGTTGTTGTTGCTGTAGTTGTTATAATTACATTGCTGTTGTTGTTACACGACATTAAAATCGAAATTTCTGTTGAGACACCAAGGCCTAATAGAAGTAAAATTCCAAAGTCATGCCCCTTGACACAGAATTTACAAAGGAGATGAAATCTAACCAATTTCATAACTCTAGAAAACTCAGCCAGAACAAAGACATAAAAAGAGGTTAGACCAGGCACAGGGGCTCACGCATGTAATCCCAATACTTTTGGAGGCCGAGGCAGGTGAATTACTTGAGCTCAGGAGTTTGAAATCAGCCTGGCCAACATGGCAAAACCCCATCCCGATGAAAAACACAAAAATTAGTTGGGTGTTGGCACACGCCTGTAATCTCAGTTATTTGGGAGGCCAAGGCACAAGAATCACTTGAACCCGGGAGGTGGAGGTTGCAGTGAGCCGAGATTCTGCCACTGCATTCCAGCCTGGGTGACAGAGTGAGACCCTGTCTCAAAAAAAAAAAAAAGAATAAAAAAGAAAAAAGAGAGGTCAGAAAGCACCAAGAAAAGATTTTTCTTTTTTTTTTTTTTTTTGAGATGGATAGAGTCTTGTTCTGTCACCCAGGTTGGAGTGCAGTGGCGCAATCTCGGCTCACTGCAACCTCCACCTCTCGGGTTCAAGCAATTCTACCTCAGCCTCCTGAGTAGCTGGGACTACAAGTACATGACACCATGCCTGGCTAATTTTTGTATTTGCAAGAAGAGATTTAAGGAAGTTTTTTTGTTTTTGTTTTTGTTTTGCAAAGAACTATTACCATGTTTGGAGTCTTCAGCACCCTAGGCAGCTCAAGTGTCAAATGCTATCTTCTAACTCTAAGTTTTGTGAGAGGAACCCTCAGGAGTGCCACTTGGAGAACTTGGATATATTCTCAGCAACTGGCAAGAAAATGGACTAGGTTCCATCTTCATCTGAAAAAGCTGTAGTGGCCTATACCAACAGAACAGAAGGAGCTGCATGGGGATTTGCCCAAACCCCCAGAGGTTGCCCAGTGAAAAATGCTTGTTTCCTCTGAACTGTATACGGGTCACACAGAAGAAAGAACTGGCCTGGAACTGTTTTAAGCTCTACCCAAGAGGAATCTAACAGAGTGATGGGTCCCCCACAGTGAATCTCCATGCGGTAGGAAGCCAGAGAAACAGTAGGTAGGAAGGGATCACTGAAGCCAGCCAAAGAGAAATGGCACTGTTCCAGGTTTTGTGAGAAGTCCCAAGCAATGGGGACCGATGAAAAGCCCCTGAACAAGCCCCCAAGGGAAAGGGCCAGCTTTTTAAAGATGCCAGGACCAGAGACTGCAAAGCCAGGTAAAGTAATTCTAAAGCAAGTATGACCTTCCTAATCCTGACCACTGCTCTCTCTCTCTTTTTTTTTTTTTTTTTTTTTTTTTTTTTTTTGCTTATACTGGGAAGGAAGGGGAAGAAGAGGTGCAAAGTAAAGAAAGAGTATGAAGGCCAACCATATCCCACCTCTTAATGCTCCTATTGGGAAAGATAGGGAGATTTTATTTGTCAAAAGATTTGATTAAACTATTGGACTGGAAATCCTAATTCCTGATTTGAACGTATGTCAGCAATGTAAAATATCTATAGTGCTGCTGCCTATTCCATAAGTGATAATAGATTAGATGTGGTCTGCTAAGATTTTCATCTAGAGGTAGAGGGAAATTAACCCAGTAAACATATCACAAAGAGTGGCAGAATCAACTCATATGTATATACTTTTGAGCACACATGTTTTCACAGACTGTATTTTGACTATTCTCAACTTGCACCATGAACTAAACTGTTTATATCCTCATTATAGTACACGTCACATTTCTATTGATTTAATATAATAATTAAATGAATATATTTCTCTCCAAATATACCATAAGCTTCATGAGAACAATGACCATGGCCATTGTTAATGAACATTTGCATTCCCAGCACAGAGTTCACTGTTGGACATCATGTACACAGTCTGCAGGTAAATATCTGAACAAATGAATAGATGAATGCATAAATATGACTCCTGCTCCACTAGTGCAACACTTATCAGACTTCAGACCAACTATCCCAATTTATCACCACAGCCCCAAAGACAGCTGGTCTTCGTTTTATTTTATTAATGTACACTTGATAGATCAGAGAGGTAAAGTAACATGACCAAAGTCACACAGCTAGTAACTAGTCTAGCTATTTCTACCCAGTTTTTCTGCTCTTTCCACTGCCCATATTTCCTCTCTGAAAAACTTTCAGCACCAGTTTTCACTCCTACAGGATGAGTCATATCCGTTCCAAATATTTGTGTCTTCCCGTTACCTCCCACCCCCAGGCAATGACCCCAACCTCCCTCACCCATTTCCATGGGCTAATAGGGTCTCCTGGGTGGAAAGCATTCTGAAGGTCACCTGGTCAGAAATCCCATCTAATTTTTCATTTACCACCAAATAATCCTCCAATTTATTCCTGGACATTTCCAAAGATGTGGAAATCAGTACCTTTCCAGGCCTCAAGTTCCACTGTGGAAACACTCTAATAAACTTAGACTAACTTCTCATCTGGGAACCACATTTCTCATTCTAAGCATCAGACCCATGCCCAGAGTTAGGCACTTTACACTATTAGATGCCTTATCTACAGTACTCATGCCTGGTCTCTAGTTGGGGTGTAGGGTCATACTAAAATTAAACAACTAACTAGGTAGATGAAATTCCTATTCCAGGAACCGTGGGGCACTCTTGGGTAGCTTCTGAGAAGGTATATGTGTATGAGTATGTGTATGTTGTGGTGTATGTGTTGTGTTCATATTGCAAGCGCGCACACACACACACATACATTTGGGGAATGGAAAGAAGCAACAGTGGAGATTCCAAAAATAAGAAGACAGAATTATAAAACTGCCAAACCCTAGGACAACTGATTTCCTAATCTAAGTGAATTTGGAAGCTCTTCCCCTAAATGTATAAGTAATAAGCACAATTACAGAGGGGCAGCTATAGCACAGTGTTTTGCTTGAGTTTAAATTCCATCTTTTTCATTTTCTAGCTGGGTGACCTTGGAACAAGACCTTAACCTCTCTAAGTCTCCATTTCTTCATCTGAAAAATGCTAATGATTTTAGTACCTAAATATTGGATTAGAAGATAAATGAGAAACTAAACTTAATGAAAAATATCCAATGCTAGGGTGTCAAGAGCATCATCAGAGGTCATTTGTTCCAGCCCTTGGCATTCATCCTAGCATTATTCAACTCTTGTACATGTCTGAATCTGTAAATCTTCCCTTGAAACCTGCCTGATGGTTTAAGTGTCAAAAACTTCCCCTTAAATTACCTGTCTTCTACCTACAAGAAGATAGTAGACCAGGGTAGAATTGAATGCATAAGTCCAAAACTGTTGAGTCAGACCACCTGATTTCAAATCTTAGTCAAGTCACTTCACCTCTCCAACCTTAGTGTGTTCATTTGTAAAATGGGGATACTAATTCCTCATCCAACTCTTCTAGGAATAAAACAAGATATGTTGTGCTAGCCCATTTTCACCTATGATCTCATACAGTTCTCCATCATCCTACAAAGTAGGGATTGTTGCCCCCTTTTACAAATGGGAGAACTGAGGCACAGCTTGATAAAGTATAACTTGCAAGAGGATACGTGTCTTCAAGTGAAAGCAGTTAAATTTCTGAGGCAGGTCACACTCTCTGTGGGAGAGGGACCCCGGACGCTGCCCAGTAGCCTAGTAGTGGCCAGTGTCTTGGCCAGAATCAGGAATCAGTCAGCATTGAAGGGTAACATCTACTTCTTCCTCCTGAGACAAGGCAGGCTGTGGCCAGTAATAGGAGGCTGAAAAAAAGGTCATATGTGATCTCCTGCTGCCCTCTAGTGCCTACTTAAGATGATTGCTCTGGGGAAACCTCTGTTCTGATCCTTGCCAAAGAACGATCATACTGTGCAACGCAACTTGCACTGAGGGAAGCCAGGGAAACAGTAAAAGCTAGCTATGATGCAAGGAAGCTTAGTGCAATGACTGAAAGAATTCTGAAAGAGCATTTGCTGAGGCCTATTCAGTGCCAGGTTTACAGCTAGGCACAAGGGGGAAAAATATGAATAACAATTTGTTTCAATCCTTGTGGTACTCAAGTGTAGAGATCTGATGGGGCATGTTGGCTGGGAGGGAAAAAACAGAGATGGAGGAGATGCTGAAGATATGGCAGAGAGAAAAGATAATTGATGCAGCAGGATCTTAAAGGAGACAGGAAGAGAAAAAATTCCAAGGTGGTAATGGAAGGGATGTGGTCTGAACTTCATATACATCTGGATGTGAAATTCAGTTTGGTCAAAATTAGGCATGCAACCAGGGCCTCTTTGTATAGTTACACAAGTTGAGCTCTGTAAAAAGGTGACAAGGCAAAAGGGCGGGTGGGGACTAAATCCAGCCTGTTTCACTTGCCATGCCTGTGCTCATGCAATTGAATACAAGTAGAGGAGCTCCTCTTCCTAATTCATATAAAAGGTAACTTACAGGCTAGCATAGTCCTGCATGTGACCATAGACAAGCTTCTTCCTCATAGTAGTCTCTGCTTTTTATGTATAAAATAGGCTAATATCACTGACAATATAAAGTTGTTGAGATTTAAGATAATGGGCCAGGCGCAGTGGCTCACGCCTGTAATTCCAGCACTTTGGGAAGCTGAGGTGGGCGGATCACCTGAGGTCAGGAGTTCGAGACCAGTCCGGCCAATATGGTGAAACCCTGTCTCCACTAAAAATACACAAATTAGCTGGGTGTGGTGGTCGGCACCTGTAATCTCAGTTACTCGGGAGGCTGAGGCAGGAGAATCACTTAAACCTGGGAGGCAGAGTTTGCAGTAAGCAGAGATTGCACCATTGCACTCCAGCCTGGGCAACGAGAGTGAGACTCCATCTCAAAATAAATATATATAAAATGTAGGGTCATGCCAGACACTTAGTAGCCACCCAAAACACGCCAGTTCTTGTTATTATTACTATTACTAGTATTATTCTAACAACATAGTCTTATTTTTAATGCAGTTTTATTTTTAAGATGGTGATAGGAAAAGTGCTTGGAAAACGGAGAAGATAGAAAAGAAAACCACATTTCCCAATCTTCTATTCTTTGCCAAACGCAAGACACTGTGGATCTCGTGGAATCCTCACAACAGTGCCTTGGACAAGTAATGTCGTAATTTTTTACAACTATAATATACAGCTGAAAAAACAGAGTTTCCAAGAAGTGACAGACCGCAGTCGAAGGTCATTAGGCATTCAAAGCCTGACTCCAAAGCCCCTTTTCTGTCCAAAGGAGTTGCGATGGATCATTAACAGGAGAACTGCCTTCTCTTTCTTGGGATCAAGTTGTTTTACTTTCTTAAAAACTCTGTTTAAAACTCACCCCTCAAGAAGAGATTCCAAGATTAGTTCCTTCCCAATTCCTTCCTCCTCCTTCCAATCACTTCTCAGGCTAGGAGTCAAAGAGGAAATGCTCAGAAACGATTATTCTTGGACAAGGCTTACACGGAATTGGAGGCTTCTGAGATGCTAATGGCCTGCTTTAGATAAAGACTCCCAGATTGTCCCACCTGAACATATTTGAAGCAGGAGAGCAGGCCAACAAGGTATACTAGCCCACCTTGGGGTCAGTGGGAGATTGCCAGTTTCAAACATCCAGGAGGGTATGAATATTGGCTGGAGTCATCTAGGAACCATTAGCCAGTTAAGGGAACCATTAGAAAACAAGCTGCCACTCTCTTACCGCTTTCCTGGGGGTTCATAGTCTTGCTTTCACATTTCTAACTTCTTATTTTTAACAAAATGTTTAAAATACTCATGTTAAAAGACAACCTTTAAACATGTTAGTAGGCATTACTTTTGGAGAACATGTTCAAGAGTTACTTCTCCATTAGCTCTCCTCTGCCCTGTAAACTCTGCTGCTAGGGGCCAGGAGAAGGATCAATGAGCCCACTCAACAAAAACTAAAAGGGCTGAAACTCATCAGAGATTGCCTGTCTTACATTGAGGCTATCAGTAAAATTAATATTAACAATAGCTACAATTTTACAGGCACATATTCCAGGCCAGATGTTCTGCTACTTGATTTGCATACATTATGCCCTTTGGTCTCTATAAATCCTAACAGTGAGAGGTACGTTTCATTACTGCTTTTTAAAGATGAGCAAATGGAAGCTCACAAAGGGAAATTCAGGGATCCAAGAACACCTGGATTGCCATTGTGACCTTCCTTAATTCTAAGCACTCTTCCACAATATTAGGCTGCCTCCCACTCTGCTACGTTGCTAGAGATTCAAGTTAAGGTAGTTATAAATTCTGGAAATCGAATATTTAATTTTTGTTGCTTCTGCCCATTATGTCACAGTAATCAGCAATAAATCTCTTACCATAGTAGTCTATGGACAATCAATAGGTAATTGGTGGAAAAACTATGAAGCATCCAAACAGTCGGGTACTATGTACTTAAAAATGAAGTAGAATAATATTGTATGTGATTGTAGTAATCACAAATATATTTTACTAAATGGAAAAAATGAATGTGCAGAACAATGTTTAAGGTTTTCTGTTGTTTTTAAATAGGACTGGGCCTCTCTGTTGCCTAGGTTGGTCTCGAACTCCTGAGCTCAAGCAATCCATCTTCCTTGGCCTCCCAAAGTGTTGGGATTACAGGTGTTAGCCACCATGTCCAGCTCAGAGCAGTGTTTAAAGTGCTCTCTTTTGTATAGAAAAGAAGGGAGTACTATATATATACATACACACATATATTATATACATATAATACATATAATATATATTTATATATATATTATACATATATATATATAAAATCCAGGGATAAGAATAGAAGCCAGAGTTTTGCAGTATATCTTCTAAGTTTTAGCTTTGCACCACACAAAAGTTTTACATACTTTTTCTTTAAATCACAAAAGAAAAAAACAATCTCTACAAATTATATACCGACTGAAAAAATATCTATAACTCTACATCAAAGTGTTGATATAGCTGTATAGAGAACATAAATATTTAGAGTGGCTTTTAAATGCAGTATTTTGATTTTACAGCTTAGTGGTGTGTCACCACACCCAGCTAATTTTTGTATTTTTAGTAGAGACGGGGTTTCACCATCTTGGCCAGGCTGGTCTTGAACTCCTGACCTCAAGTGATCCACCTGCCTTGGCCTCCCAAAGTGTTGGGATTACAGGCATAAGCCACCACGCCCAGCCTGCACTACTTCTCATAAAGCCACCCATCAATCAAAAACATCTATTTGGGATGCTGAACAAACACAAACGATCTGCAAATCTAGATGTAACGGTCTTATCACTAGCTGTAATATTGGTGATATAGCTTGGATGTTTGTTCCCTCCAAATCTCATGTTGAAATGTAATCCCCAGTGTTGGAGGTGGGATGAGGTAGGAGGTGGGATGTTCGGGTCATGGGCATGGATCCCTCATCAATGGCTTGGTGCTCTCCCTGTGATAATGAGTTACTTCGAGATCTGATTGTTAAAAAGTCTGGGACCTCCCTCCCTCTCCCTTTCTTGCTCCCTCTCTTGCCATGTGATACACCTACTCTTCCACCGCCTTCCATCAAGACTAAGAGCTTCCTGAAGCCTAACTAGAAGCTAAGCAGATGCTGGTGCCATGCTTGTACAGCCTGCAGAACTGTGAGCCAAATAAATCTTTTTTCCTTATCAATTACCCAGTCTCAGATACCACTTTATAGTAACACAAAATGGACTGACATAATTGGTATTCCTATTTTGAAATAATAACCTGTCTGTTGTGGGCTATAGCAAGTAAGCCATTATGTTACTCTGATTGGGAACTAAGCTTTTTCAGCATTACAGACAACTAATTCAGGTATTAAAAAGAGTTATGAAAAATTATGTAAACTGAAATTTCAGTTGGAAATCATAAAAACTTACAACTTGTTTTTCTCTTTGAAAAAATAAAAACATTTCATAGCTCTGCCTACTGAAAAGGCCTAGACATAATGATAATGTACTAGGCAATAAATACCCCTATTGCCCAGATTCTGGTTTCTAAATGCTATTTTTCATTAAAAGGAACAAAGGATACTTGGAAAAATTCCTGAATCCAAGTCTGGAACAAGTATGGTACAAGCTGAGCCTGGGATGTTTTGTTGTAACAAAAAACAAGGTCAGGACTAATGAAGTCATTTCAAAAGGACATACAAACCAACTTAAAGAGAATCACATTGGCCTAACATTAAACAATTCGAACAAGGAAAACAATAATAATTGCAATTGATTGACATTTATCAAACAAATAAACTTCCATTAATTCATAATGTTCTGAAAACTGAAACCAAAGCCAAACCAAAACCAAGAAACAAATAAAAACCAAATTAACAAAGCTCATCAGTTACTATTAGAGACTGCTAGGAGACAAACATATTGTTCTAAAAATTGATAAAAGAATGAAGTTATCAGCCATGCTTTGAACTGGATTTCAGGGTAATCACATTTTTTATGGAAATATTGCAGGTAATAAGAGCAGTAATAATGACAGAATCACAAAATTACCATTTCATAATTTCTAATAAAAGAATAGATCTAGACAACTATCATCAATGAATCCTAAAACTACTAAGAGAAAGGCTAATGAGAAAATTTCTAATGAATGGATTGGACTGATAGGTTCTGAACTTGCTGATCAAACTTAATGTGACTAAAAGTAGTACAACAGGCATTAAGTGCCTCTGATATGATTCTATAAGATGCACACGGCAATCCTGTGTAATTCAGGTGGTACTCCTTGGATGACAGACAGAATTTGAGGGTCTGCAGACTTGTATACGGAAAAAAAAGTACCTTTATTTTTAGTATCTTATTATTGCAATTTACTATTTCCTTAAATTATGAATGCCACTAACAAAATATAGTAGTATTAACATTTCCTATGACTGACATAATGAAACTCACATGTACTTCTATCACATTACAGTTATTACAAATCTCAAAATACTTATGGTTGATCCAACTTAGAATTATGATAGACTCTCTACTAGATCTTATCATGAATAAAGATGTACATATATTACTGTATCATACTTTTAAAATATTTTGATAATTATGTATTGACCTAATTTATTTCTTTTGTAGTCTTTTGTATTTTATTTTATTTTAAAACATTTTTCTGAGAAAAGGGGTTATAGTCTTCATTCTACAAAAGGAGCCTATAAGACAAAAACAGGTGGTGAATCCCTAAAAAAGAGGAACAAATTAACACCATGAGGAAGCACTTAGTTCAATCTGTAATCTGAATAGTTCTAAAGGACAAATGAGCCGACATCTTCAACAAATAACAACATGGGCAAAATTAAAGTGTGGAACTATTATAGATTAAAAGAACACCATATAGACATTTTGATCCATATTATTTATTTATATTTTTATATGTATTTATTCTTTTTTTTTTTTTTTTTTTGAGACAGAGTCTTGCTCTGTCACCCAGTCTGGGGTGTAGAGGCATGATCTTGGCTCACTGCAACTTCTGCCTCCCATTTCAAGCTATTCTCCTGCCTCAGCCTCCCAAGTAGCTGGGACTACAGGTATGCACCACCACTCCTGGCTAATTTTCATATTTTTAATAGAGACAGGGTTTCACCATGTTGGCCAGGCTGGTCTTGAACTCCTGACCTCAAGTGATTCACCCACTTCAGCCTCCCAGAGTGCTGGGATTACAGGCGTGAACCACCACACCCGGCCTTGATCCGTATTTAAATATACAGACTATGAAAGATATTTTTGAAGCAGTTAAGGTAATTTGAATATGAAATGCTAGATGTGATAATGATGTTGAGCTTATGTTAAAAAAAAAAACTGTGTGCAATATACACTGGGATATTTACAGAAAGAATAATATAATGCTGTATCTGGGATTTGCTTTAAAAGACTCTAGCAACAGAAAAACAAATTGCAGATACGCAATAGCTGAAGCAAAGTTGGCAAAATATTGACAACAATTATTGCTAGGTGATGAATACATAGAGATTTATTATACCATTTTCTCTCCCTGTGTGTACTTAAAATCTTCCTTAATAAAACATTGAGAAAAGACGGCAGCCAGATTGCACAAAATTGAAAAGGAAAATTATTGTTGGGAAATAGAATGAGGGGAGATTTTTCATATTCTACAGTATGTACTGTTTTGATTCTTTCTTGTAAATGTGTGCTCACTTGTATTGGTTTTTTTTTTTTTTTTTTTGGAGACGAAATTTTGCTCTGTCGCCCTGGCTGGAGTGCAGTGGCCGGATCTCAGCTCACTGCAAGCTCCGCCTCCCGGGTTCACGCCATTCTCCTGCCTCAGCCTCCCGAGTAGCTGGGACTACAGGCGCCCCTCACCTCGCCTGGCTAATTTTTTGTATTTTTTTAGTAGAGACAGAGTTTCACCGTGTTAGCCTGGATGGTCTCGATTTCCTGACCTCGTGATCCGCCCGTCTCGGCCTCCCAAAGTGCTGGGATTATAGGCTTGAACCACCGCGTCCGGCCACTTGTATTGTTTTTTAAAGACTATTTTTAGAACACCTTTAGGTTCACAGAAAAAGAAGGCACAGAAAATTTCTCTATTTTCGTGCCCCCACCCACCCACCTGCCACATAGCTTCCCCTGGTGTTAACATCCCCAACAGAGTGGTACATTTGTTACAATTGATGAACGTACACTGACATATCATAACCACGTGAAGTCCGTAATTTATCATAGTAATCAGTGCTGGTGTTGAATATTCTACGGGTTTGTATAAATGTATAATGACATGTATCTACCATGTGTACTCTGCATCAAATGCAGAGTATTTTCACTGCCCTAAAAATACCATGTGCTCCACCTATTCATCCATATCCCCTGCTCCCAACTCCTGGAAACCTGGAAACTCCTGGAATCTTTATTCTTCACAGTTTTACTTTTTCCAGAATGTCACACAGTGGGAATCATACAGTATGTAGATTTCAGATTGACCTTTTTTTTTTTTTGAGACAGTCTCACTCTGTCACCCAGGCTGGAGTGCAGTGGCACGATCTTGAGTCACTGCAACCTCTGCCCCCCAGGTTCAAGTGATTCTCCCGCCTCAGCCTCCTGGATAGCTGGGATTACAGGCACCCGCCATCGTGCCCGGCTAATTTTTGTATTTTTGCAGAGATGGGGTTTCACCCATGTTGGACAGGCTGGCCTTGAACTCCTGACCTCAGGTGATCCACCCACCTCGGCCTCCCAAAGTGCTGGGATTATAGGCATGAGCCACAGCGGCCGACTGCCTTCTTTTACTTACTAATAGGTTAAGCTTCCTCCATGTATTTTCATGGTTTCGAAGCTCATTTCTTTTTATTGCTCAACGTAGTACATTGTCTGGATGTACCACAAGCTATTTATCCATTCACCTATGAAGGACATATTGGTTGCTCTAAAGTTTGGGCAATTATGAATAAAGCTGCTATAAATATCCATGTGCAGGTTTTTGTGTGGATATATGTTTTCAACTCCTTTGGACAAATACCAAGGAGCACAATTGCAAGATCACATGGTAAGACTATGATTTAAAGGACATGAAAGGAATGCAGTATTTTGCTAGGACAGATGTAAGGATGGTTGGGCTTAGTGGGCTAGAAATGACTTAGTGTGTCAGTCAGTGAAAACAGGGAGGTAGGAGGTTAAGACTCAACCCCAGAGGCGGAGACTCAGGCATCAGACCAGATTGAGGACTAGCTAAAACAGGGCTAGGGCAGAAGCAGCTTTCCGTAAGATGTGCCCACCAAAGTGCCATTGAGGTAGGAGGTGAGATTCAGCTCTGGAGGTGGGGATTCAGACACTGGACCAGACTGCGGACTAGCTAAAACAGGGTCAGGCAGAAGCCATTTTCCACAAGACATGCCCACCAGTGTGCCATGTCAGTTCATAATTGCCATGACAACACCTAAAGGTTACCATCCTTTTCCATGGCAATGATCCCATGAACCAGAAGTTAGCCTTATCCTAGGAATTTCTGCATAAATCACCCCTTAATTTTCATGTAATTAAAAGTGGGTATAAATACATCTGCAGGGCTGCTACCTTGGACACACTGCCTATGCAGTAGCCCTGCTCTACAGACAGCGGGACCTACGCTGCTGCTCTAAACTTCAATAACAGTTGTTATCTAAAAAACAAACAAACAAACAAACAAAACAGTACATTTGTAATGTTTTGTAAGAAACTGCCAAACCACCTTCCAAAGTGGCTGCGCATTTTGCATTCCTACCAGCCATGAATGAGAGTTCCTGTGGCTCTGAATCCTTGTCAGCACTTGATGTGCAGCACCTTTTCACATGCCTATCTGCCATGTCTGTCTTCTTTGGTGACATGTATATTAAAGTCTTCAGCCCATTTTTTTAATTGGGCTGTTTTCTTATTGTTGAGTTTTAAGAGCTCTTTATATATTTTGGATAACAGTCCTTTATTGGATATGTCTTTTGCAAATATTTTCTCCCAGTCTTTGGCTTGTAGTCTCATTATCTTGACATTGTCTTTCACAGAGCAGAAGTTTTTCATTTCAATGAAATCCAGCTTATCAATGATTTCTTACATATTGTTTTTTTTTTTTTTTTTTTTTTTTTGAGACAGAGCCTTGCTCTGTCACCTAGTCTGGAGGGCAGTGGTGCGATTTGGGCTCACTGCAACCTCCGCCTCCCAGGTTCAAGCAATTCTCTGCCTCAGCCTCCCGAGTAGCTGGGATTACAGGCGCATGCCAACACACTCAGCTAATTTTTGTATTTTTAGTAGAGACAGGGTTTCACCATCTTGGCCAGGCTGGTCTTGAACTCCTGACCTCAAGTGATCCACCCGCCTTGGCCTCCCAAAGTGTTGGGATTACAGGCATAAGCCGCCACGCCCAGCCTGCACTACTTCTCATAAAGCCACCCATCAATCAAAAACATCTATTTGGGATGCTGAACAAACACAAAAACCTTAATTGTATTAAGCCACTGAGATTTAAGGGTTTATTGTTTATAATAACTAGTACTGTCAAACTATGTAAGTACTTAGAACATGGTAAGGAATCAATAAATGCTAGTAATCACCATGATGATGATCATGATGACAATCTCCCTGGACAAAGGGTCCACAAGGGCAGCAGGTAGGAGGGCTGGTCAAGTCTGACTGAGTGGCTAGGTCAGGGGAGCTCAGCCTCCCAAAGTGCTGGGATTACAGGCATAAGTCACTGCGCCCAGGCTTATGTATTGTATTTTTAAAAAGCAATAACATTTTCCTATTCTTCAAAATAAAACAGAAGAATAGATACGCAGTGACATGAAAATAATACGTTGGGTGGAGGTGAGGGGTTGGGTAAAGGAGACTGTTTCTCTGTCTGTGGCCCGGCAGTCTTACAGATGCCAGTTGATGGAGTGGTTAATGGTAGCAACTATAAAGAGGAAAGCTGGTTGAAATACTGGAGCAAAGAGGAGCAGGAGATCTGGGACTGGGGCTGAGATTCAGGGCTTGGCAGAAAATATGCCTATGAAAAATTTTCCCAGCAGCCCTCATTTAGCATTGAGCTGAGTTGAGGTTGTTAGCACTGCACAGGGAATTTTCTCTGGGCAATAACATTATTATTTCTGACCTCTGACTATCCATACAAGTTCAAACCATTACAAATTGGGTCTGGTCAATGAACATAAACGTATATGATATTAAAATAAAGCTTCAAAATTCTGGACCAGTTGTTTCTATTATCAACTCAAGGAAATAAACTAGAAAGGAAAAAAAAAATGTATCTGCACAAGGACATTTTTGCAATCTTATTTGAGCTTGTTCAATGTTCAAAGTTGGGTCTGTCAACTTGACAAACTCTTAGGTGGCCAGTTTAACAATTATAAAGGCCAGTAAAAAATTATTTCAAACATTTTTCATGTTAAATAAATAAAATGCCAAAATTTATATTTATTAGAAAAGAAAGTTTTCGAATACCTAGAATTATTATAGATATGTATTAACAGAGTAAGAGGAACTAAGTAAATGTTTACGATTAGATAAATATAACCAACATCATGATTATATTAAGGTGGTTGATAAAATTGACTCTTTTAAAATGTTCTTTTATGCTTTAAATTTAAATTGAATTCAAACATCTATTGAGCACTTACCAAGTATCAGGTATAGGCTAGACTGAAAAATTTGGGGCCGAGTACATCACATCATATGGAGATAGAGTCAGAGTTTCAGTAAAAAGTAGAACTAAGTAGACCAACAGATAATAAGAAAAGGAGGGAGGAAAGAAAAAGAGATGAAGAGAGAGCAATTTGGGGGTAGGGAACAACTCTAAAATGGCCCTCAACAGTCCCCCCTCCTCATATTTACCGCCTGTTATAACCGTCTCCACTTGAGTTACTTGCCCCCAACCAACAGAATATGACAATATTGAGAGGATACCACTTCTGTGATTAGGTTACAAAAGGTGTAACTTCCATTGTATTAGACTCCCTCTTGTTGGCTTTAAAAACAACAAATGAGTCATGAAGAGGCTCATGTGGCAAAGGATGGAGGGCAGTCTCCAGCAAAAAGTCAGCAAGGAACTGAGGACTTTGGTCCAACCACCCTTAAGGAACTGAATCTCATCAAAATATATATGTCATCTTGGAAATCGCTACTTCCCCATTTCAGCCTTCAGATGAGACCATACCTCCTGCCATTAACTTGACTGCAGTTTTGTAAGACACTGTGAAAGAGAGAAACCAGATAACCTGTGCTTGGATTCCTGACTCACAGAAACTGTGAGAGAAAAAAGGTGTGTTGTTTCAAGTGGCAAAGTTTTGGAGGTAATTTGTTATATAATGACTAATAAGTAACACATAAAATTTTATATTATTTCATAAAAATTAGAGTGCTGGGCACAGTGACTCACACCTGTAATCCTAGCACTTTGGGAGGCTGAGGTAGGAGGATGGCTTGAGTTCAGGAGTTCAAGAGCAGCCTGGGCAACACGGTGAAAACCCATATCTACAATAAATTACCTAGGTGTGGTGGCATGAGCCTGTAGTCCCAGCTACTTGGGGGGCTGAGTGGGAGGATCACTTGAGCCAGGGAGGTCAAGGCTGCAGTGAGCTGAGATCATGCCACTGCACTCCAGCCTGGGTGACAGAATAAGATCTTGTCTCATAAAAAATTCTAGTAATTATAAACTTCTAGACTCAGACATATTTGTTAGGTTGTATAGGAGTTTTAACTCCTTACATTTTCTCTCCCATATTCTTTTCCTCCTCAGAATTCAGTTGCTAATGAGAGAAGAAAACGAGACTATTGTGTTGAGAATAGTAATAACAATAATAACAGTAATAATGATTGTATTAACAGCTAACAGCCACAGAGCACTTATTCTTTACCAGGTGGTGCCTTTTGGATTTATTAAGTCATCAAACACTCACATTTCTGTGTGGTAGATGACTACTATTATCCCCCATCTTGCAGAGGAGGGAAGCTAAGTACAGAGAGGTTAAGTTAGTTGCCCAAAGTTATAGAACTTGTCAGTTGCAAAAAGATACCAATAATTATTTCAAATTATCTTTTCATCTCTTCCCTAAAATACCTTTCCAGCTGGGTGGTGTTGGGGTTCTGTCTGATTACAAAGCCCTCACTTTTTCTAGACAATGGTGTCCTTAATAAGCAAACTTATTTTATATTATTAATAATAACAAATGCAATATAATGAACATTACTACACATTAGGCAAAGCGCTATATGTTTTACATCCAATTGAGACAGGAAAACAGGGTCTGGAGGCAGGGAACCTAAGGCTGATGACAGGAAAGCTATGACAGGAAATATCCTCTCGGTAGGTAGGCCATAGGCCAAGTAAATAACTTGTAACTATACTTCATCCTCTTCGTTTACATACAGCGTACACCCAAGTAACCAATGGAATCATCTAGAGGGTATTTAAACTCCACAAAATTCTGGTCCTTATGTTTGGGGCTTCTCCCACATTGTGGAGTGTACTTTCATTTCCAATAAATCCATTCATTCCTTCCTTGCTTTGTTTGTGGGTTTTGTCCAATTCTTTGTTCATCACACCAAAAAACTGGATATCATTCACCAGTTACATAATATCTCATCTTGCTCCCAACAATCCTGTGTTAACTATTGTTATACCTATTTTAAAGACAATATAAGAAAACTAGAGATCTTCTTTATAAATGAAGAAAACAATATTAAGCTCCTAGGGTGGTGTTTGCAGTGGAATTGTGTCCTCCCCCAAAATACGTTGAAAGCCTAATCTCCAGTACATCAAAATGTGACTTTATTTGCAAATGGGGTGATTTTAGTTGTAACTGGTTAAAATGATGTCATCCTTGAGTGGGGCAGGTCCTTAATCCAATATGACAGATGGCTTTAAAAGAATGTGTAGACATACATACAGAGGAAATGCCATGATGAGGTAGAGATTGAAGTTATGCTCACATGATGCAAAAAAATGCCTGGGGCCACCACAAGTTGGAAGAGGCAAGGAATAATCTTTCTCTAGAAGTTTTGGAGAGAACATGGCCCTGATGACACCTTAATTTGTGTCTTCTATGCTCCAAAACTGTGAAAGAATAAATTTTTCATTTAAGCCACCTAGATTGTGGTAGTCTGTTACTGCAACCTTAGCAAACTGATGAAGCCACCTTTGCAAAACTATGACTGAGATAGTGAAAGAGATCTAACTTAACTGACTCCATCTTGCTTCTAACCTCCATGCTGTCCTTGTTTATTCCTGGGCATAGGCTGAACTAACTTTGGGATAAACTTAGTTTGTAGTTTCTAGTTTAAGCAAAAATGGTAACAGCCCTTTCCAAAGCAGACCTCCTTCTTGCCTGGGGACTAGATTGCCTATGTAGGACTAACATTAGCCACGGAGCAGAAATTATGGTTTAGGAGTCATGCAGCTGGAGGTTACAAAATGCTGACCTTCCCTAAACTGCTCCTGAGATCAGTGCTTATTTTTCAGACCCTGCACTTGATGGATCAGCTGGCACCACCCAAATCAATAAACTTGCCAGGTTCTGACCCACAGACCCCAGCTGCATGACAGATGAATAACATAGACACCGATACTCAGTGAAAGAGCAGCTATAGGGCCGGGCCACACAGACAGTTGTGGCGGTTGTGCACCTTTACTAGCTGGCCCTACCAGCATTTATTCAGCACAGATTTAATGACAAAGGCTTTGAATCAACACACCTGTGGGCAGTTAATCTGGTTGCCCTCCCCAGGAAAGAGCCATCCTGCCTGTGAATGATTAAAGGTTGGTTTTAGGACAATGAGAGTAAACAAGCTATTTAGATAAAACTTCCCACAGTCTCTTGTTATTTGCTTCTTTGCTATCAACTAAAGGTAAAGAGGACTAGGCTATCTTCAGCCAAATCTTTTACAGAAGCTATGCAACCTCCCCGGCCTTCCAAGAAGGTTTGTGTCTATCTCCTATAACTATCTTTATAATTTTTATAATTTCTCCAACCACCCTGACCAATCCCCTACATAAACTGGCTCATCTGATCTTGTGGCCCCTGACTCAGGAACTGACTCAGTGCAAGGAGAAAGCTTCAACTCCCTATGATTTCATCCCTGACCAATCAGCCCTCCTGGCTCACTGGCTTTCCCCACCCACCAAGTTATCCTTAAAAACTCTGCTACCCAAATGCTCAAGGAGACTGATTTGAGTAGTAATAAAACTCTGGTCTTCCACACAGCAGCGAGCTCTGCTTGAATTACTGTTTCTCCATTGCAATTCCCCTGTCTTGATGAATTGGCTCTGTCTAGGCAGTGGGCAAGGTGAACCCCTTGGGCAGTTAGAAATTTGGGGGCTTGTCCAGGATTGCCCATGTGGCTACCTGCTCATGGTTCAGGGCCCCCCCCACCCTCCAGCAATGGATCCAGAGGCCAGCCCAAGTGGCTGCCTAGTTCTTTTGGACTGGGGCTGACTCTGATGCTCTATTGGTGGGGTACTGCTGATCCAGTGTGCAAGGATTTAATTGCAATGGAGAAATAATCCTGGGGAGATGTCCCTTAACTGTAGCCCTATCACAGGGTGTCAGTCTGTAGCTTCATTGTAGGGTGTTTGGATTGGTGACTATCCTAGGTGCTTCCAATACCTCCTTCCTTCTCCCAACTGGTATGTAGCCCTATGGCAGGGTGTCTGTAGCCCCAATGCAGGGAGTCTGTTTACAGCTCCACCATGGTGTGTCTGTGTCTGTATCCCCATTGCAGGGTGTCTGTTTGGCTCCTTGTGGGGGTTCTTGGTTAGTTCTTTCTAACTAGTAGGAAGAGTCTTGGTTTGGGAGACTTCTTATTCAGGAGGATTTCGAAGAGGATTCTCAGATGGAGAATAGGAGGAGAGTTTGGAAGGGATACTCTGGGAGTTCTTGGTCAGGGATCTGATTTGGAAGGCCTTCTATCTGTCATGTCTTTGTGTGTGTTTGTATATGTGGAGGGGATCTCAGAAGGAATTGCTGGTGGAAGTCCAGCAGGCTTAACTCAGAGAACCCTCATTATTTGTCTAGTTACATTTGGTGAGCCCTAAAGAAAGCTCAACAGGCCTGTCTCAGGGTGACCATCTGCTCTTGGCCTTGCCCAGAGACCCCATTGTGAATTACCATTTAGAGGTCATCCCTTCCCACCTGGAGTGGATCAAAGACAACAGGGACCAACAGGGAAAAAGTTTGAGCTTTGCCAGGTTGATATTGGGTGCTGAACAAGGTGACTAATGTCTGTTTGGTTATGTGTATTTTGCTGGGATGAAAAATGTTAATTCGGTTCTCCATGCAGCCTGTTGGGCAGCATTTGCAAACTAAGAATCTTGTCTGTGGTTCCACAAAACAGTAAAGGTGATTTTCTCTTGTAAAGTGGCTTGAACCCCACAGAAGCCACTCCGTTCTTCTAGAAGCTGCAGAGAAAAGGAACCTGGGAACCTGGTATGCCAGCAAAAAGGGTAAGAAATTCTTATCAGCCAGATTTCTCTCTCTCTCTCTCTTTCTCTGTCTGGGTAAACAGTAAACCATTTGTCTCCCCTGCCAGGGTTTGATTAATAGAAAAAAGGATTTGTGAGACTAGTCTTAGGCTGTAGCAAATTCGGTGTACTTTGTGCTAAGAATTTGTCTTTCTGTGTTCTGTAGTGGACAGAGGGGTATCACAGGACAGAATGTGGATTTAGGATCCTTATAAGCCTGCTTTTCAAGCCAGTTTGGCAGGTTAGTCAGTTATAAACTTTGCTATAGGTCCCTGAAACCAATACAGTATAAAATTCCTCAGTCTTGTTTTGTGTCCTTAAGAGCTCAACCTTGTGACCATGTGGGGATACTTTCTTTTGGTTTGCACCATCCAGAGGACAGACATTTGCAGGCTCATGTCATAGTTAGCCATAAAAATTTTTCTTGACCAGTTCAAAGCCTTGCAAGCTTGAAATTGTCTTCTCTAGGCTCCTTCTAGGAAAAGCAATAGAAATTGCTCAGTACTGAATAGCTCAGTAGCCAAGGCTTTATCTTTTGAAAGTGGTGGCCTGGGTTCAATTGTTGGTTTCTGGAATGGTTTCTTTCTGGTTTGTTATTAGTGTTACATTGCCATTTACTGAGGTTCCCCGCCTCCCCCCATGGTAGTTTCTGATTTCCTCTCTTGAGTTTTCCTTTATCTGAACTACCTTGTGGAGATTCTACATCTTGTAAAAAAGAAACTACGTACCATGTCTTTGAAGCACCTAGGAAGTTACCTTTGGTAAAGTTTAGAAGCTAGAAATATTGGCTGCTTGGCATGGCTAAAGCCAGGTAATAAGAGATTTGAAATGATTTATTTTTAAAGAGCACTATGGTTAAAACTCAGCTTAATTAAAAGTGGATAAACAAGCTATAGATATATTTAAAAGGCCTTTATGTTTTTCTCTTACTGGAACTTGCTTTTCTGGAAAAAGGTTTTTTTCCTTCTCAACCTACTGAATTATTTATCTCCATTTTTTTTGTCTTGCCACTCTTAAAGCATACATAAGAGGCCCTAAGATAACTTCTGATAGCCTGGGCCTCCTTGGGAAAGACAGAGGAGCAGTCACAGACTCCGTTTTGGAAAAAATTCTCTGTTTCCTTCATTAAAACCCAGGAATTAAAAGTGGATGGATCCGTCTCAAAATCAAACACTCTGTTCTGTTTTGCATTGTATTATCTGACAGTTTTGAGTTTGGGGATATCAGAAATTACTTGGCAATATGAGAGAGTTTTGGTGTGTAACAACTAGGTAGGAAGTATACTTTAAGGAATGGCTAATAGTGCTTATGAGGGATACTTGACTTTTTGCACACTTGGATCATAGAAGCATGCTATTGGCCACCTGGAAGATAAGGAAACATCCCCACCCCCTACTGGGAGATGAGACTCCCATGAGAGATGAGCTGATTACAAAATAGGCTGACTGGCTTTGGGTTGCCTTGCAATGAAATGCAGGATAGAAGCACTGCACTGTCGTCTCCCATAGTATTTCCCTCCCTTTGGGGACCCAGGATCCAGTATAAAATGGCACCCTTAATTTTGCGGATCTGTCTTTGCCTTCAGCTGCTTATTTGCTGCCTATTTGACCCTAGAAAGGCATGCTTTCCTGGCCCTGTTCCTCCAAGGGCTCCACCCTGAAGCTAGTAATCCAATTAATAAACTGGCAAATGAAAAATATTACAAGTGCTGAAGCATCTGTCTATTTATATGTGTGTACGTTTACATATAAAAGAGCTCTGAGTAACTGGCTTAGAAAAATAAGCACTTAAATCAAATATTTTATCAGAAAAATAGAAACTTTAATGCCTTTTTGTTCACATGACTTCAGTAATCTTTTGGAAATAAAGACAGTTTTAAAAATTATTGGTAAAATAAAATGTCTTAAAAATGTAGACATTTGGCCGGGCGCGGTGGCTCAAGCCTGTAATCCCAGCACTTTGGGAGGCCAAGACGGGCGGATCACGAGGTCAGGAGATCGAGACCATCCTGGCTAACACGGTGAAACCCCGTCTCTACTAAAAAAAATACAAAAAAACTAGCCGGGCGAGGTGGCGGGTGCCTGTAGTCCTAGCTACTCCGGAGGCTGAGGCAGGAGAATGGCCTGAACCCGGGAGGCGGAGCTTGCAGTGAGCCGAGATCCGGTCACTGCGCTCCAGCCTGGGTGACAGAGCGAGACTCCGTCTCAAAAAAAAAAAAAAAAAAAAAAAAAAAATGTAGACATTTGTATAAATTAAGCTCAGATATCAGATTTGTTAAATCCTTTAAGGTCAAACTGTTTCCTTGACTTTTGAAAAGTGTTCAACTTACCTACTTTGGGGCATTAGATTATAGATAAGGCCTGGAGACAAATGAAGAGCCATGCCCACCAGCTATGATAAAAAGAGTCAGACCTTATTGTCACTTCTGTCTGATGTCCTAGGCTCCACCCCAGTACATAATTAAAATCACTTACTTATCAGGTTTTTCACTAAAAATAAAAGTTGCTAAGAGTTAACATTGTTACATGTTATTCAGACCACTGGAGAAACAGTTTTACATACAAGGTGTGTAGGGAATGTGTTTTTGGTAAAAGATTATAAGAAGGTTTGGAGATATGACTTTTGTTAAAAGGAATGTAATTTTGTCTAGTTTAGAGGGTTTTAAAGATTGCCATAAACTAAAAGTGTAACAGAACAAAACTGAAGGTTTAAGCAAAGTGAAAAGGGCTTTAAAGGGTTGATCTTGTAAAAAAACATTCTGTGGGTATAAACAAGTTGGCTAAGATTTGAAAGAAATTATTGAGCATTTTTCCATAGGTTAAAACATTAAAATCATAGTGATGTGGGGCCAGAATCTGGGCCCATATGTCCAAATAACAAGGTTTTCTTAGAAATTGATCTGTTTGATAGAAAATTGTAAAGGGTTCGAAACAGTTTACGAAAATCTTACCTTATGATCAAACTAATTAAAACTGGATATAAAATTTTACTTAAAAAACTGGTTTTAACATTAAAGATGCACTAATGGAAACATGAAATCTGGTTTTCTCTTTTGAAGATGATTTTTATGTAATGTTAAAAGATAAGGAAAGGGTTTTGTTTTACCCTCTGGGTAAATGGCAGGGATATAAAGGGAAGACAGAAAACAGACAAATTCAGTCAGCCTCATGCTATCTTTATTGGGTCTTATTTGGAAAGTTAAGTCTCCTCTATCAGAGTAAAGGTTTTTCTTCTTTTAATAAAAATTTTTGAAGTTATCATTTTGGCCAAATGAATTAGTTATGGTTATCATTTTGGCCAAATGGATGACTTATGGTGACCTGGGATTCTATTTTATAATATCCAGTGTTTTAAACCTTTGCTATTTGAGAAACTTCCCAAAATTGAATTATAAATTATGTCTCTTTCTAACCTAATCTTTTAGATATTAAATCCTCTGAAGTCCTAAAATGACATTTGGCTTATTTCATATGAAACTCATACAAGAAGCACTGATAAATATGAAATGATGTTTGGCTTTCTTTGGAACATTTGTATAAATGTGTTATTGGCGTGTGTTCCAAAATTATGTAAAACTTCTATAATTCTAATATGACTTAGTATATGTTATCAGTAATAATTAAAATTATTATGTTAAATGACTGTGTGCTGCAGAGGTAACAAATTCCCTTGTCAATTGTGTCTTCAAGTGTGGCTGTCCTAAAATGTTTTTGTCATCCATATACTATTGTTGTCTCATTTTGGTCCTCTTTAACAGATGGTTTTATAATCAGCTATAAAATTTAACAGGCACTCTTAAATGCAGGTTTCTGATTAAAAACTCTGGAGACTGTGACATTAGAATCAAGGAAAAACTTTCAAATTGAAGGGTGAATAGTGTTTGGTTTTCTTTGGACTATATTTGTATAAATATGTTACTAGTATGTGTTCCAAAAAATATGAGAAACTTCTATAATTCTGATATGATTTAGAGTACATTATTAATAATTATAACTGTTAAATAAAATTGTTGTATGCCACAGAAGTAACCAAGATTCCTAGTCAATTGTAGCCTTAATAGTGGCTATAGACTTTTGTTATCCACAGACATTTTGTCTTCCTTTTGTCCTTTTCAAAAGGCAGTTTATAATCAGATATAGCACTCTAAGTGCAGGTCTCAGATAACTTTAAAAATCATTTTATTGGAATAGAGGAAAAAATGAAACTTCTAGGATTCTCATAGATAGCTGATGTGCTAAACATTGCTAATCCTTTAATTTTCACTCAAGATAGCATATTTCTTTAGAGTTATTTGCAACTTTTAACGAGTAAAAAATACTTCTGTGAAAAAATTTTAAAGCATATTTGTTTCTCTCTACCTGATTTCTCCTGAATGTGGAAACTATTTGTAAGTATTCTGAATTTATGGCAGTACAGTTAATTGCGTAAGTGTAATAAGAATCTGTTTTCTCTTGTAACAGGACACAATTGGAGAAATTGGTTATTTTACCAAGGCTTTCACTGGAATGGCATGCTTCCTTCAAAGAATCAAAGTTAATGTATAGAGCCAATTAAAGCCCCTTGGGGAATCTAACCTCATACTTTGTCTATGCAGTCCCCACACAAGGTTCCTGACCTGTGAGCTACCTTGGGACCTTCAGAAGAGAGGAATTTACCCGACTCATAGGTATTTGAGGGTACAAACCCATAGATGAGCTTGGCTTTTAAAAACTCTTATCTGAGATTCCTCATGGAACAGAGTTCCATCAAAGCCAATTTAAACAAAGAAGACCCTAAGAGAAAAATAATTATTCTTGCTGTACTTTATGCAAATAATCAGGCCAAGTATAGTAAGACTAAAGTATATTTCTGTAAACAAATCAGTTCTATCATGATTTGTTTTTAATAAAAATGGGGTCTGGAGAGAGAAAAATTATGCTTCACAAGGAAACCTATTATTAGCGGTTGTTAGCTGTCCTTGAGTTTTTTGTACAATTCTGACTAAATCCTAAATTATTTGTGGGTTAGAAGTCCCCAAACTAATGCTTTCAAATCTTTGCTTTTAAATTTGAGAATTGTACTCCTCATCCTAGGACTCGTTATTTACCTTATAGTAGTAGGCTGTTCACCTAAATACTGTACTAAAACTATAGATGACAGCACTAATGATTTTGTCATGCAAGCCTTGGAAGCCCAGCCAGACCTGCATGAGCCAGTCAGATACTTGCAAAGTGGTCCCACTCTTCTCACCTTGGGGTTCACTCCCATTCCCACTATGTCCCCTGTCAGCAAGAAGAAGCCAGAGCAATCAACAGCCTTTTCCCATCTTCATACCCTACACTTTAAGATTAAGGTGTTACAAAACCCAAAGTGAGGGACTGAAACTGCCTTTGCAAAATTATGATTGAGACAGTAAAAGAGATCTAACTTAACTGACTCCATCTTGCTTCTAACCTCCAAGTTGTCCTATTCATTCCTGGGCATAGGCTGAACTAACTTTGGGAGAAATTTAGTTTGCAGTTTATAGTTTAAACAAAGATGGTGACAACCCTATACTCAACTAGACCTCCTACAACCCAGACCTCCTCCTTGCCTGGGGACTAGATTGCCTTTGTAGGACTAACATTAGCCACAAGATTAGAAATTGTGGTTTAGGAGTTGCAGCTGGAGGTTACAAGATGCTGACCCTCCCTAAACTGCTTCTAAGATCAGTGCTTGAGATATTTTGCAGACCCTGCACTTGATGGATCAGCTGGCACCACCCAGGTCAATAAACTCACTCATCTGATCTTGTGGCCCCCCACTTAGGAACTGACTTACTGCAAGGAGGCAGCTTCGACTCCTAGAGCTTCGACTCCCTATGATCATCCCTGACCAATCAGCACTCCTGGCTCACTGGTTTCCCCTGATCCACTAAGTTATCCTTAAAAATTCTGTTCCCCAAATGCTCAGGGAGACTGACTTGAGTAATCATAAAACTCCGGTCTCCCGCACAGCTGACTCTGCATGAATTACTCTTTCTCTATTGCAATTCCCCTGTCTTAATGAATTAGCTCTGTCTAGGCAGCGGGCAAACTAAACCCCTTGGGTGGTTCCACTGATACAGGTGATTCAAGCGTTAAATAAAAATCTGTTACTTTAAAATGCTGAATAAAGAGTGTTTAAAGCACTCCACAAACATTATTTTTAAATGCCTCTGTGTAAGAGAAATTCTAATATTGTGCCAGGATATGTCAAGCTATAAGATAAAAATGAGTGCATTTCCTAGAATGCTTATTCTACTCTAAGAGTTTGTGGGAGGTATAATAATTCATTTAACTGGTAAGTAAATTAAACATTAAAGAAGAGTCAAACATTTTTTTTTAAAGGGAGAAGAGAGTTTTTTTTCTTTTCAAAACACTTGCTTGAGTTAGATCCCCAGGAGTATTTTTAATACTCCTGTGTAATTAGGGAAACATCATTATGTCTGTATTGATACATATACATACATATATAACATGTATATGTGTAAGACTATGAACAGTCCTAAACTTATACTTTGGGCTGATAACTCTGGTTTTCAGGAAAAAAAAAAATAAAAATAAAAACAAGTGCAAAGTCTCCCTAACTAGTCTAAGTGAGAAATCATTTGGCACCACCTCTCCCTTATCCCCTACCTGCTAATTACAATTTTTCAAATATAGTTATCATTAAGTACAAACTACCATAATCTTGGTTTATCTTCTTGGCAAACTTCACTTAGAAATTTAGAAAATGGGGAGAAAGAGTAAACCAGGTTAAGAGTGGGTTGTCAGATAGAATTGGGTACAAATCTGGGCTCCAATACTTAGGCACAGGTGGCCTTGTTGTGTAACCGCCTAGGTTACACAACAGGTGTAGGTTAACCATCAGCTGCCTTATCTCATGAGGTCCTTATGAGGATTTAGTGAGCTCTGCACCTGAAGTCCTTAGCTGTAGCCAGAAAGCAAGTGTTCAAAGATGTTAGTCATTGTTTTTGGTTACTGTTTTATCATTGTGCAGGGTCACATAGCTAAGGGGAATTTCAAATCCAAGACCATCCTACTTAAAACTCCTTTGTGCTCCTAAGCTGTACAGTATAATCACCTTGGAGAATAGGTGATTGGCCCCAAACTACTTCAGGGAGTGCAGGTTGTGGCTAGTCAGTCCTGTATCAGACCTCGTCCTTGCCAGATGCCTAGTGCCCTAGATTCCCTCAAATCTCAGGCCAGGTCACCTCCCAACTGGTAAGACTCCTCCACCTTCACCTCTGACTCCCAAAACTACACTTGGTTTGGATTCCCGGGTACCTTCAGCCTGCAGGGACAGGGGCTGCAGCGTGTACTCCCCATGTCTGCCTCTGCTGTCGGCCTCCCAGCTGAGTAGGCAAAACATTCCTTTACAGAGCAATGTGTTCATGGATAAACTTGTCTCTAGTGCAGCGCTCTATCAGAGCACAGGACATGGGGCCAAAGCACTGCCCTTCCTAGGGAGTCCCGGTTCTCGACCTCCCCAGAATGGAAGTTTGATTCTTCCGTTGGCCCATTTCTCAGATGGAAAAACAGATTCAGAAAGGTGCCAACGCTTTGTTGAGGACTATCCTGGAGGCTACGGTTTTGTGAAAGGGTAGACATTTGGACTGGAGTCAGATACGCAGTCTGGCTTATCTCCTGACTTACTGAGTGAACTTGAGCAGGTCCCTTTCGCCCATGGGTCTCGGTTTCTTCATCTGCACAAAGGCAACGGAACACTGGATTACGTGTCGCTAAGGCCCCGAGTTCTCAGAGGAAAGCTCACCCCTGCAGGGCCGCCTGGCCCCGCGCGCTGGGGCCCGCTGCACTACAAGCCCCAGCATGCCTCGGGAGGCGGGGCTCAGTGATGGACAGGGAGCTCTGCGAATTGGCGCCCGGCAAAGGGCGCTCAACGGCGCGTGCGCAGAGGACGGCGGGCGGGTGGGCTGGCAGCGGTGGACTCGTCGGAGCTGCGGGCGGTCAGGTAGGGGGTGGGAAGGAGGGTTGGGGACTAGGGACCGCGGCCGAAGTCGTGGGCCGTGGCTCAGCGGCCGGTCGGGGGAACGTGCCAGCGTGCAGCGGCCGCGCCCGAATGGCAGGGTCTGGGGACCGGATCTGAGGGGCAGGACTAGGGTGGGGGTGGGGCTGCGAGGGGCAGGCTCGGGAAGGATTCGTGGGGCTGAGGAGATCCGAGGAGATGGAGCTGGGGGAGGGGAGCGAGGGGCTCTGAAGAGATATGCGGTTGCAGCATCTCGGGAGGTATGAGGTAATGTGGGGGCCCTGAGGAAGAACGGGGTGCAGCATGTGGGAGATGGGAGGGAATCAGGGCCCTGGAGGGACCTGGGTGCAGAATTTCAGAAATATGAAGGAACTGGGGGGCCCCGATGAGATTTGAGGGAATCTGGGGGCGCTAGGCATCTGGCAAGGACAGGGTGTGATGATAGGAGCAAGGTCTAGGCCGATTCTAAGTGCTATTGAGAAAGGGCTTTCGGAGTGGGCTGAGGGTGAGATAGAGGGGGTGGGGTGAGTTCTTGAGGGACTCTATCTTGTTAGCAGGAAGAAGGGAGCTGGCTGAGTTGTGAAGGCAGCACATGACATTCAGTGCATAAGAGGAAGGAGCAGGGTTTGAGGGCGGCACAGTGCCTGATGGAATGCAGGAGATGGGGGTTCAGATTGAGGGAGAGCAGAAATCTGAGGTGAGGAATTGGGGCGTTGAACTGAGGTGTGGAGCTGAGTGCGGCAAAGATTTGGAAATAGGGATTAAAGGATCTGTGTCCGAGGGATTTGAGGCATATGAGTGAGGCATTGATGAGGGTTGCGTTATACAGCCCCAAAGATTGGAATTTGGTATTGTAAGAGGGTTGAGGACAGGGTTTGGAGAGGATTGAATCGTGGGGTGGAGATGCCCTAACTGGGCTATAGAATCAAAGGACACTGAGTAGATTTGTGGATTGGTGTCTTGGGCTGCTAAAGAGATTTTCCTTAAATGGCTGCATGGGAGACGGGGAGTTTAGGGGACCCAAGGACCTAAAAGTAATGTATGAAACTCTAGATGAGTATATAAAGATGAGCAGAGTTCAGGTGTTGAGGAATAAAGTGATAAATCTTCAATTCAGATATCCTGAGTGTGGATAATCCTGTGAAGGAGTGTGGTAATCCCTGTGAAGGGTAGAATCTTCTTCATTTATTAAACAAAGATCCGTTATCATAAGGCAGGTATGGTATTGCCACTAACTCCACTCTGACCACCGCCCTCTCCCTCCCCCTCCCCCAGCCCACTGAAAGTGGTAGGCTTTGGGGAAGAAGAAATGGAACTATTCAAGGTCATCTGCCTAAGCCCTTTTTCCTTGTACCCCCAAGCTACCATAGCAGATAGAATGTGAGACCTCCGGGGGAATAAGTGGGATAATTTATCCTATATAAGATCCATTACAGCTTGAAGGGGCAGTGGCTCTGTGAGTGAGATGTTTGGGCTCGGAGAGGGACCAAAAAAACAAAAAAAATCAAAACAACAAAAAAAGGGAACCCTTATGTATTGAGCATTTAGTCCTGTGCTAGACTGTAAAGCAGTGGTTCTTAACCAGGGGTGGCTTTGTCTCCTAGGAGACGTTAGACAATGTCTGGAGATATATTTTGGTTGTCATACTTAGGGTGGGGGATACTACTGGCCTCAAGTGGGTAGATTAAACATTAAATATAATGTTTTATGTTAATGTTAAACATTTGACAATGCATGGGATAAGCCCCTCCCCCCCAGTAAGGAATTATCCTGCCTAAAATGTCAGTAATGCCAAAGTTGAGGCACTCTGCCCTAGTGGGTTCAAGTCCTAGCTCTATCTCTTCCTGACTTTGTGGCCTTGAATGAGTTACTTAACCACTCAGTGCCTTGGCTGTTCATCTGTAAAATGGGGTTATGATAACAGGACCTATGTCACAGAATTGTTGTGAGGATTTAGTGAAGTAAATTAGCATGCCTAGTATCTAGCACATAGTAAGTTCTCAAAGTCTAGTAATTTTTAGTCTTGTATCTACTTCTTTACTCAGTTTTCATGACAGTCCTTCTAAGGTCTATATTCAGTTTTACACATGAGGAAACTAAGGCTTAGGAAGTGACTTGCCTAAGTTTTCATAGCTAGGAATGACAGTTAAGCTCATACCCAGATCTCTGTAACTGTATTTTCCCACTTTCCTTGCTAGGACCCGCTTAGTCTTATTTTCTCAGCCCATTCCCCTCTAATGAAAACGAGGATTGCCCAGCGAGTATCACTGACTATCAGATTGAACTCTAAAGTTGGAGGATAAATCTCTCTGATTAGATTGGGAGGAGCCCTGGACTTTGTTCTTGGTTTGTTCTTAGACCAAGACTAGGGGCTAGATAAGGAGAGGAGCTTGAAGTTATCAGGCAGGATGAGGTGCAACGGACTATGGGGTGAGGTATGGAGGCCGTTGGCTTGAAAAAACACCTCACAGCAGGGACTGGGGCTGAAGGCAGTCATACTTTGAAGAAGAGTAACTACTGTTCTGTATGGTCTCTTTTGGACTGCTTTTCCCTGGAACAGAATAGTAGCATTGGCTCTATCATTTCCAGGACTAGCTACAGCATTGCTGAAGCCAGTTCAGAAACAAAACTTGACTGTATCTGACAGCAAGACTTAGCTGGAATATCCATGCACATCCCTAAAAGAAAATATGTCATGGGAATTCAATCAGTCCTGTCTATCTTTCTAATTTCCCATGTTACCTTGGACAAGCACTTGTCCTGTCAGCTTCAATCTATTAAAAATGCAAATGATTATCATTTGTTGAGTGCTTATTATGTGCATTATCTTAGTGAATTCAGTCATCCTGCTAACAGTCTGGGTTTTATTCTTTGTTTATAGTTAAGAAAAATAACAGGTTAAGTGACTTACCCGGGGCTACAGAACAAGTGGCTAGGTTGGGATACAAACCCAGTTGTGTCTTACACCTATGTTACATTATAGTAGTTTTATTAGAAGGCTTTTCCAACCCTTCAGAGCCCCTATGTTTATGTCTGGAGAGTAGTTGGAAGCCAAAAGTTTATAAGGCCCTTAAAGTAGATCATTGTCTGTGCACACTGATGTGGAACCTTTGTGACATTCCCTCCATCTTGTCTTTCTGGTAAAACAATCAAATTTAAAAATAATTTCTAGGTGCCCTTACCAACCTCTCAGCCAGACTTTGTCTAAAGCTAGGGAACTATGAAACATCCTTTAAGTTAGTAATTTTATGACTGGGAGTTGACACTGGGATTTGAATCCTTGCTCTATTACTTACTGGTTTTGAGACCTTGGACAGGCTACTTTTCTCTGAGCATTGGTTTCCTTATTTTTGAAGAGGAATGACACATACTTTACATGGTTATTATGAGACTATGAGAACATATAAAAAAATGCCTGACAATAAAGAGTAGTTGCTTTAAGAGTGTTAGCAATTATTAAAGGAAGGCAGTGCTGGAAGAGAACTAAGTGTTGCTTTGTCAGATTTATTTATTTAGACAGGGTCTTGCTGTGTCACCTAGGCTGGAGTGCAGTGGTACAGTCACAGCGCACTGCAGCCTCAACCTCCTAGGCTCAAGTGATCCTCCCATCTCAGCCTCCCAAGTACCTGGGACCACAGGTGCATGCCACCACACCTGATTTTTTTTTTTTTTTAATTTATTGTAGAGATGGAGTTTCACTATGTTGCCCAGGCTCTTTGCCAGATTTTGATAACCCTAAGTAGTCTCTGCCAGTATCCCCAAAATTCTCATCCCATTTTGTGTATTTCCTGGAATCTCCTTGATCTTTTAATCATAATCTCATGATTAAATGAACAGATGTTATATGCGGGGAAAGGAATTGAAAGAGCGAGGGTTGAGGTGAGTTGGAGGTCTCTGAGAAAGGGCTGTTGATTTTTCCTTTGTCTTGTATTCCTTTATTCATATTGGCAGCGTAGATACTACTCAGATGTTTGTGAAAGATGCAAGGGAGTCTCTCTAGGTCCTGCAGTTTTAGAGGAAGACAGAGACAACAGGCAAGCATGTTTTCCAGGAAACCCTGTTATTCATTTAGCCTGCCCTTGACATAGTTTAGCTCAAGTTTTCTTTTTCTACAAACATATTTCCTTCTGGATTGTTTTGTTTGCCCCAGACTGGTACAACTTCAGGAGCATGGCTGTGTTTCCCTATAAGCCTCTACTTGTTGAGTTTATCTTAGTTGTCTGCAGGTGCCTTAAATGCCCTGAGTAATCTAAACTTCATCAGAATCCTCTCCCACACACAGGAGTGGATGTCAGGTGGTGGCCTCACTGACTTATTTAAAGTCAGTCCTGTTAATGAGTGGCCTTTGGTGGCACAGTGATAGTTTTGCACTTGATTAGCATTCTGTTAGAATGCATGAGGAATAAAGTTTAGAAAGCTGACATAAAAGGAAATGAGATAAACCTTGCAAAAAAACCGGTCAAACCAGGGGAGCATGTCAATAGTAGGATGGACCTTTATGTCTTGTGAAAGGAAATGCAATGTTTTACATGTTGTCTAGTTTTTAGGGGAAAGCACTGTTTATGTCTGTTTTTTGCTCAAAATTGTATCACTAGTACCGTTCACAGGGCCAGACACATAGTAGGTGCTTAGTAAAGATTTGTTTTGTTAATTGCTTAAAGTTCTCCAGTTTTGCTTGTGGCCTAAACCCCCAAAGGCCGATATAGGTATAGGAAATAGAGACATCTAGAGAACTACCCCATGGTGGCGATTCAAGCATTAGATGAAGATTTGAAACCTTAGATCATCTGTAATCTTTAGATTCTGGGATCAGGTAAAACAATTTCTAGGAGGGCTCAGAATTTTTATTGTTTAAGTGTATGTATCTGAGGCCTTGGGTACAATCTGCTGAAAAGTGCCTATTCATTTCTTCTAATAGGTTGGGTGGTGGCAGCAGCAACTGCTGCTGCCACTACTACTGCTAATAATAATAAAACTATTATTTATTTATAGTTAATTGCATGCCTGGCTTGGTACTGTACTTAGTGCTTTACACACATTTAATCTTTACAATAACCTCGTGAGGAAGAGACTATTTTAAAGCCTCTTTTCATAGGTACACTGAGAACTACAGAAGTATTAATAACTTGCCCATGTCTTCACAATAAGTGGTAGAGCTTGAATTCAAATCCAGGAAAGCCTGATCCCTCAGGCCTACTTCCTTAATCTATATAATACTGCCCACTCCTAGTTCGTGTTTTTTAGTCCTAGTTCTGTTGTGCTATTTGTGGTGTTAATATCCCCCTCCTGGTCTTAGTTTTCTCATCTATTTTACAACTTGAGATTACTACCTTTTCTTCCCCTTTTGCCCAGGCTGAAGTACAGCAGCAGCATCACAGCTCACTGCAACCTCCACCTGCTGGTCTCAAGTGAGGAGATTGCTGCAAATTCTAGCATTTCATACTTAGTCTGTGCTTGAAGGAGCTACAGCAGCTCATTTTCTGGGCAATAGAAGTTGTAAATTCATTTACCCATCAGTTTTTAGCCTGGATGTCTAGCATTGTCAATTAAAACTCTTCAAAACTGACCAACCCTTTTATTGATCTTTATGTGCCTTTGTATGCCATGAAAGGAAAGTTTCTTCATGCTTTCAAAATGTAGTTTGTAAACTGAATGTGTTATTAATACTAGTACAGTTATTGTTAATGCTGTTTCTGGTTATTATTTATTTAGCATCCTTTTATTGTACACCTACAGGTATCAGGCTAAGTACTTTATATGCATAAAATCCATAGTCATTACAGTACTCTTTTTATAAACTAAAAAAACAGGTTTAGACAGGTTAAATAAATTGCCTCCTTCCCCACAACTTGTGACAGTGCTAAGATATGATCTCAGTTCTGTATAACTTCGAGGTTCATTTTTTTGGTTTGTTTGCTTTTTCTACTACCTTGGTTACTCATTTCATGGAATGGGGAAAACCCAGTGGTGCTAGAAGAGGCTAGATTAATATGGAATATGATTATGTAATTTTTCTGAGTCTTAGGGCAGCCAGAGTAGACACAGCTTAAGGGATAGATTCTCATTGGGAGCTGAAGAGATGTGCTAGTACAGTATGGTACGGTATGTACAGTATTAATCATTAGGTCAAGGGTTGTGAGAAGATGGTAAGCTGATGTTAGATGAGGTGGGAGGTCAAGAATTAATGGGACAAAGTGCACAACAGGAAACAGACCTTCAAGGGATCATGAAGGGAGCCAAGATGATACATAGCATGTTGGATACTCACTCTGATTGGTTGCAGAGTTGATAGCTGGCAGAAAATGGGCAGCTTACTTAAAGATTTGGAATGATAAGACAGTTCCTTTTATTTGTGTAGCCTTTTGGGGAAACTGAAGTCTAATTGACCTTCTATCTGAGTCATTCTCGGTATTAACAGTAATGACCATATGTGCCCTTCTGGAGGAGACAGGCTGTATCTGCCTGTCTCTTAGCTCCATTTCAGGCTGGGATCCTTCACAAAGCCATGTTTTCAAATCATGGAAATGGGAAAAGTGGTTCTGGCTTTTTCCAGGTTTGAGGCTATATCCGTGCCCTATGCTTTCGTGAAGGGAACACAGGTTTTCCTGGCAAAGCATGGCAGCTTTGAGGCAGGAATTCTTGACATCCTCAGAGAGCTTGGTGAAGCTGTAGTCAGCTGAGATAATTTGGGGATGTGGGCATAGTAAATTCGTTTTTTTTAACCTGATGTCTTAGAGAGATGAGAAGCTTTTCAATAGGAGGAATATGATATTCCAGAAAGCTGGGGAAATAATTTGCTGCTATTTTTACAAGTTGGCAGCCTTGTCTAATAAACTGATCTGCATTGCCAGCTCTGGGAAGAACACAGATGTCCCTGTGCATTGTAAGGTAATGTTCTAGATTCAAACTCCAAATGTTGTCCTCAGTCTGTTGTCCCAGACGATAGAGGAGAGAACTGTAGCTATTGATTTAGAATTGAGAAGGGTTGCATGGATCCTGAATTGTAATTTCTATCACTATGTCTATACTATTGCCCCTAGACACTTGGCATTTAAGAATTTACCATTTATAGTTTCAGATATCCACACCAGACCTCATATGCTTATGATATGTGGTAAATACTGTTTTGCTGAGGTATGGATTTGAGTCAGAAGGGATTGCAAGCTTGCTCTGTGAGAGTAGGTCACTCAGCTAATAAATCAATCTATCCCACTCTATAGCAGCAGAATCTCATAACTATATTAGTGTTCCTTCTCTGTTACGGAGAAAATGCATATGCTAAAAGGCAGCATTCCCCAGAGTACGGTCAAGAGAACATTAGTTAATCATTGTTATGTGACAGTAAAAAATAGCTTGAAATAATGTTGGGTTAAATAAAGTAAAAATATCTGTACTGCAAGGTTCTACCATGTTTGAGCTGCATGACCTTGAGCAAGTTTTTCTGAGTATTTGTTTCCTCATCTGTAAAATACGATAATAAAAATATTACCTACTTCATAGTGTCATCATGAAGATTAAAAGAGGTTAAGCATATAAAGTATCTGTCACAGTAACTAGCACATAGTAGGCACTAGATGCATAGTTTCCCTTGTAGTACAAAGGAAGTGGGCTATCAGGGAGGAAGAATTGACTTTAGATAATTGTGCGTGTCTGCTGCTATATACTTGTCAGATTGCATTCCAAAGCTAATATAGTAGAAACTTATTGTAATATATATCTCTACATTAACTCCCATTCTTCTCTATGCCTGGAGAAAGAGCTGATGTCATGTGCAAAGTGTTCTTGAGCTAAATGCATTGTCCTTAAAATCTAACGAACTTGCCCTTCACTTCCTCCTTCTCCTTAGTGGTTGACCATCTGCAGATCACAAGACTGCACAGGTACAGCTGTAGGATTTGCATTTATGAAATGCTGACTTTATCATATGCCTCAACTTGCTAGACCTATTCGTTCTGGTTTGGGGTATAAGTTGACAGTAACCTAAGGCTACAGAGCACTGAGATCTCTCTGGGTCAACTTCATAAGCATATGTATATCAAGAGGGTTGGAGTGTTCATGGTTTGTACTGGATGAAGCAGAGGGTACTGTAAGCCAGAAATAAACTATCTTGATAAGGCACTGCTATTTTTTAAATCATCTAGGCTTGAGTCTTTGGCTATCTCAGCTGTTCATCACTCCCCCACTATAATCCACTCACCTTTCAAATCTTACTTATTATACTTCTGGATATTGCTCAAATGAATCTTTTCATTTCCATCACCTGCTCCCTAGTTCAGACTCCCCATTATCCCTGTCTTCTCTGATTTGTTTCCCCACAGCATTCCTGCTTTGATCATATCAGCTTCCTGCTTCAAAACATTTATCGCCTCACCATGCCTTTGAAAATGAAGCTCAAAAATCTCATTTTGGCTCTTAAGACCTTTTATAATTATTCCCCCAATTTACCTTTCCAAGCCTGTTACTCTATTCCCCATATATACTCCCACTGTTTTAATCTAAGGATAATAAAAAAGAGAACTAAAATTCATTTAAGGCTTTTTTTGTGCAGAGCCAAATCTTAGCATTCTATATACTCTATAGATTATTTAATTCTTACATTAACTCTGTAAAGACATTATTATTTCCATTTTAAAGATGGAGAAAATAAAATGCATAAATTTTAAATATTCTGTTTTCTTTCTAATACATGAAACTTCTTGTCCTTTCCTTTGCCTTTTAAACTTTGTTAAGGTTGTGCCTTTTGCCTACTTCTTTTTTCCCTCTCCGTGTGTTTATGCTTCTTTCCAGGCCAATATAAAATGTCATCTTCCTTTTGAAAATTCTGTGTCCCTTCAAATTAGAATGACTCCTCAACTCCTCAATGAAATAAAAATCAAACTTAGTTTTTATTTCATTTATAGTACTACTTTCTGCCTTCATTATTATTTGCCTACATGTCTTGTCTTTTATAAAGTTTGAATATCTGAAGAGCAGGATCTGTATCCTGAAGACCTCTTGTATCTAGTACAGAACAAGATACCTAAACTTAGATGGGTGGGTAGATGAGTAGGTAGGAGGATAGATGCATGGAAAATGTGTATTTTCTGATCTAATGTTTTGCAGATTACCTAAAGCTAATCATCACAATTTTCTAAGTCTGTGGATGATTCCTAGGGCCCCAAACATGACACAGTAAACTCTATGACATGATGAAAAAAAAAAAGCCTCCACACTTTTGCTTACATGGTTTTCTTTGCTTAAAGTACCTTTATCCCTCAGTCCTTCATTTCTTTCAAGACATATCTTAGGAGTGAAACTGCTTTTGGGAAGCCTTCCCCAAGTCTGTTAGGTGGAATCCATCATTACATCCACTGTACTCCAGCAGAACATTATGTGAACCTGCATGTCACACTTACTCCTTTTACTATGCGTAATTCTCCTGTGCTTTTCTCTTAGTGTAAATTATAAGTTGTAAAACTCACCAAATATGAAAATAATCATTAGCATTTATTACAAGTATACTACTTTCCTGGTGCTATATACTAAGCACATCATATTTATCTTGTTATTTAGCCCTTAACAATAACCATATAAGGTAGACACCATTATTCTATTTTATGGATGAGTGATGGGGAAAGAGCTTTTGGAAGTTTGAGTTACTTCCTTATGGTCATGCAACTAAGTAAGTGTCTGAGATTCCAGAATCTGAATTATTACCCTCTGTGCAGTATTTTGTCTCGTTTGTTTCCCTGTCACCCTCATATGACACATAATAGACCTCAATAAAATAGTTAAGTAAGTGAATGACTGAATGACTGGTCATAGCTATTCTCTAAATGTTTCTTGAGTGAATTGATTTATATAATCAGAGGAAAATGAATAATGGTTTCTTTTTCTCTTTAGCAGGAATTTTACCCTCTAGGGCATGAATACTGTGCTGTTCAGTTCTGAGCTGTGCTAGCAGTACCCTTCAAAGGAAAAGCAATGGCTGCAGCAGCAGCTTCTCACCTGAACCTGGATGCCCTCCGGGAAGTGCTAGAATGCCCTATCTGCATGGAGTCCTTCACAGAAGAGCAGCTGCGTCCCAAGCTCCTGCACTGTGGCCATACCATCTGCCGCCAGTGCCTGGAGAAGCTATTGGCCAGTAGCATCAATGGTGTCCGCTGTCCCTTTTGCAGCAAGATTACCCGCATAACCAGCTTGACCCAGCTGACAGACAATCTGACAGTGCTAAAGATCATTGATACAGCTGGGCTCAGTGAGGCTGTGGGGCTGCTCATGTGTCGGTCCTGTGGGCGGCGTCTGCCCCGGCAGTTCTGCCGGAGCTGTGGTTTGGTGTTATGTGAGCCCTGCCGGGAGGCAGACCATCAGCCTCCTGGCCACTGTACACTCCCTGTCAAAGAAGCCGCTGAGGAGCGGCGTCGGGACTTTGGAGAGAAGTTGACTCGTCTGCGGGAACTTATGGGGGAGCTGCAGCGGCGGAAGGTAGCCTTGGAAGGTGTCTCCAAGGACCTTCAGGCAAGGTATAAAGCAGTTCTCCAGGAGTATGGACACGAGGAACGCAGGGTCCAGGATGAGCTGGCTCGCTCTCGGAAGTTCTTCACAGGCTCTTTGGCTGAAGTTGAGAAGTCCAATAGTCAAGTGGTAGAGGAGCAGAGTTACCTTCTTAACATTGCAGAGGTGCAGGCTGTGTCTCGCTGTGACTACTTCCTGGCCAAGATCAAGCAAGCAGATGTAGCACTACTGGAGGAGACAGCTGATGAGGAGGAGCCAGAGCTCACTGCCAGCTTACCTCGGGAGCTCACCCTGCAAGATGTGGAGCTCCTTAAGGTAGGTCATGTTGGCCCCCTCCAAATTGGGCAAGCTGTTAAGAAGCCCCGGACAGTTAACATGGAAGATTCCTGGGCCATGGAGGCAGCAGCCTCTGCTGCTTCTACCTCTGTTACATTTAGAGAGATGGACATGAGCCCAGAGGAAGTGGTTGCCAGCCCTAGGGCCTCACCTGCTAAACAGCGGGGTCCTGAGGCAGCCTCCAATATCCAGCAGTGCCTCTTTCTCAAGAAGATGGGGGCCAAAGGCAGCACTCCAGGAATGTTCAATCTACCAGTCAGTCTCTACGTGACCAGTCAAGGTGAAGTGCTAGTTGCTGACCGTGGTAACTATCGTATACAAGTCTTTACCCGCAAAGGCTTTTTGAAGGAAATCCGCCGCAGCCCCAGTGGCATTGATAGCTTTGTGCTAAGCTTTCTTGGGGCGGATCTACCCAACCTCACTCCTCTCTCAGTGGCAATGAACTGCCAGGGGCTGATTGGTGTGACTGACAGCTATGATAACTCCCTCAAGGTATATACCTTGGATGGCCACTGTGTGGCCTGTCACAGGAGCCAGCTGAGCAAACCATGGGGTATCACAGCCCTGCCATCTGGCCAGTTTGTAGTAACCGATGTGGAAGGTGGAAAGCTTTGGTGTTTCACAGTTGATCGAGGATCAGGGGTGGTCAAATACAGCTGCCTGTGCAGTGCTGTGCGGCCCAAATTTGTCACCTGTGATGCTGAGGGCACCGTCTACTTCACCCAGGGCTTAGGCCTCAATCTGGAGAATCGACAGAATGAGCACCACCTGGAAGGTGGCTTTTCCATTGGTTCTGTAGGCCCCGATGGGCAGCTGGGTCGCCAGATTAGCCACTTCTTCTCGGAGAATGAGGATTTCCGCTGCATTGCTGGCATGTGTGTGGATGCTCGTGGTGATCTCATTGTGGCTGACAGCAGTCGCAAGGAAATTCTCCATTTTCCTAAGGGTGGGGGCTATAGTGTCCTTATTCGAGAGGGACTTACTTGTCCAGTGGGCATAGCCCTCACTCCTAAGGGGCAGCTGCTGGTCTTGGACTGTTGGGATCATTGCATCAAGATCTACAGCTACCATCTGAGAAGATACTCCACCCCATAGGGGATGAGAAATATCATTTTCTTCTGCTCCCAAGCCAGCTTCCTTTCCCATAGTTCTTGGTTGTTAGTGGCACATATAGAATAGACTCGGCATATGTCCTGATTCCAGCTGGATAGTTCTAGAACTTTAGAAGCTCCATCTTTTTATGTTTTTTATTTGTTATCTCCCCCTCCCCACTTCCCACCTAAATTTAGAGCTTTAAAAGATGCACTGCCCAAATAGGACACGCAGTGGTGTTAGCTGAAGTTTGATTAGCAATTAGGCACTTCCAAGGCTTTAGTAGAGAGAGCCACTTTAGCCCTTTGTGCCATGTTTGAAATTTGCTCTTGTATTAAATCCTTGATTTTTTTCCCGTTTGGCTTTGATGCCCTTGATCCATTGTTTCCTTCCTATTATAATGTGCTTCATCTGTGACACTTTCTCTTCAGCTCTGATTGGATTCACTGCATGCTTCAGTGGGATCTGCTCCACCTTTCAGTGACATTTCAGACATATTCCTGTAACATTATGTCTCAGTCTGATCATCTTTACCAGTGTGAAAGCTCATTCATTTAGTGCTACCAAAGGGGATACACAGGCCCTTTAGGAAGTAGTACCTCTCGCCTGGAGGATCTGTGCCATCTTGGATTGAGAACTGCAGATGTGACAGAATGGATTGACCCTAGTTGGTTGGTATTGACGACTTCAGCCTGGAAATTGCTTGCCTTTTAAAGAAGCATAATATGGATTGGAATTATGCCAAAGCATAGGAAGCTAGGAATAAGCAAACAAATGCTGATATAGTCAGCAAACTTGGATAGTCTCTAGGGCTCATCGTTTTCCATACTACCTCTCTCTTCTGGCCTGTGTCTAAGGAATTGTACAACATAGGCCAGGGCCAACAAAATGGAGAGGTGGACACATTTTCATGTCCATTACTAAAACAGCAAAACTGTTGGTTTGTTATTCTGTATTTTCCTCAAGTGAGTACATACTATTTGGTTTCAGGATTTCTTTCCATTTCTCTATCAAGCATTAAATAATTGAGAACTGTTTCTTCATCACTGGTGTTCATGTCTTTTAATTAAATACGGAATTTTGGAGATGATAAGAGGGATAACCTGCGCTATGCCATTTTGCTTCCTTATCTCACTGTGTTCTTTGAAAGTGTAGGTATCTATCCACATCAAAATTCAGCCAAAAGCACTGTTATGTAAACAAAAATCTTTCTCCCAAATACGTATGTACAGAATCATCCCCCAAGGTTTAGAGTCACCAATACCCTATTCTAAATTGAGCTTCTGCTGTATGTTTTATGTTTATAATTACAGCTTACAAAAAGGAATTTAGTCTTGTTTTTGAGATCAGAAGTGGGTGAGAGAACCTGTGATGAGGTTCCTGAGGCTTTGGTGTTTACTAAGCAATATATCTTACTCTAGGTGCAGGGCTCATGGCAAGCCAAAGAGCAACTCCCTTGCTTTCATGTAAACAAAATTTGCTAAACTGAGCTGCTCAAAATTGTTTTTACGGTGGTAGTGTTTCTTTGGCTTGTATCGTAATAGCTGCCAAAGGATAGGTAAAGAGGTCACTAAAATGATGTTGAACTAGTTTATCTTGTTCTTTTCATCTGGAGAAAGCCCCATATTCTGATTATGAAATTGCCTCCGATTTTCAAAGATTGGGTAATTGAGAGGAAACTGATCCAATTAAAAGTGCATCACAAATGACTTCACTAGTTATTAGAGCCACTTTATCTGTGTGGGCACCCAGCAGCAGGAGATCTGTCTTTGCTGTCAGTGGGAGACTTGCTGAGGTAATAACAGTGGCTCGGGCCTTTGGCACACCGTTTGCAGTGGAGGAATAAATATAATATTGTGGGCTGGCTGGAGGTAAATGAGGCCAGGAATCCTCCAGCTGCCCGTGCTTTTGAAAGAGGTGCTATCACTAGTGACATTCAACATTTAGATCTCTACCCATCTAAACCAGTCATGCCTTTTCCCTCAAGTAAAGCAGGTATCTGTTGGCTCAAAATGGAAGTGTGATCTAAGTGTTTTTTCTTTTTCCCCTTTGATGTGAATATTTTAGGCTGTGCTTAGTACAGTCAATGTTTAATTATCTGCTGTGTTGACTAAATTGCAGACTAGGGCCCCAGGAAACTAATTTGTTCAATTACAGCAGTTTTTGTTGTTGTTGTTGTTTTTTAAAGCAGCAGTACCCTTGTCCAAATAAAGTCTTATATGGAAGTCTATCATGTAAAATAGATCAAAGAGCAGCTGCTCTGATTGAAGCAGGTTTGTGCTGCTGAAGAATATGCTGTTTCCTCCCTTTACCTTACCTCTTGTGCTACCATTGCAAAACTTGTGAATCTATAGAATACTTTTTTGAAAACCACTGAACTACCACATTGCTTACCTTATAGTTCTGTCTTATTAGTCATGTGGCCTTGGGCAAGTCGTTTAACTCTTCCTCTTCTGGAAAATAACAAAAATGATCCCTGCCTCCTAGAAGGGTATGAGATAACAGATGTGAAAATAACCTGGTTTCATTCCTGGAATATTCAATAAATGATGACTGTTATTCTTTTATCTAGTTGCTCAAAAGAGCACCTGGTGGTGGGAAGTGGTCCAACCATGCTAAACAGTTCCTTTCTTCTTGCTTAACAGGTTTCTATTTAGTGATTAAAACTTTTCTCAGGCATTTCTCTCCCCTCACAAGTCTCCAAGTATCGAGTTCATCTGTTCCTTTCTACTGTCTATTTCATATTCCTATTATATAAATCACTGTGTTGCAATTATCTGTCCATATATTTGAGCTTTATTGAGGGCTAACCTAAGGAAAGTCTAACCCCTGCAACCCCAACCACCATGTAACATGGTGCCTAGTATAGAATATGTTCTCAGTTATTTAATTGGTCCAGGTATTTACCTGACTTAATGGGACTCCAATAACCTGAGTCTTCCTAGTGTAGCCCCCTTAGATTAGATAAAAAGGAATACTCAGACAAGTCCTTTTATAAGGTGTGTAAAAACCTAGTGGCAAACAATTAGAGTTTGGTTAAGCCCCTCCTCCCTTTATCATTCTGAGTGGTTACATAGAATTTAAGGTTTTGGAGCAATGATTCATTCAATATTAACTGCCTACTGTGGGCCAGTCTTGAGTCTGCAGAGGGGCAGTCTGTTATTCCAATCAGTAGAATAAACGTGGCTTGAGCTTTACAGTGTTCCCCTGGGTAAGGCAAGTTACGCTTAAGTAGTTGTACTTTTAATCTAGTGCTAATTAATGGCCTCTTAAAAGTGAAGTGTTACTCTACTCTGTAGGAGGGAAGTGGAAGAGAGAACCTAGGATGAGACTCAGGTCTCCACCCTGCACTTGACTAGGATGCCGATTTGCACTCAGGACGTGCAGCCCCTCAAGGCATCTCAAAACAAATTATGGATATGAAACAGATTACTGGATGAATTTTACAAGCAGGACAGCAGTGAGGTAGAAGGCTGTGTAGTAAAATATACACTTAGACTCCAGACCTATGGCTTTATCTTGTCAATATCATTAATATTCATGGGACCCAAGCTAAGTCTGAAGTTAGTGAGCCAACTCTGCGTCTGGTATTGTACTCTAGTGAGACGATCACTGGACTTGAAGTCAGGCTTGTGTCTGAATCACAGCTCTGCATTTTAACTAGCTGTATGACCTCAGGTGATCATACCTCTGAGCCTCAATTTCCCTGTTAATTTAAATAAGGGTGTTGGTATGTCACCAAAATCCCTTCTAGCTCTATGATTTTAATTAATTAACCAATTAAATTGTTGAGTTTCCCCCCAATGTTTTTGCATAATCTTTGTTATGAATGTGTTTTGTTTACATTAGATCCCCAACTTGATATAATTGCTTCTCTACCCCAGCTGTTGTGACTTTGTGTAACTTAGCTATTGTCACCCTGCTGAGCTAGAGTTTTCCTTGGTAAAAGAAAATGAATGACAGTTTATATTTTAAAGGGCTGTTGTGAGAATTAAAATATATAAATGGGACAGTATATATAAAAGCACCTAGTTCAGAAAATGTGTGACTTCCATTGTAGGGGGCAAAAGCATCCTCTCCTTCATGGTGAGCTGATACACATTCAAGTGAAAGGGAGATTATTGGCGATGCAGTAGCATGTTCAGCACTTCTTGGCCTCTTAATTGAAAAGCCTATTGGAGGAAGAGTGAGATTGCTGGAGGGGCAGAAGCAATACTCAGTCACAGCAATGTATCCCATTAGGAAAGCTGCACATAAATCCTAAAGTCTGATCATTTGATTAAAGTAATTAAGATGACATCTTGGCTCTTGAGGGGTAAATAGAGCCAAGATTTTTAAAAAGATTATATATATATATATATATGCACAAATGTAGTACATACATCTAAGTGTATATATATACACATGCACACAGAGATGAAAATTTTTTTAAAACCTTAGAAACATGCATGTTTAGCTATTTCTTTAGATGGCTAGCTTCAAAGAATTTTTTCTCTAGGTCAACATTTATTAACTCAAATAATTATAAAAGTAAGCCACAAATCTCCCTGTTAAGTGGTTAAAGCTTGAGCTTTGTAAGCAGGGAGTCCTGAGTTTAGTCCTGTTTCCCTCAATTATTAGCTGTATGACCATTAAGTCATTTAACCTCTCAGTCTGTTTTCTCATTAGTAATGACTCTGTTTCACATTTTATTGCAGTATTGTGAGGAGATGATGGATATATAAATGCCTTTTAGCAGACTAAAAAGCGTTTTTGAAATTACAGTAAACCAAATATATCTGAAAGTTACCTCATTTTTATGATATAAAGATGATATGAAACTGGTAAGGGAAAGTCTCACCCCTGCAACCCCAAAGGAAAATTATTTACTAACTCCTGAAATCTTTATTGAAACCATGAAGAGTGTGTGTGAATGTATATAAGTCAAATGCATGTTTTCCCTATACAAATAAAACCAGGATTTTATTTTGGTGATTTACCCAGTTTACCTAGTTATAACTGTAATGGCATTGCATATTGTCAAAGAATATCAAAATCTGAGATTCCATTTATTCACTCACTTATACATAAGACATCTACCCTTTATTATTATTAGCAATACTTATATGAGTAATGAATGCAAAGAAAAACAGTCATGAATTTTGCAGTCAAGTAGCTTGTGGTCTGCCTGCAGAGATAAGGTATGTAAACAAATAATAAAAAATATTAGAGAGTAAGATAAATGGTAACAGGATAGAAATGGAGTGCTAAGTGTTTGAGCAAAGACTTTCTAGTTGAGAAGATCTGGTTGCTGAAGGGCCTTAAAAGTAAAGGGAATATCGTGAACAAAGATACAAGATTAGGATGAAGAGTCAGAAGTTGGTGCCAGAAGTTAAAACCACCCCAGAATGAGGGGATATTAAAGAAATTCAAAGGTCTAAAGTGGTTAAGTAATAATTCAAATGGTTCTCTTTTTTTCCTGCACTACTATATATGACTTACTGCCAACAGTACCCATGGCTCAGTGAGACTTCATACTTACAGAGGTGGTAGGGTATGGATCAGAATCTCCTTGGAATCCTGAGGGTGGAGGACAGAGGCATAGTTGGAAAATGCATCCCTTCAGTATTCTAATCTCTCTCCTGATGGGGAATCACTGATTGGCATTGTCTCAGAAATACATTTTCTGTCTTTTAAAAATTCTGAAATAATACTGAATTTTTCTCCCCTGAGAAGCCTATGCCAAATAAGTGCTATAATCTTAGTACAACTTTGTAGTGCAGTCAGACTCATTTGTTGATGTCTAACTGGCTGAGTTTTTAAAACCTACTATTCCCCCTTCTGCCCCATATCTGGACATGCCAGTAAGAAAGCTCAAATGCTTCCACCTTTGTGGCTAGTGGAAGTTCAAACCACCTAAGAATCCTCACTGCAGCCCTACCTCCAAGCCATTAGGAAAAGCCAGGCTCCGCTACTTTCCCTGCTCAAGCCATTTCTGAACCTGCTTGAGAACTCACGCTGCTCTCCATAAAAGCCTCGTGTGAGTGATAAACCTTTTCGTATCTATTTGGTCCTAATGTAACAGTCTTAACACCTAAACCAAGTTTTGGGTAAGGGGTTCAACCTCTCCTCTGGGGATGACTAAACACTTGAAGCAACAAGCAGAGGGTCTAGGAGATGACCACTACCACTGCAGGGCTTTCCTCTTGCTTTAGTTTGCTAACTGACTCTTGCTGGCTAGAATTTTTTTTTTTTTTTTTGTCACTGCTAGCAAGCTCATGCTTTGTGCTGTGCTGCTTTGTACTGTGTTCACTGAGCCTTAACAAGCTTCTGTTATAGATGTGCTCAGCTAAGTTGGAATTTTTTATAATTGGCATTTAAGAACAAGAATAAAGTGGCCCTGGGTCATGTGTCTTGGTCCAGACTTACCTATGTCTCTGAATTGTGTTTCTGAATCCCAGTGTAAGCTGTGACTGTCACGAGGCTCAGAGGAATGACTCTTACCCTGTGACTTTTGGTTGTTTATCTCAACCAGGTGTTGCCCTCATTGTATGGAGTGCTCAAAAAAAACAATACTGTATGCAATATGCAGGCTGGTTGGTAGTCACTGGTGGAGGAAGACCATGTTGAATGCTATGGTGCACTCCCAAAAGCAGATGGTTTACTAGGACTTTACAAAATGCCTTTGTTGCTACTTCTGCCTATGCCCTATGCCACTATGCCCCCTGACAAAAAAAAAAAAAAAAAAAAAAAAAAAATCCTGATCCTAAGGGTTATAGGGAAAAGCATCCATGGTATAGCCAAGGAGTTCTTTCAAAGCCAACTTAAGCACTGGGTCCTTAAACCATATAAAGCAACTGTTGGCATGGGAGAGACCCTAATCCTGATTATACATATTTGCAACTCTGGAGGAAGAATCTTACACATATGAGCAGGATCCAGAGGAACTTCCCTCCTCCCCACACCACCACCACCACCAAATAATATACAGTAGCCACCAAAAGGAAAATAAAATAAACCTGGATGCTGGGGAAAAGAAACAAAAAACTGCAACAGAGGTTCACAGTTTGACCCAATAGGAAATCCAAAATTAAAGAATTTATGCAACAACAAAACAAGATAAAAGGTTACTATTTGGCTTTTGTACCTCTACAACTTAGGTTCCAAATTAACTTTTAACATCTGCTGAAATGTACCAGTTGTTAAACCCTTATGGCCTTAATATTGGGTTTCAAATTATACCTGGAATTCCCCTAAATTTAAACAAAGTATCCCTGTAATCTTAGGGTAGTTAACAGGATATTTTAGGACATGTTAGGAAGACCAATAGGTATGCCTCATCTTAATCAGAACTACTGCCCTGCCTAAATTCCCCATAGCCATAGCACCCATTAACCTAACGTATCACATAGTGGGCATGGATGCTCTAACCCAATGAGTAATAAAATTGAATTAAGCCTTTGGCACTCACAAATCAGCTTGCCAAAATGGGACGGCATGGACCTTCTCCTCCTCCATTAGTTAAAATAGTTAATATGGCCCAATTTAAATCAAAACAAGGTCTTCGAGGTTTGAAACCCATATACCAGACCTATTTAGAGAAGAGTGAGTATCCCCACTGCTTCACCATTAACGGCCCAATGTAGCCTGTTCAGAAACCTAGAAAGAATCAATGGCATCTCACAGTAGATTATTGCCATCTTAATGCTGAAGTTCTATCCAATAAGGCTCCCATATCAAATATTATCAAAATTACTAACTTTAATCGACAACTAGTAAATACTTTTAAGTCACAGATTTGGCTAATATTTTAGCAGCCACTTAGCCACAATTTGCTTTCACCATCAAAGGGATGCAGTATCCTTTTACTCAGCTACCCATGGGATAACAACAGCCAGGCCTTCACACAGCCTGCAGACAAGATCTTAACCACATCTAACTTTCTTCAGAAGCACAGTAAACACTGATCATACTGATCACATCATCCTCCAAGAAGATTCATTTGGCACAATCACTGAGGATATACATACAGTCATAAAAGAGCTCACTAAAAAGGGATGGACCACTACCCCACACATTGTACCAAGTCCTTCCACCTTGGTTAAATTCCTGAAAGCTATTAGCTGATGGCCATTCTATCCCTGACACTTGCCAGAAACAGCATTTGCAATTTTTTTTAAAGCCCAGTATGTTTTAGTCTATTTTGAGTTCTGGAGACAGCATATTTCTCATTTACAAATTTTACTTAAACCCATTTATGCTATTAAGCCCACTTATGAATGATAATACAGGCACTACAATTAGTGACCCCTGAGAGTCCTTTACTTAAAGGCTTTAGCAACCTCCTCCCATGCTTCCTGAAGTCTCTGACCCACACTTGATGGCCCTAGGTTGCCCACAGGCATCTTGTGCAAGAAAGTGTCCCTTCAGTCCCATGCTGTATGCCATTAGAGTGCAATTGCTGGAAGCATATTGGGCTCTCTTGGAAACAGTCTGGTTGTCACAGGCCCTCAGCCTGTGACTCTCCATACCAGCTGCCCATTATCCCTTAGGTCTTGAAATCAGCACCATAAAAGTTCAGCATAGCCACTGAGGTTTCCTTGCTATAGCATAGAGCCAAACCGGGCATATTTCGCCTATAGGAAAAGGTCCCCCACCACCATCCTCAGCCCCTTGCTAGATGCCATGGTGCTGGTAAAAGTCATCCCCCTTCCCAGACCCTTTGGATATCTGTGGAAGCCCTTGCAATCAACAGAGTGAAGAGTAAAGGGAATGTCTTCACTTTATAGATGTTATCACTACCATCGTATATGATGGAGCTTGCTGGAAAGTTCCTGATTTTTAGCCCATAACTGGGACATCCCTAATAATGAGACAGGACCCAAGTCAGTGCAACTGGCCAAACTTTATGTGGTCCTTTTAGCACTAAATACCCTGACCAACATATGCACAGTTCTATAGACTCTTGAGCCATTGCCAGTGATTTGCTCATCTGCTCCAGCCAATAACAGCAATAACAGTTCTCTATCCAAGGTTGCCTCTTTGGGTTAAATAACTCTGGGTCTCTCTTGCTTCATATATATATATGTGTGTGTGTGTGTGTATACACACACACACACACACACACTTATACTCACAGTATAAGTCAAGGTCTTTTCTGCTTATAATAAATTCACAATAAAAGGCTTCATTAACACTTTAGCCCCTTCAGTAGTCTAGAAATTATTGATAGTGACTAAGGCATTCATTTCACTTCTCAAAATACGTAATATTGGGCTCTTGTACAAGGCATTTAATGGAACTTTCACGTCCCTTACGAGCCTCAGGCTGCAGGCCTCACAGAAAGCCATAATGGTTCATTTTACCTAAACAAGTTCAAATCAATTAAGTGAAACATGCCACATTTCAGTCATCAGTCAAATATCGGGGATGAATTGTAATAAAGATTCTGACTCCATTTTTGGTATTTGACTGCTAACAACTTTCAAACTCTTCTACTTACTCCCTTGTCTCCTTCAGCCTCACATCTGGGAAGGCTGATAAGGAAGCCTAGGTAGGCTTACCTTTGGTGCCAGAGGGAAGCTCAATCTATGCAAGCCCCAGATAACACAAGAGAACCTCCCCAACCTCACCCTATACCCCTCACCTCCCACTCCAAGCCAGTCTCCTTTCCCTGCTTTCTCAAACCACATTTGGACCTGCTTGGAAGCTCCCTCTGCTCTCCCTAGAAAGCTTCATTATGTGAGTGATACATCTTTTCATATCCTCTTGGTGTATGTGTGTGTGGTATCATCAGCCTCAACATCTAAAGCAAATGTTGGCTGGGATCCATCCCACCACTTCAGAGTGACAACGAATCTTTAGAGTTAAATATTGAAAGAAACTTCATATTACGATAAATGACAATTTCAGACCAGGTGTAGTGGCTCACACCTGTAATCACAGCACTTTAGGAGGCCAAGGCAGGCGGATCACCTGAGGTTGGAGGTTCGAGACCAGCCTGACCAACATGGAGAAACCCTGTCTCTACTAAAAATACAAAATTAGCCAGGCATGGTGGCACATGCCTGTAATCCCAGCTTACAGGCTGAGGTGGGGGAATCACTTGAACCCAGGAGGCGGAGGTTGTGGTGAGCCGAGATCACACCATTGCACTCCAGCCTAGGCAACAAGAGCGAAACTTTCTCTCAAAAAATAATAATAAATAATAAAAAAATAAAAAATTTGTAAGTTTAATTTCTGAGCAATCACATGAATAAAGCCATGTGTTTTGTGAAATGACATTTAATATTTAAACTTAAAACTAGTAATAAATCTCTAAATCTCTCAGGCCCCAAGATATGAAACTTGTTTGATACATTTAATGATTCTGTAAAAGTGTAAGAAATGAAGTTAAATGAAGAATATCATGGCCTCAAAGGACGGAAAGGGATTAGACATGCATATTACCTCGCCTGATCCAAGACTCAGGGACTGAGTATAGAAGAATGAAACTTCCATTAATTGATACACTGAAAGAAAGGGCACATACAAATAGGCAAATATACCCTAGACCCTGCATAGAAGGCTAATTAGCTAAATGTAAGGTGCAAATTCTCAAGCAAAAACTCTGAAAGTGTGTATTCCTCCTTTCTGCTCTGGTGACTATGCCTATTTATTCTCCTCAATGAAATAGGCATATTAACTCCAGCCTATTCAATATGTACTACAACTATTGTTCAATGCCCCATAACATTTTACACAAGTAAAAGCTGCCTAAAAATAAGCAGCATAGTCAGCCTCTCTGAATGAAATAAAGTGTCTCTAAATAAAATATCAGAAATAATACAAGGTATGGCAGCAGGAAAGTAGCTTAAGAAAACAAATTGTAAAAGGGAACATTTATTTTTATTCTGGAAGATACCATTTTTTCCTATGACTTCAATCACGTATGCAGCTACATACCAAACTGTATTTTTCATGTCTTACCTTCTTTTTGATCACCAGATTGATGTATACCCAGCTGCCCATTTTATATTGCCAGTTGTATATATACCTTAGGAATCTTAGACTCAATATATTCAAAACTGAACTTGGCTTTACCATACCTGCTGCTCCTTTTTTATTTCACCTAAGGAACTCCAGCATTCACTCAGGCCCTTAAGTCAGAAAGCTTGGCACCATGTCTAATCATTTTCCTCACCTCTCACCTTCTACTGTCCCATCATGAAGTTCTCATCATTCTAGCAACTTAACATTTTTCACATACATTAACTTTTTTTCTGAATCCTCATGGCTGCTAAATTTTAAGCTATTATTTTTCTCCTTGAAACCCTACTACAACTCCCTAACTGATCTTCCTAACTCTAATCTAGCATCTCACATATACTTCCTTCCATCCCAAGTCAAGCCCTATCCCACATTAGCCAGAGTCAAATTCTAAAATGCAAATGCTAATCATAATATACAAAACCTTTAAATGACCTTTAATTGCTCCTAGTGAAGGTACAACTTTCTTAACATGGTCTATACCGTCCAGTGGGATTTGATTCCTGTTCATCTGTCTTTCTAGGTTTATCTTACCACCACTTCCATCCCCTCTAGAGCTCTGCTCCATTCACAATTTCTTTGTTCTTATCTTAGGGACATTTCTGTACATGCTTTTCTTGCATCTTGGAACATTTACCCTCTCCATACCCACATGTGTTGGCCTAAATCTTACCTCCTTCAAGTGTTCTTCAATGCCCTTTCGGATCCACCTTAACTGTTTTGAGTCAGGTGTTCATGCCAGTCTTTATATTTATCCCTCTAGCATTTACATATTTCATGGTGATTTTTCTCATTAAATATCTTTTTCCAAGACTAAAATGAGCTCTCTGAAGGCAAAGCAATGTTTAATTTACTGCTGCATCCACAGCATCTAGCACAGTACCTGAAACATAGTAGGCACTATAATTGTTGCTGAATAAAACCAGGGGTCAGCTTAGCTCATATGTTGACATATGTGAGCACTCTGGGTCACAATTTGCATCAGCTGGTAATGCCACCACCTGCTCCTCGCACCACCTGCATCCCTGAATCATTAAGTCTAGCTGCAATAGCAAATGGGGTATGGTTGAAAGGTGGGAGGAGTGGTTCCCTCTGATTTGCTTTTCCTTAGAGAATCTTCTCAACTGTAAAATAAATGAAAGTTGTGTTCCTTTCTAGACTCAACCCGAACTTTGTTTTGGTGCAATGTCACCATTGGAAGAGAAGGCTCAAAAATATACCTTTCATTGTGTGGTATATGAAATATATCTCAATAAAGCTGTTACAAATGTAAAAATGTGACCTTGAGCAGGTGAGTTTCCACATTAGGAAATGGAGATAATAAATGCTCAGCATACCTCCTGGCATGTAATGAATTCTCAGTACGTGTCATGTGGACTTGGGAGTCAGACAGTCCTGAAATGGAATCCTGTCTCTGCCTATTAGCAGCCATGTGACCTTTGGACACATGGCCTTTTGAATTGCCACTCAACACATTTCCTTGGATGGGGGAAGAGAGAGAGAATCCTAATCCTGTTTGAGTCCTAATCTTGTTATTAACTAATCGTTCTCTTTGGGCAGTTATTTTTCTTCTCCATGGTGCTCCATTTCCTCCATCTATATTTGTTAAATTAAGGATCTTTCTAGTTGTAAACTTCAATGATTCTGGTGCCCCATACCCTGGAGACATATTGAGTCAAGATCTCCAAAAGAGCCTTCTTTCTGGGCATCTGTGGAATGGGAGGGAACAGCAAAAAAGACTCTAAAGACAAAGGACCCTAAAGAGGAAAGCCTGGGGCCTAGGGCTGGTACGTCAGGTGAAGACAACTAAGGCCAGCTCCTACCCAATGTATCAATGGTCGAGTTGATCTCTAAGGCCCATCTCAGAGCCAAGGGGTTGCTAGGAAACAAGGGTCTGGAGCCTGCTGGTGAGCATCATGCAGGCTTACATCCTACTGATCAGTCTCCCTCTTGTTTCACTCTTCCTGACTAAGTACTTCTAATTGTTGCAGGGAGAAGAGAAATACCACTCAAGGAGAACTTTGGGAGGGCCCACTTTGGCTAAGTAATAGTAAAATGTAAATGGTAAGAGAATTGGAGCAAGAAAAGATAGAAGAAAGAGAAGGCATGAGAGAATACCATTTGCCAACTCGGTGCCTTTGGGTGGTATATCTCACCCCTCACTCCCAAATCTCAGTTTACTGGCATAAAGATACCAATTGTAGGAAGTTGTAGGGATTAAATGAAATTGTACATGTGAAATGCCCAGCATACCTCCTGGCATGTAGTGAATTCTCAGTACATGACATAAGGACTTGGAAGTCAGACAGTCCTAGGATGGAATCTTGGCTCCACCTTTTGTTAGCCATGTAACCTTGAGCAGATAAGTTTTCACATTAGGAAGATAGAGATAATAATCTGGACCTCACAGGGTTGTTATGAAGACAATATGAGATCATGTGATTAAGTGGCTCATAATAGGAACTCAACACATGTAAATAATTGTTGGCCTTTCCTCTGCCACCTTCTCTTCCAACACACATATACACACACCTATACATTCTTCTAGAACAATATAAGCTTGGTATTCAGCTGTGCAAACATGCTGCCATGTGCCCTACTGCTGAGCTCCAGGCTGTGCTATCTGACAATCTCACCTTCTATTCCCACCTCCAGGTTTAGGAAGAGCTCAAATTCAAAAGCTGGCAGATTAGCCAGAGAGAAACAGCCATGACATAGGAAGTCTGGCAGGAAGAAGACATATATCTTAGGCTGCTGTAGTCAGGACCAGAAAAGGCTATATCATTATGCCTTTTGCTTGAGAAAACTAATAGTAATAATAATCATTATTGGCTTAATTATGTCTCATGATACTAATGAATGATGATCAAAATAGTATTTCCTGAGCATTTGTTATGTGCCAGATGCAGGAATAATCACTTTACAAACATCAATTCATTTAAATCTCATAACAATACCACAAGATAAGCATTATTATACCCATGTTAAAGATAAGAGAATTGAGTTCCAGTAACCAAAAAGACCTGACCTAAGTTACACATCTCGAGAATGGAACAGATGATACATAGCTTCATATGTATGTTGCCATTTGTTGAAACTTACACCTGTGGGGAGGAGAAAGCATCAACGACTGACTTGTGTTGAGTTCCTGCTATGAGCCACATAATCACATGATCTCACGTCATCTGCATAAGAATCATGTGAGGTCTAAACGTGTTTCCAGTTATTCCCTTGGTATCTCCCAAAGTGGCCAGTTGTTTTCACTTAATTTAAGGCATTTGGAGATTCCATCTTTCCTATTTGTGACAGTTCTCAGCTGTGGACAGAAGCAATGGGAGTATCTCTAACTACTGGGAGACTCAGGCCCAGTGACATTCAAAGGTCTAACAAAGAAGCCAATAGCATTCCCTAGGAGCACTGAGGGGATGCAGGCACTATTGCTCCTTCCTGGTTCAAGAGGTCTCGCCATTCCTAAAGGTGCCAGGCCTTCCTACAAATCTAGCTTTGCATTGTTGTCTGCTTGCATGGAGTCTCCTTCCTCCCCACCTTCCCAGTTGGCAAATGCCTATTCACCCTCAGGTTCCTGTTTAGACATCTTTTCCTCCAAGAAGACTTCCCAGCCCACCCTCAGTAGGTTAGGGGCCCATCTCTCAGCCTTGGTCCCTCCACTCCCCACCCTCCATATACATGCACACCTAATGCCTTCCTCTATCACAGCATTTATCAAATTATAAAGCATTTATAAAATAATCTATTCACCTATTAGTCTTTCCCATTTGACTGTGGGATCTTTGAGAGCAGGGACTGTGTCTCACTTGCCTTAGCCTCCTTAGCACCTCATATTAGGGGCTCAAGGAACTATTGTGGAATGATAGAGTGGTGAGAAAGGATAAAGGAAAGAAATGAGAGGCAGAGGGGGAAGAACAAGTCCCCCTGGGGTGTGGTATCTCAAAGGATTGTCTGTGAGCAAGGCTGCTCTCAGGTTGGTAGGTTAGACCTCCTAATAATGACCGAGGGAAGGTAAAAACTTCAATGTGTGTATCTGTATTCCCTCCAGACCATTTTGTTCTCATTAAGGGGCTGAAGGCAGAGAGATAGCAAAAGCTCCACATTCATCTCCAGGGAAATTCCACGTTCTTAGTGCCAGACTACTGAGAGAAAACGGTCCTATCTAACAATCCTGCTCCCTTAGGCCCTGCATCTCTGTCTGGGACTGGGACTGTGACCGGGAATGAGTATGGTTTGGCCCCTGTCTGAATCAGAGTAACCTAGTTTACAACAGTATCAATCTCTTGTCACTTCCCCTAGGAAGATGGACAGTGGGGATGGTCTCCAGTGCTTTAGGTAATGATGCACACACATATACCCCAAATAATATAATAAGCAGTCTGCCAACCACTGACTCTGCCATCTATGAGTATGTGGGAGGCTTTGGCAACAGGTAATCTTTGAATTTGTTCTAAGTTTTCAGGAGAGGGAAGGCCAAACGATGCTTCTACCTGGTTATTAAATTTCTCTCTTCACCACTGCAGTTTCTAATTGATTGCATAAAGCTGACCTCATCTTTCCCATCTGTAGAATGGGAATGGCTAGCCAAGATAAGAATAGAAAACACCTTACACAAATCACTATTTCTTACTGTCACATCCATGACAGATATTGCTAAGTAATCACTGCATTCTTTTCCACTGAGCAGAGTCCTGGCCCAGAATCTCAACGCAGTATTCCAGGAAGTTGAATGCCATGGACACATGAAGAAAAACGCGGGCCTGACTATGTGATTGCTAATGCCTCTTCCCACTCTGACTTTGTAGGGTTTGACTTTATAATGCAGCCCCGAAGCTAAGATTTGGAAGCAAGTTATGCAGGGGGATATTGGTGGCAAAGAGAATATTTTCACCCCTGCTCAAGCTGAAGGTCTAAATTCCAAGTCTTAGCTTTCCTCATTTCTTTTAACTGTGGATAAGAGAAACAACAGGAGAGCAAATGTTTACCTTTGGGTTTGATACCAACATCTAAAGAGTTCTCTGAGGCTGCTGTGGTATGGTTGAACCAACACCAGCTCCATGATTAAAGCAGCCTGGGTTCAAATCCCTTCTTTGCCAAATTCCCTGGTGTGAATCCTGACAAGTTACTTTCCTCTTCTGAGCCTCAGTTTCCTCAAGCATGAAATGCAGATAACAACACCTGACTTACAGACTTTTTGTGAAGAGTAAACTGGATGAAATAATGTATGTGAAAGTGCTTTGTGTGATGCACTGCACTGAGCACATGCAGAGGATTATTATTCTTGGTATGCACCAATAGGAAAAAGACCGTTCCAGATGGACTCAATCTAAACCAGGGAACAAATGCTTTTTTTGGTAATTTCATCTTGTGGAAATGGCAGTCTCATGGGCCTATTTGTGTTTAATGAACCACATCCTGTATCGTCTTTTTGCATGGTTCTGAGGAGAAATAAGTTGGCTCCATCTTCTGGCCTGCTGTAGACTAGTGAGTGTCCAGCTCATATTTAATTTCCTCCAGTCTCTCCGCCTTCTCCAAGTAAATACTTCCCTAGAGCTAGATTGATCCTGCAAATAACTGCACAGAAGCTAAGGCACAAAGGGAGAGGAAAGGGATAGTTAGCCAACTCCTACCACCATGCTGGGACCCTACCATAGACAAATGCATCCAGGCTGGGATTTTTCACCTAGGATAAAATTAAGGAGTTAAGATTTAGAGGTGACTGCCCTGGGGTCAAGCAGCTAGGAATCAGAAAAGCCATGTTTATCTGAGTTCAAAATCAGTGCTCTCAAATTTTCAACAAAGTGCTTTTAATACATCAGTAGTCTTCATCCTTTCTGGAGTCAGAGAACCCTTTGAGACTGCAAGAAAGCTATGGAGACTTTCATCCCAAATAAACCACAAATGCAGATGAACAACACTTTGCCTATACCACTAAGGCATTTATGACCCTCCAAGGCTCACTTACTCACTCATTTATTTCAATAAACATTACTGAATGCTATCAATATGCCAGGCACTGACTAGGCATTAGCCAAGCAGGCATGGTCCCTGCCTTCACAGAGCTTACAGTGCAGCAAGAGAGAAAGATGTAAACTAATAAATGTGAACTTACAAACAGGTTATGTGTAGCAAAAGAACATCATTCTAAGAAAATAAAAATGTAGCAAAGGATCCTGACATAGCCTGAGGCTTCTTGAAAGGTTTCCTGAGAAAGTGACATTTGGGTTGGGTGATAGGAAGTGATCTCAGCAAAAATGGGGAAAAAAAAAAATCCGCAGAAGGCCAAGTGACAAAAGATTGCAGCTTGTTCTAGGACTTGAAGGAAGGTCAGTATGACAAAATGGCAGAAAGCACAGAGACACACGGGGCTGAAGAGGTTGGTTGAGGACAGATCAGATCTGTTAGAGCCCTGCGGCCATGGGAAGGAATTTGCAAATTATCCTCATGGCAGTGACAAGGCACCTAGAAGTTTTAATCCAAGGAATAACATGATGGGATCTCTATTTTAGAAACATCCTGTAATGGTTAATTTCATGCGTTAACTTGGCTGGGTTATCAAACTATTCGGTCAAATAGTATTCTGGGTAGGTATGTGAGGATGAATTTGGAGAGATTAATATTTGAATTGGTAGACTGACTAAGCAGATTGTCCTCCTCAATGTGAGTGGACTTAAACCAGTCAGTTGAAGCCCCCAATAGAACCAAAAGGTTGACCCTCCTGCCTGAATGTCTTGAGCTAGGACATTGGTCTTTTCCTGCCTCTGGACTCCAATGGAAACATCTTTTCTTGGATCTCAAGCCTGCCAGCCTTCAGACTGGAACTTATAGCATTGGGTCTCCTGGTTCTCAGGGCCTTGGATTCAGACTAGAATTACACCATCTGCTCTCCTAGGTCTCCAGCTTGCTGACTGCAAGATGTTGGACGTTCTCAGCCTCAATAATTATGCTAGCCAATTTATTATAATAAATCTGTATCTATATCACCTATATTTACATATCTATGCCTGTATCTGTATCTATATATCTACCTATAAGTCTCTTGCTACATATCCATCCTGTCGGTTCTGTTATCCTGGCTAATACACATCCTCAGTGCTGCCGTGTGGTTAGGATTCACAGTGGCAGGGTAGATGCAGGCAGACCAGGCAGGAGAACAAAGCTGGAGTCCAGACAAGCTATGATGGTGACTTGGAATAGGGTGGCAACAGTGAGATAGAAAAAGTAGGGAAATTTAAGAGTTATTTGAGAATTAAAATTGACAGAACTTGGAATGGTTTGGAAATGGAGGGGAAAATTCAGCAGAAGACCTTCTCAGAAACTAAGGTACAAAGGGAGAGGAAAGGGATAGTTAGCCAACTCCTACCACCATACACAAATGCAGCCAGGCTGGGATTTTTCACCTAGGATAAAATTAAGGAGTTAAGATTCAGAGGTGACTGCCCTGGGATCAAGTAGTTCGAAGTCAGTGCTCTCAGATGTTGAGAGAGGGTGTTGAGAAGGATTCCTAGGTTTCTGGTTCTGCTTCTAAACAGATGGTGGTGCTTCTCACTAGAACAATAGAAAAGTATTAGGTTGTGTGGAGTGGAGTTTGGGCAGGCAAGAGAACTAGAATGATAGCAAATATCAGAGGAAAGCTTGAGGTTGGAGGTATAAAGTAGGACTCATCAGTGTGGGGATCACAACAGAGATCATGACCATAGAAACAGTCTAGAAAGAGTGGCCCATAAGACAGGCTCCTGTGAAACCTCACTTATAACGATGCAGAAGAGGATGAACCTGCAGAAGAGAGAGATGCGACAGTTCGGAGTGGAGGTAGAAAACCATGAAGATCTGGTATCACTGAAACGAACACAGAAAGTGCCTCACACAGGAAGCAGACAACTTTGTCAAAGGCTACTGAAAGGTCAAGAAGATGGAACCTGAAAACTGTCTGCAGGATATTGAATCACTGAGGAAGTAAACCAAGACTCTGCAGGTCTCAGACCCTAAGAACAACTACGTTCATATCTTGTTGCCATCTTAGAAGCAAGTTCCCTCAGGAAACTGAAGGCTCTGGAGAATTAGCCAGCTCTCATCAGCTCCTTGGCCACACCTGTCCTCAAAAGAAGAGTCGACAGTTGAATAATCATTCCCCTCTCCTCCTCCACCCACAACCCCTGAGATGCCTTTTAAACAGCCAAGAACTCCTTTAAAAAGTAGTCTAGGAATGTTTCAGCCGACATTCAAAAGCGCATTGTAATTCAAATGGAAATGCAGAAATGCAATCCCTTGGACAGTCTAGGAAAATTATAATAGAGATAAGACACCTTTTAGAAGTGGCGACATATATTTATCTGTGGGGATGTTCCTATACCATGGACTCTCCCAATCTAAACTCAGGAGCAGTGCAAGCTTCACACAGAGAATGTCCTTCCACAGGGGTCACCTAGGCAGTACACTTTTAATTGCATAGCGTTCTTTGACTTCTAGCCTCTCTTTATCTCTCCATTTCTCTTTGTGGATTTTGGTGTGCCTTTGTCTCTCTCTCTTTGTTTTTCTGTCTCCTTTTCCCCTTCCTCCTTTTCTCTCTCTGCCTTTCTTTTCCTCTCTCTCTTGCTCTAGCTCTCTGTCTCTCTCTCTCTCACACGCACACACAGAATGAGCAATTATTTCACAAACACATATATGTCACCTTCCATAGTCAGTTTCTCTATAAAAAAGAAGCAATTAAAAATTTAGGAAACTTATAATATTGCTAATTCCTGCATCTATCACTATCCTCCCTAAGTAGAGAATTACAGGGGATGATAAAAGTTACAGATTCCTTTTGATATCTCCCCAGTCCACTTCCGCAACTCCTTCCTTTCACTGGCTCCAAGCCCGTAGCTAAACTCACTGAGGCCCCTCCCAATCCTAGGAAAATCTACCTCTGCCCTTGATCCTGGGTCACAATGATGACAAGGGATGACAGCAAATTAGCAACCCCCACCCCTGCTCACACACATGTGTGCCTGCATGCACATACATACACACAAACATACACACCTGGGAACACAGTAATCGAAGTGGATGTGGCAGCCTTGGGTGGAGGGCATGGGTTGGATCAAGATAATTAGGTCCTCAACTCAGAGCGGGATGGGTCCATCCATTCCTCTATTTTCTTACTCAATCTACACAATGACTTTGCATTTTGCATATGGGAAAACCGATCTTGAAGAATGAACCACTTTGCTCAAGATCACACATCTGGTAAGAGATAGAGCTGGGATTTGAATTGGGGTCCATCTGATTGTAAAACCTGTGCTTTATCTCCAAATGAGAAAGTCTTTATCCGAGGTAGCCACAGGAAGACTTTATACAGTGAACCCTCATCATGATATAAAACTCATGTTTCATGATCACAGCTAGGGAGAATGTGTGAATATCAAGTCAAAAGGTAAAATGGAGCCCCAGTGAGAAGAAGGTAGTTTTTTTTTTCAAAATACAGGGATATCAAGAGCACAGCAACATGTAGTGAAAGTATTATGCGAGAGCAAGAGACTCAGAAGTTCACACACTGATTGGGGGAATGGCATGGAAGCAGAGGTAATGGCTAAAGAAACCCTAACAGGCTAAACAGCTTCCAAACTAATCATGCCTGGAACCTGGAGCTTCCAGAGATGACTTTGGCTACTCTAGTTGTGTCCTAAGGCCCAGCTCTTCCTGCATTAGATTAGATTCTACCTTATTGACCTGTTTGATGCTCTAGTCACCTACAGACTACTGGAAAGCTCAGAATTCCCACCTGGTGATATAAAATTCTGCCTTCCTACCTGGAGTTCTTACCAGTGGTTATTGGCATGCCCAGTGCCCCCTCTGGAATCAACATCAAAAACTAGGCCTGTTATTCTAGCTTTTATTTTTGCCCTATTACAGGGAAGAAAATACAGAGGATCCAGACCACCACACTTCCTTTCTGAGTCTAGAATAGACATTACCAACTGATTGTAGTTCCCTTTCTCAATTATCCCAATAACTTGCACACAGTGTTCTAGACAAGCCATTCCCTAGTTGATCAGAATTGGCACATGAAAGCTAGAGACCATAATATGATAGTGACTGGGTATCCCACCCAGCCTGGAAATGTCAGTCCCCTCCCTCTTCCCTGCTGTCTACTAGTGGATTTTTTTTAAAGTCTGTAACAAAAATGATGAAATATTGGTAGACTAAGGCATGCTGGTAATGAACAACGTAGGAACAGAGCCCATATCTTCTTTATTTGGTGCCACAACATCTGACACAAGAAAATACAGAGAAAAAACAGTTGGGAAATGTTCAAAGAATTAATGAATGGTAACTATGATTTTATTTGTCCACAGAATGTACCTTTAGAAACACTTAGGGGAATGAGAGTAAACTTCTCACGGGAAATATTTTAATAAGGCACATTCACCCCCATCTCCCTTGGCTTTCCAGTAATTTCCAGTGGCTTCCCCAGATCAAAAAAGTGGCCAGGGTCCCATCATTATGAAACCTGGGAAGGCTAGGGCATTTGTTTCTAATGTCCAGGGACAAAAGAGCTAGGGCGAAGGAAGCAATGGGCTCAAGTTTGGATTCAAACAGCATCTCCTTCAGTAAGAACGGTGGCCCTTTGCCTCTGTAAGTTAAGGTTTCCCTTCTGTAAAGGGAGAAGTGAGCACCCTTGCCTCCTTTGCTTTGTAGGTAGATGAGAAGATCATAGGAAGGCCATCTGCAAACTGTAGAGGGCTGTATAAATGCTCATAGTTGTTATCCATGCCCTATTTGGTCTATTTTCTCCAACCTACTCTACCAAGTTTGGCCCCTTCACTCCTCCTTCCACTAAGAAAGTTAAAAGGACACTTACAGGGATTTTTCTAGTGACATCTGTAGCTCACAGAGAAAACTGAGGGTTGAGCTCACACATGAGCAAGGTATGGAGTGGGGACTAGAATCCTCAGCTGATGCCCACAATTTTTACTTTATTTCAAGCTACTGTTTTCTATGTATCTACTATGTACCAGACATTTTACCTACATCATCTCATTTTATTCTCCCAAAAGCCAGGCAAGAGAATTACTATCCCTCATTTAACACACGACGAAACTGAGACTTAGTAATTCCTTTACCTGAGGTTACCTGCCAGGTGTGTATAAAGAAGAGTAGAGACATGACATATCCTCCATCCCACTTCCGCACCGCACTGTCCCTCCTCCTCTCACAAGCTCTGTCCCCCGAGGTATCAGCTCCCAAGCCCAGATTCATCCTGGCCTGTCCAATGTTTAGCAGATGTCAGTGACACACAACTCATGGCTGGGGAGAAAAGGGATACTAGCTATCTTTAAGTCCAAACACTTCTTTCAACTCTACAGAGGCAAATCCCCAGCTTCTCATCTCCCCATTCCCTAGCATCACTCCCAAATATAAAAAATAAAACCAGAGTATTTGATCTACCATCTAGGTGGTCACAGCAGGTGAAGATGGAGGGGAAGAAACACAGAATGGTTAAGTTGACCTCAATGTATCCCCTATTCTCTTCTTGGGAGCAAGTATGGACGACGGAAGCAAGAAAAGTGCCTTTGTAGACTAGAAGCCCAGGAAGGAAAACACCAAGTTTACCCTGCAAGTTTGTGGCAAAGCCAGGTCTTGAGGGGGTCCTCCTAGCTGTTGTTTCAGCACTCTTTCTTCCTCCTCTCCCATCTTATTTGTAACAAATTCCATGATCCACCAGACAAGGAATGGGATTTTCTGGAATGAGAAATTCTAAAGTCTGAAGACAGCTAAGCATGGAAAAGGGGTGGGATTTAGAATCAGAGCAGTGTCCCAGGCCCCAAACGTGATATGAAGCAAATTAGTTATGTGGCCACAGTGAGCGAAGGTTTTTATAAACATAACCTAATTGTATTACTTCAAAGTCCTGAAGCTTATTGCCCTGCTTAATGATGTGTCACATTATTTGTAGGGTAGCACAATGAGACTTCTATTGATTTAATGCACTTCCTTAAAGACTGTCATTGTTAACAGTCATAAAACAGAGCTATTCCCAGACAACTCAATTATATCCACTGTGCCCATAAACCATCCCTTGCCCGACGCAGTTGCACACAGGAAGCAGAAAGGGGTGAGAACACGACTGGGGATGCAAAGCCTCCAGGGACAAAAGGAAGGGATCTAGAGATTGGGAAGGCAGGTGGACTAGGGTTTTATCCATTTGGGAATGTGCAACTACATAAAAAGCACTAGACAGGCTGTGTAGAGCAATCCCACCTGGTCTTGGCCCTGCCAAGCAGAGCTGTGTGAAAGCTCCCTTCTCCCCTACAGACTTAGTTTCCTCAACTGCAAAACTGGAGTGCTATGCTCAATGAGATCTTTCAGATCTCTCCTGGCTCCCACACTTAGTGGTTTTTTGTTGTGATTGCTTTCATTCTTGGAGACAGGGTGGCTGAGCTGTATGAAAAGATGCAAGCATGTTTTTAACATTGCTCTTCACCCTTTGCATCAATTGAGAGACTCTTTTACAAATAGTTGATAATAATAGTATTAACTATATCAAGAAGCACTTCAGTATAGTTGAAAGAGGGAAAGAACATGGGCTTTTGCGGTCAGCCAGCCTTGGGTTCCAATCCTGACCCTGCTACTTATTAGCTGTGTGTCTATGGGCACTTGATGTGGCATATCTGAGACTCATTTTCTCATGTGTAAAGTGGGAGTGTGAATACGCTGACCTATTAAAACACATGTGTATACATGTGCGATATTTTTAGCTTTCTCAAAATGCTATTACATATACTGCTTATCTTTAATGTGAGAAGCAGACAAGAATAGCTACTTACATACCCATTTCACAGGAAGGGAAAACTGAGGTGGAAAAGGAAAAACCTTCCCAAGGTGAGTGGGCAGAGACTGGTCTCCTGCACCTGGTCTGAGGAATTCCAATTCTGATAATAGCTCAGAATCAAAGGGAAATGAAATCTGCTGAACCTTCCTGAGGATAAAAGCCTCTCCACAGGACATAATGGAAACCATCTGCTTGGTCACGAGGCGATTGTTTTTTCCAGAGGAAGGGAGCTCTTCTTGGGAGAGAAGAACCCAAGCTCTTTTTGGGTTCTCCCAAGAAGCCTGGAGAGAAGAAAGCATCAAGAAGACACCAATTGCTGACCCCAACCTGATCCCTGGCAGTTGTTTCAAAGAGAGGATGTGGGAAGCAAAGTACCTGCAGGAGAAGGCAAGGGCTCTGGAGTCTGGAACACTAACTTGAGAAACACTAACTCAGAAAATGCCTAACTTGAGAGAATCCTGCAAAAATCATTGTATGATCCCTCACTCTGCCCATGGTGAAACTGAAGCTCAGAGAGAGGCAGGGACTTGCCCAAGGTCACACAGCTTAGATGTGGCAGAGCCAAGATTTAGATCCAAGGCAGCTCAGTTGTCTCCCCAGACACCTTCCCTCTATACCCTGCCTGGCCACCTCCTCCAGTAGACACTCCGAGCTTACCTTTCTGATACTGGAGCCACAGCTGCTGCTGGACCTTCTTGCTGGGAAAGTGGATGATGCAGGTGAGCTCTGAGCCATAAAGGGCCTCTGCGATGTAGTGGGAGCCATAGTGCTGGATGAAGGACAGAAGCTCCTCCCGACTGCTCTCCTTGGTCAGGATCTTGAGAACGTTAGTAAAGCCTGGACAAGAGAGGAGCATGTGGAGGTGGTCAGATGTGGGAGGCTGGCGGCTAGCAAATTATACAGTGGCAGGGGTTCTTCCCAGCCTGGATTTGGTGCCTTACCCCTCTTTCTCTCCTTCCTCAAGCAGGCACATGACCAAGCTATTCTTCCAGGGGCCTTCCTGAGCTCCTTCCTGCTACTGGACAAAGCCTAGTGACCTTCTCTAGATATTCAAGGTTCCAAGCTCATCTCTCATGAGCCACCCACACTAAGTTTTAGCTCCAGCCAAATTAGTTTTATTATTTATCCTGAATGTGACCTGGAATTTCTATCATTCTATCTTTCCTTGCATTCTCACTACCCTCAACACACACACACACATACACACACACACACACACACGCCTGAAATGGCCTCCCTATGTCTTCCTTAAGTCATACCTGTGCTTCAAGGCCCCTGGAAGTCACCTCTCCTCCAAGAAGCCTTTCACATCATCAGGGACAGGAGTGCCTACTCTCTGCACTTTCAAAATGCACCGCCTTAAAGTCAGAAGCTCTACCTTATTTGTCTCTGTATCTGCACATGCATCCTCCCCGCACACCCACCCCAACTGGGTGCACGGCCCAGTGCCTGGGACACAGCAAACACACCAACCACAATTATTACAAGAACAACCAATACTGTGCCACATCAAAGTAAAATGTAAAAGAACAAGCTTCTCTCCAACATTAAAAGTGAGCTCTAATTTGCCAACATTTGATTGACAAAAGGGTTTTCCAGGAGCATCATATTGATTAATTAAAGCAGATGCACCTTTATACTTCTAATAGGAACATCACAGTCTTATTCACAAGTGCAGTATGGGGTGTGGGGGGCAGAGAACAGAATTAGGGCTCAAAGAATGGTTGTCTGATGAGAACAACCCCTCTCCATCAACCTGTTAAGTAATGCAACTGGGTAATTAATACAGTAGTGTTAACAATATGATGGTTCCTGTTCAGTAATAAAAAACAATACACAGAGATGCCCTGAGGCTCTTATCCAGGCAGACAAAACTGCAATCAAATCCTTGATTCATTCATTCCCTGCTCTGCCACTTACTAGCTGTGTGACCTTGGGCAAGTTATTTAACCTCCCTAACCTTCAGTATACTTATGTGAAGAAAAATGGGATAAATAATGCCTTCCTCGCAGTACTGTTCTGTCATAAGAAATGAAACATTATAAAATGCTTAACAGACGTCAGCAATAATTACTATTTCTACTTTCCAGAGGGTGAAATCCTCCAATTCCCAGGCTATAAGAGCTCCATTTTGCTGATGAACAAAGTGATATTGAACAAGAAAAGAGAAGAAAAGAACTCACAGATAATTAGAGGACACTCGGACAATAAATCCGTGACAGTGTTATTAGTAAGAGTCAGGGTAGAAAATCCTAGGCCAGGCCTCATTCCAGATTCTTTCATTCATTCCTTATTTTTCAGTTTTCATTTATTTTTAAAAATTCCTCCATCATACATGAGCACCAACAATCTGCTGATCTTTGTTAGTTTTGGAGATACTGGGATAAATAAGACCCAAGCCCCGCCCACAGTTCTCAGGTCATAGACAAGATTCTAATATAAATCAAGCACTTGTTAATGTCTTAATATAGATATTCAAGCACCGAGAATTCTGTGAGTTGTTTTGAGGGGAATGGAGAATGGGAGAGGCATCACAGAGTAATATGGCATATGTTCCCAAGACAAATAGGTCCAGACAGAGGGAACAGTATGGGCAAAGTCACAGTGGCATGAGAGAACATGCACCATTTTGGGCACTATAAATTGCTGCGATCTGTTGGAGCTTAAAGTTCATGTGGATACAATGTGGGTGGTACATGTAAAGGGATGGGGGTGTGGGGGTTATATATGATTTTTGTATCGGAGATGGACAGGAAAATAAATTAGCCAGGAGAGAAGGAGAAATTGGTATCTGAGGAGAATTTATAATTCACAAGCTTGAAATACTTCAGAAACATAAATATGACTTAGATGACTGTTTATCCCCACTCTCCTATTCATACTTCCACACCCTACTCAGATACTTTTTCCTCAAGGGAGCCTCTCTAGCTCCCCCAGAATGATTAGCTCCATCTTCTGTGCCACCACTTTCCCACTATTGCATTGACCCTACTGTCTGTCAGCCTCCGGTCCACCCACCCTCCCTGGGACTCCTTGATGGAAGAGAGGATGCATCCCATTTCCTCAGCATCCCTAGTGCTCTCATATACCCTGGCACATGCTAGGTCCTTAGGAACAAGTGCTAAATTATTCCAAGTCCGCTGTCCTCACCTGCTGAGAGGGTGATGGTGCTGAGTTTCACACGGTAGAGGTTGCTCCGGACCCGCCACTGCTGCACCATGGGGTAACCCATGGCCTCGTCATACCTGATATCTCCTGGGAGAGGAAATAAGATGGTCACGTGAGCCCAGAATTAAGACGCTTCACACCACAAGGCTCACCCTGCAGCTCTTGGTTCTGGGTAACAGACACCTCTTTAAAGTGCAAGCTTTCATTGGGATTGACAATTTTATGAACCCCACCCTCCAGGCCTCTTCCTGGTCTCTAATCTCAGCCCCATCCCTCATTTTTCTCTCTGCTCTATAGCTTGCAAGTCCCCTTTACCCTACAAGTAAGAGCGACCTCAGGTCAGATCTATGTCTTACCTCACCCCATTTGCAACTTGCCACCAGGCACTAGATATCTCAGTGCTTCAGTTTCCACATCGACACTGTAGCTATCTCTAATGCTCTTATTTCATAAGCATGTTGTGAGGCTCAAGTAAGGTACTAGAAGCGGGAGCCTTTTGGTAACCTAGAAATGTTGTGCATGTAGACCATGTGTAAGTAAACTACGGCCTATTTGTTATGTATTGTCTATAGCTGCTTTCACACTATGACAGCAGAGTTGAGCAGTTGCAATACAAACCACCTGCAAAGCCTAACGCATTTATTAACTTTCCCTTTATGATTGCTGACTCCTATGTAGACTATCATTTCTTAACATGGCAACATGGATGTTCAAAAGTATTATGTAAAATAGAGGTATACAGAAATAAACTCTATTTCAAGTAAGACTGAGAAACACAGGCAAAACAAAGTTTAACTGTACAATTTCTCAGCATCTTCATTAGATTAATATGCATGGGCCGGGCGCGGTGGCTCAAGCCTGTAATCCCAGCACTTTGGGAGGCCGAGACGGGTGGATCACGAGGTCAGGAGATCGAGACCATCCTGGCTAACACGGTGAAACCCCGTCTCTACTAAGAAATACAAAAAACTAGCCGGGCGAGGTGGCGGGCGCCTGTAGTCCCAGCTACTCGGGAAGCTGAGGCAGGAGAATGGCGTGAACCCGGGAGGCGGAGCTTGCAGTGAGCTGAGATCTGGCCACTGCACTCCAGCCTGGGCTACAGAGCGAGACTCCGTCTCAAAAAAAAAAAAAAAAAAAAAAAAAATATGCATGAAGGTAGTGTGCAAACTTCTTTGACCATAAAACCCCTTTCGTATGAAAGGTCTCTTGGAATTCATGTTTTATAGAATACATTTCAGGAAACACAGGTATAAACAAGAAATAAAAAAAAGAAAAGACACAAGGAAGTGTTAGCAAATGATTAACTTTGGGCAGTGGTATATGAAAAATTCTTGTTTTCTGATTTATATTCACCTCTATTTTCTAAATTTTCTACCGTAAGCTTTGCAAACTCTTTTTTATAAGCTGAACAAAAATACATTAAAAAGATGCTAGTCACATCAGCAGTTATTATTACTGTTTTTATGTATCCATGCTTTCCTGTGCCTCTGCAAATGGCAGGCACATTTTCTATCCTTTTCTCTTGTCCCCTGGTGAGTAGGCACTTGAAGAGATATTTGATACCAAGATTAAAATGAGAATCTCATTGGAACAAATGATTTCTTCCTGGACATTACTGCAGTATTAAAGTTGTCCATTACTGTCACCTTTTTTTTTTTTTTCCTCCTTATCCTCCTTAGCCTTTTCAGGAATAAAATAGTTTTTCAGAGGCTTTCATTTTAAAGTAAAATATTCATGATCCCCAAAGATATGTCCACTGGAGCGAGGTTGTTTGTTATAAATACGTCGTCTTTGTTTATCTGCTCTGCCTCTCCCATCCTTCCTTTGCAGAGGCTGGGGAGAAAAGGAGATTGTGTGGAGGGAGGAAGGGGAGGGCTGTGTTTTTGACTAAGGGCAGAGAAAATGTCTGCACAAGAAGATTCAGACACCAGGGACAAGGCAGTCTCTGCTCCTTCCATTACTGCTCATTCATGTTCAAAGCAGACTTGGTGGGGGCACTGGCAGCCAAGCCCTATCTCCAACAGAGGGAGGCAGAATGGTGCAGGCTGCTGAGAGGCAGCTCTTTCACTTGGTGGCATGATGTCCAAATGTAAAAACAAAACAAAACAAAACAAAAAACTTCTTCTGATTATCAAGTAATTTATAAAACCATCTTCTCACTCCATCCCTCACTTCCTTCCATCCCTGCTCGTTCCTGGATTCAAGCCTGAAAGAAAAGCTTCGCCACTGGAATGGATGTCAGCTTTTTGAGGTCAAGGTCATGTTCTATATTCCTCCCCTTCTACAGAGTCTAGAAGAGAGCCTGGCCTATAGTAGCCTCTCAATAAATGCCTATCCACTGACTGCCTAACTCTCACTCTGTTCCTAACCATAAACTCATCCCTGGGTTACTCTGTCGCTGACTCCCATCTTGCCCTCCCCATCCCAGCTCCCCACCTGGGGATTACGGTTGGAATGAAGCTATGTGATGGAGGAAGGAATTTTTCCTGGTAGTAATAATAACAAATCTCTTGAAATGCAACAATTCCCTTTATTAGGAAATCTCCAAAATCCTTGAGTCAAAACAAAGAATCATAACAATGTGAACCACTAATGGATACCCATAGTGTTCCAAGCATTTTATATACATGATCTTTATTTCTCATTAGAATCCTTAAAAAATAATTATCATACCCTATTTTTTTGGCATTGTGTTTTGTTTTGTTTTCTTTGAGACAGAGTTTCGCTCTTGTTGCCCAGGTTGGAGTGCAGTGGCAAGATCTTGGCTCATTGCAACCTCTGCCTCCCGGGTTCAAGTGATTCTCCTGCCTCAGCCTCCTAAGTAGTTGGGATTACAGGCAACCGCCACCATGCCCAGCTAATTCTTTGTATTTTTACTAGAGATGGGGTTTCATCATGTTGGCCAGGCTGGTCTCAGACTCCTGACCTCAGGTGATCCACCTGTCTTGGACTCCCAAAGTGAGGGGATGACAGGCATAAGCCACTGCTCCTGGCCCATACCCTATATTTGAGAGGAATAAACTGAGGCTCAGAGAGGGAAACTGTCCAGGGACATACCAGGATCAATGACAGGTTCAGGGGCCTTTCCATTAAAGCACAGCATCTCCTCACAGACCATGGACATGTCTGCTTTAGGAGGTAGTAAACTCCCCATCACTGGGGGTATCCAAAGAGGGATAACCACTCAGGAAGGATATTATAGACTTGACTCCACATCAGGAAGGAAGATTAGACTAGATGCCCATGTTAGCTCTGAAATTTTATGATCTTATAAAAAATGAAAATTAAGGAAGGCAGTGAAATTGTTTGTAACATTTTACAAGGTGTCTTTTACACCCATGATTTCATTTGATCTACGTCTGGGTCCCTCTTTGAAATAGCACAGGTCAGGGGTTATGTAAGATAGTGGATATGCCATCAGCTTTGGAGTTGAGACCAACTATGTTTAAATCCTGACATGACTATAGATTAGCCACGTGGCCTTGGAGGAGTTCATGACCTAGCTAGCCAATTTAAAGTGGACAATAATGGCCTTGCAGGGTTACATGGTTTAACACATAAAAAGTGCCTGGACCCCAGGACCTCTTAAGCAATGCGGGTTCTCTCCTCCATCTATGCTCTTTCACAGGAAAGGCTCACAGGGGTTAGATGACTCTTTTGAGGTTTCCCAGGCTTGCAAGTGATGGGGAGGGCAGGCAGAGATTTAAACCTAGGTCTGTGACATTGTGGGGTCTTCCCTGGGGGACAATTCCCCTCTCAGTGAGAGAGCTCTAATATCCTTCCCCATGACGATTTCCCTGTGAATATTCTCCCTGGGCTGTGGATAAGGCATGCAACCACAGTATCACAAAGGCAGAGTCAGGACCCTCACATCTTAGGAAATTTCTTAAGAAAAGGGTAGGAGAGGAACTTGGAGCACAAAAAGAGGAAAGAGCACCCTGGGGTTGGACAGAAAATATGGAGTCTCAGGAAAGCCTGCAAAAGGCAACATCCCAGTGGGGAGAGAAAGTGGTTGCAGGGGTGGGGGAGCTGCAAAGTGGAGTGAAAAGGGCAAAAGACTTGGTGCTATAGCACCCAGGGTTTAGTCCTGGCAGATATGCTGTGTGACTTTGGACTGGTCCCTTCTACCTCTCTAAGTATAGATTCCTAATCTATCAAATGGTAAAAATAATACCCACCCGACAGATGGCACAGTGCCCACACACAAAAACGAGCTGTGTAACTCAAGTGCTTTCAAGCAGGAGAGGCTCCTGGTTGGAGAGTTCACGTCTTTTGCTCTAGAATGACTTAAAATGAACCGAGAAAAATAAAATACCAAAAGTGGAAAAATACCAGAAAATTGTCAATGAGAATGAAAAGTGTTTTGAGACTCATTCACAGAGGCAAAACTCTCACTGAGAAAAATTGTTCCTGTTCTCAGAGAGGAACCTCCTCTCAAAGATGACTGCAGTCCCAAGTCTGGGGTCTCGGGGAAGTCCCTGGTTCTGCACAGCCAATAGCAGGAGCCCAAGAGGGGCAAGTTCCTTCCCATCCCATTCCTCATGAAGGAGGAGGCTTGATGGAGCCCATCTTGGATCTGCTGAAGACTGATATGCACTAGGTGTGGAGACTAGGTGTGTGGTCAGGAAACCTGGGAATGGTCTGGCACATGTGTCTTACCAGTGAGCAGTTGGAGGTCCGGGAGGGGCTCGGAGAGGACCCCCCGGCACTGCTCCTCCACCGGCAGCGGGATCACCAACAGCCCGTCGGCCAGCTGGGGAAAGTCCTTGATGAAGTTGTTCTCCCTGTGGAGAGGAGCAGAGAGACTGCCAAATCGAGGAAGTGGAGGCTGCTGGGGGCTGCAGGGCAAGGAGGCAGGATGCTGTAGTCAGAATAAAGACTCATGGTGGGTGGCTTTGCTGCGATGCCTCTGGTTTCCTGAATCCCAGCTCTGAGAACATGGTGCTAACTACAGGTTCCCGAATCAGGCAGGCTGGGGTTCAAATTCTAGCCCCACTGCTTACTTGGCTGTATGACCTCAAGCATGCTACCATTCCTCTCAGAACCTGTTTCCTTGTCCGTAAAGTGAGACTCAGATCTAAGGGCTATTGTAAGCACTTAATGGCAAAAACCTACCAATTATTTAAGTACTCTCTGATGCTCTATAAACTGTATATGTGGCTGCTAAATGTCCCCTGGCATAAGCAGTGGCAATCTTGAACTAGGATGTGAGAACTGAGAATAGTGCGTAGTGTTTGAAGAACAAGGGGGCAAGATTAGGCTGAAAAACAAAAAAGAACAAACAAACCTTGCAAAAATAGATGTTTGGTAAAATGGAAGGGCCCTAAGATTTTTTTTTTTTTTTTTTTTGGCTCTAACTTTTCCTTTTACAGATGTGGAAACTGAGGTCTGGAGAAAGGGAATGACTTGCTGAATCACAACCTAATAGGTTAGACTCAAACCCATGTCTTCTGACTCCAGGTTAGTGCTCTTTCCCTTGCTCTAACTTCTTTAGGTGCCTCTATCCCTTTCCTGCAGGCCAGTCCCAGGGAACAGAAGACAGACCTCTGAGTGACCCCAGAGAACTGACCCATGAACAAAGTTCTCAGAGGATGGTAATAACAGTGCAGCAGAGGGAGGCAGATTTCATTCTTCTGGACAATAGACCTGCCTAAAAATTAACAGCCTGCCAAGAGAGGTGGTGAGCTTCCTGTTACTGAGGGTATGCAAGCAGAAAACTTGACAGCCTGTTGGCATGGATGGTATCGAGGGCTTTTCCATATTAAATATGACTTCTGAGGTCCCTTTATATTCAGAAATCCCCAGCATTAAAGACACAAATTATAGTCTGGAGAGGAGGAGGAGAGAAGAGAAGGGGGAGGAGAAGAACAAAAGGAGGATGTTTATTACTTCATTTTGACACATGGAATGGTCAACCTTGAAATGAAAATCAGAAGCATGAAAACAAAAATACGTGATGCCAAACCAATGCCTTTGAAGCCTACATCTCAGGCAGTTCAAAAGCACCTGTGAAAGTGTTGAGTGGCTTGGGTCACCTTCCTGTCTGCTCAACATCTCTGCACCCCACTCCAGGTACCTTTGAAGCTCATCATCAATTTATCCATTTAATGAACACTTTCTTCATTTCTGAGTCCAAAAGATGTGACTTTATCACCATCTTCAATACCACCAGCATCACCATCATTATCATCATTGTCTTTGTCATCTGTATTATTCATTGAATCTTTATAGTTTGCTAGAATCTAGCTACTTTATATACATTTTATCACTTAATCTTCACAGCAATCCCAAAAGATAGATATCATTATCTTTAAGTTGAAGATAAGTAACATGAGATTTGGTGTTAACAGATGGTGGAGCTGGTCTGGCTGGGCCTGAGACTTTCTGCCCAGGATGCATGTGCATGATGGTGAGTTTTAAGGCCCACACTCGCCATTTAAACATGCTGTTGTGTGTGGGTGTGCCATGGCTGTCTGTGGAGTCATCCTTGTTTAGGTCTGTGTGTGCAGGTGATAATGGGTTCTACCTAGATGGTTGGTCTTTGTCTGCAAATCTGGGAGTGTGGAATAGCAATGTGAATTTAAAAAGACAGGCTTCTGGTCAATGGAAGTACCTCCACATAACATGTAACCCTAGCCAGGACTAAATGTCCTCATTCCTCCCTTGTGATGTGGTGGTCTCTGGTGATAGATTTTCCCTGAAAGATGTAGCAGGATGAAGGGGTAGTCCATGCCCTAGGCAGTCAACTGGCATGCACTGAGCACATACTTGGGTGGAATCCTGTGCTGAGGGGTGCTAAGAACACAGAGACAGATTGACGTGTCCCCTTGTCCTCTAGATCTTCTCAGCCTACTGGGGAAAACACGAAAATGGACATGCAGAACAATCGGTGGGGGTTGCTATCAGGAATTCTGCATGTGCCAGGTGCTGCTGTACAAGGTCTCTTCCCTGCAAGATCCCCAGCACTTGTTTTCACTCTGGGCAGGAGAGGCCAGAGTGAGGGTAAGGGGGTAGCTCAGCCTTGGAAGCTGAGAGGAGCCTATGAGGACTGGGCTCCAGTTCTGCCCACACTGCATCCTAGCTGTATAACCTGGAGCAAACCAACCAAATCTCAATGATCTGTTCTGTAACATGGGGATCGTAACAGCTACTCAGCTGGCCTTAGTGGAGTGGCAACAATAACGATAGCCTTTTATTGAGCACCTACCATGCACCAGGCACAATTGCCAATACTTACTCTTCACCCAACTCTATGAAGTAGGTGTCATTTACATTCCCCATTTAGACATTGAAAAGCTGAAGCACAAAGAAGTTATGTAACTACCTAAGGCCACAAGGCTGGGAAGTGGGAGATCCCAGGTGGTTTGGCCCCAGATCAAAATTTAGTAGTACATTGCTTTCAACCATGAGTTAAGTTTTAAAGTTGATTCAATCTGGCATTTAAATTTTCCAGAATTCTATCAGGTTTAAAAGCAAACCCAATGCTTAAGTCGAGTATATTTTGTACTTTATCATGTAGTAAACATGACTAGATTGTGGTTTTATTTCTCAGCTTGCCTTTCCCTAAGCGTTCACTCAGATAGTTGAATATAGAAGGGTTAATATTTACTGTATGCCTGGCATAGAGTCTTTGTTTCTCCAACAGGTCATGGTAGATGTCTTCAAAAGACATTCTAGCACTCCTCATCACTGCTTGGGTACAGGGTGTGGAAAGACCTGCCTGTGACAGACACAGGCTGTCAAAGCTGGAAGGGCCATAGTGCCTGGGCGTGTGCTGAGCCCAGACAGGCTGCAGCCAAGACCAGGACCTTGCTGCTCCTACAAGAGAGGAGAGAGCTATTCACCACATGCCCCAGGCTCTGTTCTCTATGTGAACTCTTCAAGCCTCACCACCAATGCCACAAGATAGGCATATATTCCCCGTTTAACCGACAAGGAGATGGATGTTCTATGGACTTACACACTGGGTGCATTTGGGAAATGAGATCTGAAGCCAAATCTATCATTTTTCACTTTACCACCCAAGGGTCTCCATTTCAAATCTCTAGAAATGTTCTTACAATTGAAGAGGAGGGAAGGTAATGCCACCTTCTCTATCCTCATGTCCCTCTCCTCCAATCCTTCTGACTTCCTGTCAAGTCCATCTTAGCTCTGCAAGGAAATCTGACCCCAATGGGACAACGCAAGGAAGTAGAATGGGCAAACTCAGGGGGCAGGGGCCTGGCTCAGGACACCACTTCTCGGGGGAAGGTTTTCCTTCCTGAGCTTCCAGAAAGTACAGGGGGACTTGGAGAAATGCAGAAAGAGAGAGAAAATGGAGGGGTGAGAATTAGCCAGCGAATATGGAAGGCTGGGAAGGAGGGGGGCAGGTAGGCGAAGATGAAGCCGGAATGAACAACACATCAACGGCATGGTCTCTCGGGTACTGGGGTCCCTCTGCAACTGCCTGGGCGATGGCCACAAGTTCTGCAAGGCCTCTGCCAGCAGAGGGCGCCCGGGGCCTTTGCATTGATCAGCTGTTTTGGGAGGCAAAACACGGATGAGAAGAGTAGCTGCTGGGAAAGTTCTGCTGGGCTGAGAACCTCAGATGGAAGCCCAGACAGCAGCTGCAGAATCCACCCACCTGGGAGAGGCGACCAGGGAGCTGGCAGGGTGCTGGCTTAAACTTGGATGCTCAGGAATAATTCAGATTCTCAGCGCTCGTGTGTGTGTGTGTGTGTGTGTGTGTGTGTGTGTGTGTAGTAAAAACTACCACACAACTAATTCGTATAATAGGAAGACAGAAATAATGGACCATATTTATTTATTGATCATATCTGTTGCTCATCAGTTATGCTGTAGTTCATGTGACGTGTGTGTGTGTGTGTGTGTGTGTGTGTGTGTGTAGTAAAAGCTGCTAGGTAACTAACCCTAGCAATATGATAATATTTACTGAGATTTACTGATTGCATTTGTTGACCATCTTCTATATTCAGGGCAGTGTGTCAAGATATAGTAGTATACAGGAATGGAAAACCAAATGTTTTATGTTCTCACTTATAACTGGGAACTAAGCTATAAGGATACAAAGGCATAAGACTGATGTAATGAGCTTTGAGGACTTGGCAGGGGAAGGTCGGAAAAGGGGTAATAAAAGACTACATATTGGGGCCAGGTGCAGTGGCTCATGCCTATAATCCTAGCACTTTGGGAGGCCGAGGCGGAAAGATCACCTGAGGTCAGGAGTTCAAGACTAACTTGGCCAACATGGTGAAACCCCGTCTCTACTAAAAATACACAAATTAGCTGGGCATGGTGACACACACCTGTAATCCCAGCTACTCGGGAGGCTGAGGCATGAGAATCGTTTGAACCCAGGAGGTGGAAGTTGCAGTGAGCTGAGATTGTGCCAAGACTCTGTCTCTGGAAAAAAAAAAAAAGACAAGACTACATATTGGATACAGTGTATACTGTTCAGATGATGGGTGCCCTAAAATCTCAGAAATCACCACTAAAGAACTTATCTATCTAGTCAAAAACCACTTATACCCCCAAAACAATTGAAATTAAAACAGATATAGGAGTGTGTATGCCATTTTAACCTCATAAGAACTCTGTGAGACAAGTACTATCATTATTCCCATTTTATAGATGAAAAAACATGTTCAGAGAGGTTAAGGAACTTGTCCAACTGAGGTCCACGGTTAGAAAGCAGCAGTGGCCAAGACCAAATTCTAACACCCCTAGCTTCCTGCTGAGAGCCCAGCACACAGTACGTACATGCTCAGTGAATTGATCCCAAGCCTGTGCTCCTGATCCCTGGGATAGCTCGACTCGTTTTGAGATGAGACCGGGTAGTTCTGTTATTCACCACCACAGTGAAGTGTGCTTTCAAGAAGGCACTTTTGAGAGATGCTTGTTTAAACAAACAGTGGCTCTGCTGCTGCTTGAAACACAACATTCACTTATACACACACACACACACACACACACACACACACACACACACACAAACACACAGACAAGCATCTCCCAAATGTATCTATAAAAACAGTTCAATCTCAGTTGACCTTCTAGGGAAACAATTCATCAATTCTAAAATAGTAGATCTTGGGCCCCAGGGACTCTGGCAGTGAGAGGTCTCCTTCATTTCACACTTACTGGGGCTCTACCCTTTTTCAGGAACTGTTTTGGGTGCTAGCGATACAGCAGTGGAAAATCAGAGGAGATGCCTCCATTCATGAAGACCAGGAGAGAATCAATGTCGCATTGAGGTCTACAAGATCCCTCATAATCTAGACCCTGCCTACTTACTCCTGCTGCCTTATTGTTTGAGCCACAGCCCCCTGAGCCACTGTTTTTCTCCTGCTCTGACTGTCCTTAAGTTCCTTTTCTGGGGCATGCTCCCATCCCACACAAGGACCCACTTAGAATTTGCCCTCTCTCTGGAATTTGCTCTCCCTCTGCACCTGGACAACTCCTACTCATCATTCAGACCATCCACTATTCCTCTGCCTTTTAAGAACTCTCCCTGGAATCCGTTCTTTTGTTACACACCCTCATTGTATCTTGCTGTTTTCCTCTATGAACGGCTTTGTCATTTCTAATGATACTTGTGCTCATGGGAGATGTTGTTGGACACCTGTCTTTCCCACTAGACTATGAGTTCCATGCAGCCCCAAACTATGCCTGTCCAATGCAGTGCTGCCTTCTCAGGGCCCAGCAGTGCAAACTGAGTACCTGAGTAAAACTGAGAAAAAGTAGGTGCACCATGAACATTTGTTGAAGCAGTGAAGGAAGAAAATCCAGAGACAGTGGTAATATGTGCATGACCTACATCTATTGATGAAGCCCTTTCTGATGTTTTGCCATAGAGTCCCAGAATGCTTCAGGATCTAAAGCGTATTGAGGATTTGAGTCTAATATTCCATAAGAAGCTTCAAAACCCTACTTTCTTCCCCTAAATTCCTAAGTACATACATACTCTGGCTCCCATGGACCTTGGACAGAGGGGCCGGGGCCACTGAGTGAGTGGGGACTGGATGGGAACAAATGATCTCCCTAAGAAAAGGGTTGGTTGGGCCTCCCATTTTTGGTGTGCATATGTACATTCAGGTAGAGGTAGAGGTGTGGGCACATTCTAAAATGAACAATGCCAGTGGGCAGCAAAGGGCCCCATTGAAAAACCATCATTTCCATAATACCATTCCAGTTTTCCCCAGCTGAAATACATCTTTTCTATCACTTTACTTTCATGCATCTTGTTTGTAAATAGATTCCAGATGTGGCCTTTGGATCTAGTGATAGAAAGTATGGGCTTAGAACTCATACAGACATCGATACAAATTCTAGCTGTGTGACCTTCAGGAGTATCACTTCAAATTTTATGATCCTTAGTGATTTCATCTGTAAAATGGGGATGATGAGTTCAGCTTCAATGTGTGAAGAGGAGGAATTATGTAAAGTTATTTTATTTTATTTATTTATTGTTTTGAGACAGAGTCTCGCTCTATTGCCCAGGCTGGAGTACAGTGGTGCGATCTCAGCTCACTGCAAGCTCCGCCTCCTGGATACACACCATTCTCCTGCCTCAGCCTCCCAAGTAGCTGGGACTACAGGTGCCCGCCACCACACCCGGCTAATTTTTTGTATTTTTTTTTTTTTTTAGTAGAGATGGGGTTCACCATGTTAGCCAGGATGGTCTCGATCTCCTGACCTCATAATCTGCCCACGTCGGCCTCCCAAAGTGCTGGGATTACAGGCATGAACCACCATGCCCGGCCGTAAAATTATTTTTAATGCTAGCTTATTTTCCTGGATTCCATACTAGATTCTGAATCTCTCCAAGGTTCTCAGAGGGTCCAGCACAGTGCCTGTCTCACTGTATATGCCCCTGAGCATTTGTTGAACCTTGTGTAATAGAAGGGGAAGGTCTCTTTACCCTCCCAGGCTACCTGCATATGACCTCTAAATGACAGAAATCCTACAAAACATTTCCACTGAGGATGCACCATGTCTAGCTTCCTTCTGATCAGCCATGCTGACAGCAAAGACAAACAAGGGAAGTTGGACTCCTCTGTCACTCTGTTCCACCCTTCCTCAGGTCTTTGCTGCCTGCCACCCTCTTTAAAGAATATGTGTGTTTTGGGTACATTAATACACAGCAACCAGCATGCAAAAGCCATCACCCCTTGGTTCTAGGGAAATTAGCATTTAAATTGAGGTATTTCAGGAAGGTAAATCACCTTAGAGCCAGCCAGCACTGTCTGCAGTCTTTTCTTCCTTGAGGGAAAGCTAGGAGCCTTGGCTTGGGAGCTCCTGAGTTTGCAGGGAGGGGCCCGCTCTCCTTGCCTGGTTCTCTGGCTCTTCCTACACTGGCCAGAAGCCTCAAAAAAGGTGGCCTTAAAATCCCAAAGCTGATGAGGACATATTCCCTGGTGTACACTGTGCCCCATCCCTCCTCTCTGACTGAACTGAGCCTTTATGCCATATGACAAGGATAACTTTGGCTGAGATTTGGTGTCCTCTGAGAACAAGCAGTTGGGAGACCTGTGTTCTCATCTTGGCTCTGTCACTGGCTGGCTGTATGATGTGCAGAAGCCACTGCCCTTCTCTAGAACTGAGAGGAACGGGCTGGTACAAAACGTTTGTCTGAACCTCAGGCTGGGAGGTGCTGGGCTAGATTTTGTAGCTGTTCTGCAGGTGCTGGAGACACCTATAGGGTCTGGTGGTGATAAACTGATGCTAACACTGGTTGGTTGGTACCAGCCCACCCCGAAGCTCTGTCCTTCTTAAGCAGCGGTTAGAAACTTATCATATGCTCTACTTCTTAATTATGCGTCATAGTTTAAGTTATCTGGTCAAGCACTCAAGATTTAGTGATGCTTTCATTTAACCATTTATTCATTCATTCACTCAACAAATATTTACTGTTATTTGTCAGGCATTAGGAATACAAAAATAAAAACGACATTCTCTGTCCTCCAGTTACTCACAGCCTGATAGGAGACACACACGTTTACAAATGCCTCCTATGTATGTGTGCACATGTGTGCAAGGTAAATCATTATTTTGAAAATGTTAAAATGTTTTTCATTCTCCAGAAATCCTATTTGATCTTTGCCTCTCAAAGTTGGCTTTGCAGTGTTTCAAGCTGGACAAGAGTTTCAAAAGCCAGCCTGTGCTGAGAGTGAAGTTTCCTTCTCTATCAAAAGCCAGTCCTGCTGACTCAGATCATTATATCGTATTTTAATATACAGAGTGGGCAGGTGATGGCCTCACAATTGTTCCCACCAGATAAGAAAAGGAAGTACTACGCTCTTCTTTCTACCACTGGTGCTGCAAGGAATTGTTGGAGAGGAAAGTCAAGTGGCCAAGAGTTCAGATGGGAGTGCCTCAATGACCCTCCTCCTGGCCTTTTGGAAGTCAAACCACCCCTCATTCATCCCAAGTACAAGAGTAGTGTCAATAAACACTTAAGATATTTAAGAATCTTGAGACAGGTGAGCAGGGGTGATTGGGTTTGCTCCCCTAGACCCAGGATATAGTCTGGGAAGTTTGCAAGCCCCTTGTTCAACAAGCCAGCAGGAACTCCTGGGAGGGGTAGCAGTAAGTCAAGAAGAGACTTGAATTTGGTGCCACTCCCGCCAAGTTCTGCATGCACAGGGTAAAGGGGATAAAACTGTCAAGACTTTCTGGCCCCATAAATATGTACAATTATTATATGTCAATTAAAAATATAAAATTAAAAATAAAAAGACCTCTTGGCATAAATCCTCCACTCCCGTGGTGGCAGGGATGGTGGATGAGGCTGGGATTAGAACATTAGAACAAAGGGGGCTTCAGAGTGTTGAGATCTAATGACTTTGGACATTGGCTGTGGGTTCCAACACATTGCTCCTCTCAGAAAACTACCTTCCATACCTCAATGGATGCCGGTGCTAGCGCTCAGAGCCAAGCTCAAACCAAAAAATCACATAGCAAATACCAGCAAGGATCCACAAGAACACATTTGTACAAGAGACCTTCCCTCACCAACCTCTGCCTTCTCTGAGGCCAAGTTAAAGGGTAGGGGAGATTGTTTGGTAAGAGGGAGAGGCAAGGCTGGTGGGGAAAATGCAACTGAGGCAAGACTGGTGGGGAGTTCAACTTTGAGTGGACTTAATGTTTACTCTAGAGAAAATGTTTTGTATCCTTAATCAAAAAATGAAAATACTTTTTTTTTTTTTTTTTTTTTTTTGAGATGGAGTCTCACTCTGTTGCCCAGACTAGAATGCACTGGAATGCGGCTTACTGGAGCCTCCATCTCCCAGGTTCAAGTGATTCTCCTGCCTCAGCCTCCCAAGTAGCTAGGATTACAGGTGTGTGCCACCACGCCCAGCTAATTGTATTTTTAGTAGAGACAGAGTTTCACCATGTCAGCCAGGCTGGTCTTGAACTCCTGACCTCAAATAATATGCCCAGCTCACCCTTCCAAAGTGCTGGGATTTCAGGCGTGAGCCACTATACCAGGAGGAAATATGTTTTTGCTATCAGTGGAATGAAAACTTGAGAGAATTATTATGTCAGTTTTATAAAATTAAGACAACAGTATTTTTGCATACTGAGTTGCAGCAAAATAATTTTTGAATGCTTGACTGTCATTGAGAAAGTTCAGGGACAAAGGAAATGAAGAGAAGGAAAACTTAATTTAGACTGAGGAGGTTAGGAAGGCTCCCTGGAGGAGGTTAGACTTGACAGACTAGGAGGGGTTAATAAGGAAGAGGGCAGAAAAAGGCGGTGAGGGTGGGGCCCATGCAGAAAGAACAGCATGCACAAAATTCCATAGGCATGTATGTGTCTGTGTGTGCGTGTGTGTGTGAATGGAAGAGGCACAGATATAACACTTACGTAGCATGTTCTGGAAATTGCAATAAGCTAAGTTTCAAGATGCTAAAGCAGTGAGTGAGAAGCAAGGATGGGATAGAGCTAGAGGAGGCCACATAGGGTTCAGATCTCATGGGTTTTCTAAGTAATGCTACAGAAGGTGGGCTTCATTCTAAGGGTAAGGAGATCCACTGTAGGGTTTTCAGCAGGAAAGCAAAACCATCAGATAGGAGCTTCAAAAAGACTGCCTGACTACAGGGTAGAGGATGGACTGAAAAACGGCTGGAGGGAGGGAGGCCAGTTAAGAGGTTTTGCAGTAATCCAGACAAGACATAACCAATTAGGTGGACAACAGAATACAGAGAAAAAGCACAGATTTGAGAGAGAGTCAGGAAATAGAACCTGCTGATATCCATTGCCAACTGCATGTGGTGGGGAGTAAAAGAAGAGTCATGATTTTTTACTGAGCAGGTTTGAGCCCAAGCAGTCAAGCCCTTGCTCCTGTGCTGACTCCGGGGACCTGCCTCCCCAAGATTTGTGTATTAGTAATACTGAGAACCAGAGCCCTCCACACATATCTGAGTTCATTAACCACAGCTAGAAAACAGACCAGTGTGTTTTGTCCCGCCACATATGTCCTCGGCCTCCTTTCTGCCTCTGCTATCTGTCAGTCCACCTCAGCTTAACTGCTAACTGTGAGACCCACAGGAAGATGGTCAGATCTCAAGCCTAACCCCCAGCATTTCAAGCAGGCCAAGTCACCTCCCAGATGGAGGCTCTCAGAACTGCCATTTGCTCCATGGCCGAATGCAGCTTGTGACCCCTACTGTCCAGGGTGTTTCAAGGACCATGGCTGCAAAGTTGCTTCACTGGCCCATCCAGTGGCGCATACCCATGGGTCCACTCTAATCATATCTGATGCTCCCAGAAATGATAAGCATTACTGTTACCATTTGACAGGAAAAGAAACAGAGACAGTGTCGAGAAGTGTCTTATTTAAGGCCTTGCAGGTGTTTTCTTGGCAGAATTGGACTGACTATCAATCCCTATTCTTAATTTCCAACCCAGTCCTGTTTTGACTTGTGCATTCTCAAGGGTTAGGCAGAGTGACCTCTCTACCTGCCTGATACCCTCTCTGAACTGTGAACTCCTTCCAGGTATTTGTTTCTTTGCAACCTCCTCTGCACTCTCTTGTAGACTTCCCAGACAGACCTCGTGGTGTCATCTCCTTCAGGAAGCTGTCACTGAGTCCCTTCTTTGGAAGCAATATCCTTCTGTTTCCACAGCACTTGACTTTGGCTCTGATCTCAAGATCACCAGCTCTGCTAGGTATGATTGTTCTCTGCACGTGTTTCCCATCTCAGATTCAATGTTCTGTGCTGCAAGGATCTATATAACTAGTTTCCCTCAGATCCCTCCTCCTCCTCACAGTCTGATTCCAGGGTTTGGTATAGACACAGTCCCTAATAGCTGTCCTTGAGGCCATCATCCCCTCCCATAGCGACTACCACAATGACCTGTTAACCATGCTTTCTGAATTCAGCCTTGCCCCTTCCAATTCGTTTACTATCTTGCAGCCAGAACGATTCGTTAGTGGCTCAAAACAACATTAATTTATTTTATAGTTCTGTAGGTCAGAAGTATGACATGGGATTCTGGGCTAACTTCTAGGTGTCAGCAGAGATGACTCTTTCTGGAGGTTCTAGGGGAGAGTTGACTTCCTTGCCTTTCCCCCACTTCTTAAGGCTGTCCATATGGCTCATGGCCCCTTTCCTCCATCCTGAAAGCCAACCAAGGCAAATTGAGTCCTTTTTTTGAGACAAAGTCTTGCTCTGTCACCTAGGCTGGAGTGTAGGGGCGCCATCTCAGCTCACTGCAACTTCTGACTCCTGGGTTCAAGCGATTCTCCTGCTTCACCCTCCTGAGTAGCTGGGATTACAGGCATGCACCACCATGCCCGGCTAATTTTTGTATTTTTTAGTAGAGACGGGGTTTCCCCATGTTGGTCAGGCTGGTCTCAAACTCCTGACCTCATGATCTGCCACCTCAGCCTCCCAAAATGTTGGGATTACAGGCGTGAGCCACCACGCCCGGTCAATTGAGTCCTTTTCACATCACACACTCACTTCATCCTGTCCTCTGCCTCCCTCTTCCTCTTTAAAGATCCTTTTGATTTCATTGGGGCCACCTGGTTAATCCAGAGACTCTCTTCATCTCAAGATGAACTGACTGGCAACCCTATTCCACCTGCACTCTGAATGTTCTCCTTTCTGTGTAAGATAACTGATAACTTATTCATGGGTTCCAGGGATTGAGACATGGGCATCTTGTATTATTCTGCCTGTCACATTCTAGGTTTTTTTTTTTTTTTTAGTTTTCTTTTTCCCTAGGAGGACTTTGTCAATGCCCCTCCTTTCATTTGGGAGTTAGATGTTCCTTCTTTGTGTTTGTGCAGCCCATATTCTGCTGCTATGCTAGCATTTTCACACTGGACTGCTGTTCCCAGTCACCCTCTGTCTCCCTCATTGGACCATGAGCACTCGAGAGCAAGAATTACGTCTGTCTTATTCACTGCTGTGCACCCAGCCCTAACGCAGTGTCTGATGCATGCACTAGGGGCTCAAGTAGTGCTTATTCAATAAAGTGCTGAATGTCTCTTAGCTGAATGGCAATGTAGGGGAGACAATCCATTCAGCTGTGGTACTGCAGTTTCCCTCCCATGGGGCCTAGTCACTGCCTTATTCATCTCTGCCTCCTTTGCCATCCTTCCTTCCCTTCCCTAGATACCTAGCACACAGAATAACAAGTATCATTTTTAAAGCTAATATCTATTCATTGTTTACAATGTGCTAGACATTATTCTAAGGGCTTTGCATATACAATCTCATTTCACATGCCCAACAACCATGCAAGGTAAGCACTCTTGTTCTGCTTCTTTTTAGTGAGGGAGCAGAGACATAAAAGAGGAAAAATGCACAGAACTTATAAGGTGAGGTTTGAACAATTTAACTTCATATTCTTAAACACTATGCAAAAATATGCTGGCAAATGTTTAATTTTTCCCCAAATGAAATCCAGAAAAGTAAAGGTTGACTTGTTGTAAATACCGACGCTGGTTGAATGTCTTAGATGGATGCCCTTTGCTAATGTATATCATGTGTTAGGTTCTCTGCAGGCTTTCTTTCCAACCCTCTCAACAACCTTGTGAGTTAGGTATTATTATCTCCCTGCCAGAGGTGAGGGAACTGGGGCTCGGAAGGGTAAGAATCACTTTCCTGGAGTCATGTACAAGTGAATCAGGGCCACCTGCCTCCACTCTACCACCTATCTCTCCAACCATAGTCACACTGGTCTTCTTCCCTCTTTCCTGCCATCCTCATTTATACACAGGTGTGCATGAGCACACACACACACACACACACACACCCACACACATACACACACCACACATACCCCCATACATACACAGAGTCACAGTGAAGCCTGCGTTACACAAAGCACGTGTATTCCCTCTCTAAATGCAAAACAATTTCCATCAGTGGCACCAAACTCACTTAAGCATTCCAGGCATGGCTGTTACTAACTTCTGCCCTGGTAATTGCAATCCCTGAAATTGAAAGAAATTGCAGGCTAGAGAAACATTATCTTCTCCTCAGCCACTTCGCCCTCCATCTCCTTCCCTGTGTATTAGCACTGGGATTCTTGTCCTGTCATAACACTGAGAACAAGCTGGGCTGCTGTCACCAGGGCCTCTTCCAGAACTTTCCCCTCTACTCAAGGAAGAGAGTGAAAGGCCCTCACACCTTGACATGAAACTTTAGAGATGTGGCTGGAGAAAAGTCAACATTACTAGGCATTTTTCTGACAAAGTATTATCATTATGTCTGTTTTCCAGATGCTATAAATGAGATTCAGAGAGGAAGATTAGCCTTGCCCCAGAAGCTAAACACAAATTGAAACCTAATGATGGCCTCCTTAACAGATCTGTAGGGTCAGAGCAAATAACTCCCCGGTTCAAAGTGGCAGCTGGGCTCCTTGATGAGGGGGTACCTCTTAGTCCAGCCCTCCTGCTCCAGCTCCAGCCTTAACTCCAGGGCTGCAGGATGCAGACTACCTCCCTCAATCCCTGAGGGGTCTAGCTGCTTATTTTATCACAGCTAAGGGCAGAAGCCCATATCCCTGTAACTTTCAGTATGTTTCCAGTTCAATTAGGATCTTCATATTCCAGTGTTCTGAGTATTCTCTAATCTTAGGAATCCTCTATCCCACACCACTCTTTCACTACACACTTGTCAAGGGCAAGGCCTGGACTCCTTGTTCATATCATGGTTATCTCAGGGGTCTAGAATAAGAGCGGACACACAGTATGTAAAACACTTGCCAGATGAGTCCAGGGGTGAAGGCGACAAACTCTCCCTGAATCCTAGTGCATGTTATCATCATTCCTTATGCACCCAGTCCTGTCCTGGACAGAGAGCCAGGATGTCCAGGTTTTATCAAGCTGTGCCAATACCTTGCTATGTGATCTTGAGCAAGTCATTTCCCATCTCTAGGGAGTGTTTAAGCCCTGAGGTCATTTATTTGAATAATACAAGTGTCCCCACATGGCTCCAGTATGAAGGGCTAAGGGAAAGTTCTCAAGATGGGAAGACCTATTCTCATAGGTAGCTTGTGTCTTCTCTCTCACCTTTTTGGAAGCAGTTTTTGCAGTCACACACCCGCATTTGCATCCTGGTCCACCTCCCATCCCCTGTGTAGTTCTAGTTGGACAAAACATTGAACTTTTCCTGGGCCTTTGTTTCCTCATCAGAAAAATGGAAATAATAGTCATCCTTGCCTCACATACTTGCTGTAAAGATGAAAAGAACCCATAAAATGAATTGCTTTCAGAAGGCCTGAAAATAGCAGGCTCTCAATAAACGGTAGCTATTGCTGCTGTAAAATGCACCACTCTAGCGCGTTTTAATTTAACACACTCAAAAAGCTTGTTGTGATTAGGCATAAGAAGGATGCAAATGGACCTCAAACCCTTTTCTTCTCCTCCTGCCCTGACAGCATGCACAATTTGTCCAAGCCACATGAGAGAGCTATAATGAGAATACCGGACATATGGTCACTAATTTGGGATTATTTTCTTTACATCATGGGAATCCTTCCCCCCGTGCCACTGGTAAATTTGATTCTTTCCTAACTACAGAACTTACCCACAACCTCTGGTGGAGTTGGTAAAGCTAAAAGCGATGCTCCCGGCACCATAAGTTGAGTATCTCTCTTCCTATCAAGGCATGCACTGAAATTGCCATGGTTTGTCTGTTTCCCTACTTTTGGGGGGCAGAAACTAACTGATAGGGTTTGGATGTTTATCCCCTCCAAATGCCATGTTGAAACATAATCCCCAGCGTTGGAGGTGGAGCCTGTTGGAGGTGATTGGATCATAGGGGTGGATCCCCATGGATGGTTTAGTACAATGAGGTGACAAGTGAGTTCTCTCAGTTAGTTCACACAAGACCTGGTTGTTCAAGTGAGTGTGGCACCTCGCCTTCTCTCTCTTGCTCCCACTCTCGCTATGTGACATGCCCAGCTCCCCCTAGCTCCCAACGTGCTTATAAGCTTCCCAAGGCCCTTCCCAAAAGCAGATGCTGGAGCCATGTTTGTACAGCCTGCAGAACTATGAGCTAATCGATTCCTCCTTTCTTTAGAAATTACCCAGCCTCAGGTATTTCTTTATAGCAATGCAAATAGTCTAACACACTAACTGTGTTTTCTCTCTCCTTCTGCAGCTCCTAACAAAGTACTCGGTGCATACTTGGTATCCAATTCGAAAATGTTTGTAGAATTGAGCCTTCAGTAGACTGGACAGCAAATTAAAGAAAAAATAATGTTAAAAAACTCTTAAAGCAAAAGATAGAAAATAATCAAAGCCACGTTGTAACTGACCACACAGCATCAATTCGTTTGTTACTTCATTCCCTGTAGCAGTTAGAAAGAAAGAACTTTTTTGAATGTTAACATTTAAAACCAAGTCATAACATGGACTTTGGAATCAGAACATATGGCATAAATACAGCTGGTTTCAGTGTGAATTTGTGGCTGGGGTCACATTTCTGAAAGTTTCTTCTTCCCTTTTGTCTTTCCCACTCTCCCTGGGGCACCTTGGAAGTCTATCTATATAGCCACCTCTAATGATGAGAAACCTGCTGCAGTAGAAGAAAATCTAATGCAATTGCTTTCTTGTTCACTCTCTCTCTCTCTCTCTCTCTTTCTCCTCTTTCCCTCTCTCTCTTTTTTATTAGTCATTAGCAGTGGAGAAAGAAAACACCCAAAGACAATAGAAAGGCAGTAATATTCGCATGTGCTTTCTGCAACACTGCATAATGAGGAGCCCTGACCATCTCGTATTTTCCTTCTTGTTCAATTCCAACAGTCCTGTCATAAGTTGGAGCCACAAGCAGAACCCAGCTAGTGTGGACATTAGCCAGTTTGCTTCATAACAAAGGTGAAGTGTACATGCTGTTACAGGACAGTTGGAAATTATTGTTAAGTGCTCCTTAACACTAAGGGATATCAAGACTTTAAAAGGGCCTAGAAAAATACAAATCCAATCAATGAATAGAATTTTTGTTCTTTTCAAAATTTGACAGAGAAATGTAATTGAATCCAGTTTGTAAGATCCTGAATCCAGCTTCCCACCTTCTTAGATACTGGTTATGTTGCCACATACAATCACACAATTATGCTAAGCCTCAGGTTTGTCTATAATAACCTACTCCACTCATAGAGAGAGGGCCTTAAACCATACCTTTTACTAGATGTGCTACCCTAAGCAGGTTGTTAAATTTCAGGAGACTCAGTTACCTCACTCATAAAATGAGGATCATAATAGTACCTACTTTTATACATTCAATTATGAGGATTAAAAGAGACAATGCATATAAATAGCCTGTGTGGTTCATGGGTGGTAAAAGGAACAATAACTATAAACAGCCTATGTATATATTTGCTTGTGAGGTGGTTACTATTACTATGGTTATTTATTTCCTAGTAAGAAGTTCAGAGTTAAAGTTCTGCTTCCACTCTTGCAAGTTTGGACAAGTTAGCATTTCTTACTAAGTTTCAGTCTCCTGATATGTAATGGGGACAAAATAACAGTACCAGTGTTGCTGAACTGTTGTGGAATTAGCAAGATAATGCATGAAGCATGGCACCTCGCACATCATACTGTGTGCACCATAGGTGTTAACTATTGTTATTGTTATTACTATTATTATTAGAAATGTGATTTAGGCTTAAAAAAATAATATGCAGCAGAAAATCCCAGAGAATCAATAACAAAATACTGCTGGAATTAATAAGTGGTTATGACAAGCTTGCAGGACACAGATTTACATACAAAAGTCTATTGCTTTCCCATATGCTGACAGTAAACAATTATAACTTGAAATTAAAAACAAAACATCATTTACATTAGTACCAAAAAATAAAATACTTGGGTATAAATCTAACGAAATACATAGAAGATCTATATACAGAAGACTACATAACTCTGATGAAAGGAAATAAAAGATCAAAATAAATAAAAGGAGATTCCATGTTCATCTTCAATATTGTTAATATGTCAGTTCTTTCCAACTTGATCCATAGATTCAGTGCAATCTCTATCAAAATCCTAGTAAGTTATTTTGTAGGCTTGACAAACTGATTTTAAAGTTTATATGAAAAGGCAAAAGACATAGAATAACCAAGACAATATTGAAGAAGTAAAACAAAGTCAGAGGACTGACACTACCTGACATTTAAGACTTACTATAAAGCTAGAGTAATCAAGACAGTGTGATACTGGTGAAATGACAGACAAAGAGATCAATGGAACAGAATAGAAAGCACATAAATAGACCCATGCAAATCTAGTCAACTGATCTTTAACATAGAAGCAAAGGCAGTTCAATGGAGAAGAGGTAGTCTTTTTGACAAATGGTGCTGAAACAAATAGACATCCATGTGCCAAGTAAAAAGAAAGGATGAAGAAAGGAGAAAGAAAGAAAGACAAAAATCTAGACATAGATTCTACACTTCTCCCAAAATAAAAATAACTCAAAATTATTGTAAGTCTAAATGTAAAAACCTACAAAACTTCTAGAAGATAACATAGGAGAAAAATTTTGGTAACCTTGGATTTGATTATGTGTTTTTAGATACAACACCAAATGTATGATCCATGAGAAAAATTTGTTAAGTTGAACTTTATTAAAATGAAAACTGCCGCTCTGTGAAAGACACTTTGTTAAGAGAATGAAAAGACACGCTATAGACTGGGAATATTTGCAAAACATACATCTGCTAAAGCATATCCAAAATATACAAAGAATACTTAAAATTCAACAAGAAAACAAACAGTACCATTAAAAATGAGCAAAAGAGCTGAACAGACACCTCACCAAAGAAAATATACAGATGGCAAATGAGCATATGAATGTACACACATCATCCCATGTCATTCTAGAATTGCAAATTAAATGACAACAAAACACCACTATATAACTATTGGAATAGCTAAAATCCAAAACATTAACAACAACAAATGCTGGCAAAGATATGGAGAAACAGAAAGAGTTAATTGCTGGTGGGAATGCAAAATGGTACAGCCACTTTGGAGAATCGTTTGGCAGTTTCTTAAAAAGCTAAACAGTCTTAGCACAAAATTCAGCAATTGTATGCATTCCTTAATATTTACCCAAATGAGTTTAAAACATGTCCACACAAAACTCTGCACATGTTTATGTGATCTTACTCATAATTGCCAAGACTTGGAAGCAACCTAGATGTCCTTTAATAGGTGGTTGAATAAACAAATATCCATATAATGAAATATTATTCTGCAACTTTAAAAAATGAGCTACCTAGCCACAAGAAGACATGGAGGAATCTTAAATGCACATTGCTACAGGAAAGGGCTTCATACTGCATGGTTCCAACTATATAACATTGTGGAAAAGGCAAAGCTACAGAGACAGTGAAAAGATCAGTGGTTGCCAGGAGTTCAGGGAGAGAGGCAGAGAGAGGAACAAGTGGAGCACAGGGGATTTTTAGGGCAGTGAAAGTATTCTGTATATTCTGTATGATACTGTTGTGGTGGATACATGATATTATGCATTTGTTCAAACCTATAGAACTATACAACACAAAAGGTAAACTGGGGGCTTTATTAACTAATATTGAATCATATATTGGCTTATCCATTGTACACATTTCACAACACTAATGCATGGTGAATAATAAGAGGAGAAACTGGAAGGAAAAGTGGAGATAATATATGAGAGCTCTGTACTTTCTGCTTAATTTTTCTATAAAGATAAAACTGCCTTAAAAATAAAATATATTAATTTAATAATAACATGCATAGTCTAGGTATTTTTTGTAGTAAATTCCATTGTTACAAAGTGGGAGTCAACGAACTATACATCTCTAGGCAAACTGATGTCCACCTATTTTTTTTATTATACTTTAAGTTCTGGGGTACATGTGCAGAACGTGCAGGTTTGTGACATAGGTATACACGTGCTATAGTGGTTTGCTGCACCCATCAACCTCAACCCATCTACATTACGTATTTCTCCTAATGCTATCCTTCCCTGACCCTCCCACCCGGTGACAGGCCCTGGTGTGTGATGCCTACCCCCCCGCCTACCCCCGCTGTGTCCATGTGTTCTCATTGTTCAACACCCACTTATGAGCAAGAACATGCGGTATTTGGTTTTCTGTTCTTGTGTTAATTTGCTGAGAATGATGGCTTCCAGCTTCATCCGTATCCCTGCAAAGGACATAACTCATCCTTTTTTATGGCTGCGTAGTATTCCATGGTGTATATGTGCCACATTTTCTTTATCCAGTATATCATTGATGGGCATTTGGGTTGGTTCCAAGTCTTTGCTATTGTGAACAGTGCCGTAATAAACATATGTGTGCATGTGTCTGTATAGTAGAATGATTTATAATCCTTTGGGTATATACTCAGTAATGGGATTGCTGGGTCAAATGGTGTTTCTAGTTCTAGATCGTTGAGGAATCGCCACACTGTCTTCCACAATGGTTAACATTTACACTCCCACCCACAGAGTAAAAGCATTCTTATTTCTCCACATCCTCCCTAGCATCTGCTGTTTCCTGTCTTTTTAATGATTGTCATTCTAACTGGTGTGATGTCCACTTATTTTTGTAAATAATGTTGTACTGGAACACAGCCACATCCATTTGTTTTTGCATTGTTTATGGTTCCTTGGGTATTACACTGGCAGAGTTGAGTAGTTTTGGGAGACACCACGTGTCCTAGAGCTGGAAGTGTTACTATTTGACCTTTTACAGAAAAAGTTTGGCAATCCCTGTTGTATAGACTTTTAAGCTGAAAAGTGTGTTTAGGAGTTGTTTAGTTTAATTACCTAAAAAAATAAAAATAAAAATGCTGGAATTCTTGCAACCACATCATTCTGGGAGGAAAAAATTTATAGTCTAACTTCTCCAACAAATATGAACTTCGATGCAATAATCTCAAGATTATTGTGGGAGAAATCAACTTCTCTTCCCTTGCTATTCCTGTAACCCACCAGGCCCACATCTTCTGATCTAGAAATAGCATGTCAGAGTAGAACCTGGACATGGACTCATCACTCACAGCCTTCATTCTGAACCAGTTTTTGTCACTCAAACCCACCCTGCTTCTGAATTTCTTGATGCTAACTTTTGCTCATGCCCCTGCCACCAACTCCTGCTTCCAATTTTTAGTTTCAATGCCAGATCTGGGTTCCCCAGCTATGGCCTAAGCTCCTTTGGATCCATTTAAATGAAAAATGCAATGATAGGCTAAATAATGACCTTCAAAGATATTCAGGTTCTAATTCCTGGAACCTGTGAATGATACCTTACGTTGTGGGCTGAATTATCCCCTCTCCCCTGCAAAAAGAAAATCCTCATATACTGAAATTTTCAGAGTCACCCCCTCCCTGAGAACTGCAGAATGTGTCTGTATTCAGAGATAGGGCCCTTAAAGAGGTAACTGAGTTAAAATGAGGTCATTAAGATAGGTCCTAATCCAATCTGACTGGTGTCCTTTTAAGAAGAGGAAAATTGGACACATTGACAGCAGGAATGTGCACACACAGAGGAAAGACCAGGTGATCACACAGAGAAAAGGTAGCCATCTGCAAGACAAGGAGTGGGGCCTCGGAAGAAACCAGCCCTGCTGATGTCTTGATCTTGGACTGTTAGCCTCCAAAACTGTGAAAAATAAATTTCTTTTGCTTAACCCATCCAGTTGGTGGCATTTTGTTTTGACAGCCCTAGCAAGCTAATGTATGTTATGTGGCAAAAGGGACTTTGCAAAGGAACACTCTACTAGTCTAACTTTCCATCTGCATTAAATCAAAGATTTAAAAATGGGGAGAGTATCTGGATTATCTGTGTGGACCCTAAGCACCATCACGTATATCCCTGTAAGTGGCAAACAGAGGACTATCTGAGTACGGAAGAGACAGAGGTGATGTAAACATGGAACAAGAGATTGGAGTGATGTGGCCACAAGCCAAGGAATGCTGACAGCTGAGTGAGACAAGTAATGGCTTTTCCCTGGGAGCGTCCAGAAGAAAGCCCTCCTAATACCTTAATGGTAACCCTACAAGACTCAGTTTGGTTGTGGCCACCAGAACTATGAGTGAATACACGTGTGTTTTTTTAAATTACTAAGCCTGTGGTAATTTGTTACAGTAGCTATGTAAAACTAATGCATGTGCTTTTTCAGATAAAAATTGTTTGGGACTTAGTTTGTCCTCCTCCACAGTCACTCAACTTTCAAGCAGGCATCAGACAGCCACTTAACCACTGTCCTGTCCAAATGAGAGCAGCATGCTGATTTAAGCTACATTTCTAGGAACTCTGCAGAGCGCAAGCTCTAGGGGCTCAAACTTAGTCTTAACAGATGCCAGAGCTAACGGTCTCAGACCTATTACAGAACCTATCTAAACCTCAATTTCCTAATCAGTAAATGTGGATCAAATTATCAACATTCTAAGGTTGTTGTGATGATTTTAAATGATATAAGTCACAGAAAGAACACATTTTCTGGAATAAAGTTATTTATATTCTCAACAAGTAATATTAATGATTTCTATCATTAAATTGTTTGGGACTCTCCAGTAATTCTGAGTCTAACAGATTTCCATTTCCCAAAGCCACTGAAAGAACTTGCAAACCCATGACTTGGGGCTTAGCTCTGGTACCTATTCAGTGAATTTGTACCAATAAATATTTATTCTAAACCCTACCCCCAACTCCCTTCCACTAGTCAGCCTTCTTCTAGCAGCAGCTGGAAAGTCAGCTCAATTTGGCCTCCATCCCTGTTACTTCCCTCTCTCATTCCTTGGTATCTCCAGTTATCTATAAGATGCTCGGAATAAAACACACACACACACACACACACACACACACACACACACGGTCATTGGCGAGTTCAGTCCTGCTATTTTGCACTAAGGGAAACTGAGTGGCTTAAATTCAGAAAGGCAAAGTGATGTACTCAAGGTCACAGAGCCAATAAGTGACAACTCTGTGATTAAAGTCCAGGTTTCCAGGGTGCTGTCTATTACGCCACACTGTGTCTCACTTGCTAGGTCTGTCTCTCCAAATCCTCCACCCTGAAGTAGAGTGCTTCCGCCTACAGCTCCTGCTGAAATGGGAAAAGCGTTTCCTGTCCATAGGCCAGTCCCCTCTCCTTCCCTCTTTTGAGGACTCCTTTCCTCAGGACAGTTCTTAGCGAGGAAACTGATAAGAGGACTCCAAGCAGGTGGTGCAAAGTTGTGAGTCGCCATGCCCTTGTGTTGGAGAATATGGCAACACACCTAATAGTCCTCCTTCCCCGCAGGAAGCCAGGAAACCAGCACTTACCCGGAGTGCCTTCCCGCTCTGTCAGCAATCCAGACCATATGGTTAATTAGCTAAAATTTGCGACTGCATCTGTGAAGCTATTTTTCTTTTTGGCATGCGTGAACTTAATTACCGAAGACATGAGAAGTTCCTGGCCCACTGGGATCATGGTGGGCATGGGTGTCACAGAACAAGCCCATGGCTCAGGGTGTGAGATATGTGGGTGGTTGAGAGTTTGAGAAATGGAGGATAGAGAGAGTCTCTTGACTGGAGGAGGATGGAGTCTTTCTTCTGGTGTTTATGTAGACATATTAGTAGAGAATTTCATTGTGAGACACAATGTCACAAGGGCCCCCATCTGTGTATGTTAACAAGCATCCTCAAAAAACAGTCAAACCCCTTGCATGGTAGAATGTAGGGCTCATTGTCTTATTACCCACTGCTCTGCAAATTCTATCATTACGTGCTCCACAGAATATTTATCTTCCCAGAACATATCACCGTCTCCCCAGCACATAGGACAGGGCCTGTAACGTAGAAGGTGTCCAGTAAAGATGGCTGATTGGCCCAATGGATGAGACCAATCATCTTCTTCTGAGCCTTCAGTTTCTCATCAGTAGAAGGAAGATCATAAAAAAGTTACACGCTGCCATTTGTTGAGGATTAAATGAGATATAGTACATAGAACACCTATCACAGGCCCTGATATAATGACAGGTGTTTGATAAGAATTTGTTGAATGAATGAATGAATGAATGAGCAGCAGATTCAAACAGAAACTGAATGCCATTACTAGAAGAAGCCTGAGAGATAAAAATCTAGTCCAGTCCCTCCACTGTGCCTCAGTTTCCTCCCCTGTAAAATGAGGCCAATAAAATCACCTCCTTTATTGGATTGTTTGGGAATCAAAATAGCAATGTAGAACTTTTAGAAGAGTGCCTGGAATGTAGTAAGAACTCAATTAATATTGCTACTGTTGTTGTTGTGAATAATTGAAAATGGGAAAACTCATTGCTAGCAAAGAAAAAGGCCTTGCCCAAAGAATAGCAGTTTGTGGTGTGTCTGGCATTGTAACTTGGAGCTCCTTCTCTCAGTTCATGCTGCTACTTCCTAGGCAGAAGGGGCTTCCATGCCAGGAGAGTGCCAGGGCTCACAGGACAGACATGTGCCAGCTCTCAGGGGTCACTGGTATGACGAAGGAGACGAACTCCCCTTTCCCTCTTTGGAGGACACCCAGGCTAAGAAGTAAGGTCCAAGGTTATTTTGGACATTATTGACAGAAGAATCTTATCTATCAGGAGCTCTCTGATGCTTCCAAACATAGTTTTGCAGATTGTGCCACAGCTGAGAGGGCAAATGGAGACTGAAATTCATCCCTGTTCTGCAAGCCAAGCTTAGTGCCTATGCAGGGATGTGTCTCCTTTTTTCAATTCACACACAGGCAGTGTATTGGCAGCTATGGCCTCGGAGCTTTCTCTGGGATCAACGGACAGCTTGAGGGCAGGAGAACTTGAACCCCAAGAACACTGGGGCAGGTGTTACATGGGACCAGGGCCATTGTCTGTTATACTCATCTTTGTATTCCCAAGGCTGCCTAGTATAGTGCCTGGCTTAGTGGACACAAACACATGTTGGATAAATAAGCCACTGTGTTTATTTTATTTTATTTTATTTTTTTTAGAGACAAAGTCTTGCTCTGTCACCCAGGCTGGAACACAGTGGTGCTATCATGGCTCACTGTAACCTTAAACTTCTGGGCCCAAGCATTCCTCCTACCTCTGCCTCCCAAGTAACTGGAACTACAGAAGTGCACCGCCATGCCCTGCTAATTTTTTAACTCCTTTGTAGAGACAAGGTCTCCCCCATGTTGCCCAGGCTTGTCTTGAACTCCTAGGCTCTAGCTATCATCCCCATCTCAGCCTCCTAAAGGGCTGAGATTCCAGGTCTGAGCCACCACGCCTGGCCCATGGCATTCTTAATAGCTATCATAGACTCTACCACATGGTATGGGCCCAGTTTGTGCTGGATAAATGGATGACTGAAGAAAAGCGTGTGTGAGAAATTATTTCCTAGACCTTTAGCCCTATAGAGTAAAAGCAGATAATTTATTGAGGGGCACTGAGCTGTAAACATTTTCTACCTTAAGTCTCACAACATATATAACCGATTGTTCACAATTTACCTATGAGAGCTATGAGGCTTAATAAGGTGGAGGGATTTGCCTGTGGTCATACAGCTCCTAATGAGCAATAACAATCTCGGAACCTGTGTTTTGCTGCTACCAGTGCCTGTTTTCACGACTATGCTCTTCTCTTCTGGGTCACTGACTTGGCTAGTGAGAAATACACCATTCCCTCTGTCTGCTATGCTATTTCTTTCTGCTTGTATATTGATGACTGTTTTACTTCATTTAGGCCTCTGCTTAATTGTCACCTCCTCCAAGAAGCCTGCCACAATCACCTTGTATGAAGTAAAACTTTCCAATTCCTTATCCTTCTTTATTTTTCTTTATATCACTTACAACCACTGAAAATACACGTTGATTTTCTCTCTGCTGCTGCCCCAACCCCATCTCTTCCCAGAATGTTATTTCTATGAGGGCAAGGACCTTAATCTCTCTTGTTAACTGCTGTTTTACCAACATCCAGAATGGTACCTGACACATAAGCCTGCTCGGCACCTGTTTATGAAATGACTGACAGGATGACTGAATAACCTTGGGTCAGGTAGTTAAATATCTGTTTAATGTCAGATATGATCTTTCTCTTGCAGGACCCTGGTTTCTTTATCAATCAGAAAAGATACAAAGCACCAGACCTGAGGCTTCCCTATAAATATGGGAAGGGCTATCAGGACGGGTTTAGGAGCTTACCAAAAAAAGTAAGATATCATTATTATCATTGTTAAGCACGTGTGCACACACTCCATGGACACAGATCTTTCAACCTCTCCAGGTAGAAAATCCCAGGTGACTGCCAAAACTTCCCTGCCTTGCCAGGGCTGAGATGCACAGGCTAACCTCAAAGTGCCAGCTTTTGCCACACCCAGGAGAAAAGCCTCCACTAAGCCAAATCAGTGTCTCAGTGTTAAGACTGTTTTTTGAACAGAAAAGTATGGGGCAGCTTTTGTGGCACCAACACTTGGTGGCCACATAATATTGGGTGAGTCACTTGCACAAAACCAAAGTAACGGTAACACCCATCTTTGAGGGCACTTGCTAGAATCAGATGAATGAATGATTTTGAAAACACTTTATGACATACAAAGCTTAACACCGATGTAAGACCTAACCTTATATATGAAAGCCAGGCTGAGCAATTCAGACCTGATTGTGACTTGGGAACAATGGGAGGATTCCTAGCAAGGAAGAGACACACTAAGGCACATCTTTGGGAAGCAAACCTGGTAGTGTGTGCAGGCTGGGTCTCCTCTGCTGTGGGTTCCTTTTTTACCTTCTAGATTGTGCCTGGTGAAGGGGGAGGGGAGAGAGGTAGAGTCTGCAGTGTGGGAAATCCCACTTTGACTCTACCACTTGCAGAAGGGAGTGGGGGTGGCAGGGAACAGGCTTGGGTGACAGGCACCACTTGTGCCACCCTGATTAACTGGGAAAATGCAAATCTGCACTTCCTTCCCCGCCGCAGCTAACAAGATAATGAATATTTTCATCAGCTGCAGAGAATACAAACATCTGTAGGAACACCAAACCTACTCTCAAGGGTTGGGGGAGGAGAGGAGGACGCGGAGGTGGGGAAACGCAGCTTCTCTGCAGATTTAGGGAAGAGGAAATGTGCTCAGATACTGGAAGGATGGTTGGGAGCTGGAAATGGGCAGCTCTGGCTGGCGTCTCCTGTGCATGGTACAACGGGGAATAGCTAACTGTCCGCCATCCCTCATATCTGCTATTTATTTGTGGTTGTGCATGTTGTCACTTTGTCCATCAACCTTCAATTTATTCATCTGCACCTGCATCGATCCCTCTGCCCTTCCAGTCATCAAGTCACCAGATGCTGAATGCTACTGTGTTCCAGGCATGAACCTAGGCTCTCAGAGTACACAGTTAAATGAGACATCCCTTATCCTGTTGTCTTAAAGTAGCTCATTCATTCACTTAATGATTAAATGCTTATTCAGGAAGTACCTACTGTGTGGTGGGTACTCATAATCCTGTTGAGATAGACATGTGAACTGGCCTACTCTTGGAGGTGCTCTCTGTGAGAGAAGAGTGCAGAGTAGGAAGGATCACTTAGCCTTTCATGGAAAAAGGGGTTCAAAGAAGACTCCTGGAGGAGTTGGTGGACTCCTGATGTCAATCAAGGATGAATTAGAGTATTTTAGGCAGAGAAACTAGAAGAGCATTCCAGGTAGAGGGAACAGCATGTACAAAGTCAGGTAGGCATGAGGAATCCCAGGGAACTACAAGCAGCTCTGTAGAAATGGATGATAGCAGGTAAGACAAGGGGTGGGAACAGTGACGGGAGACACTTGAGAGATGGACTTGAGTCCAGGTGTCTGGAACTGGGTCCACCAAGATAAAGAGGTTAGACTTTATCCTAGGCACAATGAGGAGGCCCTGATGAGCTCTGAGCAGGGGAGTGATCTAATGAGACTTGTATGTTAGACGATCACTCTGGCTGCTATATGAAGAATGAATTGGAGTGAATTCAGGATGAAGAAGAGCAAGGGGGCTGTTGAGGATTCCTGTCCCTTATGCAATATTCAGAAAGGTTTGGAGAGAACACTCTATGGGTATTAGTGAAGATTCATAGATGTGGACATACAGCTTTGCCATTTAATCAGGTCTAGTCTGTGGCTGTGCATAGCTCCCTGAGAGTGAGGGGCTACAAATAATTCCTCCTTTGTGGAGTTTTCAGTGAAGAACTAATGAGATAATTTGTGTCAAAGTGACCTACAAGGTCTAAGGCACTGTTGAAATATTAGTTATTAGTTATTTAATTATAGCTGTAATATGTGCTGTAATCATTACTTTACTCTGTCTTTCATTCTTATAGTTGATATTCAGAAATGAAAAATGGTACAAAATTGGAGCCTCAAGGTCCCGGTTTTGTCACTTGTTGTCTGTGAGCTTAGAAAATCCCCTGCATCTCTGTGCTTCAGTTTCCACATCTCTGAAATGGGGATGATATTTTTCTCTTTGTCTATCTTGCAGGGACTCCAAGAGGAACTAATTTGGGTAACTAACATTCCAGTGCTTTGAAAAACATAAATGCTTAGCAACTTGAAGAAGGTGGATGTGGACTCTTATCTATTGAATACCTGTCATGATCCTCACTTTTGTAGATTAGGTGTTGGCAAACTATTAACTGCAGGCCAAATCCAGACTTCTGCCTGTTTTGTATATACCGTAAGTTAAGAATGGTTTTTACATTTTTTATTGCCTGGAAAAAAATTAAAAGGTAATCATATTTTGCGTGACATGTGAAAATTATATAATCTTTAAAATGTAGTGTCCATAAATAGAGTTTTATTGGAATGCATTCACAACACACTGAGTGAATGGGTGGCGGGATGGATTGGCTTCCATGGAAGAGTTGTCTGTGACTGTTTTGCCAGTGCAACAGCAGAGCTGATTACTTGCAACAAAGATCATGCAGCTGGAAAGCTCAAAATATTTACTATCGAGGCCTTTTCAGAAAGTTTGTTCATCCCTACTTCAGACATACTGACTTATTTGATTGTTGCAACCCTGTGACATTGGGATTTGTTATTTCTCTCCATTTCACAGATGATGAAACTGAGGCTCAGAGAAACTGGCTCATTTGCCCAAAGAGATACAGAATAAAAACTACTTCAATTCTATGACTACTTTATTCCAATGTCTGTTCTCTTTTTACTTCACCATGATGCTCTCATAAGGGGCCAATCTTCCTCCTTTTCTGAGGACCCCCGATAATCATGGATTCAGTGTCTGTCTTCTCCTCCAGACTACAAACTGTGTGAGGGTAGAGACTGAGACAATCTTGTTCACCACTGTCTATGCAATGTTGAGCATGGCGCTTGGCATGTAGTAGGTGCTTAACAGTAATTCTTGCTGTTTTGGACACATGTGGCTAGGGGTAGCCATTTCATTCTATCACAATCCCCCCCAGCATTTATGAGTATTGGTTTGAAATTTATAAGGTATACTCATTTTCTCCTTTCCTTTTTGGAAGTGAGTATAACTCTGCCCCCTGAGTGCAGCAATTTGGAGACATTAGCACACCTTCTCTTCACACAACTCAGGGCCCCTGAAAACCATCTTCAAATACCCAAAACTTCTCCTCCAGGCCAAACCCATCACTCAGACTTCCCGCAAAGAGGCAAGAGAATACCTATGGAAGGTGATGTGCTGTAAGAAAACACAGCCTGCGTTTGTTTAAGGATGTAGAGTCAGCTAGACCTGGATGTTCATCCCAGCTCCCACAATGACTGGCTGTGTGACATAGGGCAACGTCTTTCACCTCTCTGAGTTTCTTTCTTTATGGTAAAGTGGGGACACTAACCCCAGCTGTCAGGGTTACAGAGAGGACTGAACAGGACGATAGGTTGAGAATTTGCATTCCAGCATCTGGTTCATAGTAGATACTCAGAAAGCTCTCCTATGCTTTCTTTTGCTGCAACATGCAGAGCACTGAGCTAGGCCATTGTGGGTGGGTGTCTGTGAGAGGGTGAGAGAGAGAAACAACCAGATAACTCCAGCACCAGCAGGGTAAGAGTGCTGCAGAGGAAGCCCAGAGAAAGAGAAACAGGATATAGCTTTCACTGAGCTTCCCTTGGGAGCCAAATATTCTGGACACATCACTCATAGAACCTCTGAGTCTTTCCAACACTCCTGTTATATAAGGTGCATTTTTTTAACCTCATGGATAAGAGAGCTGATCAGAGAAATCACACGTCTGGGCCAAGGTCATACAGCTAGTGTGGCAGAGGTTGTGATGCTCCGGCCAGATTCCCTTTGAGCGGGGACTGGTCCCAGATGCTGGGTGTGTCGTTAGCATGCAGTCTTTAGCTGTCAGCCCTTATGGGGACTGCCTCAACCTCACCTAAGGTCCTGCCCCTGCTCAGTATGATCCACAACCATGACTGGTTATTGCAGGAGTATCAAGATCTTAGCCCAAATGTCTTAGCCCAATTTAAGCCAATGCTGAAGAACCTCCTTAGCCCTGAGCTTCCTGTGGGGTTGGCTGAGGTTGTCATTGAGCCTGCAGGGCAGCTGAACTTCTTCTCCCTGGTCCTCCTTCTGCCCTATCCCTTCCACAGTGTCAATGCCAAAGCCACTCCTGAAAAAACATTGTGCTTGTTGAACTCAGATTCTGTTTTCTTAGCAAACCCAACTTGCAGTGATAGTTACTCAGTGATGAAACTAACATTTGAAACACATCTATTTATTTCTCCATTTAACCTCTTTCTGTGGATAACTTCATTACTATTAATAGATAAAGTCATTCATTCATTTACTTATTCAAATATTTCCAGAATCATCCAAGAATTGTGACCCCTTTCTTAATCCCTGCCTTCAAGGAGTTTAGAGTACAATAAGCTTACATTAGTTGTTTCTGATATAATTGTCTTCCTACTTTATGTGAGTGCTGACATCTGAGAACTTTAAGTGTCCTTGTTATTTTAATTGGAAGTTGAGGGCAGTATAAATTTTAAAAAATAATAATGGTCTAATGCAGACATCAGTCTAATCCTCAGTTCTTCTGAGAGGCCCCCACCATACCTTTGTATCTGCATGTGCCTGCATACTCAACCCCACCACTTCGGATTTTGTCTCTGTTTTCCTCCTCATTTAATTCTGTGTCAATCCTCTTTATCTTTGAGAGACACTGTGTGAAATGCTGATACCTCTACAAAATGCCTGCTAATGACAAATTTGAGGACTGAAACAGCATGGGCTGAATTACGGTAATTCAGCCCAAGAGGGTTCCTTCTGAGCAGAGGCCAAATTCTACCTGAGAGCATCATCCGATGTGGCAGAGCAGCCTAATGAACCTTTCCTTGCAGAGAAAGCCCTGCTCTCCTTCTCTCTCTGCATTCATCAACCAGGCACCCTGCAGCTGAGTGCATAGACAGCTCCTGGTACCAGAGTCTTGGACTAGGCAAGGTCCCCAGGTTATTCAAAACCCCTTCCTCACAACAATACCATCTACCTCCAATCTAGCTAGCTCAGTACTTTCCTTAAGCCACCACATTAGGGACTTGAAGTGTAAACTAGTTTGACCTTTCTTAAGGGTATGTGATATTGGGTATCAACATTTAAACATGCATATCTCTTGCCCAAGAGGTTTTGCTTCCGGGATTTATCCTAAGAAGACAAGCAGACAAGTGTGCACAGCTGTATTTACAAGGATGCTTACCGCAACATAGTTTATGATAGTCGAAAGCTGGAAACAATCTAAATGTCTATCAGTAGGTGATTGATTAAATGAATTATAAGTCTAGATAATAGAATACTGTGCAGGCATTAAAAATACAACTGATCTTCAAAAATTTGAAGGGAAAAATCTCTAGGGGGTATTATTAAGTACAAAAAAATACAAGTGTACACTGTACCATCCTTACATGTTTCTGTATATAATGTGTGACTGCAAGCACACAGTGACACTTGGAAGGAAGTCCACTAAAATATGAAGGTGGTCACCAGCATATGGAACTTCGGAGTTAAAACTTGCTAATTTTTAGAAATAGTGTTTGGATTTTCTACAGAAACATATGTTAATTTTATTGGGGGAGGGAATAAGCATTGTGTGGCATTGGACAAATAATTTTCTCTTTCAATACTGAGTGAAAAGGGGGCTGATATTATCTGTCAATATAACTATTAAATATTAAAAGAAAATGTATCTAAGATGCTTAAAACAGAGCCTAAAACAAGGCAAGCCTCCATTTATGGTCACTGGTAATAGTTATTATAAAGATCCCGGGGTAGGGCAGACATCCTATACAAATGGCCTAAAACTATGACAAAGAGACGACAACCCCGCTGGGTCAAACTTCAGCCCTCTTACCCCCATGGGTATATACGCACAAATACACACATGTACTGACACACACACTCATCTCACATTCACAAAACACCAGTTACCCTCACATACACTTAACCACACACAGTCACATCACACAAGTTCACACTCATGCACACATATACAGGCATACATTCACACACATGCCCTTACACAATTCACAATCATACACACAAACACACATTCACACTCACAAACACACACATTCATGCTCACACAAACACACACACAAGCACACACATTCACAGCAACATACACATAAACGCACACACTCACATACCCAAACACATGCATTCACACTAAACACATGCATTCATACTCATACACCTAAACAGTCACATCACACACAAGTATACATATTTACAGTCAGATACCTATAAATATACCCACATTCACACTCACATACACAAATACATACATTCACACTCACACACACATTCATACTCATACACTTAAACAGTCACATCACACACACAAGCTCACACATTCACAGTCACATACACATAAACGCACACACATTCATACTCATATACATCTAAACACACACACATTCATACACATATGCTTGAACACATACAGTCACATCACACACATGAACACATCTTCATACTCATACATAAACACACACATTCACAAACATACACTTAAACACACACAGCCACATACACACAAATAAACACACACATTCACATTCACATACACTTAAACACACACATTCATATTTACACATAAACACACACATTCATACTTATACACCTAAACACAGTAACATCACACACAGAAGCATACACATTGATAGTCACAGCAACACACACATTCACACTCACACATAAACACAATCATACTCACATAGTTAAAACAGTCACATCACACACAAACACATACATCCATGCTCATATACAGTTATGCATACCCAGACATACACATATAAAAACACACGATCCTACACACACACACACACACACACACATACACACAGAGGTGTGCATGCTTAGAAGATGGAGAGTACGAGGCCTGAAGAATTGACTCAATGGGAACCCGCCCCTTCCCTGCCTGCCAACCTACTCACACCCTAGGTACCCTCCACACAGTCTCCAGCTGCTTTTTGCTGGCTCCCAGAGCTTATCTCCCTATGATGGGAGGGAGGGGTAGAGGTGAGGGCGATTGTTCGGGTTTAATTAAGCATGCCACCCAGAGACAGGTTTGGAGGATGCACTGTAAGACACATTCCGCTGAACTCAGAACCTCTGTTCTCTAGGCGTATGCAGGGCTGACAAAACATTTCAAAGCAGAGGAGAACATTAGGAATGGAGGGAGCTGACAGCTCCTAATAGCACAGTAACAAGGAGACACTAATAAAGCATGTGGCTGTGAGCTGAGCAGCTCCAGAGACAGATGGAGACTACAGGCCTTCTTCAAAGGCATGTTGGCAATGCATGGACCTTGCTTTTGGTGACTTCTGTCCTCCACACATCACAGAACAGGGATAGAACCTCCTGGTGTACTATGCGCAGAACCCTCGTGAGCAGGGGTCCCTGCAGCCAGCACTAGCAGATCCATCCTTGCTGAGAGCCCTGTCAACAATGATGGGGAACACAGTGCAATGGAGCAATGCAGTAAATATCTCCAGAAGGAAGAAAAGCAGAGAGGGAGAAAGGAAGAAAGTTCTCCATTTCCTAATGGCATATCTACAGTAAAAGAGTACTAAGTACCTCCATAAGCAACCCATGCAACTATTCATAGATCTAGTTATCTTTTCAAGACAAATGTTACTAAACACCTACTTTGTGCCAAACTCTATGCATTGAAGATGAAAACAAAATGAAACAAATCCGAAAAATAAAAAAGACCCTGTCTTCAAGCACTTAGCAGTCTAGTAGGGGAATCATACAAGTAAAAAAGACAATTAGAATATATCGTAAACTCCCAAATCCAATGCTCTCTCTCCACTTCCTTGTTAAATTCTTTTTTGAAAAAAGAGTTATGTCACTGATTCCAATTTCTCACCACTCATCCTCACCCAACCCATTCCTATCTGCTTTTTGCCATATTTATTCCACATATCCCACCTTACCATGGTTATTGATGACCTCCAATTTGCCAAAACTGCTGGTCTCCATCTTTGTCTTAGGTGACCTCTGAGTAGCCTATGACACAGAGGACCAAACTCTCCTCGAGAAGCATGTTCTCCTGGAGATCCTATGACTTCCCAGCATCTGGTGTTTCTCTGCCTCCCTGACCCCTCCTCCATCATCTTGGCTGACTTTTTGTTTTCTTGTCTCCATTTCCAAATAATCTTTCTGAGTTCTTTTCACTACCTAGATTTCCCCTAGACAATTGCTATGATCTGAATGTTTCTGTCCCTGAAAAATTAATATGTTGAAATCCTAAGGCCCAAGATCATGGTATCAGAAAGTGAGGACTTTGGGAAGTGATTAGATCATGAGGGTGGAACCCTGTTAAATGGGTTTAGTGCCCTGAGAGACCCCCTTGCCTCTTCCACCATTTGAGGATACAGCAAGAAAGCACTGTCTGTGAGCTAGAAAGTGGGCCCTCAACAGACAGCAAATCTGCCTTGATTTTGGACTTCCCACCCTCCAGGACTATAAGAAATAAATTTATGTTGTTTATAAGTTATCCAGTTTATGATATTTTCTATGGGAGCACAAATGAATTAAGAGGACAATCTCATGAAAACTATTTTAAAATCATCTATGCTCTGGCGACTACTAAACGGGTAAGTTTGGGACTCAACTGTGAGGTGTATTTGCCTATCAAATGAAGTTATTATGACCAATTGGATATATCTTACCTTACTGTAAAGAAAGACCCAAGCTGGAGATACAGACTTGAAAAACAACATATATGGGATGCTCTGAAAGTCTGTAGCCCAGAGAAAATGTGTGGGGAGAGATGACAAAAATACTAAGCCTAAAGCCCCCAGAAGGCTGGGGAGTGTCTAAAGAGGCAAAAAGAAAACCAGAGGTGTGCTATACAGAGAAGTCAGGGAATAAGTTTTCAAATGAGTAAACAATGGTACTAAATAAAAGAGTTGGGATGAACTGAAAGCGAATTATGTGTATTGGATATAACCATAAATTGGTGCACTTTTGGCCTTGGGAGAAGCAGTGACTGCGGGTGATGAGTGTAGAAGCCAGACTGTGGTGGGCGGGAGAGTAAGTGGGAAGTGAGGAAGTGGAGACCATTTGCATAGATTTCTCTTTCTAGAAGGCTGGCTGTGAATGGAAGACATAAGGTGGTAGCTAAAGGCAAATGAGGAGGGGATGAGATTGGAGATTTATGGGCTGAAGGAAAAGAACATGAGAGAGGGATATGCCTAAGACAAAAGAAGTTATTAATGACATTGTATTCCTTAAAAGATTTGGGGGGTGGGATAAGTATTAGGCAGGAGAAGAAACACCTGTTCCCCTAAGGCAGGAAGAGATGCAAGAATAAATGTGCATGTGGCACAAGAGAAGAAAGTCTGAAAGTTATGCTCTTTCTTGCCTGATGACCTCACTTGTATTTTGTCTTTAAAATAGTGGATGAAACTGGGCACAGCGGCTCATGCCTATAATCCCAACACTTTGCAAGGTCAAGGCAGGAGAATCACTTCAGGTCAGGAGTTCAAGACCACGCTGGGCAACATAGCAAGACCCCATCTGTACAAAATTAAAAATATATATATATCTGGGCATGGTGGTAGGTGCCTTTAATTTCAGCTACTTGGGAGGCTGAAGAAGGAGGATTGATGATCCCAGGAGTTTGAGTTTGCAGTGAGTAATAATTGTGCCACTGCACTCCAACCTGGGAAACAGAGCAAGACCTTGTCTAAATAAATAAATAAATAAATAAATAAATAAATAGTGAATGAGAAAAGAATACTGAGGTTAAATTGGGGTCTTAAACAAGGGCTCTGAACGTTAAAAAAAAAAAAAATCTACTGCAAGGATAGAGAAAAGGTGGAGATCAACAAGAGAACTTCCCACTAGTGTCAAAGACCCAGCTGATATTGGCGAACATAGATGAGGGTTGGTGCCAATTTGCACTGTGGTGTGGATTATGCCAACTGTAGATGGCTATTCCCAAGGTTGTAGGAAAGATAGTTGATTTTTTGATTCAGGTCTAGGGGTCTATACCAGACTAGTCCTTTCCTCACCTACATCTTCTGCAGGACAATGATTATAGCAACAGCGGCTACCAGTTGTTGAGTGTGGGTTACGTGCCAGGTGCCTTATATACAATATTTTTAATTCTTAGAATAGTGCTGAAAAACTATTTCCCCTTTCATCCTGAGAAACCCAGATCCCAGAGAGATAATGTAGTTGATCCAAGGTTTCATGAGCCTGTCTGACTGCAGATCCCTGGCTCTTTCTTTATAACCTGTCATAACCTTTGAGACTTGACATCAGCTGTCGTTTTCCTTCTGAGCATTTGCTTCTCCAAGATAAACAATTCCAGACTTTGAACACCTTCTTATGGAAGCTTGTCTCCAGCACTCTCCTGTTTTCCTTTTACAGACTGTTAGTTTCTTGTTCTTGAACACACATGTATTTACATGTGCTTATTTCAAGGTGATAATGAGTCCCCTACGGAAAAGCCAAGACTCCTCCATAAAAAGTTCTGGAGAAGGACTCTCTTGAGGGTTTTCCCCAAGGACACTTTCACATGTTTTAATCTAGTCTCCTTCCTAAACCAATGTGGTAACTAAGATGCTCTCTGAGGAGCCAAGAAGGTAGAACCTGCCATTATACGGAGCTTCACCACCTCTCTAGCTTCCCATGCAAAGATTGACCCTGTGCTTCAGAAAGACCAAACCATTGGCAGTCTTATGTATTTTCTTGTAATGTTTTCTGCTTTATTAATCTGCTGATCTCTCTGCCTGAAATATCCATTCCTTTGTCCTTGCCTAACAACTATTTACCCTTCAAGATTCAACTCAAACATCATCTCTTAGAGGCCTTCTCAGGTAGTCTGGCTACATCAGGTACTCCTTCTATTTCATGCTTCCTCTATCATAACACAGGATTTTTAGGGCACAGTGATTAAGAGAGGAGGCTAATGGACTCACCAGTCAGACTAGAGAAGACCTGCTACAGGGCACTTAATGATTGTGTCACTTTACCTCTCCATGTTCCCATTTTTTCAGCTGTCAATGGAGGATAGTGAATGTCTACCTCATAGTTTTGTTGTTTAGAAGAAATAAGGTGATCCACATAAAGCACATGGCACATAATCAATGGTAGTTATTCTTGTAACATGTGTCAAATAGTACTACATTTATGCTTATCTTTCTCCCACCATCCCATAAGTACCACGAGGGTAGGAACAGCATCCAATTTATGGTTGTACTACCAGCACCTCACTCAGAATCTAGCACAGAGTAGGGGCTCATGAATGGATGAATGAATGAATCTAATTCATCTCAGTGTGTACTGTCTTTGGGATCACATTATCTGAAATTACTTACTTAATTTCCATTGTATTTAGAGTGAAGATGAGGGGTAAGATATATCTTTTTCATTTAAAGGGCAAGAGGCCTCTCCAAGAATGACCTGATGACATGGAGATTTACAGATCAAGTGCCAGGCTCCCAGCAGGTCCATGGACAGTTGGCCATGCCCAACTGGAATATAGTCTCTTTCATTTAGAAATTTTCAAGGCCAAGAGACCAGGCAGCTAGGAGTGCAGGCAGGCAAGAGAACATCTAGGGTCCATGGAGGGATGAGGACTCTACATCAGTGACAACATTACACTACTACTCACGCAAACAACCTTTCTTGCTGTTTATGACTGATGGTCAATCTGATAGCTCCAGGATCCATCCTGATTGCCTGGCAGCCATGCCATTATATTTATAAAATATATTAAATATTCCCTCTCTCTTAAACATCAGAATCCTAGGTTCCCAGCAGGACTGGAAAAGATGATAAGGAACCCAATTAGAGAACTGAAAAATGTAAAGACTAGATTTCAGGTTGTGATATGGTTTGGCTGTGTCTCCACCCAAATCTCATCTTGAATTGTAGCTCCCATAATCCCCACATGTCATGGGAGGGACCTGGTGGGAGGCAATTGAATTATGGCAGTGGGTTTTTCCCATGCTGTTCTTGTGATAAAGAATAAGTCTCATGAGATCTGATGGTTTTATAATGGGTAGTTCCCCTGCACACACTCTCCTGCCTGCCACCGTGTAAGATGTGCCTTTGCTCCTCCTTTGCCTTCTGCCAGGATTGTAAGGCCTCCCCAGCCACATGGAACTGTGAGTTCATTAAATCTCTTTTTCTTTATAAATTACCCAGTCTCAGGTACGTATTTAATAGCAGCATGAGAACAGAGTAATACTGGTGGTCAGAAGGTAAGATCAAGGAGGTGGAGTTCAGGTCAGGTAAATGCCAACCATGTAGTTGAGTTAGTGACTTAGAAATCTGAGCACTGCCATGTGAACTACTCCTTAAAAGACTCTGTCAGCCAGAGGTTCACTATGGGTTACAATGATCACTGAGCCCCATTCCCAGGACTTCCCTCCTCCTCAAATCCCATCTCCCTAGATCTCTTCTCCTTACACCACAGCCATGTAATTTGGGCCAGCAGTCTCATCTTGGCTGCAGTCACCAGAACCTGATTCTAGTCAAAGGAAATATATGAACTCCTCAGGGGGCTTAGCTTCAGGCTAGCACTTGATTCTCAAGTCTGTTAAAAACACCCCAAATGGCATAGTCATTATTTCTTTAGGGACATGTCTTTCCTGCTAGCCTGAGGCTTTCCTAGAAGCAGTAAAATAAAAGATGGAAGAGAAAAAGAAATAAAGGAATGGAAGGGGAAGAAACCAAGCTGGCTCCTGCTTTTACTCTCTTTTTAGAAACCAGCTTTGGACACTGGACCTCCATCCAATTTTTTTTTTTTTTTTTTGAATACCTGTCTTGATAGCCAACCCAGTGAGCCATGTTCATTTATCCTTGATATTTTTCTTTTAGGACATAGAACTCTAACTCTAAATTTTTGCCCCTTTTCTGGGGCCTTTAGCCTTTAGTACATGCTTGTTTCTCACTGCAAAGCCCTGGATCCCAACTCTGAGTTAACATTTACCTGCCCTGACCAAGGGAGTCTGTATGAATCTTCCCAACCTGCTATCATAAAGCTTTTTCCTCTCTGAAAGTCTCTTTTCATAGAGTTTATATTTCTGCCAAGGTCTTGACCCAGAGGTCCGTGGATTCTAAGAAGGAAATGCTATAGCTAGGTGAGGAGGTCATGAGAAACATGGGGTCACAGAAAAGGTGGTAGCTTAATAACAGGAAAGGCAAATGGAACCATGTCTCCTTCATAAGAGAGAACTTCACTCAAAGACGGGCTTTAAAAAGTTGCAACAAACACAGAACTCAGAATTCAGGTGAGAAAGAGAGGAAAAGAAAACACGCTCTGAGTATATACCACATACTAAGCAACGTGAAATTATTAATAAACATATTATCTCACTTCATGTTCCCACTTCCCTTGCAGTAACAGCCATTATCTTCATTTTCACAGATGAGAAAACTCTGGCTCAGAGAGGTTAAGAATCTCGTTCAATATCATCAAGCAAGTGAGGGATAGAAAACCTAGGCTTGAATCTGCTTTGTCTGATTGTAAAGACTTTTTCCCCTCCTACATATAAAGATATTTAGCCTAGACTGAACCACCCATGCACTTCTAAAGCATACATTGTTCCCAAATTAGCCCTACATCCCCAGGATACCTATCTTTCATAGTGTAAGAGAGAGGTTACTGTCTCCTCTGATTGTCTGGCTCTGTCTACCAGGAAGTTGTAGAATCACAGAATATAAAAACTGTAAGTACATGAGTGGTCTGTTGAAACAGTAGTTTGTGCATTTATTTGTAGCAGAATCCATGTTTGGAATTCCTATACATGAAACTGACATTGCATGCAGCAGACTCCCCAGTATTCATCCGTATCTCTTTGGAAGGGACTGTTCAGGCTGTTCTAAAGACCACTGCCCCTCCAAGAAACTCAGTCTGATGTACTCTGACCCTCATTTTCTAATTTATACGTGAGGACGCTGGAGATCAGGGTCAAGAAGAGCTTGCCCAAGGTTACCCAATGGCAGACAAGGACAAGAATCTACATCTCGTGCTTTCTGTTCTACACAGTGGCCAAGTCATATTCATCAGGGTAAAGGAAAAGGTATCCTGGATCCATGAAAGTAGGCTATTTGGGAGTGGGTTGAAGATAGAAGTTTTCTTCTGGTGGAAAAGAATAATAATAGCACCCAAAATTTATTATATACCTTCTGTTGTGCTAGGCACAATGCTAAGAGCTTTCTTTGCATTATTCCATTTAATCCCCTTATCAGATTAGGATCCCATTACGCAGATAAGGAAGCTGAGCTTTAAATCTTCAGCACTAGGTGACCCAGCTGGTAAACAGCTTTGGTGGATTTGATCCCTAGCCATCTCGCTCCAGAGCCCAGCTCTTAGTCAGTCTGCTGTACTGTTTTCCTAGGAATAAGAATAATAATCCAGTGAAGGCTAGAAGCTGGTTCATATTTACCAACATATCCTTCCCTGTCCTCCTGCTAATCTCCCAGCAAATGCTCTGCACCATCAGACATCTCATTTTCCTCACTATGACCGCCAACATGCAGGGCCTTTGGTATAAACGTACACCCTCTACCCTGCCTCCAGCAAACCCACATGCACCCATCTACACACACAGGCACATGCTCATGCATAATGCATGACACCACCGTCTTAAATCCTGCTAAATTGAGATTCAGCTAGCTGTTTGGTCTGGAGACACCTCAGTGCCTGCGTCATTAGCTCAGCTCTGAAAGCCATCATTACTGCAGCCACTGTGGCTGAGTCACTGAGACCATGAGCAGGTAATGGAATTTCAGGGACACATAATAAAAGGGAACGGAATGGGATTCAGGCCGGAAAAGAAGACTATCTGTTATCCAGTCCTGAAGGGTGATATGTAAACAAGCAGCTCCAGGCCCTCAGGATGGCGGTTCCACTGAGTCCCTCAGCAGAGGAAAATAAAAGGCCCAATTATAACCTCCACACTCTGAGATTTCAAAGGAAAGGAGGAAAAAAAAAATCAATGAAATTAATTTAATGTGGACCCATTCTTTATGTTTGCTTTGCTAGAGTAGTTATATGAGATACCTCTATAGACCAGCCCATCTTTTCTCACACACTGCCTTTACTCACAAGAAAGAAAGGAAGGAAGGAGAGAGGGAGGGAGGAGAGGAGAGGAGAGGAGAGGAGAGGAGAGGAGAGGAGAGGAGAGGAGAGGAGAGGGGAGGAGAGGAGAGGGGAGGAGAGGAGAGGGGAGGAGAGGAGAGGGGAGGAGAGGAGACGGGAGGAGAGGAGAGAGGGAGACAGGGAAGAAAGGAGGAAAGGAGGAAAGAAGGAATGAAAAGAAGGGAAGGGAGGAGAGGGAAGGGAAGGGGAGGGAAAGGAAGGGAAAGGAAGGGAGGGAAGGGAGGAGGGAGTAAGGGAGGGAGGGAGGGAGGGAAGGAGGGAAGGAAGGAAGAAAGGAAGGAAGGAAAGAAGGAAGGAAGGAAGGAAGGAAGGAAGGAAGGAAGGAAGGAAGGAAGGAAGGAAGGAAGGAAGGAAGGAAGGAAAGAAGGAAGGAAGGAAGGCCGGCCAGCCAGCCAAGCCTTCAGACATATTTGTTTCTGACATCTCAAAGGAGGACAAATCAGAGAATCCAAGGTTGGAAGATACTTCCAAATCTCATTTTTCATGGCGTAAGGGAAGAGGCAGCATCTCTACATATGATTGTGCAGCTTGTGCTCTGCATAAGGGTGCCTCACTGGAGGGAGAGTGGGTATTGAAGTCCAGTCCATGCTCTAAATGAACAAGCACTAATCCTTGCATAGTTTGCATCTATGCCTATAAAATAAGCAGGAAGGAGCCAAAGGTAGAGCTAGTTCTTCTCACTAAACAAGCAATCAGAGATCTGCATTCTGTGGGATTTGTGTTCTGTGGGGTTTGTATTCTATGTGGCCTTTCATGTGTCTCCTTTCTAGATATATTCCCTCTTTTGTAAAGGGAGGGTTTTAGGTAAGGTACAGGGTGAGGGGACTATCATTAATAGAGTATGAAATTCCCACCAAGCATAGTGCTGAGTATAAAGCATTTGTCTCAATCTTTTCAATTATCCCTCTTTAGGTTAATTAGTCCCATTTTACAGATGTAAAAAAGCAAGGCTCAGAGAGATAGGATGGGTTACCTGCCTGCAGGGCACAAAACACCTGAGCAGAGAAGCCAGAATTGCAATCCAAGTGTCTGGGCTTGAAACCTATACTCTTCCCCGACGATATGCCTCCTCTCTAAGGCTGTTTCCACCCCTTGTTTTCTGTGATTCTATATGTAAAATGGCCTTGGTTATTGAGGTTTTGGGGGGTTGGGGTAAGGGTGGAGGGCAGAGGAATATGTTCTTACCAAGTCAAGCAACAGGGAACAACCTGATAAGAGCTAATGGGTTTGTGCAGGGGAGGCAGGAGCTTGGAGAGTGCTGGTGATGAAACAACAAAAACAGAACTGGTCTTCCTAGGAGGTTAATGAGAAGTAATCCTGAAAATCACTGTCCAGTAAGCCTGGTATCGACATTGAGTAAAATAATTGGACAAATGTGCCCAGGGAATATCTGTAAGCATTGGAAAAATAACGGAATAGTGAGCAATAAGCAACACTAGAGGTTCATGCAGAACAAATCATCCTAGACAACTTGATAGCTTTTCCTGACAAAATTACAAAATTAGTGGATGAAGGAGACATCGTAAAGGTTCTGGATTTTGAGCTCTAGCAAAAAATTGAATACCATTTCATGGGATGCCTGTCTTGCCAGGTTAATTCAAACTGCCCCTGATTCAAGCTGTACTGTGTGAATGTGCATTGTTACCAAATCTGGTTGGACAATGGAGCCATCAGGTGCTGATGCATGGTACTGCTCCCAGGGTAAGGGCCAGAGACTCTCACCCCTATCTCTGGTCTGGAAAAGAATGTGACAGAAGGGCGACTGAGACCCAGACAAGAAACGAAGACATCTATACAGCATGGAAAGGCCCTGGGACACCAGGGGGAAGGTACATTTTATAGATAATTTGATGATCATATCTTCTCTATGGGGCAGGTGTCATAATCTCACCCTCTCCTCCATTATTCACTGTCCTCATAATTTTGCTTATAAGGAACTGAAGGTCAGAGTGGGAGTGGCTTATCAGACAAATAATGAGATGAGGCATCTAGGTTGTAACCCAGGTGTGTCTGATTCCAAGGATTGGTATACTGTCTTCTCTGATCAGTGGTTCTCAAGCATCGATGTACATCAAAATCACAGGGGGAAGACGTGGCATGAGAGGTGGGGTGGGAGAGGGTTGTTAAATCACTGATTACTGGGACCCACCCCTAGGGTTTCTGACTCCGAAGGTCTGGAGTGGTGACTGAGAATTTGCATTTCCACCAAATTCCCAGGTGATGCTGATGCTCCAATCCAAGACCACACCTCCAGAAACACTCTATTCCAGTTCTGCTTAGATATTAATATGCATGTAACTCAACTGCAAATCTTTTTAAAATGCAGATTCTTATTTAGTAAAGTTCCTGGGAAATGAAGCAAATTGCATTTTTCTTTTTTTCTTTTTTCTTCTTCTTCTGACACGGAGTCTCATTCTGTCGCCAGGCTGGAGTGTAGTGGTGCAGTCTCGGCTCACTACAACCTCTGCCTCCTGGGTTCAAGCAATTCTCCTGCCTCAGCCTCCCGAGCAGCTGGGACTACAGGTGTGTGCCACCACACCCAGCTAATTTTTATTTTTATTTTTAGTAGAGACGGGGTTTCACCATATTGGCCAGGCTGGTCTTGAACTTCTGACCTCGTGATCCACCCACCTTGGCTTCCCAAAGTGCTGGGATTACTGAGCCTGGTCTGCAAATTTCATTTCTAATAAGCTCCCAAGTGATGTCTATGCTGTGGGATGTTACCACACCCAAGACGCAAACGCCTATGCCATGATGTTGGGAAACGAGAAATCTAGAAAGATAGCACTACAGTTCAAGAACTGACTCTGGAATTCAAAAGTAGAGAAAACAGACATTATACCAAAAAAAAAATGAGCTGCAGGAAGGACATAATTTGGAAGATCTGAGTTCAATATTTGATCATGTCTTTACTAGCTTTACAATTAGGGGATTTTTATTTTTTTATTTTATTTTATTATTATTATTTTTACTTCTTTAGGTATCAGTGTGCTTATTATTTGAGGATCAATTAAAAAAAAAAAAAGACCATATGGACAATACTTGGGGGCTTCTCAAAATAATTGCTGAAGACACCCTCCATGGTATTGCTCAACATTTCTTGTGAGGAGAGCCATGAATAAAACTGTTCCCAGGATGCAGTGCTAATTAGTCTCTCCTTCCCCTGATGACTAGCTATAGCTTCTTCCACTTGCACGAGGAACCCAGTGCACCCATCCTTGTCAAAATTTTCCTCAACTCAGCACCATTTATAGCTGCTTTATTAGCTCAGAATTCCAGAATAAAACTTGTTATAAAAATAAAGTATACCCCTCTGCATTAAATACCTCACTATATATATGCAATTTATTGCCACCTGTCTGAAGTCCTTTAGGAGAACAGAAGGGGCCCGAATCTAAATGATTGATTAAGTGAATGCCAATGGAAGGAGTGTAGGCCCCTCTTGAGACATCTGTGAAACTCAAGAGGGAGAAATCAAAGAGGAACTATTGCATACTGTTAGGTACAGTCAGAATGTAATGGCTAATTACTATTATGGTTGTGATTATTATACAGTAAAAAGCAATTACACTTTAAACTTGATATTTAAGAAACTTGTAACAAATAGAACTCCACCCCATGTAATTTTCCAGCCTCAGTCAATTCCTACCACTCTCCCTATAATCTCTGTGCGCCCTTCTGTTATGGCCTGAATGTGTCCCCCAAAACTCATGAGTTGCAAATTTAATCCCCATTGCAACAGTGTTGCAGGGTGGGGTCCTTTGGTAGGTGTTTGGGTCTTAAAGGCTCCACTCTCATTAATAAATTAAGGCCATAATAAGAGAGCTTAATGGATGGGGTTTGGTCCCTTTTTTCCCCTTCTGTCCCTTTTGCCAGGTGAGGACACAGTATCCCTTTCCTCCAGAGAACACAGCAACAAGGCACCATCTCAGAAAAGAGACCAAGCCCCTCACCAGACACTGAACCTACCTGTGCCTTTATCTTAGACTTCCCAGCCTCCAAGACCATGAAAATAAATATCTATTCTTTATAAATTATCCAGTCTTAGAATTTTTTTTTTTTTTTTTTTTTTTAATAGCAGCACGGACACCTCCCTACATCACCTGTTTCCTGGAGCATTCCCTGACATTTCACCTTTGAGTTCCTCCCAAAGGGTCTATTTACCACAAAGAAAATTCTAAACACTGATTTATTTCTTAAGGTTCCTCAAACTCCAGGAAAGTCTTCTCTAGTATTGCTAATTTTCCTTCCTTTTTTGTTCATTTTCTCAGAGTAACATTAAATTTCCCCAAAGTGATGTGTTGTGTATGACTCTCCACGGCCAATATCAGATCAAGTCTCCTTCCATGTCCACCTGGGCCAATAATTAATTTATACATTCATCTGCATTTTCATTCGTTTTTTAAATTCCCCCCAGTCTCAGCCTTTTCTTCAACTATTTCACCACTCATTCATCACTTCACTAATCCATCCATAGAATCAATCATTTACACATTTATTATCTATATATTATATATTCATGTTTATATATCAATCTGCTGAGTAGTTTATTTGATTTTCATTCACACATGAATTCTCTCATCACACATTCATTCACTCACCCACTCATTCGTTCATTGAACAACTACTACAATCATTGGGTGCTCACTCTGTAAGAATCTAACTTGAGTACTGATCCTAGAAGATGTAGTTTCTGCTCTTGAGAAATTCACAAACCAGTCAAGAGGACAAAGAAGCAAATGTAGAATATCAAATTCTGCGTGGCCAGGGTGGAGTAGAAGAGAACAGGAGGTTGAAAAGAGAAATAAGTAACAATAACTGCACACCTACTATGTGCCCAATGCTTAATATGCATTATCTGATTTAAATGCAACTTTCTCTTTAATAGGTGATGAAACCAAATTTGCTCACTGACTGGACTTAGCTGAAATCTATGTCTAGGTGTTCTCATTCTGCTCCCCATGCTCTTAACCACTCTGCTGTATTCACTGGTAATATAATTGGTGACCTTGGTTTAGGACTAGCATTTCTGGGGAACAGCGTGGGAGCAATCAAATTTGAAAAGTGTGAGAAGCAATTGGAAAGTGAGGAAGTGAAGACAGTAAGTTTTTATCAAGCAGTTTGTCTTTTCAGGCGAGAAGAGAGAAGGCTGTAACCGAAGTGGGGCTTAGGACTGAGCACCAGACAGCAGAAGAACCTCATGAGCCTGGACAAGCGTATCTATCATAGCAGCTTTCCTCATTCTTTTTCCTTAGTTGTCTTCATTTCCATTGCCCCCTACACAACCTAGAGCTATTTTATTTACTTTTGTATATACTAGGACTTAGCATAGGGCCTGTCACAGCATAGTTGATAAATTAGTATACATAAATGAGTGAATGTTAAATTCTCTTTTTTTTTCTTTTGAGACTGTGTTTTGCTCTTGTTGCCCAGGCTGGAGTACAATGGTGCAATCTCAGCTCACCGCAACCTCCGCCTCCCGGGTTCAAGTGATTCTCCTGCCTCAGCCTCCCAAGTAGCTGGGATTACAGGCATGTGCCACCACGCCTGGCTAATTATTGTATTTTTAGTAGAGACAGGGTTTCTCCATGTTGGTCAGGCTGGTCTCGAACTCCAGACCTCAAGTGATCCACCTGCCTCAGCTTCCCAAAGTGCTGGGATTACAGGTGTGAGCCACCACGCACGGCCATGTCACATTCTTTAAAATGGATTCACGCATTGCCTAGAGTTCTATTTTGCAGAAAGGAGGGAGAAGTAAGTCAGCTGACTGGCGCTTTCTACAAAATAGCCCATGGAATGGGCTGGGTCTTGGAAACACGGTGATGCAGACAGAGTGACTATGATAGCCAAAAAATAAACTAAATCAACATTGACAAGGAAAATGTAAATTCAAAAACAGGAAAAATTGAATTCAAGCACTACCAGGGGATCGGATCAAAGTTGAGGACACAAATAGGCATACAGGATCTTCTTAAAGCCAGCAGGAAATTGGCCCCAGAAAACTCACACCCGGGGCAAATGTCACATGCCTATATCATTTGGATGTTTGCACAATTTCCTGGCAATTTGTGTCGGTCCACAAGCCCAGAAGAGAAAACAGTCTTATGGGTGTAAAGAAAATGAAGACTTTAGCTTCAGTGGGGTGGGTTTAATTAGAACTGTTATTAGTCTGTTGTGCAAAAACCTCATTAGAAACTCACTGGGGCTCTCAAAAGTGTTGGACATTTTTTTATAATTACATTTCTTCTGATTCCTCCATGGGTTTCTAGATGCAGTCTGAGCACTGGATCTACTAAAGGTGTGTAGGGAAGAATGACTTCCGGTTAACTTGTCATTTCGGTCCAGGGCCGGATACCTGCCGTTCTTGCCCCACATATTGTTGAAAAGAAGAAAGGAATCTGAAAGCTGGTGAACTGTAGCAGGTTCTTTGACATGTATGATTTTACATCACAACAAGCAGAGAAACTGAATGTTCAGATACCTCAAGCAGCTTTCACAAAATTACACAGCTAGTTAGTGGCAGCATCAGCATTTAAACCCCGGTTGGTCTAACTCCAAAACCCATACTCTTTCCAGGGCCCCATGCTGCCTCCAACAGTGACACTTCTTTTGTAAGAGAAAAGATTTCTCACTTCAGTTTGGCAACTACATTTTGGGGAAGGGAGAGAAAGAGCGGACAGGGTCTCGAAGGGAGAGGAGAAAACATCATGCCATGCCAGTTTCAGACTCAAAGATCACTCCCCAGCTGTCAGTGGAGCCCACAATCACTGTGGAGTTTTATTAAAAAGCAAGAGTTGTAGAAGAGTGAAGCGACAGATTCAAAATTAACTTGCCAAACTCCCCATCAATATTATGACAGTCCCCAAGTACCAGTTCAGCGACCCAGTGCACCAACTTGACAATATTAACATAACTTTGTTGGAACAAAAGCTTCTTGAACTCTGTCTTTTCAAGTGAAGCTAATTTTGAGGAGACAGCCATTCTTCTTTCTGTCTTTTTTGGCACCTCTGTGAGAGGTCCCCTGGGTCAACCTAAGAGTGCATGTTTTATAAACTTCTATTATCCTTTCATCTCCCTGGGGACTGCCACCCACTTTGGATGCTTAAGTCAAGTAGAGCAGTACTTCTTCCACTTAGGGACGTACTGAATGAATGAAGACTGGGAAAGAGATCTGCATACTTGCCACTTTCTGAACACTGACTTGGGTTCCCTTTGGTCTTTATATTTGGAATGAGGATCCGTGATAGCTAACCCAACCAAAATTCACACTTAGGGCAATGTGCTCTCTGCACCGGCTCTTATAAGTTAATTGCTGTCTCAGTCCCTCTTTTTCTTCACCTAACAATCTTTTACTTACCCTTCACATCTCAGCTTAGACATTAATTCCATCTACCTGGAGTCTTACACCCCATGTGGGCTTGCTCTGGTAGCACTCTGACTTTCACACCTAACACTGCACGGGTCAGTTTACTGAATTTCACTAAGTATCTTTCTTTTGTTAGTGTATGAGTTCAGTAGGTAGAGTGGCTACATAACTTATCATGTGATCCAGGGGTCTTTTGTCTAGGATGTAAGCTAAACTGGAGAGGACCTTCAACAACAGTCATAAACTAGACTGTCCTAGTAAAACTAGGATATATGAGTACCCTCCACATATGGGCATATATCGCAACTACTTGGCTTTCTGTGTCTCCGTTGCCTTGAACAGTGGTTAAAATTTAGTCAGTGTAGCATATTTTTTGAATGAATGAATGAATGAATGAATGAATAAAACAGTTCCTTTTTTTTTAAACAAGTCTCACAGGCAAACTTAAAAAATCTTTTTCCTTCTTTCCTTCCTTCCATCCTTCTTTCCTTCCTTCCTTCCTTTTCTCCCTCCCTTCCTGCTTCCCTCTCTCTCTCCCTCCCTCTCTCTTTCACCTCCCTTGTCATGATTTCCTCCTTTCTGCCTTCTAACTTGTTAACTACCTACCATGCATCAAGCCCTGTTCACTGTCATCATTGGGCATACAAATAAACATGACTCTGTCTTGGGAGTGAGAAGGAGAAATAACTAGCATGTAGTGAGCATCTACTATGTATCTGTTGCTTTAAACATTGTATATTATTAATATATATCCCACTATCCAATGAGGTAGTTAATATGTTCACCTGGACAATGAAGCATAGAGAGAGGTCAGGTAACTTGGCCAAGGTCACAGAGCTAATAGCAGCAGAGGTTGAATTCAATTCCAGGTCTGCTGGCATACAAAGCTGCAGTCTCATCTCTAAACTAAGCTACTGCCTAAACTATGTAGAAGGAAGGAGAAATATAGGGCAGTACAGGGTGTAAAGAGCTATGGGCTGAGGAGGTTCCTAATCCACAGAAGCTTCTCCAACCTGCAAAATCTTATATTCTTTATCCATGAACATAACAAAAATCCATCTGTAACTTACAGCTACCATTTGTTGACAACTTAGTTGTATAGATACTTTGCTAGGTCTTGGAAATTTATAATAATGAAGAGTCAATGGTCAAGGTAGGCAGGGGAGGTAAATATCAAATAAGAACACAAATATGAATTTTATTTTTCACAGGTATTTCAGAGCAAAAATAGTATGAGGACCACATACTATGAGACACAGTATTTTTTTAATCACTATTTTCACAGCTAAGAAAAATGAAGCTTGAGTGGATAAATGGATCAAGACCACACTCTACAGAGCTAGGATTTGAACCCACATCTACTTGGGTCCAAAGTCTATGTTGTGTTTCCTTCCCCACTTTTCTCCTGAACAATTCAATCACAATGCCCCTAATGAAACAGAGCAAATCCTTCACCACTACTTTTTACGCTCTTTAAACCTCAAAGTTTTTAGATGCAGAACAGATATAACATTGGCTCTTCTCCATAAGCTTGTTGTAGCAATTAAAGAAAAGACAGCACTTGAAGCACTTTGCGGAGTGCCTGGTCCACAGACATGTTTGGTAAATAGCAAATAGTATCATCATTAATATTATTAGACAGTATTGAATTATTGACTAAGGTCATGTGGTGGTCCATCACACACGCAATGTCCTGTGTTGTTAGTTAACATTAACATGGTCATGTTTTCATAGCATTCTCCCGTTCCCCTACTGTCCCTACCTTTGAGTCCCTCAGCCTAGCACAGTGATATGAATGGAGCAGGATGTGCGACCGACCAAGTGTTAAAAGAGGAGGGAGAGGTTGTGTTGGGGGGCTCATGCCTGTAACCCTAGCACTTTGGGAGGTTGAGGTGGGTGGATCACCTGAAGTTGGGAGTTCAAGACCAGCCTGACCAACATGGATAAACCCCGTCTCTACTCAAAACACAAAATTAGATAGGCGTGGTGCCGCATGCCTGTGATCCCAGCTACTTGGGAGGCTGAAGCAGGAGAATCACTTGAAACAGGGAGGTGGAGACTGCAGTGAGCCGAGATTGTGCCACTGCACTTCAGCCTGGGCAACAAGAGTGAAACTCCGTCTCAAAACAAAACAAAACAAAACAAAGAGGAGGGAGAAATGGATATTTGAATATGGATTTGGAGCCAGACTGTCTGGATTCCAATCCTGGCTCCACCCTACCAGCCAAATGATGAGAAAATTATTTAGTCTCTTAGCAATTCAATGTCATCATCTGTTAAAAAAAAATAAGGGAGGGGAGAAGGTTGACAGCTCCTCTAGGTCACACTAGAGGCTGTAGAACTGAATGCGTTTGAACAGTGAAGCTGCTGCCTGGGTCTCTTCTCGTGTCACTGGGAGCTCATCCTCAGTCTCCTTTGTTAGTGGCTCTTCACCTCGCCAATGTTTAACTGCAGGACTCAGGGCTCAGGCTCTCCTCTTCTGTATCTACTCCCTAGTGAATTTGTGTCCTCTCATTTCTTTTCTGTCATCTATATGCTAAACAATCTGAAATGTACATTTCAAGTCATGTTTCTCTTCTGAACTGGTATATCCTACTGGCTTCCTGACATCACCATAAGAACATATATTAGACATGACCAGATGATGGCTATTGACGCCAGATGATGAGTGCGTGGGGTTTCATCACACTATGGTCTACTTGTATGAATGATTGCAATGTTCCACAATCAAGTTCATCTTTTAACATTATCAAAAAACAAATTTCTCTTTCTATTCCCCTCCCTTGTGCCTGCTCCTCCTGTGGGCTTTCCTGTCTCCATCAATGGCACATCCGTCTGTCCGACTGCTCAGGCAAAATTCAGGTCACCAACCTTGCCTCCCTCCTTTCTCTCTCTCATCAGTAAATCCAGTTGTCCCACCTCCAGAATACACCCAGAATCTGCCCACCTCTCACCATGCTGACTTGTGTGAACATGCTCCAATCTACTGTTGTCTGACATCTGGACCACAGCAGCAGCCTGGGAACTGCTTTTCCTGATTTCACCCTGCCCACTAACATCTATTCTTCACAACCCAGTCAGATTATAGCCATTTTCTGCTCAAATAATGCACTAGCTAGGTTTGCTTCTCCAAGCTACCGCATTTAGGAGTCCCACAGGACCCTATACAAAATGGCCCATACTTCCCCACTTGGTACCCATTGCTTCCTTATTTGTAACCTTTTTTCCTACTATTTGCCCCCTCTCCCCCTCTGTTCCATCCACCAAGGCTCCTTTTGGTTCACAGAAAATGCCAAGGGTCTTTGAACTCGCTGTGCCTTCTACCTGGAAGCTGTTCCCCAGATATGTGCATAGTTCACTGCCTTGTTTCAGATCTTTGTACCAACGTCACTTTATCAAAGAAGTCTTCCAGCCCGTAAAACATAGAATTCCCTGCCTAAAACCCTCTAACACCCTTAACTTAACCTGCTTTTCTCCAGTGTGTATACCTGACAGAGTATATATTTATTTGTTGATTGTCTGTACCCTACACTAGAATATAAACTTTCAGAACAGGGGGTTTTTATATATTTTGTTCACTATTGTCTTCCTGGTTTCCTAGAATAGTCAGTGTCATAGAGTAAGTGCTCAAAAGTATTTTTGGTAGAGTGAATATAAATAGTGTCTGGTGCAGTGTGTCATTGTTATCTTGTTACTCTTATTACTACAATCACTACTGTTACTTGTTACTCTTGTTACTACGATCAGTACTACATAAAGAAATACTGGAGAGATACCCAAGAAACTAATAAAAATGGGGGACAGGGGAAAAGGATAGAAAAAAACTGAGAAAGGAGTGGCATTCCTCATTGGATGTCTTTTATGCTGTTTGTGTTTTTAAACTTTGTAACTGTAATACCTATTAAGAAATCAGTTTAAAACTATGCTGATATGGTTTGGCTGTGTCCCCACTGAAATCTCATCTTGAATTGTGGTTCCCATTATCCCCATGGGTCCTGGGAGAGACCAGGTGGAGATAATTGAATCAGGGGGGCCGTTTCCCCCATCCTGTTCTCATAATAGGGAGTTAGTTCTAAAGAGATCTGATGGTTTTAAACGGGGCTTCCCCTTTCACTGGACACTCCTTCTCTTTCCTGCTGCCTTGTGAAGAAGTACCTTCCACCATGACTGTGAGTTTCTTAGGACCTCCCCAGCCATGGGGAACTGTGAGTCCATTAAACTTCTTTCCTTTATAAAATACCCAGTCTTGGGTATGTCCTTACAGTAGCATGAGAATGAACTAATACATACGCCTACCAAACTGTCGCAGCCAAGGGGAGCTAAGGAGATGGACAAGTCAGTGTGAGATGGTGACCAAGATGCTCTTAACCTTGCATCAGCTTGACTAAGCACCAGGCAGGCTTCTCCAGTCTCTAGGTCCCTGACTTGCCTTTTCTTAGAGTATTTACTTTAGAAACTTGCAATTGTAAATTATTTCTCTTCCCCTTTAAGACAAAAATCTTTTAGAAAATTTCTTGCCAGTTTTACAACCTAGGACTGTCTTTCTCAAGGACATGGGAGCTATCTCTCTGAAATGTAATCATCAAGGAAGACAGTATCCCTATCTCCCAGTTTCTGTGGAAGGTTGGAAGCCTAACTTCCATGGATACCAATTAGCAAACACAGATGGCCTAATCACAGAGAAATACATTTGCAAAGTCAAGAATAACTCAATGTGCCGGACACATCCTATTGTTTTATCTCCTAATGTCCTCCAGTACTTTTCCACTCACCCTAGCAATTAAAAACCCTCCTTTCCCTTTCAGTTTCAGTGAAACTGAGTTCAGACCTCTCTCTCCTTCCTCTATTGCAATAGCCTTGAATAAAGTCTTTCTTGCCATTTAACATTATCCAGTGTAATCTTGCTTTGATGTCTGTATGTTGAATGGGCTCCTGTATCAGAAAAAGGACATCAGATAAAAACTAAGGAAATCTGAATAAAGTATGAACTTTAGGTAATATTAATGTATCAATATTGATTTATTAATTATAACAAATGTATCATACAAATGTAAGAGGATGCTGTGGGAAACTGGTCACAGGATATATGGGAACTCCCTGTACTGTTTTTGTGATTTATCTATAAGTCTAAAACTGTTTAAAATAAAAAATATATATATTTTTAAAATCCTATCTGAACCTGGAGGACATTATGCTAAGTGAAATAAGCCAAACACAGAAAGACAAATACTGCATGTTCTCACTTGTATATGGAATCTAAAAAGTCAAACTCATATTAGAGAGTAGAATGGTGGTTATCAGAGGCAGGAGGTGGGGAGAGGATGAGGAGTTGGGAGGAGATGATGAAGAACAGGGAAAGATTGGTCAGAGGGTACAAAGTTTCAATTAGACAGGAGGAGTAAGTTTTAGTCTATTGCTCAGTGTGGTGACCATAGTTAATAATGTATTGTATATTTCAAAAATTAGTTTTGAAAAGTTTTTTAATATTCTCATCACAAAAAAGTATGTGAGATGATGAATATGCTTATTAGCTTGATTTAATCATTCTACAGTGTACACATATATCAAAACATCACATTGTATCTCATAAATATATACAAGTGGTATTTGTATATTAAAAATAACCCTGTCTGAGTGGAGTATGGAAAAGAACACCCAAGTTTCATAAAGACCCAGTAAGTAAGGCTCTGACCCCAGCTATGTGATGTCAGTCAAGTTATCAGATCTCTTTGAGTCCCAGTTACCTCATTTATAAAATGACACTTGCAAATCCACTAACATGATACATTTTCAGTAGTGGCAGAAATTGTCTTAGACAGTACAATGGCTTGTGGTCCTCCAGTGTCTAACTCTACCCAACAAAACAGTAACTCTTAATATTTAATTTTTCTCATTAAGAAGAATTCAATCCTATTTTTTTCTATGACAGGGGGTGAGAGTAAAAAACAAAGTGAACATAGTCTTAGATAATACGAAAAACAAAAAAGTATATTATTTTCCCCTTTACACCAACATCAGACTGAGTTTTGTTCAGCCCGAATCCCCAGAACCTGTCACAGAATAAGCACTTGATGTGTACTGATTGGCTAGAGCACAAAGCTGAAGCAAATTTAATTGCAATTTAGCTTAATTCTCAAGCTGTGTTTCCACCTCCTTTGCAAATACAGCTGCAAAATGCTTATATGGTCTCTGGAGTTGTTTATTCCCAGTGGCTGGGTCCTCACTAACTCCTAAGAAATAGGGAATTAATAGAAACTTACAGGGGTATCCTTTAGAGTAACTTTAGTTCTCTGAACTATGGCATGAGAAGTAAGAACAATCCCTTCATCGTCTTTCTTTCCTCCTACTCTAGAAAGCATCAAAAGAAACTGAAGCAGCCTCAAGGTCACTGGGAACTCAGTGAAGAATGGAGAGGCTGACTCAGGGTTTAAGGTTCTTTCAAAGTCCTCAGGCATACAATGAATTAACCAGCCCTGGGCTACTCAAATGCCTGTAGCTTTGACTCCAGGCTTGTACCTGCTAATTAACTGTCCACTTAATGGGCTCCTCTGAGGATCTCAGGCTACATAAAAAATAAATGCTCATTTTGGACTCTTAAAAGCCACCTTTGAGGTGTTCCACTACATTATCATTAATAGTAATTATTCAGTGGTGATGTTACATAAAACCCCAGCCACTGCCCTTGGAGCTTTCTGTATAAATTCACATCCAATAAACTGTGATCATATCTTTCATTAGAACTGTTACTACATACATTTCTATTCAGGGCATCTCTCTGAAATAAAAATATTTCCCTAAAAGTTAATTTTCTTGATACACATGTGTGGGCTTATTAATGTGAGCTTAGAATAGACTTACTCTTTCATTTATCTGGAAGGAATACAAAGAAAGTAATGCTGGCAAATTTGCATCTCCCATGATTTCAAGTGTGACAGAATGCATACTACGACACAATTTTGGAGTAAGTGGTATCTCACAGACGCCTGGATTCATGTTGAGGCAAATGTCACTAATATTACCAAATCTTTACAAGGCATTTTAACCTGTCTTTTCTCTCTCTCTCTCTCTCTCTTTTTTTTTTTTTTTTTTTTTTTTTTTTTTGAGATGAGGTCTTACTCTGTCGCCCAGGCGAGAGTGCAGTAGTGTGATATCTTGGCTCACTGCAACCTCTGCCTCCCTGGTTCAATCGAGTCTCCTGCCTCAGCCTCCCAAGTAGCTGGGATTACAGGCACGCACCACCACACCTGGCTAATTTTTGTAGTTTTAGTAGAGACGGGGTTTCACCATGTTGGCCAGTCTGGTCTCAAACTCCTTACCTCAGATGATCCGTCTGCCTCGGCCTCCCAAAGTTCTGGGATTGCAGGCATGAGCCACCGCACCCGGCCTAACCCTGCTTTTCTCATCACCTCTTCCTCCTCTTCATAATTCTCCTGTGAGGCAGGCACTGTTCTGTTCCCTGATTTCATGGTGAGAAAACTGAGGCTGAGAAAGGCGATTAGAAGGTGCAAGTCTTACAGCTAGTAATGGCCCCCTTTGGTGCTTACATAGCCTTTCCTGATGGAATGTCCATCCTCCGCCATGGCTTCCTTACCTCCGCAATCCCATTCCTCCACCCCTTCATGACCCACCTTGATGTTCACGTCTACAGACCCTCTTTGCTCTCATTTGCCTGGAACACTCCCTCACATGTTAACTGTTACTCTAGCCTCCAGGTCTCAGGGAGCACTTCTTCCAGGGAGTCTTCGCTGCCTCTCACTGAGCAAAATGCACTTGTTGGCGAGTCCATCTGCACAAGAATAGAGACCTCAACTGTCTTCTTCCTCTTTTTATCTCCAGAGAATTTATTTTATTTTGTTTTGTTTTTAGATGGAGTCTCACTCTGTCACCCAAGCTGGAATGTAGTGGTGTGATCTCAGCTCACTGCACCTCTACCTCCCAGGTTCAAGCGATTCTACTGCCTCAGCCTTCCAAGTAGCTGGGATTACAGGCATGCATCACCACACTGAGCTAATTTTTGTATTTTTAGTAGAGACAGGGTTTCACCCCATTGGCCAGACTGGTCTCAAACTCCTGACCTCGTGATCTGCCTGCCTTGGCCTCCCAAAGTGCTGGGATTACAGGTGTGAGCCACCGTGCCCGGCCCTATCTCCAGAGATTTATAAGACTTGGTATATAACAGGTGTTCAACCAAAACTCATTAACTCACAAATGAGAACTAGTGGTAAAGTCAGGGCTAGAACTTCTGACCTCAAGTTCATTTCTTTGCCATCATCTTATTCCCTCTCATGATTAATAAAACAATAGTAGTAACAAATGACTTCTGGGGTGTGATTTCTTTCTTGAGTGAGATACCAGTATGGACTTACCATAATGTAATATAGTAAAATTTCAGCACTGTGGGCTCCATTAAGAATGCATAATGCTTGACCAGGGGCTGGGCTGGCCCATAACTTTTAAGTGTTTATTTATAAAAGAGATTGCTAAGCACTTTAGTGCATTAGCAGTGTAAACAAGATCATAGGGGGAAAATGGCAGAAGATACTTAAGAGAACAAACTGCCTGGAGTCACTTTGGAAGCACCCATTATGAACAAACAATCACTGTGCTAATTACAATTGCTCTGCTAATTACAATGACTGTGCTAATTACAATCTATCCTTATCTGTTCATAGGTTCCCTAAGGACTCTTCCTTCTGAGCATTTAGACCAGCCTGAGTTACGGCCTGCATTTGAGTGTAATGAAATTGCGCTTCTTTAAAAATTGTCTCTGCTTCAGATGTCTCAATGATTCAGATAGGCTTTCCCCTTCTAGTAAAAGAACAGAGTCAGGGATTTTGAGGCCAGAAATTTAAAACAAAACCAAAAAAAGGGGGGAAAGGGAGCTGTGAAGACAAGCAAAATGGATCTTGTTGATTTTGTTGTTTTAGCACCTTTTGCAGTCTACAGACACATTTTTAGGTTCGTTGGAGAACATTTGAAGTATGCTCTGTATAATTTGTTTTCTTCATAAAATGACCATGTTTGGTATATTTAGAGATGTGAGCATTGAGAATAAAATTTAAAAAAATTAAAGCAGCTATTTTTCTTTCCTCTCTTACCATAAATAGGGGGAAAGATTACAGAGAGCTTGTTTAAAAATGGATTGCAATTCCCTGCTCCCCATTAAAAAAAAAAAAAAACAATAAAGAGCGTCTTTCACTAGATCTTAATTTTACTACTTACTTTCTGTCGCCAATTAAACTAATGGGTGTTGATGCTACGAGATTTTTGTTTCAGTGCTTAAGAATAATAAAGTTTCACCCAGGCCAATGTCTTCTCCCAAATGGATTTCTCAATACTTTTCCAGTTTGTCTTCAACCTTTGACCTGAAGCAGAATGCAGCACTGCTCTCTGCTGGTAAGTAGCTTTCTGCTGCATCCAATTGTTGCTGAAATTGCAGCGTGGGCACACAGAGGAGGCTGGAATCCAGGCACCCAACCGTGGCTTCAGCACCTGGGAGTTTGAAGACACTTATTGAAGCCCGCCTTCAATAAGTGTCTTCTCTGTTGGCACTGATCTCTGAGCATCCCTGTGCCCATCAGATAGCAGAGTGGATTAACGCAAAATAACCTCTGCTACATTATACACTGGGGGCCTACTGGATTGCAGGACAGGGCTGTCTCCCCTGGCTGCTGCAAAACTCAAACATATTCTCTGCACTTGGTCACTCTAGAGAGGATTACATGAGGCAGACTTCTTTAGGATTCCATGGATCTCTAGTGCCATTGGCCTTGGCACTTGGTTCCTGCTTTCAAACGCAAATGGAGGAACAACAATCCTCCATTCTCAGGTATAACCTAGGCAGCTGGTGTTTCCATATAGCATTTAAGTTCAGTTTAACACTTTGCTATTCAAAGCTAGTCCTCTGTACTCATGGACATAAAGATGGGAACAGCAGAAACTGGGGACTACTGAGGGGGGAAGGAGAAAGGGGACAAGGCTTAAAAACTAAATATTGGGTACTATGCTCAGTACATGAGCAAAGGGATCATTCATTCCCCAGACCTCAGGATCATGCAATATACCTGGGTAAAAAATGAGCACATGTGACCCCCGAATCTCAAAAGTTGAAAAAAAAATTTTTAAAGAAAAACAAACAAAAAATAATAAAATAAAACACACATAACAATTAATCCAATCATTCTACTCCTAGGAATTTGTTCTACAGATGTATTAGTATGCATATATATATATATATATATATATATATATATATAAAGTTGTTCACTGAAATATGTTTTGGAAAAGCCAAAAACTGGAAGCAACCTAGATGTGCATGAATAAAGGAGTGGTTAATAATTACATGATTCAATCATTCAACACATATTCAGCAGGAACTGGGGACACAGCAATGAACAACACAGACAAAAATCCCTGCCCTCATGGAGCATATGTTATCCCTACAATGGAAAAATATGGCATGCCTGAAACGTAGGAGGAAGATCTATAAACATTGATAGCTCTCCAAGAGCTATGAGTAAATGAAAAATTCAAGGTGCAGAACAGTATGGCTGGCTGGCTAGCTAGCTATTTCGATCATATGATCCCCCTTGGAAATACATATTTTAATTTATTTAAAATTCTGGTGAATACAAAAGAAACTTAATAGTCCTTTGGGAAACGGGATTGAGGTCTGGAAAAAAGAGAATCTTAAATATGTTTGAAAAACAAACAAACAAACAAAAAAAGCTGGTCCTCGGACCTAGCAGCTCATTTGAAATGCAGAGCCTAAGAATTTATTACCTGTGGCCTACTGATGCATAATCTATATTTTAGCAGGCAATCGGTTTGTACATTAGAGTTTGAGAAGCACCAGTATAATTCATATGTACTGAGTTCTGACTTTAAGCAGATATATGGAAAATTCCCACCTTTAGATAGGGTTTTCATGCATAATAATGATGATGAGCTATTATTTGCTTCATAGCTCTTAGAGGATCATATGGTTTAGACCAGGAGTGTCCAATTTTTTGACTTCCCTGGGCCATATTGAAAGAAGAATGGTCTTGAGCCACACATAAAATACGCTAACACCAATAATAGCTGATATACAAAAAACAAAAACAAAAACAAAACGCAATAACAAAACTCATATTTCTTTTTTCTTTTTTTAGATGGGGTTTCACTCTTGTTGCCCAGGCTGGAGTGCAATGGTGCGATCTTGGCTCACCGCAACCTACATCTCCCAGGTTCAAGTGATTGTCCTGCCTCAGCCTTCCCGAGCAGCTGGGATTACAGGCACACATTACCAAGCCTGGCTAATTTTGTATTTTTAGTAGAGACAGGGTTTCTCCACGTTGGTCAGGCTGGTCTCGAACTCCTGACCTTAGGTGATCCGCCTGCTTCGGCCTCTCAAAGTGCTGGGATTACAGGTGTAAGCCACTGAGCCCAGCCAAAAACTTCATAATATTTTAAGAAAGTTTACAAATTTGTGATGGGCCACATTCAAAGCCATCCTGAGCCACACATGGCTCGTGGGCTGTGGGTTGGACGAGCTTGGTCTAGACCATGTGCGTGTGCCTGAGCACACACATCATCTAGAGGCTGTGGAGTGTTTACAAGAGCAGCCCTTCAGTCCTGGCTCCATCATTTACACACTGTGTAGCCTTGAATGCCATGCTTCATCTCTCTGGGCTTCAATTTTCTCATGCAAAGAGTATGAGCATCAATCTGCTTTGTCAACATGTGTCATGGGAGAAATATCTGCCTATGCCCCCCAAACACAGGTTTTGAAAGGGATAGAAAACATCGTTTTACAAGATGGATTATGCTTTAAGGGTATTGGGAAATGGACAGAGGATGTGATGTGGTGATAATAGGGGAAGAAAACTAGGACAGGTAGTAGGTGAGTGAGACTGATGTGCAGTCCAGCAAGACTTGCTGGTTAAGCTTCATGCTGTTTGAAAGGGCCTCCTTTCCTATTGGGCGAGTGGCACTTCTATACTTATTGGTAAATTTTTTTGTTGTTTTTGTTTTGTTTGTTTGTTTGTTTGTTTGTTTGCTTTCTTTGAGACAGAGTTGCACTCTTGTTGCCCAGACTAGAGTACAATGGCACAATCTCGGCTCACTGCAATCTCCGCCTCCTGGGTTCAAGCAATTCTCCTGCCTCAGCCTCGCAATTAACTGGGATTACAGGCACTCGCCACCACACCCAGCTCATTTTTTGTATTTTTAATAGAGATGGGGTTTCACCATGTTGGCCAGGCTGGTCTCGAACTCCTTACCTCGTGATCCACCCACCTTGGCCTCCCAAAGTGCTGGGATTACAGGTGTGAGCCACCGCACCTGGCCTTATCATTAAATATTTTTAATATCACCCCAGAGGTGGGAGATTAGCACACCACTGCAACTTTTGGATCTGGGCCCAGGCCCTTTATCGAATTCCACATAGTAAATATGAACACTTAAATCCCACATTCCTAATGAGATGTATTTCACTATAGAATGTTCAGGCAGGAAAAAAAAGGGTGACCCTATAAGACACAGGTGACAGAACACACTAGAGAGATTATGTTTTCCCGAGGCTGTGATTCTACACTGCTAGCTGAGCTGTCCACTTCCCATGACCCTCATCCCCAGAGCATGAAGGGCTGAGCTTCCACCCCTATCCTGGGCATTTGATGAAAGCACCATGTTTACCAAAACATGTGCTGCTTGGAAGAAGTTGAGAGGCTAACCCTGGCTCCAGTTCAGAAAAAAGTTTTGCAGGGAATGAAAAAAAAAAAAAACCATCTTCATTTGCTGTATGGGTCCTGGAATTGGGAGGAAAGGAATGCAATTTAAGGCAGAGAAAGGAATATTTATTGGGAACCTACTGTGTGCTGGGAGCTTTGCTTATTTGCCTGTTAAATCCTTGCCAAAGCTCTTGGAGGATATTTTAAGGTAAAACACCACTTTATAGTTGAAGATCTTGAGATTATTGAAGTTAAGAAATTTATCCAAAGCCACACAGCTTGGAAAGGGCAGACACGGGATTTGGACCCTCTTAGCTTTTAACAGCAGCACACCAGTCAGGAAGAGGATCTAGTCCCTGCATAATCCTGCACATGCAGGTGAGCTTTGCTTACAGCGCCTCCTTAGTGATGAACCTGGTAGCTCCCTATGGCACGTGGGTCTTCTGTCTGCCAAAGACAGATATGAAACAGGTTCCAATTCCATTTAATTATCTCAACACCAGGAAGTGGGCATTGTTACTATTATTCTTAATTTAGGGATGGGGGAAATTGAGGCTTAATGAAATAATGTGCCTCTAGTCACACAGTTGACCAAAGGCAAGCTGGGTCTCTGAGTCCAGAGCTAGCCTCTTAAACACCAAGTCATTGTATCCCAAAATTGTTGGATCATATGAACCACCTGGAAATATTGGTAAAAATGCACTTTTCCGATCCCCTTCTCTTGGAAAAATGGTGGGTCTTGGTGCAGTCCCATGTGATTCTTATGATCAGGTGAATAGGAAAGGCTTCACTAAGCTCCTGGCCATAAGAGTTGAGTAGCAAAAATGCTATGCTTTGTATCAGATGCTCTCAGCCTCTGTCTGATATTTGCACTAGCCTTAATTTACAGAAGAGGCCACAGAAACCAGGGAGAAGAATGGTCAAGGGTGATACAGCAGGAAATGGCAGAACAGTATCAGAAACTCATAGGAGCAGAAAGTATAATTGCAGTTGTCAGAAACTAGGTGAATGGAAAAATGGGGAGGCAAGGACTAAGGGGTACAAGGTTTTGGGAACAAAGTTTTATTATGCAAGATAAATAAGTTCTGGAGATGTCTTTTACAGTATAGTCTCCATAGCTAACAATACTGTATTGTAGACTCAAATTTCACTAAGATATGTTAAGTGTTTCATTTTGTTTTTTGAGACAGGATCTCACAGTGTCACCCAGGCTGGAATGCAGTGGTGCCATCATGGCTCACTGCAGCCTTAAACTCCTGGGGTCTAGTGAGCCTCTCAAGTAGCTGTGACTACTGCTGCACAACACCATGTTCAGCTAACTTTTCTTTTTTTGTAGAGATGTGATATCACTATAATCCTCAGACTGGTCTTAAACTCCTGGCCTCAAAAGATCCTCCCATCTTGGCATACCAAAATGCTGGGTGTTAAATGTTCTCAGCACAAAAAAACTAAATAAACAAAGAGGTTAGGAGAGAGCTATGGAAGGTAATGGATCTATCTATGGCCTTGATGGTGGTGATGGTTTCACTCATATATACTTATCTCCAAACTAATCAAGTTATGTACATTAAAAATGAACAGCTTTTTTTATGTCAATTATACTTTAATAAAGTGGTTTGAAAAAAGAAATTTAGCTTTCTGATTCCAGCCCCTATGGTATGCCCAACATTGGTCTTGATTCCTGCCAAAGATGTCAGAAAACCTTGGAAACATGGAGCCACACAAAAGAAAAGAGATTTTTTTCTGCAACCAGTTCAGGAGTTAGACTGCCAGGAAAATTCACCCCTTGACTCCTCTAATCCAGTTCCAAATGCTGTCCTCAGTGCACTTCCAAGATCTTGCCAATGGTCCCGCAAAGAAGGCAGCAAACTGTTATGTTTCCAAGTGACAAATTATGGATTTTGCTAAGAGCTTGAACATTGCAGAATATTGCTTCATAGAGAGGCTTGGGAATAGCCTTGAAAAATCAGAAGCTAATGCCTCCTTTTAATTAATACTGTCTCCACTAACAGCCTCTTTTGCTTTTTCTTATTTCAGTGAGATCATCATCTGTTATAAAGCACACAGACCTGAGAGTGCACAAACACAACTTCCAGGCCTGGTTCTGCCACTAATTCTCTACGGGACCTTGGCATTGGTGCTCCTGTACAGGGTTGGATGCCATATCTCCAAGCCTTCAGACAGAATATAGTGCAGACAAACAGGCTGAGGGTTGAAGGACTGGCTTATTCATGTATTAGTGATACAACTTTAGGCACTTTACTTAACCACTGTGAGCCTCAGGTATCCCATCTACAAAAGGGGAGAGTTTGGCCAGGTGCGGTGGCTCACACCTATAATTATGGCACTTTGGGAGGCTGAGGTGGGAGGATCACTTGAGGCCAGGAGTTCAAGACCAGCGCCGGCCAACATGGTGAAACCTTGTCTCTACTAAAGATACATAAATTAGCTGGTCATGGTGGCACACATCTCTAATCCCAGCTATGCTGGAGGCTGAAGCAGGAGAATCAGTTCAGCCCGGGAGGCACAAGTTGCAGTGAGCCAAGATCGTGCCACTGCACTCCAGCCTGGGCGACAGAGCAAGACTCTGTCCCATACAAACAAACAAACAAACAAACAAGAGGAGAGTTTGTACAAATTGTTCTCCAAGGTTTTTCCAGCTATAAAGTTTGTGGTTCTTCGGTAACTGAATGAAAGAAATTGACAAGAGAATAGAAGGACGTATTATATAGTTCTCAGAGGCTACAATATGAAACAGGAGAGTGCTAGGAGCCTGGAAGGCATGACTGCTAAGTGAACTTTGGTGTTAAACCCAGATGCTACCACGTCTTTAGCTGTTTGACTGCTAGCCTAGTTAGCCTAATCTCTCTGTGCTTCAGTGTCCCAAAAATATTTCTGTGCCTTTGCTTCTCAGCGTCTTACGATGTGCTGAGATAAGATAGCATGTCTTATCGTAAGACGCATCATAAGATAGCATGTCTCTGTCCAGTCCTTTGAGATAGCAATGGGACTTAATTTGACTAGAAATAGAAGCAGAATTTCACTGCTAGGAGAAAGTTATGATAGCCAAGTTTGTTTCTCACTATGAAAGCATTAATGGAAGCACAGAAAGGTGATTCTTCTGTCAGTCTAGATTTCCAAACACCAGAACGGCCAGGGCCCCTGCCATCCAGGGAGAGGCATGTGGTATGACCAACACATAAAAACTTTCACATTCAAGCCACTGAAGTTTGAAATTGTTTGTTCCCAAGACACAAACTAATGCATTCTGACTGATACATTCATTTCCTTTTACTCATAAAGCCAAGTTGTTAATGGCTCCTTTGCAATAGGTGTGAAAAGATCAAATGGAAAAACACATAAAGTATTCAGTATAGGACCAGACACATAAAAAATGTGCACACCATTAAAAGGGGGGAGGAGGGAAAGAGGTGGAAGGGAGGGGAGAGAAGGTTTCAGAAGCAGCATGTTTAATTAATCATCTCTTAGGAAGGCACTAGAAAAATCATAGGCCAGAACAGCTTTGGAGACCACTTAATAAGAACTGACTCAGTATCCTCAGTGGGGGAAGAGTGAGTGCTACTAACAAAGACCAGCTTTCCTTGAATCCTTACAGAAAGCCCTTCTGTCTTGCCAGGCATGGGTTGTCGGTGCTGAATCCCCAAATCCCACATCTTACCCCAAACTGTCCTCTTATGCTATACAATATGCACATCTGATAAGCAGACAAGATTGAAAAGTCCCTTTCTAATAAATCTTTCATGAGCTCCTCCAGCTCTTTGCAGGTCAGTCTTGAGGGCCTATGGGCAAATGCCTGTGGCCAGCAGACCTATCTTATTTATGATGAGGCTTTTGCAAGATCTACCACTGCAATTTGCTCAGTCCCCATTTCCAAGCAACTTCTCCTTCCTGCCATTTCTGAGACACCAGGTTCAATAATAGTTCTTGACTGATGTTTATCTAAATCTCTGCAATCTATAACCAAAGTTGACCTTTCTTCCTTATAGGAATGAAGTAGAATGAATGAGGGTAAGGGGGCGGGGAGAGAGTAAAAGACAAACAAATAAACATCAAATACCACCAACCTTTGGTGAGTTTATCTCACTTGAACAGTCTGTCAATTCCCACACTGATCAAGAACAAAGGAAAGGGGATTCTGACAGTGACCCTATATGGATCACTAAGACCAACACTGTGCACTGGAAGGGATAAGAAACAACAAAGCTTGACATCACTTACTGGACTTGGGAGCAATTTGGAAGCAAAATCATTGGCTCTTCCCATTTCCACAGAACTCGACATTTTACCAAAGGCTTCATTCATGTCAATTTCAACCTAATTCCTAATCCAGTGGTCTCTCTTGTCTCCATCCAGTCTCTCAAAACAAGCCCCATTCCCTTCCTAGGAATAAACTGTATTTTGACTTTTGTATGAACTCCATGTACTTCTTTCTTGATCTTTTTGTCTTCTTTAGTCCTTCCATCTTGCACACATTTCCCACTTCCCCACCTTCTGCTGTCTTGTCTCTGTACCTCTTTAACTCTGTTCACTGCTCTACATCTCTTCTTAATTCTTTCTTTGCTTGCTGTTCCCTCCTGCTGTGACACACTGTTCTTTAGTGTCTCCTCTGTTTTTGCCTCTCTCTCCCTGCCTCTGCTCTGTCTGTCTGAGTCTCCTTGTCACTCTTGCCCTATCTTAAGCTTTCCATGTGAGTCCCTTAATGTGCACCATGCTTAATCTTTGCACACAGTGTGAACCCTCGGACTGGTCAGGAAATATCACCACATGCTCACACCCTCAGGAACAGGCTGTAGCCTACATGCAGTGACCTGAAGAGGTAGCTCCCCATGGAGTGGTCCTTGCCTAAGATCCCTGCTTAGTTATCAATTTGGTCTCCCCCTGTGACAGCTGGGTCCTCATTTTACACTGAAAACAGGGATAGAACACATAGCTCTCCTCACCACACGCTGATATGGGATATAAAGTAGTTGCATACATCCTTTATTGCAGAACAAGAAACCAGGGAGCACTGGTTTGGGAGTCAGAAACTAACTTTCAGCGTGAGAGGAGTTCCAATCACTGTGAATATTGAGCCAGTTATATCCTTTCCTGAGCTTCCGTTTCTCCATCTGTACAAGTAAGGTCTGAAATAGTTAATCTTTAAGTTCTTGTCTAGGTCAGAGACATTACATTTTTAAGCGCTTTGTAAAGCAAAATCCGGGTTGCTCTTTCAGAGATTCAAGAGAGGAAATGAAAACACAGACCTCTCTTATATCAGCAGTTGCTAGGTGGGGTGATCTAGGCGGGGGCAGGGAGGAGAACAAAGCAGAACTGTAGCTGTCACACAGGAGACACTAGCTGGTAGAGAGTTTGATATCCTAGGCCAGCCAATTGTCAGGAAATGAGGCATATGGTGAGACGGCTGGTGGCAGTACTTGCTGGCTACTCTCTAGGGCTGGACCAGAGATTACTTAGAGGAGGGAGGAAAGGAAGTAGTAGGAGGAGAGAAATGACAACTGCATTTGATGCTGAAATACTTGCAGGCTTTCAGTAACATGAAGGACAAAGGAGTTCCATTCTCCCCACTGCCTGGAGCTCAGGAAGGGAGACTTGAAAAAGATAAATTTAGGGCTGAGCGCAGTGGCTCACGCCTGTAATTCCAGCACTTTGGGAGGCCGAGGTGGGTGGATCACGAGGTCAGGAGCTCGAGACCCATCTGACCAACATAGTGAAACACTTTCTCTATTAAAAATACAAAAAATGAGCCAGGTGTGGTGTGTGCCTGTAATCCCAGCTACTTGGGAGGCTGAGGCAGGAGAATCATGTGAACCTGGGAGGCGGAGGTAGGAGTGAGCCGAGATCACGCCACTGCACTCCAGCCCAGGCAACAGTATGAGGCTCTGTTTCAAAAGGAAAGAAAAGGAAAAGATAAATTTAGACTCATCAGAAGTGGCTTGCCTTTCCACAGTGGGGAGGCAACTGACTTAGCATGGTTCCAAGAGGTTACATGGTCGGGAGACGGAAATAATTGCAAAGAAAGTTTAGCTGAAGCCAAGGATGACAGAGCTTAAATGGAATGGATTGCTCTAACATAATGGTGGTAGTCTTGGGAATTTTCTAAATCTTGAGGCTGTCATCAAAAGAGAAAATCCTGGTATGTTCACTCTACTCCCCTCCATGGGCAAATCAGGGCACTTAGGCTCTGGCTGTTCTGAGGCAATCCAGGGTTGAGAAGTTAGAAACAATAAGCAGAGTGTTTGAGGCAGAACAACGACTTCTAATGGACCTAAAGTTGTGTCTGGGACTGGGACTGGACACCCCTAGGCCAGGCTTTAAGATGCTATGCTCTTTTCTTTTCTTTTCTTTTCTTTTCTTTTCTTTTCTTTTCTTTTCTTTTCTTTTTGAGACAGAGTCTTGCTCTGTCATCCAGGCTGGAGTGCAGTGGCGCTATTTCGGCTCACTGCAAGTTCCGCCTCCCGGGTTCACAACATTCCCCTCCCTCAGCCTTGCCAGTAGCTGGGACTACAGGCGCCCACCACCACGCCCGGCTAATATTTTTGTATTTTTAGTAGAGACGGGGTTTCACTGTGTAAGCCAGGATGGTTTTGATCTCCTAACCTCGTGATCCGCCCGCCTCAGCCTCCCAAAGTGCTGGGATTACAGGCGTGAGCCACCGCGCCCAGCGGTGCCATGCTCTTTCTTACTGACACCCCAGGCAGTCAGGAGATCTGAGAACATGGGCTGGTCCCACAATGACTTGCTTTGTGACCAAGTCCTTTCCCTGCATGTGAAATGAGATCCCAGGATTTAATGAAGTTTGTTCAGGATCTAGCCTCTTACTACACATGTGGATCCTTCTTTTGGACCAAGCTATTCTTCACACAAGAGAATGGTACATTGGCTCAATTATCAAATGCCAGCTACTCTGAGAGCTGCTGTAAGAAATGAAACTCCGTAAAACATGCAATGTACCTATGGAAATGGCTGGCTTCTGTTAAAAGCACCCCGTTTTAAAGATGAAGCAGTAGAATTATGCTTGTCGTGGATGGGGCTGGGATTTGAAGGCAGGTTCGTTTGCAAGTCTGTTTTCTTGACTCCCACTGTTGCTTTTCCATATGTCTGGGCCTTTGCAGGCTCCTTCCTGGACAGGAAAATGCCCTTTAACTCTTATCTCTCCCAAGAGGCACTATTCTTTGCTATCACTTCAAACCTCAGTTCACAAACCTTGTCCTTTGAGAAGCCCTTTATCTTTCCTTCTAATTCCTTTCAACAGGCTTCCCATGGGAACTCTTTGGAAACCATTGTCTTTCCTTGGAACACTGCTTTGCAAATTAAATTTTTCTATTTTTTTAAAACTTGTGCGTGTCATCTTGCAAGCTTTTAAATTTCTTCCTCAAAGAGAAGGAATAATTCCTTTATTTTTTTCTTTTGTATTCCAAGCAGCATTATTCTATCCATGATGTTGCTCAAGACACACTTTCGTAGACCATTAAAATTATAGAAAACTAGTATCATAGAATCTCAGCATTAACCACAGTTCATCCAGACTATCCTTAAATTTCCCTCAGAGCTTTTTCTGATTTTTGCTCTTCTTCTTTTTTTTTTTTTTTTTTCCAATAGAGACAAGTGTTCACTCGGTTGCCCAGACTGGATTTCAGTGGCATGATCATAGCTCACTGTAACCTTGAGTGGCCAGGCTCAAGTGATGGTCCTACCTCAGCCTCCCGAGTAGCTGGGACTTCAGGCATGTATCACCATGTTCAAATAACTGTTTTATATTTTATTTTATTTTATTTTATTTTATTTTATTTTATTTTATTTTGAGATGGAGTCTCACTTTGTCGCCCAGGCTGGAGTGCAGTGGCGCTATCTCGGCTCACTGCAAACTCTGCCTCCCAGGTTTATGCTATTCTCCTGCCTCAGCCTCCTGAGTAGCTGGGACTACAAGCACCTGCTACCACGCCTGGCTAATTTTTTTGTATTTTTAGCAGAGATGGGGTTTCACCGTGTTAGCCAGGATGGTCTCAATCTCCTAACCTCATGATCTGCCCGCCTCAGCCTTCCAAAGTGTTGGGATTACAGGCGTGAGCCACTACGCCAGGCCCAGTTTTTTTTTTTTTTTTTTTTTTTTTATAGCAGAGATGGAGTCTTGCAAAGTTACCCAGGCTGGTCTCAAACTCCTGGGCTCAAGTGATCCTCCCACCTAGGCCTCCCACAGTGTTGGAATTACACGTGTGAGCCACCATGCCTGGCTCAGAGCTTTTCCAGGAAAGTAGCATTCAGCCTCTGCTTGAGTATCTGAGTCGTGGGTCCACCTGCCAACGATACCTAAAGTGTCAGAGGGGCTATTTCTCTCTCATTTTCCATCTTATGCCCAATAACCAGCATGGTGCCTGGGAAAGAGGAGGTTCTGAAAGAGTATATGATGATTACAAGGATGAACAGTTCTAGTGAATTCACATCTCTATTCTCATTCTCTAAAATGGGAGTAAGAGGGTATGCTGAATTGAAATACAAGAGCAAGGTTTTAGAGTCAGCTGAAGTTACATCTGATTCCTGACTCTACCTCTTACTAGATGATGAACTTGAGAAAGTCACTCAACCTCTCTGGATTAATTTCTCAATTGTAAAATGGAGGTCATAGTGCCTCCAATGATTCCAATAATGAAGCTAAAATGAAATTATCTTGGCTCTCCTCCTTCCTAGAAGGGAGTCTTTGGAAAGCTACTTTAGATTTCTGTTTCTTTTCTGTATAAAAAGGATGATAATAACCCCTGCCTCACAGGATCATTGTGAGGATTACATAACTTAATAGATAAAAAGTACTTAGAAAACCCTTTTGCGTATGCTGAATCAATGTTAGTGGACATTATTATTGTTAGCAGTAGTAGTTAGTAGTAAAGAGCTTGACACAGAATAATTATTAATAAACGGTAACCATTATTACCACTCATAATACAATTATCACTACTATTAGTAAGATGATGGAATGGAAACAATGATGACTATCAGGGTGACTTATTACTAGTTCTGACTTTTATTGATATGACCTCAAATGATTAGGAAAACCTTGCTTTGTGATAATATCTTATTCTTTTTTTATCCAAACATGGCTAAAAGTGTGTGTGTGTGTGTGTGTGTGTGTGTGCATTTAGATAATCCTTTTCTATACATGCAACAAATCTCACTCTACTACCTTATGGTTCTTCAAGCTTTGAGGCATGAATAAGTCACCACTTAAGGTTTATCTTCTTTAGGCAGAACAGTTCCAGTTTCTTCAACTGTCCAAGGAAACCCTTTACCAACATCTTGCATGTTCAATCCTCACATAATCTGGCCAACCTAGCCATCACTCACTTATTGAGTGAAAAAAGCAATTTCTAAACAGCTTTACTGGGATTTGGTGTGTGTGTGTGTGTGTGTGTGTGTGTGTGTGTGTGTGTGTGTGTAGGCAGATAGGAAAAAACAGAGCAAGAAAGAGAGAAGTAGAAATTTTAAGAGCATTCAGGAAAATGTTAATTCTAGGTATATCTGGGTGATGGGATTTTTATTTCCTACTACATTAAATGTCTTTATTTTTGAACTGCCTGAACAGCATATATAAAATACTTATTTTTCAGTAGACTGAAAGATTAATTAATGTTTTTCAAAATGCCATTAACTGTACTTATAGGATAATTAAAGATTGAATTTAAAATATGTGGATAGAGCTAGGAAAATGGTATGGTGGGACAAATATATGCTAGGACCATGAAAAAGAAACCTTATGGAATAAATTTAGCTGACTTTCAACACTCCTTAAGAGGGTACCTGTGAGCTTAAAGTGATGTTGGCCTGAATAACAGGTCTCTACCCCATTGAGCCCATGGCTTCCTCCCTGTGCCCAGGTTGCTTGTCAGTGACTCAGACCAGCAATATGCAAGTATCTACAGCATACCTAAAGGTCATCTGGAAGACTTGGCCTTGGTTCACATGCTGGGTCCGGTTGTTGTAACCATGTAGCATCTCTCCAAAGAGGGTATCATTGAATTTGGAGTCAGGTTTGAGGCACTTGGGGCCCTCGCAGACATCTGAGAGCATTAAGCAGGATTTTCCATCAGGAGCCAGTTTGTACTCCTCCACGCAACTGTATGATAAAACAGAGCTGAGAATTAGCTTCACACCCTGAATGCCCCCATTGGGGGTGACCTAAAACCAAGGCCTCCTTTCCCTGCAAAACAGGTCAGAGTTTAGGAAGGAGATAGCTATTCTGCCTGGAATCTATCTAGGGCACAGATGTCTAGAGAGAAGCACATTAATACTGCAAATTGGTAAATTCAAGGAAAGTCATTTGTGACATTTTAGAGGAGTCAAGGGGACACCAGCATGCACATCCACACACAAAGCAAATTTAAAAACTGTTTCCCATGAACACACAGACTTTAAAAAGCATGACAGACCAATTCACAGGGAATTATCAACTAGTGTCTCAAACCAGAATCTATTCCCAGTGCATCTGTCAACGAAGGTTGAAGACTGTAGCAAATACAAGGTTTTTATCATCTTGGTAGCTCAGAGGTGAAACTTTCCAGGACCATGGACAGCACAAGGCTTCTGTTCACTTAGGGATTTTAGCAGCCTCCGTTGGTCTAACCACCCATTTCTGATAGCCAGAAAAGCCCTTGACCAGCCTTTGAGACAGCGATGGTCTCATCTATGGGCAAAACAGGCATCTGAATATTTGCAACTTGAAGATTTGCAGGGACAAAGAAAACTCACAGAGGCGTGGGCTGGAGTGGATGGGGGTGGTTGGGGCAAGAAATCAGAGATCTCAGCCCCTAAAAAATCATTCCAGAAACTGGAATTCTATGAGTGTCTACCTTTTCAAAGTTCAGTGCTACACACTAGGGGTATGGTGCACATAAATAAGTAAAGACAGACAAGAAAATAGTCTGTGAGTTTGGACAGACCTGCACAAATTTCATTTTTCTCCTTGTGACCTATGTGAACATGTGTGAGTCATTTAATGTCTATGATCCCCAATTTCCTCATGTGTAAAATAGAGTAGACACTCCTACCTTCCTTAATTCAGTAGGATGCTATAAGGTCACATGATATATTGGCCACAAAAAAAAAAAAAAAACAGGAATTGCAATGTACTTAACACAATAATCATAACAGTGGTAGTAATGGTGGTATTTCTATTTGTTGAGCATGCACTATTCACTGAACACTTTATGTATTTATTATATAACCATGAAGAAAGAGTAATATCATCATTTCTGCTTTACATATAAGCAAAATAAGGAGCCAAGATGTAAAGCATGTCATACTATAAGTAGCAAAGTTGATATTCAAATTCAGTTCTGTTAGAAAAAGGGACATTTGTCTATTTTTGTCTCCTCCAAATCTAGTGCCTTCTATGTGCACAAAATGACCCTGGTTGGGTTATACCAGTTTGAGAACGTATACAGCAGGCAATCGCTTATTTGCCTTTCTTTCAAAGGGCGTAGCAAAGATTCATTGATTCTAACTGCAAAGGGACTCAGGAACTTAGATGGGAGAAGGAAAAGGCTCTGTATGGTGGTTTGGAAAGAAAATGTACACAGGTTGTGGGAAGCAGTAGCTGATGCTACAGATATAGAGCTGAAATGGAGGCAGAAAGAAGACAAGCATAGCTGAAAACTTGACCCAAGATTACTCTAGTGAAAAGCCAGGAAGTCTCATGCATGAAGCAAACCGTCACTGTTTCTTTGCTTTCCCCAATCCCTGGTGTACTGCACTGATGCACTGATTGTCTTTCTAACGCTCACATGTTCCTTTCCATAGTGCAGTGGGGAAATCTCTTGGAAAAGGGCCCTGTCTCAGAGCCTTGGTAAAGTATATCCCCTTCTTTTTGCATCTGCTAAATATTACTAAGTCCCTTTTAATACAGTTGCAGTGCAGATTAAATGAGTGTATATGGAAGTGAATCATACATGGTGAGTGCTTGATAAAGTCTAGTTCCATTCATTTATTCAGAAAATATGGAGAAATGGTTTACTGGGTACACTGGCTAGAGTTCTTTCTCTCTCTCTGTCTCTCTCTTTCTCTCCCCCTCCACACATACCCACATGCCTGTGTGACTGTGAATAAATATATTATTGTTGAAGTTGAGTAAACATTATCAAAGTCTGGCTGGGCGCAGTGGCTCACGCCTGTAATCCCAACACTTTAGGAGGTTGAGGCGGGTGGATCATGAGGTCAGGCGTTCGAGACCAGCCTGGCCAACATAGTGAAACCCTGTCTCTACTAAAAATAAAAAATAAAAATTAGCCAGGCGTGCTGCCAGGTGCCTGTAGTCCCAGCTACTCAGGAGGCAGAGGCAGGAGAATCACTTGAACCTGGGAAGCGGAGGTTGTAGTGGGCCGGGATCACACCACTGCACTCCAGCCCAGGCAACAGTGTGAGACTCCATCTCAAAAACAAAACAAAACAACACAAACTATTATCAAAGTCTATAGAGTAAAATATGGAACTTCTTCATTCCCACTCCTCACTTCCTGTCCCAGAAGTCACCATTGTTGATAGTTAAGTGCTCTTCCAGGAGTTTTTCAATCATTTAAATACATATTGTGTGTGTGTGTGTGTGTGTGTGTGTGTGTACGTACACATTTCTTTGAATTGGTGGGATTTATATACACACACATACGCACATACACATTTCACAATGAACTCATAAACAGAATTACACTATATATTGTTGTGAGACATGCATTTGCACTTGATGCTATTTCTTGGAGATCTTTTCAAAACACTCTACATATAGATCTATCTTTTTTAATGGTTATTTGGCATTGCACAGTATAAACGTACCATAATGCTTTTAACTAATTTTTATTGATGGGCACTTTGGCTGTTTATAGCTGTTTGTTATTACGAACAGTGCCATAATGAAGATCTTTGCACATATATCATTGTGCCCAACTATGTGTTTCTATAAAAGAGATACTCAGAAAAGAAATTGCTTGGTCAATGTTTTATGAATTTTAAAATGTTGATAGATCTACTAAATAGTCACCTGTAGAGTCTCTACCATTTACAATCCTATAATTGATGAATGGAAGATCCCATTTTTTACATCTTTCATGTTCATTACTGCCAATCTAGGATAGGAAAAATAACTCATTTTTGTTTGGATTTGCATTTACCTTGTTACTGATTAAGTTCAGCATCTTTTCACATTATGGTCACTTGCATTTCTCCTTCTATAGATTATCCATTAATGTGCATTGACAATTTTTCTATTGTGATATTTGCCCTTTTCTTTGTATTGGTTTATATATGCTCTAAATATTTTCTGGGTAGTTATCCTTCACCTTCCATATATATTAACATTTTTTTCCAGGCTGTGCTTGTATTTTAATCTTGCTTTTGATATCTTATTACCTCTCTCTTGGTCTTTGTGTCTGAAATGTGTGCAATCTTTAGAAACCCACAAGATGATAAATATATTTCTGTATATTATTTTAGTAATGTATAGGTTTAAAAAATCTTTGGTTATTTAATATGTATAACATTTATTTTTGAATGTAGTGTGAGTGGTTATTTTAACTTAACTGTTTTTTACAATGGCTGGCAATTGTCTGAAATGTGTGACCTTTCAACAACAAACTTGAAATGTTATTTTTTTTACACGTGTAATCCCTATGTATGCCATGTATACATGGTTGGTGTTTCTCCTGTTTAATTATCTGTATATTCCTGCAGTAATTCCAAGCTATTTTAATTACTATAGCTTTATTGCCTGTTTTGGATATAGTAATAAAGTAATACTCCTCCCCTTCATCAACACTAGTTTTCTATTTCCAAAGTCCTGACTGCTCTTCCACGTTTTTCCTTTCAAATGAATTTCAGAATGGGCTTATCAAATTATATGCAAATCCCTAGTGGAATTTTGGGTGGCAATGCTTTGAATTTGTAAACTAAATTGGGGGAAGATTTTAATACTAATTTTATTTACTTTTATTTAATAAATATGTTTTGCATGTTAACTCTGTGCTGGGCACTTCTGATAACCGTGACAAAGATGTCTTGCATTAACACCACCATGTCCTCTTCCTGGACTTACATGTCTAAGCCTGTCTTGCAGTTGGGCTGAAGGGGCCATGTAACTGAATTCTGAACAATGGAATCTGTGCTGACACCATACAAGTCACTACCAGACTTAGCCTTTTCAAAACATCCTGTGATTTTCAAGCTGCCTCTTCCCTTGTTATGGCAAGCTTGGAGACCATGTGTTCCCAATGCATTCTACAGGATGGAGGAAGACTGCCACAATCACAATAGACTTTGCACAAATAAGAAATTAACTTTTGTGCACAAACTTCTGGTTGGGGGAGGAGGTTCACTGGCTACAGGAAGAAAGCTTATCTTATCCTGACTAATACAGCATCTTTATAATTTGGAGTCCTCTAATTCAGAAACATAGTTTATATCTCTATCAACTGTTCTTTTAAAACATTCAGTGAAGTTTTTGACTATTTGCATAAAGGTTTTGCACATGTCTTTTGGAGATTATTCATGGGCATTTATGAAAGGCACTATGCTGTAGAGGTTTATCCAAGTATGTTTTGGATCCAGACTAACAGAGTCCAAATCCTGAGTCTGCCACTTACCAGTTGTGTGACTTCAGACAAACTACTTAACCTCTCTGTACTTCCTTTGCTGATGTGTAAAGATCATTATGTGCCTTTTAGAGTGAAAAATTATATTGCTGCATTCTTTTAAACCTCAGGAATAGGATCAGTTTTTCATTTATGCTTTCTTTTATGTTTTCTACGTAGTTATTACTGATTTGAGTAAAGCTGTTACTGATTTTTTTAAGTTGATGTTGTATCCTGCGAACATAAAGAACTTAAACATTCTAACATGTCTACTAAATTTTTCTAAATGGGTAAGCATATATTTGCTCAGTTTGGGTATTAGGATTATGGAATAAGTTAAAAAACTATCCTTTTTTGTTTCTTTCTCTGGATCAGTTTATATAGGAAAGATGTTATCCATTACTTGATAATTAGATAAGTCTTGCCTATAAAATCCCCTGGGCTTGATGACTTCTTTTCAGTCGTAGATATTTAGCTCTTACCATTTATTTCCTTATTATCTGCCTGTTTAGATTTTCTATATCCTCATGACTCAAACTTGGTAATTTATATTTTCTAACATTATAATGCATTTTATCAAGACTTTTATATGTATTGGTGTAAAGTTCTATGCAGTGTTCTCATTAAATTTCTTTTGTCTTTTATGTTTCTATAGTTAAAGCACTAGCTCATTCATAATGTGTTTGTGTTTTCTTTGCTCTCTCCTTTGAATAGGCTTTTTGTATTTTGTATTTTTTTGGTGAGCTTCCTTTTTTCTTTTCTATTTAATTTATTTCAGCTTTTATTTGTATTAATTCCTTCCTGCTGTTTTCTGACTTTGTTGTATACTTCTTTTTATGGCTGCTTGAGTTTAATGCCTCATTTGTTTATTTTCAATCTTTCTTGCTTCTTAATAAATGCCTTGAAGCTTCTGACTGCGGCTTTGCCCCACCCCATAAGTTTGACATGCAGCCCTCATGCTCCTGCTCATTTCTAACGAGGTGAAAATTTGAGTTTGATTTTTTCCATATCTAAGTGTCACTTAGAAGATATTTAAAAATATAATTCCAAAATAGATAATTTGTTTGTTCCTCTTTTTCTAATATTACTGCATTTTTAGACTGACAATGTAGTTTGTATAATTTCTAGGTTGGTGAATTTATTGAGATTCTAAGGGAGTCACAAGTTGAGATTTTAGAGCTAACTAAACTTGAGTTCAAATACAGGTTGTACCATCTACCAGTTATATGACCTTGATCAAGTCTGCTAATTTCCCTAGGCTTTGGTGTCATAATCCATTAAGGAAAATGTCAATCCTTATCATGGGGATGTAAAAATTAGAGATAACTTATACAAAGGACGAAACTGTATCTCTCATACAGTATTCAAGTAATTCATCAGCTATTATGCTTATTATTGTTATTGTTGTTGTTATTCAGTTTATTAACCCATTTCCATATCCTAGGAAGTTTAAATTTTTTTCCATTGGTACTCATATCCTAGTTGCTGGCCTCTCCCTAGATCCAGGTTTCTTAAAGTTGACATAGTTGCTATTCTTTGATTCCTTTTTTGTTTTTCTGTTTCACAGCACATAATTGATAACTTCTTATATGGCATTCATTAGAAATAAGGTGTATATATAATTTGTATATATTTATGCCTATGGAATTATATAGAAGTCAAATATATGCATTATTTGTGTGTGTATGTGTGCTGAGTGTGTGTGCGCACATCTCCAAAAGCCACGTGCAAAACCTTTATGCAAAAAGTCAAAAACTTCACTGAATGTTTTAAAAGAACGGTTGATAGAGATACAAACTATGTTTCTGAATTAGAGGACTCCAAATTATAAAGGTTTGCTCCTTATAACCTGTAATAGGTTGAATAATGGCCTCCTCAAAATGCCCACATCCTAATCCCGAACACCCGAGGTTATCTGACATGGCAAAAGAGACTTTGAAGATGGGATTAAGTAAAGGATTTTGAGTTGGGAAGATTATCCTGGGTTACCTGGGTGGTCTCAATGTCATCATATGGTTCCTCATAAGAGGGAGATAAATGTGTTAGTCAGAAGAGGAGATGCAACTTAGAAGCAGAGGAGAACAAGAGGGGAGCAGAGTAAGGGACCATGAGTCAATGAATGCAGATACTCCCTAGCAGTTGGAAAAGGCAAGGAAATAGATCTTCCCCTAAAGCCTCCAGAAGGAATGCAGCCCTGTCAGTCTTGATTTTAGGAATATTGACCTTGAGAACTGTAAACTAAAGTGTGATATTTTAGGATGCTAACTTTGTGGTGATTCATTACAGAAGCAATAGGAAATGCATGACACTCACAGGGAGGTATTGTTTCCACTTTCAGATGGGAAAATTGAGGTTTAGAGAAGTTGAGTGACTTGTTTATGGAGGTATGTCTAAGTCTAGTCAATAGCGGTGCTGGGAATCAAACCTAGGAGCTCAAGAGGTGTGTGTGAATGTGAGTGCGTGTGTACAACTTTAAGCATATCACAACTGTGGATTTACAGTGATTTTTCTTTTCCCTGTGGGTGGGAAAAGATTGTGGCTTGCAGGAGAGATTCAGGGGGAAAAAAAAAAAATCCCGTCCTGGTGAAGGCAAATGATCCCCTGAGTTTTGAAACAGGAGCAGTTCTCCCGTCTCCCCCCCGAGCCACCTAAGGGCATAGGAAGGTTTATGCTAAGGTCTATTTAGTTGTTGGTTTCTTTTTTTAATTTTATTTTTGTACTATGACACATAATTATATAGCTTCTTTAGAACATTCTGTCATCTGGGAGATTTTCCTATAGAAATTCTAAAGAGTGTAGGCTCACAGGAAACCAGCCAAGATCTACATGAAACTCTATTTATACATGTGCCAAAATGAAAAATATAAAATGAGTGCAGAGATACAAACTGGGCATTTTAGCTGAAGGCAATGGATGTGTTACCCTTAACACACCCATCACATTATAGAGAATAGCAAACCTAGATGGGATTTTAGAGAGTGCACCATAAAACCTTCTATGTGCTTAGCTCAGAGCATGTTTTATTTAATCCTCATAGCAACATTGTGAGATGGGTACTTTCATTCCAACATTGCCGCAGAGAATCCTGAGGCCTGGGACATCTAAGTGCACTAATCAAGGTCACATGAGCATTTTGGAAAAGCCAGAACCTTGATTTGGATCTTCTTACTCCAAATCCTGTGCTCCTTCCAGTTCATTACAAATGACCTCCTCCTATCTGTTTGTTGTTCAAAGGAGAAAATTGAGACCGACAGACAAATGGTATTGTGTACAAACTCTCAAAGCAAAGTATTTCTTTTTCTCATGTAATTTACCCTTTATTTATTAATTTATTCTTCAATGGTTTATGGAATCAACAGAATTACCAAAATGCATATCCTAGAAACATTTTTAAAATAAGAAAGGGAGTCAAATCCTTAAAAATATTAAGAATAGGCTGCCGGGCGTGGTGGTTCACGCCTGTAATTCCAGCACTTTGGGAGGTGGAGGCAGGCAGATCATGAGGTCAGGAGATCGAGACCATCCTGGCTAACACAGTGAAACCCCATCTCTACTAAAAATACAAAAAATTAGCCAGGCGTGGTGGTGGGCGCTTGTAGTCCCAGCTACTAGGGAGGCTGAGGCAGGAGAATGATGTGAACCTGGGAGGCAGAGCTTGCAGTGAGGCGGACATTGCACTGCTGCACTCCAGCCTGGGCAACAGAGTGAGACTCTGCCTCAAAAAAAAAAAAAAAAAAGAAAGAAAGAAAGAAAGAAAAGAAAAGAAAAGAAAAGAAAAGAAAAAGAAAAAGAAAAAAAAAATAAGGATAGGCCAAGCGCGATGGCTCATGCTTATAATACCAGAACTTTGGGAGGCCAAGACTGGCGGATCACCTGAGGTCAGGAGTTTGAGACCAGCCTGTCAACATGGCGAAACCCCATCTCTACTAAAAATAGAATAAATTAGCTGCATATGGTGGTGGGCGCCTGTAATCCCAGCTGCCTGCAAGGCTGAGGCAGGAGAATTGTTTGTACCTGGGAGGAGGAGGTTGCAGCGAACTGAGATTGCGCCATTGCGCTCCAGCCTGGGTGACAGAGCGAGACTCCGTCTCAAGAGAGAAAAAAAAAAAGAGAGAGAGAGAAAAGTAGTTAAGGGTAAGAATAGCTCAAGGAACTGCACAACAGGTAGACTTGGACCAATGTTAGGAATAAATCTAAGTATCCTATTACTAAGGCAAGAAAGAAACAGGTTCCTTCCCAGTTTTCCTAATGCAGAAACCTGTGAAAACTTCATCCTGGGATCATTAGGGCTAGAACCAGCACCTAAAGAACTCAACTGCATTAACCCTTCTAACTGATATCATGGGAATCTTTTTCACCAATACCCTCAGGATTGTCCCAACATTAGCCAAAACGAAGATCAGAGGACGTGTTCTCTGAGTGGTCTTTGGTTATAGGTTTTATTCAAGGGAAAATCTACAGTTTCTCGAAAGAGAAAAGAAGGAAGTGAATAGAAAATAGAATTCCATGGAAAACTCTGGATTAATTATATAGTAGATTTTATATAGTCTAAGACCCCTAACAATGGTAAGAAACACTACCAGTTTGCATAACACTAAGAAAGAAACAAGGAAAAAAAAGACTGCCAAATAAACTCTGTCAAATCATTAAAACTAAGATACCTTCCCACTTCAGAAATGTTAAAATGTGGAAAATATGGGCACTCTAGAATCAGTGAAATATGTTTCTCCACTGCATGATTTGGGAGAGACTTGACTATCCCCAGGTACACTGGGAATCTGTAAGAGGCAGTTAAGGAGTGCAGATTTTTCCACATGGGAAACTCTGAACATTTAGTTTGTTGTTGTTGTTGTTGTTGTTGAATATTTGAATGTCTCATGGAACTAATGTTCCATATAATCCACACTGGAAAATAGATATCCAGACAAATGGATGGATATTACATGTTTCCATCAATTGTCGGTGAATATTTTTTACACCTGAGCTTTTACAAATGTTTAAAAAAAAGAGAAAACAAAGTTTTAATGTTTGACAAGAACCTGGCACGCAAGTATTCTATGCTAATGATTAGAAGTAAAATTCATGTTCTCCAACCAGAAGTGAAAGGGGTGAGGGTTCAGGCTTTAACATAAAAGGTGGAAACCACAATAAAACAAGTGCCTGAATGAATCCCCTCACCTCTCACCAACTCTTCCACTTGGTACTGATAATCAAAATGAAGGCCACTGCCTCTGTTCTGTCATTCAGTGTTTTCTACTGTTAGACTAGACTTCAGCTTTGACAGTGAAAATAAGTGGCGTCCAGTTACTATGGATATTAAACACATTTATCTCCTTTCCCTCTTAAAATTACATAAAGAGAATATTAGACAGAGAGGCTACTAAGGACTATTTGAGGCTGGATGTGTTATTTGAGCTAATGTGTTTTTAGGGCACTTTCATTTAAATTGGAAGCAAGAAGGTTGGGATATCTTAAGCTCCTATCCCAATTTTACCTCCTAACTGACTGTGAGTGCCCCCACCTTGAGGGCCTCAGTTTCCTCCTGTAAATGATCTGAAAAATGCTTGAAACTTCAAAAATGCTGAAGAAATGGCTCACTATCTCTTACATAGGAATATATGAGAAATAACTCTCTTAGCAAATAATGTCAGAAAAAGGTGTATAACTCCTGAAAACAAAACAAAACAAAACAAAAAACTACAACTTTCCTTTTCTCATACAAGGACAACTGTATAATCCACTAGGGGTATTTTTTTTCTCTCTCTGTTTACTTTGGTTGCCAAGAAGCACACAGTTAAATTTATCTCACGTTGAGTGACTCTTTCATTTTGAGCTTCTGAAACCATTTTCTCTTCCCTCCTTAAAATGACTCTCATCATTCCTATCTTTATATGAATAGCTTTTTAAAAATATATTGGCTTTATGTGAGTAAAATAAGTTCTCTTGGAAGCGTGTTTGGTAGACACTGTAAACACACACACACACACAACAGACAAACTTTGTTGCTAGGTAACTTCCCAAGGTATTCACAGGAGGTGATGCCCTCTCACCTATAAAACTGGTTCTAAGGATTTATTCTACAGGTTTTAGCTTAATATCCAATGACCTTCTCAACCTATCTTGAATTCACCTGCTTCTGTCTACCATTTTGGTACTTGTGCTCTGTCAGTATCAGTCAGGACCCAGTGAGGTTTAGGCACCTCTTTGCCCCTGCTGGAGAAGAACTCGTACTCAATGATTATTTGCATCTAATAAAAGACCAGGCACAGAGTAGGACACAACAAATCTTAGGTGGATGAATTATTTAATTCAATCATTATGGTTCCAAGTACGTCTTTGGGCCAAGCAGTGGGAATGGCAATGAGACACACAGGTGCCTAGGACCTAGACCCTGCTCATGAGGAGTTCACAGTATGATAGGAACAGACAGGAATGCAGGTAAATCAACCAAGCTATGGGGTGATCACAGGGAGAGCCATGGGGGCTGTGGGATCCCAGAGAAAGGATGTTTTACTCTGTTTTGGAGAACTTAAACTGATGAGAGGCTGACAATCAGGGCAGCCAGCCAGAGGTCCAGTCTGTAAGAGATGTCAAGATTTCACTGGGATAAATTAGATTTTGAGACAAAATGTAAATAATCCTCTCCCTTGTAAGTAGAAATACAAATAAATAAAAAGACAAGGAAAAAATGTCCTTTCTATATAGGCCCTAACCCCATGCAACATTCAGTCAATATTTAAATATTATCCATTTGAAAGTACGAATATTGCCCAGACATGGTAGCTCACACCTGTAATCCCAGCACTCACTTTGGGAGGCCAAGGTGGGCAGATCATGAGGTCAGGAGATTGAGACCATTCTAGCTAACATGGTGAAACCCCATCTTTACTAAAAATACAAACAATTAGATGGGTGTGGTGGCACGCACCTGTAGTCCCAACTACTAGGGAGGCTGAGGCAGGAAAATCACTTGAACCTAGGAGGCAGAGGTTGCAGTGAGCTGAGATTGCACCACTACACTCCAGCCTAGGTGATAGCGAGACTCCGTCTCAAAAAAGAAAAAAGAAAAGAAAGGAAGGATGGGTGTTATTATCATCCTCTTCCAAGGTAACTGCATATCTCACACCTGACACCTCTTAGGGCTCAGAGAAGGCTTGCTGAAAAAGTGATGCCTGAATTGAAACTTGTAGGTGAAAGCTAAAGGGCCAGGGACAAATGGGAGTCAGTGGAGGTGCAAAGGAGACGGAGACAGGAGACAGAGAGAACAGTGTTGTCAAAACTCCAGAAACTGAAACCAGTAGGCTTAACCTAGGAAGAGGAACCTAGCTGGAAATGCAACTGGAAAAGTCAGACTGGAAACTTCTTTAGCCATGTTAATGGAGGAACTTCACTTAACAATTATTAATTTAACCTACTATGTGCCAGGCACTGTTTTAGGTACTGGAGACAAAGTAGTAAACAAGACATCAAATCCAGTAATTACATAATTAAATGATATGGTTTTATACTTACTAGACTAATTATAACTACGGTTTACTGAGTGCTTAACTATGACAGCTCCTGTGCATGTATACTTTCATTTAATCTTCACAATGGTGCTACAATCACTTCTAATTCTACATTAAAGAGCAGAGGCTCAGAGAAATTGAGTGACTTGCCAAAGACCACATGACTAGATGTGGCCAGAGGCCAGCAATGACATCAGATCTGTCTTGACTGAGCCTGGAACCACAATACCTAAGTTTCAATCTCCATAACCTCACTTACCAGATATGTGACCTTGGACAGTTACTGAGCCACTCTGTGCTTTTTTTAAAAACAAAACAAAAAACCATAGAATGGGAATCATAATAGTACATCCCTTGTAGAATTGTTATGAGAATTGAATGAGCTAATGTACCCAAAGCACTTAGAACAGTCATGGTACCTAGAAAGTCCTTGGTAAATGTTAGCTGCTATTATTAACCTGGTTGCAAACAGATTTATTAAACCTTCTCCTACCCAGAACACTCTTAGGAAGGTCATAGAGCTTTGAGCAAGTTGGGAAGGTCCTCTTGATAATGAGTTTATTTTGTTTCCCTTGCTTAATTCAATAGCATCCCACTTCTCTCTAGACTATCTATCTCACAAGTACCTGCTAATAGCTTTCATTGTTTACAGTGCTTCTAACAAGTGTGGTAACTTCTCATTTGCATTCCTAATAGACAGTTTCCAAATCCTGTTGAAACTGCAGTTGCTTTTAGGATGCCTGGGTTTTGTTTCTTTTGTCCTGTTTATTACCATTTGGATGGGTTTTAACAACTCACCACACACTCTCACCCATTCAGTCTTCTTTAAGACTTTCACAGTCCTTTTTTTTTTTTTTTTTTTTTTTTTTTTTAATTATACTTTAAGTTCTAGGGTACATGTGCACAATGTGTAGGTTTGTTACATATATATACATGTGCCATGTTGGTGTGCTGTACCCATTAACTCATCATTTACATCAGGTATATCTCCTAGGATGCTATCCCTTCCCCCTACTCCCTCCCCACAATAGGACCCAGTGTGTGATGTTCCCCCTTCCTGTGTCCAAGTGATCTCATTGTTCAATTTCCACCTATGAGTGAGAACATGCGGTATTTGGTTTTCTGTTCTTGCGATAGTTTGCTGAGAATGATGGTTTCCAGCTGCATCCATGTCCCTACAAAGGACACAAACTCATCCTTTTTTATGGCTGCATAGTATTTCATGGTGTATATGTGCCACATTTTCTTAATCCAGTCTGTCACTGATGGACATTTGGGTTGATTCCAAATCTTTACTACTGTGAATAGTGTCGCAATAAACATACGTGTGCATGTGTCTTTACAGCAGCATGACTTATAATCCTTTGGGTATATACCCAGTAATTGGATGACTGGGTCAAATGGTATTTCTAGATCTAGATCCTTGAGGAATTGCCACACTGTTTTCCACAATGGTTGAACTAGTTTACAGTCCCACCAACATTGTAAAAGTGTTCCTATTTCTCCATATCCTCTCCAGCACCTGTTGTTTCCTGATTTTTTTAATGATTGCCATTCTAACTGGTGTGAGATGGTATCTCATTGTGGTTTTGATTTGCATTTCTCTGATGACGAGTGATGATGAACATTTTTTTCATGTGTCTGTTGGCTGTATGAATGTCTTCTTTTGAGAAGTGTCTATTCATATCCTTTGCCCACTTTTTGATGGGGTTGTTTTTTTCTTGTAAATTTGTTTGAGTTCTTTGTAGGTTCTGGATATTAGCCCTTTGTCTGATGAGTAGATCGCAAAAATTTTCTCCCATTCTGTAGGTTGCCTGTTCACTCTGATGGTAGTTTCTTTTGCTGTGCAGAAGCTCTTTAGTTTAATTAGATCCCATTTGTCAATTTTGGCTTTTGTTGCTATTGCTTTTGGTGTTTTAGACATGAAGTCCTTGCCCATGCCTATGTTCTGAATGGTATTACCTAGGTTTTCTTCTAGGGTTTTTATGGTGTTCGGTCTAACATTTAAGTCTCTAATCCATCTTGAATTAATTTTCATATAAGGAGTAAGGAAAGGATCCAGTTTCAGCTTTCTACTTATGGCTAGCCAATTTTCCCAGCACCATTTATTACATAGGGAATCCTTTCCCCATTTCTTGTTTTTCTCAGGTTTATCAAAGATGAGATGGCTGTAGATGTGTGGTATTATTTCTGAGGGCTCTGTTCTCATTTATTACATAGGGAATCCTTTCCCCATTTCTTATTTTTCTCAGGTTTATCAAAGATCAGATGGCTTTAGATGTGTGGTATTATTTCTGAGGGCTCTGTTCTGTTCCATTGGTCTATATCTCTGTTTTGGTACCAGTACCATGCTGTTTTGGTTACTGTAGCCTTGTAGTATAGTTTGAAGTCAGGTAGCATGATGCCTCCATCTTTGTTCTTTTGGCTTAGGATTGTCTTGGCAATGCGGGGTCTTTTTTGGTTCCATATGAACTTTAAAGCAGTTTTTTCCAATTCTGTGAAGAAAGTCATTGGTAGCTTAATGGGGATGGCATTGAATCTATAAATTACCTTGGGGAGTATGGCCATTTTCATGATATTGATTCTTCCTATCCATGAGCATGGTATGTTCTTCCATTTGTTTGTGTCCTCTTTTATTTCACTGAACAGTGGTTTGTAGTTCTCCTTGAAGAGGTCCTTCACATCCCTTGTAAGTTGGATTCCTAGGTATTTTATTCTCTTTGAAGCTATTGTGAATGAGAGTTCATTCATGATTTGGCTCTCTGTTTGTCTGTTACTGGTGTATAAGAATGCTTGTGATTTTTGCACATTGATTTTGTATCCTGAAACTTTGCTGAAGTTGCTTATCAGCTTAAGGAGATTTTGGGCTGAGACGATGGGGTTTTCTAAATATACAATCATGTCATCTGCAAACAGGGACAATTTAACTTCTTCTTTTCCTAACTGAATACCCTTGATTTCTTTCTCCTGCCTGATTGCCCTAGCCAGAACTTCTAACACTATGTTGAATAGGAGTGGTGAGAGAGGGCATCCCTGTCTTGTGCCAGTTTTCAAAGGGAAAGCTTCCAGTTTTTGCCCATTGATTAGTCCTGTCTAGTGCATCAGGTCACTAGCAAATGTTATTAGAATCATTTAAGTTAATTTATTTAACAAACACATACATTGCTAACTCTGTGCAGGACATTGTTCCAAAGCATTTCACAAATATTAACGTAAATGGTAATATATTTAGTCCTTATAACATCTCTATAGACAGATATTACTATTATCCCTGTTTTATAGATGAGAAAACTGAGGCACAGAGATATTAATTAACTTGCTCAAGGTCACACAGCAAGGAGATATTGAGCCACATCACTAGTCATATGACCTTGGGCATGTTTCTTAACCTTCAGAGGGTAACAAATATGAAATACTTTCACTCTTCAGAATTATCATTATATTAAAGTAGGTATAAAAATTTTACAGATGAGACAATGGAAGGTCAGGCGTCCCGAAAGGCTTGCCTTATGCCTAAGAGAGTGGCAGAGCTAGGATTAGAATTCGTGTCTTTTGAATCCACGGTTCCCTGTAGTGTGCTGTGGATGGAAGGTGGTAATAGTTTCTGATGTCAAAATCCATTATTGCTGCTGCTGCTGCTGTTGCTGTTGTTATTTGCCACAGAACAGCCCCCACCCCATCCCAAACACAGAGAGAGAAAAATAACAATGACAAGAACATGGCTGATTCTGTATGCAGCCTGAAGATCTAAAGCCATGCATAATTTACTCAACACTGCCCTGCAGTCACTTAAGCTTAGGAGAGATCGCTATAAATTCAGGTCTGCATACCCTAATTTATTTCTTATTTATTTTACTGATACATATCTAGGGCCTCCAGTGAGCTGCTTCTATACCTGCGCAAAGGCACCGGCAGCCCTAAGTGCAACTAGGGCAGGAAAGGAGACCTTGAAACAAGCCCTCGAAGAAAAACTGGACTCTACGCACTAGAATCATACAAGTTAAATTAATTTTTCTGGTAAACTGAAATTAAACCCATGCCCACGCTCACCCCCTATTTGTGAAACATAGGACTTAAAAGGTTGTTAAATGTCCTGTTCTGCTTTTCTCTCTTAGTAAAGAGAGCATTAAATGTACTTCTTCCACAAGTACAAGATTATTTTTCTGAGTCACAGAATGTCAAAAGATAAGCAAATATTCTAATACTAAGACATAATCAGAAAGGGAATGGAGAGGAGAAGAAAAAATGTCTATTTTCTTGAGTGATTACTGAGGACCAAATGCTATGCAAGGTGCTGTCAAAAGCAGAGGTAATGGCCATTGCAGTCTTCAAATGGAAAGCAAGGTAAGCTGGAAGAAACGTCAGCCATCCTTCCCCAAAGATCTCTTTTCACAGATGGTCAAACTGTGGCCCAGACAGAGAACATGACTTGTTGGAGGTCACTCAGCAAGTTAGTCCCAGCATGTTCCCCTTTTAGCCTCAAACTTATTTCAAAACTCAGCTTGAGTCCTTCGAGAGCCAGCGCTGCCCTACAAGCTTTACTTGCATTGTTTCCTTTAGCCTTCCCCTCCTCCAATTAATTGTCCTTACAGATATGGACATGAGGACACAGAAAGGCTGAACACTGCACTCACACTGTTACATTCCTGCTGAAACTGAGCTTGAAGCCTGGGCTTAGCCTGTGCTTTTATGCACCAAACCTGAAACCTTTGTGACCACCTTCAAGACGTCTGCTTTTGTCTCCAAACTGCACTGACTAGGGCCATACAGGTAGATTCAGAAGGGCAGGAGGCTTCAGCAGGAAAAAGCTCCTGGCTCTAGGATGAGGCCTGGGCATGGGTTATATTTATTAACCCAATATTTATTTTTCTCATTTTTTTCTTTTTTAACCCACCCAACAGAAGGTTATAATTTTGGCTTTTGGTTCTTGGGCTAAAACAGGAGAGGCAGAAAGGTCATTCTATCGAAGGTCAAAGTTCAGCCTTGCTGAGTTGTAGTGTCTGATCATTTTCTCATGCATCCCTCACTTTTGTAAATGGGGCACCTGGGCCTTGGGGACACAGACTCACCCGCAGAACATGAAGATGGTGCTTGAAGTGGCATCGTAGGGCAGAGGCAGCGTCTGCTGCAGGCACAGCTGCTCACAGCCGCCATTAAAACCATCAGAGCAGTCAATGCCTTTGGAGTGGTCGTAGCAGCCGGAGCCATCCTTCATGGGTTTCAGCTCCTCGGGGCACTGCTCAGAGAGAGGGCAACAGGGTGGTTATGGCTTGGGAGGTTGTAGGCCCCATCATGCCCTCTCCTCCCTCCTGGAAGAGACATGTGTCAGGGATTGATAGAAAGGTATTCAGTCTCCTTTGGTCAGTTAATAGTTTTGTGACAAGTTCCACAAGTCCCTTTACTTCTCTGAACCTCAGCATGCCCACCTGTAAAATGGGACTTTTGTGACTATCTTCTTATAGCATTGTGAGAATGAAGAGTGATAATGTCAGCAAAGTGTTGAGAACACTGGCTCACATGGCAGCAGTGAAAGGAATGAGGCACATCCCCCATATATTTCCCAACTTCCTGAGCCCAGCACAAACACATTCCCCCATATTTCTTTCAAACTTCAGAAAAACATCACCTGGGAGATCTCCGATAAGGAATGCTAAATGTATAATGTTAACCAATTGTAATGCTGTAACCGAGAGAATTACCTTGTTCCCTGTAACTTTACATATCCTGTTTACATCGGGCTATAAAAAGCAAGACTCGCATTGTTCGAGGCCCTCTTGTATGCTGTAGAATGGAGGGACCAAGTTCGAACTTGTAGTAAAGATCCTTGCCGCTTGGCTTTGACTTTGGACTCTGGTGGTCTTCTTTGGGGAACAAACGGTCTGGGTATAACATCTGGGGGCTCATCCGGGATTCCCCCAAGCCCACCAGACCCCTGGTCAACGGATCTACTAGGATCGATCTACTGATAGGTGAGCCAGCTCGTCTCCGTTTGTCTGTCTGTGTCTGTTATGAATCTGAATCTGAATCTGTGACTCACGAGGTCTGAAACTGGAGCTGGCGCCGTCCTGGTGGACGCGCTATAGGACAGTCAGCGGAGACCGGTGGGAGACGTCCCCTGGCTCTCTCTGATCTAAATTGCAATCTGGGCTGCCGGAGTGCGATCGCGATCCGAGCAGCTAACTCTGACCCGGGCTACCGGTGTGCGCTTGCGATCTGGGCTGCCGGAGCGCCATCGCGATCCGAGCAGCTAACTCTGACCCGGGCTACTGGTGCGCGCTTGTGATCTGGGCTACCGGAGCGCGAGGTCGCGATCCGAGCAGCTAACTCTGACCCGGGCTACCAGTGCAGGCTTGCGATCTGGGCAGCGGCTGTCTCTGACCCGGGCTGCCGGGACACGCTCGCGATCTGGGCCGCTGGAGCGCGTTTGCGGTCTGGGCAGCGACTGTCTCTGACCCAGGCTGCCGGGGCGCGCTCGCGATCTGGGCCGCCGGAGCGCGTTTGCGATCTGGGCAGCGGCTGTCTCTGACCCGGGCTGCCGGAGCGCGCTTGCAACTAGATATCAGTCAGATTTCCTTTACAGGGATTCTAACCCACCTTCCTTTACAGGAAGAGACTACAAATTATTACAGGATGGGTAATACCCAGAGCACTCCTCTATCTCTCCTTACAAGTAATTTCAAGGAAGTAAGAGCGAGGGGCCATGATCTTAGTATAGAGATCAGGAAGGGAAAGCTAATTACTCTGTGCTGCTCCGAATGGCCTGCCTTTGATGTGGGGTGGCCACCCGAAGGGACGGTCCAACTTGCTGTCATCACTAGAGTAAAGTCCAAGATTTTCCTACCCGGGCATGTGGGCCACTTGGATCAAATCCCATATATCCTCATATGGCAGGACCTAGTTGAGAACCCGCCTCCTTGGCTGTCACCTTTCCAATAAGCCCCTGAACCTTGTAAGGCACTGGTTGCTCGGCCGCTAAAATCCAAGCAGCCTATTGCCCCCCCCCCATCCTGTTTTACCTGATAGCGGGGACCCACTGTTCACAGAACCCCCTTCCGGCCACAGGCCCCCGCCCCCGGGCTGAGCCACGGGGAGGGAGCAGGCGGACGGGAGGCAGCTGGCACACACGGACCCGCTGAGAGTGAAAGTAACTCTGAAGGGCCGGCGGGGCGGAGGCGAGGGCGCACTTCGTGGGCTAGTCCCCCCATCCGCCTGACTCCACAGTGGCTCTACCCCTTCGGGAAATAGGACCCCCAGATGACACGGGAATCCCCAGGCTCCAGTACTGGCCATTCTCTACCAGTGATCTGTATAACTGGAAGACCCAGAGTGCTCGGTTCTCAGACAACCCCAAAGATTTAATGGCTTTACTGGATAGTGTCATGTTCACCCACCAGCCCACTTGGGATGATTGTCAGCAGCTCCTCCGAATTTTGTTCACAACGGAGGAGCGAGAGAGAATACAGGTAGAAGCTAGAAAGCTGGTCCTGGGGGACGACGGTCAACCGACTGCCAACCCCGACCTCATAAATGCGACTTTTCCTCTGACCAGGCCGGCGTGGGACTACAACATGGCAGAAGGTAGGGGAGGGCTACGCCTTTATCGCCAGACTCTAATGGCGGGTCTCCGGGCAGCTGCTCGCAAGCCCACTAATTTGGCTAAAGTATACTCTGTTCTGCAGGGAAAGACAGAGAGCCCAGCTACCTACTTAAAAAGATTAATGGAAGCTTTTAGACAGTACACCCCCATAGACCCAGAGGCTCCAGGAAGTCAGGCAGCTGTTGTAATGTCTTTCGTAAATCAGGACACTGTTTTAGATTTGAAAGATGCTTTCTTCAGTTTGCCTTTAGCCCCTCAGAGCCAAAAGCTCTTCGCCTTCGAGTGGAATGACCCTGGAAGGGGCATAAGTGGCCAACTGACATGGACCAGGCTGCCGCAGGGATTCAAAAACTCTCCTACCCTGTTCGATGAGGCCCTCCATGAAGACCTGGGTGAGTACCGATGTAAACACCCTGAAATAACTTTACTACAGTATGTTGATGACCTCCTGATTGCTGCTGAGACCCAAGAAGCTTGTATTCAAGGGACCAAAAGTCTCTTTCAAGCACTGGGAAATCTAGGCTACCGAGCCTCGGCAAAAAAAGCTCAAATCTGTAAGCCAGAAGTAACATATCTCGGGTACCTGCTAAAAGGAGGGCAGCGCTGGTTAACAGACGCTCGGAAGCAGACTGTTCTGCAGATCCCCAGGCCACAATCCACCCGACAAGTGAGGGAATTCCTGGGGTCGGCGGGATTTCGTAGACTATGGATACCTGGGTTCACAGAACTGGCTAAACCCTTGTATCAGGCAACACGGGGGCAGCAGCCATTTAATTGGACAGACGAAGCCGAGTCGGCTTTCCAACAGATCAAAACCACCCTACTCTCTGCGTCTGCACTGGGACTACCTGATGTCACCAAGCCCTTCCACTTATACATAGACGAGAGTAAGGGTGTCGCCAAGGCGGTAATAACTCAGAACTTAGGCCCCTGGCGGAGGCCGGTTGCCTACCTGTCAAAAAAGTTAGACCCAGTGGCTGCCGGGTGGCCCCCTTGTCTCCGAATGATTGCAGCCACGGCTCTGATGGTACAAGATGCTAATAAACTTGTCATGGGTCAAGAATTGCGGGTCGTTACCCCACATGCCATCAAAGGTATACTCAAATAGCCACCTAATCGATGGATAAGTAACGCCCGGCTCACCCACTACCAAGGACTACTACTAAATCCTATCAGGATAACCTTCCTGCCCCCAACGACCTTAAACCCTGCCTCGCTGCTGCCCAACCCGGACCTGGACGCGCCACTCCATGTTTGCACCGAGATACTAGCTCAGGTGCACGGAGTTCAAGAGGACCTGCAGGACCGCCCACTCCCTGATGTTGACCTCGTCTGGTTCACTGATGGGAGCAGCTTCATGCATCAAGGCCAGAGGTACACTGGAGCGGCAGTGACTTCAGAGACTGAGGTAATCTGGGCGGAACCCCTGCCCCCGGGGACATCGGCCCAGAAGGCCGAACTGATAGTGCTCACCCAAGCTCTTACCTTAGGGGCAGGGAAAAAGCTGACAGTATATACAGACAGCCGATATGCTTTTGCTACGGCGCACATACATGGGGCCATTTACAGGGAGCAAGGGTTACTAACGGCTGAAGGAAAAGAGATAAAAAACAAGCAAGAGATCCTAGCCCTGTTAACAGTGCTATGGAAGCCAGAAAAGTTAGCCATTGTGCATTGCCCAGGGCATCAGAAACCAACCACTCCAACTGCTCAAGGCAACTTTATGGCAGACCAAACTGCAAGAAATGTGGCAAAGGCTCCCAGCCAACTCCTTGCACTCCAGCTCCCTGACCCGGGCCCCCGGGACTTGCCATATTCCCCTGATTATTCAGAACAAGATCTCCAGTGGATTGACAAACTTCCCCTGAAACAGATCCAGAATGGGTGGTGGACTGATACTAATGACCAAACCATCCTACCAGAAAAATTAGGACAACAAGTATTAGAACACATCCACCGAACCACCCACCTGGGTGCTCGGCAGATGATAGACCTGATCAGACGCTCTAAGCTCAAATTCAGACATACAGCCTAGAAGGCCAGCAGCATCGTGGCAAGTTGCAAAGTCTGCCAGCTTAACAATGCCTACCCCCAATCCCAGACTGCAGCGGGAACAAGGCTCAGGGGAACCAGGCCCGGTATCTACTGGGAAGTAGATTTTACTGAAATAAAGCCAGGAAAGTACGGGTATCGGTACTTACTTGTCTTTGTAGATACTTTTTCAGGGTGGACTGAAGCATTCCCAACCAAAGGAGAAACTGCTCAAGTCGTAGCAAAGAAAATTCTGGAAGATATCCTTCCCAGGTATGGCTTCCCCGTCCAGATAGGGTCAGATAACGGGCTCGCCTTCATCACTAAGGTAAGTCAGGATTTGGCTTCCATCCTTGGGGCAAATTGGAAACTACATTGCGCTTACAGGCCCCAGAGTTCAGGACAGGTAGAGAGGATAAATCAGACCTTAAAAGAGACCTTAACTAAATTGATTATGGAGACTGGCGCTAATTGGGTGGTTCTTCTCCCCTACGCTCTGTTCCGGGCCCGTAATACCCCTTACAGACTGGGCCTTACCCCTTACGAAATCATGTATGGCAGACCTCCACCCCTGGTTCCCAGCTTAAAAGATGATCTGCTTAAGTCTGAAACAGAAAATGTCTCTGAATTCTTATTTTCCCTACAAGCCTTGCAGAAAATTCATTAAGAAATCTGGCCCAAGCTGAAGGAACTATATGAGACTGGCCCCCCACCGACACCCCATCCATACCAGCCGGGAGACTGGGTCCTGGTTAAGTGACACCGACAAGAGACCCTAGAACCCAGGTGGAAGGGACCACTCCAGGTACTCCTGACCACACCCACCACCCTAAAGGTAGAAGGCATCACGTCGTGGATCCACTACACCCACGTCAAGCCAGTGGACCCAACCTCCGACCTTCTGGGACCAATCACGGCAGCAGCTGAAGCACCGGCCACGTGGACTGTGGACAGAGGTAAGAACAACCCCTTAAAACTCACCCTGCGCTGGCAACATGGCTCACTGCAAACATGCAGTTAGGTAGTCTAGCCCTAACGTTAGCCACCCTAGTGGCCGCTGGGGAAAACACCAAACCAGCATCTAATCCCTTTGTCTGGAGATTCTGGCTTTATGAAAACCGAACCCACCCTGGACAACCTCATAAGCCCGGGAAATTATTGGCCAGTGCTGATTGCCCCTCCTCAGGGTGCAATAGCCCAATCTTACTAAATTTTACTGGCTTTCAAATAGCCAAACCAGTGACACCAATAATATGTTTTGAGTTTGATCAGACTGAATACAATTGTAAACACTATTGGTGGCACCAAAATACCGGCTGTCCTTATAACTATTGTAACATCCATAGGTCCCGTTATTGGGGAGAGGAAGAACAGTTGGACCCTAAGTGGCCCATCCATCATAGACGGGATGGAGACTTTTCATATACATAGATAGTTAGAGACCCCTGGAACTCCCGCTGGACCACGCCTCAACATGGGGCGGTATACTACTCCCCCTCCTCCACATGGCCTAGCAGCCTCAACATGGGGCTGTATACTACTCCCCTTCCTCCACATGGCCTAGCAGTCACCTCTATCTGTGGCGAGGCCTAGTGCAAGTACTGCCCCTGGTCCACAGGAATATCCAACGACAGGAAAACAGACTAACACAAGACTTAAGTCTTTTCTCCTGGTTAAAATTATTACAAGAAGGACTAGAGCTTGCTAACCTTACAGGACTTCACAGCCTGTCTGGCTGCTTTCTGTGTGGGCGTCTAGGGCGTCCACCGCTAACCGCTGTCCCTCTGCCATGGGGATCCTCTACCTCTGCCCAAGCTAACAACCTCCGAAACCTCTCATATGCCCCTATCCTAAACGTGCCCCTATACCTAAACCCCAGTCAGGAGAAGTTTCCCTACTGTTTCTCAGGAACCAATTCCAGCCTCTGCAGCATCACTGCAGTACCCCCTAATATCACCCTAAGGGCCCCGCCGGGCATATTCTTCTGGTGTAATAGGACATTATCTAAGGACCTATCTAGTCCCTCTGTTACCAACCTACTGTGTCTTCCTGTCACATTAGTTCCCCAGTTGACTCTACCAACTGCTGGCGAGTTCCTAGGGTACACCGGTAACTGGACTAGTACTGCTATTCACCCAGTCCCTAGACTGAGACCTACACAAGCCATATTTCTCCCCCTCATTACAGGAATCTCCCTCACCGCATCCCTCATTGCGGCCGGGATGGCGGGGGGAGCCCTAGGTCACACCCTCATAGAAAGCAACAAGTTGTACCAACAATTTGCCGTTGCTATGGAGGAGTCAGCTGAGTCCCTTGCCTCCCTTCAGCGGCAGCTCACATCCCTAGCCCAGGTAACCTTGCAGAACCGGAGGGCCCTAGACCTACTCACTGCGGAAAAAGGTGGTACATGTATGTTTCTAAAAGAAGACTGTTGTTTCTACATAAATGAATCAGGGCTTGTAGAAGACCGGGTCCAACAGTTACGCAAGTTAAGCACTGAAGTAAAAACACGGCAGTTTGCTTCAGCTGCAGACCAATGGTGGAATTCCTCTATGTTTTCTCTGTTAGCCCCCTTCCTTGGACCCCTGCTAAGTCTACTATTTCTGCTAACCGTAGGACCTTGTGTTGTTAACAGAATTTTGCAGTTTGTCAGAGAAAGGTTTGACACTGTTCAGCTCATGGTCCTCAGAGCCCAATACCAACCTGTAAACACTGAAACAGAGTCAGACTTATAAGACCCAAGATTGGCTCTAAAGTTACCTGAAAAGAAGGGGGGAATGAAAGGAATGAGGCACATCCCCCATATATCTCCCAACTTCCTGAGCCCAGCACAAACACATTCCCCCATATTTCTTTCAAACTTCAGAAAAACATCACCTGGGAGATCTCCGATAAGGAATGCTAAATGTATAATGTTAACCAATTGTAATGCTGTAACTGAGAGAATTACCTTGTTCCCTGTAACTTTACATATCCTGTTTACATCGGGCTATAAAAAGCAAGCACTCGCATTGTTCGAGGCCCTCTTGTATGCTGTAGAATGGAGGGACCAAGTTCGAACTTGTAGTAAAGATCCTTGCCGCTTGGCTTTGACTCTGGACTCCGGTGGTCTTCTTTGGGGAACAAACGGTCTGGGTATAACAACAACACAGCAAATGTCAGCTGCTTGTTAATATTGACATTGCTGGGATCATACGCATTATTGTTTTTACTGTTACTGCCCTATAGGGTCTACTGTTAGAAAGGTCACATGGGGAGGCTGCCAGATATATATTTAAAAGCCTCTACCAGTATGAGTTTAATTTCCAGGTTTTCCTCTCCTCACTACATGACCCAGAGAAGTTACTTGCCATCTCTGAGCCTCAATGTTCTCAGCTAATAAACGGGCACAATATCTACAACTACAGATTAGTTGTGAAACTTTTTTTTTTTTTTTTTTTTTTTTGAGGCGGAGTCTCACTCTGTCACCCAGGCTGGAGTGTAGTGGCGAGGTCTGGGCTCACTGCCAGCTCCGCCTCCAGGGTGAAGCTTAAGGTGGATCATGGGTGTGCATACCTTACTTCAGAATTTGGCACATAATTTGGTACTCATAAAATGTGAATTACCTTCCTTCCTGTCTTGAATTTGACTCTTCTTCTCCACCCTTGTCCCTGGAGCCGTAAGTGAGATTCCTGCATACTCACAACATCATGGGAAGGGCTCCTAGCCAGTCTGCTGGACTCCAGTCAGGCTTTCTCAAAACCATCCTCCAAATGGCCAACAGAGTGCTAATTCTAAATAGCATCACTCCCCAGCTTAAATAAGTAAATGAATCTTAAAACATGGGAATCTGCCGTAAACTGATATTCAAGGCCCTCCCTTTATAGAAAACCAAGTGCTCTGCTTGCCATATGCACAGCCCTCCCCATAATCTTCTGGTCCCTAAGCAAACTCCAAGGAGTTCTACCTTCAATGGCCTCAGCTAGAATGCTCTTGTCAGTGGGTCTGGCACCTGCTATGCGATCCTTCAGTGGAAAATCATATACTGTGGAGACAGATGGCTATTGATTTAATTTAGTTTTCTATCATTTGATGAGGCTGAGCTCATCTTCTCCATCCCAGCTGATAGAGAAGTAGTTCCAACACTCTTGCCTTCAGAAGAGAAAATGAGGTACTGGGTTTTTATTTCAGTCCTCCTGCTGGCATTTCTTGTCCACAAAGATTAACACCCAGAGCCCAGCCTTCCTCATCCATCACCGGACATCACTGATTAAAATGCCTTCCCACCGTGAGCCCCTACCGGCCAACTCCCTGCTCCGCTTCCCATGCCGTCACCTAAACAACACCAATAATAAAACATACACATAAAAATTAATTTACAAAAACCACAATAACAACAAAAAAAAAAAAGGTCAGCCCTCTTGGAAATTAAATTTTGCCTGAGAAGATTCTATAATTACAAATGCATGCAAGAGTTCTTCAAGACATTTGAGACTGGCGCCAGGAAGAGTGACAGAGAAAGTAGGTTATAAATGGCCTTTGTCAAGCTGCAGAAAGGTTATAAAACTGCTGCATTTTGTGCTTAAAAATCAATTTTCCATGTGAGTGAAGTGCTGTACATATTAATACAAGCTCAGAGGAAGTCCCTGCTTGTCTCTGAACATTCACCATCAGACAAGAGGGCACCTGGTCACAGGGTCATTTGGAGCCATTTGCGGGTACTGGGACCTGGCTTCAGTCTGTTTGCAGACTCGTGGAGCATGTTGAAAAGAATGACTGATCTTCCTACCAGGTAACAGAAGGCACCTGGGCAGGGTATGGTCTCAGTTCTTCCCATCCCCCAATGATACTCTACCACATTTGTTTTTTAAACATGTTCACTAAACTACAGGTTTTATCTAAGTGCTTTACCTGTTTTAACTTATTTAATCCCTATAGCAAATACATGAGGTAGAGTGGCAGGCTGATAATGGTTGCCAAGGCATGTCTCTGTCCTAAGCCCTGCAACTTGGAATCTATGAATGTGACTTTCTATGGTAAAGGTTATGCTGATGTGATTGTGTCAAAACTCTTGAGGACACCCTCCTGGGTTTCCCAGGTTGGCCTAAATGCCATCACAAATGTTCTTATGACAGAGAGGCAGGAAGAAATTACACACACAGAGGAGAAGGCGACATGGGGGTGGAACAGAGATTGGTGCATTGTGGCCACAAACCAATCAATGCTGCTGCTACCACAACCTGAAAGAGGCCAGGCACGGATTCTCCTCAAGAGCCTCCAGAAGCAGCACCACCAGAAATAAATGCCAGCACCTTGATTTTGAATTTCTGGCCTCCAGCACTGGCAGAGAACAAATTTCCTAATAATTATCTTAAGCCACCGAGTTTGCAGCAATTTCTTGCAGCAGATAAGGTAGGTACCGTCATGATTCCCATTTTGCAGAGGAGGAAGCTGAGGAGAGGGTTATATACTTTGGTGGTAAAAGAGGCAGAGCTTCTCAGGCTTCCCAACTTTGTTGCTATTAACTGCCTAATGGGCAAGCCACTTCACCACCCTGTCATTTACTGACTGACTGACATCTAGTTGTAGGAAGTCCTGTCATTTACTGGCTGACTGACGTGTAGCTGTAGGAAGTCCTGTTATTTACTGGCTGACTGACGTCTAGATTTAGGAAGTTAGAACAAGGCAAGGCTTAGAGCTGATCTAACCTCCTTACTTTAGAACTGAGGCCCAGAAAGTTAGAGGACATCACCCCATATTCCTCAGCACATGAGTGGAGAACGTGAAGCCAGGCTTCCCTTGCCCCAGCTTGGTGTTCTCTGTCCGCTACACTCACTTCCCTTCGGGTTAAAGCATTTTGCAAACTTGCAGATCCTATAATCTCTCTCCCCAAGATGATTTGCTGATGGGAAACTGAGGGTCAGGAAGGTAAGGGGACTTGACCAACATCACACAGCAAATTAAAGGCAAGATTTGATCCATGCCTGTGGGAAAGGCTTTCTAAGTACATGAAGTGGGTTTACCAGTTACCATCATTCCTTCCTCTGTCATGGACTTCATGCCCTGTACCTTTGAGGATGAGTAGGGGCAGATGAGATCTAGCCATCGTTTGAGATTACCTGTATATTATAAGTGTTTAATTAGCTTTTTGCTTATTATCTGTCTCCTCCCCCAAAAGGTAAATGTTATAATAGGATGGACCATGTGGCTTTACCTAAGCCGTCTGGCATATAGTTGGTACCTGTTATTTGCTGAATGAATAGGTGGAGTGCCAGAAATGACATTTAGTGTGTCTGTATATTAACTTTGGATCTGAATCCACACTACTCTTATAAGTTATATAACCTTCAGGCAGTGACATAAAGTCTCCTGTCTTCACGTGATTACTATGATGGGTAAATAGTATGATCACCAGCTTCAAATATGGTCCCCAGTGATTCCTGCCTTCTGGTATTAAGACTCGTGTAATCCCCTCCTACACTGCACCAGAATTGGTCTATGTGACCAGTCGTATGTGGCAGAAGAGGAGGTATGTGGCTTCTAAAGGTAGATCATAAGAGAGATCTTTCTCTCCCTCTGTCTGTCTCTTGCTCTCTCTCATCACTTGCTCTAGTGAAAGCAAGCTGCCATGTTTTCAGCAGCCCTATGGAGAGTCTCGTTTGGCAAGGAAGTAAAGCCTCTGGCCAACAGTCAGTAAGGCTGGGGCCTGCCAGCAAAACATGAGTGAGCCTGCAAATAAACTATCCAGCCCCAATCCAAGCCTATTCAGATATTGGCAACCCCAGCTGACATTTTGACTGAGACTTTGTAGGGAGGGCCAGAACCACACATCTAAGCTGCTCTTGAATTTCTGACTCTCAACAATTCTGTGGGATAATAAATACTTTTTGTTTTAAGTGACTTGATTTTTGAGATAATTTGTTACACAGCAATAGCTAACTAATACAGTGAGATAAATGTATGCAGATAAATGTATACAGTGATCAGCAAGTAGTTCTGCTGTTATAGGTATTTGTAAAGAGCTTAGAATCTGGTTTGAGAGATAAATATACATATCTATCAGAGAACTAGTTAGTTATAGAACACTCATAAAGAAGTATGGTAAAATGTGTTTGGGAAAATAAAAACTCCGCAAATGTGAGCGACTATGGAATATTGAAACTGGGAGATTTTAGTCTTTTCTCCTCTTGTAGGAAGGGACCCCTGTAGGAAGGAAGTTCCTACAGGAAGAGAAAAGAGACATCTAATGTACTGAAGAGGAAGACTAGAATTCATTACCAGGCACTGCCACTTGCTTGCCTTGTGACCTTGGACAAGTTGTTGAAACTATTTTGGCCTGTTTTCTTTCTGTAAGTGGAGGAGCTAGTTTGGAGACAAGAATATGAGGACTAAAGTCAGGCCTGAATTCCAATGAAAGATTTGTGACACTGAGCATATAGGCAGGATGCCTCATCTCAGAGACAGCCTCAGTTTCCTCATCTGTAAAATGCAAATAATGTCTCTCTTGGAGGCACTTCTGAAGATTGTATGAGAAAGCACTTCTGACGTATCTGGCTTTAGAGCTGGTACATAATAGATACCTAATAAATGAAGACTAAATGTATGGGGATATATATATATATATATAAGTGATAAATTAACCGAAACCCCAAAAGAAATCCTAGCTTAGTTGGGAGGAATCACGATGTCTGACTAGATGCAGGTAGGATGTACCTCCTCCATGGAGAGGAACCAGAATAATAAGTAGATACACACATTTCAAACAGATCGTCTAGAAGAGAATGCTAAGATTCATCAGAGAAGAAATGAGAAGCACCAGGAGTAAGTAAGTAGAGACTTTGAGGCAGTTTGCCTAGCCAGAAACCAACTGAACTGGAATGGGCACCTGGATGTGGGGTAACAGTAAGAGAGAACCCCCCAGGGCTCCAAAATGGGGTTTTATACCTTGGCTGTGGGGAAACCCTCAACCTACTGGGGACTTTGGCCTGACATATGAAGTGCCTAATGGTTGCATGAAACAATTGCTACAGAATGAGCACCCACACAAAATCCCACAGGCATCTGAACCTGGAGTAGACACAGCTGGGCACTATTTCGAGAGCCAAGACACTGAGAATCTGCAGATATGGCTGCTGCTGCACTGTTCTAAAGAGGGAGAGGGAAGACTGGGTGCTCCCACACAACCCCAGGAAGCTCCTTACTGCCCTGCTGCAGGCTGCTATTGAGACTGAGACATGGATGGACTGTACTTCTCACAGCTTTTCGCCCACATTGCTTGCCTGGGATGAACTCTGCCTTCTCTGGTATCAGGCCCAAAGCACCATTTTTGACAGTTTAATGCTGAGCTGCACCCTACCATTGGCGTGAGTTTGGGTTGATGTGGCTGCAGCTGCTACCCAGTCACGGAGGGACAGGGAGACCAGGCTATCCTATGCACATCTAGGACAATAGCCACAGCCCTGCAAGGGGCTGCTGTGAGACCAAGACTCAAGTGGGCCACACTCACTAGTTTCTTGCCAATACGGCTCACCTGAGAAGGACCACATCCTTTCTGGTCACAGCCCACAGCTGGCACCATGCTGAGCATTTAATGCTGGACTGTGCCCCAGCCTTGGGGCCGAGTGTGAGGTAACATGGCTGCAGCCACCACCCTGCTGGGAGAGTGACAGCATAGACCACATTCTCCTAAGCACACTCAGGACAATACCCACCATCCTGCTGTGGGTGACTGCGAGACTAGGGACCAGCCCACCCAACTCATCACATCTCCCAGCAAGACCAACATGGGTTGCTTGAGTCCCAGTGGGTGGCTCTAACCACCATTACTGCCATCAGCCACACTACACCAGCTTCCCAGGGGCCCCAAAGTCTATCCATACATTGGGCCCACTGCTCCCACTACTAGCTTCTAAGCAAGCCAACTAATGGCCCAAGAATTAGCCCTCAAAAACCTACTAACACTGAAGCTAGAGTAAGCTGCTTTGGGGCTTAAAAACAGGCACACTCACCCCACTGCTGCCACCATCAGATATGAAGACTGGCTTACTCTGTGTTCAAGGTCCCAGCTTAACTTCACCACAACCTCAACTAACAACTGTACGAAGTTGAAAACACAGTATCTCAAAATGTGTATTATTTAGCAAAATCAGTGCTAAGAGAAAAGTTTATAGCATTAAATGCCTACATCAAAAAATTATCACAAATTAACAACCTAACATGACACCTGAAAAAACTAGAAATTTGGCCAGGAGCGGTGGCTCACGCCTGTAATCCCAGCACTTCAGAAAGCCAAGGTGGGCGGATCACCTGAGGTCAGGAGTTCAAGACCAGCCTGAGCAACATGGAGAAACCGCATCTCTACTAAAAATACAAAATTAGCCAGGTGTGGTGGTGCATGCCTGTAATCCCAGCTACTTGGGAGGCTGGGGCAGGAGAATCTCTTGAACCTGGGAGGCAGACGTTGCAGTGAGCCAAGATTGTAGCATTGCACTCCAGCCTGGGCAACAAGAGCGAAACTCTGTCTCAAAAAAAAAAAAAAAAAAAAAAAAAAAAAAGAAAGAAAGAAATAAAGAAAACAAAAGAAAAGAAAAAAAGAACTAGAAACACAAGAACAAACCACACCCAAAGTAAGCAGGACAAAAGACATAACAAAGATCAGAGCAGAAATAAATGAAATAGACCCAAAAAGCAATGAAATGAAAAAATAACGTTTTGAAATGATAAAAATTGATAAGCCACTAGCAAGAAAAGAGAGAAGTCTCAAATAAATACAACTAGAAATGTAAAAAGAGACACTACAACTGATGCCATGGAAATACAAAAGATCATCAGAGACTATGAAGGCTATTATGTTCACAAACTAGAGAACTTAGAAAAAAATGAATATATTTCTGACAACACAAAACCTATGGAGATTGAACTAGGAAGAAACAGAACTCCTGAACAGACCAATAATGAGTAGTGAGATTGAATCGATAATAAAAAATATCTCTCAACAACAACAGAAAAAGCCGAGGACCGGATGAATTCACAGCCAACTTCTACCAAACATCCAAAGAGAACTAACACCAATCTTCCTGAAATGATTCCAAAAAAATGAGGAAGAGGAAATTATCTCTAACTCATTCTATCAGGCCAGTATCACCCTGATACCAAAACCATACAAGGAAATACCAACAACAAAAAAGAAAACTATACACTAATATCCCTGATGAATATAGATGTCAGTATTTTGCTTAACAAAATACTAGCAAAAGGCCGGACATGGTGGCTCACGCCTGTAATTTCAGCACTTTGGGAGGCCAAGGCGGGCAGATCACGAGGTCAGGAGTTTGAGACCAGCCTGGCCAGCATGGCGAAACCCTGTCTCTACTAAAAATACAAAAAATTAGCTGAGTATGGTGGCGCACACCTGTAGTCCCAGCTATTCGGGAGGCTGAGGCAGGAGAATTGCTTGAACCCGGGAGGCGGAGGTTGCAGTGAGCCAAGGTCATGCCACTGCACTTCAGCCTGGGTGACAGAGCGAGACTCCGTCCCCCCCCAAAAAAAAATACGAGCAAATCAAATCCAACAGCACATCAGAAAGATAGTACACCATGATCAGGTGAAATTTATCCCTGTGATGTAATGAGGATTCAAATATCCAAATCAATAAACATGATACATCACATAAACAGAATTCAGGACAAAAGCCATACAATAATCTCCACAGATGCAGAAAAAAAAGCATTCAATAAAATTCAACATCCTTTGATGACAAAAACATATCCTCAACAGAGTAAGTATTTAAGATACACACCTCAACATAGTAAAGGCCATGACCCACAGCTGATATCTTATGCGGAGGGGGAGGAAGCATTTCCTCTAAGAATTAGAACAAGACAAAGACGTCCCCTTTCAACACTCTTATTCAAAATAGCACTGGAAGTTCTCATCAGAGAAGTCAGGACAGAGTAAAATTAAAAGTTATCCAAGTTGGAAAAGAAGAAGTCAAATTATCCCTGTTTGCTGTGTCTTATATCTAAAAATCCCTAAAGACTCTATCAAGTTCAAGATAAAAAATAACATGCAGAAATCAGTAGCATTTCTATAAACCAAAAAAAAACCTCAGCTGAGAACCAAACTAAGAAAGCAATTCGTTTACAATAGCTACAAAAGTAAAATAAAATACCTAGGAATATATTTAACGAAGAGGTGAAAGATCTCTATAAAAATAATAACAAAACACTGATGAAATAAATTGTAGATGACATAAATACATGGAGAAACATCCCATGTTCATGAATTGGATAACCAATACTGTTAAAAGGATTATATTGCCCAAAGCAATCTGCAGATTCAATCCAATCCCTATCAAATTACCAACATCATTTTTCAAAGCATTAGAAAAAAATCCTAAAATTCATATGTAACCAGAACAGAACCCAAATAACCAAAGCAGTCTCAAGCAAAATAAACAAAGCTAGAAAATCATATTATCTGACTTCAAATTTTAGTACAAGGCATAGTAACCACAAAACCATGGTATTGGTATAAAAACAGGCACCTAGATCAATGGAATAGAATGGAGAACCCAGAAATAAAGCCACATACCTGCAACCAAATGTTGACTTTGACAAAGTCAACAAAAATATACACTGGCAAAATGATACTCCAGTTGTATTAGTCCATTATCATACTGCTATAAAGAAATACCTGAGACTGGGTAATTTATAAATAAAAGAGGTTTAATTGGCTCATGGTTCCAGAGGCTGTATAGGCAGCATGGCTGGGGAGGTCTCAGGAAACTTAAAATCATGAAGGCAGGCGAAGAGGAAAGAGGCACATGTTCACATTGCTGGAGCAGGAGGAAGAGAGCAAAATGAGAGGTGTTACACACTTTTAAACAACCAGATCTCATGAGAACTCACTATTGCAAGAATAGCAAGGGGAAAATCTGCCGCCATGATACAATCACCTCCTACCAAACCCCTCCTCCAATACTGGGGATTACAATTCAACATGAAATTTGGGTGGGAACACAGATCCAAATCATATCACTAATGAATAAATGGTACTGAAAAATTGGATAGCCATACACAGAAGAATGAAATTGGACTCATATTTCTCGTCATATATTTTTTAAAAACCTCAAAATGGATTAAGACCTGAAACTATAAAAATCCTAGAAGAAAACCTAGAAAACACCATTTTGGACATTGGCCTTGGGAAATAATTTGTGACTAAGTCCTTGGATCTAATTAAACTAAAGAGCGTCTACACAGCAAAAGAAACCATCTACAGAGTAAACAAACAACCTACAGAATGGGAGAAAATATTCACAGATTGTGCACCTGACAAAGGTCACGTATCCAGAGTCCATAAGGAACTTAAACAATTCAACAAGTAACAACAAATAACACCATTAAAAAGTGGGCAAAAGACATAAACAGACACTTCTTAAAAGAAGACATGCGAGTGGCCCACAAACATGAAAAAATGTTCAACATTACTAATCAGCAAAGAGATCCACATCAAAACCATAGTGAGATACCATTTCACACCTGTCAGAATGGCTACTATTCAAAAGTCAACAACAGATCCTGGTGAGGCTGTGGAGAAAAGGGAACACTTATAAACTGTTGGTAGGAATGTAAATTAGTACAACCTTTAAGGAAGACAGTATGGAGGTTTTTTAAAAGAACTAAAAATAGAACTACCGTTCAATCCAGCAATCCCACTATTGGGTATAAACTCAAAGAGAAAAAATCATTACATTAGGCCGGTCACGGTGGCTCATGCCTGTAATCCCAGCACTTTGGGAGGCCTAGGCAGGTGGATCACTTGAGGCCAGGAGTTCGAGACCAGCCTGGCCAACATGGTGAGACCTTGTCTCTACTAAAAGTACAAAAATTAGCCAGGCATGGTGGCATATGCCTATACTCCCAGCCACTCAGGAGGCTGAGGTGGGAGAATCACTTGAACCCAGGAGGTGGAGGTTGCAGTGAGCTGAGATCACGCTACTGCACTCCAGCTTGGGCGACAGAGACCTTGTTTCAAAAAAAAAAAAAAAAAAAAAAAAAAAAAAACCAAAGAAGAAAACCTGCATTCATATGTTTACTGCAACAATAATAACATGAGTGTTATTTCATAATAGCAAAAATACGGAATTAACCTGAGTGTCTATCAAGAGTTGATTGAATAAAGAAAATGTGGTATACACTCCTACCCTTCCCTTCTCCCCACCCACTCACAGACATACCATGGAATACTACTAGGGCATAAAAAAGAATGAAATCATGTCTTTTGCAGGAACTTGGATAGAACTGGAGGCCATTATCATAAGTAAAATAACTCAGAAACAGAATATGACATGTTCTCACTTATAAGTGGGAGCTAAACAATGGGTACACCTGCACGTACAGAGTGCAATGACAGACACTGGAAACTACAAAAGTTGGGAGAATGGAAGGTGGGAAGAGTGTGAGGGCTGACAAAGTACTGATTGGGTACAACGTTCACTATTCAGGTGATGGGTATAATAAAAGCTCAAACTTCACCACTACACAGTGTAAGCATGAAAGAGACCAGCTTGTACCCTCTAAATATATAAAAATAAAAATATAAATAAAGGTAACTGAAACTATTAGCTGATTTTTTTTCTTTTCCATATGTCTAAGTCCTTCTTTAGATCATTTAACAAATATTAACCAAACACCAACCTACTCAGTGCTAAGGAAATGTTTTAGGTGACAAAAATGTAGTAGTAAACAAGACAGACAAGACCTTTCTGTCATAGAATTTACATTCTAGAGAAGAGACAAATAATTAACAAGTAAACAAACAAAATGATTATTTTGTAGAGTAAAAAAAATTATGAATAAAGATAAAAGTATAATACGATAAAAAGTTAATGAGGATGGAGTAAAAGAAGCATAAAATTAGCCTGAAAATAGGATAGACAGACTTATTCCACTTTAGTCTTCTTTTTCAAAAGAAGTTTTGGCCATTATAATTCCTCTGCCTTTCATTTAAATTCCAGAAAAATCTTGTCTATACTTATAAAAATCATGCTGAGGTTTTGATACGAGTTATATTAAACCTTTATATCAATTCGAGGCATGTGGGCATCTTATGTTGTGCCATCCAATTCATGAATACAGTATGTCTTCCCATGTGATTAGATCTTCTTTGATTTCTTTCATCAGTATTTTAAAGTTTTGCTAAGGCTAAACATGGCCCATGCATATTTTGTCAGATTTGCATCTGAGTATTTGATTACCTTTTAGGGATTGCAAATTATATTGTATTTTTTATACATTTTGTCAGATTTACATCGAATATTTTGTTATGTTTCAGAAATTGCAAATGGTATTGTATTTTTTATTTCAAACGTTCACGTGTTCATTGCTAGTATACAGGAAAACAATTTATGTTGTATATTTTTCTTGTATTCTGAGACCTTGCCAAGCTTACTAATTACTTCTAGAAATTTCTTTTGTAGATTCCCTGAGATTTTCTATGTAAAAAAATCATGTAATCTGCCAATGGGTCAGTCTTATAGTCTTATTTCTTCCTTTCTTATCTGAATGCCTTCTTCCTTTTTTGATTTTTTTTTTTTTCCTGTTATTGCACTGGCCAGAACTTCCCACCTGATGTTGAATAACAGTGGGCAGAGTGAATCTCCTTTTCTTGTCCCTGACCTTTTGGAGAAAGTATTAAGTCTTTCACCACAAATATGTCAGCTGTATCTCTTTTATTGATGTTCTTCATCAAGTTGAGTAAGTTCTCCTCTATTTTTTTTTGGAAGTTTTAAAAATCATTTTGGTGTGGAATTGACATGACAATGTGATTTTTCTTCTTCTGCCTGTGATTATTGTCATGGGCGTCCATGTGAAGAGACCACCCAACAGGCTTTGTGTGAGCAACATGGCTGTTTATTTCACCCGGGTGCAGGTGGGTTGAGTCCGAAAAGAGAGTCAGTGAAGGGAGATAAGGGTGGGGCCGTTTTATAGGATTTGGGTAGGTAAAGGAAAATTACAGTCAAAGGGAAAATTGCCTAGCCATAAGTAGAAAGCTGAAACTGGATCCTTTCCTTACTCCTTATACGAAAATTAATTCAAGATGGATTAGAGACTTAAATGTTAGACCTAATACCATAAAAATCCTAGAGGAAAACCTAGGTAGTACCATTCAGGACATAGGCATGGGCAAAGACTTCATGTCTAAAACACCAAAAGCAATAGCAACAAAAGCCAAAATTGACAAATGGGATCTCATTAAACTAAAGAGCTTCTGCACAGCAAAAGAAACTACCATCAGAGTGAACAGGCAACCTACAGAATGGGAGAAAATTTTTGCAATCTACTCATCTGACAAAGGGCTAATATCTAGAACCTACAAAGAACTCAAACAAATTTACAAGAAAAAAACAAACAACCCCATCAAAAAGTGGGCAAAGGATATGAACAGACATTTCTCAAAAGAAGACATTCATACAGCCAACAGACACATGAAAAAATGCTCATCATCACTGGCCATCAGAGAAATGCAAATCAAAACCACAATGAGATACCATCTCACACCAGTTAGAATGGCGATCATTAAAGTGTCAGGAAACAACAGGTGCTGAAGAGGATGTGGAGAAATAGGAACACTTTTACACTGTTGGTGGGATTGTAAACTAGTTCAACCATTATGGAAAACAGTATGGCGATTCCTCAAGGATCTAGAACTAGATGTACCATATGACCCAACCATCCCATTACTGGGTATATACCCAAAGGATTATAAATTATGCTGCTATAAAGACACATGCACACGTATGTTTATTGCGGCACTATTCACAATAGCAAAGACTTGGAATCAACCCAAATGTCCATCAGTGACAGATTGGATTAAGAAAATGTGGCACATATACACCATGGAATACTATGCAGCCATAAAAAAGGATGAGTTTGTGTCCTTTGTAGGGACATGGATGCAGCTGGAAACCATCATTCTTAGCAAACTATCGCAAGAACAGAAAACCAAACACCGCATGTTCTCACTCATATGTGGGAACTGAACAATGAGATCACTTGGACTCAGGAAGGGGAACATCACACACCGGGGCCTATCATGGGGAGGGGGGAGGGGGGAGGGATTGCACTGGGCGTTATACCTGATGTAAATGACGAGTTGATGGGTGCAGCACACCAACATGGCACAAGTGTACATATGTAACAAACCTGCACGTTATGCACATGTACCCTACAACTTAAAGTATAATAATAATAAATAAATTAAAAAAAAAAAAAAAGGGGAGTTGTTCTCTGTGGGGCAGGAGTGGGGGTTACAAGGTACTCAGTGGGGGAGCTTTTTGAGCCAGGATGAGCCAGGAAAAGGAATTTCACAAGATAATATCATCACTTAAGGTAAGGACTGGCCATTTTCACTTCTTTTGTGGTGGAATGTCATTGGTTAAGGCGAGGAAGGGCATTTGCACTTCTTTTGTGATTCTTCAGTTACTTCAGGCCATCTGGGCTTGTATGTGCAAGTCACAGGGGATGAGATGGCTTGGCTTGGGCTCAGAGGCCTGACAATTATAATATACTGATAGATTTTCAAATAGGAAACCAATCTTGCATCCCTGTAATAAACCCCACTTAGTTGCTGTGTATAGTTACCTTTTATGTAATGTTGAGTCCTATTTGCTAATATTTCGTTAAGGATTTTTATAACTGTGGTATATGCATGAGGGCTATTGGTCTTTGTAGTTTTCTGTTTTTGAACTGTCTTTGCTTTTATTATCAAGATAATGCTAACGTCTTAAAATGATTTGGGAAGTATTCTCTCTTCTTTAATTTTCTGGAAGTTTGTTTTGTTTTGTTTTGTTTTGTTTGTTTTTTTTAGAATTGATGTTAATTCTTCTTTAAACATTTGGTATATTTCTCCAGTGAAACTATCCAGGACAGGGATTTGGAGCTGAGGGGAGGAGGAGTCTAAAGTGACAAAATAAATTTCCTTAATTGTTATACGACTTTCCAAATTATCTGTTTCATATTGGCAAATTGTGGTAGTTTGTGTTTTTAAGAAATTGGTCCATTTCATCTAACTCGTCAAGTTTATGTGTGTAAAATTATTTGTAGCATTCCCTTATTATCCTTTTGATTTACACAAGGTCTGTGGTAATATCACCTGTTTCAGATATTGGTAATTTATTTTCTCTCCTCTCTTCCTTTTCAGTCTTACTTACGTTTGTTTAATTTTATTGTCATTTTCATATAATCAGTTTTTTGTTTCATTGACTTTGCTGTTTTTCTGTTTTCTATCACATTGATTTCCTTCCTTCGGCTTCCTGTGGATTTATTTTGCTCTTTTTTTCTGTAGTTTCTTGAGGTAGGAGTTTAGATTATTGATATGTAACTCCCTCTTTTCTAATGTATGCATTTAGGACTATACATTTCCTTCTCATTGAATATAAAGACACAGATATGTTAAAAGGATGAATCATGACTTCAGCTGTGTCGCCACACAATTTGATATATTGTATTTTTATTTCATCTAGTTCAGTCCATTTTTTAATTTCCCTTGAGACTTCCTCTTTGACCCATTGGTTATTCAGCAATATGTTGTTTACTTTCTAAGGATTTGAAGATTTTTCTGTTATCTCTGTTATGAGTTGAAGGTTTATGTCCCCCCAAAAATTTGTATGTTGAAATCCTAACCAACCTGCAAAGTGATGATATTTGCAGTTGAAGTCTTGGGGAGATGATTAGGTCATAAGAGTTAAGCCCTCATAAATGGGATTAGTACTTCACAAGAAAAGGATGGGAGACCAGAGCTCCCTTCCTCTCCAACATATGAGGACACAGAAAGAAGGCAAGCAAGGAAAAGAGAATGTCGCCAAAAAACCGAAATAGCCAGCACCTCAATCTTACACTTCAGCCTCCAGAACTGTTAGAAATACATCTATTGTTCAAAGCACCCAATTTATGTTATTTTGCTACAGCAGTCCACAGCTGCTGAAGGCAGCTGTTATTGCTCTGTTATTGCTTTCTTGTTTGATTCTATTGTGGTCAGAGAACACACTCCATACAATTTGAATCTTAAAATTTATGAGGCTTTTTTTATGGTCCAGAATATAGTCTTGTCTTTATGTGTCCTGTAGGCACTTGAAAATAATATATATTCTATTTTTGTTGGGCATAAGGTTCTGTAAATGTTAACTACATCTTTTTTGTTAATAGTGTTATTGAGTTCTTCTATATTGTTGCTAAACTCCTGTCTAGTTCTTCTATCAGTTTTGGAAAGGGGTATTGAAGTATCCAACCATCATTGTAGAATTGTCTGTTTTTTCTTTCAGTTCTGTTAGATTTTACCTCACACATTTTGCAGTTCTGTTGTTTGATGCATAAACATTTAGAATTTCTATGTCTTCGTGGTAAATGATCTTTTATCATTATTTGATGCCCCTCTGTGGTAATTATTTGGAAGGCCTACTTTATCTGTTATTAATATAGCTACTCTCACTTTTGCTTCATTTGCATGTGTCTTTTTCTATCCATTTACTTTCAATCTGTCTATATCATTATATGTAATGTGTATTTCTTGCAGACAGTATATAACTAGGTCATGCTTTTAAACCCACTCCACTAGTTTATGCCTTTTAATATTGGTATTCAAACTATTTGCGGCTGGGCACTGTGGCTCATGCCCGTAATCCCAGCACACTGGGAGGCTGAGGCAGGATGATCACTTAAGGCCAGGAGTTTGACACTGGCCTGGGCAACAGAGTAAGATCCTATCTTTACAAAATTTTAAAAAATTATCCAAGTATAGTGGCAAGTGCCTGTAGTCCCAGCTACTTGGGATGCTGAGGTGGGAAGGTCGCTTGAGCCTAAGAAGTTGAGGCTGCAGTGAGCTGTGGTTGTGCCACTGTACTCCAGCCTAGACGACAAAGCAAAATGCTGTTTCACAAAAAATAATAAATAATTTCTAAAACAGAAATTATTTACATTTAATGTGACCTGACCATTTCTGGCATTACATTATATTATTATGTTTCAACACCAGATCTTATTTATATTAATGAGGACCAAGTCGGATTTATTTATCTTGCCCAAATTACTATCTGAGGGGTCTGGGGAGTCGTGTCCTACAAATCATAAATTCTCATCAGATGGGTTTATTTAATCCTATATATTGTGACTTAATTTCCAACCTGGCTCTGGCATAACATGAGACAAGGAAGAAAAGGCAAAATATTTTACCCCAAAACATGTTTCTTTGACATATTTTTAAATGGCCCTGCAAAGCTGTTCTTTGTAGGGAAATTTTTGCATCTGTAAAGAATGTCTATTAACATAACTACATCTTTTTCTTTCAGACCCTCCCAATCCTTAAGAGATTAACTAAAATCTGAATAGGAAACATTTGTCACCTATTGTCTTTAAGGACAGCCACTAAAAGACATCAAAGGAACTTTGGTCTCCAGTCTTTATCTTAACTTGAACATCCCTATATCCCTATAGCCTGGAACTCCTGCCCCCCGCCCCCACCAATTGCCTCTCTAAAATGTATAAAACCAAGCTGCTCCTGACCACCTTGGGCACATGTCACATGTTTTCAGTATCTTCTGAGGGCTCTGTCATGGGCTGTGGTCACTCATATTTGGCTCAGAATAAATATTTTCAAATACCTTACAGAGTTTGGCTCTTTTGGAGAGACAGGACTAGCTGGATTTCCTAGGCCGACTAAGAATCCCTAAGCCTAGCTGGGAAGGTGACCGCATCCACTTTTAAACACAGGGCTTGCAACTTTTTTTTTTTTTTTTTTTTTTTTTTGAGACGGAGTCTCGCTCTGTCACCCAGGCTGGAGTGCAGTGGCACAATTTCAGCTCACTGCAAGCTCCGCCTCCTGGGTTCACGCCATTCTCCTGCCTCAGCCTCCCGAGTAGTTGGGACTACAGGCGCCCGCCACCGCGCCCAGCTAATTTTTCTATTTTTAGTAGAGACGGGGTTTCACCATGGTCTTGATCTCCTGACCTTGTGATCCGCCCGCCTCGGCCTCCCAAAGTGCTGGGATTACAGGCGTGAGCCACCGCGCCCGGCCAGGGCTTGCAACTTAACCCACACCTGACCAGTCAGAGAGCTCACTAAAATGCTAATTAGGCAAAAACAGGAGGTAAAGAAATAGCTAATCATCTGTTGCCTGAGAGCACAGCAGGAGGGACAAGGCTCAGGATATAAACCCAGGCATTCAAGCCAGCAATGGCAACCCACTTTGGGTCCCCTCACCTTATATGGGAGCTCCGTTTTCACTCTACTTCACTCTGTTCCGTGTTTTGTTACAGCTGGAGCTGAGCTTTCACTTGCCGTCAACCACTGCTGTTTGCTGCTGTGGCAGACCTGCCACTGACTTCCATCCCTCCGGATCCGGCAGGGTGTCTGCTGTGCTCCTGATCCAGCGAGGTACCCATTGCCACTCCCGATTGGGCTAAAGGCTTGTCATTGTTCCTGCATGGCTAAGTGCCTGGGTTCATCCTAATCAAGTCGAACACTAGTCACTGGGTTCCACAGTTCTCTTCTGCGACCCACAGCTTCTAATAGAACTATAACACTCACTACATGGCCCAAGATTCCATTCGTTGGAATCTGTGAGGCCAAGAACCCCAGGTCAGAGAACACGAGGCTTGCAGCCATCTTGGAAGTGGCCTGCCGCTATTTTGGAAGCAGCCCGCCACCATCTTGGGAGCTCTGGGAGCAAGGAACCCCTGGTAACATTTTCACTGACATGTATTTATTTATTTTAGAGACAGGGTCTCACTCCGTCAGTGCAGTGGCACAATCATAGCCTCAAACTCCTGGGATTAAGCAATCCTCCAGCCTCAGCCTCCTGAGTAGCTGGGATTACAAGTGTGAGCCACTGCACCCAGGTAGACCTTCACACCTTCTATTTTCTCTGGCTTCTACTGGCACTCATCCAGCAGGGGAAGGTGGTGGCCTTGTTACTGACAAGGGAAAGAAAAAGTCCAGGTTTCCCATGTGGCCTTCTCTGATACCCCAAAGAAAATGCCCCTGTTTAGAGCTGAGTGAAGATGGGAATTTACCTCCCCACTAGGACTTCACGGATCTCTTCCTGGATGGGAGTGGTAGTCACTGGATGGGTATGTCTAGTCACTGTTCCCCACTTAATCTCCACTAATGAAAATAGGCCATAAAAACTTAGAAACTTAGAGACTTAGAAACTTATAGACTTAGAAACTTAGAGACTTAGAAACTTATAGACTTAGAAACTTAGAGACTTAGAGACTTAGAAACTTAGAAAGCTTAGAAAAGCCACACCAGGCTCTAAAGCACCCGCCCAATGACCAGGTGGCCATCTAAAGCACCCGCCCAATGACCAGGTGGCCATCTAAAGCACCCGCCCAACGTCCATGTGGCTATCCAAAACACCCACCCAAAATTCCTGGAACTCAAACAGAAAAACGAGTCCGAGAAATACCCCGCGCGGGTTCAAACCAACTAATCAGAGTAAGACACCCTGCTCAGGCCATAACCTGCTCCAATCATCTTGCGCCTCAAGCTTTGTGAGTTTCTGTGGTTTTTGCCTTTATAAACTGTCTGTACTAGGCATTCGGGGTCCTGTGGCCAACTTCGGACATAGGACCCTAGCGCGCTAGCAATAAATCTCTCCGCTGTGACTTCCGTGTGGAGTGGTCTCTCGCGGCGACCCCTGCCCAGGAAGGAATCTAAAAACTAGGTTCCAACACTAACACCACACTGGGTGGAAGGTGGCCCCATTAATGCTGGTCTGTGGAGAATGTCCTGGCTTTCTACTAGTTCTTCCCTGACAACAACCCAGCAGGAAGGGGGAAGGTCCTTCAATACTGTGGATTAGGGGTGGAAGGCCATGCTCTTCACTGATGCTGAATAGGACAGGGGGTGGGGGTGCTCACTATCTATCATTGAGGTTAAAGTCCTGGCTCCCCACCCCATTCAACCTTTGCTCCCATGGGGAGGGATGGGTTCATTTTAATTTTTTTCCTTTTCCGTGGTGTTTGGCTGGAGTAGAACAGTTATTGTCTAGCATTTTTCTGTCTTGCTAGGTTGTCCTTTTCCTGGTATTTTGGCTAGTGAGAGCAGTTTTGTTTTGTTTTGCTTTTTTTCCTTCACATGTGCCTATTGACATTTCTGAGCTGCAGGCTCCTTTAGCTCCAAGAATGGGACACATGAGGCAAAGAGAGAATCCGGGGAACTGACCACCATGTCTTTCTTTGGGTCCCAAAGTCTTCAGCTGGTCTGCAATGCTCCACCTTTCAGTCTTATGCTCATTTTATATAGGACATCCAGGGTTTCTCGTTGTATTTAGCCAGAAAAATAAATATTTCCACTCCTCCAAAGCCTATTTTTGCACGGTTCTAGAGCTAAGAATGGCTTTTACATTTTTTTTTTTTAAAAGAACATGAGATAAAAAAAGACTACATATGACCTGCAAAGCCTAAAATATTTACTATATAATCCTTCATACAAAAAAGTTGAAGACCCATGACTTCAGCCATGACAAGGCACCTGGAGTTTATTCTAAGTGCAACTGGAAGCCTTAGGAGGGTTGTTGGCAGAGGAATAAAGTGATTTTGTTTGCTACTTTGAAGAGATTACTGAAGTTAGTGAATCCAATTATTTCTAAGCACTTTCCTAGAGTCCACAAAAGGAGTCTGGGGAAGCAGGCTCTGTGGGTCTGGGCAGGGGCTTGAGAAAGGGGGTGGGTCAGCCTAATAAGGACTCCATCACGTGAAAGCGTGCTTCTTTGCTGAGGTTGTACAGTAAATAGGTGAGAGAGTGGGGAGTCTAACCCAGGTGAGTGCAGCTCCAGAGCCTCATAGCCCCCATTCTGCTCCATTTCAGGGGAGGACTCATAGGAAGACTCCGAGCGCAAGTCTCTGAGCCTTGAGATTTGGAAGACCTAGCAGGGAGGGAGAGGAGGATGCCTGGAGGATTACCATAGGTTCCTCCCACAGGCTAGCCCTGCCGGGCTCCCCCCAGCTTCTTCCTCCATACCCTGAACCTGCTCTTTGCTGCTTCCTAGTTTGACTTTTCATCATCACCAAGCCATTTGTTTCTATTTGTAATTATGCATTTTAATGTTCATTAATTATGGAATGCAAATTGCTCCGAGTGCAAAATTTGTAATGAGCTGTTTTACCATCCCACCCCCAGGTCTAGAAGGTGGGCCAGCTGTTCTGAGCAGGAGAAGGAAAAACAACCAACTTGCAAAACAGAACAATTTGTCCTAGGGCCTGAGTGAATCATACGGTAAATAAGCCTGGGGGACTTCCTGCTGATGCTAGAGGTGGGGCCCTGCCCCACCTGGGTCCTGGGTGACATCAGTGTGGCATTTTCATTCTTTGCTACAAACTTGGGCCTGAAAGGCAGGTGGGGTAATGGAAGGAGCTCTAGCCTTAGACCCAGCCTTTTACTGGTTATACCACCCTGAGCTGGTCACTTGGCTTCTCTGAGCCTCAGTTTCTCCTTCTGGAAGGTAAGGATTATGATGAAATCATCTTCAAAATAGGGGTGGCAGGCAAACACTAGCGGGCCCTGGACAAATGCATGTGAATGGCTCTCCAGATGGCTAGATTCCAGTTCTGCCTGACTGTGGCCTTCTCTTTTTTTTTTTCAGATGGAGTTTCCCTCTTGTTGCCCAGGCTGGAGTGCAATGGTGCAATCTCGGCTCACCACAACCCCCGCCTCCCGCGTTCAAGCGATTCTCCTGCCTCAGCGTCCCAAGTAGCTGGGATTACAGGCATGCACCAACACACCTGGCTAATTTTGTATTTTTAGTAGAGGTGGGGGTTTCTCCATGTTGGTCAGGCTGGTCTCGAATTCCTGACCTCAGGTGATCCACCCGCCTCAGCCTCGTAAAGTACTAGGATTACAGCTGTGAGCCACCGCACCCAGCCAAAAATTTCTGGTTGCTTTCTTTTCTTTTTGAGATGGAGTTTCACTCTTGTTGCCCAGGCTGGAGTGCAATAGCACAATCTCAGCTCACTGCAACCTCCGCCTCCTGGGTTCAAGCAATTCTCCTGTCTCAGCCTCCCAAGTAGCTGGAATTATAGGTGTGTGCTACCATGCCCAGCTTATATATATATATAATATATAATATATATATATATATATTTTTTTTAGTAGAGATGGAGTTTCACCAGGCCAGGCTGGACTCGAACTCCTGACCTCAGGTGATCCACCTGCCTCAGCCTCCTAAAGTGCTGGGATTATGATTACAGGCATGAGCCACTGCACACTGCCCCGGCTGAGGTCTTTAACTGTCTGAGAGCCTTCAGATGAGAACACTCTGAGCCTCAGTCTCCTTCAATGGAGGCATTGGACAGCAGGAAGTCAGGGAAGGCTTTCAGATAAAAACTGCTCAGTTTTTATCAAAGCAACTGTGAATTGTAAAAAGGGGAAAATTAGCTCTGAAGTATTTAAGAGGAAAATGGAGAATTTCCTTGGAATTGATTGAACATCACAAGGATGTCCCCAAACCTGCCTGACTATGAACAATGCCTTGTTCTCCTCCAAGGACTAGGTAAGTATTTGATTTCTTTAAGTCTCATGGCCAGAGCAAGCATAATAACAGTATTACCTCCTACAAATAGTACTCATCTCAACAATAGTATGCCTCAAAATTTATGGTAAATATTTTTTATTTATTGTTATTATGTTTGACAGACAAGGTCTTACTATGTCACCCAGGCTGGAGTGCAGGCAGTGGTGCAATCATAGCTCACCGCCACCTTGAAATCCTGGGTTCAGGGGATCCTCTTGCCTCAGCTTCTCAAATAACTGGGACTACAGGCATGTGCCATCATACTAGGCTAATTTTATTTTATTTTTTTATTTATTTTTTATTTATTTTTATTTTTTGAGACAGAGTCTCGCTCTGTAGCCCAGGTTGGAGTGCAGTGGCCAGATCTCAGCTCACTGCAAGCTCCGCCTCCTGGGTTCACGCCATTCTCTGGCCTCAGCCTCCCGAGTAGCTGGGACTACAGGCGCCCGCCACCTCGCCCGGCTAGTTTTTTGTATTTCTTAGTAGAGACGGGGTTTCACCGTGTTAGCCAGGATGGTCTCGATCTCCTGACCTCGTGATCCACCCGTCTCGGCCTCCCAAAGTGCTGGGATTACAGGCTTGAGCCACCGCGCCCGGCCTGGCTAATTTTATTTTTATTTTGTGTAGATATGGAGTCTTATCATGTTGATCAGGCTGGTCTTGAACTCCTGACCTCAAATGATCCTCCCCTCTCAGCCTCCCAAAGCCCTGGGATTACAGGTTTGAGCCACCATGCCCAAAGCGGTAAAGATTAAATGAAATGGGAGACTAAACATATATGAAAGCCAGAGTACACTGTCACAAAGAATACACACAACTGTGAATGAAGTCTGACTGAGACACTTGCTCAATGTGTGCCCTAGTTTTTCTGAGCTTCAGTTTCCACAATTTATACACTGGCAAAAGTAACTCCTTCCTCACTAGACTTGTGAGAGGATCCCGGGAGGTCATGTACCTGACATGTGCCTGACACCTGACAGGTGCTCACAAAATGCTAACTGCTGTTGTAGTTACCTTGTTACTTTCTCCAAATAGGACACATTCAGGGAGAAATGTAAGGGAACCACATACAGGGAGATGGTAGGCATTTCTTCCATGCCTACTTTTCCGATGAGGAAACTGAAACTCAGAGAGGTCAGGTGAGCTGCCTTAGGTCAAACAGCAAGCAAGAGGCTGACTAAGCCCACCATTGAAGGCCCCCTGACTATGGGGCCAAATGAGGTGCTCTTTTCCCTGAACCGCATGGAGGTGGCCTGTCTGTGGTGTCACAGGTGGTTCAGACTGGCTAGGGTAATACAGAGATTGTGAGAATCTTGTGGGAAGGGCCCTGTAATGGGTTATCAGAGGACTTGGGTGCTTTAGGGACAGAGAGGTTGCTTGTGGCATAGTCTTGGATATACAGATTAGGTACAGCATCTTGGGAAAAAGAGGTAGGGAAAGATGCAAGGAAGGAAATGAAATGCATATTTATGATGTACCTGCCATGAGCTGGATGTTTCCCAGTATGCTATATTTTTTAATCCCCCCCAAAACTCAGAGGACCTCTAAAATACAATATACTTATTTTACAGGCAAGGTTATTGAAGATCACACAGGCTGAGGAAGGGCTGCTGAATTCTTCAATATGAACCATCCCTTTGATAAGAAACTGAGTGGGCCTGGTTCTTCTCATCCCAGGAGACCTCTGGTGTGCTTCCTGGCATATGAGTGAGTGGGAAAGGCTCTGCCAGTCCTCAGTCCCCCACCCCTCTCGCCACTCAGCTTCAATCTGTCAACTAGGCCAGCTAGCCTGTCTATTAATGCAGACATTGATTTGGACAACCAGGCCAATCAAGAACCCATAATTACTGGGAGTTTTAATCAACTCATGCCAATTCAGCTGCCGCTCAATTTGTGCTGGACTTCCGTGCTGACAAGCAGGGAAGCGGTGGGGGGTTGGGGGAGGCATGCAAAAAGGATTACAGGAATCAATAGTCCTGCGTAATGAAGGACAGCTGCTGCAGGCACCACCAGGGGGCCTGAGACTTCAGAGTGAAGGAGACAGAGCCTGCCCCCATCCCCCAGGAGAGCTCCCTGGCACAGAATGAAAACCACACCCCTGCTTTATCTCTGCCTACACCTGGATCTGGAAACCACTTAGGCACCACCAGCCAGCACCTGTTCCCTGCAGGGTCCAACCCTCAGTCTCTCTCTCCACATTTTGCCCTCAGCCGGGCCTGGCCTCCTCTTCTTGAAGAAAATCATGTATCCTTCAGAGCCAGCAATCCCATTACTGGGTATACATCCAAAAGAAAATAAATCATTCTACCAAAAAGACACATGCAACCGTATGTTCATTGCTGCCCTATTCACAATATAAAGACATGGACTCAACCTGGGTGCCCATCAATGGTGGACTGGATAAAAAAATAATGTGGTGCGTATACACATGGAATACTATGCAGCCATAAAAAGAAAATCATGTCCTTTGTGGTAATACGGTTGCAGCTGGAGGCCGTTATCCTAAGCTAATTAAGACAGGAACAGAAAACTAAATACCACATGTTCTCACTTATAAGTGGGAGCTAGGCTGGGAGCGGTGGCTCACACCTGTAATCCCGGCACTTTGGGAGGCTGAGGTGGGTGGATCACCTGAGATCAGGAGTTCGAGACCAGCCTGGCCAACATGGTGAAACCCCATGTCTACTAAAAATACGACAAATTAACCAGGGGCGGTGGCGGGCACCTGTAATCCCAGGTACTCGGGAGGCTGATGCAGGAGAATCGCTTGAACTCAGGAGGCAGAGGTTGCAGTGAGACAAGATTGCACCATTGCATTGTAGCCTGGGCAATGTGAGCAAAGCTCTGTCTCAAAAAAAAAAGTGGGAGCTAAATATTGGGTACTCATGGACATAAAAATGGCAATAAGAGACACTGGGGACTACTAGATGGGGGAAGGAGGCAGGGGGCGTGAAAGGGAAGAAACAGGGGCAAGGATTAAAAAACTACTTATTGAGCACTACGCTTAGTACCTGAGTGATGGGATCAATTGTACCGCAAACCTCAGAATCACACAATGTATCCAGGTAACACACCTGCACATGTACCTCTGAATCTATAATAAATGTTGAAATTATTTTTTTTAATCAAATTTTTAAAAATGCTGTAAGTTATATCTCAGCAGTCTCTGTGGTTATGTTCCTGAGTTCAAAAAGCCGAAGAATGCTGAGGAGACAAAAAAATAAAAATAAGGTTAATCCAGATATTGTCATTTCCTAGCTGTGTGACTTCAGGCAAGTCACTGCACCTTTCTGGTCCTGGTTTTCCTGTTCTAAAATAGACTCAATAATAAATAACCACCTCCTGGGATTGCTGGGAACATTCAGTGCTGTCACGAATGAGAACTCCTTGTGTGGAAGTTCCTTCTTCCTTTTGATGTCCCACGTCAGAAAGAATCAGTTTTCTTTTTCTCCCATGTTCATTATTCTTCTCCTAGCACAAGCTTTATTCTGCCAGGTGGGACGGTTTCTGGGTCACAGTCTGTTTCCCCATGAGTCCACAGCTATTTGGGGATAGGGACTGTAATACACACAGCTTCCTTTTCTCAGCCCAGCACGTGGGAGGGAGACAAGCCAGTATGCAAGGCAAATGTGGCCCCTGGGGTCAAGCGAGCTTGGGCTTGAATCCCACCTGTCCTTGCCACTTACTAACCATGTAATGTTAGCCAGCCAGTTCATTAACATTTGAACCTCAACTTCCTCAAAGTAAAAGGAGCCTAATTACACTTACTCAGAATTGCTATGGAGGAAAAAAAAAAAAAGTTAGACATTTAACGTCCCTAACATAGTGTCTGGCACAATGGTAAGATCCCAATTGTTATAAAAGTTGCTATTATGATTATTATCACTCTTAATATTCAATGCTCAGTAAATATTTTTGGAATGTAATAAAATGTCTGGTTGTGTTGCTTAGTTTTGGCTTGAGTTCCAATGACATACCAACAGGCCATTATCCCCACATGCCAGCCATCTGTGCAGCATTCAACATACACTTACTGAAGACACCAGAAAGGAAATTCAAATGCTTTCAGGACATACCGTGGGCCAGGCACTACAGGAAATGTTTTCCTGTTTCCCTTATATTGCTTTGCCAAAGCCCCACACTTCTATGAGATTGCTGTTATTGCTGTTATTAGCTTGATTTTTGCAGAAGAGAAAACTGAGGCTTTGTGACTGGTTATGTCTGTCTTTGTCGTTCTAGCAGAGCCAGGGTGCAAACATGGGGGCTTTTGACTCCAGGCCCCTGCTCTTTCCACTGTACCATACCATTCCTTCCTTTTTTACTTTTCTTTTCTTTTCTTTTTTTTTTTTTTTTGAGATGGAGTCTCGCTGTGTCACCCAGGCTGGAGTGCAGTGGCATGATCTCGGCTCCCTGCAAGCTCTGCCTCCTGGGTTCATGCCATTCTCCCACCTCAGCCTCCTGAATAGCTGGGACTACAGGCGCGTGTCACCACGCCTGGCTAATTTTGTTTTTTGTATTTTTAGTAGAGACGGGGTTTCACTGTGTTAGCCAGGATGGTCTCCAACTCCTGACCTCGTGATTCACCCGCCTTGGTCTCCCAAACATACCATTCCTTTCCTGTGGAGGCACCAAGAAGTAGAAGACGTGAGAGTTCCTGACTTCAGGAAGAATCTGGACCAATGGTAGAGATCAGGTAAATTTCCAGAGGGAGAAAAGTCATAGTTCAAAATGGTTTATGATAAAAAATGTGCCAAACAACCAAAAAACAAACCACCTGATTAAAACATGGGCGAAGGACTTGAATAGACATTTCTCTAAAAATGATATACAAATGGCCAATTGGCACATGAAAAGATGATTAACATGATTAGTGAATCATTAGCGAAATGCAAATCAAAACTACCTCACACTCATTAGGATGGCTGTTATCAAAACTTCAGAAAATAACGAGTGTTGGTGAAGATGTGGAGAAATTGGCGCCCTTGTACATTCTTGGTAGGATTGTAAAATGGTGCAGTTGCTATGAAAAACAGTACGGAGGTCCTCAAGAAATGAAAAATAGAACTACCATATGATCCAGCAATCGCACTTCTGGATAGATATCCAAAAGCACTGAAAATAAACTCCTCAAGAGATATTTATACACCCTTATTGATAACATTGTTATTCATAATAGCCTGAAAGGCAGGATCAACCAGTGTTCACTGACAGATACATAGACACACACAATGGAATATTATTCAGCCTTAGAAAGGAAGGCAATTCTGACACATGCTGCAGCATGGATGAACCCTGAGGACATCATGCTAAGTGAAACAAGCCAGTCACAAAAAGACACATGCTGTATGACTCTATTTATATGAGATGCCTACAGCAGTCAAATTCACAGAGATGGAAAGCAGAATGGTGGTTGCCAAGGATTGGGGGAAGGGAAAATGAGGAATTATTTAATGGGTATAGAGTTTCAGTTTTGAGAGATAAGTGCTGTAGATTGGGTGTACAACAATGTGAATTTTGCATCACACTACCAAACTGTACACTTTAAATGCTTAAGGACATAAATTTTATGTTATGCGTATCTTATCACAATGAAAACAATTTTAAAAATGTATTTTAATAAAAGGGAAGTAGAGAGTGAAAGACATAATGGTTCCTAACTTCAAAGAAAATCTAGACCAACTGGAAGACTGGATAAACCCCAAGAGGGAGATAAGTCATGTTTCAGGATGGTTTCTGATCAAGAGTGGTGCTGGAATGACGGCATGCTACTGTGTGGCTGGGTTTGCTCACACATGCTGATCACAGCTAATTATCTGAATATATGCTGCCCACTTTTCCCGTTAGAGAAGTCCCAGGGAATCAGGGGACACAGGCTACCATCCTTGCTTTGGGCACATCCCTTCCCTTCTCCAGTCCTCAGTCTTCCTACCTGTCCAGTGAGAAAAGTGGTAGCTGGTCTCTAAGGGGTCCCCCATCTTGGACATTCTATGGTTTTTCTGCCAGAGGTCAACAGGAATTCCAAGAGAGGTGGGTTCCTGCAGTAAGCAGCACCTGCTCTAGTGCAAGTGACTTGGGAACATGCTTGCAGCTTTCCCCTACAGCCTCTTTAAATGGCTAGTCAACTTTTCGGTGGCAGTCACGAAGCCTTCTGCACAGACCGAGGGTTCAGTTCAACAAATGCCTATTCAGGGCCTACTGTCCTCCACAAATTATAAAACCTTAACTTTATTCTTAAAAAAAAAAAAAAAAAAAAAAAGATACATATAGTCTATGGGGGGGAGAAAAATAAGTAAGCACATTCTTATAGTTCTTGAGGTTTTGTTTTGTTTTGTTTTTTGAGATGGAGTCTTGCTCTGTCACCAGACTTGAGTGCAGTGGCACGATCTCGGCTTACTGCAACCTCTGCCTCCGGGGTTCAAGCGATTCTCCTGCCTCAGCCTCCCAAGTAGCTGGGACTACAGGCATGTGCCACCATGCCCAGCTAATTTTTGTATTTTTAGTAGAGATGGCGTTTCACTATGTTGGCCAGGATGGTCTCAATCTCTTGACTTTGTGATCCAGCCACCTTGGCCTCCCAAAGTGCTGGGATTACAGGCATGAGCCACCGTGCCTGGCTGAGGATTTTTATAAGCACCAAGGGCTGAGGGAGGGGAGGCCAGGGAACACTTTCCTAAGAAAATCTGCCAAGACTCCTGAGGAATGTCTATTCAATAGCTATCTGGTGATGATAATAAATAGCCTTTGTGTAGCTCATTAATAACAATAATAGCTAACACTTAAAGGCACTTAGCGTGTGCCAGGCACTGTTTCAATGTGTTTTGAATGTTAACTCATTATGTGCACAGCCTGATGGTATACGGACTACTAGTCTACTCATTTTACAGAGACAGAAACTATGGCACAGACAGCTTCAGCAACTTGTCCCAAGGATACAAGGCAAGTGAGTGGCACAGTCAGGATCTGAAGCCACACTATGCTGCCTTTTACAGTGTATTAAGCTTTCTAAGTTACTTCCTCGTCTGTTATACTTTTCGAGCCTCGTGGAGAGAGGTGCTGACGCCATTTGGAAGAAGAGTATCCTGAGGTGCAGAGATGTAAGAGAACTTCCCAAGATCATATAGTGATTAGACGTGGGGCAGGACAGAGGCTCCACTCAAGTCTGCACTGCTACAAAGCTGAACCCTCTGGGCTGATGGCAAGACTCCGTGAAGGAGCCCTCTCTGTTCCCAAGGCAGAGGCTCTAACTGTCTTCACCTGGGTTCAGGGTGCTGGGATGAAAATGAACATCTGCTGTGTACACCCCATATGCCAGACACACTGCTAGGCTACGCTAATTTATGAAATCTTCCCAACAACCCAGAAAAGAATGCACCATTATTTTCACCACTCACAGATGGAAAACAGGCTTGGAGAGGGAAGATGACTTGCTCCAGGTCCTCACTATAGATGCTTGGATGTCTCTCCGTTTTCAGAAGCCTCATGTCCTATTACTTCTCTGAGTAGCACAGAGCTGAGGGGATTTTGCTACAGACCAAGTGCAGGGAGGTGTTTGGGGAAAATAGCTTATTGTGACCTTGCCTGAGCACTTAACTACGGAACCAGGTCTCCTCCTAAGAGCATTGAATGTGCATTAACTCATTCCCTCCCACAGCAACCCTAGGCGGCAAACACCATTACCATGCCCACTTAACAGATGGGGAACCTGAAGCGCAGCATTAAGAGGTGTGTTAACTTGATGAAGGTCACATGGCCAGTAAGCGGTGGAGCCAGGAAGCCTGGCACCTGAGTGTCGTGTCTTAGCCCTTCTGCAATACTTCCTCATACAACAAACATGTAAGGAAAACAAAGGAAACACAAACTCAGTTTCTCCTATTACACCCTCTCACAACTCAATCAACACAGAACACTTCTGTGACCTCTGGTCACTGAGAAGTGTGTGGCAATTTCTCTCTGGCAGCAACCAATTCTCTGGGAGATCCTCCAGCAGACACCAGCTGTGTGTCCTCTAATTCAGTTCAATTTTGACACTATCTGACTGGAGATGGTGTCAGATCCCACAGGTTGAGGACCCAGTCCCACAAGACTGCCTCCAATTTCCACTGCCAATTCCAAGCCCCAGGTTATTAAACCTGTGCTTCTGATGACCACCTATAAATCAGAGTTCCCACAATCCCTTCCTTGGGCTCCAGTAACTTGCTACAGCAGCTCGCAGAACTCAGGGAAATACTTACGTTCCCTGGTTTATTAACACCAGATGGAAAAGTTTCACAGCGCAAAGCATATGGGAAGGGGCACGGAGTTTCCATGCCCTCTCTGAGCACATCATCTTCCAGGAACCCCCATGTGTTCTACTCTCTGGAAACTCTTGAACCTAGTCCTTTTGGATTTTTATGTACACTTCAATACTTAGACCGGACTGATTAAATCATTGGCCATTGGCGATCAACTTAACCTTCAGCCCATCTCCCCAGGCCAGAGGCTGAGCGTGGGGCTGAAAGTCCCAACCCTCTAATCATGCCTTGGTCTTTCCAGTGACCAGCCCTCCCTGAAGCTACCTAGGGGTGGACAGCCATCAGTCAACTCATTAGTATACAAAAGACACTTATCACTTTGATAACAAGAATTTTAGAAGTTATAGGCCCAGAAACAGGGATAAACACCAATATATATTAATTTGCAGGTACTATTATTCCACCTTTTTTTGAATATTGGGAGACTAAGACTTCAACAGGTTTAAAGCAATTTTTCTCATTATTAGAGGAAGGGATCGAGACAGGATTTGAACCTGTACAGCTTGATAACAAGTAACTTGTGCCTAGCAGTGAGCTACTTATTCAGGTGTCAGGGCCAGGCCTTCATTAGGGCAGGCTAGAGATATGGACTTTTCCATGCTGCTAGGTTTAACAGGCTGGTGTCTCTTCCCCATCTCTTGTCACTAAAAACTCAATTCGCAGCTTGAGGCTGTGTCCTCACATCACACCTTCTCATTGATCACCCGGACTGTGAGTGAGAAAGATTTTATAAGCTAGTTAGTTGGCTTTGCAAAGCATAGAGCAGCAACCATTGAGCATATGCTTCTGTGGGTATATATTTATTCAGCTTATGTTGAGTATAATTTTGGATGGTATGCATATTTTATTTTTTGTTGCAGAGTGCAATTTAAAAGAAGAAAAAAAAATCCTCCTCTGAATGGAGACAGATGCCATATATGTTGGACCCTCAAGGGACTGAAAAGGATGAGGTTCCCAAGTCCAGTGTTCTGGGAATGGAGGTGGGTGGAAGGAAACTCACAAGTGCTGGGAATCCAGGATCAATTCCAACACCCACAGCAAGGCCAGCAAAGTACTAACCACCCAGTCCAGGGCAGGGTCCTTCAAGGTTTTATTCCCAAGGCCTCCCCAGTAGCCTGTCTGACTGTTCTCTAGATGTTATTTACTGAGTACTAAATATTGGCTGATGGATGAAGTGCACATCATCTACCTTAACTTTCCCCACAGCTCCATGTTGGGATGCTGTTGTCCATATGAAAACACAGATACTACATTGCCCAGTGTCATCAACTAGAACAGCAGGAATCTGTATGCTGGGAAGCCTGACCCCAGAACCAGTGCTCTCAAATCCCACCAATCTCATCTGGTAGTTACTGGAGTTCTCAGCTCGGAGTCCTGATATCCGTGCTGCCAATTCCTATCTGAGTGACAATGAACATGTCACTTCCCTTTCTGAGTTGGCTTCCACGCTCACAGAACGGAGACTGTGATACCATTTTGCTGGGGTGTTATGAAGATTCAGAGATCCAAAGTTACACTTAAAAGTCATCTGAGACATTTGTTCTTTTTTTCTACCCCATCCCCTGCCTAAAAGGTTCTCCTCTTACCCAGGATGAACTCAAGATGTAACATTTTAAAATGAGTCTTATGAAAAAACCTGCAAGGGTTTGTACCAGCTGGAGAAAAATAAATACGCTCATGTGAGTGCCAAAGATTCAAAAGAGAGAAGCAGCAGCCCAAACCAGAGTCTACACCAGAGGGAATCATTATGGAAGGAGAAAGTCCATCTTATCATTGTGCAGAAAGGAAGGATCCATGTGTGACTCTAGGGAGTAGGATCTAAAGCGTCATTTTCTAGCTCTGTAAATAGACTATGGGCTTCTTGCTAGTTAGGACACAGTATCTCTCTAATGTTAGGGCCCAGAAGAGGGTGTGACACAGCAGTACTTAGTTGTCGAGTTCTGAATGCAGCTAAAATTCAAATGAAACTGTGGGTTGTCTAATAACCAATTTTTGCTTCAACCAAAGGCAACTTTGATCTAGCTTGGTAAGATGTGCTAGATGCTGGAGAATCCGTTACCAAGAGTCAAGAATAAAATAAAAGAGCAACTCTATGCATACCTATGTGGGAAAACTGTAAAAAACATGATTAGCATGAAAGACAGGGTCTTGGCCACTTCCAGAAGGGAGGACAGGGTTAAAATGGGAAATGGAGGCATAGTGGGTATGTTAGAGGAGGGCTTCTGGAATGCAGGCAATATTCTATTTCTTGACATGGGTGATGGTTTAGGTGAGAATTGATTAATTAGTATTGAAACTGTAAATAATGATTTACACATTTTTCTATATATTTTATTACACAGTAAAATTGCTAAATTATCTATCTATCTATCTAATCTTATAGTAAAACTACTAAAAGGACATGTCAAAATGCTAGTAGTAGTTATTGGAGGTCGCATCACTGTGGGTGATATTTTTTTTCTCTATATGTCCTAAATATTCTTGTATGTGCATATAATAATTTCATTAAACAAAATATGTTTTTAGTTGAATTGCTTCATTACCTAAATAAGGCAACAATGAAAATGTGAAGGTCAGTTCCACCACTTCTGCCTGAAATTCCTCCAATGGAGAACCTCATCTTCTCCCTAAGGTCCAATGTGCATGAAAGAACAGCTCTGCAGAGTAAGTTGAGGGGTGCCAAATTCCACTGGCTCTTATACAGGCCTATCTGCAGTGTCTTCCCACTCTGGACCGAAGTACATCTTTGACTTAGGGACTGTGACGGGGAAGGGAGATGCCCCAGAGAGAATCAAGTTTAACTCTGAATTTGTAGGAAGGACAAGAGTGTAGCTGAGGATTCACAGTAAACAGAGCCATGTTGAGAAACAGGGTCGCTTCCTCACCTCGGACTATATTATCTCCACAATAATGGGCCTGAAAAATCACCCTTCCCTTTCAGCGATGATGAAGAAAATTTCTGAAAACCAAGGAAAGCCAGAAAGGGTACTATGTTTCCTAACTCGCCAAGCTCCTCCCTACACAATAGGACCTGATCTTAGGAAGGGAGTTCATGGCCCTGGGTTTGCTCATGCCTGGCTACTTTCACTGGGTCCAGCCAACAATATTGTAAGGTGCAGGGATCATTCCCATTTTATGGATCAGATTAGAGGGGCTCAGATACATTCGGCAATTTGTCCAAAGTCACACAGCTTCCCAGTTACAGGAATGGGATTTGAATTTAACTCTGAATCATGGACAAGTCTGTTCTTTTCACCGGACTGGAATTCTGATTAACTAGCCCATCTCTCTCTAGGAACGTCTGTCACTCAGCTCGGGTAGAATTTTCTCAATGAGGAGAAAGGCTATTGAGTGTTTGATGAAACGTTCTCACTGTTTGCTCCCTCAAGGGAAAGAGATTTCAAAATACCTGGGCCAGTGGGTCACGACTTCTTAAAGCAGGGATCAGAGAGAAGCTGGAGAATACAGGCAAAAGGATACCTTTATTATTTATGAAGTTTAATAACAATAATAATAATGTCATTTCTCATCCACTTATCCTCAAGATCTATGATAAAAGACAAAAGAATGATGATAAAAATAAAAGAGTCATGTTATCCTGGGTGGAAGAGAGTCCTACACTGGAATTTCGGACGCCTGGGTTCTATCCAAGCACAGCTCCTGTGTGCTTTAGACTCAATTTGATCATCTTTATTTATGACCCAAGAGGAAAACACACACACACACACACACACACACACACACACAGAGTTAAGATCAAGCTAGGAAGTCAGTTGTCTTAAAAAAAAAAAAAAAAATCAAAAAAAAAAAAAAAAAGGAAAAGGTCTAGGAAAACCAGAATGTGTAGTTCTGCCTTAGAAAATTGTTCCAAAGAAACACAACTGTATGCTTTCTATGCTTCCATTTTTAAAATTACATATACAATCTCTTATTTATATTTGTATATGCATAGGGAAGAAGTATATAGAAGGATATATATCTATCTATATATACACCAAACCGTGGCACATTTATCTAAAGTGGGTGAGTAGTTAAGAAAAGGGGCCTTGAGTTTTTTTCTTTATACATTTTAACACTGTATACATTTATTTTATTTTATGAGAGTGAGCTACTTTTAGAAAACCAAAAAAAAAAAAAAAATTTAAAGGAAGATTGATGATCAAATGGAGAAAATACCTTATGAATGCAAAAATTCTATTATTATAATTAAGATGAACACAATTATTGCAGCTTTTCGTTTCAGAGCTAAGGAGGTGTCTGATGATCAGCATTTTGATGCCTCTGGAGACACTCACTGGTGCTTGGCACAGCTACTAAGAATCCTGCAGTCATGGCTTCCGACCTTCTCAAACCCTCAAGAAGACAGCAGACCCACGGCCTCATTTACTCTCCTCTGCATTGCCTCTTGCATCTGGACCCTCTCTCACAGACACAGTGTACACTTCACTGCACTCCACTCCCAAATGTACTACATTTATTTTATCACTCAGAGACCCTTTAGGCCAGACACCCTAGCCTGCCCTTGGGCTGTATTCTGAAAGAAAAGCAGGACCTACAACAGTGTGGAACACCAGATGCTCTATTGCTCCTTTTGAAAAAATCCACACCTTCATCCAAATCATGAAACACTAATACAATTTGAAAGCTGTCCTTACAGACTTCTGGAAATCTCTTCTAAAGAAACAGCTCAAAACACAGAAGGTGGCTTCTGCCCAAAGGTGCTCAGAGCAGCACGGTTTATAATAGATTAAATCTGGAAGCAATCAACGTGTTCAACCAGAAGACAAAGCAAATGCTAGTATGTTCCCCTTCATAAAATATTGGGCAATATTAGTGGTATATATGCATTTGTCCTGGTTAAGTATTTTGGTATCAACCTGCTTTGGCCCAATTTGGTCCAAATTCACTGCTCTAGAACTGAGTAGCTATGTGTTCCTGAGCAAATTACCCAAGCAAATTACCTAACTCTGGCTCAGTTTTCCCATCTGTAAGAAAAGGGATAAAAATGAGATCCACCTTAGAAGCCTTGGATCATAGCAAGCACTCAAACAATTTTAGCTCTAATCATTGCCACCACCACCATCCTCAACCCTGCATGAGATATCAGATAATAATAATAGCAACCATGTTTTGTGCCTTTTTAGAGCCATGTTCTAGCCTATTGTGTATGCATTATCTCAGTCCTAACAGCAGCTTTGGCAGGCATAAGTATTATTATCCCCATTTTACTCAACAGGAACCCAAGGCTCAGAGGCTTTAAGTAACTTGTCCCAAAGTCACATGGCTAGTGAATGACAAGGTAAGATTTTGGCCCGGGTTTCTCTGATGGTAAAAACTGTGTACTTAAGCACTCTAGTGGCTTCCTGAAGGTAGGGGATGGTAGTGGGAGATGGTAGTGGGAACAGTGATTTATGTAGGGCTTGCAGACAATTGGTGGGAGAACCAGGAGTGCAGCTTCCATTTCCTGCCTCCAATTTGGGGCTCCCTTCTCATTATTCCCCCACACCATTATTTCAGGAATCAAAGGATAAAACCCATCACTTTGGAAAAAGGGGGGCTGCTTCCTGACTTTAACAGATAATGACTTCCACACAATAAAACCAGCTTACCAGAAATACCATCAGACCCAGCAAATCCAAGTCCCAACGAAATAAAATAAGGGGAAAAATAGAGAAGGCTTCAAATGTCATGAGAATAAAATATTTAATGTCATAAAAGGGTGCATAGGCTTTATGAGAATACCACACATAATAATCTTGGAAACGCTATTACGCCACCTACCCACCCAGCCTGCTCCAAATTCATAAAGGAAAGATGCAAATGCACTGATTGGAAAGATGCAAATGCTCCTGACTGAGGAGCTACGCCCTCCTTTTCATTTCTCAAACTTTGAGTCCTGTGTGCAGGCATTGAATCAGTGGACACAGTACAGTTCCAATTTCCTTCTTTACTGGCTATTCTTATGTCCTTTTCCAATACTCATCCTCGTTAGCTTCTTCTGGATCTCTTGGATGCAGAGGAGGAGGAATAAATACTGGATATTGGTAGAGGATAAAGAGAAGAAAGTGCCCCTCCCTTGATGCTCTGTAACACTGGGGACATTCGCCCTATCCCTAGGGAACTATTCTCAGCCTTGGGAAGGTGTCTTCTGACGAATTAAAAGAATGAGCTTTGGAGTTTGAGAGAGTTTGGAGTTTGCTCTGTCTTTACCTGGCTGGCTGGATTTGAGCATGTTTCTCATACCTTCTGACTCTATTTCCTCATGGATAAAATGGGAGTACTAATAATGCTTGGCTTATAAGGTAGCTGTGAGGATTTCCAGGGCCAGGCATATAATTAGTACTGAAATGCTCTCTCTCTCTATCTGTATCAGTAATATTAGACCTGATATTATTTATAGCATTTATTCATTTATTTTTTAGTAGCTTTAATAATATCAGGTCTAATATCAGGCACTGATCAAGGTATTTAATACATATAGATAATTCTCTATCTGTGGACCTATTTGACCAGAGGATACTTTGATGAACACACCATGGGGGAGATGTGTCATCCTGTAAATCCTGTTTCCCAACCCAAGAGTCTGAAGTTATTTCCATAAAGACACCTGCCTGCTGCCTTTGCATCTTTCTAACAATTTTTAAAAAGAAAAATAGGGCAACCATCAGTCCCCTCATTTTGAATTTTGACAAAACCTGCCTCAGTTGTCTTCTGAATCTATCATACCCCATGTGGCTGATCTGCAGGGATAAATTTAGCCTTGAAAGTCCACTTCTGGAAAGGAAAAATAAGTCTCTAGGGGCCAGACCCCATGGAGGCTCAGCCCAGCTGTACTGTGTAGGAGGGTGACATGCCCAGGCAGACAGGGCTGGGCTTTCCCTCGTCAGCAGTGCCTGGGCTGTGCTCCAAGGTGATTTCTCACTCTGCTGATTCTTCTTGCTAGTCTTCCCCACCCCTCTTGAATTTTGTTCCTTTAATTACAGTCCAATTGAGTTATTAAAAGGGGGAAAGGATGAGGAATGGAAAAAAGCCATCTCTCTCTCTTACTGAACCAGATTCCAGCTTTTGCCTCCCTCTGAGAAATGCTATAAGGTCCCTGGCCTATAATAAATGGAAATCCATATGTTTATTCATCTTGACTTTTAGAAAGGCAGCCTCTTGTTGTTATCTTTCAGCACCTCTGTGCAATCAGGGATCCTATGATCTTTCCTAATATCTGGCAGGCCAGATGGTTTTTTAGGTCAAAATGAAAAAAGAAAAAAGATGGGGCAGAGGAGGCAGAAATGTGATTGGGTGATTTGTAAGGTTGAGGAGTGTGTGATCAGTTTGAAATTGGTCTGGAATTCAAAGACAGGGCTAAGAACGGACCATACAGACTCCTCCTGAAAGACATCATCACTCTAGGACCCAGCAAGTATGCAAATCCTTCCACTTCCTTTCTATGAAGGCCCTGACTATTCAATGTTGCCCCTCCTTTTTATCCTCCTTTTCCATTATATTTCTCCACATACCCCAGTTTCCTACCAGTTTCATTTTTCTCATGTGTGAAGTGAAGGTAATAATAATATCAAGCTCATGTTATTACTGTGAGCATAAGGTTGGTTGAAAGAAGCAAAGCACTTAGAACCGTGCTTGGCACAGTCTTTGTATGGATGGTTGCTTTTATATTACTAGCTTTTCTTTTTTGTAAAATGGACATGATAGTTCCAGGTAGGTGACAGTTATAGGCATTAATTGCCATGAACATAGGCAAAATAGCACATAGTAGGTGCTCAGTGAATGCCAGTTCTCTCTTACAACCATTCTTTTCTCTGCAATACTCACACCAATCCTCTTAGATAATTCTCCCACAGAGAAACAAAGTGGTTTGTTCAAAGTTACGCTGCAATCCTGCTGAAGTCTGTCTTGTCTTCTGAAGGGGCTTATAAAACAAGGCGTAACTCTTGTGGTGTTTTGCTCCTGGTCCATTCACAGTGCTGGATACAGGAATGTTGCAAAATAAATAATTATACTATACAGTGACAAAGCTGATGCTATGGGGCCATTAGCTGTTGGAATGTGCAACTGGAAGGGAGTCTTGGAATTAAATCTAGGTTGTATTACTACCTCCCTACATGAACTTGAGCAATTTCTGTATCTTTCTACGCCGTTGTTTTTCTGTTTGTATAATGGGAGAGGGTCCCTTCTGGCTCTAGTAGCCCTTGTCTGTGTCCATGCAATGGGTAAATGGGTAGACTAAAGATGACCACACATTCTTTCCTACTCTTCTCATTGACAGGTGAAATCTAGCTCTCTCCCCCTTGAATCTGGGCTGACCTTATTGACGTGCTTGACCAATCGAATGTGGTGGAAATGATGTTCTGAGACTTCTGAGGCTGGGGACTAAAAAGCCTTACAGCTTCTGCCTAGGCAGTTAGAACGCTGCATCTTGGGATGGTCCCTTGGTAAGACCAGGTTTCATGATGTGAGAAGCCCAAGCCAAATGGGGAGCCCATGATAAAATCATCTATCCAGTCGACAGCCCTAGCTCAGGTTCAGCATAGCCAGTGTCAACCACCAATGATGCCAGTCCTAGCCCCAGACAAGTAATAAAGGAACCGTTCTGCAAATGACTCCTCCAGCCCCAGATGTCCCATCTGTCTTTGATCAGACACAAACCAGCTGCACCCTCCACCTAGTCCTGATTCAAAAAACTATAGACAAAACAAGAGTGTGAAGCTACTGAGTTTTGGGGTAGTTTGTTACACAATAATAGAAAGCTGGAACCAGGAAAGTGAGCTATGAACTGATACTTCAAAAGGGGTATTGTGATCACCAGATTGTCTGGTGTTGGGTTAATCAAAAGGCTTCCCATGCTGGGAAAACCAGAAAAACATAAAAGAATGGCATTAGTGAAATGCGTCAGGGGGCAGCAGTTACTTAGAGATGGTGGTGGAAGTGTCCTCCATACGATGCTGTGATTAAGTGCTTGCAGTTTTCTTTGTTTTTGTTCTCTATCTTAATTAAAATTTTGCAGTGTTTATACTGCCACACAGAATAAATGGACCCATAGCTTACATTTCAAACTGTGCCTTGCTGACATCATTATGTTTGTCAGATTTATAACATTTCCAACACACAATAATTTTTCACTCTTGGAAATACTGAAGGGGAACACAGGCTCCCTCTCTTTTCTGATGTTTCATTCACTGTTACTTCCTCTATCCCTGGTCAAAGGATACAATCTCCTTAGAAATAACTGAAAATAAAAATAGTAGCATAATTATTTATATATTATTTACTGTATCACCCTCCTCATATGATCTTTTACTTATTATCAGTATGTTATTGCTATTGTAGCAAACTACTACGGAATTGGTGGTTTAAAGTAACGCAAATTTATTATCTCACAGTTCTACAATTTAAAAGTCCAACTTGGGTCTCAATGGGTGAAAATTTAGGTGTTGGCAGGGTTGCATTCCTTTCTGAAGGTTCCAGAGGTAATTCTTTCTCTTTGCTTTTCCAGCTTCTAAACACCACTTCTCTTCCTTAGCACGTAACTCTCTTCCTCCAACTTCATAACTGGCAATGCTGCCTCTCTCTACCCCACTCCTCTGCCTTCCTGAGCACACTCTGACAATCCAAGATACTCTCGCTCTTTTAAGGTCAGCTAGTCATCTTAATTCCGTATGCAAATTTAATTCCTGCCTCTGTCATGAAAGGTAACACACCAGTCACAGGTTCTGGGAATTAGGATGTGGACATCTTTGCAGGGGCCATTATTTTGCCTACTACACATCTTATGGCCATCCTCCAATTGACCAGTTACCTATATGAGAAACACATTATCCAAAGGGAAGCCTCCCACAGCAGAACCAGAAAGCTGAGCAAAAATATGTCAGATTTTTAAAATCTTGTGTTTCAAAAGTTGAAGTCTAGAAGGCAGAGCTATTATAGAAGGTAAAACAATAATCATCATTATAATGACAATAATAAAACAATAGAAGAATCTGTGATCTGTTAGAGAATTACCTTCTCTCGTATCCACAAAGAAGTAAAGGTCATTTGAGCTGGTGGAAGAGAGGAATGTTGGAAGTCAAACAAAGTAATCTAGAAAATGCTAATGAGTATCGTAAAAGGGGTCCCATCCTCTATCCTTACCAGGCTAAGCCCATGAGTGGATGAAGGTGATGAGGGGATACAGAATATCAGGTGGGTTTGAGGGTTATGAGGGTAAAGGGGTTCTGGGCATCCCTTGCTATATAGTGCAGGTTGACAGCAAGCATAGTGAGTGCTCCTCCCCACTGTGAAAACAGCCAAGTATAGATCCTTTCCTGGCATGTCTAGATCAAAAGAGCTCCAGACAACTTTTCTCAGATCCTCCAGGTGGAACTGCTGGACATTTCTCATGCCCTCTAGAGGCTGGAAAAGCTAGCTGATGGACAGAGTCAGCTGGCTTTAAATGACCTTGTGGTGGAATAAAGCAGATGAGGCAGCAGCTGTACTACACACCTGTGATTCAGGTGGGAATGGAAAGGAAGGAGAGTGATGGACAAGGGTCAAATGAAGCAGCAGGTAACAGATTAAAAAGTGATGGCCCAGCACCAAACATCCCCTTAGCTCCTAGGCCTTACGGGTACATCGGTCCTTTGAACTCAAATGTTCAGTTAAGAGATGGGAGGCAGAAAAAAGACTGAAATTGACTAGAGTTACGTTTCCACTAACAATGGAACAGAAATGAAATGAAATTCAGTTACAGAAACGTTATAGAACATTAGATATGCTGTGCTCCTAAATTTGTGTGGCCGCATATATATCCACTACATACAAATATCAGTAATGTGGTCTCATTATCTCACTTATAAATGGTACTTTGTAAATCCCAGATCATTGTCAGTTATGTTCTTTGAGCCCTTTGAGTTTTTTTTTTTTTTTTTTTTTTAAAGAAAAATTTATAAGTACCACTGCTCCCTTTTGAAAGAGTAAGAAACTGATGCTAATGAAGTCAACATAGACTCCAAAGCTATGGTCATTCTAATGCCTAAATCCAGGCTTGAGCCCAAATCACTCAGCCCAGTCTTCTTTCTATGATTCTTCAACAAGAACTCATCTCAGCTCCCGGTGTGGGAAAGCAAGCCAAAGTGGCCCTGGCAGAAGGACTGATAGTGAGACATGGTCTTGGTCTTCCACCCTGCCACCTGGTGGTAAGACCTTGGAAAGTCACTGCTTCCTGAGCCTGTTCCACATTCCTGAGGGAATCTACTACTGCCCAGGTTTGTTGTGAGGATGAGCTCTTAGCTTGTAGACATGCTTTGAGAACTCTAAAGTATTCTAAAAATATAAGGCATTATTATGTACTACCTGAAGGAATTTCTTAGAAGGTGACCTAAGAGAAGAAGTTTCTCTTTACAGACATGATGGAAAGTCTACAGAGAAATGAAAGGGATTTAAAATCTCAGGATAAACGTGGGATTGCCCTGTCTATTCTGAAGCACAGAAAGGAGCTTGCCTTACATCCATTGAACCCTAAAGTAGTGGTTTTAAAATTACATCCTTGGCCGGGCGTGGTGGCTCACGCCTGTAATCCCAGCACTTTGGGAGGCCGAGGCGGGTGGATCACGAGGTCAGGAGATCGAGATCATCCTGGCTAACACGGTGAAACCCCGTCTCTACTAAAAGTACAAAAAATTAGCCGGGCGCAGTGGCGGACGCCTGTAGTCCCAGCTACTCGGGAGGCTGAGGCAGGAGAATGGCGTAAACCCGGGGGCGGAGCTTGCAGTGAGATTGCGCCACTGCACTCCAGCCTGGGTGACAGAGCGAGACTCCGTCTCAAAAAAAAAAAAAAAAAAATTACATCCTTAATCTAGAGAGGAGGGTCTTTGACAACGTCATCAGACCGGTGAATTTTCTCTTATCCCCTAGGGAATGAATGTTCTTTCTCTTTCTTTCTCTTTTAATTTTTCCAGTTTATGTGAATAAAAGACAAAGAGACACAAGCCCAACCTACATACACACACACACACACGCACGCACACACACACCCCTCTGTATTTGAGGTGTCATTCCTATGGGATGTCTATCCTAAAAGAAAAAGAGAAGGATCTTAATTAGAGAAAAGAGAACTAATGGAAAAAAGGAAAGAGGCAGACAACTTAATCCTTTGAAAAAGGTCAGCCTCATGTTCTGGACATAACACAGGACATCCTTTTGAGCTGTCTGTCCACTGGCTGGGTTTAAGCCTTGAGCAAATCCTCCTCTCCCCCACTAGCACTTTTCCAATGTGCTATATGAAGGGTTAGGTTTCAATGGTCTGAGGCAGACAGCTGTTGATGTATATCAATCTAGCATCTACAACTCCTATTGCCAGCACCCCAGTTTTTCTTGAGAATCTATGCCTTCCCCCATCTCAGGGCCACGCATATCAGGTGTAGCTGCCTCCTGGTGCAAGCTCCAGGCATGGCTGGCTCTGGGATGAGCCCAGTTAATCCCCCTGACCAGTAATTGGTGCAGGGATAGATGGGCATGACAACCAAATTGGCCCAATGAGAAGGAATCTGGTGACAGTAGCTGGAGGTACTAGGAAAGAGGCGTTTTTGTCCTGTAGGACTTGCATCCAGCCTGCAGCTGGCCCGAGAATGGCACAGTGCTAAGGAAAGCAGAGCTAAGATTAGCAGGGGGATTCCAATGACATTGCTTGAGCCCTTCAATCCAATTTTGTCCAGACTTCAACTTAAGCCAATGCATTTCCTTTTTTTTTTTTTTTTTTTTTTTTTGCCTATACCAGTTTGAGTTTAGTTTCTATCACTTGTAATCCTGAGAATTCTAATCACTAAAATTTCTAATTGCCCATTCACCTCTGAAGATCTGTTGATCTTTGTGTCTCAAATATAGTTTCATTGCATTATCTCATTCTAGAAGCTTCTTCATATTGATCTCCTGACCTCTGTCTGTTTCTTAGCTGGTGTGTAGCTACATTAAGGGCCAAGTGTGTGTTCTATCTCCCTTGGGTCTTATTCAGACAGCCTAGTCCACAGCAGGATTCCCATCCCTGCTTCTATCCTTTGCTTCTTCTTCTTTCTTTTTTCTTTATTTACCGAGATGGGTACTTTTGGGGTGTTGAGCCAAATCAACAGATTCCCTGGGTTCTCCCTCAGTTTTTCAAGAAACATAAACTGAAAAGCCAGTCTGTGCTATAACGTGTCACAGGTGACTTAATAAAGCTAAGTACAACATACAGTAAGGATACTGTATGGAAAAGAAGGTCACCTGTGGGGAGGGAAAAGGCTTTATAAAGGAGATGTCTCAGGAAAGATGTTCACTTGTTTGCTTCATAGGCTTGGAAAGCAATTCTTTCTAGGCAGAGAGAAGGTACAAGAAAAGGTTCTGAGGCATGAAACAGGCAGGCAGGTTCATAGAACCCCATCTAATTAGCTCCGTTAGGCTCTAGTGTAGATTGAAACGAAGCAATAAGAGATGTGGCTGGAGAGACTGAAAAGGGATCACAGAAAGAAGAACATTGAATGCCAGGCTGAATTTAGCCTATGTGGCAATGTTTCCCAAGTGTATTTTCAAGATACCCCGACACACACACACACACACACACACACACACACACACGTTAAAAAGTCAGGTTCCCGGGACCTAATTTCCTCTCTAGAATAAAAGCTTCTAGAGGTCAAACCCTGTATCTTAGGTCATTCTTATAAAACCATCAATTTTGGCACACCCTTCTGCAAGCAACAGGAACCCTCCCACTTCTTCTTCTGTGACCTTGTCCCACACTAGATACTAAAATTCCAAGCAAACAAGGCTGCCTCTCCCTTCCTTCATATCTTTGCTTGGCTGTCTCCCCTCTTTCCCTAATGTAAGTTGACTCATCTTTTGAAGCCAAAGTCAAAGCCGAAAGCCAACGTTCCAAGGAAGCCTTCTATGAAACTGAGGTCCCAGCTGAAACTATCTCTTCTGGACCACACCAAAGCACCTCCTGTCCATACTAGTTACACCTCATTGACATCCCCCCTACTACTGTATTCACAGAGGTAAGGCATTCCCTGTCTTACTCTCAAATGGACTGTAAGCTTCTGAAGGTCAGAAGTTCTCCAAGACCTATTGTGTGGTGGGCACTTAAGTTATAATATCTTGTTTCATTTTTCCAACAATTCCAAGAGGTAAGTATAATGATCTCACTTTACAGGTGAGGAAACCAAGGTAGGTTGGCGTGCTGAAGGCCGCAGAGGCAGGTGAGGGTAGTGCGAGTGTGATCCTCCTTACCAGCATTCCCTCACAGGGCAGGGCTTCCAGCAGGTGGCCTTAGCACCTGGGCCACTGCCATGTTCCTGGGCCAATGGGCACTTACCACACATCCCGAGGAGTCCACCTGCCGGTCAGATACACACTTGAAGTTGCGAGTGCAGCCCCCATTGTTCCGAGAGCAGTCACGAACTGGCCCGAAGGAGGACAGCAGGTCATTGATGGTTTCAAAGTATGTGGACAGCATCGCTTCTTCCCTTGGAGAGAAAGGGGATGGTTAAACCCCAGAGATATTTGCATCCCTAGATTTAAAAAAATGTGAATTCAATACATTTGAAACCATAACTTATTTATAATCAGGAAAATAATAACAATATTACAAAAAGGAAACAACAGCAGGTATACCATCATATGACACGGTGCTTGTCAAGTTGTGATACAGAGAAATGGACCTAGAACTCTATACTCTTTATTTCATTAATACTTATGATTCTTGGAGGCAGTCGTGAGATGTACACTTTACCATAAGTGAACTGTGGCTTAGCAAGGTGAAGTATCTTGCTGAAGGCCAGCAGCTTACAATGTGACAGAAGTGAAGTTTGTATTAACTTCCAGCTGAGTCCAAAGAGAAGGCTCTTCTCACTACCTCTTAGCTTGCATCCTACCTGTTTCTATAGATTTCAGAGCTCCCTATAGCAACTCTGCAACTGGGCACATTCCTATTATTCCAACTTTGTGAATATAAAATTGAAACCATGAAAGATTGTGGGACTGACTCCAAATCCAACAGTCTATAAACAGCAGAGTCGAGACATAAACACAGGAGTCTGACCCTCTAGGGCCCTAGATCCTTATTTTTCAGATTGTTGTGTATAAGTCACACCATCGAGACTGTCAGCAACAGTTGTTGGAAAGGTCATGGGATTCCAGGGAAATACATGATTCCTCCCAGATGAGGTTCTTAAAAGATAAGACTAGACTTGATACTATAATCCATGGATCTGCCAAAATTTTATGAGATGGAATTCTCTACAATGGAGGATACAGATGGGAGCTTCTGATGCTATCTTCTGCAGAAAGGGCCTGAAATAAGAGATACACTTGCACTGGGGTATATGATTTCCACACTTACAGGAGATTTTAAAGGAGCACCATGAGCAGTGAGAAGAAGCACATGTCCTTCCCTGGTCTGTGCCTCATGAGGTCCACAGCTGTGAAGCAAGGGAAATGAAGCAGGGAGAGGCTAGCACACACTAGAGGGGGTATCTCTGCACCATCTTGCATACCTTCTCCCATTCTTCTCCACCTCAGGCTTGGACCAGGTTTGAAACTCCTAATTCATTTCCTGCCTCCAGTCTTACCCCTTCTGTCCCATCTTTCATACTGTCAGTGAACTTGGTAAATCCCAGCTGTAATTAGATACTCCTCTGATCAATAGCTTCCCAGTACTTAGAGAAAAAATATAAATTAACTTCTCTGGCATTCGGACTTCATAATCTGGTCCCTGATTACCTGTCCAGCCCCATTGACCCTCTCCTCATATCTCTAGCCACTAGGTACAGGCCTCGTCTCATTCCCTGAACACAGAATCTCTGAAAACAGGTTCTAAACTGGAAAGTTACATGCAGGAGGTTTATTGATGAGCCCTCTTGGGAGATGCATCTGTAGAAGGCGAGGAAGGGCTGGGCGTGGTGGCTCACGCTTGTAATCCCAGCACTTTGGGAGGCCTAGGAAGGAGGCTTACTTGAGCCCAGGAGTTCAAGACCAGCTTAGAAAATGTGGCAAAACCCTGTCTCTACAAAAGTGTTTTTTAAATTAGCGGGGTTTAGAGGAGCATGTCTGTGGTCCCAGCTACTCAGGAGGTTGAGGTGAGAGGATCTCTTGAGCTACAGTGAGCCATGATCAAAACCCTGTCTCAAAATAAAATAAAATAAAATACAAAAAATAAATGGCAAGCAAACAAGGCAGGATTTGGTAAAGGGAGAGACTGACCTACAATGCGGGTCTAAAGCATCAGTTGATCTTGCAGGGAGCTCTGGAGCTGAGAAGGCCCTTTATGGATGTCCTGAATTAAGGCAAGGAATCCAGGCCTTTGCATCCCCACAGCAGCCAGTCATTGGTGGGGGCTGCTGTCTGGAATGGGATACACTTGGATAAGCCAGTTCCCTGAGGCTGAAGGCAATGCCTAGTCACTGACAGCCACAGCTGGTGGGTGGGTGGGCTGGCCCTGAAGAGGGTATCTGGGTGTGGTACCTGCAGGCACCTCTCTCCATCCCTAATCATGCTCTTCCTTCTGCCTGGGATGCCCATTTCCAAATGCTTACATGATGAAATCCTAAGAATCTTTGTCTTTGAAAACTCTTCATATTCATTCATTCATTCATTCATTCATTCTTTCATATATTATACAAGCTTACTGAGTGCTTACCATGTACTAGGCACAATGCTAGGTGCTGGGGACACGGCAGTGACATTAGGCAAGGTCCTGACTCCCAAACTACACAGTAGCTTTATGTTACCACCTTTATGAAACCTTCTCTGCTTCCCCCTGCTAGAATTAATTCCTTTTCCCTGTGAGCATATTGGCTAAATCTTTTAACTTATTGATCTTAATTATCAGCTTCACAGTCTCCCAGAGAGACTATAAGCTTTTAAAGGAAAAGGCTCAAGATTTATTCATTTCTCTTTAGCCCTCCAGGGGCCTGGAAGGAACCTGTGCTAGGTAAACGTTTTCGAATGAAACACAGAAAACACCCAAAGGCTTAGACGCAGTCTTCACCAATGAGTAGTTTTACTAAGAACCTCCTCAGCAGGGCAGTCTTCTCTGTTTCCCCACCTCTGGGTCCCCGTTCCAAATCCTTCCTGTTCGGGGATGCAGCACAGGGACAAAGGAGAAGGGTGAGGCGCTGCCAGGATTATCCCTTGCTTTCTAACTTTGTATGCAGCCAGGTGACAGGTTTATGGGAGAGGAGAATTAACAGTTCCTGAAATGAACCTCTGGGGAGACTTGCCACTTTTGAATCATGAAGAGAGTTGAGGATCCTGGGAAGACATTAAGCCTATTAAAATATTAATACCCTAGAAGAGAGAAGAAGAAATGGAAAGTAAGAGGAGGAGATAGGGCAGAGGGACCCGGCTGGACACGGTGGCTCACGCCTGTAATCCCAGCACTTTGGGAGGCCTAGGCGGGCTAGGTCAGGAGATCAGGACTATCCTGGCTAACATGGTAAAACCTCACCTCTACTAAAAATATAAAAAATTAGCCGGGCATGGTGGCATGTTCCTGTAATCCCAGCTACTCGGGAGGCTGAGGCAGGAGAATTGCTTGAACCCGGGAGGCAGAGGTTGCAGTGAGCCGAGATTCTGCCATTGCACTCTAGCCTAGGTGACAAAGCGAGATTCCATCTCGGGAAAAAAAAAAAAAAAAAAAAAAAAAGACAGAGGGACCTGAGAAAGTGAGAGAACAAGAGACAAACAGGTAGAGAAACTGCTGAGAAGGAAAGAAGGGACACAGAGAGACAGAAACACATACAGTCACCTGGAAACAGATAAAGGGATCTAAAGGTATAGATGGACAGACAGAGAGACAGAGAGTTATAGAGGGACACAGGTCATAGGGACAGAGAGGAAAAGAAAGGCAAATAGAGGAAAGAATGTGAAAAGATAAAAATGAAAAGTTAGAATTGGAAAGAGAAAGCAAAGAGAGAAACAGAGGCATAAGAAACAGATGAAAAGAGGAGACATCCTCAAGGTAAACAGAACAAATGAGTAAGTGTGCTGAGGAGAGGGAGAGAAGGTGGAAGGGGGAGTGAGAAAAGGGAGCAGGAGGAGATAAATGCAGAAAAGACAGAATGAAAGGGAAGAGAAAGACACTGAGTGAGAAAGAAAACAGAGGCCCAGCGCAGTGGCTCATGCTTGTAATCCCAGCACTTTGGGAGGCTGAGGCAGGCGGATTACTTGAGGTCAGGAGTACGAGACCAGCCTGGCCAACATGGTGAAACTCCATTTCTACTAAAAATACAAAAAATAGTCGGGCGTGGTGGCTCGCGCCTGTCGTCCCAGCTACTCAGGAGGCTGAGGCAGGAGAATCTCTTGAACCCAGCAGGCAGAGGTTGCAGTGAGCCAAGATGGCACCAGTGCACTCCAGCCTAGGAGACAGAGTGAGACTCTGTCTCAAAAAAAGAAAAAGAAAAGAGAAGAAAACACAGAGCCATGGAGAGCAGAGCCGGACAACAACAAAGAAACAAGGAAAGGGAAGTGAAAAACAAGCAAAAACATGTCACCTTTCTGTGGAACCTGGAGACAGTTCAAGTTATAAAAATACAAAGGCTGTCCGCTTTTAAAAGGATTGATTCCGCATAAACATCAGTTACATGAGGGGAACATTACTTAAAACACAAAGACCTGACACAGGGGCCATTACCAAGTCAAGAGAAGTGATTGTGTCAGGCTAGGGAATGAAGAATCTGAGCACAAGACAGAAAAAGAGCTTAAAGCAGACACTGGCGTTTTCTTAACTCTGTGGCTCAATCCTTCATCTCGCTTGTGGAGCCCAGGGTTTAAGGTCTGTGGGATCTTAGAGCTGCCCCAATCTGGGGGTGGGGTGGGGGGGCAGCAAAGAGAAGAATGGAAGAGCACTGGGGGCGGAGACAGGCTGGACTGATGGACACTGCCCTGGGGCATCAGGAGACCAGGGTGAGAATCCCACTTTTGCCAGCAGTCACCAAAATTATCAGTATCCTCTTCATTAGTTAGGATTTCCTGGGCACCTGCTATGTGCTAAGCATGGTACTAGGTTTCCTTCCTGTAATATTATCTGTGATTTTCACAAGAGCCCTAGAAATGACAGTTTTATACCCAATGTGCAGCTGGAGAAACAGGGTCTTAGGGAAGTTATGTCGCTTGTTGCAGTTCTCAATGGCGTGACGCAGTGAGGGCAGGCTGTGCACTAGAATCTGCGTGACCTCAAGTCCTGAGCTGCCTGAGTTAAACTTCAACAACTTACTCTGTATCTTGGGCAAGTCAGAGCCCTCCTAACAGTAAGGCCAGTAAGAATTTGTGTTCAATCTCTCTGTCTTAGCAGAGGAGGACAGAATGGGCAGAGCCTGGGCAGTCTTTATGTACTTCCCATAACCCGATTCCTGGGTCATGCATGTGATCCACAATAGCCTCAATCCATGCAGGAACAGAAGGGGAAAGCACAATGTTTAAGTTTACTAGAAGGGCCATAACAAGTACCATGAACCAGCTCACTTAAAACAACAGAAATTTATTCTCTCGCCATTCTGAAGGCCAGAAGTCCAAAATCAGGGTTTGGTAGAGCTCTGGTCCCTCAGTAGGCTCAAGGAGAGAATCCTTCCTTGCCTCTTCAGAGCCTCCCATGGCTCCCGGCCATGCTTAGCTTTCCTTGACTGGCAGCTTCAGGACTCCTTCCTCTGTCCCCATCATCACATGGCCTTCTTGCCTGTGTGTGTGTGTGTCCTCTCTTCTTCTTAAAATGACACCATTTGGGCTGGGTGCGGTGGCTCACACCTGTAATCCCAGCACTTTGGGAGGCCGAGGCAAGTGGATCACCTGAGGTCAGGAGTTCAAGACCAGCCTGACCAACATGATGAAACCCCATCTCTACTAAAAATACAATAATTAGCAGGGCGTGGTGGTAGGTGCCTGTAATCCCAGCTACTGGGGAGGCTGAAACAGGAGAATCGCTTGAACACAGGAGGCGGAGCTTGCAGTGAGCTGAGATCACAACATTGCACTCTAGCCTGGGTGATGAGCAAGACTCCGTCTCAAAAAAAAAAAAAAAAAAAAAAAAAAAGGAAAAGCAAAAAAAAAAAGACACCATTAGTTGGGTTTAGGGTCCACCTTAATCTGTTATAACCTTTTCTTAGTTATATCTGCAAAGGCCTTATTTCTAAATAAGGCCTCATTCTGAAGTTCTGGTGAACACAAATTTTGTGGGGACACATTTCATGCAATTCCACAGGGCACAGGGGAATGTGCCCACATTTGCTTGGTAGGACAGAGCCAGGACTAAATAAAACACCTCAGTCCTTGACTCTTATCAAAGTGCTCCTAACACTGCACTGGCTCTTCTCACTCCAGACACTTCATGTTTCATTGTGGTCCTTACAAGTTTTGAAAAATCTTAGGGAAAGGATCATGATGAAGTCACTTGCCATATTATCTGTGCCTTTATTTGGAAGGAGAAAAGACCAACTTCAATTAAATACCTACCACACTCCAGGAACTGTGTGGAGGGTTTTCAACCACTCTACAGAACAGAGCTCGGCAAACTTTTCTGTACAGGGCTAGATAGTAAAGATCTTAGGCTTTGCAGGCCATACGGTCTCTGTCCCAATCACTCAACTCTGCTTTTGTAATACACAAACAATCATAGACAACACACAAAAGAATGAATGTAGCTATGTTTCAATAAAACTGTATTAAAGATGGGGGTAGTGGCTCATGCCCGTAATCCCAGCTCTTTGAGAGGCTGAGATGGGAGGATAGCTTGAGCCCAGGAGTTCAAGACCAGCCTGGGCAACAGAGTGGGATCCCATTTCTATAATTTTTTTTATTTTTTAATTAGCCAGGTGTGGTGATGTGTGCCTGTAGTACCAGTTACTCAAGAGGCTGAGGTGGGAGGACTACTTGAGCCTGGCAAGTTTGGGGAGGTGGAGGTCAAGGATTCAGTAAGCTGTGAGCATGCTACTGCACTCCAACCCGTGTGACACAGTGAGACCCTGTCTCAAAAACAAACAAATAAACAAAAAAACTATATTTATAGAAAGACACAGCCAGATGAATTATTTTCTGTTTTAGATGTGAAAACCCTGAAGTCAGTGTTGGAGTTAGGATTTGAACCCAGGTAGGTCCAACTTCACATTCTTTCTCCTACATGAATCTTCTGAAACTCAGCCTTCTCATCTATAAAATGGGAACAATATCTGTCTCACTCTCAACTCTGTAGATGATTATGAGGATATAATAACACGATATATAAGTGTGTTTTCCAAACCCTAAAACCTAATGCAAACTTATTCATTGCTTATTCATTCAATAAATATCTGAGCACCTGCTGCATGCCATGTACTGAGCTGATTATTATTATGGCTTTTCTTTGGCCTCCCAGCACCTGTTTCTGTTCCTATATAACCCAGACATTGTGTAAAAGGTTCCAAACATCTTTTTATCTCTGACATACAAATTATTATTTTTTCTGTTAATACTGGTTCCAAAACAGAGATAGCCAGACCCCACCAGACTGGGTGAGACAGCCATCCCCTCATTACCTGACCAGTCAAGTGCAAATGCATCACCTGGATTCCATTTGGCTGAATCAGCCCAAGCCCCACTCAGGGTGAGCATTAGGCAGGGTGGCTGGGAACGGATGTTGACATGGCCCGCTGTTAATAAATACCAGGAAAGGTCTGTGTCACTCATAGAGAGATGTGAATGGATGATGCCAAGCCAAGACAGTGACAAGTCCCCCACTGATGCAGATTAATCATTCTCTGGTAATAGCCGGCAACCTTGTTTCCTGAGCTCCCTGGGAAGGAGGAACCTAAGACAATGTACTGATGAAAATCAAGCTCCTGGTGGGCACGGTGCCTCACACCTGTAATCCCAGCACACTGGGAGGCTGAGGCAGACAGATCACAAGGTCAGGAGATTGAGACCATCCTGACTAACATGGTGAAACCCCATCTCTACTAAAACTACAAAAAATTAGCTGGGCATGGTGATGGGTGCTTGTAGTTCTAGCTACTCAGGAGGCTGAGGCAGAAGAATCGCTTGAACCAGGGAGGCGGAGGTTGCAGTGAGCTGAGGTCACGCCACTGCACTGCTGCCTGGGCAACAAAGCAAGATTCCATCTCAAAAAAAAAAAAAAAAAAAAAAAAAAAAATTTCCTGCTCAGTTTTTTTTTTATTTTAAAGAAAGAAAGCTTTGTTGGGATATAATTCACATACCATATGATTTACCTACTTAAAGTGTACAGTTTAAGCAGGGTACAGTTTAAGTGATCAATATTTAAATATTTTCATCAACTCAAAAAGAAACCCTGCCTCTATTATGAGTCCCTGCCTACTTCCTCCCAATGCCCCTAGTATTGGGAAACCACAAATCTCTGTCTTTACAGATTTACCAACTCTGAACACTTCATGTAAATTAAGTCATATAATCTGTAGTCTTTTGTGACTGGCTACTTTCAGTTAGCATAGTGTTTTCAAGGTTCATCCATGCTTCAGCGTGTATCACTACTTCATTCCTTTTGTATTGCCAAATGATATTCCATTATATAGATATGCCACATTATATTCATCCATCATTAGTTGATGGACATTTTGGTTGTTTCCACTTTTCAGTTACTATGAATAATGCTGCTATGAACATTCATTTACAGGTGTTTATGTTGATACATGTTTTCATATATCTTACGGCTCCCCCTGCCCTGGGATTTGGGGAGTCTTCTCAGCCCCTAATAGCATGAGCCACAGTGTAGAACAATAGACAAGAGGGCAAGTTTGTCTGGAGTCAGACTGCCCTGAGATGGAATCCCAGCTTCACTCACTATGAGACCTTGGGTAAGCCTCTTCTTTTTGAGATGGAGTCTCATGCTGTCATCCAGGCTGGAGTGCAATGACGCGATCTCGGCTCACTGCAACCTCCGCCTCCCGGGTTCAAGCGATTCTCCTGCCTCAGCCTCCCAAGTAGCTGGGACTACAGGCATGTGCTACCACGCCAGACTCATCTTTGTATTTTTAGTAGAGATGGGGTTTCACCATATTGACCAGGCTGGTTTTGAACTCCTGACCTCAGGTGATCCAGAGACCTTGGGCAAGTCTCTTAAACCCTGAGACTCAATTTTTCTCATCTGTAAAATGGGGATATTAATACCTAACTAGCAGAGGTAGCATGAGTAGTAGATTAGAGCAAATGTGTTCAAATGCCTGGCACACAGTAAGTGCCTAACAACTGATAATAATTAATAGTACCGGAAAGTCCCTCAAAGTTGCAAGAACCATGCCTTGAGAATGTTGAGAAGCTCAACATAGGAGAATAGATGAAAGATCTGAGACCCATATGGTCCATTACTCAGTTAAACGTGTTTCATTGGTGCTGGGCTTGTTCTGGGCACTCGGTTGGGTTCCTGGGAGACATAGGAAAGGATGTGACATAGTGTGTGCTAGGCGGGAAGAAAAATACTAACTTAGCAAGATAAGTGAGGCCACAGGACCAAAAAGATGACTCTCTCTCTTGCTAGACCTTGGAAGTAGGAGCTCAGAGAAGGCTTTTTGGAGGAGGTAATGTAGAGCCTGAGACATAAAGGATGGGTGGAAATTAGGTAAAGGGGGATAATTAGAGTGGGATAAATAAATTCTAGGCAGAGGGAAAGAATATGCTAAGGCCCAGAGGTAGGAGAGGGAATACCCTGATTGAGAGGCTTCAAGAGATGCAGAAATGCTGAACTGTCAAGGAGGAGGTGAGATATGGCAAAGGCTGAAACAGCAGGAGTGCCAGGAGCCAGGCTAGAGAAGATTCCTGTGTGCCAGGCCATGGTGATTCTGGACTTTACCCTGGAAGCTATGGACTGCCACCCAAAAATTTAAAAGCAGATCCTGCTTTTATTTAGAGGAATACCATAGATGAATAGTTTACACAAATCATTATGGCAATAATAGTTAATGCTGATTGTGCATTCATACTGTGCCAATAAATGGTTTAAGCACTACATGTATCAACTCACTTAATCCTCCCCAAAAACACAGTGATGTAAATGATACATCCCCATTTCATAGGAGAAAGAAACTCAGGCACCATTTTGAGGCTGTTTTGAGACCTGTTATGGATAATGTAGGTAAAGCATTAGGACAGTGCCTGGCACATGGTGACTGTTTTATAAGGATTTCTTGAAAAACACCTTCCAGGGGAGGGATAGGGTGAGGTGGCACAAGCCACAGGGAAGTAGATTTGAACTTTTCCAAAGCCAGTGATATTCAGCAAGGGAACACTCTCTTCCAATTTACTGCTCCAGCCTTCAGGAATGCATACTGAGGAGGGATGGCCATTTTCCTGGGATAGTTGTGGAAGGAATCAGGCCTCCAGGGGAGAGGGTGTACAATATTATGGTGATAACAACATTCACAAGGGCTAATATCTACTGAGAATTTATGACATGAGAACTTTGGCTTAACATAGATGATCTCATTTAATAATTGCCTATGGGATTGTGCTATTATCCCTGTTGATATGGTTTGGCTCTGTGTCCCCACCCAAATGTCATGTTGAATTGTAATCCTCAGTGTTGGAGGAGGAGCCAGGTGGGAGGTGACTGGATATGGCAGAGCGGGGAGGCAGTGTACTTCCCCATTGAGGTTCTTGTGGTAGTGAGTGAATTCTCACGAGATCTGGTTGTGCAAAAGTGTGTAGCACTCGCTGCTTTGCTCTCTTCCTGCTGTTCTGGCCATGCAGGACATGTCTGCTCCCCCTTCCCCTTCTACCATGTTACTCAGTTTCCTGAGGCCTTCCCAGCCATGCTTCCTGTACAGACTGTGGAACACTGACTCAATGAAACCTGTTATCTTTATAAATTACCCAGTCTCAGGTAGTTCTTTATAGCATGCAAAAACAAACTAATACATCTGGTTTTTTTTTTTTTTTCCAATTTGAAAAGAAATGTACACACTCACGTGCAGGACTTGGGCATTTACAGAGGTGAGAGGACTGGCAGTGAGTCCTAGTGACAGAGCTGGGTTTCACCCTGGGTGTATCTGACTTCAGACTCTTTAGTGTCCTGCCTTTCTCTTTAAGAGTTCTTTCCACCCAGAGATTCTGGGACTGGTGTTTTAGCTGACACTTAACATTCTCCTTCCTCTAGCAATTGTGGTTTGCACTAATTTGGGTTGAGATATATATATTGCTGTTCAGAGTGGTCTCATAACTTCCTGTGACTGTCTTGTGCCTCTGAGTAGCTTGTAAGCTTCCTGCATGCCTAGAGTCCTCCTCGGTCACATCCCTCAGTGCACTGGGCCTGCTGCAGCTGTTCGCTGAATAAGGACAGGTGTTGAAGGAAGAGAAGGAGGGCACAATAAGGTCCATCAGCTGTGCTGTCTTTAGAACAAAGAGAAAATGATTGTAATGTCTGTTGTCCATCTGTGTGATGGAGTCAATAATATTCAACTCACAGAATTGTGGGTCAGAATTCAAAGAGTTAAAAAATATGAAAGTCTCTTATCACCAGGCTCAAACAAATAAAGATCCTCAATAAAGGGCTGTTGTGTTTTGGAAATGAGTTTGTGCATTTAACAAATATTTACCCAGCACTCACCCCTGGAGTTGGAGGGTGGGTATAGACACAGCCTCATTTTATTGCACCTCACGTTATTGTTCATTGCAGATATTATTTCTTAAAAGTTGAAGGTCGGTGGCTACCCTACATCAAGCAAGTCTATCAGTGCCACTTTTACAAAAGAAAGTGCTCACTTCATATCTATGCGTCAGATTTTGGTAATTCTCACAATACTTCAAAATCGTGTTATTATCGGTTATGGTGATCTGTGATCAAAGGTCTTTGATGTTCCCATTGTAATTGTTTTGGGGAGCCCTCATTGCGCTCATATAAGGCGGCCAACTTACTCGGTAAATGTAAGGCCTCCCTGTTCACTGAGATACAGCAATATTGAAATCAGGCCAATTAATAACCCTACAATTTCCTCTAAGTGTTCAAATGCAAGGAAAAGTCACACATCTCTCACTTTAAATCATAAGCTAGACACGATTAAGTTTAGTAAGGAAGGTATGTAGAAAGTCAAGACTGACTAAAAGCTAGGGCTCTTGCACCAGCTAGGCAAGTTGTGAATGCAAAGAAAAAGTTCTTAAAGGAAAATAGAAGTGCTACTTCTGTGAAGACACAAATGATAAGAAAGTGAAACAGCTTTATTTCTGTTATGGAGAATGTTTTAGAGGTGTGGATAAATTAAACCAGCTACAATATTCCCTTAAGCCCAAACTAGGGCACAGTCCTAATTCTCTTCAATTCTATGAAGTCTGAGAGAGGTGAGGAAGCTGTGGAAGAAAAGTTTAAGCAGAGATTGATTCATAAGTTTTAAGAAAGGAAGCCATCTCCGTAGCATAAAAGTGCAAGGAGAAGCAGCAAGTGCTGATGTATTAATAGAAGCTGCAGCAAGTTTTCAAAAACATCTAGTTAACATAATTAATGAAGGTGACTATCTTCAACAACAGATTTTCAATGTAGATGAAACAGCCTTGTATTGGAAGAAGATGCCATTTAGGACTTTCATTGCTAGAGAGGAGAAGCCTGGCTTCACAGATGCAAAGGACAGGCTGCCTCTCTCATTAGGGGTTAATGCAGCTGTTGAAGCCAATACTAATTTACCATTATAAAAATCCTAGGACCCTTAAGAATTATGCTAAATCTACTCTGCCTGTGCTCTATAAATAGAACAGCAAAGCATGAATGACAGCACATCTGTTTACAGCATGGTTTACTGAATATTTTAAGCCCACTGTTGAGAACTCCTGCTCAGAAAAATGAGCTGTGATGGAAATGCATGAGGTTAATGTTGTTTTCATGCCTGATAACACAGCATCCTTTTTGCAGCCCATTCATGAAGAAATAATTTCAAGTCTTATTATTTAAGAAATACATTTTGTAAGGTTATAGTTGTCATAGATAGTGATTTTTCTGATGGATCTGGGTAAAATAAATTGAAAACCATCTGGAAAGGATTCCCCATCTTAGATGCCATGAGAAACATTTCTGATTTATGAGAGGAGGTCAAAATATCAATATTAGCAGGAGTTTGGAAGAAGTTGATTCCAACCCTCATGAATGACTTTGAGGGGTTCAAGGCTTCAGTGGAGGTAATAACTACAGATATGAAAATTGCAAGAGAACTAGAATTAGAGGTGGAGCTTGAAGATGTGACTGAATTGCCACAATCTCATGATAAAACTAAGAAGAAGTTGCTTCTTGTGGATGACCAAAGAAAAGTGGTTTCTTGAGTTGTAAACTACTCCTAGTGAATATGCTGTAAATACTGCTGAAATAAGAACAAAAGATTTAAAATATTACATAAACTTGGTGGATAAAGCAGTGGCAGGGTTTGAAGGAATAAATTCACTTTCAAAAAGAGTTCTGTGGGTAAAATGCTATCAGACTACATCACATGCTACAGCAAAATCTTTTGTGAAAAGAAGAATCAATTGTTACAGCAAACTTCACTGTTGTCTTATTTTAAGAAATTGCCACAGCCACTTCAGCCTTCAGTAACTACCACCCTGATCAGTGAGCCACTGTCAACATTGAAGCAATACCCTGCACCAGCAAAATGATTATGGCTCACTGAAGATTCAGATGACCATTAGCTTTTTTTTTTTTTTTTTTTTTTTGCAATAAAGTATTTCTTAATTAAGGTATGTACATTATGTTTTAAACATGACACAATTGTACACTTAATAAACTATAGAGTAAAAAATAACTTTTATATGCACTAGGAAACAAAAGTATTTGTATAGTTCACTTTATTGTGATATTTGCTTTATTATGGTGTTCTGGTACCTAACACACAATATCTCTGAGGTGTGCCTATATACAGAAAAGAGCAAAACAAACATGGGTTTTGTCCCTCTAGGGCTTACAGTTGTTGGGACAAGTAAGTTCCTCTTCAAAGACTCAACTTTCTGGTCATAAATTATAAACCAAAGCTACCCCCTTCTTTTTTCACAAATCGGGCATCTACCCTATTTGGAAAAGTTTAAGTCTCAGCCAACTGGGATCAGCTTAGATTGTGCGGTCCAACCCCAGCCAATAGGGGATGGACACACAAACAGGAATTGCATTAGGGTTAAAAACCCCTTCTCTCCTTTGTTCAGTGTACTGTTGCGATTGCAACCAGCACAAGCAGCACCCTTCTGCAGAAGTAAACATGCCTTGCTGAGAAATTTTCTGTCTAAGCGTGGGTTTCTTTTGGCTACACTGAGCACTTGTTTTCAACACAGGTAGTTATTGGAACAGTCACTCAACAAATACCTGCCTTAATATCAATATGTGTGTCTGTGTCTATGGCTATGGCTATGTCTGTTATATCTGTATCTATGTCTATATTTCTATATCTATACATCTATGCCTATGCCCCTATCTATACCTAAATTTATAATTACAAACTGTGATAGATGCTTTAAAAATACTGAATACAATAAGATCATATGGCAGAGGGACCAAGCTAATCTAGGGATTTGGGAATGGGAGTGTGCAGTGGGGCAGATTTCCCTGGAAAATATCAGGCCCTGAAACCAAACCAGCCTGTGATCTGGCAGGGTTTCATCACGCCCAGGCTGTCCTCAGGAGAGCTGTGATGATGTGTGTCCTCCACTCCCACCCCCACCATGTACAGTGACCATGGAGTCCATCTGATTGCAGAGACCATCATTCCTCTGGCAAAAAATCCATCTTCTCCTCCCTGTGCTTGTTCTGACTACTTAGTCATAGAAATTCTCCTCTTCACTTAAACAAATTTATAAGAACAGAACAAATGATCCCATTAAAAAGTAGGCAAAGGACATGAACAGACACTTCTCAAAAGAAGACATTTAAGCAGCCAACAAGCATATGAAAAAAAGCTCAACATCACTGATCGTTAGAGAAGAGCAAATCAAAACCACAATGAGATACCATCTCATGCCAATCTGAATGGCAGTTATTAAAAAGTCAAGAAACAACAGATGCTGGCAAAGCTGTGGAGAAATACTAACACTTTTACACTATTGGAGGGAATGCAAATTAGCTCATCCATTGTGTAGACAGTATGGCAATTCCTCAAGGATCTAGAACTAGAAATATCATTTGATCCCCTATTACTGGGTATATACCTAAAGGAATATAAGTCTTTTCCATTATAAAGAGGCCTGCATGTATGTGTTCATTGCAGCACTATTCTCAATAGCAAAAACATGGAATCAACCCAAATGCCCATCATGCCAGACTGGGTAAAGAAAATGTGGTACATATACACCATGGAATACTATACAGCCATAAAAAGAAAGGTCATGTCCTTTGCAGGGACACAGTTAGAGGTGGAAGCCACTATCCTCAGCAAACTAATGCAGGAACAGAAAACTAAACACTGCATGTTCTCACTTGTAAATGGGAGCTGAACCATGAGAGCACATGGACATAGGGAGGGGAAAAACACACACTGGGGCCTGTCAGGAGGCTGGGGGAGGGACAGCATCAGCATAAATAGCTAATACATGTGGGGCTTAATACTCACGTGATGGGTTGATAGGTGCAGCAAAACACTATGGCACACGTTTAACTGTGTAACAAACCTGCACATCTTGTACATGTATTCCAGAACTTAATTTTTTTAAAAAAGAAATTCTTCTCTTCACCCACCCCTTTCTCCTACCCTTTGCAAATCTCATCCTTATTTTGAAAAAGAAACAAAAAATTTCAGTGGCAAATGCTGAAACTTGAGGATTATTTATTCATAAATTACCCACATGGAGTCACTGAGGGCTCCTCCCAGCTCTCATCTCAGACAGAAGCAGCTCATTAAGATGGGAAGTCCTGGGGTCTCAGGTATGATTGCTCAGAAAGCCAGCACCTTCCCCAAACTCAGGGTGTGCCCCGCTGCTCAGGGGCATGAGAGACTGGTGATCTGGATGGCAGAGGGTGTTGCCGCGAGCCAGGAGAGCCCAGCATTAGACAGTAAATGGGGCTGTGACTTCTAGAAGGAAGAGCACTGGCCTGGAGGCTCAGGTATAGTATCAGGGTCCAGCTTAGCCTCCCTCTGCTGTGTGTCTCTGGGTGATCCTCTACCCTCTCTGGGCCTCAGAGTCTACATTTCTACAATGATGGGGTGATCTCTAAGGGCTCTTCCAGCTCCAATTTCTAATAACGTAATGTGGCTTCCAAAGAAGGCCGACAACTGCTTCCAGTTGTCAATTTCACTTTCAGAAATAAGGTGAAAATACAAGATTGGAGAGAGAGACAAAGACAGAGACAGAGACAGAGAGAGAGTAAAAATGAGAATTCATTGTTTTGAACCTGAGGAAATCAAGGGACTGTGTTATTATGAGGAACCAGCCCTGGGCTCACACACCCAGGCCCTGCTGCTCATTTGCAGAGAAAACTAACAACTTATTCAACCTCTCTGAGTCTCAGTTTCCTTATACATAAATCGTAGATTATAATACCTAATTCTTAGGTTTCATGAGGATTACATTAGAAAATAAAATCTCCATGAAGGCAAGGGCTCTGTCATGCTCACTGAAGTCTAGTGCCTTAAACAGTGCCTGGAACACTGTGCAGGCACCCCAATTTGTATTGGACAAATGAATGAATAAAAACACGTGAAATACTGCAAAGCACTGAGTCCATAACGAAGACCAATACATTTGCTTGTATTGTTACAGTAATTGTTACTAACAATAGCCTGCTTTTCACCAATCCTAAAAATGACTCAAGCCCTGAGAACAGGGATTCTTAACTTGGTGTCAGGACCTGTTTTCCAGTCTGGTAAAGCCTATGAAGCCTATGGACCACAACTTAGAGTTGTGTTTTTATATGGATAAAATCAAATGAAAAGGCATTCTAAAATAAACCATTTATCAAAATGTTTTTAAAAATCAATTGTAACATAATCTACATGTTCCTTTATTGACATATTAAGTAAAAATATCTAGTAGCATATATAGTAATAACCATAAATTCAAAGCAATCATGAGCCAAAAAATAAATTTTAAGACATTTACAACAAATGAAATATGATATAAAACTATAAGTAATTTCTACTGGTGACAAAGTCACAGGTGCTGCTAACACACCTATGTTTGTTGCCCGAGTTTGTAATAGAAAGAAATGTTAAATTTCAATGAGTGGCAGGCAAAAGTAAAGATGTATTATTTTCCCATGAAATTTCATGAACCTCCAGCATAGACCCCAGATTAAGAGCTGCTGCTGACAATGACACTTTGTTGGAAAAAGCTTCTCTCTGTATAGCTGTCACTGTGAATATAATCAGAAGCCTGGGTCCTGATAGGAAGACAGGAAATTAAAACTCAACTATCATCACACCAAAATAACTCTTTCCTGAAGGGGCACATGTGATGTGGTGAATTAACAGACATGTTTTTCAGAAAATAAATAAATAAATAAGTAAACAAAAGCTTTCAGGGGGTTTGCCTTTGTGCAAATGACCTCCTGCCTCAGAACTTCAGTTTCCTTATCTGTGAACACGTTGTGGCAATGTTTCCTCCAAGGGTGGCTGGAGAACGGAGTAAAATGAATAAGACAACGTCCTTTGTGCAAATATGCAAATTCTGGTCCTTCTGTGTCTCCCTTCCTGTTCCTTTTAGGGCAAAAGAAGTTTATTGCAGCCATCCATGACTGCCATAGGTGCCATGATGGGGATTAATTTCCAAATTTCTTAAGGACTTACTAGGTGCTAGCTCGCATGATAGATACTTGGTACTCACAGGTACTGAGACATGACCCCTGCCTTCAAGAAGGGCACAAGCTGGGGCAGAGATAGCAAGTAAAGATTTACACTGTGAAGCTGAGTAGACAGATATTATAGATGCATAAAGACATCATGAGGTCCTCAAAATGAAGCGACAACTCTTCCTGGGCTAGCTAGAAAAGGCTTTCTAGAAGAGATAGCCACACATGGATCTTGAAGAAAGATGAGAACAATAATGATGAGGAGGAGAAAAGGAAGAAAAAAGAAAGACAGGATGGCTGCTAGAGGACAGCACAAACAGAGTCACAGAATGTGGAAGAGGAGGAGGAGGAAGGTGTGTTGCATAAATACCCAGTGAGCCCATTATTAAAGTGTGGGACAGGTGGGAGAAAAGGGAGCTCACCAGGCCCGGTCACATGCGTTTTATAGACATTTTCTAGTTCACAAGGTGGATCTCATTACCCCATTTTTCAGATAAAGAAACTGAGTCATTTAAAAGTCCATAATTTCCTAGTGGAGCCCTAATAGGAATCCAACTGCCTCTGACTCTGAAGTCCACATTCTTCTCCCAGAATGCCACTTGTTGAATCTGAGTTGGAATCCCAGTTCTGCTTTGTACCTCACTGCGTGACCTCTCTGACTTCAGCTTCCTTATTTGTCAAGTGGAGACTATAGCAACTACCTCTCAGGACTGATATTAAAAGAAAAAATGATAAGCCATTTAAAGCACCACATGCATTGCTGGGCATAAAGCAAGAATCCAACCAGTGTGAATTCCCTTTTACTGCACTTCTCCGTTTGCACCTGGGGTGGCTACTGCCTTTGCATGGTGTTGACAGGCTAGTGGGAAGTGCAATTTCCCAAAAGATTCCAGCTTATGTAAAACACAAGGCACCTCCACTGCCTACAAAGAATTGGTTTCCATAATGGAAATCATAGACAGCAACAGGCTGTGTTCAGTCTGTCAGCTACTTGCAAAAATTTTAGTAGTAGACAGTGAGTTATGGAAATTAAACACTAGTAAATTCATTTGCTGGATAAGAACTATTTGATGTTTCAAAGCATCAACAATATTTGTAGCACAACTTAATGAATGGATTTTTTATGTGGTGAAAATCACAAGGTAATTACCCAGTGATCATCAATAATTGTAAAATTGTTAAGCATTCAGTGCCTCAAGAAATGATTCCTAATTTCTTTTGGAACAATAAAAGAATTATCCATCTATCCATCTATCCATCCATCCATCCATCCATCCATCCATCCATCCACCCATCCATCCATCAGTCCATTTATTATTACAAAGGTATTTATTAAGTACCTACTCTTTCTGACCCTGCGCTCTTAGCTGTCAGATATGAGTAAGCCATAGCTTCTGTCCCCAACAAGGCCAGCAGCAGTCTTGCAGAGTAGAAAAGACATGGCAAAAAGACTATTAGAGAGGCCTGTAGGAGCTCAGAAAGGGAGGAGGTTACTTCCAGTTTGGGTTCAGAGAGTGAAAGTTACTGTATGGATTTTAAAAGACTTCAGTCTTTTTGTATCTGAAATTTTGAACCCTGTGATTAAATATACTTATTAAAAGATAAATAAATATATTATTGTTTTAAAGATCAGTGATGACACCGAGAAAGAAGGAAAAGGTGACAACAGTGGGGGCAGAAAAGGAGAAGGAGGAGGAGGAGAGGTAGAGAGGGTCATGGACTGAGAATAGTCATTATGTTTGAGTTAGCGTCATGAGTACGGAGGCAGAAAACAAAAAACTGGAAGACTGCAATCAAAGTGGGGTGGTGGAAATGAAAATCTTGAGTGTAAACTATTCCCCAAAAGCTTGCCTATGTCTTAATTTGTACTTATTTGACAAGAAGATATTGGCTGACCATGGTGGCTCACTCCTGTAATCCCAGCACTCTGGGAGGCCAAGGCGGGAGGATCGTTTAAGCCCAGGAGTTCAAGGCTGCAGTGAGCTATGATTGTGCCACTGTACTGAAGCATAGGTGACAGACAGAGACCTTGTCTCTTAAAAAAAAAAAAAAAAAGTATTCATTTTCATCAATCAAGTTGGCAAATATTCTTGTCAAATGATAATTCTCAGTGCTGAAGGGGGTGTAGTGAAATGCTATTTTCGGATTCCACTGTGGGCGTATAACTTGCCAACATTTATGGAAAGCAATCTGGCAAAATGTATCAAAACTCTTGATGTGTTCATACACGTTGACCAAGTGATCACAGTAATCAATTCTAGAGGAAAAATGAGCAATGCAGATGATGACATATGCACAATGACATTCGTCACAGCATTGTTTATAATGGGGCAAAATGAAAATGTTCTATATATCTAACAGTGAGGAAATGATCATCAACATATGGTTCATTCCCACAGCAAGATATCCTGTGAAAGTTTAAAATCGTGATTTCCAGGTATAACTAATGATATGGAAAAAATTTGTTATAATATTTATTTTTTAAAAGGCAAGAAAAATTATATTGATGTAAACGCATGAATGCATATCCCCATATAACCCAAAGCCAGATATTTTGAGGAAGAGGTGACATTTAACTGGGTTGGATGTGTGGAGTCGGCAGTGAGACTACACGGTGGACAGCCGTTGTATTTGTTTATAAATATCCATGTCCCTTTCTTCTGATAACAACACCTCTGTTTTGGGTTTGCGGAAATTCACATCCCCCTTTCCTCACACACACACACTGGATACATTCTTGTAGATTTTTGAGTTAAGGCGTTGCTTTCCTCCGACTTTATTGGTGAGCAAGTGAACTGACAATTAAGCCCAAATAGGTATTTACTCTTGGGAATCTGAAAGTACACCCTCAGCCTTCCTAAGTGGCGTGGAGATTGAAGATGCAGAAATCAATTGTTCATAAACTATCCACGCTCTTCTAACTCTTGAAAGTTCTTCCATGTAGCCCATGAGGGTAGGCCTCCTCGGGTTTGCAGACTGATGCAGGTCAGGCATGGGAGGTTTCTAGACAGGGCAATGGCATAAATAGAACTATCATCTACAAGTCGTTATGAAACACTTTCATTCAGAGCATCTGGATTTCATTCAGCAACTCCTGAGTTTTGTCAGTGGAACAGACTAAGATTTAGGCTTTTGGGAACAGTGTTGAGTGGAGATGCTGACTTTCACATGGACAGACCAGAAGGGATGCTAGTCTTGTGGCATCTGAAGGAGACAGCAGAAGACAAAAGGCAGAGGAAGAGGGGTTTCCACCTTGCGCTGTCTCTACCCAGGAGAGCATGAGGTAAGCAGAAGGTAAAGATGAAGATCAAGCGGAGTGTGCCTAGAGTTCATCGTTAATAGAGATGCTTGGTGAATTCCATCCCACAGCCAGACAGGCAGGCTTTGTCTAGAAGCCCATGTCTCTTCTAGATCTAAGCTTGGGGACTTATGCTGCCTAGGAGGCCATGGAGCACAGGAGAAAGCCATGGGACCCGGATTCCAGGAGAAGTGGATCAAGTCCTGTTCTGCCACTAGTGTGAGAGGACTTGGATAGTCACTTCCTGTGATCGTTTGCTAGGGCTGCCTTAGCAGAACACCATAGACTGGGTGGAGGCTAGAAGTCCAAGATTAAGATGTCAGTAGGGTTGGCTGTAATCTGACGTCTCACTCCTTGGCCTGTAGATTTTTCTTTTCCCTTTGTCTTCACATGGTCTTTCCTCTGTGTCTATGTCTTAATCTTTTCTTTTAGAAATACCAGTCCATGCTTCTCTCCTCTTCTGGTGGTTTGCCAGCCATCTTTGGCATTTTTTGGCTTGTAGACACACCAGTCTGATCTCTGCCTTGATGTCCGTATGACATTCTCCCTGTGTGCATGTCAATCTCCAAATTTCCTCTTTTTATAAGGACAACAGTCATATGGGATTAGAGCCCACCATATTTAACCTTAACTGCCTCTTTAATGACTTTATTTCCACCAGAGGTTGGAAAGGGTGTGTGTATGGTCATGGGTGAAGAGAGATTGGTTAATGGATATAAATATATAGAAGGAATAACGTCTCATGTTCAAATAGCTAGAAGACAGGACTGGAAATGTCCTAACACACACAAATGAAAATTACTCGAGGTGATGGATATAATAAACACCCTGACTTGATAATTCCACATCCTTTACATGTAACAGAATATTAAAGGTACCTCATGAATAAGTACAAATACTATGTGTCAATAAAAAAAAGACCTTATCTCGACCGAGCATAGTGGCTCATGCCCGTAATCCCAGCACTTTGGGAAGCTGAGGTGGGTGGATCACCTGAGGTCAAGAGTTGGAGGCCAACCTGCCCAACATGGCAAAACCCCATCTCTACCAAAAATACAAAAATTAGCCAGGTGAGGTGGCACACACCTGTAATCCCAGCTACTTGGGAGGCTGAGGCAGGAGAATCGCTTGAACCCCGGACACAGAAGTTGCAGTGGGCCAAGATCATGCCACTGCACTCCAGCCTGAGTGACACAGCAAAACTCCATCTCAAACAAAACAAAACAAAACAAACAAACAAACAAAAACCTTTGTCTCTAAATAGTCACACTCTGAGATACTAGGGGTTAGGACTTTAACACACACATTTTGAGGTGACACAGTTCAGCCCATATCACTTCTCTTTTCAGAGCCTCAATTTCTGTATGTTCAATAAGGCTGTTTGCCCATTCATTTCAAAGCATGTTCATCCATTCATTCACTCACTCATTCATTCATTCAATCATTTAGCAAATACCTATTGAATGCCAGGTACTATCACCAGGTTTAGGTTTATGCAGGAAAATATGAAAAAAGTAGCCTTTTCTTTACGTCAAAGGGGCAGGTGGGCTTTCTGTGCTACTGTTTAGAGAAGGTAGGGGAGAAGACCTCAGGACTGATACTCTTGCTTCTATTTCTTAAGAGTCTGTGAAGACCTACAATGTTAGGCAGCAAAGAAGCCTAGTGCTGGCCATAGACCCACTGTCAGACAGATCTACAATCCCAGGAAACATGCTATTATCTGCCCACAGGTCTGCTCTGTCAGTCTCATTTTAGACAAGGCCACTAATTGGCCTGCCTGCCTTGCCAGTGGGAAAAGAAATAGTTTGGGGAAGGAATTGGTAGAGACAGTGCTGGTCTGTTAAGTACCTCAAAGGCAGACTGCCCAAGCAATGTGGGAAGACTGATTCCTCCTGCAATTGTTTCTTTCTTTTCTTTTTCTTGAAAGAAGGTCTTGCTCTGTTGCCTAGGTTTCAGTGCAGTGGTGCGATCACACGCTGCAGCCTCTATTTCTTAGGTTCAAGCAATCCTCCTACCTCAGCCTCTGGAGTAGCTGGGACTTCAGGCATGTGCTACCACGCCTGGCTAATGTTGTTGTTGAGATGAGTTTTGCTATGCTGTCCAGGCTGGTCTTCAACTCCTGGCTTCAAGTGATCCTCCCACTCAGGCCTCTCCAAGTGTTGAGATTACAGGTGTGAACCACTATGCCTGACTTGCTTTTTGTTGTTGTTTTGTTTTGTTTTGTTTTTAGTGGGGATAGAATTTGGCAGCTCAGAAATAAAAATATATATTATTTTATTGAGCATCTATTACATGTTAGGTGCTGCTCCAGGTGCAGCAAAGGCAGCAGAGTATTAAAGAGAGTCCTTTCCCTCTTATGCCGGGGAGACAGACAACAAACCAATGAACAAGGATTAAAGACTTATGTGGTTTAAGAGTTAAATATTAACATAATGGGAGCTTAGGAGAGCTAGGGTGGGGCATGTTGATTTAGTAAGGAGGTCAGGGATGGCCTTCTTGTCAAGATCATCATGGTGTAGGCTCACGGAGGTAATCAAATGGGAGTGCGAATGCAGTGATTCGCACAGTGTCTGATGTGAAACAAGTGCTCAATAAATTGCTGCTGTAGATGTTATTGTTAATTATGTGCTAAGTTCCTTATTTGAATATAGGGACATTATGCCTACTTCATAAGGTTGTTGGATAGATTAAATTTGGAAAACATATAAATAAACTTACATGGCAAATTCAACAATGATTGAGTACTAGCTAGGTGAGACAGCCAGGGGAGACAGACATAACACACATAGAAACACAAAAGCACATCGTACAAAGTTAGAGCAGTGTAAGTGAAAGAAAAGAAGTCAGGGCTCAGGGACTGAGGTAGAGATGCCTGGGGGAAGGGCCAAGTTGTTTAGGATGGGAGCGGGGCAGGACCCCCTGAGGAAAGGCTTTTGGGCAGAGGGAGAAAGGGAATTCTGGAAACAACCAGCCTAGGAAAAAAACATGTTACAAGCAGAGAGAGCAGCAGGTGCAAAGGCCCAGAGGCAGGGATGGGGGCGGCCCTTCAAGAACTAGCAGGTGCCAGGTCACAGATAGTCTCAGAGGTGACAGTAAGAATTTTGAGTTTTACTATAGGCCAAGAGATACACAATGCAAAAGTGTTGAGGAGTTTTGAGCAAAGACTGCAGTGATGTAATTTACTTTTTATTGTTGTTGTTGTTGTTTTTTTTTTGTTTTTGTTTTTGTTTTTTTTTTTGATATAGGGTCTCACTCTGCCACCCAGGCTGGAGTGCAATGGCATGATCTTGGCTCACTGCAGCTTCTATCTCCTGGGATCAAGTGATCCTCCCACCTCAGCCTCCCAAGTAGCTGGGACTGCAGGCTTGTACCACCACATCCAGCTAAGTTTTGTATTTTTTCTTTTTTTAGAGACGAGGTTTCACCATGTTGCCCAGGGTGGTCTTGAACTCCTGAGCTCAAGGAATCCACCCACCTCGGCTTCTCAAAATGCTGGGACAACAGGCATGAGCCACTGTGCCCAGCCCCAAAGTGATTTACATTTTAAAGGATAAATCTGATCGATTCATTCGGATAAAAAATCATATTGATAATATATATTTTTCATGTATCATAAGATTGGCAGTAACATGTATAAAGTGTCTGAGCTTCAATCTAAATTAAATATATTAATTAGACCTGGCATGGTGGGTGGCTCATGGCTACAAATCTCAACAGATTGGGAGGCTGAGGTGAGAGGATCGCTTGATCCTGAGAGGGTCAAGTCTATAGTGACCCATTGCTCATACCACTGCACTCCAGCCTGAGAGACACAATGAGACCTTGTCTCAAGAAAAAAATAAAATGTATTCATTCATGACTACTTTGTGTAGGCATGCCAGATACAGCAGTGTACATATAGGCAGTGACAACATACTGTTTTCTGATGGACCCCCTGATGGTTTTATTGAAACAGTATAGATGATCAATAAATATTCATTTGATATGAAACTATGTATTATGATATTATATTATTCATATTTTTATCACTCTTGCCCTAAAAGTGATAGTGAGCCTTCTCCAGAGGCTCTTTCTTTTGTTTGTTCTTTTTTTTGAGACAGAGTCTTGCTCTGTCACCCAGGCTGGAATGCAGTGACGTGATCTCTGCTCACTGCAACCTCCACTTCCCAGGTTCAAGCAACTCTCATGCCTCAGCCTTGTGAGTAGCTGGAATTACTGGCATGCGCCACCACACCCAGCTAATTTTTGTAACTTTTTAAAATTTTTAAGTTCTGGAATACATGTGCAGGACATGTAATGTGCATCACGGTGGTTTGCTGCACCTATCAACCCATCACCTAGGTATTAAGCCCCACATGCATGAGGTATTTATCCTAATGCTCTCCCTCCCCACAACCCCCCTCAAGGTCCCAGTGTGTGTTGTTCCTCTCCCTGTGTCCATGTGTTCTCATGGTTCAGCTCCTACTTATATGTGAGAATATGCAGTGTTTGGTTTTCTGTTCCTGTGTTAGTTTGCTAAGGATAATGGCTTCCAGCTCCATCCACGTCCCTGCAAAGGATTTAGTCTGATTCCTTTAAAACACTCTCAATTTTTGTATTTTTTAGTAGAGACAGGGTTTTGCCATGTTGGCTAGGCTGGTCTTGAATTCCTGGCCTCAACTGCCTTGGCCTTCCAAAGTGCTGAGATTACAGGTGTGAGCCATCATGCTTGGGCTGGAGGCTCGTTCCTGAGGAAGAGAAGGAAGCAAAAGAAAAAAAAAAGAGGAAGAAAGAAGGCAAGAGGGAGCAGGGAACTGCCATGTCTTACCACTATCTCTCTGGATATGTGGATATGGCCTTCCTCTCATATGCCTATTTGGTGGACTCCTACTCACGTCTCAGGGCCCAGTTGAATTATCACCTCCTCCATGAAGCTAGAAGCCCTCCCTTCAACACAGGCACAGCAGTGAAATTGCTGCCACTGGCCTGCTCACCTCCCTGGCTTCCAGGCCCATCTCTAATGAGGCAAATCCCACTACATAGGAGTGTGCTTTTTGTTTGCTCACCAGGTTCATGATTCTCATTTTTTTCTTGCGCATCCTCAGGAATTAGAACTGGTTTTGAAGTGTGCCTGGTATAATAAATGTTTAGCGCCTGGTGCCGTGGCTCATGCCTATAATCCTAGCACTCTGTGAGGCCGAGGCAGAAGCATCACTTGAGCCAAGGAGTTTAAGACCAGCCTGGGCAACATAGCGAGACCTTGTCTCTACACACACACACACACACACACACACACACACAAGAAAATTAGCCGGGTGTGGTGGCACAAGCCTGTAGTCCCAGATACTTGGGAGGCTGGGGTAGGAGGATCACTTGAGCTTAGGACTTGGCAGCTGCAGTGAGCTGTAATCTTGCCACTGCTCTCCAGCCTAGGCAATGAAGCAAGACCCTGTCAAAAAAATGAAAAATAAGAAAGTTTAGGGAAGAAAGGAAGAAAGAGAGGAGGGAGGAAAAGGACTCTAATTCTCTCCTCCTTATTTTCCCAGATAATGCTAAAGCTCATTTCAACCAGCAAGTGCTGAGTTTATTGATCAACATTTCAGAGGTATTGAACTGAGTTTGTATTGACAGAAATAACTGGCAACCAGGCAGGGGGAGGGAGAAATGTGCTGACAGCCAGCAAATCATACGCCTGGTATTGGAGAGCCTGTCTACGCCAAAGGGGACAATCATTAATTTCCTATTCCTTCATAGTTACATTCCTTGGGTTGACTGACAAGTTCATTTTGGGGATTCATCTGGCCATTTATAAATAAACTCCTTTCTTATTCCATATTTCTAACTGCACCTGCCACCCAGATGATCGGCTGCCTGGCACTCACATAAAAATTTCAAATTGCTAGCAATAGCTCAACATGGTAGTTAAAGGAAATCTTCTGGTTATTTTATGATATAATCAAGAGAACCCATTTCCCAACCATTGTAGATATCTCAGTTCCACGCACAAAACCCAAGAGAATTTCATTCTTTGCCCCCAACCACGTTTAAATAAATGACATCCAAGCACATACCTATAAAATGATCTTTTGACACTTCAGCATTTGAAAGTCCCCTGTCAAAACTGTGTGATTCTGAGTAAGTCACTGAATCTCTCTGAGCTTGTTTTCTTGTTTGAAAGATGAGAATGCATTCATGGCACCGCTGATAAGGACGACAAGGTAACAGAAGTCAGCATGTTTAAAGCTCTCCAGGGTGGAAAGAAGCTTCTAATATTATCTCATTCAATCTCTTAACGAGTCTCATGAATGCTATTTGCATCTTCCTTTTACAGCAGCTCCTAGAAGTGACCTATTCCAGGCTGGTAAGTGGCAGGTGGGTGGAAGGGGGTGTATATGAACTCAGCACTGCCTGAGGCAGCTGCTCACAGAAAGAAAATGTAGCATTGATCTTATTGGTGATTTTACTCCTATGCTTGGTCTAAAATTCCATTTGGCCCCAGTGGCCTCAAGGTTAGCACAGGGAGAATTCAGCTCTCTGTTAGGCTTCACATCAACAAGGCAATTCTAGTTCATCTAGAAGTAATTCCAGGGCCTCCAGTAGTTATCAAAACAAAAGTTCCTAGAACCCAAATGCCTGGTGCTGATGTATCTAATATATTCATTGTTCAGTGTATTTTGCTAACAGTAGCCAGGGGTACCTTGACATTTGCATTCGTATACAATTTCTCTTAAAGACTGTTTATATTTTAAAAGGTTTGGAGTAGTGCTAACTATTAACTTGGGCAGGAAAATTTCTCTGCTGAAAGATCATTGGGCATATGTGGTGGAGCTTTCAGGTTAAGGCAGAAGATATTTTTCACTTTTGTTTACTCAAAAGATATTTCCTGAATACCTGCCTGGGTTGGTGTTTGGTGGTATTCTGTCACTGTTGCTCTTTTTCAGCTTTCATTAGAGTGGGGAAAATGAACATTAATTGGATCATGTTTGTCAAGTGTTTACTACGTGTCAGGCAGTGAGCTAGGCACTTAGCATATGCTAATTATCTTAGCCCAAGGGTGTGAAGCAGCAACTACGTTACCCCACTTTATAGATGAGAAAATGGGGGCTTAGAGAAGCACAAGGGCATGCACAAAGATGCAGGAAGGCTCTATGACAATGGGCTTTGATGAGTCGGAGTCACTTGACTAACTTAACATTTGGCCTCTAGTCCATGAAGTGAGTTGATTTTCATGGAGTGATGGGCACTTGGTCATCAATTTTACTATCTTTTCACTTTCTTTTATGTTTGACATGTTCCATGATAAAAATTACATATATTTTTTAAAGTACAGTCTCTGGAGCTAGACTCCAAAATAGGAACAGGAATAACAATAGCATCATCCTCATGGGATTGTTGTGAGGATAAAATGAATTGATACAAACAAAGCATTTAGAGCTGATTGCATTGGAAATATTCAAGGTATATAAGCTGTTACTTACTGTAACCACTAAGATGGAAAAGCCTGTAGTGTTTAGCGTATATAGCAAGTCCCCTCCATGAGGTCCTGAATATGACAGACTACTCCACATTTTCCTAAAATTTTAAGTTATTTGATATGCCTGAATACTTTGCTTAGAAATATAAATGAACCACTCATATATCTAATTAATTTCATTTGCTACTTTAGTAATAGTGATATCTATATAATATTTAAAATCACTTATTTATAATAAATTTAGAAATACTGTTCTTGCTCACTCTTTTGTTTCAATAAAACTACTTTATTGCAATTCTTCGCATATAATTCTTGATCCAGTTGAACGTCTCTTTCCCAAGCAGTTGCTATTTAAAATAAATTAGTTGAGAAAGTAACCTTCCTGTGTGAGAAAGTCATGCCCAAGTTGACAGAGTCTTAGCTGAGGAACAGTTTTAAGGTGTAGATGCCAGTCTTATATACCAGCATTCACAGTACTGTGGTTTGAGGGCTGATGATTTGTTGACCTAACTGGTGAGAGTGGGTGGGGTGGCTGGGAGCTGGTTGCTGGAAGCTCTGAGAATGAAGAGGTGAGAGCAAAAGAGAGAAGGCAGATGAAGCCATGCTGGTCCCGGTGAGATTGCACTGACTTTTAATCTATTTTTTTATTATAAAAGTAATACATTGCTGCTGTAAGGCATTTGGACAACATCGAAAAGCAAAAAAGAAAAACAAATCCATTAATCCCACTGCACAGAGAGCACTGCAATCGTTATTTTGCTGTCTTTGATCCAAGCATGAATGCTCTTTCTCTAGATAACCTCATGGCTAACATGTCACCTGCTCAGTGTCATGGGATGACCTCCTAATATGAGGATTGTCACTTTTAGCAAATAAAAACACAAGGCACCCAATTAAATTTGGATTTTAAACAGAAAATTTTTTTTTGGTATATACACTTCCCAAATAGTGCAATTATTAATTGCTTGCCTGAAATTCAAATGCAACTGGACACTCAATATTTTATCTGGCAATTCCATCCCATGGCCAATGGCACTTACACCCCTTCTCCATTCTCCAGTACTCCCAATCTCCTAACACCTAAAATAATTCATCACACTTATTATTTATCTTCTGCTTCTTCCCATTAGAATGTAAATTACACAAGGGCATGAGTTTTTATCTGGTTTACACACTGAAGTGTTTCCAAAATCTACTAAAGGTGTATGACACACACACACACACACACACACACTTTAGAATCTTACTATACATATACTTTCATATTCTCCTTTTTCCTTAATCTTACTCCAAGGACATTTCAGGACACTTTTTTGTTTCTTTCAAACACATGATTTTCATGGCTGTTTTGAAGTTGCCCAATTAAATGATCCAATCTCCTATTAGAGAACATTTGGTTGTTAGAAGTTTTTCTCCATTATAATTAATGCCCTGATGGGCAGCTCAGCAGGACTACAGGTGCCTAAGATTCTGCCTACTCTAAAGCAAGAGAGATCTAGGAGTAATTCTGGCTATACCTTCTTACTAGCTAGGTGACTTTGCACAGGTCACTGACTGTTCCAGCCTCTGTCCCCCAGTTGTAAACCGAGATGCTAGTAGAACCTGACTCTACTTGGTATTGTTTGAACTCAATAAGATGATGTGTCAGGGTTCCTCGTAGGTGCCTGCATGGAGTGAGCACTTAGCAAGACACACAGTTATTATTAGTATCATTCCCTACCCCAACACCTCTCCCTCCCTCCCTCCTATCTTCCCTCCTCACCTTAGTAATTATTTCCACTTATGCAACAGGCCAAATCTATCCATTTCCAAGCCACCATACTTCTTTCTTCTTAGGTCCATAATTGCTTTCTCTATCCCAAGCTCACTGCCAGGTTAACTCCTGCTGATTTAAGGATACCAAGAGAGATCAGCCTTTGAAGCTTCTCTGAACACTCAACGTCTGCCCCCAGGCCCACGCTTGGTTAGAACCCTTCTGAGCATCCACATTTTTCCCATTAGCACACTTACTGCCTTGCCACACAATGGCCTGGGTGTTTGCTTTTCGCTTCATTTGAGCATCTGCAGAAAAGCAAGGACTAGCCTTCCCTACTTCCCTTCTAGGACTGAGAGCCTTCGTAGTGCCCTGCCCTGCACAAGCACAGGTTAGAGGGAGAATCCACTACCAAAAAATCCCAGACATTTGCTTGCCAGTCCCTAGATAGAAAACACGTGGGCCTCCTTTCTGCCCCTGAACCCAGAGTTTAGTTGGGCATTATTCTTGTTCTTCAAAGGAAGTGGTAGGTAGGGACAGGGTGGATGGTAATTGATATTTCATGGTGACTGAAAGACTTGTAAATACTTATTTAATAAAAAGCCCATGACTCCATTACAATTTAAAAGAAAAGGAGAAAAATAGGCGAATAATAGTTATCACATAAAGATAGGAGCCAGCACCCCACTATGAGTTTGACCAGCATGATTTGTAATTCTGAGAACGATCCTGAAGATCGATAAAATATTATCATTGTTCTAATTTTATTTGTTTATTTAGTTATTGAGACAGGGTATCACTCTGTCACTCAGGCTAGAGTACAGTTGCATAAACACAGCTCACTGCAACTTTGACCTCCCAGGCTCAAGCGATCCTCCTGCCTCAGCCTCCCAAGTTGCTGGGACTACAGGTGGGCACCACCATGCCCAGGTTGGTCTCCTGGGCTCCTAGGCTTCAGTGATTTTCCTGCCTTGGTCGTCCAAAGTGCTATGATTACAGACGTGAGCCGCTGGTGCCAGACTATTCTCATTTCGTAGGTCAGTAAAGAGAAGTTCAGAGAGGGTAGGTTATTTGTGCAATGTCTCAGTTAATCAGGCGAGGAGATAGGAATAGAATTCAAGGTCTTCCTGACACCCAAACCTCTGCAAACAGTATGAATTTAAGGCTCCACAAAAGATGTTATGATGTAAAAGCAACTGGTTTTCCAAAATGTTCTTGGGTTATTTACTTATTGCAAAGGCATTTTACCTCCCTGCACATTTATGTAAGTGGCCCTGTGAGTTGGTAGAGTTCTCTGAAAGCCAATACATTCTGAAAGCAAGCTTAATACATTTATTTGTACAGGTTGAACATCCCAATCTGATCATCCGAAATTTGAAATGCTCCAAAATTGGAAACTTTTTGATTGCGATAGGACACCTCAGGTGGAAAATTCCATACCTTTTCTTTCTGCTGGTTCAATGTATACAAATTTTATTTAATGCACAGGATTGTTAAAAATATTATATACAATTCCCTTCGGGCTATATGTATAAGGTATATATGAAACATATGAATTTCATGTTTAGACTTAGGTCCCATCTCCAGGATATTTCTGTATATCTATGCAAATATTCCAAAATCTGAAAACATCAGAAATCTGAAACACTTCTCTAGTTCCAAGCATTTCAGATAAAGGGATACTCAAGTTGTACTTAGTAAGCACCGGGGGTCAAGTCTTGGCTAGGAGACCCAAGGAGGCTCCATATATATTCACAAGAGGGTGGAAATGGAAGCACTCATGGTTTTAGCAGAGGAGCAGAGGATATGAGTTAGAACTGGATCCTGGAAGGCTTTCTGAATGGAGTCTGGTGGTAGTATCCTATCAAAGTCTTAGTAATCTGGGCCTAGTTTCTGCAGAATCAAGTTCTCCTGTATTCAACAGGACAGCAAATGAAGACTATATTGATTTTCTGCTTAGATCAATAAATAAGATAAATTGACCAGAAGGGCTAAATACTGATCAGGGTGAACTGAACATCAACATTTACTAAGGGCAGAGGGAGGAGAAACATAAATATCAGAAAAATGGAGATGTCAATAGAGCATTGGGGCAGTGGCTCAGTTTCCAGTTAAATTGTGTGTTTAAGGATTATTATTTTAGTCAGGTCTTTACATAAAAAAAGGGAGTGGAATTAAGTTATTATAATAAAACTTCATTTAGTCAGACTGTGAGGAGACCAACTGAATTTTAAAAAACAATAAATGCCACCGAATTTAAATGCATGGATGTGATATGGCAAAACGAACAAACAAACAAACAACAGTCAGAAGACCTGAGTCATTAAATGTCCTTGTTAAGTACAGAAAATCACATATTATTCATATGTGTATTCTATTTGCAAAGCACAGAGCCTGGAATATAGATGGAATCTTGGACTGAGTTCTATGAGAGCTGACCCAGAGCTAAGGAATGGGGTAATAATAGTTGATTTGGGAGGTGATTTCAGGAAGCAAGTGAGGGACTGAGAATTGAGCCAAGGAATGGAGGAAAGCAAACAAGGGTGTATGTATTAGTCCATTTTCACACTGCTATAAAGAAATACTTGAGACTAGGTAATTTATTTTTCAATTTTTATTTTGATTCTTTTTATGAGATAGAGTTTCACTCTTGTTGCCCAGGCTGGAGTGCAATGGCATTACCTTGGCTCACTGCAACCTCTGCTTCCCAGGTTCAAGCGATCCTCCTGCCTCAGCTTCCAGAGTAGCTGGGATTACATGTGCCCACCACCACGCCTGGCTAATTTTTTGTATTTTTAGTAGACACAGCGTTTCACCATGTTGGCCAGGCTGGTCTTGAACTCCTGACCTCAGGTGATCCACGTGCCTCAGCCTCCCAAAGTGCTGGGATTACAGGCGTGAGCTGCTGTGCCCCTCCTAGACTGGGTAATTTATAAAAAAAGAGGTTTAATTGACTCACAGTTCCACATGGCTGGGGAGGTCTTGGGAAACTTACAATCATGGCAGAAGGGGAAGCAGGGACGTCTCACATGGTGGCAGGTGAGAGAAGAGAAGACAGCAGGGAAAACTGCCATTTATAAGACCATTAGATCTCATGAGAACTCACTCACCATTATGAGAACAGCATGGGGACACCATCCCAGTGATCCAATCACCTTCCTCCCTTGACACATGTGGATTACAATTCGAGATGAGATTTGGGTGGGGACATAGAGCCAAACCATATCAGTGTGTTAATGAGGGGGCTACCAGGCGGGCAACAGTAACTCGATCTCGTTATGGTCTCTCTGAGAGACTGGGTAAGATACATCCCTGAATCTTTCCATGAAGGGGCAAGAAATCTGGCATATTTTTCTACCAACTCCCTGTTCATCTTTTGCTGTGGATTGTGTCTAAGGCCATCATCACTCCCCACCCACTCCCAAAAAATAACCTCAGGCAGAGAGATTTAGGTGCAGCGCACTGAAGCTGCAGGTGACAGCTGTCAAGGACCAAATGTAGATGGGAAGGACACCTGGCAAGTGGTAATACCAGCCGAAGGACTGCAAGATCAAACTCTGCGCTCTGTGACGATTGTCAAGTCAGTCTCCTCTCTGGGCAATCACAGTCTAACTCTAAAAAGCGAGGCTTAAATCTTCACATTCCCTCCCAGACTGTCAGTAATTCTGAAAACCAGATGGTCAAACTCAGAATCAAGGATTATAGGCCCTTTAGGAAATTGCTTCTCACACAGATAAAAATGATATATGATGAGCATTCCACTTGTTAGCGTTTAACTGTGAGCTTTTCAAGTGCTTGAACATACACACAAAGATGTATATGTAATAAGTGATCACTGAGGCATTCTCTGTAGTAACAAAAAAACTGAAAACAACCTAAATACTCTTCAATTAGGGCACTGTTGAATAAAACTGGCATATTCATATGCCGGAATGTTCTCCTGCACTTAAAAGGAATGAATTGAATCTTTATGTGTCACCATGAGCAGAGTTCAAAAAATATTGCTGAGAGTAAAAAAAAAAAAAGCAAGATGCCGAATGTTATATATAGTATGACACCATTTAAAAAACAAGCACACATCACAGCATTCCTACGGGTAGGTTACATATTTGGAAAAGTATTTTTAAAGGACTGAAGTGACAACACAAACTCATTTAAAGTTATTTTGGAAAGACCTGGAAGGATAAAAACCACATTTATATGAGTGGCTACTTTTGGGCAGGGAGAAGAGGGACAAAGACTAGATTAGCAATGATAAATGTGGATGGGGTAGTCAGAGTGATTTTAGTTATAGTGATATTGTTCTAATTTATGAAAGCAGAACTGATTCATGCATTTTTAAGTGAACTTAAAAAAGGAGAGAAATGTCTAGTGCGTAGCCTAGTATCACAGGAGACTACATGATAATGTGGGAGGAGTTTGAAGCTGGATGCAGTGGCTCGTGTCTGTAATCCCAGCACTTTGGGAGGCCAAGGTGGAAAGATTGCTTGAGCACAGAAGTTTGAGACCATCCTGGGCAACATAGTGAGACCCTATCTCTACAAAAAATAGAAAAAATAGCGCCAAGCATGGTGGTGTATGCTTGTGGTCCCAGCTACTCAGGAGGCTGAGATGGGAGGATCGCTTAAGCCTTAGAGGTCAAGGGCTGCAGTGAGCTATGATCACACCACTGCACTCCAACCTGGGTGACAGAACAAGACCCTGTCTCAAAAAAAATAAAAGGAAAAAAAAGAGTTTGGAAAATAGAGTTGGAAAGACCTGGTGAACCTACCTAGCAAATAACTTCTCTGCTAAGAACCTTCACTTCTTCAGTTGCAAGGTTGACAAAACAGACCAATTTCACAAAGCCAAGTGACCATAGGGCAACCTGTAGTGTCTTCTGTCTAGATCATAAATTTGTATTCACCTCCTGTTTGTTCCCTGCTCTCTTATCTGTGTTTTTTCATACTTTAAAGAATTGTTAAAAGTTATTCCTTTTAAGTTTATTTATTTATTTTTTTGAGACAGGGTCTCGCTATGTTGTCTAGGTTGGAATGCAGTGGCACGTTCACGTCTCACTGCACTGTTATCTCCCTGGCTCAAGCAATCCTCGCATTTAAGCCACCCAAGTAGTGAGACTAAAGGCATGTGCCACCACACTTGCCTAATTTTTTAAAAATATATTTTGTAGAGATGGGTCTCACTATATTGCCCTGGCTGGTCTCAAACTCTTGAGCTCAAGTAATCCTCTTTCTTGCCTTGACCTCCTAAAATGCTGGGATTTCAGGTGTGAGCTACCACATCCAGTGTTATTTCTTTATTGAGTTGAAAGTGGAGGTTCCTGCCTAACCCCATGGAATCAGGAATTTGCTTAAATAGACTCAGTATTAACAAGTTTTTGATGTTTTCTTAATTCCTGTAGTGCCAGTTGTTGTTGGAACTGAACAACCATTCAGCTAAACATTAATATACCATTTTATCTGGCTTTGTGGGTATCAGTGATTATCAATGAGGAGGCATTCCACAATGACAACACTTGGGAGTCTTAGCAAAGTCAAAGGGACATACCATACACCTGAGTTAGAACTGCTGGAGTTAAATCCAATCAGGAGAAGCTGTTAGGGCAGACTGGCCTTTTCCACAGTGGTGTCCAAAGGTGTTCAGGCCTCTTGATTTTACACAGGCTGTTTCCTCACCTGGGACTCTGTTATCTCTCCCAACATTCCCATGCCCACATCCTATTTTCCTTCAGGTTATTTTCTCCATGTTGCTTTCATGAATAAATTTCCTCCCCACAAAATAATAATGATCATGAACCATCCTTTGCAAAATTATAACAGCGAGAAAAACCCAACATAGGAGAATTATGACAGTGGAAGAAATCTGACATAACCAACTCCATCTTGCTTCTAACCTCCAAGCTATCCTTGTTTATTCCTGGTGGAGGCTATGGTAACCTCAGGAGGAATTCAGTTTATAGTTTAACTTTGAAACAAAGATAATAACAGCTCCTTCCTGAAACAAAACCCATCCTTGCTTGGGGACCACACTGCCTTTGTAAAACAAAGAAATTAGCAGCAGGATTAAAAATTATGGCTCAGGAGTCATGTGGCCAGAGACCACAGGATTCCTAACCTCTCCAATTACTCCTGTATATAACATCACTGTTGTAAAACCTAAGATTGGTGTTTGAGGTATTTTTTCACCTCCTGCATTCTGATAGCCAAGCAGACTCATAAAAGTGGCTCATCTGGTACTGTGGCCCCCACCTAGGAACTGACTCAGCACAAGAAGACAAGCTTTAACTCCCTATTCATTTCATCCTCAACCCAACAATCTGCATTCCCCATTCCCTAGGCCCCTGCTCATCAAACTATATTTAAAAAACCTTAGCCGCCAATTTTTCAGGGAGGCTGTTAGAGTAATAAACTCCTCTCCTATTAGCTGAATCTGCATTTATTAAACTATTTCTCTATTGCAATACTGCTGTCTAGGTAAATTGACTCTGTGCAAAGGGCAAGAAGAACATGTTGGGCAATTACAATTATGACGATTATGATAGTTACCATTTGTAGAGAGCAGCATTAGTTACCAGATACCATGCTGGATCCTCATCTAATCCTCATAGCAACCCTGATAACTAAGCCTCCATAATCCCATTTTATGAAAGAAGACATCAAGGTTCAGAGAGTGTGGAAGGACATGACAGAGGAGGGTTTGCCATTTTTCATAGGTGATGCTTTTTGATATTCTCCCCCCCAACCATATGTATGACTGCCTGGAGTCTATTGTTTCTGTGATATGTCATTTGCAGAGAAAGAAATCATTTTCAGGAATTTTTCTTCTTGAGAGCTGTATTCCTAGACTTAATCCTCAGAAATGAAAAGTTTAAAAATTAAAGTACAAGTCAGAGAGAAAAAATAGAGCCCTCTGAAATGATCTAAAGTAAGAAGTCAGACCGATTCTTCAAGGCAGCACATGCAGAATGGAGACAAGGCAGGAAGCCTGCCATTGATGCCAGCTCATCCTGCAGGAAGGATGAAGAGGAACTAAGCCATCGCTTCACCTGCTTCCTCCCTCCCCTTCTCCATCGCTCTCTTTCCTGCCCCCCTCTTTCTTCTCTCTCCACCTTCTTTTGGTTCTCAGGCTCCACAGGAAATAAGTGGGAGGGGACAACACATTCACTTTGTAAAGCAATAAGGAGACTGCTTCTGTACCGGTTTTGTTTTATTTTTGCCATAATCTTGCTCCTGGTTTGCCAGGGGGTAAAACATTTTACCATATCCAAGAATTTCTTTCTTTCTTTCTTTCTTTTCTTTTTTAAATTGGACTTCCTAAAAATGAAGAAAGAAATGGAAAAATTTGTTCAAAGTTAAACGTAGAATGAGTGGTTGTGGTTGCAATTCTACCTAAATTCTGACTCCAAATCCTATTTCTGGCTACTGATTGTGTGTGTGTGTGTGTGTGTGTGTGTGAGTGCGCGTGTGCGTGCATGTGCGTATGTGTGAAAGCTGCATTATTCATATGGCCATTTTTACTTTAACTCACCTTATATGCTCAGTCAATAACACATTGCATATATGACAGTGGTCCTTTAAAATTATTTTGGAAGGCTGGGTGCAGTGACTCACACCTGCAATCCCAGCACTTTGGGAGACTGAAGTGGGAGGATCCCTTGAGCCCAGAAGGTTGAGACCAGCCTGGGCAACATAGTAAAACCTCATTGCTACAGCAAAAAAAATTTTATAATTAGCCAGACATGGTGGCACATGCCTGTAGTCCCAGGTACCCAGGCAGCTGAGGTAGGAAGGTTGCCTACCTGAGGTAGGAAGTTTCAGAGGTTGAGGCAGCAGTGAGCTGAGATCATAACGGAGCTGAAAAATTCCTGTTGCTTAATGACGTTGTGACAGTCTGCATAACACGATGCATTAATCACCTGTTTGTGGTCATGCTGGTATAAACAAACTGAACTGCCAGTTATGTAAGAGTATAGCACATACAATTAATGTGCACTATATAATACTTGATAATAATACATGACTATGTTACTGGTTTATGTATTTACTAGAGTATACTGTTGATTGTTATTTTAGAGTATATTCCTACTTATATCTTTTAAAAGTTAACTGTTATAGGCCGGGTGCAGTGGCTCACGCTTGTAATCCCAGCACTTTGGGAGGCCAAGATCACCTGAGGTCGGGAGATTGAGGCCAGCCTGGCCAACATGGTGAAACCCTGTCTCTACTGAAAATACAAAAATTAGCCGGGCATGGTGGCGTGTGCCTATAATCCCAGCTACTCGGGAGGCTGAGGCAGAAGAATTGCTTGAACCCAGGAGGCAGAGGTTGCAGTGAGCCAAGATCGTGCCACTGCACTCCAGCCTGGGCGGCAGAGTGCGATTCTGTCTCAAATAAATAAAAAAATAAAAATAATATAAAATGAAATAAAATAAAATAAAAGTTAACTGTTATAGAGCCTCAGGCATGTCCTTCAGGAGGTATTTCAGAAGAAGGCACTGTTATCATAGGAGATGACAGCTCCATGTGTGTTACTGCCCCAGAAGACTTTCCAGTGAGAAAAGATATGGAGGTGGAAGACTGTGATATTAATGATCCTGACCCCGTGGAAGCCTAGGCTAATACGTGTGTTTGTGCCTTAGTTTTTAACAAAAAAGTTTAAAAAATAAAAATAGGAAAAAGGTTTATAGAATTAACATATAAAGAAAGAAAATACTTTTGTACAGCTGTACAATGTGTTTGTGTTTCAAGATGTGTTATATAAAAGTGTAAAGTGTGAAAAATGAAAATTTTATAAAGTAAAAAATATACCATATTTTGGTATACATTTTCTATGCTTAGATACACAAATACCATTGTGTTGCAGTTGCCTACAGTATTCAGTGCAGCAATCTGCTATATAGGTTTATAGCTCAGGAACAATAGGCTGTATCACATAACCAGGTGTGCAGTAGGCTATACTATCTAGGTTTGTGTAGTATAATCTAGGATGTTGTCATAATGACAGAATCACCTAATGACGCATTTCTCAGAAGATATCCCTGTTGTTAATCGATGCATGACTGTGTATCCTTTTGGTTCTGCTTTTTCTGGAGAACTAATATAAGTCTATCCTCAAAAAAGTTGCCAGAGTATTCCTTTTGAAACTTAGGGTAGATACTGTTCCTTTTCTGTTTAAAGTCTTCCAATGACTTCCAGAGCAAACTTTTTTTACTTCTTTACTTTAAAACTTTGTACTTCTTTCAGAGTAAAAGTTAAGGCTATTCTCATGTCTTTGAAGAGCCCAATAGGATCTGACCATCCATTACCACTTTGACCACATCTCCTATTACTTCCCGTGACTCTGTCTCTTGAAACGCCAGGGATTATCTGCCTCAGGGCCTTTGCACTTGCTGTTGTTCTCTTTGGAATGATATTTTCCAGATATCCATATGCTGCATTCCTCCTCCTCTTCACTTCCTCTTCCTCCTCCTCTTCCTTTTCCTCCTCCTCCTTTTTTTCTTCCCAAATATTGTATTCTTGGGAGAGCTTTCCTGATTCTTCTACCTGAAATTGTGGCTCTCACCCCACCATCACCACTCTTAAGCCCCTGCTGTAATTTTACCCTGCTGTAATTTTATGAAACTTATTACCCCAAATCTACTATATAATTTGCCTATTTATCATGCTGTTGGCTGTTTTCTCCCCCTAGAATGTAAAATCCTTGTTGGCTGGGATCTTTGTTTTATATACTGATGTTTACTTAGCATTAGTACCTAGTGCATAGTGGATATTTGTGACTGATTGGATTTTTCAAAGCCAGCCACAACAGTATCTCCCATCTCACATGTACCTCTTGCAGTGTGACCTTGAGTGTTAGGGTCTCCTAAGCAATGGAAATGGCCCAGGCCTTTCTGGTGTAGAAAACAGACGTAGATACCACTCAACAGGTGGATTAATAATAACTGACACTTCTATAGCAAAACTTGGACATATCCTGGCCTGGGTGCTGAACCCACCTCCCCCTCTTCTGGATATGAGACATACTCTCTCTCTAGGCCTCAGGTTCCTCGTTGAGATGGACTAAATGAGATAATACAGGGAAAGAGCTCAGCCCAGGGTGTGGCATGTGAGAGTCATGAGACTGTATTAGTAGTTTGACATTCCTTTTTTTCCGTGCGGAGGCCTGAGGCCCAAAGGAAAGAGGTCTGAAAAGGCCTGTTTACCTCTACTGTCAGGCTGACGCCCCCAGGATGTGCTTCACAGGTGACTGGCACAGCAGATGGACAAGAAGGGGCCAGCTCTCACTTGCCTCCAAGTCTCTGCCAGGAACACTCTTCACACCCTTCCCTCAGCTTTTGGGCTCTCCAATGCTGGATCATTGTTCATGTCTCAGATCATTAATTGCGTTTGAAAGCCCCCCCCAGTCTCCCAGGGTTGAGAGTTTCTGCTGTGCACCACCGGGTCCCCATCCTTCTACCATCCTTGCCAGAATCATGTCAGAATTTGAGTGTTGTATGTCCCTCTCGTTCAACTGCACATGGGTGAGGACAGGAGTAGAGACTCCCTTGATTCTGGTGCAGCTCTAAGGCCTACCACAGGGCCTGTCATACATACGATAGAAGTTAAGCAGCTCTGGGAAGTATTTCTCTCCAGGACACAGGAGCATCAGGGGTTAAGGCTGTATAAGGCTCTTATGTCTTAGGGGCAGACAGTCTCAAAGGGCTGCCTGATGGGGTAGGACACAGACAGTCTGAGGAATAACCATGAGGTGGCAGGTGGGACTGCAGAATGACAGTCACAGTCTGGTCAGGCTGTTCATATTCAAGAGGCTGTACTGTGTTGTGGTTCAAGTCCTGTCCTGGGAGCCAGACTGCCTGCTCTCCAATCCCGGCTGTGTTGCTTACCACCTATGGGACCTCAGACAATTTACTTGAGCCCTCGGGGCTTTAGTTTCCTCATTGGTAAAAGAGAAATAATGATGTTACCCATCTTAGAAGGTTGGAATCACAAGGATCAAACGAACAAAGGAGTTCATTAATACATGTAAACCACAAAGAATGGCACTTGGGATAGTTGGAGTGCTATAGAAGTGTCAGTTATTATTAATCCACCTGTTGAATGGTATCTATGTCTGTTTTCCACAGCAGAAAGACCTAGGTCATTTTCATTTCTTAAGAAATTCACGACAAACAGGATTACAAACATAAACTCAAGATTAAGTTTTCGTGATGAACATCTCTCAATCCTTCTGGAGTGTACCGTGGCTGCGGACTCTAGAAATTCATTTGGTGGTAACGTCACAGCTCTATGTTTGCAGCCATTTGTGACTATGGGGCCCAGGCCAAATGCCCTTCCACCCTTCCCACCCGCAACTCTCCTCCAAGTCCTCCAAAGGCCCCTCTGTGGTCCTATTTTTTGGCAGAGAATGAGGAACAGGCCTGGCCTTCTGAAACCCTCTCCACTCCCGGCCTTTGGGAGCCTCTTGTCTCCCCCTCCTTCCTTAGAGTCTTGGCTATTTCAGGAAACTGAAAAGACTGCCCAGGGAGCTAATCTTGGGCTTCACTTCTGGAGGGGCCTCGGGTGGGTGGGGAGGCAGATTTTCCTGTACAGAAGAGAGTATGCTCCTTTTGAAATGTCCTAGCGGAAATAAATGTACAACCTATTGTATGCTGCCAGGAGCCACCAGCAGGAGTTGGTGTGATACAAAAGCGGCATTTGTAAAGGCACAAAACACTTAGCACTTTACCAAGACATGCACAGGATATAAAAGGAGACGAAGGGCCTGACGAATCCACCAAGAAAGCAGCATGTCCCGAATGCAGGAGAGCCAATCACTATAACCTAACACACAGTCTTTATCCTCTTAACCACGCTACCCTTTCCTTAGTGTAGAAGGGAGTATTTGGACGCAGGCAGGAAAGGCCAGGTCGGTCTCCTTCACATGCCTCCCACTCAGTCACTTGCCTTTGTCTTCCTAAGCAGATGGGCCCGCCCCTCACATTCACAGTGCCCAGGGCAAGAGAAAAAATAGATGCCTAGTACAATAAGACTAAATATTGAAAAGCTACACATTAAAGTAACAAGACACTAAATAAATGTATTTTATGTTCTTACAGTGACAAATATACCTTCATAACAACCTGGAAGGTGAGGCTCAAATTTAGATTTACTGAATTTCCTTGGAAGAGTGGATGGCTGGCTTAAGGGTAGACCTCAATATTCATGGTGGTCAGGGCACCCAGATACACAGAGAAGCACAGGAGTAAGTGATTCCTGTTTTTTTTTTTTGTTTTTTGTTTTGTTTTTTGTTTTTTTTGGCGGGGTGGGGGCTATAGAGCCTAGGAGTCAGACATCCTCATTCAGAGATGTGAAAAATGCTTTCTCTATCTCTCTAAAGCTTTGTTTCCCCATTTTCCCCTTTTCACTTCTGCCCTTCACAGCCTTGGAGAAGCAGCAGGTTCCTGTTCTCCACTGACCCTCCAGGCCTTAGATTTCTGCCAAAGCTGGAGGAGAGACCTCCTGTGCCTCAGGCTCAGTGCTTGGGGCTCCAGATAACCAGGAAAGGTTGCAAGGACACTGCCCCCAAAGAATTCACAGGCTCATGGGAAGACGAGAAGCCCAAAATCACCTGAGCTACCAAATAACATAAGTGATAAGGATCAAAAAGAGTGGACGGTGTGCTAGATAGTCACACTTCAGGAGCAAATCCTGGGAAAGTGGCTCAGAAAGGAACCAGAGGAACCTTTTTGTTCAATGTTAGGGAAAAACAAAAGGCAGAACCTTTCAAAGGAAACGTGACTTTATGTTGAATCTGGACATAGGAAACTGAAGAAAGCAAAGCTGTGCTTTTGGGGAGAAGCAGGATGGGAGTGGGGCACCAAGATTCCAGCCCCCCAGACACTTTTCTCTTTCCCCTTTCCATGGACAGAAGACCCTTCTCTCGTTCCACTCTTCCCAACCCCTATGGAATGCCAGGAGTCTGGGCAGCCCTATGTTAAATACTGTTGCTCTAGTCTAATCTTTTAACGTAAAAGAAGAATGGTTTTCTTGTGTGCCCCTCACCACCTACAGACTGTCAGCTTCTAGGAGACAGCTTCTGGACCTTGTTTTTGTTTTTCTTTTTCGGTTTGTTTGTTTTTGTACCTCAGAGTCTGGTATTTGGTGACTAGTCAGGGAGTGTGAGTTGAGATGGGTTGAAAGAGAAATGTCAGCCCATAATCAGAATATGGAGGGACAGACTTGAGGTAATTCAACCAGCAAAATACCGCAATTACTTTTGTGCCAACGTAATACCTTGAAGTTAGAGTTTTATATTATTATTATATCAATAAATATCATGAAATCTATAGCTCCTTAAAATGTTTCTATTAAAATTTTTCTAGTTCATTTCCCTATGTAGTATTTGTTCATTTATTACCTTACAGTAACAATTGCTAATATTTATTGAGCAACTGTTACATCATCTTTACTAGGAGCATTGCATTCATTTTCTCTTCTGACTCTCAGAACAACCCCTTCAGCTAGGACTATGATTCCCTTTATGTAGATGATACACTAGGATACAGAGGGCTTAAAGAATTGTAAAAGATCACTCAGGTACAAAGTGTGAAACGTGGATTAGGACCCACGGTGTGTGTTTACTGATTGTTTAGCCGCAGTAGGTTGTAGAGTCAGTAATGTGGGGGATCAGTTCCCTTTTCCCTGGCCTGCAGCAGCAGAGCTGGGTAGTGGATTTCTCTCACTGCAGCTTAGAAGGCTGTGTCTCAGGCTGTCCTCAGAAGCCAAGACACCTCAGTTTTCAGTACTGGCCCCAAGGCACATCAGAGAGGAAGAGACAACCCCTCAGGGAAGTGTCTGAGGCAGGCTCCAAGAAGTGACAGCTGGCTCAAATCCCAGATCCAAGAAAAGCTTCCGACCTCTGTTTCGGATCGTGCTGCACCTTCATCTGGAAAGGCAGACCTGCCTTCATGGGCTCCCCCATTGGTGTTAAGCATGGCTAAATGGGAGCTATATTTCACTCTAGAAGTGGCTGCATTTCAGGAGCAGAGTGTGATTAAGAAAGACGGATGGCGGGTAATATCCGTTACCAACACCTGTACTGTGCACAGGGATCTATTTGGCAGATAGGGGCTATGTAAAAGCAAGATCATTACCATTTGAGCTAGAAAACAAAATGTGGTGGAGGTGGTGAAGGATGGGCAGAAATGGGAGGGAACAGAGGATGACAGAAGGCAGGAGGTAAGACACCGCAGGAAAATCCTATGCTGCAGAATGTGGGTCCTGAGCCCCCTGGGTCTCAAATTCCCCCCAGTAAGATGCTGATAGCCTTAGAGGTCCTGTCTTGCTCACTACTGAAGGCTGCAGGAGGCATTGGTGGGAGGCAAATATACCCAACAGTAAGACTAGGTCAGCTTTCGAGAATAGCCAGAACTGAGTTATTAGCTGAGGGCAGATAGCTTCACCCCTCACATTTTCGGAGGCAGGATCTCTGGCTCTGGAATCTCAAACCTGAAGCATAACGGCTTGCAGGGCAAGGCGTGCAGGTGAAAAGAAACGACACAGGCCATGGATCTGGATGGGTCGTGGTCCTACTTCTTCCACATATTCTCTAGGTTAACAAATTTGAATCAACATTTTCAGAAAAGGGAAGAAAGATAAAAGGAGCTTGGATACAACTAACATAGACTTTAGGGTTAAACAGATAAGGACAGGTTTTAGTTCTGCCACTTGTTTGCTCTGTAAGCCCAGGTGAGTTGTAGTTTTTCTCTGAGTCAGCCTTTTCCTTATCTGTAAAATGAGGAAAAAAGACCCACCTCACTGAGTTACAAATGGGGTAAAGATTTACAAATTCTTAGCACAGAGCCTGCCAGATAATTGACTCAATAAATGGAGGCTATCACTTCCAGCCTCTTCCTCACTATAAAAACATGGTGGTCACCACCACCATCATTAGCCTGGATCAAGAAAGCTTTCTATTTTTATTTTGGTTGTTTCCTTTCTTGAAAGGCTCTCACAGAGCCAAAGGAGAATCTTGTTCTGTGTGGCTCCAGAGGGAAGACAAAGTTAACTGGCATAAACTACAAAGAGAGGTGAGGAAAGAACAGGGTGAGAATTAGCCCACATTTGACACTTCCTTTTCATTGTTCAGAGCAGCCACTATTTTCTGTTTGACAAGTTGTGTATGCAGAGTTGCATATTGTGTGCATATATCATGTGTAACATTATAATGTATGCATGTATAATATGTACATTATACATTATGACATACACATGCATGAAGTAGATTCAGTTGACCTGTGTGAAGTGACGGGCTACCTACTCGTACATCCGGGTGAAGTGCATTTCCTGATGAGGAAACGGGAAAGGCAAAGGCCCTGAAGCAAAACTAAGCATGGAGTGCTAGAAGGACAATGAACAGGCAAGGGACTGGAGTGAGATGGTGGTAGGAAATGGTGAAAGTAGGCAGGGGTCAGATCAGAAAGGACTTCAGAGGTGGTGGGGAGGACACTGGATTCATTCTAAGTGTGCTAAAAAAGTCATGGCAGGGAGGCATTTGGGCAGGAGGTGAAATGATCTGATTTTTATTTTAAATTGATAATTCCAGATATTGTGCAGAGGTGGAGAATGGAGTGTGTTGGAGATGGGTAAGAGGAGAAATAGAGGTCAGTGAAGAGGTCACCATCTACCGAGGATGATGATGGCTTGGACTAGGAGAATGATTGAGTGTGTTGAGATGTATTTGAAAAAGTGCTGCATTTTCAAGTTGGAGCTGACAGGACATGCTGATGGTTTGACTGTGGGTGTGAGAGACAGAACTAGTCAAGGATAACTCCAAGTGTTTTGGCCTGAGTAACAGGATGTGTGTTGGTTCCATTTCCAGTGTAGGGCAGACTGTGGGAGAAACAGGTTGAAGGAATAATGAGTTCCGTGTCAGACATGGTACGTTTGAGATGTCCATTAGCCATCCAAATGGAGGCATTTACGACGGGGTTGGGATTGGAGCTATTGGAATTTACAATCTCAGCACTGAATGAAATCACCTGGGGAGTGAGAGGTCTGAGGTTTGCACCTTGGTGCCCTCTAGCACGGAGAGGTCAGAAAGAAGGGAGGATCCAGCAGGGAGAGTGAGCTGCCTGTGAGGTAGGCAGAAAACCAGGAAAGAGTGTTGTCTTTGAAGCCAAATTAAAAACAAACAAACAAAAAGATTTCTAACAGGAAGCAGTGACCAGCTATTTTATATGAGATAAAGTGTTCAGCAAATGGAAATTGAGAATTTGTCATTGGATTTGGCCAGATGGAGGTCATTGGGAACACCAACAACAAGATTTTATAATATTCCTGAGAGACAGGGGAAGGACGAGAGTCTAGTGGAAGGGGAATCAAGGCAGAAAGAAGGTGAGGAATTGAAGATGGTGCAAGCATTTGGTCCAATAGCTGGACCAAAATAGGCATGACCCAGTTGAGGGGAGAAATTGTAGGAGCAAAGCCCACCATGGTGAAAGGAATGTCTAGGGCCTGAATACAAGTGCAGTTCAAATTTTGTGGGGCCTGAGCTAATGCAATTTGAAGAGTCCCCTTTAAGAAAAAAGAATACAAAGTTATACATTCAAAAATTAGGCATAGAATTGAATATTTATTTAGCATGAGAAGAGAAATCATAACAAATCAACAGCACTTTAAAGATATGTGTATCTTTTTTCTGAAAACTTTTAAAGCTAGGATTTCTTAATCTCTGCAAGATTGGCATTTTGGGTCAGATAATCCTTTGTAGGGGACTGTCTCATGCGTGATAGGATTCAGCAGCATCCCTGTCATCTACCCACTACATGCCAGTAGCACTTCCCAAATTATGACAACCAAAAATGCCTCCAGACATCGCCCACCACTACCTTAAAAACCATTGCTTTAGGTTGTTTACTTGACATGCTTACATACAAACATTCCTGATTATAACCCCCATCTTTAACATTCTACAACCCTCAGTAACCTTCAGTACTGTCCGGGGCTGGGAAGTGGAGGATCCTGAAGCTGAGGCTTCTGGTAAATCCACCTTTGCCTGAGTTGAGGGACTGGACTCAAACAGACACAGGAAGAGTGTCCATCATAAAAGAAGAAAAAGCAGAAAAGAAGGGTGTGGATGCCAGTAGTTAATAGACTTGATTCTTCACATTACTTACATTTTCTCAGTGCAATAAAAAGCCACAGTATCTGTTAAGAAGGTGACAGTGGGAGGCTGGTTGGAGTTTTGCATGGAGAGAAGGGATGAAATAGTCATTCTGCAAAGTAAGAGTGAGCAGACTGGGATTCTTATGAATCCTAGTAGAAGTAGGGTAGAGCAAGACCAGTCTGAGAAGCTCAAAGATGGCTTGAGCACTTCATAAAGCAGTATGTGCCTCATCACCAGAGGTACCTGCCTTATAACAGGTTTTCAAGTAGCAATGGAAAGTCAGACCAAATGATCCTACTAGTCCTTCTTCTTCTGTGAATCTGTGTCTTTTATAGCAAAGCAACCTGATGCCCTTGAGTATATCAGACAAAATTACTCCATAGCATCTTTATTCTCAAGCAAGTAAGATCCATCCCATGAAATAATGATCCTGATGGCTAAGAGTACATGCCCAGGGTAAGGGCTTTCCATGCTTTATCTTATTTAATCATACTCACAGCATGGGAAGAAAGTTTAAGAAAGATCAAGATACGTATCCATTGACGCACAGCTGGTAAAAATTACATTACCCAAATTGAGGAACATTCTACAAAATGCCTGACCAGTTTTACTTAAAACTCTCAAGGTTATGACAAACAAATGAAGACTGAAAAGCTGTCTCTGGCCAGAAAAAACTAAGAAGACATGAAAAGTAAAAGTAATTATAGTATCTTGGATTGGACTCTGGAACAGAAAGAGGATATTAGTGGAAAAACTGGTGAAATTCAAATAAGGTCTGGAGTTTAATTAATTATACAGCACCAATGCTAGTTTCTTAGTTTTTACAACTGTATCACGGTAAAGCAAGATGCTAACTTTAAAAGAAAATAGGTGGTTTATGCGTGGTGGCTCATGCCTGTAATCCCAGCACTTTGGGAGGCCGAGGCGGGCGGATCACGAGGTTAGGAGATCAAGACCATCCTGGCTAACACAGTGAAACCGCATCTCTAATAAAAACACAAAAAAATTAGCTGGGCGTGGTGGTGGGCACCAGTAGTCCGGGAGGCTGAGGAAGGAGAATGGCGTGAACCCAGGAGGCTGAGCTTGCAGTGGGCCAAGATTGGCCACTGCACTCCAGCCTGGGCTACAGAGCAAGACTCCATCTCAAAAAAAAAAAATCATAAACAAAAAAAATAAACCTCTCTGTATCATCTCTGTGATTTTTCTATAAATCTAAAATTAGTTTTTTTTAAAAAAAAAACTTGCCTAGAAACAACAACAATGACAAGTGTGTGACTAACTCCCTGGCATTCTAACTCCAGGAAGCTTTGCTTCTCTGTGATGGGTCAGGGCACTGGAATCTGCAGTTTATTCTCCTCTATTCAATGTGACTGTGTCTAAGGTCTCTGCTTTCTGCTTTTACACCTACATGTGTCCTCCAGTTGCAAGGCAGCCTGGCACAGTGGAAAGAGATTGCTTTGAATCCATGCAAACATTGGATGAACCTTAGTTCCCCTATTACTTAACTGTGAGTGTGGAGAAACCACTTTCTGTCTCAAACTTTTGGCTTCTTGCAACTGTACCATGCAACCCATAATATCTCTTTCCTAGGCTTAGAGTCAGATTCCAACTGGAAAGTGAGAAAAGCAAAGCAGTTGGCACCCAGTAGGTGCTCAGAAAACACAAGGTCCGCCTTCTTCCTTCTCAGTGCTAAGAACTGGGAGCTCACCCAGCCTCTCTCTTTCTGACAAGAACTTCACATGTTTAATTTATAGGCTGGTTTAGGTAGTTGAATTTTTAAATAATTCATAGCCTTGCTGTTAATATTTGTAGTTGTTGAATTCCTTTAATAAAACATTTAGGGATTTCTTCCCCCTGAAGTGTATTTCATCCGGAGAATGATTTGTTTTCTGAAATCTGGGACTCGGCTGCCCTTTCTTTATTTTCTTTCTGCATCTAATCCTGTTTATTGCTGTGGCAGAGGTAAGAGATGCAAGCTTGGGTTTTGCTTGGCATGGGCATGCAGGCAGGGATGTCAATTCATCTGTGGCTGGGGCTCGTGAGGTGGGTTCACTTTAGCGGGGGTGCCGTGGCAGTGAAGAACATCAGTGAAGAACATCAACTTCATACTGTATTAGAGCTGGATTTGAACTCAGGCCTGCACTTCTTTCTTCCTTGCTGTGAGATCTCATCCAGGTAATTATTATTATTATTATTTTTAGATGAAGTTTCACTCTGTCACCCAGGCTGGAGTGCAGTGGTATGATCTCGGCTCGGCTCACTGCAACCTCCGCCTCCCGGGTTCAAGTGATTCTCCTGCCTCAGCCTCCTGGGTAGCTGAGACTATGGTAGCATGTGCCACCATACCTGGCTAATTTTTGTATCTTTAGTAGAAACCAAGTTTTACCATATTGGGCAGGCTGGTTTTGAACTCTTGACCTCAAGTGATCCACACATCTCAGCCTCCCAAACTGCTGGGATTACAGGCATGAGCTACCACACCTGGACTCATCCAGGTAACTTAACATTTCTGAGCCTTTGGTTTCTCATATGCAAAATGAGAATGAGAACAAGCTCAGTTTACTTTCCCTGACATACCTCTGGATTTTAAAATTCTGCTTATATCCATGGAGCCTGCTTTTTCTAATCTCTCTCAGCCTCAACCCCCACTTCGTGCATTTGATGTGGCAAATAGACTCCCTCATTAATTCCGTTTTCTCATCACCTTGGCTTGCGCCATTTCCACAACAACTCCAAGCTCTTTCCTGATTCCCACGAAACCCCGCTGGCTTTGTCATTTCTTGGTACCCTTGGAGGTACCAAGGGGAGGGAAGGCGGAGGATGATTTGGGCATGCTGCAGCCTTATCTAAAAGGAGGCTCCAGCTCCCTCTTGAAGACGCAGGGGGATCTGAAACACAAGGCAAGCTTCACAGGTGCCAACTGTATTGTTCAAAGAATATACTCCCTTTTATAGCACTTATATTTCATTCTCTACTGCCAGAATGGAGACACATGCTGGGTTTCTGCATTCGTAATTGGGGAAGAACAGATGGGAGAGACGCAGTTGGAAGTAATACTGTCATTAAAGTAATCTATACTGCTCGTAACTCTCAGGCGTGTGCAAGAAGGTGAGTGGAGCCACGTGGACCAAGTTCCTTTCTATTCAGCCCTCATGGAAATTCTGGGGTGGCACATGACTTTGGTAGAATCAGAATATTCACATTCACTTATGGTATACCTCTGTGGGTATATTTCTAGCTCCAGGGCCCCAGAGACGAGAAAAGGAACAGATTGGTGGTAGTTTCCTTAGGTAAGGGGTGGAGTAGGCATTCTAGATAGAGAGAACAGCATAGGCAAAGATGTGGAGCCTGGAAGTATGAACTGTTTTAATTAATAGAAAGTAGAGAAGCTGAGCTGGTCTTGTTAGGGAAGGAGCAGAGGATACGACTAGAAGAACTCTTGCTATGGGGACGAGGTTCTTGAATACTAGGAAAGAAGCTGAAGGAGAGTTGCTGTGGCATAGTAGAGCACACGGCTGCAATCAGGTTCAGTGCAGGCTGTTACTAACTAGCTATGTGAACATGGGAAAGACACTTCCCTTTTTGGGGCCCCAGTGCTTCATCTGTAAAATGGGAATAGAATAAATGGTCTAAATAAAACTTCAGTGGCTTGAAGGACAACAGCTCGGAACTTCAGGAGAATGCATCTAATTCCTGAGTCTTTTGGTCATGTAAATCAATTCTAAGCTGAGCATATCCCAGTCCTTGTTGATTGAGTAATAATAACAGCATTGGTAACATCATAGAGGGACCCTTTGCTGAGGTCCTACTCTGTGCCAGACACTGTGAAGTGTTTTTTTGACAATCTCAATCTCAGTCTTCACGAGGTGGTCCTGAGAAGCCCACTGTGCAGATCTTCGCATCTGAGGCTCAGACAGGGAAGAGGATAGGACTTTATGCCACCCAACCTTGGGTGGCAGGACCAAGTATTATGCCAGATGTCACTGGCAGCTGCCACAGCACTAACGGCACCTCGTAAGGCAGAGCACTCTGGAGAGGTTTAATGTTCACCAGCTAATTTAATCCTTCCCACTGCATCTCAAAATGGATCCTGGGATACCCATTTTGTAGATGAGCAAACTAAGGCTCTGTGAGAAGCAATCACCAGCTCAAAGTCATAAAACCAGTAAGTGCTGAAGCTGAGCTCTGGCCTCAGATCTGCCTAGTATCCAACCTCCAGATGCTGCCTTAGGATACTTCAGCCTTCAAATTCACACAGGAGGAGCCCAGGATTAGAGGGCAGCTCCACAAGTCCCTTCCCCCAAAATGTGAGATGTTCTTTGTAAACTTTTCTTAGGGATGCCCCATTTTGACAGAACACACTGCCCTCTCTTGCCCTGGGGAGCAGTCCCCATTAAGATATGTCAACACCATTGAATACAAGGCAAATATCTGGGCTGATACCTTAACATGTCTGTAGCAGTGACTCTAGACTCCCTAAAAGACCAAAAAGTTCTCATGGCCATGGCCATGGACAAACTTCTTGATGAAGAGACTTTTGCAGACCAGCACGTCAGCACAAGGTCTCAAAGTTGACTTTTCACTGTTTACTCCTGAGGAGGTGTGACATAATGAGAACTATATATTTAGCCTCTGCCTCAAGTTCCTGACATAGAGCTCCTAAAACCCTTGTAATGTCCTGACTGATAAGAGCATATTTTGTTTTAGTGAGGTGATTCTTCATGGGCTCCTGGATAGCTTCAGAATGGGAGCTGGTCACCGGAAAGAGCAAGCCTTAATTAGAAACTTGGAACTTTCAGCCTCAACTCTCCATTATCTGGGAAGAGAAGAGGAGCTGGAGAGTTAATCACATCAATTGTGGCTACATGATGAAGCCTCTGTAAAAATCCTTAAGCTGCAGGGTCTGAAGAGTTTCTGAGTTGGTGAATGCATCCATGTGCCTGGAGGGTGGTGCATCTCAGTTGCATGGGGACAGAAGCTCCTGCACTTGAGTTTTTCTGGACCTCACTCTATGTACTTCTTCATCTGTCTGTTCATGTGCATCCTTTAGAATAAACCAGTAAAATCAAAGTAAATGCTTCCCTGAGTTTTGTGAGCTGTCCTAACAAATTATTGAGCCTAGATGGGGAGTGAGGTGGAAAGGGGGTTGGAGTGGGGTTGTGGGCACCCCTGAATTTGTAGCCAAGTCAGAGGGAACTGTGAGGATACTTGCGTCAGGTGTCTGAAGTGAGGGCAGTCTTCTGGGACTGAGCTTTCAAACCCACATGGAGTTTTTGTCAGAATTGAATTAAATTGCAGGACACTTAGCTGGTGTCCAGAGAGTTAGAGAACTTGGTGTGGGGAAAATCACCCCTACATTTGGTGTTGGAAGTGCGGTGAGTCGAGATACAGGTTTTTCTCTAGAACGTAACCTTATTTCCACATGTTGGGGTTTCATGTTGTTGTCTGTCCCTGAACATGAATGGTCCACCATCAATGAAAAGTGTCCAGCCATCAAAGCAAGATCACATCTCTTCAGACACCCAAAGTCTTGTGGTAGGAAAGCTGGGAGAGAGAGTGAAAATTCACAGAGTAGCAACTTTGTCCACTGCAGCCCTACAAGGTGGGTACTATATGATTGTTTCCATTTTACAGGTGAGGAAAATAAGTTCAGAAAGGTGTAAACAGCTTGCCCAAGATCAGTGTTAAGTGATAGAGGCAAAATTTTAAATTCAGGTCTTTGGCTATCTGACACCAACACCTGGACCCTTTGGCCTACGTTCCGTTTCCTCCTATAGCAGAAAGATATGGGCCAGATGTGGTGCCTCATGTGCCAAGGCAGGCAGATAGCTTGAGCTCAGGAGTTTGAGACCAGCCACAAAGTGAGACCCCATCTATACAAAAAATACTAAAATTAACTAGGCGTGGTGGTGTGGGCCTGTGGTCCCAGCTACTTGGGAGGCTGAGATTGCTTGAGCCTGGGGGGCAGAGGTTGCAGTGAGCCAAGATCGTGCCACTGAACTCCAGTCTGGGTGACAGGGTGAGACCCAATCTCAAAAAACAAACAAACAAACAAACAAATCAAAACCAATACTAATGTAGAGTTGGTCTTCCCTTTCTCACTTCTATCCCCATCTTTCCCATTGATCCAAGATTCTATAAGAATTTAAGAAATGTTATTGTTTTAGCCATTGGGGCTGGAAAAAATCTCTATGGAGACTTTTTTTTTTTCTCCTCTCATTATTTTGTTCAAGTGACAGGGAAGTCTTGTGGGCCCCTGTGGATTGCAAAGACCCCAGTCATATTCATCACGTTCTTACTGCACACAGTCTTTGCGCATGTTGTTCCTTCTGCCTGAAACGCTTTTTCTCGCCTCCTTTCCCTTTACTCCTGCTCATCCTTTAGATGTTGGATCAACTGTGACCTTCTCAAAAAAGCTGTCCAACCCCCTCCATAGGTCCCTTGATCCAAGTGAACTCTCATAACATTGCACTACTTTCCTCCCTGGCACATAGCTCAGTTTCCAAGTAGCAATAATTGGTGAGTTTTTGGATTAATGTCAGCCCCTCCTACTAGACCATAAGCTCTAAGAGGGCAGGGACTATGTCTACTTGGATTATGATTGAGCCCCCTGTTCCATGCACAGGGCTTAGATTACTGTAGATGACCCATCAGTGTTTATTGAGTGAATACATGAATGCATTGAAGTATAGGATGTGAAAACTTTTGGGTCTGGAAACAATAGAATTTCTGAACTTGTGTCTTAAAGAGGCATAGCTTTTTTCCTCGTAACTTGTTAGAAATGCAGAATCCCAGGCCTCATCCCAAACCCTCTAAATAAGAATCTGCAATTTGCCATGGTCTGGTCCCCAGATGATTCCTTTGTGCATTAATGACTTATAAACACTGTAGAGGAGATAAAGGTTGAATGGAAAGGTGAAGTAGCCTGTGTTAATTAATTAACTGATCATGTAATTGGTTAATTATAAAAGTTTGTAAAATTCTTCTGAGTACCTTCTACGGATCTGGTACTGTGTTAGGCCCTAGGACTCTGCATGAACATGAGAGATACGGTACTAGCTCCAAGATAGTGCCTGATATGGTTTGGCTATGTCACCACCCAAATCTCAACTTGAATTGTATCTCCCAGAATTCCCATCTGTTGTGGGAGGGACCCAGGAGGAGGCAATTGAATCATGAGGGCCGGTCTTTCCCATGCTGTTCTCCTGATAGTGAGTAAGTCTTACGAGATATAATGGGTTTATCAAGGGTTTCTGCTTTTGCTTCTTCCTCATTTTCTTTTGCCGCCACCATGTAAGAAGTGCCTTTCACCTCCTCTCATGATTCTGAGGCCTCCCCAGTCATGTGGAGCTCTTAAGTCCAATTAAACCTCTTTTTATTTTCCCAGCCTTGGATATGTCTTTATCAGTAGCACATATAGGGACTGATACACTGCCTCATACCTGCATGAATGGGCAAAGCACCCAGAGCTAGCAGAGTAGAGGGAGGGGCTGCTCATTGCCCAGGAAGCAGGGAGGGCTTTCTGCAGGTGACTGGCAGTGGAGGGCACAGGGGGTAGCCTCATAGACAATGTAACTTCTTGTTCCATGTCACAGGCTTGAGGCTGGGGGATAGAGTGAGCAGGTTGTTGCAATAATCCAGGCTAGAAATGTAAACAGGTCACCATTCTCTCTCTCTGAGCTCTTCCCTGAATTATCATGCCATTCTGAAAAACCTGCCTAAAAAACTCTCTATGAATCAGATAATGGCCAGATTCCATAGGCTTCTTTCAAACATTTTTTCATATTTTTTCATTTACATTCTGCCTCTAAATGTCAATCTTCTACCTTCTTTTCTCTATGTTTTCCCTCCTTTCCATTGTTTGGCTTCCTAGTGTCCCTCTGGCATCTCCATTACATGGACTATTATGCAGCTATTAGAAATGATGTTTACAAAGACTGTGTAATAAACATGGAACATGCTTAGGTTTAGTAGGAAGCTGGCACAAAATTGTATGGACATATGATTATATACATAAGTCTGTATAGTTAACAAAACTTTAAAAAGCAAACTCCAGAATGAGTCAAACAATATTTATGTTTGCCTGGGGTTTAAAAAATATATTTATTTAAGATGTCTCTATTTTCTATTTTTTTATGAGTAGGGATTTCTTTTTATATGGGAAAATGAATAAAAACTACAAATTTAAAACTGGTGCTATTTATTCATTGTATCATTTTGGGCATTTTGTAAAACCTCCCTGAGCCTCAGTTTTCTCATCTCCAAAAGGGAGCTGAGAGCGTACCTCCCACAGAGGATGTTTTGCGATTGTGTTCATCAAGTGTGTGGCACAGAGCCTGGCATGAGAGTAAAACCCAATCCCACAGCAGTAATTGTCATGTGAGGTATCAGTTCCCAGTTTAACTGATTGGTATAGATTGAATCAAAGAACAGGCCTGGTGTAGTGGCTCACGCCTGTAATCCCAGCATTTTGGGAGGCTGAGGCAGGTGGATCACCTGAGGTCAGAAGTTTAAGATCAGCCTGGCTAACATGGTGAAACCCCGTCTCTACTAAAAATACTAAAATTAGCCGGCTGTGGTGGTGGGCGCCTGTAATCCCAGCTACTCGGGAAGCTGAGGCGGGAGTATCGCTGGAACCCAGCAGGCAGAGGTTGCAGTGAGCCAAGATTGTGCCACTGCACTCCAGTATGGGCAACAGAGCAAGACTCCATCTCAAAAACAATAACAACAACAACAACAAAAAACAAGTTTGATGTGGTAGGGATGAAGGTGGAGGGCAGGGAGCTACTCATTTGGAAGTCCTGATTTTGTGATTATGTTTGCCCCTAATTGGCTGTGTGACTTTGGCAATTCTTCCCATCTCTGGGCTTTTGTCTCTCCAAATGTAGAAGAGAAATGGAGACTCAATGATCAACACTACTTCCCATTACATGTCTAAAAGATAATACCTCAATTCCCTTCGAAATCACACTGTGAATGTTTTAACAATCCTAAATATTCTACTGGATAAATGCTGCAACCTCTTTCTAATGTCCCGTAACTCCCTGAGCTTTACTGACCTATGAAGTTTTCATTCTTGCTTCTTAAAAACAACAAGGTCCCTCCTCCTCTGTTGACCACGGAACAATTCTTGGTTGTGTCAGTTGTTTACAAAAACATCATTTTTTAGCCGGGAGCAGTAGCTCACACCGGTAATCAGCACTTTAGGAGGCTGAGGCAGGTGGATTGCTTGAGCCCAGGAGTTTGAGAACAGGCCTGGACTACATGGCAAAACCCCATCTCTACTAAAAATACAAAAATTAGCCAAGCCTGGTACTGTGCATCTATAGTCCCAGCCTCTTTGGAGGCTGAGGTGGGAGGATTGCTTGAGCCCAGGAGGCAAGGGCTGCAGTGAGCTGAGATTACACCACTGCACTCCAGCCTGGGTGACAGAGCAAGACTCTGTCTCAATAAATAAATAAATAAATAAATAAATAAATAAATAAATAAAGTCATTTTTAAAATTAGGAATTAGAATGTGGTGGTCATCAGTTCATGGCTGGCAGAAACACCTCTTGCTCTTTGCAATTTAGTTCTTGTAATGGACAAGCCTTATTTCAAATGCTGCCTCCTTGGTATTCTTCTGTTACAGTGGAACAATGGAAATGGGGGCTGGATCAGATGCTCTCTAAAGATGGTCTGAGCTCTAAAAGTTTTCTTCCTGGACAGCAGCAGTTTCCCTGGATGGAGGACCTTTTTCCTGAGCACGTGGCTCTGTCTCAGAAGCAGCTCCTCTCCCTGGTTCCCCCAGTAGAACTTCCAGGCTCAGATGAGTAAGGCCAGCTGGCTTTGCTCTACGTAGAGGCTCTAAATAATTTTAGTGGCTTAAAAGCAGAAGAGTGGTTCTCCAGCTCCAGTAAGAGGCAGAATTAACAGGGAATAACTTAAAGGGAACAGCATGAAAGAGGCCAATAAAAAGATATAAATAAAATGAAGAATGGGAGCAACCAACTTTCAGGGTCTCTCAAAAAAAAAATCTTAGGTCAGGATCCCACCTGTCTACTGCAAGCTCCCTTCTTCTTGCTCACAATGCCTTCTTGCCTTCATAGTATAAAGAAAAATGCTTTACCATGATTTAGGTATTATGCTAAGCTCTTGACCACATATGCATCATTTTACCCTCAGCTAGAATGTTGTCTCCATGAGGGCTGGGGGATTTTGTTTGGTTTGTTCACTGTTTCATCCCATTTTCTAGAACAATACGAGGACCCTTGTATGTGTTCACTGAGTATTTGGTGAAATGATGGATGATGACTTGCTGAGGTCACTATGATTACTAACTCCATTTTACAGATGAATACACTGAAGCTCCTAGAGGTTAAGTTACCTGCTCAAGATAATGTAGCTAGTAGGAGCAAAGCCAGGATCCAAGTCTATCTGATCTTAAAGCCTGCTTTATTTTAGAATATGTGCTCACAGGAAATACTCATCTGTTTTAGTCCATTCTGACACTGTTACAAATAAATACCTGAGACTGAGTAATCTATAAAGAAAAGAAGTTGAACTGGCTCACAGTTCTGCAGGCTGTACAGGAAGTATGGCTGCATTTGCTTCTGGGGAGGCCTCAGGGAGCTTCTACTCATGGATGAAGGCAAAGTGGGAGCATATATTTGACAGGGTAGGAGCAGGACCATGATAGAGATGGGGGAGGCACCACACAGTTTTAAACAACCAGATCTCACAAGAATTCACTATCATGATGACAGCATCAAGGGGATGCTCTTAAACCATGAGAAACAGCCTCCAGAATCCAACCTTCCAGCGGGCCTGCACAAGTCTGCACAAGTCTGTTCTCACACTGCTATAAGGAACTACCTGGCCAGGTGTGGTGGCTCACGCCTGTAATCCCAGCACTTTGGGAGGCTGAGGCAGGCGGATCACGAGGTCAGGAGATCGAGACCATCCTGGCTAACACAGTGAAACCCCATCTCTACTAAAAATACAAAAAATTAGCTGGGCGTGGTGGCAGACGCCTGTAGTCCCAGCTACTTGGGAGGCTGAGGCAGGAGAATGGCATGAACCCAGGAGGTGGAGCTTGCAGTGAGCCAAGATTGGGCCACTGCACTCTAGCCTGGGCAACAGAGCGAGACTCTGTCTCAAAAACAAAACAAAACAAAAACAAAAACAAAAAACAACTCCCCAAGACTGGGTAATTTATAAACAAAAGAGGTTTAATTGACTTACAGTTCTGCATGGCTGGAGAGGCCTCAGCAAACTTACAATCGTGTCGGAAGGGGAAGCAGGCACCTTCTTCACAAGGTGTCAGAAAAGACATAGTGAGAAAAGGAGAACTTGCCAAACACTTATCAGATCTTATGAGAACTCACTCACCATTATGAGAACAGCATGGGGGAAACCACCCCCGTTATCCAATAACCTTCCACCGGGTCCCTCCCTTGACACATAGGGATTATGGAAATTAAAATTCAAGATGAGATTCGGGTGGGGACACAGCCAAACCATATTAGGGCCCCACCTCCAGCACTGGATATTACAACTGAACAGAAGATTTGGGTGGTAAAGCAAATCCAAACCATATCACCATCTCTCTACTTCTTTATTCACATCTCCTTCCTCTCTCATAGAAGTTTCTCTGGCCTAGAACCTCTTCCTTCCGGAAGTCTTTCCTTACTGCTTCCTTTGAAGGTAGGACTCCTCTTGGAACGACATAACTACAACCCTCCTATCCATTACTAAGTCAAAAGCTATCTTCCCCAGGAAGGGTACTTGTTTTCTTCCCTAAGCTCTGCCTGAATACTTTATACCTTGAATTATTATTGTTCATAAACATGTGTACCCATAACAAATTATAAGCTTTTCAAGGCAGGCCCTGTGTTTGGTTATGATTAATTTTATATATTGCTACAATGTCTGATTCATAATAAGTTTTTAATCATTTTTTTAATGATGGTTCATGTAAGCCTTGGAATCATAGCTTCAGGGGGGAAATTTAGGTGTTCCTATCAAAATATCAAATATTTTTACATTTTAACATATAATTCCATTTGAAGATACTTAAAAATACTCAAACCTAATCACAAAAATGCATGCACATGTCTCTGTATCGTTGCATTGTTTGTAATAGTAAAAACATGCGATAATGTAAAAGTCCATTATTGGCTGGTGGTGAAATGAATCATGATACATCTGTGCTATGGAATATTAATGAGCTGTGAAAAAGAATATTGTAGATCTGGATGGATTGATATGGAGACATCTTTAAAACTTTGTATTAGTAGAAAAAGCAAGTTTCAAAAAAACACTCAGTGTGATCCCAATTGGGTTAAAATTTACCTATGTAAATTCATGTCAACAGTTCTGGGGGCAAGCATATCAAACTGCTAAGAAATATGTACTTTGGGATGGGCTGGAAGTTTGGAGAATGAAAGAGATTTCTGCCTTTTTACAACAAAAATGCTTCTTAAAAAATGGTGGCTTAAAACAATAGATTCACAGGACATGAAGATTGGAAGGGACCTTATGGGGCAGAGGTGGTGCAGAACCTGCCACAGGCAGTGTTAGATTCTTTGCATGTATTTCTCACCTACACTTCATAACAAACTCTAAGAGGTAAGGTTCAACAATGCCACTTTACAAATAAGGACATTAAGATTCAGACTCAAACAAAGCTTGTCTAATTCTCAACCTTGTCCCCTTCTTTCCAAGGGTATAACAGTAAAATTCTAACCAAAATTTTATTTTGTGTATAGGATTTTGAGACCTGTTCCGACTCAGCCAGAAGTCTAGAAACCCTTCCTGTGCTGTCTCTTCTAATCGCTTCTGACATCTGGAGGTTATCACCACAGCCAGCCAATCTGTTCACTGAAGGACAGAAGCTCTGCATTCTGTTTCTTTGCCCCCAGGTTTGGGTTGATCATGGTACTAGATGCTCCTTAAGCCTACAATGAGATAGTCACTCCTGGAGGGGCCAAGTCAGCTATTACACGGCTTCTCTTGATGCCCTTGTCTTTATAGTTGTCCTGGAAAAACCAGACTTCTGCCTGAGGTAGAGTGGTTCCATTTGAGGTTATGAGAAAAGGTGAGTGAGGAGTAGATAGCTATACAAAACTGTTGTGTGATATGACTCGGTGTTCTTTGATGAGGCTTGGTAGAGATGTATACCAACTTTCCTCAGCTTTTACCCCTGGAGATGGAGATTTCTTTAGGGCCTCAGATGAGTGGTTGTTCTGCATTAGGGTTAGGAAAATCTCAAAAAGAACTAGAGGGTGGAAATCAAGAATTCAACTTGGAATCCTTACATCTCAGACTTGGAAGAAAGCTCAACAGAGGAGACTTAATCCAACTTCTGACCCATGCAAAGGGTCTCTCTGGAGTGTCCACACAGAGCATGCTTTGCTCCAGTGCCAGGGAACTCACCACTTCAGTGTTGAGCAGGTCTTACTAAGAGAAGGCACCTGCTGATGGTTTCTACATCTGCCTCCCCAGAAACCATCTCCCATGTGCTGTGGAGCAGGGTCCTGAGGTGAAGGCTCTGGAAGCTTCTCCTCTTGTTACTGAAAAGGGGTCCCAATCCAGAACCCAAGAGAGGGTTCTTGGATCTTTCACAAGAAAGAATTTAACGTGAATCCATAGAGCAAAGTGAAAGCAAGTTTATTACGAAAGTAAAGGAATAAAAAATAACTACTCCAGGCTAGGCACAGTGGCTCACGCCTGTAATCCCAGCACTTTGGGAGACCAGGAGGATCACCTGAGGTCAGGAGTTCGAAACCAGCCTGGCCAACATGGTGAAATCCTATCTCTACCAAAAATACAAAAAAAAAAATAAAAAATAAATAAATTAGCCAAATGTGGCGGCCTGCTCCTATAATCCCAGCTACTCAGGTGGCTGAGGCAGGAGACTCACTTGAACCCAGGAGGCAGAGATCGTGCCACTGAACTCCAGCCTGGGTGACAGAGCAAGACTCTATCTCAAAAAGAAAAAGAGTGCCTACTCCCTTGGGAGCAGTGGCATGGGCTGCTCAGCTGCTTATACTTATTGTTACTTCTTGATTATATGCTAAACAAAGAGTAGGTCATTCATGAGTTTTCCAGGAAAAGGGCAGGCAATTCCTGGAACTGAGGGTTCATCCCCTTTTTAGACCATATAAGGTACTTTCTGACGTTACCATGGCATTTGTAAACAGTCATGGTGCTGGTGGGAGTGCCTCTTAGGATGCTAATTCATTATAATTAGCATATAATGAGCAGTGAGGACCACCAGAGGTCACTTTTGTGGCCATCTTTGTTTTGGTGGAATTTGGCTAGCTTCTGTACTGCAACTTCTTTTATCAGCAAGGTCTTTATCAGCAAGGTCTTTATGTATCTTGTGCCCACCTCCTGTCTCTTCCTGTGACTAAGAATACCTTAAACTCCTGGGAATGCAGCCCAATAGGACTCAGCCTTATTTTACCTAGCCCCTACTCAAGATGAAGTCACTCTGGTTCAAATCTTCTAACACTCTGACTAGCATACGACTGCCAAACAAGTTACTTTTGCCACTTAGGAGATCTGAGCTGAGAGAACCCTTAGAATCAAATCCCTCATTTTACAGATGGGAAAAATGAGGTCCAGAGAGCCAATATTTTATTAATATCTAAGTCTCTTGGCCCTCAGTTCAATACTAAAAATACAACCATATTTGCTTATATAAAAAAAATCATTTCCTCTCTCACAGTTAACAACATATCAGATATTTTAGTACATTCTGCTCAGAGCTACAGCCCCTGCTTAGTCATTACCACCACCACCACTACCATCATCATATTAATAATTATTCACAGTCTCCTACCTGCTAGGCATTCTATTAAGTGTTTTACATGGAATGAAACCTCTTGAGAACCTTATGAGGAGGAGTGAGGAGTCTCCCAGTTAGAGAAGGAATGCCCACCTATCATGACGTTCATCTTTCAAGTAGCTTTGTAATGGGGCAGAAGATGAGTTTCTTCCTGCTAGATTTCATCATCTGGGACTTGTAGTCTCAGAACAACAGACAAGTCAGGCTCCTTTTCCAGTGCCGGGAAGGACATGCAGATGTATGTGTGTACACACATACTCACATGTACTCATGCAAGCTCTCTGCTACACAGATACAATAAAGGAAGCTCGGGACTGGCTCCGGAAGCTGCTCTCTTATTAGGCATTATCTGCAGTTCCCGAGTACTTCTTCCAGTCTCTCAGACAAATCTAAATAGAAACCCTGCTGCTCCTATTTGTCTATGTGTGGGGGGTGGGGGGGATGAACATATTGTAGGCCATGATTAATAATTTAAAAAATTATTAAGAAAGATCAAGCTTCCTGATGTTCAGCTTAGACCATATGTACCTCACCTTCCCTGAAACATCCCTGTTCTGCCCCCTATATGCTAGGAGATACACAACACACAAACACACACACACACACACATACACACACATGCACATATGCACACAGGGATGCTCACACATTTAAAAACATCCAGTGTTCCTTCACTGCCTGTAGGGTAAAGCTGAAACACTGTAGCCTGAACATATGACCCTTTATGATTTAAATCACATCCTTTCCTCTGAAACTTTCTTCCTCCGTTCATTATCATGCTCCATCCAAACTGGTCTACTGTGCATGCCATCTCATCCTGGCCTCCCAGGAAGCTCTTTCTTAGGTGGTACCCCTGTTTGTAATGTCATTCCCTGTATGATCACCAAGACCAAGTTCAAATACTACAGTGTCTAAGAAACCATCAATGATGTCTCCAAGCTTCCTGCTGTAAATGACCTCTCTCTCATCAGAGCTCTTAAAACCGTTTTCAAAACTGCTTCAAAAACATATTGATCTCAACAATTTATGCAGATCCCTTAATTGTTGCCACACCCCTGCCATTGCAAGTTAGAGCTTTCTTTTTGGTGCATAGATCTCTTTGGTGCTATATCTTCTACAGCCTTGCCAGCTTCATCTGTTCTTGTAGAAACTTCTCTGTTCTTTCCTCCTTCTTTTTGGTCCCTGCTTTCATGTTACCGAGTTCCATTTCAACCTCTTTCCCTTGATAAAACACATGTATATAATTTTGGCATTGCTATTGTTTTTCATTGGAGTTACCAGAGATGTTTGACCAATGCTCATAATAATACGTCTAGCCATGCTGATAACAATTTAAATATGGCATTTAATTACTCAGCTCCAGACACTATCTTATGGACCTTATGTACTTTGCTTCATTTAAGTCTTTTCCAGAATCGTGAGCAGGTAACTCTTTTAAAACTCCTATTTTACAGATGAGAAAACTGATACTCAAATAAGTTAACTCAAAGGTCATCCACAGAGTGACACAGTTGAGATTTGAACTCATGTGTAGCTGACTCCAAAACCCAAGTTCTTAATCACTTTATCAGAAAATGACCAAGAGGCATTTAATTAGCTGCATGCAATTAAATATATATGAGGGAGAGGGCCATCAGGAGAATATTTAGAAATAAAAACAAAACAGGATGTATAAAAACAAAGATAAAAGCAAGAACAGTTGAACAGAGTCTGAGAACAATGATTCATGGTTTACAAGTTTTAGTAAAACTAATTAGCTGGAATATAGCAAAGAAGTCAGCTGAGACATCTATCCTTGAGAAGGCTGAGGAGGAGTACCAAAGAAACCCATTTTCATTGTAGATTACAGAAAATATTGAACGTTTCACTGAGGAATGTATGTGAAAGGGTATCTCTGTCTCCTTCTATCCGTACCTCTGCTTTTATTGGGGTGGTCTCCACCACCTCCCTCATTAGAACCTCTCCCTAGGGTGGCATGACTTCTTATCTCCCAAAAGACTGGTTTCTACTGTTAAAGGAGATCATGCATGTGGAGTCCTTAGCAGGTGAGACAGTCACATGGCCATCCTAAAATAAATGTAGAGCTATGATAAACTTTACAACCACGGGGTGTCTTGTTTTCATATATTTATCATTACTAACAGGAAGCTGGTGGGTTTTGCTTTCCTGGCTTTTGCTGGTGTTCAGATTCCTTCTTTAACCAGCTCTGATAACTCCCTTTCGTAACAGCACACGCATAAGTGTTCATACAATTCACTGCTTTGGATTGATTGGCTCCATCTATGAGAATTGTCTTGGCCACAGTGAATGGATTACAGTTACAACAGAAGTCTGTACTAGGTGGTTCTCCTTTTGACACTTGCGGACTCCCAGGGAATGGTGGCTGGACTCTATTAGGCTCTAAACTCTCTTGTGCCTGAGTGCCAGCTCCCTCTCTAAACATAAGCATCTTGGGGCTGGAGGTGGGGGGATCTTTTCTGATGCATCTTTCTTTCCCATGTAATGCCTACCCCAGGATCATACTTACAGAAGTGTTCTTGGAATATGTGAGTAAGTGACTGAAAACTCCATTGTACTGCCCTGTTGCTGCATAAAACCGGTTGCCAATGCTGACAGCTCCCTGTGGTGTTTTTCTTCCCTTTGGGAAATCACACCAATTTAGCTTTGGCTACTCTTCTCTCTGCATACCCTTTCATGTGTGTGCAGCAACCCACAGTATCTCCTCCTTGCTTTCAACTTGCTAGAGACCAGCCTTTCTCAGCTTCCCTCCCTGTTGCTATCCCTGGTCTCCTAACTGCCTCCCTCTTCCAAATTTTGCAAAAACAATGACCATTTACTGAATACCTACTACCTGGCAGATGCCATATGTGAAAAACCTTTCTGGATCCTCATAACAGCCCCCAGGGTAGGTCTACCAGCATCTATTTCACACATGAGAAAACTGAGGCACAGAGAAGGGACTTTGGAAGCCTCAGAGAAATAGCTAAATTGCCGATCAGCTGTGACTGAAACCAAAGTCCAGCAGTTTAACCATTACAGTATAATATATCTTTAAATAGAAACACCAATTACATTTTTCAGATATTCTAAAAAAATTCCACATATAGATTTGAAGACTAATGGGCAGTCATACACCCCTGAGCTCATGTTTACTCAGAAATCTTTGTCATAACAGCTCTTCCTCCTCTAACCTTGTACATACTTCCGGTTTCTGCAGCAGACACTCAAGCCTACCACATGCAAGGGAGATTGCTGGGTACTGCTTTGGAGCAAAGTGTAATATGATATAAATCACATACTTTATGAGTTTACAAAAGAACAGAGAAATGAAGGGAAAGGAAGAAAAGAAAACTATATTAAAAGAGTTGACTATTAGAAAATGCTTAGAGAGGCAAAGACTTGAGGAGGTACAAAGGGATTTGTCAGGTATGGGGCTAAGAAAAAAAAAAAAAAGAAAGAAAAGGATGTTTATCTAGCTGACCTGTAAGTTTTAACACTGTATTGAGTGCATTCATAGCAACAGTGGCCATTTTTAAGCATCTATTTTGTATTATGAGCTTTTTATGCATTTTTCTTTCCTTTTTCTTTTTTTCTTTTTGAGACAGAGTCTTGCTCTGTCGCCCAGGCAGGAGTGCTGTGGTGTGATCTTGGCTCACTGCAAGCTCCACCCCCAGGGTTCACGCCATTCTCCTGTCTCAGCCTCCTGGGTAGCTGGGACTACAGGCACCCACCACCACGCCCGGCTAATTTTTGTATTTTTAGTAGAGACAGGGTTTCACCATGTTAGCCAGGATGGTCTCGATCTCCTGACCTCATGATCCACCTGCCTCAGCCTCCCAAAGTTCTGGGATTACAGATGTGAGCCACCACACCTGGCCTTTATGCATTTTTCATCCCTTCACAAGAAGTGAACAAAATAGGAATTCTGACATCTATTTTACAAAGGAAGACACTGGAAGAACAGAGAGGTGAAAAAATCACCTAAGGGTACAGAGCCATTACATGGCAGAATCAAAATAAGAATCCAGGCCTGTCTTGGCCTGCATTTCTGACATTCCTCACATAGGACTCTTCACCTTCCAGTGGGATCTGACATTTTATCTCCATTTACAGGTAAAGAGGAAGTGGTAGAATGTCAGTGTTGGAAAGGACCTGGGAGCTAGAATGCTTGTTTGGGGGAAACAAAGAAGGTTGTATGCAGATGTGCTGGACCTGGAAGGACTAACAGGATTTAGCACACAGACACTGTGAAAGCATTCTTGAGAGAAAGGTCTTCATGAGCAGAGGAGGAAGTGTGGCAGATGCAGGACGAAAAGAAGAAGCCACTGACCGGTGTGGCGGCACTCTTAGGCTGCTGGAAGCTGACACGGCTGGAATCCCGAGTCAGGCCTAGCTACAATGCTTTCCTTTGGTATAGATTATTTGCTTTGAATCAAGGGTATTGACGTTGCAGAGTCAATTCTGCAGGAAGAGAACCCTAAGGAGAGGCACTGAGACTTTTTTGGGGAGATCCTAAAAAACCCAGTTCACCTGCTCCAACCACTAGGCACATGTGCTCCCGAACATTGACTCTGTGCAGCATCTTGGAGTATTTTGCACATATCTCTCCCAAACCCGGAGAAATAAAGTCCATGGTGCCTTTGGGAAACAAAATAGCACTTGTTCCCCACTATCTCATCTGAACAACCCTTTGCTGACTAATTGAATTACTCTGGCCCACAAACTGATAGACAGCTGCTAAAAATGGTTATTGCATTATTAATTCGCTCCAGCAATTTCACATTAAACCTATACTGTTAATAATTTTTCCCTTCTATTTCTTCCTTCTTAATTAGACTATTTAAAACTTTGAAGGAATAGTCTTCCCATGCTAAATGGAGGCATCGGGCAAATTACATTTTTGATTGAATACTTCTCTGATAGGCCAGCAAATGAGACTGTTGAGTTGTTAATTATTGTCAGAGTTCCACATGACGCCTGCTAATGAGGCAGTCAATCTCAGCTGTCAGTCCCCTGATATTAATGGAGGCTGATGGGATGTACTGGGAAGGATGATTGCTGGAGGTCCAGGGTGTCCAGTTCCCTGGCTGTAAATGCAAGGCCAGTGACTTCCCAATTGCTAAAGCTAATGGGAAACTGTGATGAATGGGGAAGGGGATGGGCAGTGGAACAGAGGTGAGGACAGTCAGGTGAGGAGAGCACCAGGTGGGCACCATTGGGATGGTCCACTTTGTTGTTGCTCAGTAAATACTGCTGGTATTTTTCATCATTGCTGGTAAGGCTGTGTGTCTGCAGTTTCTTGGAAGATGATGGGTACAAGGAGGTGCCTATTGAGCAGTCAGAAGACTTCTTAAGGCCCCTGACCTGGATTCTGAATGACCCAACTCCAGGCTCCAGCTGATGTTTTGAAATTTTGTCCTGATGTAATCATGGTCATGCTGGTGTGGAATGAGAGAGGTGTCAGGTCTCATTCAGCAAGACTGGGAGTGACAAAGACGGGATGACATCCAAGATTGAGTACCCGATAACTCTATATACTTTTTAAGCAGGGTTATGCTATAACTCTATATAGTTCTGAGCAGGGTTATGGTGGTGTGGATTGAGAGAGGTGTCCGATTTCATTCAGCAGGACTCAGGATGACAAAGAGGGGATGGTATCGAAGATTGGGCACTTGAGAACTCTATATTTAGTCTGGGACAAAGCAAAAGCTCAGTAGAAGGGCAGGAAGGGAGAAAAATTGGATTTGACTCAATAAATATTTACCGAGTACTTTGTATGCATGATAAAGACTTAAGTTCTCTGTGCAGACTCCCAAGGCAGACATTTTTTTGGGAATCATCCTTGACCTTTACAGTGTCTACTTCACAACCACCCACTTCCCCCGCCCCTCCATTAGACCGCTTCCTGAGGCTCACGGATCCTCCTTCACCAGCGCTTCGGAAACTCATTATGTTTTCCCTCTCAATTTTTCCTCCTCCAGTCCCAGTCCTTCCCATCAACCTCTGGGTTACTGCTCCCAATCTAATTATTGCTGAATCTACACCCTCCTACCCTCTGCCAAAGCGACCTCTTTGACCTCATCTCCTACTATTCGCCCCAGCTCATGCAGCTCTCCAACGTGCCAGGTACACTCTCCCGCTCTCCTTTGAGCTTTTGTTTCACCATCTCTAGAACAGGGCATCAACCTGCTGTGACATATCTGGCAGGGTTCTGATCAGCACACACCAGCTTCCTTCTCCTTGAGCCTTTATTGCTAAGCCTCATCATTCCAACTGATATTTATACTTTCCTGCCATCTGCCTATCCCTTCGAGCCTATTCATTTTATTATGGTGGAGACACGGGTTGTGGGTGGGGATGGGGAGTCACTGCCCCAGTCACTGCCCCAGAGGGAGACTTCCCTCTCATGGCATGGGGGAAGACATGAAGGCAGATTCCTAACTTGGGAGGGGCATTAGGCAACAAATTATTGAATTCATATGAGTTTTAAGGCAGATTCTTAGGTTTTATTTTGCAACTTTGTGGGAGAATATAGTTCACTACATTGAACAAAAGATTTTAACTTCTGAAGATACAATCTGGCCACTTTGTTAACTGCACATCGATGCCACAGGTGATTGTTGACAGAAGGCAAGGTACTGGACACTGTCTTAGGTGCTAAGATACCATAGGTGTCAAAGCAGGCAGGATCTCTGCCCATCAAGAGCATATATTCTGATTTGGGAAGCAAAAGGCCAACAAGTAAGCAAGTAAATGTTCGATAATACTAAAGCATACAAATATCACATCTCTCGTGTGATTGTGAGGCATGGGAGTGATGGTGGTGTGGGGTTGAGTAATTTCAGGAAAATATTAAGAGGCAGATTTGAGCTGAGATCTTAATGAAGAGACACCCAGGTAAATGAATGTAGGGGTAGAGAGAGTAAGCATCCAGGCAGTGGCAATAGCAATCATGAAGGGCTGGAGAAGAATATGAGCTTGGATAGTTGCAGGGTCAGAAATAATGCTGGTTTGGCTGAACTGTGAGGATGAGGGTGGTAGGGGGAAGGGGTAGTAGTGTGTGAGTTTGAAGAGACAGGACCTTAGAGGCCATGGTAACACACTTGAATATGATGCCAAGGCCAATGGAAAGCTGCTGTGAGTTTAAAGCAGGGGAATGACATGATTGGATGCAGGTGCTTTCTGAAGATTACTATGGAGCATCTCTTATATGTGAAGCCCAGTGCCAGGTGGTGGATGCACAATGATGAAGTAGATACAGTCACCACCTTCTTTGAGTGCCATGTAACAATGGAGACAGACACACAGCCAGGTATCTGATGCAATACAAAGACAAACAGTCTGGTAGTGGACCCTAATGGCTGCTCTTTCCTCCGATAGTAATAGACATTTTCATTGGGTTTTTGGCTTCCACATTTCCCAACCTTCCCCGAAGCTGGGTTTGGCTGTGAGATTACATTGTGGCTAACAGGATATATGTGGAAGTAAGTGATAGCAGCTCCAGGTTTCCTCCTTCAGAGGCAACTGGTTCTACATTCTGCTGCTCTTCCCCCTGCTTCCATCCTACTGCTTCAAATGTGGATGGGAGAGTTACATGCATGTGCCCTGGAGCACGCCACGAGAGCTAGACGTCAGGGATGCAGGAACAGAAAGCTGCAGGAGCCTGGAGTTCTTCATGGAGCACTCCATGCAGAAGCCATTCAGTTCTGCAGGAGCCATTCAGTTCTGCATGGACATAGTAAAGAGCTGCAATTCCAGGCTGGGCATGGTGGCTCACACCTGTACTCCCAGCACTTTGAGAGGCCACGACGGGTGGATCACTTGAGGTAAGGAGTTCGAGACCAGCCTGGTCAACATGGTGAAAACCTATCTCTACTAAAAATCCAAAAATTAGCCAGGTGTGGTGGCACGTGCCTATAATCCCAGCTACTCAAAGGCTGAGGCAGGAGAATTGCTTGAAACCAGGAGGCGGAGGTTTTAGTGAGCCAAGATTGAGCCACTGCACTCCAGTCTGGGTGACAGAGCAAGACTCCATCTCAAAAAAAAAGAGCTACAATTCCAGTCCTGGGTTGTTACTTCTGTACTTTTACCCAAAAGACAAATCTCCATCTCATGTTGAAGCAGGCTCTATTTTGGGTCTATGCTATTGTAGACTAATTTAACCCTAAGAGTTAGCTGTGCTAATAAAATGTTGGCAGGGGAGGGATTTTTTATGGACATTCAAACAAATCGAGCGCCCCTCCTGGATTCTTCTCATTACCTGCTCTCCGTACCTCCCAACTCAATGCTGCAAAATTGGTTGAGACTGGCTTTCGCTGAGAACTCTGGATGGTGATGTTGTTTGTTTTCTTGTCTTCCCTCTGGTCTCCTTCAAGCAGACAGAAGGGGAGCTGGAGCGAAGGTGAGTATGAGGCAGTCCCTTCCTGCAGAGAAGTCTGGAGATTCTGCCTCATGTTTATGAGAAAGGCAAGCCAAAACAAGTTTGGATGGGAAACAAGAGCACTTAAGCAATTAAACCATAGCATTCATTTCACAAGAGGGGGAAAAGATGGAGAGGAAAACAGAATCTAACAAAACGGAGATGGCAACCCCTTTGAAGCTACTACTTATTGGCAAGGATTGTTCCTGAATTTTATTACGTAAAAAAAAAAGGCAATGAAAATTCAGCATTTACTAAAATGCTACCATTTAAATGGAATAGGAAGAACATACCAATTATGCTGGAACCCACATGAGTCTGTACAGGATGCTACACCAGGCAAAAACAAAAAACAAAAACAATACTGACAGGATGATGTGGATGGTCTGTCTGACTGTTCTGGATTGCTCTGTCTTCTGGCTAAATAATGTCTTCAGGCAGAGATAACAATAAAAAAAATGTAATAGTGGGTACATGGAGGGCACCACCAATCAGGCAATCTGAATATGGTGGGGCCCTGGAGACCTCAGTTGTGCAAAGTGTTAGTCCTTTTATTTTTCTGGATCAAGGGGAGGTGTGGGGAGTAACAAGCAGAGGGATTGGGGTGATTAGGGCACTTGGGGGCTCAGGCAGCAGCTGTTTAAAAACCAATCCAGATGCAATTCAATATTTTAACAACCACACAGTGTGCTGTTGTGTATTTGCCGAATATCATCAGCTCCATTTCCACAAATGAGAAGCTATTGCTCCAAAGAGGTGCCTTGATGCCTTGGATCAAAAAATCCCCATTTCTTTTCTCAACAGTTGCAGAGGTGCCAATATTCTGCAAATTTTCTTCCAAGCCCCCTAAAGAGCCCAGGAGTCCCCATCAGGAGCAATGCCAGCTGCAGCTAATGCACACAAAACACTTTGCAATTAACAGAGTCAAGAGTGTCATTAAGACAACCTTGTGAGGAAGACAATACTCCCAAGTAAGCCCGGAAGCGTAATGAAGCTAGGCAGGCTAGTATACGCCTAAGTGATGGCCCTATAGCACGACGGCTTTTTTGCTTAGCAAACTATCACAGGAACAGGAAACCAAATACAGCATGTTCTCACTTATAAGTGGGAGCTAAATGATGAGAACACATGGACACATGGGAAAAACACACACTGAGGCCTTTCAGAGAGTGGAAGGTGGGAGGAGGGAAGAGGATCAGGAAAAACAACTAATAGGTACTAGGCTTAATACCTGGGTAATAAAATCTGTGCAACAACCCTCCATGACACAAGTTTACCAATGTAACAAACCTGTACTTGTACCCTTGAACTTAATATAAAAGTTAAACAAAAATGGCTTTTGAATTCATTTAGCTCCACCGGCTGAGGCATGACACAGACAAATGATGGTTGTTCCATGATTTTCTGTTGATGTTTATATATCCTCCTGTCCATATATGGTGGCTGTTGGAGAAGCAGGTTTGGTTGCCCAGAGTCAGGTTGTTATGTGTGTACATCCCAACTCTTTTCCCATTCTAGATGTGCAAACTCAGGGAATGTTCTTAAACTCTCTGAACCTTTATTTTTTTTACCTGTAGAGGTTAGGGGAGTAATATTTGCCCTGCTAGGTTGTTGTTAGGAGTTATGCATTAGGAGTAATTACAAAGGGTGCCAATTAGTGATAATTCCCTTAGCAAATCTTCATGTCGGTGCTGGTTGAATAGACACTTCCAGGTCTAACATTTTAAATGAAATAGATACCAGACTGAATTCCACCAAGTCCATCTCATGGTTTGATCCCACTGTATTCTGGCTTTGGTGTCAGTGATCTTAATCACTGAGCTATGGGGCAAATAACGTCATCACCACCACCACCACCACCACAATCAACACCAACACTACCACCACCACCACCATCACCACTACCACTAAAACCACCACCACTACCACCAACATCACCATCACAACTACCAGCATCACCACCACCACCACTACCATCACCACCACCACCATCAAAACTACCACTAAAACCACCACCACCACCACCACCACTGCCACTACCACTACCATCACCACCACCACCATCATCACCACCACCACAATTATTACCACCACCACCATCATCACTACCACTAAACCACCACCACCACCACCACCATCATCACCACAACCATCACCACCACCACCACCACAACTATCACCATCACCATCACCACCACCACCACCACAGCTATCACCATCACCATCACCACCACTACCAGCACCACCACTATCACCACCACCTCCATCACTACCACCAACACCATCACCACAACCACCACAACTTTCACTATCACCATCACCACCACCACCACCATCATCACCAATACCACCATCACCACCACCACTACCACCATCACCCCCACCACCACCATCACCACTACCACCATCACCACCACCAACATTCCAACCATCACCATAATCAGAATTATAACCACTCCCACCACCACAATCACAACCACCACTACAACCCCAGGTACTGCTAAAACCACATTTATTGTGTACAGATGAGGTGCCAAGCACTTTACATGCATGTTCTCATTGTATTCTCACAACAATCCTATGGGGTAGGTTAAGCAGTTTGCCCAAGGTCACTCCATTAGCAAGTGCTAGAACTTGCACTTGATTTAGGTTCTCTGGTCCCCAAACCCATGCTCTTAGACACTTTATTAGATTGCCGAAACTGCAAAAAGCCCCCAACATGTCACCAGGCACATAACTGACATTTTACAGAGACATTTCTCTCTTCTAGGAATTTTCAAGCGTAAAGTTTGGGTTTCTGACAGCCCTTGAGCACTTTAGTATCAATCTTTTCCCCTTGTCTAATTTGAAGGGTGAATCTGGTGGCTTCAGATAACAAATGAACCTACACACATCTTCACTTCGTTCTCATTTACCAAAACTCTGCCCAAGGCTTGGCACCTTGTTTATGTCTTTGGAAAAGAAAAAAATGATGAGCAAAGGTAAGTGGCAGAGCCCTGTCTAGCTCCTTAGGGGCTGGACAAATTGTTAGATGTGAGAGCACATTGGAGGCATAAGATTCTAGGGCCTTGAATATAAGAAGTGTGAAAGACCCACCATTGTTTGAATTGTATGTGTTGGATTTCTAATTTGGTTTAACTTTTCTAACTGGTTTAACTTTTCTAACTGGTTCCAATTTGGTTTAACTTTTCTAACTGGTAACTCATGGGAGAATCCTGGGCTCAGCCAATGCTAGGACAACAACCTTGATTTCCCCTTCTATCCATCTTTCATACTGAGCTAGAATAATGGTTTTAGAATGGAGGTCCAGTAATTCTTTTTCCTTCTTAAAATGCTTTCATGGTTTCAGACTGCCTTCAGGAGAAAGACAGGACCCCTGAACATAATGTAAGGGGCTCTTCATGGTTAACTCCTGAGCAACCATTCACCCCTCAGCTTCCTTCTCCCACCTCCTTCCTTATTCCCTGTCACCAACCATCACTCTAGTCATCTAGGGCAACCTGCCTGTTCCTGAACATGTTAGATATTACATCCTCTTGGTCTTCCTCTGACTCCCACACTTCCCTCAGATCTCATTTGAGACTTCATTTTCCTCTGGGATAGTTCATATCTGCCTATTCCCTAAACCTTTATTTACTGGCACTATCTTATTATTTCTCTATCAAGACCAGGGACTTGTGTTCTCTACTGCCTAGCCCAGAGTCTGACACATAATGAGTGGGCCCTCCATAAATATCTATTGGTTGAATGAGCATGTCCAAGGATCAAGTTCAAGAACTACATTACTTTTGGGGGAGTGGTTAGAAAGAAATGCCTTTGAGGTTTAGGACAAGAAAAAATTGCAAATGGAATTGAAATTTTAAAAAAAATCAGTAATTGTTCTCTGATTCCTATTTGACCCTAGTACTGTACATAATTGATTTGATAAATATGTGTTAGTTTTTACTGAATTGCCAAGCAAGATGCTGCACTCAGCTGCAAAGATAAATGTGACATCTTGTCTGCCTTCATAAAGTACACTGTCTAACATGAGAGGCAGATACACTGAAACTAAGCTCACAAAATATCTATCAGCTATTTGAAGACATACTGTGTATCAGACCTTTTCATACATAATTTCTAATTTTCTCAGCAACCTCTGAGATAGGCATTGATTCCATTTTTACAGATGAGGAAACAAGCACTCGGAGGTTTAAGTTGGTAACTTTCCTTTGTTCAATCATGCAGTGGAGTGAGAGAAATATGAAATGACAACTTCTTAACACCCATGGTCTTTCTACTATACTACCTTAATTCACACTCTACTGTACTGTAATACACTTGAATACCACTTTGCACATTTGCAATCATTTTTATGCATGCTACCTCATGTCAGTGCCATGAAGCACTGTTTGCAATGTAGAGAAGGATGCTATTACAATCCTCGATTGACAGATGGGAAAACTGAGACTCTGAAAGGCTGGGTCCTATATTAATGCAAATCAGAACAGAATCCTAGTTTCCTGATGGCGGAGACTTTTCCTTGTTACTCTAAAAATACACCCTCCAAATTCATGCACCTCCAATTCCAAATACATAACTCCTTTGGAGCAGTGACATTTCCTCCCCAGGGCGGATCAATGGCACTGCCCTTGAGCTGGCTGCTGGCAGTTCACAGGTCCCCTGAGCCCTCCACAATACCCCCCACCCCCAAGCAGTGCTTATATTAAGTTTGATTTCAGGCCTTTATCCAATTGCTCCCCTCTCAGCTAGATCAAATAGCCCTGGAGATCATGGCCAGCTCTTTGCTCCATCTGAGGACAATGCATTGGCTCAAACCACAGCACATTATCTGGACTTCAATATATTATCACATATTGTTTTCTTCAGGCTGATAACAATTCATTGCTTTAAGTACACAGGGGCATAATTCCAAAGGAGAATTGATCATCTTTCTGAGATAACTTTTGCTATTAAAAAAAGGGAATATTCTCAGGAAGGGATTTCCTTTGCCCTCCTTGTTTCTCTAGGCCTTATTTCCACAATTTAACTCAACAAGCATTTACTTTCTTTACTATGTGCCAAACACTGTGTTAAGATTTGAAAGGATAAAGATAAATATGAATAGGACACTTCCTATTAGGGTACCCATTCTGTTATAAAAAGAAAGATGTGTGAAACAGTAGTACCAATTCAGAAATGCTGTAGAACACAGCAGTAATCAACTCAGGCTTTGCTGGTGGGCCAGTCATGGGTTCAAATCCCGGTTCTGTCACTAGCTAGTACAACTTTGGGCCAGTGACTTAACCTCAGAGTTTCAATTTTCTCATCTGGCATAATGAAGGCAGTCATAGTGCCAACACTGTGACCTTATTTAATGATGAAATAGTAGCTAGCTATTAGTAGTAGTAGTAGCTATAGTAAGATACATGGTAGCTAGCACACAGAAAATACTCAATAAAATAATTGATTTTATAACAATAAAATTATTGTTTTATTATTGAAATAATTTTAACTTCAATAAAATATTTGCTTTTGTTATTTAAAAAAATTATTATCATCATTATTCCAACTCTTCTGACCCTCCACAGAGTCACCCTGGAGGACAGGGATTACATGCTTTTCTTCTTTGTAACTCCCCATACTTCGTGTCTACCAAAGGGCTCATCACACATTTGATTCTCAATAAGATTTTGCTGACTGTATTTTAGACAGATACAGCTAAACAGAAATAAAATCATTTGTGTCATTCTTTTGTATTTTTTTTCCAAATTGAGCAAATCACACACACATACAAATCTTGGGTAGCGAAAACTTACTATGTGTAGGCCTCTTCTGAGTGCTAGAGAGGGAGATGAATACAATACCAACGTGGTCTCATAAAGCTCACAGCTCCAAAGTGAAGGGAAGAAATGAGAAAAACAGCAGCCAGTTTTCACAATGATTTCGATGGAAAAATGATAACAAATACAGTCATGGGCTGCATGATGATGTTTCCATCAACCATGGACCAAATACATGATGGTGGCCCCATAGCATGACAATAGAGCTGAAAAATTCCTCTGGCTTAGTGACACTGTAGCCTTCCTAATGTCCTAGCACAATGCATTACTCATGTGTCTGTGGGGATGTTGGTGTATGCAAACCTACCATACTGTCCGTTGCATAAAAGTATAGCATATACAATGATGTACAGTACATAATACTTGATTATGATAATAAACAACTATGCTACTGGTTTAAGTATTTACTCTATCATACTTTTAATTGTTATTTTTATTATTTTGTAGAGACAGAGGTGTCACTATGTTGCCCAGGCTGGTTTCAAACTCCTGGCCTCAAGCAAGCCTCTCACTTCAGTTTCCCAAAACACAGGGAATACAGTTATCAGTCACCATGCTGGGCCTTTTTATTGTTATTTTAGAGTGTAGTCCTTCTACTTATTAAAATCAGTTAACTGTAAAACAGCCTCAGACAAGTCCTTGTAACTGTAAGACAGCCTCAGACAATACCTCCAGGAGATATTGGAGAAGAAGGCATTGTTATCATAGAAGATGACAGCTCCATGAGTGTTATTGTCCCTGAAGACCTTCCAGTGGGACAAGATATGGAGGTAGAAGACAGTGATATTGATGATCCTGATTCTGTGTGGTCCTAAGCTAATGTGTGTTCATATCTTAGTTTTAATAAAGGAGTTTAAGAAGTGGAAAAAACTTTTAAAAAGCTCATAGAATGAAGATGTAAACACTCATGTACATCCATATGTGTGTTTTAAGCTAAGTGTTATTACAAGTCAAAAAGTTTAGAGAAATAAAACACAGTTAGAGTTTTATGTTTAGGTTTATTACTGAAGAAAGAAAATTTTAAAATAAATTTAGTGTAGCCTAAGTGTACAGTGTTTATAAAGTCTTCAGTAGTGTCCAGTAATGTCCTAGGCCTTCACTTTCGCTCACCACTCACTGACTCACCGAGAACAACTTCCGGAGTTCTTCCGGTGGATGCAGGGCAGCGACAGTATCCTACAGAGGGCTACGTCAGTCTAGCACCCAGGACTCCCCAGGCCAATGACCAAGTCATAAAAACCAGCAGAAAGAATGAGAAGCCACCAACCCGAAAGGAGGTAGGAAGTCCAGGCATCAGAGAAGAGAGATAGATCAGAGAAGAGGACCACCTCTTGCTGGGAGATCAGAACGGTGAGTTCAGTGGAGGTTCAAGGTGAGCTGAGACAGTGGTCAGCTGCAGTTGGAGGAGGGCCCAGGCTTAGCTGAACTTACCAGCACTGAGGTCTGAGGGCCTGAGTGATAATAATCTTATCCCAACTTGCCGCACTGCCCTGGATAGAGGAGAGAATGACATAGCCCTCTGTAGGATACTGACCCTGCCCTGCATCCAGCTTCAAAATGCTTATCGCATCACCATTTGTATTGTAGGAATATGTCCCTGCAATGAAAGTCCTCCCTTTCTCGCACAAGCTGAAGCGCTGATTTTCTTCCGGGCCCACACTTACTCATGGTAAGTGCCCTATACAGGGAGATAATTTTAAAAAGAATATTTTATACTGTATTTCTACTGTCCCTGTTCTATGTTTAGATATGCTCAGATACACAAATACTTACTAATGTTATAATTGCCTACAGTATTCAGTACAGTAACAAGCTTTACAGGTTTGAAGCCTAGGAGCAATAGGCTACATCATACAGCCTTGATATGCGGTAACCTTTACCATCTATGTTTGTGTAAGTACATTCTTTGATGTTTGCACCATGCATTTCTCCAATCACCAACAATGCATTTCTCAGAACACATCCCTTTCGCTGAGTGACACATATCTGCAGAAGACAACTGAGGCTACTTGTTTGAGATCCATTAAGACTTGGTTATGGCATATTGTTTAGCAAGGTACTTAACTCTGCTAGCGTGCTTAGAATTTTCTGGGGAATTATCCTGGGATAATCTGGGATACTTGTGATTCTGGCCTGACTTTTTTTTTTCTTCAAGTCTTTTATTCTGGAATAATTTTAGATTTACAGAAAAGTTGCAAAGATAGTGCAGATAATTTCTGTACACCTTTCACCCAGCTTTCATTCATCTTAAAATGTTACATAACTATCCAGGAAGAACAGATGTCCTAGTTTGAAGGCTGTCAGCAGGAGAATCCCCTCTTACTTAGAGAAGAGTGAGTTGTTTGTTCTTTTCAAGCCTTCAACTGATTGGATGAGACTCTCTACCCCTCACATCATGGAAGACAATCTGCTTTACTCAAGCTACAGAAAAAAAAAAAACTTCACAGAAACACCTAGAATAATGTTTGACCAAATAATTGGGCATCTCCATGGGCCAGTAAAGTTGACATATAAAATTAACCATCACACTCTAGTACATTTATCAAACCTAAGCAATTAATATGGAACCAATACTATGAACAAACTACAGACTTTCTTTGGAGGCTGATGATTGCTTTTTCATTACAACAGCCTTTATGTAGACCAAATGACCTCAGTGTTAGATACCAGAGTTGAGACTGTTGGATCTATACTACCAAAACCAAGCAAGATAGCCATACGACATGAGCAGAGAGATAGGAAGAACATTGGGCCAGCAGACTACTTGAATTATAATCCTGGCTTTGCTACTGAGAGGCCCTGAGTCCTAGATAAGCTAAAAGAAGAAGTCCCTTCAAGCTCTAAAAGTCTATAGAAATTTAAGTGGGAAAGTAAAATACGTGTGTATGTGTGTGCACGCGTGCACACACACACACACATACACACACATACAATGTGGTCCTGCTTCTCTGAGGTCTCTCCTCTATCCAGGGTAGCGCGGCAAGTTGGGATAAGATTATTATCACTCAGGCCCTCAGACCTCAGTGCTGGTAAGTTCAACTAAGCCTGGGCCCTCCTCCAATTGCAGCTGACCGCTGTCTCAGCTCACCTTGAACCTCCACTGAACTCACCGTTCTGGTCTCCCAGCAAGAGGTGGCCCTCTTCTCTGATCTATCTCTCTTCTCTGATGCCTGGACTTCCTACCTCCTTTCGGGTTGGTGGCTTCTCATTCTTTCTGCTGGTTTTTATGACTTGGTCATTGGCCCGGGGAGTCCTGGGTGCTAGACTGACATAGCCCTCTGTAGGATACTGTCGCTGCCCTGCATCCAGCTTCAAAATGCTTATTGCATCACCATTTGTATTTTAGGAATATGTGCCTGCAGTGAAAGTCCTCCCATTCTTGCACAAGCTGAAGCACTGATTTGCTGCTCATGTGCATGTGTGCACACACACACTCAACCTGGCAGGAATGGCCTGTGAGGGCTTCCTTGAGCAGGTGTCCTTTCTGCATATAAGGAAGCTAGCCAGAAACAAGTGGTGTGACATTTAGGGAACATTTCTAGAGGACTTTCAGATGAGGAATATTGAAACAATAAGAGGCCAAGTTCAGCCCAATACAGAGCAAGAACTTCAGGAAACACCAGACAGCCTTAGCCCAGAGGCAGCAATGGCAGAAGAGTGTGCAGCTGAGGCACATGACCTATAATTGCCAAATGCCAACATTAAAGCCTTTATATTCATAACTCTCCTCTTTGTGGTACCATTTCACATCCTCTTCTGGATGGTTGTACACTACAGAAATGTCAGCACATTTCCACTGAGGGGGTGATGCCAGAATTAGAAGTTATTACGTGTTTGAGTTTCTTAACCATATTAAATCTGCACCTACTATATACCAGGTCTTGTTGCCAGTAGTTATGGACTGGGGATAAAAAGATGAATAAGGCATGATTCTAAACATCAAGGAGCTCATAGACTGAAGGGAAGGGGCAAATGGAAAACCATGTAATAAACTGTGTATAAATGCTGGGCTCTAGAGGGGAAGGGGAATGAATGAAGAAACCAGTACTCCTGGTACACCTGTGAGTACAAAGATGTGAGGTTCCTGCACACACTTTCAGCTCAGGCTCAGACTAAAGAGATACAGATACTCATTCCTACTGCTAGTACCTTTCTTTCTTCCCTAACCGATAAGACTGGACCCCAACTAGCCTGCTTACATAAGTATCTACAATTCAACCTGTAATCTAAAAAAGCCAGATTCAAATGTTCTAAAATTAGATATCGGTAATGGTTATACAACCCTGTAAATTTACCCAAGCTCCTTAAAAATGTACATTTAAAATGGGCGACTGTTATTGTAGGTACATTATATCTCCAAAAAAAGTTCTTAAAATAAGGCAGATTCATGTTCTGGATGCATGTAGGATTGTGTAGTTCTGCAGATCAAAATCATCAAGGCTTCCCTAATTTCTCCAACATAAAATCCCTACCTTTGACCTGACATTCAGAACACTGCAAGAAGCAAGCCTTAACTCCAGGCAGTGTCTTGTGCTTTAAATGTGCTGGTCTCCTGCATGGCCAGCATGTTCCATTCCATTGCAATGCATTCTGTTTCTTTCCATTCTATTTTTTTCCATATTATCCCATCCCACAAGATTTTGTTTGCCTCTTTGTTTGTTTTAAGAACTTACTTTAGAAATGCGTTGCTCTATGATGAGTACTAAAAATATAGAGATGAAGAAAACAAAGTTCTGCCCTCCAAGAGTTCACAGGCTCACTTGTTCATTGTGAAGATGGATATGAAAATCAACAATTACAACAATAATAGCCAACATTAATGTAGGGCTTACCATGTGCCAGGTACTGTTCTCAGTGCTTTTATAAATATGTGCTCATCTCATTTTTATAACTACCTTATGGGGAAGTACTATTATTATCTCCATTTTACAAAGAAGAGAACTAAAGCAGAAAATGATTAAGCAAAATGCCCAAGGTCTTAATATGAGTAGGTAGCAGAGCTCAAATTTAAATCTGGGAACCCTGCCTCCTGAATTCATGCTCTTAACCTCCATGTGATGGAGAGATCTATACAAATCAGAGGTATAAAGATTCCCTGAGGAGGTGACATCTTAGTTAGTTTTGAGAGAGGAGATGATGATAAGTCATGTGCCATACAGATATGGGAGAGAAGATCAAATTGAAAGCAGATGCAGGCCAGGCACGGTGGCTCATGCCTGTAATCCCAGCACTTTGGGAGGCCGAGGCAGGTGGATTACCTGAGGTCAAAAGTTTGAGACCAGCCTGGCCAACATGGGGAAACCCACCTTTACTAAAAACACAAAATTTGGCGGGGTATGGTGGCTGCATGCCTGTAATCCTAGCTTCTTGGGAGGCTGAGGCAGGATGATTTCTTGAACCCGGGGGATGGATGCTGCAGTGAGCCGCATCCACTGCACCCCAGCCTGGGTGACATAGTAAGACTCTGTCTCAAAAAAAAAAAAAAAAAAAAAAAAAAAAAAAAAAGAAAAGAAAAGAAAAAAACGCACATGCAAAGATATGAATGTACATAGTAGGGTATGTTTGGGAAGTCATAAACAATTTAATGTGGCTGAAATGCAAAAGATAGGGGCAACGCTGGTTGGAGATGAGGCTTGAGCTGTGATGAGGAACTGGATTACATCAGATTGAGGTACTGTATCAGTTAGGATGCGTTGGCCTAAAAGAAGCAGAAAAGCATGACCAAAATTGGCTTAGACCATAAAGATATGAATTGTTGCTTATATCAGAAAGTCCAGAGACAGTAAGAATTTCAGAGTCGGTCAAGTCATCAGCTCAACGGTGTCATCAAGATCTAGCCTTTCCATCTATCCACTCTGGCATGTTCAGTGATGGTTTATATCTCAAAATGTCTCCATTCAAGGTCTCAAGAAGGCAAAATATTTTCAAGATTCCAAGCTAGAGGTGGCAAAGTTCAAAACCAGTAAGCAACTGTAACGGTGTATCCTTCTTAAGAGAAAGGTGAACTTTTCCAAAAGACCTCCTCCTGTCTCACTGCCCAGGACTGAGGATCACATATCAACTCTCACAAATCACTCGGAAGGAAAGTCCCCATATTGGTTAAGCTCTTACAAAGAGATGGTGCTCACCTTTCCCTGAATCACATGTGCAAGTAGTAAATATTTGCACCAAATTCATGTTCTGTGAGTAATGAAATGGGGACTGAGTGTCAGGCCGCCAGTGGGAATAAAACTTAGCCTTTTCCTTAAAGGCTGTGAAGGTAGAGGGTAGGGAAGGTCAGGGCACCAAAGTTAAGACAAGCCCAAACTGATGCTGAGAAGCAATCTTTTATTCATACATTCTTTGCCTTTTAGCACTCTAGCCTACAGTCATGTTTCTTCTTTTCTTTCTTTCCTTTCTCTTTCATTCTCCTTATGATTTTCCCTTTCTTCCTGCCTTCTCCCCTCCCTACCTTCCTTCTTTCCTTCCTTCCTTCCACTTTCCTTCTATTAAATACAAATTTATCAAGTCCCACCTGGTTTATTATTTGGTCAATATTTTTCTTAGTGCTGCTGGAAACACAGTTATGAATAACACACATACAGTTCTGGATGTCCTGTGTTTTGTGTATCAATGAGTCTTTGTTTCCCTTCAACTTACCCCATCCCACCTGTATTAGTCTGTTTTCACACTGCAATAAAGAACTATATGACACTGGGTAATTTATGAAGCAAAGAGGTTTAACTGACTCATGTTTTCACAGAATTAACAGAAAGCATGACTGGGAGGCCTCAGGAAACTTACAATCATGGCAAAAGGCAAAGGGGAAGCAAGGACCTCCTTCACATGGTGGTAGGAGAGAGAGCGAGCACGCGCGTGAAGGAGGAAGTGCCACGCTTACAAATAATCAGATCTCTTGAGAACTCACTCGCTATCACGAGAACAGCAAGACAGAAGTACACACTCATGATTCAGTCACCTCCCAACAGGTCCCTCCCTGACACCTGGGGATTACAATTCGAGATGAGATTTAGATGAGGACATAGAGCCAAATCATGTCACCACCTCTTCCCTCAGAAAGCCTTATATGAACATTCCAGCCCCCAGTGATCTCTCCCTTCTATCAGAGTTTCTACTGTCCCTGAGGCTCCCCACTAATTCTTATGGAGCCTAGTGTGAAAAAATGCAGAGACATCCTATGAAAGATTCTGTGGACATCAAAAGCATCCTGGAACAAGGGCATGCATGTTTATTCCCCTACCCCCAACTTCAACTCCCCTCTCCTTTCACTCTCTTTAAATTCTCTGATAACGATTATTGGTTTTCTGTAGCCAAAGGGCAAATTTAATAAATTCCTTAGCTGTACAACTTTCTCGAAATCTAATAATGATCACTAAGTGTTAGAGCTGAGATAAAGAATGAGGACAATAAAATAGAAACAGGGAAAGAGAAAAATACAATGTGCATGCTGGTGTGTGAGGGGCTGAGGAGGTATCAAGCCTGTCTACTCCAGGAGTGTTGTTCAGTAAGGTCAGGAATTTGAGCCTTTAAGAAAAAGAGGAAGGTCTGATCTCAGGGGCTTGAGGTGGGAAGGATGCAGTGTAGAAAAAGGGTGGGGAGGATGAGAGTAGTAAGTGCTTCAGGATCTCTGTAGACCAAAGGATTAATGTGCCACCTTTATCTTCTAAGGCTTTCCCCATGCCACCCCCAACCTCCATAATGGGAATTGGGACTAGAGGTTTCAACTAGCCTGAGTGATTGGCCACAAGTATACATTTTTGTCAAAAAACAACAAAAACAACAAAACAAAACAAAACAAAACCACCCCAGATTGTCTTTAAATTTCTAGGTAGGAAAAAGCAGGACAGAGTTCTCCAATGTGTATTAAGCCAAAGCAGGTTATAAGGAGAGGAGAGGAATGTTGCCAGGAGATACAGACTAACCCTTGATATTTCTTCAAGCGACACTCTATCTGATGTGTATCTTGGAAGGCAATGGGGACTTGAAAATGGTTTTAGAATTTGACAGTTCCATATTTTATTCCCTGATCCATCACCTGTTGGACATGGGGCATTTGGAAGTCGCTCAACTTCTAAGGAACTTAGCTTCTTACTGAGTGAAATGGGATTCACATTTTCTGTTCATTCTGCCTCTGTGGGCTGTTTTCAAGATAATGAATGTGAACGTCTCATAGAGACATCTGAGTTAGGCTGATGAGGTTGTTATTTCTTCTGGGAAGATGCTTCTTGCTTCCCAAAGGGATTGCATTGCCAATCTCACTGAGTAATTTATGTGTAAATAACTTTGATTTTTCATCTGAATGACTTTCTTTTTCTATTCTCTGTTTCAGCATATCCCAAATCTGTATACTCCCCCCTAAAAGCAAGGGGGAATAAAAGTTACATGCATCTTTTTCTTACTCATGAGGATATGCAGAAGATTTCTTTGGTCCAAATTTAGCTAGCAGAGACACAGACTCATTCTCAAAGCATAAAATTTGGATTCAGGAAGTATTTTTATAGTCTTGGTCAGACCAAAGAATATTTTTCCATGAACCATTGGACAGTAAGTTGCCAACCAGATACCCCATTAATCCAAACACTTTAGCGCTATTTTCTACCAACAAGAGTCTCATATATAACAACAATATAACTATCGAAATCAGGAAATTAACACTGATACATTACTACTGTGGGATCCTCAGGTTCCATTCAAGTTTTGCTAAATGTCCTAATAATGTCCTTTAGGGAAAAGTATTCAGGTCAGAACCATGCATTGTTTTCATAGGTAATGTCTTTTAAAGTCTTTTTAAATTCAGAATATGCTCTCAGTTTTACCTTGTCTTTCATAATCTTGAAGCTTTTGAACAGCAACTGTTTTCAATTTGGGTTTATCTGATGTTTCTTCATAATTAGATTCAGGACTTATGTCTTCAGATGGAATATCACAGAAGTCACGATTCTTTGATAGGGCATTCTATCAGGTGGTCCATGATTTTGATTTGCCCATGAGGGTGATAGTCACTTTGTTCATTCAATTAAGATGTTGTCTGCCAGTTTTCCCTACTATAAAGTAACTCTTTACTCCTCTGTAATTGTGAAGTCCTTTGTGGGAGGTACTTTGAAATTATGTAAATATCTCTTTCCTCATCAGACATTAAGTGTATTCATTTATTAATGCATATTAGTATCGAATGGAGCTTTCTTGTTTACTGACTGGGTTATACTATATTATTATAATTATTTATTTTGATGCTCAACTTGTACCAAATTTGACTAGTGGCAGTGTCCCCAAGCTAACTCCTAGGTCTTTTTACATGTTTCCATACTTCAGACTTGCTTTCTGGAACAACAAGATATTCCTGGTATAACTTTAATGTTCCTTGTTCTAGCTTTGAAGTCAGCCATTTCTCCCAGGAGCCCTGATTCTTTTTAGTAGAAGTGGTACTTAGAGGAAAAATCTGGACACTACATATGCTCATTGCTATCGGGTAATGGAGGGTTGGGGTAAAAGGGTTGCTGTCCTTGAGCCCTTTCAGTAGACAGAGTTTGACTTATATGTGTGAGTGTGTATGTGTATAAGAGACAGAAAAACAGAGACAGAGAGTGAGAGAGAGGAGAGAAATAATTTGGTGGGGTTTTTTTGTTTGTTTGTTTTTGAGAAAGCATCTCACTCTGTCACCCAGGCTGGAGTGCAGTGGCTCAATACCAGCTCATTGCAATCTCCACCTCCCGGTTTGAGTAATTATCCTGCCCTGCCTCAGCCTCCCGAGTGGTTGGGAATACAGGTGCATGCCACCACCCTCGGCTACTTTTGTGTTTTTAGTAGAGACAGAGTTTCACCATGTTGGTCAGGCTGCTCTCGAACTCCAGATCTGGTGATCTGCCCATCTCAGCCTCCCAAAGTGCTGAGATTACAGGCATGAGCCACCATGCCTGGCCTCTTCCTCTTTTTCATAACAGTAATTAGACTAGCACTTGTCAAAATATATCCCAGCAAACTCTTAATACACACTCTGAATAAAAGAGATCCAAGGTCAACCAAGTCTGGCAGATACCAGACTTCTATGAGTTTGAAAATGCTCCTGAGCTTGGTGGCCATCCAAAGAGCTCTAGTATTTAGCACCTTAGTCCCACTTAGAATGATTTGTTGCTTCTAAGTGATATAAACTGATACATTTTTTAAAAATCGAACTCGAACTCTCCACAATGTATTTATCATCACTGTATGAAAATATACTAGAAAAGTACTGACCTCTCTCTCCCTTTCTCTCTCTTATCTTTTCTTTGTTAAATGATGAAATCTCCTTCTCTTCCGGGGCAGGAAGCAAAGAGGATGGGCTGAGACTGTATCAGAACCAGTGTAAGAGGAAGAGCCCAGGGGCAGTTGATGTGAAGGCACTGGTTCTGCCTGATTGAATCTTTGTGGGTTGGAATGGCTTGAGACTGTGATCATGACTTAGGGGTACAAGGTCAGGTTGTGACCAATTCTAGAATTTAATGTCCAAGTAGGCCAGCCTAGGAAAAACGATAATGAAGCCTACCTTTGTAGCTTCTTGGTGAATACACTAAGGGCTGGTTCCAGGGGTTATAGAGCCTTTATTGTTTAGTGGTTGAAGCAACAGTCTTTGGAATCAATTGGATTTGAGTTTGAAACTTTATTCGCCCTATGAGAAGGCTATGTGACTTTAAATATTACTACAATAATCGTACCTATCTACCTATCTCATAATGCCTTTGTGAGGATTAAATAAGGCAACTGCATGAAACACATTTAGACCACTGTCTAGCATATGGACAATGTTCAATAAACAGCAAACCTTTTCTTTTTTCTTATTTTGGTGGTGATTATTATTTCAATATCAGTTATGAGTTTGAATGTTCTCTTACAGAGGTCTATAAAGAATATGCAAGGAAGCCAGGAATGAAAGAGATAGCTCTAGAAGAGGCCAAGCTTTCTCAATCTTGCCAGTATTGGTATTTTGGGCAAAATAATTCTTTCTTGTATTGTTTGTTCTGTGCCTTGTAGGATGTTTAGCAGCATCCATAGCCTCTACCAACTGGATGCCAGTAGTACCCTCCCAGGCAGGGCAACCAACATTGTTTCCAGACATTGCTAAATGTCCCTGGGGGTGGAGGTGGGAAAAATTGTTCCAACTTAAGAACCACTGTGATAAAGGAAGTAATTTTCCAGTGAGCTGAGAAGTGGGTAGAAAATGAAGGAACAGAAATGACAAAAAGAAAGTGGTCAGTTAATAAATTTGCTGCTGAGGGAGGGAAGGAGGGAGAGAGAGAGATATATTAATGGATAATCAGAAGAGAAGATTAAGAGGATTATTGTTATTGTAAATTATTATTCATTTTTAGTAAGAGATACGGTGGGATATGTTTAAATACTGAAAGAACATAGCCAATACTGAAGGAGAAGTTAAAGCTTGTCATGGGAAGTTACAGTTTTCGTTTGGCAAGCATCCCTTCCACCTTATTCTGGTAGCATCAGGAGACTCCCTCCGACCGCCCTTCTCTTTTCCTTTCATTTCCAGAATTATCTCTTTCTCACTCCATATGGCTATAGGGGAAATTAGGTTACAGATATGTAAGTACTCTCCCTCCTGGCCATAGTATATGCCAGATCTGGCCAATCACAGCACCTGATTCCCCTTTGCAGTAAGTGTCCTTGGCTGGGACAAAACAAATCCTTCCTTGGAATTTTATATGACATACAGAGGAAGAGAGATGTTTTCTGTTTCCTTTACATTAAAGATGTAAGAATGTGTCTTTACAGCTCTTGGTGCCCATGCCCTATACCTATGGAAGACACAGAAACAATGTGGTCAAGACAGATGGGAACTGAGATAAGAGAGGAAGGGACAGAGAGAACTAGGCTGTGCGCAGTGGCTCACACCTGTAATCCCAGCACTTTGGGAGGCCGAGGCGGATGGATCACCTGAGGTCTGGAGCTCGAGACCAGCCTGGTCAACATGGAGAAACCCCGTCTCTACTAAAAATACAAAATTATCTGGGCATGGTGGTGCATGCCTGTAATCCCAGCTACTTAGAAGGCTGAGGAAGAACAACTTGAACCTGGGAGGTGAAGGTTGCAGTGAGCTGAGATCACACCATTGCACTCCAGCCTGGGCAACAAGAGTGAAACTATGTCTCAAAAAAAAAAAAAAAAAAAAAAAAAAAAGAGATCTGAGGTTGTAGATACTGCCATGTGTGAGCCCATCTCTCACACAGCATCATCTCTGGTCATGTGAAACAATTGGTTCCCATTTATAGTTAAGTCAGTTAGGTTTGGTTTTGGCACAGACTGTAAATAGAGTCTACAAAAAGGAGAAGGGAAGGTATGATCAGTAGAACAAGGTCCTTCAATAAACTGAAGTGCATGAGATCAGGGTCAGGCAGAGGGATTTGCCTTAGATAGGAAGCAAACTACATTCTAGAGGTGAGTGGGAGAGGGTGGTATGGTATTTGGTGGCAGAAGTTATGGGAGACACCGTGGTTAAGATCAGGAGGGGATCGGTAAGCATGCAATCACTAGCATTTTCTATGATCTCACTTTTCTCTCTTCCACTCAAGAAAACATTCCCCAACACAAGTAGGAGATGCTATTTTACTTATAATGTCATATGTATCGCATTTTTAAAAATCCCTCCAAAAGACAAAATATTTTGAAACTTGAGTAATTAGACTATTTTTATTAGCACTACATTTCTCACAACTTACCTAACCCCATAGTTTCAAATACTAAAAATTAGAATAACTTGAGTAATTTGACTATTTTTGCTGTTACATTTCTTGGGACTTACCCAATAACTCATGTGGTCAAAGCCTGTGGGTTGTGCCACTGTAGTTGAGAGCAACTATATTGATGAAAATCACAATAATATGTAAGCTTTTCATTACTTGGTTATAACTGCATTACTGTATTTGTAACTGCCTTTTAGTTTATTCTTAATGCTAGTGAGCACTTGACATGATTTGAGAGCTGCAGAAAATAGCCCAACCACCACCAGCACGACTTTATGAATAATAATGCATAGGGTATGTCTGACTACTTACTCTAGACCTACCGTAGACATTACTAATCAATTCTGGCATTCGTTCCTATTAGGCTTGCATGCAGCCTCAGAATCCTTCTCAGCCTCATGCTCCAGAGAGTATAAGACTGGCCTCAAAGATGCAATGCATTTGCTTTTGTTGATTGACTTAGAAGCTCTTGAGGTTCGTTCCTGTTCATTTCCTGGTGAAGAAGAAATGGCCTCCAGGATCTGGCAAGAATAAGGGCCCTGGAGCAGCCTTGAGCATCTGGCTCTCTATTTCAGCATTCTTTCTCTCCCTTTAAGAAGAGGTGAATGTGATGAGAGGCACAGGCTGTGAGGCCTCAGGCTTTTATCTCTGGCAATGACATGGGCAGCGTGACATGCAGGGTAATGAATTGCCCTCTTTGCAGAAATGAATAAGTTGTGGTCGGTGATGCAATGATCAATTTGCTCCATCACGTTAAGCTGCCCATTCATCATCCACACCTGCTGTCAGGAGCCCAGGGCCGCTGATATTGGCCTCAAGCCTCTTCCTCAGCTAGCTGAGCAATCGCTGTTGGAGCTGCCTCTAAGCTCAAGGCTGCCTTTGATTACAGCCCCTGAGGAGGGGCCCAATTACTTATTGCTCAGCTACCGGTGACTCTGAAAACAAGGGACATTTGTGCTGACCTGGGCTGTTGAGATGCAGCCTAACAAAATGTGAAAGACCCTCTGACAGGGATCCAGGTGGCCTGTCTTACTGTCCCACAGTGTGACCTTGGGCCAGGCCATGTCATTTCTGTTCCTTAGCTTCTCTATTATAAAAGGAAGGGGTGGAGGAGGCTCCCAGTTCTCCATCTCTGACCCAATACATCTGCAAATGTCTGTTACGGAAAGGACGGTTTGTGATTTTAACTCCCCCACCCACTAAGGCAAATAACAGCATTTATTGGCTGAGATTGTTTGGCAGCAGTGAATCAGTTCATTGGCTTAACTGAAAATAAGGGGTAATTATCACATTTTACTGATGAGGAAACTGAGGCATAACAAGGTTAAGTGGGGTCCCCAAAACCACAAAGAGAGGTTGTGCTATAGTCACAATTTAATCTGTATCTGCTTGACTTCTAAACCCTTGCTTTTTCCACTGCAAATTGTTTTGGCTAGAGAGCAGGCTATTAAGACATTCTAACCAAGCCGATTTCCTGAGAGTTCTGCAGGTACCAGGTGTTGCTGGAGCCCAGTGTCTGCTCAGAGGAAGGCAGAGAGACCCAGAGGAACCCAGAATGAGACACTCATTTTTGCATCCTTCGTTTCCAAGTTAATTTTCTAGCTCCTGGTTAGGACCCGAGTTACATAGACCAGGCAGCTGTCCAACAAGAATGTTGACAGGTTTTCATTGTCCTCCAGGGTAGCTGCCGCCTAAAGAATATTCTATTTTTTTTTTAACAACAACAACAAAATGGGTTCTCTGTATTGAGCGTCTCCTGAGTGCCAAGCCCTGCACTATGTGCTCGACACTTGATCCTTGATGGTTTAAAGCCTGAACAATGTGATCAGGTTAGTTGTTCACATTCTTGGATAGAAAAACTGAAACTCAGAGCAGATAAGAGACTTGTCCAAGGTCACTTAGCTCATCAGTGGCAGAGCTATAGCTCGATCTGTATCCATCAGTCATCTGTCCATCAAGTCCAGTGGAGTAGAAGGGGTCACACTATGGGCTCAGAGGCAGAGAACCTTGTGCTAGTTCACACCCTTGACCTGTCCATGTACATATGCACATGTAAGCTTGGATGGGTTACATAGGGCTTGGTTTTCTTATTTTTTTTTTAAGGGCTTGGTGTTATTTTTAAAATAGCAGAGATTCTAATAACAGCAGCTACCTGTTATTCAACTCTTATTATGAGTTGACATTCAGGTGTTTCATTTCATTTCATTTCTTAAAACAATCCCATGATATAGCATCATTATCCCTATTATATGTGTCCAACAACTGAGACTAGAAAGGGAATATAACTTACTCCAGGCCACAATGTTAGTGAATGGCAGAGCTAGGATTCTCTGACCTGAAAGTCAAAGTTCTCAGCTACTTAGTTATTCAGGAGAAATGTTTCTTAATATTGAATGCACAGATAAATCACCTGGGGATCTTGTTAAAATGCAGATTCTAATTTAGTTTGTCTAGTTTGGGGCCTGATAATCTACATTTCAAATAAGCAAGGGATGCCAATGCTGCTGGTCCAAGGACCACACTTTGAGTAGCAATGCCCTGGAATCTAGATCAAGCTTGGCAAACGTTTTCTGCAAAGAGCCAGATGGTAAATATTTCAGGCTTACTGGGCCATAAGTAACTACTATTACTTTGTTGCAAGTATTCAGCTTTGCTATTACAGCGAGATACCTGTCACTGATAATATGTAAACAAATGGATGTAACTATGTTCCAATAAAACTTTATTTATTAAAAAAACAGGTGATGGGCCAAGTTGGCTCATGGGATATAGTTTGCAAACATCTGAGAGAGTTTTCAGATCATTTAGCTTCCATCAGCCTCATTCATTGTCTTTTCATACCCATCACTCTGAATAGTCTAATGCAGTGGCTCTGAAAGTGTGGTTCATTGATCAGCAGCATGAGCATCCCTTAGGAACTTGTTAGACATTCAAATCTGTAGGCCCCCACCCAGACCTACTAAACCAGAAAACCTGGAGGTAAGCCCAGCAATCTGTAGTTTAACGAGACCTCCCAGTAATGGTTATGTGTGCCAAAGTATAAGAACTGGGAAAGAATTGACATTTCTGAAATGTAGGCAAGACCTCGTGCCTTCCACTTTTGGCAGAATGAGAAGGCACAAGATGACAGGGATAAGGACTCGAAATCTGGTATCAGATAGAGCTGTATTGAAATATTGACTTTTTCTCTGATTAGCTTTGTGACATTGGCCAGGTGGCTGAGGCTCCGGGAACAAACCACAGCTTCTTCCTTTGCAACAACATAAGAATATAAAGTGTTAATGAAGGCTGAGGAGTCAATGAAATGAGTTGATGCCCACAAAGGATTTGGGCCCAGTCCTTGGTTCATAAAAAGTGCTCATGAAATGGAAACCATTGTCCTCAGTATGATGAAGAGAAGTCCTCTAAATAGTCCCAGATGGACTGGTATGAACCGTCAAATGAAGGCAACTGGGGGCTTTTGAATTTGAGAGCAGAAATAGTAAATGAGATCAAATATGTTGTGACTAAACATACTGCATAGCCATTGGCTTAGCTGTTTAAATGGACTAAAATGGACTAAGAGCTAGCAGATCCCATTCACCCTTCTGGGCACTCTAGCGAATGCTTGTCAGTTATTATAGTAAACCTTGATTTCTATCTTCTGAGCAGGGTTCTGGCCCAGAAGATGCACTGTGTGGTTGAGGCCCTGCTAGAAGTGGAAAAATTACCAGCTTTGGACCCATGTAGGCAAAGATTTGAACCTCCTGCTGCACTAGCATCTGACTGTGTGGTCGTACCAAGTTGTTTCACCTTTCTGGGCTTTATTTTCTCTTCTATAAAATAGGGCCAGTGTTAAAAACCTCATGGGGTTGTTGTGAGAGTTACAAATGTTGTCATTTATTTTTATTTTTTCAGTGTACTGTGTACCAGGCACTATTTCTGTGGATATAATGAGCAAGAGAAATAAGCCATCTCTGCTCATGCAGGAGTTTCAGCTTAATTGGAAAACTACACAAGAAACTGCAGTCAACATGCTCTCACGGGGAAGGACAGGAGCCTCTTTCCAGAGAGGTTTGTCCAGAATTTTCCAATATTGGCTGTACAGCAGAATGAACTGAGAACTTTAAAAAATGCCACTGCCTTTAGTACCACTGCAGACCAACTAATCAGAACCCTTTTTTTTACTTTTTGTCTTTTTTTTTGGGCGGGACAGAGTTTCACTCTTGCTGCCCAGGCTGGAGTGCAATGGCATGATCTCGGCTCACCAGAACCTCTGCCTCCCGGGTTCAAGTGATTCTCCTGCCTCAGGTCCCAAGTAGCTGGGATTACAGGCACGCGCCACCACGTCCGATTAATTTTGTATTTTTAGTAGAGATGGGGTCTCTCCATGTTGGTCAGGCTGGTCTCGAACTCCCAACCTCAGGTGATCCACCCGCCTCAGCCTCCCAAAGTGCTGGGATTACAGGCATGAGCCACTGCGCCTAGCCAACTAATCAGAACTCTTGGGGCAGGTCTTTTTCACACACACACATATATATATATTTAACTTTTTATTTAACATAATATCAAGCTTACAGAACAGTTGTAAAATTAAATATAAAATATTGCCACTTCTTTCAGCATTGTACTGGAAGTTTTAGTCATGGAAATTAGGCAAGAAAAATAAACAAAAGACATCCAGATTGAAAAAGCAATAAAACTATCTCCATTCATTCATGACATGATTTTGCATATACAAAACCCCAAGGAACACACACACACACACACACACACACACAATTAGAATTAATAAATAACTTTGGCAAGGTTGCAGGATATGGGGTCAACGTATAAAAGTCAATTGTATTTCTCTACATCAACAATGAACAAACCAAAAATAAAACTGGAAAACCAATTTCATTTACTGTAGCATCAAAAATAATAAAATACTTAGATTTAGAAATACGCTTAACAAAATAAGTGTAAGACTTCTACATTAAGAACTACAAAACAATGCTGAAAGAAATTAAGATCTAAATAGATGGAAAGACATCCTATGTTCATGAGTTGGAAGATCTAATATTGTTAAGATGGCAACAATCCCCACACAGATGTACTGATTCAATACAGTCACTATCAGATTCCCAGTGAATTTTTTTTTTTTTTTGCAGAAATTGAGAAGCTCATTCCAAAATTCATATGAAAATACAAGGAACCTAGATAGTCAAATAATCTTGAAAGTTGCAGGATTCGCACGTCCTAAGTTTTCTTCTGCTTTTTTCCCTGCTACTTTTTCTCAGTCTCTCTCTCTACGAATGCATGTAAATATGTGTGTGTATGTTTTTATATACACATGCATACACACACATACACACACACACTTTTTTCTTTTTCTTAACTGGGAATAAGGTAAAGAAAGACACAATGCTTTTTGTTTTCTTAAATGCTTTGGGGCACATTGCTTCAAAAACTAAGATATTTTATTTTATAACTCTAATATAATTACTGACATCAAGAGGTTTCTATTAATACAGTACTATTACCTAATCTATACATTTCTTCAAGTGTTCCACTAATGTTTTTATAGCAAAAGAAAGTTCCAGCCCATGTGTTACACTCAGTTCTCATGGTCTCTTGGGATCTTTGAATTTGGACAGCTTTCAGCCTGCTTTACTTGTATAGCAAGTAAAGCTCGATGTTCCCAAGGATATAGGTCAGTTATTTTGTATGGTGCCTCTCAATCTGGGTCTGTTTCATGTTTCCTCATGCTTAGATTCAGATTATGTGTTTTTTTGTTTGTTAGTTTTTGAGACAGAGTCTTGCTCTATTTCTCTGTCACCAGGCTGGAGTGCAATGGTGCGATCTCGGCTCACTGCAACCTCCGCCTCCCAGGTTCAAGCGATTCTCCTGCTTCAGCCTCCTGAGTAGCTAGGACTACAGGCATGCACCACCACACCCAGCTGAATTTTTGTATTTTTAGTAGAGACGGGGTTTTACCATGTTGGCCAGGATAGTCTCGATCTCTTGACCTCATGATCCACCTGCCTCGGCCTCCCAAAATGCTGGGATTACAGGTGTGACCCACTGCGTATGGCCTAGATTCAGATTATGTATTCTTGACAAGAACACCACAGACATGATGTGGTGGCTTTCTGAATGCATATCGGGAAGGATGTGATGTTGATTTGTGATGTTAACTTTGGTTAAGGTGGCATTGGCCAGGTTTCCCCACTGTAAGGTTATTATTTTTACTTTGTAATTAGTAGACTACTTATAAGGAGATACTTTGAGGCTATGTGAATATTCTGCTACTCTTCAAATTTTCCACTAGTTCGAGCATGCACCTGTGATTGTTTAAGAGATCATCAGGTTATACGAATGGAGTCACGTTTGAGAACCACTCACTTAAACTAATCTAAAGAGCCAAGATCTGACATCCTGGAAGAAGAGATGTTTAAACTGAGGCCGGAAGGATGAGTAGGAATAGCCCTAGTCACTGGAAATTGGTGGGCATGGCACGGGGAGTAGATGTTCTAGGATCACAACAGTCCTAGAGATAAGCAAACATAAAAGATACCTAGAAATAAGCCAGGTCCAGCTGGCCGGCAGAGAGTATGATGTAGGATGCAGGCAGCAGGTGTAAGCAGGGGGCATGCCAGGAGTTTGGACTTCTTACAAAGGCAAAGAAAGACCATGAAATGGGTTCAACCAAGGAAATGATGTAACAATTTTTGTGCTGAAAAAACTATCCCCTGACTGCCATGTGGGGCCTCAGTTTGAGGGTGGCAAGAGTGAAGGCAGGAAGTGCAGTGAGGAGGTAAGGAGGTGTTAAATGCCTGGAGACAGGAAATGATAATCGACTACAGCAGTAAGATGGGGATCGGCAGATACAGCAGCACTGAGACACAGAAGCACTGTGTGGAGAGGGTGAGTGTGACCACTGGGAGATGGCAGAACATGAGGACAAAAGAGAAAGGGCTTCTACACTGGATGTGTGAGATCAGATAAGGCTTCCTGGAGAAGGTGGTGTATGCCAAACCCTGATGGATGAGTAAAATGTAGCCAGATAAAGAGGCATGTGCTGCTTGTGTTCTAGGCAGAAGGACAAGAGTTATGAGGACCTAAAAGCACTCAAGAAGGCGGGAACCTCCAGAATGGAGCACGAGGATGTGACTGGAGAGAGAAGCAGGGCTGAGTCCTCAAGGGCTATGAGTGTCACACTGAGAAGTGTGGGCTTTATCCTCATAGCAACAGCAAGCAGAGCAATGGAAGGGTCTAAAGCAAGTTTGCAGTTTAGAAGAATCCACTCCAGCAGCTCGTGGAGGATGACCTGAAAGGCAGGGGTTAGGGAGGCAGGAAGAACATCTAAGGAGCCTATCTGCTAAACGTACGGAAGAAATAGCTGCAGGGGGTCCACACGTGCAGATGCTCAACACTGGAAGCTGTCATCATAACTCCCAGCTCAGAAAGGACAGCCAGGCAGACCCATTGCAAGCCTTAATTGGGGTCTTTTCTGTAAACCTTCAGAGAACAGGTTAAAAGTTGAAGAAAACACCTTCCCATGCAGAAACAACCTGTTGGCTGGGGATGGGGAGAAGAGAGAAAAAGCAAGGGTCTCGCTCCGGTGCAGAATGAAGACAAATGGGCAGCGAGTTCCGGAGAATACATTGTTTCTCCGGAACAGTTGCCTCTCCATCAGGGCCACGCAAAGGCCTGTCAGGCGCGAGCGGTGCTTTTGTGCGCGTGCAGGCTGCGCTCCCGTTGCCATGGCGATGGGGCCATAAGTCATGTCTGCTGGTGCTGCACAGAGACGCTGTGATTTATGCCTGCCTCACTGGGATTGTAAACTTTTTTTTAATGTTCAAAATCCGTCACAGCCAGGGAGGGCAAGGTGTCTCTGGCTCACTTTGGAGGAGGGGAGGTGTTATCAGACCTTGCCTGACACTCTGCCAGTGATGCTCCTCCTAGTCCCGCAGCTGGGGTCGCTGGACCATCTAAGCCAGGTTCTGCAGAACTCCCTTTTGACCCCAGCCGAAGGGTTTCAAAAACCTGAGGTTGATGCTCATTGCTGAGGCCAGGCTACTACCTCAGGAGTATCCTGTATTCAATTCTTTGTTTTGCCTCCCCAGGCTTAGACTATGCATGCCAGCTTTTTATGCTTTAATTTGGCTTAATAACCTGTACTATATCCCAGCCTCTTTACAACTGGATTTCTAGTAGGTGCAATGAAAAGAACGTGGGTTTGAAATTATACCTTCTAGGCCTGACTTTTTTTTTTCATCCACTCAATAGGACTAATATAACTTCATCTAAGGCATGTCTTCTCAACTTTAGCCTTTTGCTATTTGGGGGTTGGATAATTCTTTATTTTCGTGGGGTAGAGGGCTGCCCTGGGCATTGTAGGGTGTTTTGCAATATCCCTGACTTCTATCTGCTAGATGCCAATAGCACCCTCCCAGTTGTAACCCCCTAAAAATGTTTCCACCGATTGCCAAATGTCTGCTGGGGGACAAAATCCCCCTCTTTAAAACCCAGTTTAGAGATGAAGGAAGTGAAGATTTCCCTCTTGATCTATTGTATTCTCAGCTTTCACAGGAAACCAAAATTTCCTCCCAAAGACCAGGCCAACCACGCCTTCTAGATGCCATATTTACCCCACTGGACCAGAGACATGCACAGCTGACTCAGCCCCCAGAACTTGTGAAGTCCAGTGTGTGAATCCAGCCAGATCCACGTCATGAATCTCCCCAGGCTGGCCCAATTCAACACAGTTAACTCAACCTGGCTGCACCTAGGAAGAGACTGCAGGGCTGAAAGATGCTATAAGGGGAGGAGAGAGGGAGAGGTGTATTGTGGAGCTATACTGTATGCTCCAGGGGCTCTGCATCTAGAATGCCTTTAAGGTGTGGCATAATTTGCTAGAACTGGCAGGGATGGTCATGCACCCTTCCCCCAAAACCATTCGTTTTTCTCTTATTTCTTCCCCCAACCCAGGCTTCCACCATTTTTTATTTTGGTAAAATACACACAACATAAAATTTACTATCTTAATCACTTTTAAGGTATAGTTTAGTGGTATTAGTGTATTTATATTGGTGGCAGTCATCACCACTGTCTATCTCCAGAAGTCTTTTCATCTTGCAAAATGAAACTCTATACCCATTAAACAATAACTCTCCATTTACCCCTCCCCCAACTCTTGGCAACCACTATTCTACTTTCTAAGATTTTGGCTACTCTAAGTACCTCATATAAGTGGAATCATACAGTGTTTGTCCTTTTGTGCCTGGTTTATTTCACTTAGCATAGTATCCTCAAGATTCATCTATGTTGTAGCATATGTCAGAATGTCCCTTTTTAGGGCTGAATAATATTCTATTAGATAATCTGTTGATGGACAGTTGAGTTGCTTCCATGTTTAGCTATTGTGAAAAACACTGCTATCAGTCTCATATTCTTTTTGGAAGCATCTTTGAGTCTCACTCCAATGACTCAATCATCATGTACTTAATGAACACTTACTGGAAGCAAAACCTTAGGAAGCGCAAGTAGAGTATGCACAAAACAAGAGTCACAATCATTTCTGAAAGACATGAGTTTAAAAATATCCTAATGAAGGATTCCTACAACAGATCAAAATCTGGACTCAATAATTGTAACATAATGACAACAACAGTAGCCAATATATTTATGCTAAATGCATCATGCATCAATTCACTTGATTCTCAATAGCATTTGCACAAGATAGCTAGGGTTATTCCTATATTGCACACATGGAGAATGAGGCAGTGGGAGGTGTTAACTTGTCCACTATTACCCACATAGTGAATGGTAGAGCTGGGATTTGAGGCGGAACATTTAGCACCATAGCCTGTACCACTGATGGGATGCGTTAGGCTAAAGGGTTTCAGCTGGCAGGGCTGCTTCTTCTTCACTACTCTGTCTCACTTACTTTTCTTCCTCTGTCAATTCTAGGAAATGTTGTAGTTCTACTCACCTGGGACTTGTTCTCTTTCTGGAATACCCCAGCATGGGCATCCTATCCACACACTGCCTCCCCAGTGAGGACCCTATGTCTTCTGCAGAGTCAAGGAAATTAAACAGGGAGTTCAGAGGTTGACCAGCCTGACTAAGCCAACAGGAGAGAGACTGGTTCCCTCTGCCCACTCCCAAAATATGTGTGTGTGCTTTGAAAGATACCCCATAGGAACCAAATCCCCCATTTTCTGATGTTTGGTTTAACTTGTATAGCCTCTACGCCATGATGGACTAATCTGGTATTACTTGATGTCTTCAGGAATGCTGGTCCTGAACTTGCTCCTACTTGAATAGTGTTGGAGAGACTGTAGAAATAGACTTCATTTCTTAAAGATTTATGACATTTGTTCACATATTAACGTCCCTGGGAAACCTGCCAGCAAGGAAATCAATGTAGCAACTTCATTTATAATAGGGTTTCTCAAATCTTTTAAATTATGGAATCCTCCTTTTTAATTTTGTTGCATCTACTAACCCCAAAGTACTAGTGTTATTTGGAACCACTGCAAGATAATGTGTGTTGTCATAATATAATACAATAGGCACTGGGATGCAAGAAATTTTGATAGGACTGTTTTGATGGTAGAGTGTTTATAAGTAAGAGGATTGAATGATACTTGGAGATAGTGTAAAGGTGTTTGTTAAGCAATTTAGTAGTAATATCAAAACATCTTCGTGAGCATACCAACAGAGCCACATAAAATTAATGTCATTGCAATTTTCTATGTCCTCTCTCTGAGCCATTTACTGTGCTTAGAACTCGGAATGCAATGACGGTTAAGATTCAATCCATGAACTCCAGAAACACATAGATTACTAGGTGAGGACAGAAAGGGATACTAAACTATAATTGGCTCCAGTGCAATATAATGCAATGCCCTGACCTTTACATCTGGAAAAAATATTTTAGCAGCATGAACATACCAATGAGGTGCCTATGATTCTGGAGGGCACATTCTCAAAAGGAAGCTCAGAGGAAGTGATGCTTCTGTAAGATTGGAATGGATGAAGAGTAGTGTGCTAGGTACACTGGGGACTGTGAGCATTGGGCTATTTTAGGCAGAGGGAGCGTACTGGAAAAGCCAAGGAAAATGGAAAGTGGACAGCATTTTGAGGAAATAGCAACTGGGGACACGGTGGGAGATGAGACCAGAGGGTATGATGGCCAGATTGTGAAGTGCTATTGAATGCCGGCTGAAACAGTATGGATTTTTATTTTGAGGCAGTTGAAGGTGGGGTTCTAAATGGTTTTAAGCAGGAAATAGCCATGGCCCACTTGGTACAGTGGTTGGATTGGGGATGTGCACAGAGTGTGGTGGAGACTGAAAGCAGTGAAACTATGTATGAGGTCCTGAGTCAGAAAGTGTCCATGACGATGGAGAGACATGACCATTTTTGAGTGTATTTTGAAGGTAGGATGAAAGAACTGGGGACTTTCCTCCATGTATTCCTCCAAACTCACTCTCAGCTTATCCTTCTCCTGCCTTGTGCTCAGGAGGCTGACTTTGATGGATGGACTTGATGGGCTCTTATAGTTGGCTTCTCTCTGGGTTCAGCAAATGGCAGCATCAGCAGGAGGTTTGGTAAGAAGTGGTTGGGTACAGCTGGGACATTTGTTTTCCTGGCTCTTTTGCTGCGGAGTCACTATGAGCTGTGTGTATCCCTTGACTAAAGGCCACAGTTCCATGGAATTCACTTTCCATATTTTTGTAACTTCACCCTCACCTTGACCCAGACACTCGCCACAGGGCACTGCAGAGCTCTTGTTGCTTTTCTGGAACTTTCCCTCAATTTTGTGCATAGTCCCCTTTCAAATCTCCCCAAGTCTGAGCATGCCACCTGTTTCTTGCTGGGATCCTCTTTGATATTAGTCTCCTTGTTTGGTGAGAGGGAAAGGAGTTAAACCTAAGGTACAGATAAATTAATTATTCATTGACATATCCAACTCATCTTTCTGACTAGACTGCCCTGGTGTGTGCATGTGTGCATATGTGTCTGTGTGTGAGTGTGTATGTTGTCTACTGGGTGGCTGATGCCTATTGGGCAGAGTGAGATACACTAAGGGAAACATGGTTCTACTCAGCTGCAATGAGTGGGCCTTAAAAGGCAGAATGGTTTCTCATTTTAGCTTATCTTGATCACTGTCCCTGAGCTGCTGTCTGCATAATTGAAAATATGACCTGTTTAGGTGAGACAGAGTGAGGCTTTCCAGGAAACACTGTGAGACCATGGCAGGCAACGAAGCAGGAGGCAATGAGATGTCTATCAGCAGAAGGTAGATTCCATCACTCAGGACTGTCCATGCAATGGCAGAGGATAGAAAATATGCATCAGAAGGTCCCTTCCAGTCTGTGAGTTTATAATTGTTTAAACAAGCCTTTGAAACTATAGGACACAATTCAAGGGCCCTATGATGCGGGTAGTTTGTTTACAGCTTAGAGTGCTCCCTTTTAATATAAGTGACAATGATAGTGCCAGACAGTATCTAGGAAGCACCTACATGGACGCCTTTACTTTGCTACGAGCCAGAAATTTATTTCAGGAAATGTATTGGCACCAAGATAAGATTATCCAAATATATCCTCTGAGATAGCATAGATGGATGGAAACTTGTGGATAAGACAGTTCCATTTCAAATTCATCCTCGGCATCTCCATTCACATGACTGTCCTTTCTCTCATGTCTCAGCAACAAAAGTTATCTCTTCATTTTGTAGGGGAACACAGTGAGGTCATGACATAGGAAATAGGGAGGACTTCTAAATACCATCAAGTTCAGAGATGGCAAACACATGACCTTTCTGTTACAACTCCTCGTCCAACACTGAAGGTGGGCAAATGAGTTCATCTTGACACTTTTCCCAGCTGAGTCTGTTTGTAGTCTCAGAAACCTTCTCAGCATATCTTAGGCAGCTCCTAACCATGTATCTGAGTTGGCATGTAGGCTGGTTAATGGCTGCCATCTTTGATTTAGTGCAACCTGTTAGAGGAATAAAGTTCAAAATCCAGGGAGAATTTTGAAGACATGGGTTGGAATAGATTTGCAGTTCATGGTCCTCTCAATTATTTCCATGACTGTATCTGTACATTGTGACCCTGTCCCCTAATGATAGATGACTAAGCCAGGGTTGGACTTCTAACATGTGACAGACTTCTCTAGGATTTTTCAAAAGGAGACTCAGGGAAGAGAACTATTTCTCCCTGGTGTTAAGAATCACAAACAGCTTGGGGAGTCATGAGTATCACAACCCCTATCATGACAAGATGGGGAGTACGGAAAGAAAGTAGTTATACAATAGAAGAGAATGAAGCCCTCATGGAATGATGCAGAGAGGAAAAACAGAATCCTAATATCATCTAACTCCCTCAATCTCCCTCATTCCTGTGGCTGAGCTGATCTCTTGCCCTTCCCATGATGTCATTCCAATACAGTTGTCATTAAGCTAACTTGAATTGGGTCTCTGTCCCCTGAATCCGAAACGATCCTGATGAATACAGAGCAGAAAGGGCTTCCATGCAGGAAGTGAGGGAGGCGCCATGGAATGATGAATGGGTGGATGGATGCGGTCTTCAGGTCAGAAGTCTATGTTCAAATTCCAATCCATCCCTTTACCATCTGTGCTGCCTAAAGCCTTATAATGTCAGCTTCCTCATCTGTGAAATGGGAGATAAAAATAGCTTCAATATCAGAAGATGGCTGTAAGGATCACTTACAGGAAGCTGAGCGGGAGGCCTCTGCCCAAAAATGCTACTGATCGCTGTCTCCAGCTTGGGGTCAGGCTTCAAACACAGGTATCCTGACCCCCAGCCCAGTATACGTGCCAAAAATCATACTTTCAGGTGTCTCTCTCTTTAATCTAAAGATCTGCAGACTCGTCTCAATATCAGAAGTCCCCTTTTAAAAGTGTTTAACTTCTAATGCAGATATAACAACTCGTTTCTCAGTTTCACTGTATCTGCAAAGCTTTCTGTAATTCAACATCAAATATTTATTATTACATTTATTACAGTTTTAATAATTTAGCGTCTCCTGCATGTAAGATAGAAGCTTAGCTAACTGGTTCCCCTTTATCCAGCCTGGGTCACTTCAATATTTATATTCCAAAGTCTCCATTTGAGTTTCACTTAGCAGAGGCTGTCTTGAGCCCTCTATCTGAGCTGACAGTTGGTGCGTGCTACAGTCTCCCCAGTGGCAAAGACTTATAGAAATTTGGTGCTGAACAATGTTTGAAGAGATTTACCAAGCCCAGGCAGGAACTCATCCTAATAGACTTCACTTTTATTATGATTGCTAAACTAAAATGGGGAAAAATATGTATGTCTCTAGGCTCACTGGCTGAATGACAGGCAGTGGGGCTGGAAAGAGTGGAGGGCATAGGGTAGATCCACCTGCGAGGAAGCGTGGGGGCCTTTATAGTAATGTTTCTCAGAGGGGCTTCATTTTCTCTAAAAAAAAAAAAAAAAAAAGGAGCGATGTGGAGGTACCACAAAAATGCTAATGCCCATATTCCATGAACCTAGCTGTGAGTTACCCACAGTCTTTCCCCTTCCCCATTTAATATTTCACCTCCTGCTTGCATAAAAAACACACACACTTAATAGACCAAATGCTCAACAAAGAGTAAGATATAAAGTCCAATGAACCTATTCCTCCATCTTACAGAGAATGCCCCTTCTTCCGCAACAGCCAGAATTTACTGAGCACTCACAAAACATCCTGAGTTGAAATCCTGATTCTGCCACATACTACCCATGTGACCTTGCATGAATGACTTAACATCTTTTTTTTTTTTTTTTTTTTTTTTTTTTTTTTTTGAGATGGAGCCTCGCTCTATTGCCCAGGCTGGAGTGCAGTGGCGCGATCTCAGCTCACTGCAACCTCCGCCCCTCCAGGTTTAAGCAATTCTCTGCCTCAGCCTCCAGAGTAGCTGGGATTACAGGTGTGTGCCACCACGCCCAGCTAATTGTTTTGTATTTTTAGTAGAGACGGGGTTTCACCATCTTGGCCAGGCTGGTCTTGAACTCCTGACCTTGTGATCCACCTGCCTCGGCCTCCCAAAGTTCTGGGATTACAGGCGTGAGCAACCGCGCCTGGCCGAATGACTTAACATCTTTGTGCCTCAGTTTCCTCATCTGTAAGTAACAATAACTACATCATTGAGTTGTCATGAGGAGTCAGAATGAAAACATGTAGAGCACTTAGACATTGACATCAAGCAAGTGATCAATAAATGTTAGTCATTATTATTAATGACTATGGGGCTAAAAGTTTAAATGTGTTATCTCATTCCATTCTCAAAAAAACATTCAAAGATAGAGGGTGTGTTATCTTTCAGATAGGAAACTGAGGTTCAGAATTTACCTTACCCCAAGGTCAGCTAGTGAGTGGTGGAGCTGGGATTTGAGCCTAAGCAGTTTGGCTCCAGTGTCCACGCTATTCACTTTGCCCAATACCTCTTCTGTGTTTCAAGCAGGTAAGTGGGTTCCCTATTAAAGTTCTGTTGCCCTTTGGGAAAGGAACATTTGTGTGAGTAATCCGTGAGAAAAGGAAAAGTTTAGAGGAAGCATGATGGACTTGAGATTCTACCTGAAGAAGCCACCCCTCTATCAACATGCCTACTGAAAAGGAAAGCACACTTCTAGGTTGCCTACAATGCGTGCACACACATGCACACATATACACACACACACTCATTAATGAAAGCTTGCAGAGCTGCAAAGGCAAGAAGTCAATTTCGCTCACTTCCAACAGGAGAGAGGTATCTTGAATATCAAATGATGTAAGACCGGTATCAAGGACCTTCCCCCTAGACTCTGCTGCCTGGATCCTTCGCAAGCCAAGTGCCTCCATGCAATGCATCGAGTGACTAGCCCTGACTCCTGCCTACTCCATGTGTCCTGTGCCCCGACCCTCCCTTCTGCCATCAATGCCCTTGCCATCAATGCACAATGTGATCCAGAGAAAGGAGGCACACATCCCTTCTTTATACTGCTCTGTACCATGAACTACATCTTTTAATCACTGACCACACTGCATCATATGGTTGCTTCCTTAACTGTACCATAATTCTACAATTCCTACTACTTCTAAAACTTCTCATTCATTGAACATCAGTTACATGTAATATACTGTACTAGTAATACTATACACATTATGTCATCCTAATAACCACCGTATGAGAAAAACACACTAATCTCCATCTTCCTGATTCTGACATTGAGGCTCAAAGAGGTGAACAAACTTGGCTCAAGTTAATTCTACACTCTTTCCTACTACTCCTCTTTCTGGTTTTTCTACTTCTAGAGCCTAGCACAATGTTCATTACACAGAGAAGTACCTGGTGTGCATTTGTTGAGGATTGCACCTGGAGATACATGGCCCATGTTTCCAGCATGCACTATATCTGACTAGGGGTGCTGCCTAGTCCCAAGCCAGATTCCAGTATCTGGAGCAGTCACACAGGAACATCTGCTGGGGACCCTACAGCAGTGAGTGAATACACTACCCTCACGTACCCCTAGAGTCATTGCTGACTCTGCTAGTCCAGGTGGTTAACAGCTGAAAAAAGAGAGAGAAGAGGAGAAGAAAGAGCATGCATGTTCTGTCTGCTGTTCTTCTCTCCCATCATCAACTGCCATGCATCCATTGGCACTACACTGCAGCCAAACTGAAATGGAAGTTCCTCCTGGCCAGGCGTGGTGGCTCACGCCTGGAATCCCAGCACTTTGGAAGGCCGAGGTGGGAAGATCACTTGAGGTCAGGAGTTTGAAACCAGCCTGGCAAAGATGGTGAAACCCCATCTCTACTAAAAGTACAACACTGAGCCAGGCATGGTGGTGCACGCCTGTAATCTCAGCTACTGTGGAGGGTGAGGCAGGAGAATAGCTCGAGCTTGGGAAATGGAGGTTGCAGTGAGCTGAGATGGCACCACTGCACTCCAGCCTGGGTGACAGAGTAAGACTGTGTCTCCAAAAAAAAAAAAAGGTCCTTCTTAGGCATGCCACACTTTGCCAGTTCAAGGCCCTGGGCCTTGCCCATGAATAAAACATCTCTGAGTTTTTCTTATTCAACATCTATTTTCTACCTGTCCTGCTTTTTCACTGGGGAACTATCCTACCTGAGATCTCAATTCAGGTGGTTAAGGTGCCCCTCATTCAACCGTGGTTTCAAGGGAAAGTTGGTGACCCAGGTCTGGCTACTTGGAGGGCTTTGTCTCTTGAGAGGTTGATGTGGGATATTGGCAAAGATCCCAAAATAGGCCAAAGAGAGGCATCATAGCTTAGAGATGAGGAACATGGACTCAAGAGTCAGACTCTCAGGATTCAAAACCTGGTTCTATTACTTACTGGCTGTGCGACCTTGGGCAAGGTACATAATGCTCTCTGTGCCTCAGTTTCCCCATGCATTAAATGGAGCTAATAATGAGTGAAGATTAAATGAACTTATTTCAGTAAAGCACTTGGAACAGTGCCACCTAAGCAAGGATGTGAGATTATTGCTGTTCCTCAGTACCAGGACTTCTGCATAAACCACTGGGAAAGGGGGCATCTCATTACTTTGGCAATGCTTAATTGTGGTTGTAAGCCTGGAGAGGTCAGTGACAGTGTGCCTGAAAAAGAAAAACAGAAAAACAGAATGTACCAGAGAAACACAGAGATGAAGGACGAAAAGAAACAGGAATAGTGAGTCCCAACATTTGGGAACATAAAAACCTTACTATGCCAAAAGCCATTGGCACTCTGGACTTTTCAAGCCCTCATATCTTTTGTTTTCTACTTAAGCCAGGTGATTCATTCCTTGTTTTGATATCAAGTGCATTTGTACTCAAACTTTAGTGAGCATTAGAATCACCTGAGGATTTCTTCAACCAGAATTCTGGGCCCACCTCCAAAATACCTAATTTAGCAGGTGTATTATTACATAGATTCTGTGGCTGCTGCAACAAATCACCACAAACTGGGGCGGCTTCAAACAACCAGAAATCTGAAATCAGTATGCCTGGGCAAAAATCAAGGTGTCAGCAAGGTGGTCCTCCCTCTGGAGCATCTGGGGAACAATCTTTTCTTTGCCTCTTTCAGCTTCTGGCGGAAGCTGGCATTCTGTGGCTTATGGTTGCCTCACTCGGTCTCTAACCCCATCTTCAAACTGCCTCTCCACTGTGCATGTCACATCTCACTGTGCTTTTTTCTTCTAAGGGCACTCATTATGGTGTTTCAGACCTGTCCAGATAATTCAGAATAATCAACCTATGATAAGATGCGGCGTAACATCTGCAAAGACCCTTTTTCCAAACAACATAATATTTATAGGTTCTAGGAGTTAGGATCTGATGATACCTTTGGGGATCATTATCAGACTATACTAGATATGAGAATTTACATTTCTAATACATTTCTAGGTCATGCTAATGCTACTGGTCCAGGGAATACACTTTGAAAACCAGTGAGCTAGTGACTTCCTGCTAATACTTCAAAATTTGGCATAGAAGCTGTGAGTCCTTTTTTTCAACCTCCAGGTGGGTTTGACCACCTCTGATTTTGTGTCTTTTCTCTGCCTTGAACTTTCCCTCTATCTTCTTCAACTGTCACAAAGTATGACATTTTTTTGTTTGCAATTTTGACTCATTTAATGCCCTGAAATCTTTGTCTTATTTTTATATCTCTATTACTTAGTTTAAAATATGGTAGGTGTTCAGTAAATTCTCAGTACTTGGAATTGAAAGGCCAAAAGAGCAAGGAGATATTCCTAATTCTATTCAGAACTAAGTCAATGTGAAAACTGTCACCAAGTGAGCCATGCCAGCTTGCACTCTGATATCCCATTATTCTTTCAGCACTGTTCAGGAATTAACAGTATTTCACCATTTCATTTTCATTGAGTTGAGATCACAGAAAAATGACTGAGGGGCTCCAAAACTGGGCTTTGTGGGTGATTATTATTCCAACTATAATAGCTATTCTCATGTTTCTCTTATAAGAAGAACCTGCTCCAGGTGAAATTGTGAAGAAGGCCCAGTACGCAGTAATAAGTGTTGTTTGTCATGCTTCTCCCTCCACAAGCATCTTTTATTCCATCTCTCAAGTTGGTCTCTTGTTTCATGCTCCTTGCTATGTCATGAAACTCCTGAAAGCAGAGGCGGACTGTATTCATCTCTGTATTCCTATGGTAGCTGGCACAGTATCTGGTACACAGGAGGGGTCCAGCTAAGATTTTTCAGAATTAAAATATATCTGTATGCAATTCAGCTAGAGATTTGCTCTTCCACCTTTGTAGCTGGCATCATTAGTGTCTCAAATGCTAAAACTCTCATTCCCAGCAGCTTCCTGCTAGGATAGGCTGGAGAATGGGAGCTGTCCAGGGGAGAGTTTTCTTTTGCCCTTCAACCTCTCACACTTGAAAGCCTTCCCCCTCACCTTAGATTGCACAAAGCCAAAGCTTAGCCACAGTTCTTGATTAATTGGCAAGGTTCTCTCTCTTGAAAATATTTGCCTAATTCCCTCAGTCAGATACATCTTTCTTTTTGAATCCTTTCCAGTCCCCCAGGGCACTCTATGTTTACCACACATGTGACTCTTCATTCATTCTATAACCATGTCCATGTACATAAAGCCACAGACCTAGCCTACTGAACTGGAATTTATAGACTCATTTAAGTCTCCCCCAAAGCCCATGACAAAGTGGTTAATATGAATTCTCAATACTGAGCAACTATTGATTTTAAGATGCACCATAGGTTGTATGTAGCCTTTCAGCAAAAACATGAGAAAGTAATGAAAAGATAAAGAGAACAAAAGTCACTATGTTACAATAATGAGCATGATAACTAACGTTTCTAAAGAGTTCACCACATAGCAAACTCACCGCTTTACATGTAATATATCACTTAATCTTCATCACTCCATATATGCTATGAGATTTTTATTTCCATTATTCTCAAAGAGAAAACACAGCTCCAGAAAAGCTCCTGCAGTAAGCAAGTGATGGAGCTAAGATTTGCCCTCAGGCAATTTGCTTGAGTTCCATAGCTTATGCCCTTGGACAATAAACTTTATGCTTAATCAAAATATAGAATACACAGAGAAAAGTGTGAAGCTCAGTGAATTTTCACAGAGTTAAAACACGCATGTAACCACCAGCCATAACAATCAATCAAACATTATCAGCATCACATAAGCCCACTCATAGTTCCCCATGTCACCACCCAGAAGTAATCCCTATCCTTTCTTCTAACATCATAAATTAGTTTTCTACTATTTAGTAAAACTAGTTTTTTTTGTTTTTATATAAACATATTAATATTATTTTGTGTTTGGTTTCCAAAATTCTGTATTATATTTGTTAGATTCATCCAAGGTGCTATGTATGGTTACTGTGTTCTTTCATATTCATTGTTAAAGATATTCTATTGTGTTATTATTCCATAATTTATTTATCTAATTTTTCGCTGATGAGTATTTGTATTTTTTTTTCTAGCTTTCTAGCAGTACAAATGAGTGCTTCTATTCGTATTTTTGTAAGTCCTACTTGTGGTACACATTTCCATATTTCTGTTATACATACCCTTATGGGTGAAACTGATGGGCTATAGGAGATATAGGAGATATATACCTCCAACTTTAGTAGATACCACTCCACAGGTTTACATAGTGGTCATACTTATTTATATTCTCACTATAAAAATATGAAAGCCACAGTTGTTCCATATCCTTCCTAACATTTGTTATCATTAGTTATTTTAAATGTAGCTGCCTTGGTAAGTCACAGTCTGTACATTTAACTACTAAGTTGTTCTGCCTACTGTAGTGTGAGATCTCATAATTGTCCAAGAATTTATCACAGATTAAAAATCAAAGAATCAACTTGCAATGCACGTTCAAGCTTTCCTTTCCAATCCTACTGTAATGCTTACCTTCCATTTTCCTTTAACTCTGCTTTTCCACGTAGTCTTTCCTCTAATCTCTCTGTTGTGATTCCAGGGCAGTATTATTGGCTATCTATAATTATGATCTATTATTTATTAAATTTCTAACATATCATCTGACTGGAACTTGTTAATTCTCTAAACGCCCATGATATGCTTGCCTGGGCAATGTCACGTCAAACAAGGTTTATTAGTGCAGCTTGGAAAACTGAATCTACATCGTGCAGATTCTCTCAAATGGTGATGATTGCAATCTTTTATCCCCTATTGCAGATCAGGGATTGAAATGTGGCTTCATCTCTTACTAGTGAAGCCATTACCTCTATGCCTCAGGTTTGTTTATTTATTTTTGAATCTGAAAAATGAGCACCACCTGATGGAGCTGATGCAAGAATGTAATAATACTATTGAAGTACTCGACCCTTAGAAAATGATCAATGGATATGAACTATGATTATTATTATTACCTTCTGTGAGGAAGGCACTATTATTATCCCCATTTTGCAGACAAATAAACGAAAACAGAGAATTAAACTTGGCCACCGTGATGACACAGTTCACACTTGGTAGAGATGGAATTCTAAAGCAGCCCTATCCAACTCCAGAGGATGCGTTCCCATCAGCCAGTCTGAGAGCTGTATCATCTGAATCTCCACTGAAATCATGGATGCAATGTCAACAGGACAGAACTCTGAGGAAAGCTAGTCAAGACTTTCTTTTCAGCTGATTTCTAACAAAGTAACTGTGTCTCTTTAAGAATAGTCTTTTAAACCAGATGGTCCTTGCTTTATCTTTAAAATATGTAATGCAGAGAGACCTTAGCACATGCTTTACTAAAACCTCATATACTTTAATTCTATCAAAGATGAAAACAATGGTAAATATCAATGAATCAGTAGGTGAATGTGTATGTGAAGCTATTTTAGTTCCTAGTAATCGCTATTTCATACCCTAAGTGCCATCTCTTTATAAACCTATTCTTTTTAAAACATCCTCTTTTGGGAAATGCTAATAGCCTTAAAAAGCATGATAAGTTCATCCCTCCCAGTGAAAGCTGACAAGGTGAGAGTAAAAACATTGTAAAGTAAGAGAGTTGGGTTCTAGGAGCTTTCTGTCAAGATGCCATAGAAATACTGATAGCATCGTGATTTAGAATGACCCAAGGCAACTATGGAGTTGTTGAAAAACAGTCACTGGTAGTTAGGGGGACCACACGAGCCAATAAGCTGTGTACAAGTCAGTCTTAGACGTAAAACTACTCTATTCTTGGTAACATCAGAATTTCTAGAATGCTTCCCCTAATCAAATTGAGAGAAATAAACCCTCCACTAGAAAGCTCCGGAACAGTGCTAAGATCAGATCTAAGACCACAGACTTAATTAAATCAATAAACATTTAATAGATGTCCAATATGTACTAGGGGCTAGGGATTAAAAAGCTAAATAAGTTATTTTCCTTGACCTTGAGAAGTGCACCATAATGGGGCAGAATGATATGTAAGCATCTAATTAGTACGCAGTAGAGTAAGTCTATAATGAAGTTAGCTACAAGCTGCAGGATAATGTAAAGTGAAATGTAGTCTCCATGCTTTTATAAGTTAAGAACAAAAGATTTAGCCTGGACATTTTTTTTTTTTTTTTGAGATGGAGTCTCACTCTGTTCGCCAGGCTGGAGTGCAGTGGCTCGATCTCAGCTCACTGCAACCTCCGCCTCCCGGGTTCAAGCGATTCTCCAGCCTCATCCTCCCAAGTAGCTGGGATTATAGGCACGCACCATCACATCAGGCTAATTTTTGTATTTTTAGTAGAGACCAGGTTTCACCAAGTTGGCCAGGCTGGTCTAGAACTCCTGACCTCAGGTGATCCACCTGCGTCGGCCTCCCAAAGTGCTGGGATTACAGGTGTGAGCCACCATGCCTGGCCTTTAGCCTGAACATTTAAAATTCATAAATTAGCCCAAAGTACATCCTATGGACTACAACAGAAAGCATCCCATTTTTTAAACTGTTGCCTTTGTGACTCTCCAACATACTGTTAAGTAAAGATAAGATCATTAATGATCCCGTGATGAGCTAGATAATGCATCAGCCTCTCTTATATTTAATATAAATCTAAAAGGAAAGCAATAGTGTTGAAACGTAAGGCATTGAGACACAGTGATGGAGGTCACATCTAAGAGTTCAGGAGCACGGAATATTTGACAGGGTTCTTTACGTCAATTAAACAGCAAGAACACTCCTTAGGAGTTCCTGTGGTACTCCAACAGGGGGACTTCCAAGGTTTTAAGAAGTACTTGTGCAGAGAACTGGAGACGATTCCCTACCTGACATCTGCAGGGTCTTCCGTGACGAGCACGTCGGTCTTGCAGCTGGCCAGGGGGTTGATGGACAGCTCCACCGGCGGAACCACAAAGCTTTTGCTGACAGGAAGCCAGAGGCCTTGGCCCAAGCTGAAAGTAGACCTGCAATGTAAGAGTTTCCATTGGGGAACTCCCTGGGAAGCAGAGAGCAAACAGACAAAAGGGGCCCCTGTTCCCATCCCTTCTAGGGCAATTTCCTAACTCTCCACCCATGTCCCCTGCATTATTTAAGGAATGATGTCGGCCAACTTTCTCCAGAACTGGATGATCATTTCTCAAATCTGTTAAGCATTTAGCTCATGAATTGCTTTGTGTTACTAAGTTCCTTTTCCTGATTTACTAGTGGACTCCGTGAGGATAGGGACCATTGCCGCTCTGATTTTCCAGCAGTCCTGACATACAGCAGGAGTTCCACAAGCGACTGCTATGTCAGCAGGCACAGTCTGGCACAAAGGTTAAGAGCATGGACTTTGAATCAGTTTGAACTAAAATCTGATTTCCAGTTCTGCCACTTAATTTGCTGTATGTCTTTATCTACATGTGTATTGAAGTTTTACACAAGATTTTGTGGAGGTGGTGGGAAGAGGTTCTATGGTTACAGAGTATTTTTAAACCACTGGACTTAATAATCAGTAATGTCTCCTCCAGTTCAAGTATCTGAGTCTATAAGTCTAGCTGCCAGACAAATGGGAATTAGATTCCCATAGCAACCTGGGCCATGATGGTACGTTAGTGCCAGGGAGGGTTGTTTTGTACTCAGTGCAGCTCAGAAGAGCACAGGCTCAATAGTCTAAGGATGCATGACCACATCTTCCTATCAGTCCTTTCTCCATTTCCCAGAATTATGCCCAAACAAGAAAGCCAACTCACCTGAGAATCTTTTCAGGGGCTTGCTCCCCTGTCACCAGATCATAGCCCCTCTCAAGTGTCGTGTAGGGCCAAGGTCTACGGGAAGAAGGAGATGGGAGAGGAGATGACATTAGTCAGAGGCAGGTAGGATTCGCACGTGGCCACTGCTCTAGAGTAGCTTTACAAACAACCACATTCTGCAGAAATAATTATTGGGCAAGACTATTTATATTATAAAAGAATGTCTCCAATTTACAGAAGGATTCAGCACTTTCATAAAGTGTACATGTCCATTTAGGAGTCTGTTTGAAAATGTTATTCTTTTTCTTTGTCAGTCCACTTAAGAAAGTGTTCACTGACTACTTTGTTTGCATGGGTGACTTAAATGTCAGCCTTTGTTCTCTAGAATATTCATCAATCATGTACCTTTAATACTAAAATGTGATTCCATGGGAAAGTAGGATTCACTTCCCATTGGGTTTTGCAGGAACACTACTGTTGCAGAGAAAGAGTCTTCTTTGTGGAGATGCCTGGGGCCTCTAGTAACACAACAGAGGAGGTAAAACTCGATCCTGCACTGTCCCGGACCTAAAGCCCTTTGTCACTCACCCTTCACTCTGTCCCCAGTCACTGCGCACACACAGGTGTCTGTGAACAGGGTCAGGGGCATAGCCTTCATAGCAGCTGCACTCTCCTGTAAGTGAAAAGAAAAACAATTGTTGTGAAGTAGAGTCTCCCCAAATAGGCTTTTCTCTGGTTTGCCTGTTTTCCTAAGACTTATATGAAGTGAGCTGCTTAGTTTTAGAAAAGGCACATGGAAAGAGGGCAATCTGGTCCATTGACCACTGTGGTTAACAGAGTTTACTTCTTTGTTCATTCACTCATTTATTCCTTCAACAAGTCCTGGTCACACTCTGACAGGCGCTCAGCTCAGCAGTGGAGATACAGAGGTCAAAGTTGTAATCCAGCTGCTGAAGGAGCTCACAACTTAAGACAGGGAAACAGGAAGTGATCAGGTGGCTACAAATGGAGGTCATCCTTTCAAATATTAAAATTACGATAAAGTGCATTTACTCTAGAGGCATAATCAGAAAACGGAGTTATCTCTATCTGAATGAAGAGGTCTTCACTTTCCATAAATCCCAAATTAAATGCCACCATCTCCAAGAAACCTTTGATTTCCCCCTTCAGAAAAATCCTGTCTGTAGTCTCCTGGTTTTATTTTGGGTTGTTTTTCATTTTAAAATTGTTTTTCCCCTCCTCCCCTTCCCTCTACTGCCATCTCTTCTCTTGTCCTTTTTTCTCCTCTCCCTCTCTCTTGCCATTCTTTTTCATTTCCTTCCCTTCCATCCATTCGTTCATGAATCCATCCATCCATCCATTATTTTTTTTCAGGCCATGGCTTATGCTTGGTTGCATGAATGCTTGCTAGCATTACACACCGTCTTAAGTACATTCTCTCATTGGCCAAGTTCATTTCAAGTGGCCAGCATATGTCCCATTTCCTAGCATATCTTCAGAGTCCAGAATCCTAGAAGTGATTTCAGAATCTCTCTGTCCTACTCCCAGCTGTTGTCATTTATTCTCTACTGTATACTTAAGGTATAGAATTTCTTTTTCTCTTTTTTTTGAGACTGAGAGTCTCACTCCATCGCCCAGACTGGAGTGCAGTGGCATGATCTTAGCTCACTGAAACCTCCTCCTCCCAGGTTCAAGTGATTCTCCTGTCTCAGCTTTCCAAGTAACTGGGATTACAGGCATGAATCACCATGTCCAGGTAATTTTTGTATTTTAGGTAGAGATGGGGTTTCATCATGTTAGCCAGGCTAGTCTCGAACTCCTGAACTCAAGTGATCTGTCCACCTCAGCCTCCCAAAGTGCTGGGATTACAGGTGTGAGCCACCGTGCCTGGCCTAGAAACATTTTTTGATTTAATGAGTTACTGCTTTTTTCTCTAAGGTGTATTTGTGGGATGCTTAAAGATGGTTTACCAAAAATAGATTCTATTTAAAAATGTGTTTGGGTAATACTACCCCATTCCTTAAAGCCAGTGTAGTGTGATTCTCCATCAGGGTGATACATACACAATTTTCACCAACTTATTTTCCTTTGGGAGCCTTGTTGGTGGAATGACTCACAGGATTATAATTCTACGGAAAACCTCTTGGGAAATGCTGGTAGGAACCGCCCTGGCTTTGCCTACTGCCTAGAATAGGGTTGGTGCTTACCAATATGAGTTGAATGAATAATCAACTACCTGTTATGGCTCTGGTAAACTTCCAGGCTAATGAGGTTGGCTTGTCTTCTTTCTCATCTTCTTGTAATCACATTTTCTCTCTCTCTCTATATGTCTCTCTCTCACAGACACACACACACACACACACACACACACACACACACAGATAAACCTGTCACCCTTGGATCCCACAGTGATCCTGATAGATAGGACCCAAAAGTTTTCACTTCACAGAGATTTTGGGACTATGCAAATTTTATATTTTACTTTTTCTTAAAGGTTTTATTTTTAAATTTTTTAAAATACAAAAACAAGAATAAACACTCAGATATCACATGCCAGAATTTAGGATACTGAAGAAAGTATCAGTTGCCAGATAAACTTATTTTATCCAGGCTTCAGGGGAAAAAAATAATCTCCTGTCATCTTTGTTTCATCTAAAAGGATACTGAGGATGAGTCAAGGTGCCAACAAGCTCATGCTATTTGCAACTACATATTTTGTGAATCAGGATTTTCTCAACTTTATACAACTAAAACACAACATTGTAGTAAATAGAATACTAGGGTAACACGGGTTCTACAACTATCACTCTTAACTCAGGATTTTGAAATGTATGTATTCATCAAGTAAAATTACTGTTCTCTCTGAAGAACTGTAAATGTTATATGTTTGACCTTCTATGAAGCATTCTGAGTGTTTAAAAACACTGTAACTTGTTTTATAGATGACACTGCTGCTTAATCTTTGTATTCCCAGCACCTATTGACAAATAGCCTGCACTCCATGAATGCTGCCTGAACAAAAAATGGTAGTACGAATTCTACCAGAGGTACAAGGAGGAGCTGGTACTATTCCTTCTGAAACTATTCCAATCAATAGAAAAAGAGGGAATCCTCCCTAACTCATTTTATGAGGCCAACATCATCCTGATACCAAAGCCTGGCAGAGACACAACAAAAAAAGAGAATTTTAGACCAATATCCCTGATGAACATCGATGCAAAAATCCTCAATAAAATACTGGCAAACCAGATTCAGCAACACATCAAAAAGCTTATCCACCATGATCAAGTGGGCTTCATCCCTGGGATGCAAGGCTGGTTCAACATTCGCAAATCAATTAACATAATCCAGCATATAAACAGAACCAAAGACAAGAACCACATGATTATCTCAATAGATGCAGAAAAGGCTTTTGACAAAATTCAACAGCCCTTCATGCTAAAAACGCTCAGTAAATTCGGTACTGATGGAACGTACCTCAAAATAATAAGAGCTATTTATGACAATCCCACAGCCAATATCATACTGAATGGGCAAAAACTGGAAAAATTCCCTTTGAAAACTAGCACAAGACAGGGATGCCCTCTCTCACCACTCCTATTCAACATAGTGTTGGAAGTTCTGGCTAGGGCAATCAGGCAAGAGAAAGAAATCAAGGGTATTCAGTTAGGAAAAAAAAAGTCAAATTGTCCCTCTTTGCAGATGACATGATTGTATATTTAGAAAACCCCATTGTCTCAGCCCAAAATCTCCTTAAGCTGATAAGCAACTTCAGCAAAGTCTCAGGATACAAAATTAATGTGCAAAAATCACAAGCATTCTTATACACCAGTAACAGACAAACAGAGAGCCAAATCATGAATGAACTTCCATTCACAATTGCTTCAAAGAGAATAAAATATCTAGGAATCCAACTTACAAGGGATGTAAAGGACCTCTTCAAGGAGAACTACAAACCACTGCTCAGTGAAATAAAAGAGGACACAAACAAATGGAAGAACATACCATGCTCATGGATAGTAAGAATCAATATTGTGAAAATGGCCATACTGCCCAAGGTTATTTATAGATTCAATGCCATCCCCATCAAGCTACCAATGAGTTTCTTCACAGAATTGGAAAAAACTGCTTTAAAGTTCATATGGAACCAAAAAAGAGCCCACATCTCCAAGAGAATCCTAAGTCAAAAGAACAAAGCTGGAGGCATCACGCTACCTGACTTCAAACTATACTACAAGGCTACAGTAACCAAAACAGCATGGTACTGGTACCAAAACAGAGATATAGACCAATGGAACAGAACAGAGTCCTCAGAAATAATACCACACATCTACAGCCATCTGATCTTTGACAAACCTGAGAGAAACAAGAAATGGGGAAAAGATTCCCTATTTAATAAATGGTGCTGGGAAAATTGGCTAGCCATAAGTAGGAAGCTGAAACTGGATCCTTTCCTTACTCCTTATACGAAAATTAATTCAAGATGGATTAGAGACTTAAATGTTAGACCTAATACCATAAAAATCCTAGAGGAAAACCTAGGTAGTACCATTCAGGACATAGGCATGGGCAAAGACTTCATGTCTAAAACACCAAAAGCAATGGCAGCAAAAGCCAAAATTGAAAAATGGGATCTCATTAAACTAAAGAGCTTCTGCACAGCAAAAGAAACTACCATCAGAGTGAACAGGCAACCTACAAAATGGGAGAAAATTTTTGCAATCTACTCATCTGACAAAGGGCTAATATCCAGAACCTACAAAGAACTCAAACAAATTTACAAGAAAAAAACAAACAACCCCATCAAAAAGTGGGCAAAGGATATGAACAGACATTTCTCAAAAGAAGACATTCATACAGCCAACAGACACATGAAAAAATGCTCATCATCACTGGCCATCAGAGAAATGCAAATCAAAACCACAATGAGATACCATCTCACACTAGTTAGAATGGCAATCATTAAAAAGTCAGGAAACAACAGGTGCTGGAGAGGATGTGGAGAAATAGGAACGCTTTTACACTGTTGGTGGGATTGTAAACTAGTTCAACCATTATGGAAAACAGTATGGTGATTCCTCAAGGATCTAGAACTAGATGTACCATATGACCCAGCCATCCCATTACTGGGTATATATCCAAAGGATTATAAATCATGCTGCTATAAAGACACATGCACACGTATGTTTATTGCGGCACTATTCACAATAGCAAAGACTTGGAATCAACCCAAATGTCCATCAGTGACAGACTGGATTAAGAAAATGTGGCACATATACACCATGGAATACTATGCAGCCATAAAAAAGGATGAGTTTGTGTCCTTTGTAGGGACATGGATGCAGCTGGAAACCATCATTCTTAGCAAACTATCACAAGAACAGAAAACCAAACACTGCATGTTCTCACTCGTAGGTGGGAACTGAACAATGAGATCACTTGGACTCGGGAAGGGGAACATCACACACCGGGGCCTATCGTGGGGAGGGGGGAGGGGGGAGGGATTGCATTGGGAGATATACCTCATGTAAATGACGAGTTGATGGGTGCAGCACACCAACATGGCACAAGTATACATATGTAACAAACCTGCACGTTATGCACATGTACCCTAGAACTCAAAGTATAATAATAAAAAAAAAAAAAAAAGAAAGAAAAAAAAAATGGTAGTAAGACAGAGTATGGAGTGAAGAATGGGTCAGAGATAGTATTCAAAATATTCAGAATGAGGTTGTTGAAAGACCCAAGGAGAGACAGAAGACAGGTCCTTTTCCTCTTATCTGCTTACCTGGAAAATAAGGAGGGTTTGCTCACAGGTAAAAATGGTTTCTGTACTCCTCCCCTGCAACGTCATGCCTAGGGTCTTCCACCAAGTGGAAGTGCTGTAAGTATTGCTGCCTAATGAACTGACTGTTGCCAGAGGTAAGGGGAATGGAAGGAAAAGGCTAAGAGCCTTGAATGTGGACGAAAATAATTTACCAAAGGTGGGAGGGGCAGGAGTCACTAATGATGTGTTAAAATGCAACAGTCCCTTCATGAAATATTCACCACTTTAAACACGTCTAATATTAAAGATTAAAAGTCCTGGGATTTGTCCTCGAGACTCCCTGGACTGATTTATGATCTGCCACAAGCCACAGGCCTCATGATTCATAATGGCAGAGGTAAAATGGTTACCTCTGGCAAAGGAGTAGGAAGTCAGGCTGGGGTGGGCGAGGAGGGGCCAGCAAGGAGGATCCCTCTTCTTTATGGAAAGGGCAAAGGCTGAGGTCCCTGTCTCTCCTGCAGTGACCTGCAGGAGATAGCACAGTTCACTTCTTTCCTCTTTCTCTCGGTTTTGGAAATACTGGTGAGATTGAGAAATTTATTCAGAAAAAGGGTGCTGCTATGTTTTTCTTTCCTCCTTGTGTGCTTACTAGGCAAGTTTTCCCTGACTCACAATGGATCATTAGTTACTGATGCTCATTATACAACAAATACATATTTTGCAATTAAGAGGCATTCACCCTGGAGACCCCCATGAGGCTGCCTGGAGAACAGAAAGTAGGCAGACGGAAAAGCCCCTGAGTGCTAGCAGCTGATGGACACGGTCCCGTCCTCTTGCTCTCTCCCTAGTTGTGTGGCCTTAGTCACCTTTTTGGTTTCAGCTTTCTCATTTACAGAATAGGGATGATAGCAATGTCCATTTCCTAGAGCTGATGTAAGAACAAATTGAAATAGTAAAGAATAAAGCTAGTGGCTCAGGTGACAACTAGTTGATGGTGAAGAAGTGAGTTTCTGGGTACTATGCACACTACATGGGTGCAACATACGAATGTAACAAACCCGTAAATGTACCCCCTATATAAACAAAAGTTGAATTTAAAAAAAGTGTTTCCTTCCCTTTAATTCCAAGCTGGCCACTGGGTTCTGATATATATTTACATTTAGACAAAACTATAACCCCTAACTCCTTACATATTAGACATGTAGAGACACAAATTACCTCCTTTTGGGGTCTCAGTTTCTCCTTCTGTAAAATGGAAGGTTGGAGTAGATCACACATCAGTTCTGAGCACCAAGAGTCAGCTGTTTGCATTGCCTTTCCAAATCCCTGACCTCTGCTTTCTGGATACTGTTTGTTTTAGTTTCAGCTGCAATAATTCTTAGCAGCAGCCTGGGTCTCTAGCAAGATCTCCATCAATGCCATAGGTATTGGCTGTATTGACTCCTGTTTCCTATTTTGCTGACTCAGCTAAATCTCCACTATTTGCAACCAGGCATTTCCTTCTTGTCAGATGCAAAGCCTCTGACAGCCAGAGCTGAGGGTGATTAACCTCTTCCCTGGGTGAGTCCTTTCTTCAACTCTGCTTCTGCACACCCAGAGCAGCAAGGCCATCAAAGAACATGTAACCGGGATACATGTAACCGGGCTGACTGTGAACTCCCACACTCCCTATCCCTATAACTTTAGTACCTTCCTTGCTCACTACTGCATCTCAGCACCTCCTGCATTGCCTGGTGCAGAGTAGGGATTCAGTAAATAAATGCTAAATAGATGAAGGGATATATTTCACAATAGTAATGCCTATGCCAATGGAACAGGGCAATAAATTTTACTTGCCTGTTCCCCCACTAAGCTGGGAATTTCTTGATGGCAAAAACATTTTCCTAATCATCCTGTATTCTAATAATTAGTATAGTGCATGATAAAGGGTTGGCAAGTCATTTACTGAATGAATGAATGAATGAATGAATGAATGAATGAATTAGTGAATTCATACATATATCATGATTATCATGAATTTAGGCTGAGTTCATTTAGAATAATGATGACTCTGCTGAGGACTGGAAGAAACTTTCTACATCCAAGATAGGTATTTGCCAAGGAAACAAAGAGTGCAAACACAAGTGCTGATGAAATGTCCAAAATAGAATTTTATTTCACATTAGAGTAGAAAAGACCCTTCAAGACCAGCTAGTTCAAACTTTCCCAGTTTCATTATTCAGAAGAAGAAACTCAAGCTAAGAGAGTAAAGGAGTTTGTCCAAATCACTGGCCTAGCCTCTGGGCCAGCCGGGATGAAAACCCAGGGCTCTTGGCCGCCACTTCAGTGTCCTTTTGCTGCATTGGTGGTATCAATAGTTCAATGCATTCTGAAGCCTTTTGTAGCAATTTTTTTGTACAAAAGGTTTTTTTGATATTACCAAGTTTTCTAAAAATGAAAGCATTTACAAACGGGTATTATTTAAACAGTAAAATGAATTTGAAATGCCCGTAAGTGCATTAAAGACATACATTTATGTGTTGTTAATAATGGAGACCTAAAAAAAGAATTCACTCTCTTCATTATATTGGTTCTCATAAGGGAATTCAGTTAGATGGTTTTCTATCTGGCTAGTTACCAGAACTGTGTTATCAGCAGTAGATGAGTTGCGTTGGTTTTAAAAGATTTACTCTTCATGTCTCCTGGCTGCCATTGGTTGAGGTCTCTTTCTATGTTGTATGCATTCTCAGTCCAGAAACTCTTGGGTAAAAACAACAGAACGCCTTGATCATCAACCATCTGTGTTCATCTCCTGTGAGGCTCTTCCAAACAGGACAGTGCCTTCTTGTTAATCACATAAGGCCAGTAGGCTGGTGAAATGGTTCAGAGTGTGGGTGGGTCATGAAATCATCATGTACTGCATTCAAATCCTGGATCTGCCTGCCACTTCAAGTTTGTAAGAACCCGATACATTGCTTCTTCTCTCCCTGAGCCTGTCTCCTTGATCTGTACCGGAGCTGGTATCATATACCTGTGGAAAGGATCAAGTGCTGTATTTGAAAAATCCTCAGCATGGTCTTTGGCACATTTCTTCTTGCTGAGAACACAACGGCTGTTTGAGTCCATACAATTATTGTTCTCGGGTAGGAGGGGCCCGTCCACTATGCTGTTTTAGTGGAAAGGAAAGGTACTTAGAATGAAGGATGGTCAAAAATCCAAGGTATGCCCTTCGCAAAACCTGAAAGACCACAGTTTCTTTATCTGAAGTTTGGAGTGTTTTTTTTAAAAATTATTATTATTATTGTTTTAGAGACAGGGTGTTGCTCTCTTGCCCAAACTGGAGTTCAGTGGTGCAATCATGGCTCACTGCAGCCTTGAGCTTTTGGGCTCAAGAGATCCTCCTGCCTCAGCCTCTCAAGTAGCTAGGACTATAGGCACGTGCCATCATTCCCAGCTAATTTTTAAATATTTTGTGAAATGAGATCTAACTACCTTGCAGAAGCTGAGGGCAGTTTGAATGAGATAATCCCCAAAGGTGTTCTTGGGTTTCCAGAGCTACGAAGACATGTTACCTGTGTCCATGGCAGGCCCTGCTGAAGGAGATATGGGTACGGACAAGGCATAAGCTAGAGGCCGCTGCCTCCTCCATCCCAGCAGCAAAGAGGAGCTCACGCCTTGCCCATGAGAGTGCAAAGCCTCCTTCATAAGCCATCCTGGCTGTCTGACTCCCCTCCCCAAACCCTGTCATTCTGTTATGATTCCATTTTCACTTGCTTCTAACTCAGTCATCACTTATCAGCACCGGCCAGGGACGCTGCCTGCTGTTCACTTTCTTATTTACTCTTCTTGTCACTGTGGTTTGAAAAGGCATCTCTCTGGGCCCTCAGAGCAATAAACATGGCACCCTTCCCCATTCTGACTCCAAGTGGGCCACCTTGGGCCTCTTCACCTCTGTATCTCTGTAACGCAACTCAAGGCCAGGCACGTAGTGGGCAAAGCATGGGTTGGGCATAACATTAGGAGGGTCTGCTTTGTGCTAAAAATGGTGTGTGACATTTGACATGTGTCATTGCATGTCACAGCCATGACTAGTACAAGGAGGAAGGTACTGATGCCCTCCTTGTAAAATGAGGAAACTGAGGCTGAGACTCGACTAGTCACCTCTCCTAGGTCACAGGGCCAGGTCTCCAAAGCTCATGCTCGCTTACACCACCACAAACATCACAACAATAAATATAACCACAAGGACAATAACAAGGACAGCTGCCTTTGACAGTGATCACGTGTGAGACACTGAGGGTCATTTCTCTGCAGTACTTAATTACGCATTTGCTTCTTTGCCATGGTTAATTGTGGGAAGAGTACATTTTCTTTCCTGCCCTTTTTCTTCAGGCTTGGCATATGACTTGCTTTGGTCAATGGGATGATGACATCCAGGACTTAAATAATCAAGGTTTCAAATGCATTTATGTGGATAGGCTTTGTGTTTTACACTCCTGCCTCTTGTCATGAGAAAAAACACCTCCAGGCTGTGGCTGATCCGTGAAGGAAGAGAGATGTGTGGAACAGATCTGGATTCATCCTCAGCTTAGAGCCAAGGGCAGCTGAGTGCTGGCTAGATCGGTCCACCCAGATGTGTGACAAAGGAGAAAAAGATGCTTACTTATAGTTGTTGACAATAAAATGTGATTGATATGCAGCATTATTTTGGCAAAAGTTTCTGATGTACTTTAAACCTAGATGTCCACATCTCTATGAGTAATGGTGTCACTTTCTTTCCTAATTGAAAACTTCAGAAAAACTTCTAACTGGGCCCTATTTTGTACCCTCAGCATCTGAACGATATCTGAATCCCACTGACTCTACCTCTTTGGTTTTATCCAGACCCATTTATTCCCATCTCTCTTCTCTGTCACTGGCCTAGTTCAGGCCCTCAGCATTGTCCATGTGCTATGAACCTATTTTCCGTGTCCCTACATCCAATCTGACTGTTGGCCAGTTATCTTTTCAAAGAACAGTTATCTGTACCCATGGCCTTCCCCAAAAACTCTCAGTGGTTTTCAGTTGCCTTCAGGGTAGAGGACATATATACCAGTCTAGCATTCAAAGTCTTTCATCATTGGCCCCAGCCAATTTGTCCAACCTTATCAATAACTCTACCTCCCTGTGGCTTTTATGCTCCAATTTTTTCTGAGTCTATTGGTAAGAGCAGGGTCTCTTGAGACCAACCTTCAGACCCTTTGAATCTTCTTTCAGCAGGTCTGCCTTGGTTCTACCCATGGGTACCACTCAGAGATCCCACTCAAGCAAAGACTGAGAGAGAGACAAAGTCAATGAAGGACAGACGAAAGTAAGAGGGAGAGGAGAAAAGGGAAAATTAAGTGGCAAACAATTATTTAGTAAAAGAATGAGATAATTTGGGCAGTGTTGAGTATAAGTAATGTCATCAGGGGATACATTTTACAGCCCTGAATCCTCTGCAAATCATTCTACCTTTCTGGACCTCAGCCTTCCCATCTGTAAAATGAGTAGGTAGTATTTGGATATCCCACTTTTCCAAATCTTGTTCAAATTCTAGCCCTTGATTCTTCTTCTAATATATTCTGGTCTTGTTTCTTGAAATCAGCATCTCTCTTGTGATTCAGGAAGCAGGATAAGTTTGGCGGCTTGGGGAAATGGAGGCTTGGTAGGCAAAGAACATGATTCGAGTGAAATAACAAGAGGATATAATTAGAAGCTTTATGAAATGAGGAAGATTCTTTATAAGTCTACTCAGCCAAATGTGTTGTGTGACCTGAGGCAGTTCCCTCCCTCCCTGGGGCTCAGTTTCTCTATCTGTATAGTGAGGAGGCTGGTCTTGACATCTGAGCAACCTCACATGTGTGTCTCTGATGTCCCTTTCTTCCTTACACTGCTGGTGTGAGACCTTCAAACCTTGCTCTTTCCAAAGCACTAATACAAATGTGGACTCTGCATTGTAGCTGCTGGCCCCTCATTGTCATTCATCAGCATGCCTCTGAGAGCACAAAGAAAAAATAATCAGAGGCTGAAAGGTTCTGGTGGCACAGGCTGGTGATCAGGTCTGATAGAGATTAGAGTCCTTAATCAAGGCTGCATGGGGGCTAATTGGTGTTGGCTCAGCTCGTGTCGGCAGTCCATATGGGGTGGTCAGGCTGCTGAGAGGCTGCCAGCCAGGACCCATGAGGGCCCCCACTCCAGATTCTCAGCCAGGGCAACCTTTTCCACTGGCCCCATTCCCTTCTTTCTAGCCTCTTCCACCTCTGAGTGCACCACACACACAATTATATACTATTAGTGTCTAGGAGAAAAACATGTGGCAAAGAGCTTCCTGCAAAATCAAGGCTGATTAAGGATGGAGTGGGGTGAAGAAATCTCACTAATAGCCTGGAATGGACACAGAGCAGATATTTCCAACAATCCAGAAGGATCTGGCTTCAGTTTATGAACACAGGATGCTTAACATGCATGCACAGAGCTGAGCCTGCTGGTGAGAGGCTGGCTTCTCCCCACCCTCACTGTACCCCAGAGCTCTGCAACCTCTAAGCTTCTCAGATGCACCGGGAAGGCATGGAGAGCAAAGAGACACAGCCTGGTAAGGAGAAAGGCGTCGGCCTGGCAACCAAGGCCATTGGAAGCTGGATCCTCTGTGGCCTGCATCAATCACTGCAGCTCTGGGCTTCATCAGAAAATGGGCATCTTAAACCGAATTTTAAAAATTGTCACAAGGATTGCAGACAATATATTAAAAACAGTTACTGCACTGCCAGACGTGTAGGCAGCACTTGGTATGTTGTAGTGTCGTTATCGTGATTGCTGCCAGCACTGCTGTCCTTGCTGTGCTGTTGTCCAGGCTGCTTCCCTCCCCACCCCCCTGCAGTCACGTTTCCTCCTTGATTTGGTGCCCTTGCCCCTCTGGGCTGCAGCTGCCCTTCCAGGCTTTCTGCTGTGTTAGTTCCTCCTTTTCTCCTCCCGACCCGATTCATCTCTGTTCCAGATCTTACTGCTGTGGACCAGCTACCCTTCTCTGGATAATTCCTCTATACCTGGCACAGGGGAGATGGAGGCAGAGAGATGAATCCATCCTATTTTCCTACCTTCAAACAGCTGGCATTGGCGTAGGAAGACTTGGAGGAAAGTACATCACTGCACAAGGTGTGATTCAGGCTAAAAGAGGAGTGTGCACAAAGAGGTATAGGAGCCCAAGAGAGGATTGTTGAGCTCTGCCCAGGATGGGGGCTTATCAATGAAAAGGGAGGGTAAGAGTAATAATAAGAGGAAACCCACAGGGATAACTACCTGCCAGGCAGTGTGGGAAGTTCTTTGTTTAGATTAACTCACATGATCCTTCCAACAAACCTACGAGGTAGGCTCTATTACTAACCCCATCTTGCAGACGAGGAGATAGAGGCCCAGAAGGGTAGTACCCTGCTTGCTGAAGGTCACAAAGTCAAGTGTGCCAGAGCCAGAACTGGAATCCATCCAGCAACTGTGCCGCTCCAGAGATGGTGCTGCTGTCCCCAGGCTGCACTGACTCCCTTTCCAGGGGAATTAAGAGTTTTACAGAGAAAACAACAGGGACGAAGGCAGGCCACAGTGTGCATGGAAAATGGTGGGCCCTTTTGCTTTGCTGGATCAGTGGGGTACATTGCAGGCACAGACAGAAGGCTTAATGAGCACTGAGGAATCCTGCCCTGGTTCTGCAGGTGTGAAGAAGCAGTCCCTGGTAACTGCCACATCCCGTCTGCAAAAATACAGTTGTGCCCCCTTATCTACAAGATGAGTTCCAACCCACCCAGTGGACGCCTGAAACTGTGGATAGTACTGAACCCTATTGATATGGTTTGGCTCTGTGTCCCCAGCTGAATCTCATGTTGAGTTGTAATCCCGAGTGCTGGGGGAATGACCTGGAGGGAGGTGACTGGATTATGGAGACGGACTTCCCCCTTGCTGTTCTCATGATAGCGAGTAAGTTCTTACGAGATCTGGTTGTTTAAAAGCATGTAGCCTTAGTCAAGGCTACATGGGGACTGACTGGTGTTGGCTTAGCTCATGTGTGCAACCCAGGTGGGGTGGCCAGGCTGCTGAGAGGCTGCCAGCCAGGTCCCATGAGGGTCTCTGCTCTAGGTTCTCAGCCAGGGCAACCCTTTCCACTGGGCCCCTTCACTCTCTCTCTCCCTCCTGATCTGCCATGTGAAGATTGTGCCTGCTTCCCCTTCACCTTCTGCCATAATTGTAAGTTTTCTGAGGCCTACCAGCCATGCTTCCTGTACAGCCTGTGGAACTGTGAGTCCATTAAAGCTCTTTTCTTCATAAATTACCCAGTCTCAGGTAGTTCTTTACAGCAGTGTGAGAACAGATTAATGAACCCATATTTACTATGTTTTTGTCCTATATGTACATATCTATAACATTTAATTTATAAATTAGGCACAACAAGAGATTAAGAAGAATAAATAAAAATGAAATAGAACAAGTATAACAATCCGCTGATATCACTAGTCTTGCAATTGGGGCCATAATTAAGTAAAATAAGGATTATCCAAACATATGCACTGTGACACCTTGACAGATCTGATAACTGAGATGGCTACTAAGTGACTGACTGGCAATTAGCATATACAGCATGGATACTACGGACAAGGGAATGATTCATATCCTGGTGGGATAGAGCAAAACAGTGTGAGATTTCATCACACTACTCAGAATGCAGCCCAATACAAAAGTTATAAATTGTTTATTTCTGGTGTTTTCCATTTAATATTTTCAGACCGCAGTTGACTGTGGGTAACAGATACTGTAGAAAGTGAAATGGTGGATGAGGGGGAACTACTCTAGTCATTCCCAGATGCGGAATTCAGCTGTTAGGGTGGCGAGGACAAGTTTAAAAGCAGAGGAGACAGGCACTGGAGTCAGAATGGAAGTAGAGCTATGCATTTGCCAATCAATAGCTCAGTGACTTTGTAAAACTTCCTGTCTCCACCCAAGACTTAGCTTCCTTATTTCTAAGTTAATCATGCCAGCCCTTCTCATTGAGCAACACAAAAAAATGGGCTGCATAAGTATCACCTGCTATTGCTGTGACTATTATTAGGGAGCTGGTGGCTTTAATGTTCTTTCCTGACCATGGCTCTTATTCCTGACCTCTTAGTTATCACTTAGAAAAAGACAGATACTAAGAGGTGCTCATGAAGTTTGTTAATCGTGATCACCTTTGATCCACCATTTTGCCTTTAAGCCACCTAACCACCCTGTGAAGCAGGTGCTCATATCCTGATTTTACACAGGAGGAAACTGAAGCCCGACAGTGTTCAATGACTTGACCTCAGTTCATCTAGCAAGAAAGCAACAGGGTCAAGATTAGAACCCTGACCTGCTTGACTCTGAAGTCAGAGCCCCCCACCGCAACTGTACCATGTAAGATGAATGAATTCAGCACAACCCGGTGTCTCATCAAAATGCCCTTTGTGACCCTACTTGGCCATCTACCATACTTCTACAGGAGCTTAAAGGAATGCAGATGAGATCATGCTATGTGGTTGCCCACTTCATGGGATCCTGGAACTCTCTTTTCCTGCAAGTTGCTGGGTTGTCTTACTCAAGCCATCTTATCTCTCTGAGTTTCATCATTTTGACCTAAAAGATGGGGAACACAACTCTGTTCTCCCTTATTCATGAGAATGCCATGAGGATAAAATATATGCTTAAACCGTTCAGAACACATGATGATTAATAATTCAATTCCTCGCCTGAACAAAACCTGAAACAGCAAAGTGAAATATACAAAATAAATTAAGCCAAGGGTAATTATTCATTTTGCAAAAGGGTTCTTCACTCCAAAGAAGAGACTCATTGATATTTTTTTTCCAAGCAGCAGCTATCTTTGGGAATTTAAAATTAAATTCCATTAATACAATTATAGCAAAAATACTAATGATTTTCCGGAGTGCACTTTGAGTGCAATGGGCCATACCTGTGTGTCCTGCCCATGGCATCAGACAAGGCAGTCTAGAGAGCCAGAAGGGGTCAGAGAGAACTGGGACCTTTGCTTTTCTCTAGTTAGGAATTTGAGAAAAAAAAAGAGAAGGTGGATTGCATGCTCTTTCTGAGGGGTTCCTTTCTCAGAGTGACCTCAGCCTCAATTGCAGGCAGATGGTCAGGGTCACAGCTAGCTTCCCCAGCAAACAAGAGGATTGCCATTTCCAGTCTCTTCCATCTGGAATATTATACCGTTTTACATAATGTGTACATTCAGCTGAACCCAGCTAATTTTCACTTTGCTAATCTAATTTCTAATTATATTCATGTTTTTTTTTTTGTTTGTTTGTTTGTTTTAAACCAAGTTTTGCTTTTGTCGCTCAGGTTGGAATGCAATTGTGTAATCTTGGCTCACTGTAACCTCCACCTCTTGGGTTCAAGCAATTCTCCTGCCTCAGCCTCCCAAGTAGCTGGGATTATAGGCACCCACCACCAGGCCCAGCTAATTTTTGTAACTTTAGTAGAGACAGGGTTTTGCCATGTTGGCCAGGTTAGTCTCAAACTCCTGACCTCAGGTGATCTACCTGCCTTGGCCTCCCAAAGTGCTGGGATTACAGGCATGAGACACTGTGCCTGGCCCCCTGCCCTGCTTCTGCTTTATGTCTTCTCTTCATCTCTGTCTCTCTTTCTGTTTCTCAAGTTTGCGTTTTTGTCACAGCCTCGGTTTCTCTCTTTGGTCTCTGCTTCTGTTTTTTCTTTCTCACTCTCTGTGTCTATGTTCTCTACTATTTGACTTTCTCTGTCTTCTTTTCTTTTAGAATGCTCTGCAGCAAAAATAACTTGAGTTTAGAGTCAGAGAGGTCCAAGTAAAATCCCCAAATCCACTTTAATGTCCTTATCCACAAATATAAAAGAGAAAAAGTATGATCTGTCTACTTGAAGGTTCAATATGAAGATGAAATAAGACATAGCATGTAAAGGTGTCACCAAAAAAGAGTAAAGTCATTTCCTGTTAAATCAATTTCCCCTTTCCTTCCTTTCTTCTTAAAAGTTCTTTTGTTTGTTTGTTCCTCTGTTTGCTTTTAAGACAAAGTCTCGCTCTGTCACCCAGGCTGGAGAGCAGTGGCATGATCTCAGCTCCCTGCAACCTCCGCCTTTTGGGTTCAAGCGATTCTCCTGCCTCCGTCTCCTGAGTAGCTGGGACTGCAGGCACATACCACCATGCCTGGCTATTTTTCTATTTTTTAGTAGAGATGAGGTTTCACCATGCTGGTCAAGCTGGTCTCGAACTCCTGGCCTCAAGTGATTGATTTGCCTCCCTCAGCCTCCCAAAGATTGAGATAACATGCATAAGCCACTGCACCCAGCCTTTCTTAGAGTTTTTAAACTTCCCTTCTTTCTCTTCCCTTGTCTTCCCTTCCATTCACTCCACTGTCTTTGCCCCACTCTCAAACAAGCACACACACTACAGCCCCCACTTTTCCAGCAATGATTTAATAGAAGAACAGTGCAGGTTCCGATTACCAAGGCTCTCGTTCTTTTACAAAACATTTTTACAGTACATTTCCTGGGATATAATGGAGAATCATTGTGAATAACTAAAATTAAGCAAAGTGTGTCTAAGCAGCCTGTATCGGGCTTCACTGCAGAGTCAGACTTCATTGTTAGGTTCATTTTCAGCCATTGGAGAGTGTGATGGGCTGTTCACACCACACTGGGTAAGGTCACCTGACCTTACCTGAGTTGTGTGGGGCATTTTGAATTCTGGGTGCCCTGTCCAAAGGAAGAGTGCTGGTGTTAGCAACATAAATCCATACCCCAACTGCCCATCACATACTCCCATTTTCTGGTAGAAACACAAACCATCTAGTGAAATTTTAATTAAGAGACCATTCAACATTGTAGCCAAAAGGCAGGGACATAAGAGACCATTCAGTACTGTAGCCAAAAGGTGGGGACACACACACACACACACACACACACACACACACACACACACAAACACATACTCCTTCTATTCAGAGGCCTTTAGTCATCCACACTGAATCAAACGCTGCCTTCGGTCCAGCAAAAGGAGAGACGACAGTGCGCTGCAATGGGCAGGCTCCCTACAGGCAGTATCAAATAACCAGAAAAGGCAAGTGCTACTGCTAAGTGCTGTGTTTTAAATGGTTTCCTAGAGGTCCTTTCTGCACAGAAATCTGTCATCCTGCCTTCCATTTCATCACGATTAAGTCTTTTGTGTGTTAAGTATTGCCAGCTTTGGGGGGTTCTTTTTGTCCCTGATTCAGTAATTTCCATATGTTGAACACATATATTTTCCATATAATGTAGCAGGTACTTTGTACTGATAATAATTGTCACAATAACTTAACAAAGGTGAATACTTCTCCATCTTATTAAAAAAAGCAGGAAATTGAGGCTTGGAGAAATTAAGTGATTTGCTCAAAATTATGCTAATAGTCAGGGGCAGAGCCCCTGCTCAGCCTCCACCAGTGGTTTCCCCATTGCATTCAGGGCAAGATTTCAGCCCTGGTCTGTCTGATTTCAGTCCTAGGCTCTTTCCATGTTGCCCTGACTGCCTCTCTAAAAAACAAAACAGAGCCCAGCATTCATGCAGCTTGATCATGAGCTCTTAGAAAGGGCCTCTGGTGTCTCTTTTGCTTCTCTCCCCAGTGACTGACTCAATCTTTAGGCTCAGTTGATGTCTATGAAACAAAGACATTAATGAAACTTATGAGGAACTCACATACCCCAGATCCTCTACACTGAAACACTTATTTCTATGAATGAGTGTACCTGAGCACATCCCTGCAAGACAAGACCAGAAGAGTAATGGCAGAAACCAGTACCATCTTCACATGTGGCAAGAGGCCATGCAAAAGGTAATGGCTCAAGTTTGGAGCTGGGAGGATGGGGGTTTACATCCCAAGGATAAAATATTTTGACTGCTTAATATGTTCTCAAGAGGAAGGAAATTAAGCACCATTATGGTAGTGCGGCAACCTCCTCTCTGCCACTAAGTTACTGAATTACTAAATGAACCCTCCCAAAACCTCAAGCTAATCAGGCGTAGAAGGAAGCCTTGGGCCAGATAATCTGTAGGGCTCCTCCCACCCCTGGAGACTTTTGTTCTATGCCCCCACAGTGCCCAGCCCTACTTGTCATCTCAGCGGAGTCTATAAAGGCTTCTCAAGAGAAGGGGTAGAGAGGCAAGCGTCATTAATTAATATTTTTCCCCTCCACATTTAAGAGGGCATTTAGAATTGTGTAAGGACAGGATTATCATCTAAGAATGAGTGCGTCCTTGAAGTTTTTGCTTGAGGCACCTCATTCAGTTCATTCTGGTCCTAGCCCTGCCTCACAAAAGGATCAGCAAAGCTCTATTCACCCTCTCACTTGTATCACATGCCCCCTTCAGTGTTTCTCTTCTCCTTTCATCCCAAGTTGGTGTTGTCACCTCCTCGGTCCTATCTTTAGAGATGGTGTAAAAACCGGGTCTTGAGCTCAAACACATGTGGGACACACAATGAGCAGATTCCTCAACTCTGATGTCAAAGCACGGAATCAGTTCACCAGAATCTCCCTGGGCCAGAGACAGCAGCTTCTTTGTCTAACTCCGATACTGAGCACAATGCCTGGCACATAAGTGATGCACACTAAATAGCAAAGAATGAAATGCAATATCTGGATTCTGAATGCTTCTTTGTGCCTTGGCTTTTCCCACCCCGATCCAATCCACCACCATCTCTGGCCTGGATTATCACATCAGTCCTCCCATTAGTCTCCCTTCCAACATGTTTACCTCTGTTCCTACAGATGTTTCCTACATAGAGATGCCAGAGTGATACTCTTAAACTAGAAGTTAGATGATGTCACCCCTCTGCTAAGACTTCCCCAGTGGTTCCCCATTGCATTTAGGGCAAATGAAAATGCTAACGTTTTTGCAACGTTCTGCAAGGCCCACCCAGGGATTCTGGTCCTCTGACGACTCTGTGATCCCGTCTCCTAATACCCTTCTAGTACCCAGTTCAACCTAGCACATTAGCCTCTATAATCTTCCCCAAATATGCAAGGCACAATCACCCCTCTGAGCCTTTGCACAGGCTGCCCCTTTACCTATACTATGCTTTCCCCAGATATCCACAAGGCCTGCTTTGCTCCCATACCTTTTCAGTTGTGCTTGTCTTGAACAGTCTGCTCAAATTTGCAACCATTTCTGCAACATGTACAGCCCCCTCTTTCTGCAGGCTTCTCACACACACCCCTCATCTTCTAACATGTGATACACTTTATCACATGTTATTCAGTATAATTTTATTACTATATAGAGTATATACAGCAATACAATTTCATTACTATAGATACTATCTACAGTAATAAAATACATGTTACTATATATAGTATCTATATAAACTATATAGTAATAAAATATATAAATTACTATATTTAGTATATATGGTAAAAAAATACTTTTAGTAAATAACATGATAGAGTGTATCACATATTATATATAGTACATTATATATTTCTACATATTCATATACTGTATAAATGTATATATGTATAAATTTATATACTGTGTAAATATATATAGTATATATGTATATATAGTATAATGTATAAATGTATATATAGTAAATATGTATATATAGCACTTTATAGATGTACATATGTAGTATATATAACATGTACATGAGATATATATATATATTTTTAACTATATTACTATATATATTTTAACTCTGTGCCTGTCCCCTGCCCGGCAAGAATGTAAGTTACATGATGGCAGAGATTTTTGTGTTTTGTTTTGTTTCTTCTGTCAGAGCCTCACATCCTGCTTAAATTAGGTGCTTGATAAATATATACTGAACACTGAATAAACAAATACATGAATGAATGAATAAATACCAAAGCAATTTTTTCAACTTGGACATCAAAGCATTAAAGGAATTCAATAGACCAGGAATTGGCAAAATTTTTCTGTAAAGAGCCAACTGACAAATATTTTCAGGTTTACAAGCCATAGGGTTGTGACTACTCAATTCTGATGTTGTAGCACAAAAGCTGTCATGGACAATATGTAAGCTAATGAGCACGGCTGTGTTTAAATAAAAATTAATTTACAAAAAACCAGCAGTTGTCCTGTAGGCTATAGTTTGCTGACTTCTGCACTGGACTAAACACTCTTAGATAAAAGGCAGTGGGTCTGAATTTTCTTCCTGTTGAATATCAGTACATAAACACAGCACAGTGTCTTACACAGCATTGCCACTCAGTAACAATTTTGAATGAAATGAAACATATATGAAATGTAGTTCTGCTTTTCACTCTGTCACAGCACTGCCTAAGTGAGCTTGTTGCAACAACGGAAATGCTCTCTCTCTCTCCAACATGAAAGCCACCAGCCACATGTGACTGCTGAGCACTTCAAATATGGTGAATGTGACGGACAAGTTAAATTTTACATTGTATTTCATTTTAATTAGTTTACATTTTAATTTAAATGGCCAAAAATGGCCAATAGCTACTGGACTGGACAGTGGAGTTCTATCACAATAATTCTTTTGCTTCATGATTCAGTTCTATTATCTTCCACCCCCACCAGAGGAAGCTTTCCCTGATTGCTAAGGCTCACAATAACTCACCTTTTTTTAGGATATATTCATTTCACTCAATCCATGTTTTAGTCACAGCTATGGTAATACCGAATGTTTGTTGAGCTTTAACTACCAGGTATTGTGCTCAGTGCATAATACACTTTATCTAGCTCAGTCCTCATAATTACCCTCCAAGGTCTGCCATATTGATAATCTTTCCCCTGTTTTACCTTTGGGAAAAACAGAAGTGTAGGAAGGGTCAGCAAAGTATCCAAAGTCGTGCAGGACCCAAGTGGGCTGGGATTTGAATCTTCATCCATTTGAATCCAGAGTACAAGTTCTTGACCACCACAAGATGCTTATTAAGTGTAAACACTTGTGTTAATCCACATTTCATGGGTGCACATGTTATCTATCCTTCAAGAGATCAGGAATCAGTGGTTTTCTTCATTCTACATATTTCAAAGCCAGAATACTGGCTTTCAGTAAAGATTTTCAGTACACAGAATTTCAGAGCTGGAGAGTACTCAGGGAAAATCTAATGAAAATGCCCTTTGTATTATAAATAAAGAATTTGAGGCTCATAGAGAAAAGGGGACTTGTCAAGGGTCATACCATGGGTAAATTACAAAGCTGGGATTAGAGGCCATGGAGTTTTTCTCTGAATTCAGTATTTTATCTTTCATGCGCCCATTCCACCACTCACTTTTAAACATCAACAGTGTGTTGCACGATGGGTTGGGAATGAGGAAAAAGCAGTGGATAATGCAGACACAATCTTTGCCTTTATAAGGCACACAGTTTTTTAGATAGCTAGTAATTGAACACCAAATGACACAAATACATGTATCATTCAAGATTGTAATTATGCGCTGATGGCATAGGGTTGTAGTTCAGAGGGTAAATTCTGAGGCCAGACTTGTAGGATTCAAATCTAGACACTATCACTTCCTAAATGACTTTGGGAAAAATCCATTAACTGTGATTTAGTTTCCTCACCTGTAAAATGAGAGACGATAACGCTGTTTCATTACATTAATCCCAAGGCACGCAACTTCTCACATTTTATTTTTATTTTCATTTTTTATTTATTTTTATTTTTATTTTTTAGAGTCTCACTCTGTAACCCAGGTTGGATTGCAGTGGTGCGATCATAGCTCACTGACACTTTGAACTCCTAGGCCCAAGTGCTCTGCCCACCTCAGCCTCCAAGTGGCTAGGACTACAGGTGCATGCCACCAAGCCTGGCTAATTTTCTCAAATTTTTTTAGAGACAGGGTCTCACTATGTTTCCCAGGCTGGTCTTGAACTCCTGGCCTCAAATCATCCTCCCACTTTGACCTCCCAAAGTGCTGGATCACAGGTGTGAGCCACCACACCCAGCCCCCATATTTTAATATTCTTGAAATAAGGACTTAGCTGATAATTATTAGTATAGTATGGCATAGTATGGTTATTTTTATTGGCAGCATTTTTTCTTAGTGGTACATAAACTATATATATGTGTGTGTCTTAACTTATTTTAAATATAATCGCATCTCCCTCACATGGTTATTGAGAGATTAAATGAGATAATATATGTAAAGGCTTTGAAGAGTGACTGACACAGTTGCCACTGTATAAATGTGCACCATTATTACTATTTACTATAAAGGAAAAAGAGAGAGCACTAATGGAGCATAACACATTGGGGAAATAAACTAGTATAGAAAGTCACTTCCTTGAGGAAGTGACATTTTAAGTTGAAACAAGAAGGATAAAGAGGAGTGAACCAACTACAGAATACAGTTTATAAGAAGTGGGGCTGGATGAGGAACAGATTGTCCTATGAAGAAGAAACAGCACCATCACTAATGCAATTACATTGGCTAGAAGAAATGACTCACCATTAACAAATATGGAACTCTTTACAACATGGCTTTATGTCCTACTAACACTCTGAATTCCAACCTAGGCTTCATTATCATCTTTTTTCCCATACATTTGTTTATTGATAATATGTTTATTGTAAGGTTTTACATATATATTTAGAACTTTCCTGGATTTATTTTTTAAACAGTAGGACATATGCCATGTTTAGAAAACCAATACATTTTTTAACAGTTTTTGGATAAAATTAAATATACTCTCTAATTTAAATGTCAGTAGATTGTATTTATGATGTTAAAATCTAGTCTTAAAAGCTGAGCACTTCCCTTTTTTTGTACGTATAATCATCAGAAATACCTCAGGCTACCTTCTTCCTATATGCAGCTTTGTGGTGTGAGATTTCAGATCTCTGACAACCTTTTTCTTTCAAGTTCAGAAGCAAAGGTTGCCTTGGACTTTCAATGGGACTGGCAAGTTCCCAAAAAGAAAAAGTTTTCATAGTCTCTTTTGTAGTTTACCCTAACCTTCTTGACCTTCTAAATTTTTGAACAGTCAGGCCTGTTGCTTGCTTTGCAGGCTCCTTGAAATTTTATGACCTCATCCTAGACACAGATTGTCCTTTCTTAAAAGACCTTAAACATCTTCTACAACATAACATTTTACAACACATTTAAACTAAATATATCAAGACTACCAAACAGAGATAAAAAGTAGTTTCCCTACAACTCATACATGCTGTCACACAGTTTCTTCTGCCTCTCAGTTCTGTATTGTTTCCTTGCCCTCAATTCAATTCAGTATTTTTATTTTTTTCAAGTCAACTTATTCTGTAAATTATTTGTCCAAAGGATTCATGCCTGCCTCTGAGAATTCTATACAAATACCTATCAAAGGGGGAATCCCAGAATGCCTCTCTTTTTTCAATGCTAAGCAAATTTCCTCACATGCCAACTCCTTAAAACAGTAGCTTGGCCAAATCCCAGCAGTGATACTTAGTAAATATATGACCTTGAGAATGTCAACCAACTGCTTTAAGACACAGCTACTTATATCGAAGCAACAATAACTACCTAGAAGTGTTATTATAATAACTGAGAATAGCTATATAAAGTCTTTGCATGGTGCTTGGTACACAATAAGTGCCTAATAATTTTAGATGTTGTTATTGTCACTTCAGTGTTCATGTACTTCTTGATATCTCACCAAAATTCCATTATACCTCTTTTGACTATAAGCTGTATTTGGTTGTTGTCTAACACTCCATTTGCTACATATAGATAATGAATCTGCATTAAATGGATTAATCTGATGAGAGAAATAGGATTTATGAGTTACTGACTTGTTTCATGGAATGTAAGCAGAAAACTTTGGTTTCTTGTTGTTCTTTCAATTACTTTTGTTGGAAAAGATTTTAAAAAGCTTAATTCCATTATCTTTCATGCCAGAATAACAAGGTATCATGTTCATTAATTGATAATAAATTCAGATGAGTTCTGTTTAATTCACGTTCTAGTAAAGTTCATGACAAATGAGTGGTGAGTTGGAGAGCAATATGGGTTCTGAGGATCAGAGAGACTCATTTCATGGAGGATATGCCCAGCTGAGGCTCTCTGGAATAGCAGCATGGTTAAACAAGGACTAATTCTAAACGTATAAAGGGAAGAGTTTACCTTATTTGAGTTCAGAAAAGACCAGTGCTGCCCAAGCAGGGGAGAAGGTGAGTTTCAGAAAAGGATTAGGTATCGCTGAGAAAGTGTTAATTTAGCAAACACACACCTTAGCCAGAGTGTTGTCAGCACCCTGAGAACTCTCCATGGTGCTGACACAAGAAGCCTACACCTTACTCATTGAATGAGCCTTGACACTTTAGCAGCTGAAACTTGATTTCCATCCATCCATCCATCCATCCATCCATCCATCCATCCATCCATCCAAGAAAAGAGGTATTGATACAGGAACTGTTTCATTTCCAGATACAGCAATAAACAAGGTGAGCAAAGACCAAGTCTTTCTATAATGTATATACTCATATACAAATGTCCCCTCTTCAGTCTGCCAGAAAGTTGGTTCTCTATAGACAAATATCAGCATATTTTACTGTGGCTTTTACCTACTTATTACCATACTTCACTACATATGCTCTACCACCTAGAAAGCCCTAAAGATACCATTTCCTTCAAAACAGGGAATTTCTCCATCACTGTAGATTCTTGGAATTTATAGCTTCATAAAAATCCTGTATCTCTTTAAACTTTAGTAACATAGAGCTCAGCAAATACTAGAAACAATCTGTAAGCATGAGAAATATTTAGTACAATATAAGATTGCTATATGACATAACCACATAAAGTATATTCTCATTTCATATCCTACTACAAATGAAAAGTGACTGCTGAAGACATTGAAATAAACTGAATGTAATGGTGAACATGACTGAAGTTCATATCAACCGTGGAAAGAAAATTCAATTTGTATAAATGCCATTTACAAATTGTTTCAATCATATGTACATGCTAAGTTATTAGTGCTTAAAATGTCATAGAAACATAGATTTTGAGCTGGAAAATATCCTAGAAATTATTTAGACTTTTAATTTGTATCATGCCACTAATTTATGGTATGACACAGGGAAATGTGCTTAGCCTTGGTGGCTCTTGATCTCCTCATTTAATTACACTAGATGGCTAGGAACTCTTCTTGCACTAAAAATATGTTCCCACTCATTGCTTTGTTGAAGAAAAGGAATCTGAAGTTCATGGTGTGGCATACTCAAGGTCAAATGGCAAATTTGTGGCAAAGTTGACATTAGGATTGAAGGTTTAAAGTTAATAATTATTTTCTTTTTTCTTTCTTTCCTCTTTCTTTTCTTTCTTTCTCTCTCTCCTTCCTTCCTTCCTTTCTTTCTCCTTCCCTTTCCTTCCTTCCTTCCTTCCTTCCTTCCTTCCTTCCTTCCTTCCTTCCTTCCTTCCTTCCTTCCTTCCTTCCTTCCTCCATCTCTCCCTCCCTCCCTCCCTCCCTCTCTCTCCTCTCTCTCTCTTCCTTTCTTTCTCACAGAGTCTCATTCTGTCACCCAGGCTGGAGTGTGCTGGTGCAATCTCAGCTCACTACAACCTTCACCTCTCAGGCTCAATCAATTCTTGTGCCTCAACCTCCCAAAGAGCTGGGATTACGGGCATGCATCACCATGCTCAGCTAATTTTTGTATTTTTAGTAGAGACAGAGTTTCACAGTGTTGGCCAGGCTGGTCTCGAACTCCTGGCCTTAAGTGATCCACCTGCCTTGGCATCCCAAAGTGCTGGGATTACAGGCATGAGCCACCATGCCTGGCCAGTAATTTTTTTAACTGCCAATGTTCAAAAGTCACACAAAGACTAAATAAAAGTTCAGCAGATAGGAATGTCTAGCTTACTCTAAATTCCTCCTTCAGCTGGTTAGCTACTAGAGGGCAGAGATGATATCGTATTTTCTTCTCACATAATCTAATGCTATGCACATTGTTGGATTAAACAGCTCATGAAATATTTACTGAACTAGTAAGTGAAGATACACATGACTGAATAACTGATTATAAAAATAAGAGAAAACCTTGTATTGGGTTTCCACCATATATTATCCACTGCGCCAGTGAATTTTAAATTTTATTTTTCATCTCATCCTTACAACAACTCTAAAAAGTTGAAATTATTCTTCTCATTTTTAGTTATAAAAAATGAGGCTTGAATATGTTAAATGACTTACCCAGCTCCCTACAACCAGGAAACAGAGAAGAGAGAATTTAAACCTGGCTGTGTCTGACTCAGGAAGATATTCCAATCCTACTGTGGTTCACTAAGTGCTTGAATGAATGAATAAACATATGAAAGAATGAGTTAGTGTTCTGCTGTCATTTGCTTCATGTGTTGTAGACCATATTGTCAAAGGTTTTATTTACAGAACTTGGTGTGATGCCACAGTTGTGCAGAACTTTAATAAAGCTGTTTCACAATAAGACATTACCACACTGATATTCTTGAGAGTCAAAGCCTAATGATTTCAACTGTTTGGTGTTGCATTTTATTGGACCAGAGCAAGTAGTCCTTGGATGTTCACTTTCTGTCCTCAGAGAGATGAAGATAATAGTAGTCTATCCTGGGAAGGAGCACAATGTCACTCTGGTGACATGTTCAGGTCTCCACTAGCCACGTTTTTGTCTTGGTCTTTCATTAGTTTGTTCTCATCTCATCCAGTGTTGTGCTGGTAAATGTTTAATGATTGTCTTTCTGAAAAAAAAATAAACTCGATTTTGTTGCATTTACCAATTGTGTTGGTGTAAACATCCTCACCACAGCATATTTTCAGGCTATCAACATGCCATCACTGAACAAAGAGTTGGGAAAAGATGTTAACAGTCAACTCTTATGACGCCACGTGAGCTGGCTCCAGCACATCACGGATCTAATTCCACAGTCATCCCTGTGGGTGGTACTAATTGTTGAAATCCCTGGAAAAACACACCGGAGATGGGCTGTGGCATGCAGCCAGGAAAACTTGGCCAGGTTCATGTGTGCACCAAGACAATTATATAAATGTTTCAGCTATAGCATCTTCTCCACTTTCCTCCTCCTTCCCTGTCACTTGGCAGAAACAATTCTTCTTGTCAACACATCCAGAAAAGCTTTAGGGAATGATAACCAACGCTTCAACTCCATAACTCTGTCCAGTTCTATAGATTTGACTCACAAAGGAGAGACTTCTTTAAAAGAAGCTAAGCTACTTTTGACATATCCACATCTAAATGTATATAGGGCTTCAGGGTTTAGTTTTTCCATGACTTTCCCCAAATTCTAATTCCTGATGGGAAGCAAAGAGTGGAGAAAGTTCTAATTGTTCTTTTAGGGAGTTAGATGCTCTCCAAAACAGGTGGACCCATCTACTTGTGAGAACAGATGCTCTCAAAGTCTTTGGATCCTTACCTTTTAAAGACCTCTCTTCATATTACCTTCCCAACCTCATCCCCTGCCACTCTCCCAGTGCTCTGCCTGCACCTCATTCTCCAGATGGCAGCACAACTAAACTGCTCTCTGGGTCCTAGAATCATTCTAAACTTTTCTCTTTTTCAAAAAATCAAGTTCCCTCTGCTAAAGCACCCTCCATACTCATAGTCCCTACTGATTTTACAAAGCTGAGCTAAAAGGTCATCTTCTCCATGACGTATCTCCTGAAATCCCCATCTAGAATACATTTCTCCCTGTTCTTCAGGCTTGAGGCACTTTGTTAATGCATTGTTCTTGATTTATACTACACTGTGTTTTTCATAATAGCTATATATGAGCGGATTCTTTTTATGCCTGTGAGAGTGTAAAATCCATGAAGGCAAGAACATTGTGCAATTTGTCTGTGATTTCCCATAATACTTAACACACCGACTTATGAGTTGCAGAATTAAGAAAATCTTGCTTGAATTGAATCTAATGAATTGAACTAAATTTTACAAAGTAGATCTGAGTTAAGCCCCATGAAAATATATTTAGGGATCTTATGTTCCTATTTCAATTTTCCACCTGTAGACAGTCCTATCCGTTTACACCTTGAGTGACTTATAAGAGAAAGGTGCTTTCCTGGGCATTGCGGTGGAAAGAATATAGGAACAGATATGATCTCTGGCCCTAAGGAATTTACTTTCTAGCAGGGGAGATAAACTTTCAATCATTAACTCAAGTTTTAATCTGGTTTTTAGTCAACAAAGAACTCTGATGATTCCGTAGAAGAAGTCATCCATTCTACTGAGAAGAAGTAAGAAGAAATTAAATGAGTAGGATTGTGGAAGGTAGATGATTAAAGGGTGGGAGGCATTTCAGGTGGAGAGAAGAGCTGAACTGTAGTCAAAAGGTGAAACTTTACATGGGGATGTTTGGGGAATAATTGTGAGTATAAGCAGAGTGAGCAATGGAAAGAGGGATGCTGCTGGAGATGTGTTGGAATAAGAGAGTAAGACCAGGGTATCCTAGAACTCAGATACCTGGATGCTGCACAGTTGTTGGTGATCCAGTTTTTCTAGATCTGCCAAATATTTAACTTGAGTTCTTATGTAAGTGAATAAAAGGGGAACAACTAGAATTGTTTCAAGAAGCATCGGGAGGAAAATTCCCTTCTTCCTTCCTCCTTGTATTATTCTTTGTCTCTTAATTACATGTCAGGCATTATGCTGAATTTTAAAGATAGCAAGAAAAGTGAAACAGACATCTTGAACCTCCCTCCTTGCTCCAACAAAGTTTACAGTCTGGTGATAGTTCCAGACAAGGAAAGAACAATGACTCTGTAAAGGAACAAGGCCATGACATATGGAAGCACAGAAGGCAATGACAGTAGGTGGGAGGGCCCATTCGTCTGTTCAGGGCTAGGGGGAGGGGGTCAGGAATGCCACCTGTGGGAGGAAAGGTGTTTGGGCTGAAAGTGTAGGAAATAAAAAGAAGCCCCTGCTCTCCCATTAAAAGGAAAAAGACATTTTCAAGGAGAAGAAACAGCCTGTGAAAGGGACAGAGGCATGTGAGGGCATGGTGCCTTCAGCGAACCTGCACGTGGGTGGTATGCCTAGAGCCCAGGACACAAGGCGAATAGAGGCAGAAGATGAGGTGATAGAAATAAACACAGTTTTGTCAAGACAATTAAACTAACAAATTTGGCAACTGAGTCATCCCCCATCTCTTGCCTCCTGTGACCCAGGGACAGAAGACTGCCTTCCTGACTCAGGATCTGTAAGTATTTAATCTTTGAACTTGTTTCCTACGGTGGTGTTTAATTGAATCTGTGCTTTCTGTTTGAAGGAGCAGGGGCTATCCTAGGCCCTGGATGTTGGGGAGAACACAAGGGCAGGCTCCCAGCACATGACTGCCTAATGTCAGGCAGACATTAACTGCGCACAGGTTAGATAAACCACCAAGGGTGGCAGTCAGTGTAATCAGGCTTCCTGTGTGAGAAGTTCACAGGATCACAGGTGATCTCCTGGGTCACCATCAGACAACCAGATCTTAGGCTGCCCACCAGGTAAAAGAAGCATCCCGTGAAGGGCACACTGTAAACACCCACACCCAGCCCCACTTTATTTCCCATTTGGGAAGGGTTGCTAGACGTTCTACTACTGGAATCCCAATTTAGTTGGGGGCTCTTAGATCAGGACCCAAATACCCATTCTCTGTTGATGTTTAGTAGTCATCTTGAACTTACACCCAAAACAGCACTCTTTGTCTTCCTCACCCAACCCTGACCTTCCCACGGCATCCCCTGACTCAGTTAATAATAACTCAATGTGTCCCATTGTTCAGACTGAAAAATTTGGAATAATCTTTGACTCCACTCTATTGTTTGCATTCTATTCAAAGCAATAAATTCTGTTGAGCGTATACTCTTAAATATATCCAGAATCTGATCACTGTTCACCATCTTCGTCTCTTACCTCCATGGTCCAAGCCACTACCAACCTTTGCCTAGATTAGAGTAACAGGACCTTTGAACACTCCTGAATCAATTCACCACACAGCAGCCAGAGTGGTCCTATTCAAATGCAGGTCACAGCATGTTGCTTCTGTACTCAGAATCTCCCAAAGACTGTCCATCTTCCTCAGAGTAGAATCTGAAGTCCATATTATCCTATACAAGGCCCTGAGGACCACCATGCCCCAAAACTTCTTCTTCTCAGCTTTATTCTCCTACTCCCCTTCTTTCTTACTCTCTATCTTGGCCCCACTACCAGTGCTAAATAAGCAGCATATTAGGCCAGGCGCAATGACTCACACCTGTAATCCCAGTACTTTGGGAGGCTGAGATGGGTGGATCATGAAGTCAGGAGTTCAAGACCAGCCTGACCAACAAGGTGAAACCACCCATCTCTACTAAAAATACAAAAATTAGCCAGGTATGGTGACACGTGCCTGTAATCCCCGCTACTCAGGAGGCTGAGGCAGGAGAATTACTTGAACCTGGGAGGTGGAGGTTGTAGTAAGTAGAGACTGCACCACTGACTCTTTTATCTCTGTCTGCCTGGAACATGTCCCTCGGATACTGACATGGTTTATTCTCCCATCTCAAGGTGGCTGCTCAAATGTCACCTTCTCAGAGAGGCCTCCCCGACCACACTGTGTATAATGAAACTCCACCCATACTCCCAGCTTAGCACTCTACATGCTTTGTACATCATTCTTTTCCCCTACACCAGCATCTATCATCACCTCACAGAGTCATATAATTTACCTGCTTATTTGACTACTGCAGCACTGTCTCATAGAAATGTTCAGAATGATGAAGATACTCTATATCTATATTGTGCAAAAATGTAGCTGCTAGTGTATGGCTATGGAGCACTTGAAATCTGGGTTGTATGACTGGGAAAACGAATGTTTAATTTTATTTAATTTCAATTAATTTAAAATAAAATGCCACATGTAGCTAGTGGCTACTATATTCCACAGTGCATGTTTAGTGTCTACCCCACTAGCATGTAAGCTTCATGAGGGTGGAGATTTTGCATATTTTGTTCACTGCTATCTTCCCAATACCTAAAAATATGCCTGGCTACTAAAGAAATACCTGTTGAGTGAATGAATGAATACGCTATGAGATTTCCCCACAGCATCTCATTCAATCCTAATGACAGTTTTGTGGGTTGGGTGCTATTTTCATTCTCTTGTACTGAAAGGTAGGCAGTGTCTTGCTCAAGATCACCCAGCTAGTCACAAGAAGATAAGCTCTGAACGCAGGGATATCTGAAGTGCAGACATTTTGCTTGTCTGGAGTTGGGCCAGATGTTCTCTGTGGTCCTTTCTTACTCTGAGAGTCTGTGTTTCTCTAAGAATTTCCTCCCTTAAAAGGCAATGGCAGCACATAGATTAGTGTTAATTAGATTGATGGGCCTTCTTATCCAGTCACTTGTCAATGGCTCAGAATCCATAGTTCTTTAGGTAGAGGGAGCACAGAGCCTCTTTCCACCCAGCCTCTCCCACCCTCTATCCCCATCCCGGCTCCCATGGCTCACCGGTTTCTGGGTCGCAGAGCTGCTCACAGGCATCTGTCGTCCTTTGTCCACAGAGGTCCCTCACCCATGGGGAGGTGGCATTGATCTGGTAATACAGGGAAAGCTTGGCCGGGTTTAACCAGTCAGAGATGTCCAGGTAGCTCCCTTCACTCACCACGAAGCTGCTTCCTATGGGTGAACAGAGAGATGACTACTTTCTCACTGATTTTAAGGTCTTAGCTGATGCTACAGGAACACAGAGAGGTGCGTACGAGTCACATCCCCCAGGTCATCTGATCTCATTTGTCTAAGCGCACTTGCAATGTGCCCGTCATGGTGTTGCAAGCCCATAGGGAGATAGAGGCAGATCAAACATGGGAGAGAATTCAGCCTAGTGATGAACGATAGGCCCTTAGGACTATAGGGAAGTAGGGTCAAATTCAGGATCTGCCTTTAATAGGCATTGACTTCGGGCAAGTCACACAATGCCCCGGGTCTTGGTTACTTCCTCTGTAAAGGAGAATATTAAAGGAACTTACCTCATGGAGTTGATAAGGGAACGAAATAAATTCATGTAGATAAAATGCTTAGCTGGCACCTGACTTATCCTAGGAAATAATGATTAAATACTAAATTTCAAAGGAAATGAAAAAAGCTAATGTCCCTGTCACTCAGGTGTCTCCTCTGGAACAGGGGTCACTGACACCCACAGGGGTCAGGAGGCTAACATTAATAGGAGAGACTGGCTGAGTGTGAAGGCAATAGCATCCAGGTCTCCTACAACGCTTGTGTTGTTTTTGTGTTATTATGAGAAAGAGAGAAAGATATAGAGAGACAGACCAAGATAGAGAAAACAGAGACAAAGTGAGATTTCCAAAGAAATCCCCAGCACCTCTAAGGAAAAGAGCAGCACCCACCCAAGAAAAAAAAAAATGCCCTGATGTTGCAGAACAATAGGGAGAAGGTGGGGTTTGACACACAGGTAACACTGTAGGCCCCAATAAAATGGGGCAGCTATGATACAGCTCCAGCAGCTCTTGCCACATGGAACTAAAGGCTAATGGCACCAGATCTTCAGATTTTCTTCAGGAGAAGCTAAATATTAACATTTTTATTCTAATCAACCAATTTTTCAACATTTATGATGGCTAACATTTCTTCTTGAGTGCTTGCGAAGGCCAATATTCGCTCTAAAATGTTCCTTATTATCCCACATATAGTTGGAAACATACATATATGTATATATTACCATATTACACATAAATGTATAATAATCTATAGATAGAAAGATATTCCACACACATGCACATGTACACACACATATATATACACACACACTTTTTTTGGGAGGCAAGAAACAGAAGCCCATTCAGGGCATATAAGTTGCAAATGGTGAGTGTATGTACGTATAGCAATAAAACAAAACAAAGATAGAATTTCACAGTGGGAAAAATATGTACCCACACAAGACCAGGCTTCACAAAGCTGGACAGGGAGCGTGAGTCTAGATTGATGGCAGATCTAGAGACGGCAGCAGCAGGAGACTTTAAATTGTGTTTTATAATTAACATGACTCAGCTTCTCACCTTGTGTCTACCTCACTGTCAAGTAAAAACAAAGAAACAAATCTTTCTGTGAGTGCAATTCAAGTTCTCCAAAGATAGACTCAGTTAATAAAAATCAAATGCATTCTATGGGGGCCTCTCTGTCAGGTCACATCTGACTCTGCTGGCTGACCTATGGTTGGACTCCTCTTGACTCTGGTGAAAAGCTGTGGTCCAATGAGCAATGGCCAGAGAGGCGGGATCACATCAGACCACACCTGGCTGTCTGAGCGTCTAAGACTGTGGGAGGAGAAGTTTCCCTGGAAATAGTAAGGGTATAATCGGCAATGATTAGCTTCTCTAATTCACACAAATCATATGATTTCTGTCATCCTATGCAGTAAATCCCTAAGTAAAGGCACAGTGGACAACATAATTTTGGTGCAAAAGAAAGAGGCATCTTTGTGAAGTAGGGGGAATAGATAGTATCAGGACTGAGATAATGAAATGACCACATTTCAAGTTGGCCCTAAAGTCCTTGGCAGCTAAGGCAAAAAAGGAAGGAGTCTGTTGGATTCCACATTTCAAATTTCTGGCAGAAGAAGATATGCAAATCTATCTGCAAAGCCATATTTCCACCCCCCCCCCCCGGAAATAAGCCCAAGCAGAAACATGTCACATGGGTCTTTGAGGAAGGCACAGAACATCAGTATCAACTGCAGATTTTTCTTTAAAAAAGCACAGTCATGCTGTTTAAATGGATAATTCTTGTATTTATTCTCACTAAAGACTGAAAGATGGATATTGAATTGTGTCCCAGGACTGAGTTTGGTTAATCCCTCTACTTCAGGAAAGTTACACAGTGCAGTGATAAAGAGAATAGAATCAGCAAGATATGAGCTCACATCCTCACTTTTTTACTTACCAGCTCTACAAACTTGGTCAAAAAAACAAACCCTCAGTTATCCTATATGAAAAGTGTGATACCAAGTACCCTTTCATAGGTTGATATAAAGATTGCATAAGACAATGCATTTGTCTTAGGTCTGAATCACCAGAAAACAGACTCGGAGGCAGACACAAGCGTTCAGGATGTTTTGAGGTACATATTCTTGTAAGAGGATGAGCAAAGTGGGATTAGGCAAAGGGAGAGGTCAAACTAACACACAGCAAAGCCCTCAGCTGATCCCATGGGGAGCTCTGGGGCTGGGATGGTCCTTCAGTGATGTTCCAAATCAAGACAAAGATGTCAGGACTTTCTATCCCCACATCAGCCAGTCATAAGCTGTGAGCTGTCCCTGGAGAGGGGACATAATCTTGTGTGGAGTGGTCCCTTTCAGCGGAAGGCATTGCTCAAAAAATGACTCAGCTGAGAGTGGTCAACCATCCACATTTCTGGCAGCTGGGGAATAAGTGCCTAGGTGCTGACTGGAAACCTGAGGGCAGCATCACAATGTCCACTACAAGCTCTGTGAAATCTCAAGGAACAGGAACTATTTTGATTATTATTTTCAATTCTTATGAACTTAGAAGCTCTAAATGCAATACCAGTAAACAGATTTCTCTCAATTACGAGAAATATGAGTCTCTATGGAAGAGACTGGCTTAAAAAAGCAGGGATAATAAATGGAAAGTTTGTGTCCTCTCAAATTCCTATGTTGAAACCTAATCCCCAATGTGGTGATACTTGGAGGTGGGGCCTTTGGGAGGTGATTACATGGGTGGAGCCTCTAAATGGGATGAGTGCCCTTAGCACAGAGACTCCAGAGAGTTCCCTCACTCCTTCCACCATGGGAGGACACAGGAAGAAGTGGTCATTTGTGAAAAAGGAAATGGACCCTTATCAAACACTTAATATTTTAGCACCTTGATCTTGGAATCTGCAGTCTCCAGAACTGTAAGAAATAAATTTCTGTTGTTTATAAACCAACTGCTATAGTAGGCTGGACAAACTAAGACGGCAGTGTATCCTTAAGGTCTTTAAAAAGATATTATGCAGAGTTACACAGTTGGTTTAATGGCAGAAGGGAGTTACTATCCTTTGAATGTCCTCTGTTCATTCGTGGCATGAATGTGATATGTATTCTGTTCACTTAACCCTTACAACAGCCTTGCAGGACAGGTATTTCTTCCAATTGAACATGAAGTTCAGAGAGAAAATGACATGGTCAAATTTGCACAACCAGTAAGTGGCCAAAGTGGAACTTAAACCAAGATTTTTCAGCCTTTGAAGCTGGAACATTTGCCTTTTTTCAAGCTATCTTGAGGCTTAGGGGTTTTGGTCAGTTGCTTTTTATGGTCCTTTTCCTCTGTCTATAGTAGTCTGTGAATTCTTCTACAGTGCATATCATGTAGAGTTGGAGGACTTTTGCTTTCTCTGATACACTGTGATTTCCTACAGAGAAGAGGTCATGACTCATTAGTCCTTATCAATCCAACTCTCAGTAAAATGCCTGATACATACTAGGACTTTAGTGAATGTCAAGTGCATTAATGAAATCAGAGTTCCATGCTTGACTAGAGGGAAGTTCAATTCACTTCATCATGGAATTGTGAAGCAGAAATGCCTCCACATTGATCCCACAGTTTAATTTTTCCATCCTGTGAGAGCCAGAATATAAGACTAGCCCTTCAGAATCTCCCCAGTTCCAAACTAAATGTCGAACATCACTATTGTGGCTCCTGAGCTCTTGTTCACCGAATGGGCTTATGATGTGTATGGCAAAAGTAGAGAAGGAGGTAGAGAAACTCAGTGAGAAAGGTCAAGGATGTGTGGCAGGGAGGTGCCATATCAGAGCCTGAAAAGAAGTAACTTTGTGCCAAATTTAATGTAATCATTTACCCAACGTTGATTAAATTCCTTCCTGTGTAAGAAATAGACATAGAGACTAAGAAATGGGCTGAATCCATTGAGAAAATTAGGGATAAAACAAGGGAGATCAAATATCTGTCCAGATATCTTTAGTACAACCTAGAGTGTGGTAAGAATTGCCTGAAAAATATAGGCATTGTCTTTGGATATAAGGGAGAGGAAAAAGGGGGCTCAAAGAGGAACACTGAAGAGTTGGCCTTTAAGCTACACCTTGAAGGATGCAAAGGAGACGATGGCATAATGAACTGTTTCCTCCAGAGTAAGTGGTTACCTGTGTGGCATTTATCCCTTAAGGCTAGACTCCAAAACTGGCCTGCACTACTCTTAATCTCTTTACTACTTGCAAGGCATACCACTGAAGTAGCACCTATATGTGCTGTGGTAGAGTGTCATTCATTCACTCCGATATGGCTATGTGCCAAGCCCTGCAGCAGGCTCTGGTTGAGAACGTCTGCCTACTGAGAACTTATAGCCCAGGAAGGAAGATCAGATATGAAAAATCTAAGGTAAAGCATGACTGCCTGCTCCCCTCCCCCTGCCCCTCACTTCCCTTACTTATTTGCCCATCTAGATTGTGCATTTCTTGAAGGCAAAGCCCGGCTTCATTTAACTCTACTATCACTGCCGTGCTTAGGGTAAAGTCAAGGTTGGGTGTGGGCATGTGAGAGAGAACAAGAGAGAAAGAGAGCACTAAGTTTAAGGCATGTCTAGCAGAGCTCTCTGAATAAATTCCATTTATTTGGGAATACAAACTACACAGAAAAAGAATAAAAGGCACTATTCCATGTGTCTCATGTTTTTCTAGTTTTTCTTTGGACCCTCGTTTTATTTTTTGGCTTTAAAGTGTCCTCCCCACTTTACTGACTGTTCTGAGTTCCTTACTACACTCAAATAGATCTCCCCAGAGAGCAATGACTCTGAAATAAATCTCTGCCAAAATTTCAACTTCAAAATGTCATGTTTCCTTATTTTTAAATATATATATATATGTTTTTTTCTCCCACTTTCTTATGGGAATATACATCATCTAATTAGCCAAATGGATTTTCAGTTCAGCCCAATCATTTCGTTATCTAGCATCTGAAGCCCAGCGTTGCTCAGGGGACTGCACGGGCACGGAGGTCCTCATTAACTCTGATCTTCAATTACATTGATTATCAGCCTGCTTCTGTAATTGTGCAGCATAGATCAGGGGGGAGCTGGGGAGCTCAGGCCACTCTGTAGTATACTCTGAAAAGCCAGAGGCACAGCCACGAAAGAAACAGAAGGCTACAGATGAGAACTAAAAATACCACGGAAGGAGGTATCACCAGACAAAATTGCCTGGAGAGCCAGACAGCAGCTGCAAATCCCTTTCATTACACCTCGCATCATGAAATAGACCTCTGAGAACCATGGACAGGAGATTTCAAAAGAAGGCTGTGGTCACAGTGGCAAATGGTGAGCACAGTAACAAAAGACTGTGTGGCTAAAAGATGGTCTTTACAAATGAAGCATAGAGATTGTTTTAGTCAAAAGTTTTTGGTTTTATTTTCCCTCTTTCTTTGGGTAAAAATAATTAAAGATTCCCTTCCTTCTGTTACATCATGAATACCACGGGTCCTAGCTGTCTTGGACCTGGGAGAAACATCTTCCTGGGAACAAGACGAAAAACAAACTGTGTGATGAAGCAGGAATGAAGATCATATCTACTATCAACCCGACAGACTCAAGAAGAATATGCCACTTTTACCCTTCTCCCAGGTCCACAGAGCCCCAAGTCAGGCTTGAATACATTCCACCACCTACCATCAACAGAAAACGATATAAGGGGTGGGTGATCGACTGCAAAAATGTGGTTAAAAACAAGCTTGAGGGTTTTTGAGTATGGGCAGAGGCAACCTGGATAGCTGGGAGCAAACAGTCTCTGAGAGCAACCACTCTGGACGAACATTATTGTGGGGGTGGTTCTCTTACAGGGATCTTTGAGAGTCCTCCTCCGGTTATCTCTGTCTTCACTTCCTGACCTTCCACTCCCAGCTCTCTTTCCTCCGCCATCTTCTTTCCTTTTGCCTTGAATCAACCCCAACCTTTTTCTGTTCCTCTGTATGGTTCCTACTCATTACGGGTTGGACTGTGTTCTGCCCCAAAATCATATGCTGCAGTTCTAACCTCTAGTGTCTCAGAATGTGACTGTCCTTGAAGATAGGGTCTTCAAAGAGGTAATTCAGGTTAAATGAGGTCATTAGGGTGGGTCCTATTTCAATATAATTGATGTCCTTGTAAGAAGAGGGTATTGGGGCACAGGTACACATAGAGGAATGACTATCTGAGGACACAGGGAGAGGACAGCCATCTACAAGCCAAGGAGAGATGCCCCAGAAGAAACCAGCTCTGCTGACACCATGATCTCAAACTTCTAACCTCCAGAAATATGAGAAAATAAATTTCTGTTGCTTAAGCAACTCAGGCTGTGAAACTTGTTTTATGGCAGCCCTAGCAAATTACCTCTGTCTTATTTCTTTTTGTTTGTTTGGTTGGTTTTTTAATTTAATTTAATTTAATTTAATTTAATTTAATTTAATTTAATTTATGTTTTTGAAACAGCTCTAACTCACTCAGGCTAGAGTGCAGTGGTGCGATCATGACTCACTGCAGCCTCGACCCTGGCTCAGGTGATCCTCCCACCTTAGCCTCCCAGGTAGCTAGGACTACAGAGACACTACAGTACCACCACACCTGACTAATTTTTTGTGTTTTTTGTAGAGACAGGATTTCAACATGTTGCCCAAGCTGGTCTCAAACTCCTGGGCTCAAGCGATCCACCTGCCTTGGCCTCTCAAAATGTGGGGATTACAGGTGTGAGCCACTGCCCTTGGCCACTTCTGACTTATTTGACAGCAAATATCTCAAGCTTGCCATTTGCTCTACTTAGTAACCTTTATTTTGTGCTTGGGATACCTATGAATCACTTCTCAGAATAAAGCTTTCAAACATATAAAACCAAATTTATAGTATAGCAAATGTCATCAATAAGTGAAGCACAGTTCTATCGATGGATCCCCTGGAGGTTCATGGAGCTCAAGATAAAAACCCGAGTCTGACCTAAGCTATTTTCATCCACTCCCCAGGTACCAAGTCTGGTGTCTTCTCTGGTTCTAGACACTTCCAACATCACTGGATGGACAGAGGGATTATAATACCCATAAAGTGTGTGAATCAGATGGAAATGACAAAGTAAAGAAAGAAGCTAAGAAAACGCTGAGATGTTCCAGTGGCTATTTTAAAGACAGTCAACCTCTTTCTGTTAATTTTATATGAAAGTACTTTTTTTTCTTTTCATGCTCTGAAGAAGATAGCAACTTGGTTAAGATTGGGGTTTCCTGGAATCGTTACACAACAGATTAGAATTTTATGGTGCTATGATAGCTATGTATCTAATTTCACAGACTATCAGAAAACTTTGAGTCTCTCTAGTCCAGAGTTTCTCGACATTTAATATTTTTATCAAGTGTTTTTAGACATTTTTTCCTAACCACCTCCTACCCATGAAATTTTCATACCAGATATATATTGTATATCTGCTTATACACTGTATGTACTGTTTATATACTATGCTTTCACTGTACGTAGAGTAAAATATTTTCACCCCCTCCCCAAGATCAATTTTTGCCCCTTTGATGACGTTATGTCCTTATTGAGAATGTATGTTATAATCAGACCCATTTGCAGAGATAAGGAAACTGAGGGTCAAGGAAAGGGGTGGGGGATGTGCCTAAGATCCCCCTGGGATTAGTGAAGTAGCCACAGTTAGAACATGGACTTTGTGACACTTAACCTCTTCTGGCCATGAGGGAGGTGGGAGTGAGAGAAGTCAACTGACTCTCTCAGAGCCACAGGTGTCAGAGCCAGACCAGAATCCAAGTGCCATAACTTCTAAGAGCTCAGAGTCTGTGCCAGTATCTTCCACTGACAATCAAGAACCGTCTCGGTGGAGGGGAACTATCACTGGGCTAGAGCTCCCTCCTGGGAGGAGGAAATGCTAATAACTGTGAGAGGACCACTTCATAGAAGAGGCATTGAGATCTCATCACTGCATATCCCAGAAAAAAGACCATGGAGATGAACAGTCCACTGGGATTTGGGGTATTCTGGGTTAAATATATATATATATATAGTCTTCCCTACCTCAGACTTGTGATCAAAGTCTGGCTGAAAACACGTTGCCACAGAATTCTACATGCCTTTATGTATCTGCGGTCTTGCTTCAAAGTTGAGTTAGGGGTGTTTGAGTCTGGACAAAAAAGGTTTGAAGTTTTGACATTTCAAAAAAGTATCTTTTCCCCCAAGAACACAGTGGTTTGGTACCAAACTAGGCAACGGGAAAAGAATAAAATCATGACATGTTTTCCCATTTTTAAAGAAGAATTTTGGCTACAGGTTGAAAGCAGCTGTTTACTTTTAATTTAATTATTTATTTATTTATTTTATTTTTTGGACTCTTTTTATGACTTCATTGGGAATTTAGGCATCAGACCCAATTTTAGTGTTGGATTTCTTTTTTAACTAAGATCTGTGCTTTTTGAATGAACATGGTTGATGACTACTCCTGAGATCCAGAGGTCATTTAGCTCTGAATTACTAATACTGAAAAATCTCTCTCTGTGTCAGTTGCTCAAGTAAGACATGAACTTAGATGGGAACTTTGACAGGAGTCTAATAGGAACAGATTAAATCTGTTTACTGAGCCACTGAGTTGCTGTATGATTCTAGAACAAATCACCTAGTCTTGGTAAGCCTCCTCTATTTCTTAATCTGTACAATGTGAATAATGCTTACTTCATAGAGCATCTATGGAAATGAAATAAGATTCATTTGGATTGCCTATGGATAGTTCCTGGCTAAGGCCTTCATGTTTTGTTATTCTAGGCACAAAATGTACAAGATAAATTACACATTCTATTTACAATCATATATCTGTCTGCATATATAATACATATTACTATATATTTTGCATGTGTATATACAGTTGATAATTGTGTATGCCCATGTATATGTGTATACACATTTGTACATACACATAAGCACAGACAATTCTGTCAACACTGTGTCCCATGTAGATGGCACCTCCTGAAATTGTGCAACATGGTGATCCTGCTTGGGACACAGCCAGATATTAGTTTCATTAAAAAAAACAAAGTCACCTTGCTCTCACCTACTCAGGCTAGACTCATTTCTTCTAGGCTGACTTATCCTAGCAGCTTTTCCCCTGATTGTCACAGTTTCCTGGGATGATCTGCATAGGGTGGGAATGAGGGACCCTACTTGAAGACATGTTGCAAGAATGAGGAACCATTGTAGGGGTCCTAGAAGTATGCCTGGCATATATTAGGTGCAATACATTTGGAATGAAAATTTGTGGCTAAGATATGAATAGCTGAAGAAATTAACAAACAAATGAGTGCACCTTGTGGCCTACAGGACCCACCAGCTTCACTATGCTCCCTGCAGCCCCGTTTCCACTTCTTAGGGTCCACCCTTTTTTATGAGATGTGCTTCTTTCTGCCTTTCCAAGGAATCAGCAGAAACATCAGGAGCTGTTTGGAAAGGACAGCTCACAACTGTGAGGACTAAGAATGACCGTATTAGCAATTCCTCCCCAAATCTCTTTCATGACTACACTGTGGGTTCCATGCCAATTGACCAAATTAGGCATAGGCACCTGCCTGCTTTGTGTCTCTTGTGTCAGCGTGTGTATGTTTGTAAGTGTTCCTGTTTCTCTAGGTCTCTTGCTTTCTGCTCTCTTCTCTTTTGTTTGGAAATGGCTTCACTGGAAAAAGCATAGACCTTGAGGTGGGCACATCTGGATTCAAAAGGTGCCTTGACGATTCATCATTTGAGTGACCCTGGGAAATGCTCGATATTTCTTTTCTCTGCTTCCTCATCTAAAAGAGGGTGAATAGCACTTACCTTGCAGGATTTGCAAGGTAAATGTAAGTCTGTGTATGTGCCTCACTCATTGAATGCACATAGAAAATGGGATTTTTCTTTTTACTAATGCCATTGCTTAGAAATACCACTAGAGGGTAGGTGTTACTTTTAGTCCCATTTTACAGACAAGGAAATTGGAGCTAAAAGAGGTTAAATGTACATGTCTTAAATTGCACAGCTAGGAAACTGACAATGCAAAATTAGAATGCAGGCTACCTGACTCTGACCCCAGAGCTCTGTTAACACATGGCTGCCTTGCATTCTGCTTGCTTCAAGGAAAACCTATCCACATCACTAAGATTTCTGGTTGTTGTATTTATTTTTTATTTTTTGCCTCTGTCAACATACATCGCTCATTACTTCTATAAATACTGAGCTTCTCATGGTGGTAGCTGAAACATAAATCATACCATGTTGAAAGAGAGAGGAAGAAAAAAAACAAAGAAGTCAGGGAGAAGGTGACATAATATTGTAATTCAATACTTAATATCTCCAAAGACATGTAATATATCGTCATGACATTTTCAGGAGATATTTTCTGAAAACTGGACAATAATTCAAATTAATGCTAAGTCTAAATCTAATTGTTTTATGATGCTACAAAGGACTACATGGGGCCAAGCATCCAAAAATCAGCAGTTTCAACAGTCATGTTGATGGAACAAATTTCACTGTCAGGCACAGATGAGAACAGCTGCCTAAATATATAATATTAATACCTGGGGCAATGTAATAATGGGGATCTGCAGCTTAGCCACACTCTAGCCTTCCCAGTAACCAGCCTTTCACCAGTCAAGTTCTACTATGAATTCTGGGAAAGGTAAGGAGAAAAAAAAAATAAGGTTTTTATTCAAGGGCCAAATGAAGGCCCTGGGGATCAAATAGGACCCAGGGTGGCTGAGGTACGAGTTTCTGGTATATGTCGCACGAAAGGTGAATTCCTGTCTTCTGTTCCTGGAGGCAGCTGGTGAAATGTAGTCTGAAGGAGCCACAGGAGACTGGTTGAAACCCCAGCCTTGTCATTTACCACCTGATGGACTTTATGCCCATGACTCACCTCTGTGAACCTTGGGGATCCTGTTCTGCAAAATGGGACAATACCTAACACACACTCCTGTGTGTAATGGCACATTGAGATGTCCATGGTTCATGAAGGAAGCAAGTTGCCCAAAAATAGATAAGGTATTATCTCAGATTTGAAATAAACAAACATAAAAATAGCCATTCAGCGTTTCTGTGTGTGTGTGTGTGTGTGTCTGTGTGTGTGTATGTGTGTGTGTGTGTAGAAAAAATTCTAGAAAGATATACATCAAAAGAGTAATCAACCGGGCAGACTAGTATTGGAAATATCCTAGGAATAGGCAAGAGGGTGAATTTAATATTTGCTCCATTTACACCTGTATTACCTTTTTAATAAGAATGCTGATGATGGTACTATTACTAGTACTTCTATGATATTGAAAACAGCAATAACACCAACCTCAGAAGGTTTGGGAAGGAAGAAAGGGTAGAATATATATAAAATTGTAGTAGTGAGTCAAACACATAGAAGGTAATGAAACATTGGTTTTTTTTTGGTGTCTAGCTAATTGCTAAGAATATGTCCTCTGTTGGAAGAGGCTGAGACATTGGGCCAAGATAGGCGGAAATTGACTAAATATGCCACTTTCTTCTTCTCACACTTGCCTTTGTCCTCATATCCTGAAGTTTCTTCTACACCACCCCTATCTTCCCAGATTATACTCATTTGTCTTCCTTCCCTGGTCCCATCACCTGGAAGTAGCCTGTCTTTCCTCTGTCCTGAAGCCTACCACATGCATCTCTTTTCTTATATCAGTATCCCCACCGGTGCCTTCGAATTTAGCCCACCCTTTCAGAGGAGTCAGCACGTGGCAAGGTTTAGGGCATACGGATGTCTTATTTACCTAGGGAGAGAGTGAGTTTTCTAAAGAAGAAACCATATCTAATTCATCTTTAAATTGGCATCTCTAAGCACAGCGTTTGGCCCTTAGCAGGTAATCAGTAAAGCATTTTGAATCAATGAATGGAGTGACAAATGGTGCTTTAAGGCAACTATTTGTAGAACATTGCCATAGACGTTATCAAATGGAAACAAAAGAGGCAAACCCCACAGTTCCCTCCCCACACTCTCCAGTGGCCCTTCAGATCTTACCTGAGGTTCACTAAAGGGCCTTAATAATATGCAATTTTATTTTTGTTTAGCATTTAAAACACTGCATAACAACCTTACATCCAATACCTCTCTTGATCCTCATAGCAAGAGCTGTTAGAGGTTCTGGAGTTAGGTCTGTTTCATAGCTGTGTGGCCTTGGGCAAAGGTATTACCCTCTTTCGAACTCAGTAAGCTCATTTGAAAAAAATAAAATCAGGAAAAAACAGTAACTACCTGTAGGGTTAGCGTGAGGAAGAAGTAAGTTAAAGAATAAAAAGTATGTATTAGAGCAGTTGGTATTCAATCATATTATACTCAATGTATATGCAGATATGTTCTAGGGAGTTACTTCATTATCATGTCACAGATGGAGAAGTTGAGGTCAGTAAAAGTGCCTTGCCCAAGTTACACACAATTATTTAATTACAAACCTGGAACCAGAATCCAGAAGACCACAGTCCGGGTCCTGTACTTCAGGTCCTGTCACTTTAGCTCTCAGCAGGCTGATTATTGTGTTTAACTTCTGCATGCATTTATTCATACTGTCAACAAATGTTTACTGAGCACCACTTATGTGCCAGGCCTGGTTGTAAAGCTGGGAATTCAGCAGAAAATATAAAAGACATAGCACTTGTCCATATAGAGTATACAACGTGGGGGAGAAGGTGAGCATTAAGCAAGTAAATGCACTAACACTAAGATGATCACACATAGGAATGAGTGCTTTGTAGAAAGGAATAAGCTGCTGTGAGCACCTGATAGGGGTGTGTGTGTGTGTGTGTGTGTGTGTGTGTATTTTATAGTGGAGAAGGGAGATAATCATATTAGTGAAATAATGTTCTTTGCAAAGGGAACAAGATATGTAAAGTTCCTTTTTATTTTATTTTATTATTTTTGAGACATGGTCACATTCTGTTGCTCAGGCTGGGGTGCAGTGGAACGATCATGTCTCAATGCAGCCTTGAACTCCTGGGCTCAAACAACTGTCCCAACTCAGCCTCCTTAGTAGCTGGAACTATAGGTACCTGCAACAATGCCTGGCTAACTTTTAAATTTTTTGTAGAGATGAGATATTGTCATGTTTCCAAGGTTGGTCTTGAACGCCTGAACTCAAGCAATCCTCCTGTCTCGGCCTCCTAAAGTGTTAGGATTACAGGCGTGAGCCAACGTGCTGAGCCTTTTTTTAAAATGTGAAGTTTCTGACATATAAAATAGGTCGGGTTCTATTTTCAGTTGGAACCAATGGTCTAGCAAATGATGATCTAAACTATGGGATACATAGGACATTTGGAGTGTATTTATGCTTTTGCTTTCAAACCTAATTGTCCTTTCTGAGTTGCTAATATCTGGAAGAGCACAGCTAAATAGACAAACCATGGTTTGTGAATCCAGACCAAACCCCATGGGGCACTCCTGCGGTTTACACAACAGGAATGGGCATGCGCAGAGACCCTATAAAAGACCAAACAAGGTTAACATCATCTCGCTGTTTCAAAAAACTAGTCAATTGCTATTTTTTGTTGTTCAATTCATTTAGATGATGAAGCCTTTCTGTTTTTTATAGACAGAGAGTCCAGGGTAGTGTTTAAGAGCAGAAATACAGAGCAAGGCAGCTGGTATTCGCGTCCTGGCAATGCCACTAACTAACCAAATGATAACGATCCAGTTAAATGGGCCTTGGTTCCTCAGCTATAAAAATCTGGATAACAATCTCATAGGAACGTGGGAGGTAATATATGTAAATTAAATTTCCCTTGTTTCAGATTACTCACTTTTAATGTAAACGAGGTAATAGATGTAAAGTGCTTAAAACAGCATCCAACACATAATAAATGCTGGATAAATGTTAGCTATTCTTACTATTTCTACCTTCATATATTTGATAGTTCTACTGTGAAACAAAAGAAAATGCTGCCTTGTTCAAATACAGTTTCACAAAAACAAACACAATAACCAAGACGCCTGCTTGAACAACATATTAGCTTTGGATATAGCAGTGTAACCAAAAGCCCATTCTGTGACTCATTTCTACTTTCCTAACTGCCTGTTCCTGCTCTGGTCCTCAGCCAGGAGTCAGTCTTTAGCCACACCATGGATATATACACATCAGATTGTGTGTGTGAATAAACAAGAGCACACAACTCCTGCTGCCTCTGAGGACTGCAAAGAAATGACATTAAAAGTGAGTGATTTGAAACAACTGAAATTTAATTAAAAACAAAATTAAAAGTTGTTCCAAGCCTGGCACTTCAGCCAGCAAGACTCAGAGGAAATTAGTTAAGTGCTACTAATAGCTGGATCCAATTCACAAGCCTCTATGAGGAGACAGAGTAAAGAAGATGCATACCCTTTAGATGAAACAATTAAAGATCACTTCTGAGAAATAATCTTGCACAGTATCCCAGGGAAATAAAAACAAACAAACAAACAAAAACACAAAAACAACATTATTTGCTGATGTGTTTCTCTTTGACTTCCTCATTTCTATGAAGGAAAAGTGACCTGACATTCCCCTTGTAGCGTCTTCAATGGCAACACACTGATTTTGAAAACTAGACTTAACACGGGAGGTGGGGGCAAATTCCTTTAAAAAATGTTGCCCTCCACTGCCCTGAAATTTCACCTTGCCAATTTATTCATCCTTTGAAATTCCAAATACTCAAGGTGCTTAGTAAAATTGATTCTCCTCCAATAATGAAGATGATTGTCAGCTGGGAGTTGGGGACTCGGCAGCAGCATGGTTAAATGTGCTGGCTGCAAGAGTGCTATGGTGGATGGAATCAGAGTGGGCAGTGGGCAGTGGGCAGAGGGGCTGTGTCTGAGACAAATGTGCAGAGGCAGGTCCGAGAAGTCCATCTGTCCCGGGTTCTCATGGTAGCATGGAGAGAGGTACAGGAGAAGCAGAGAAAACTATGACAGGAAACAGGAAGATATTGAAAATAAAACAAACAACCACCACCAACAAAAAACTGAAGACAATAAATGAGGGGGGTGGGGTAAAGGAAGGGGGAGGAATGACCAGAGATGCAGCATTGAAAGTCTTCATGAACTGGCCAGGAGTGGAATGAACCAGCTTAGCTTAAATACACAAACTTGGATCAGACAGTACATGTCCCTGAACCAAAGAACACTGCTCAGAGCTCTACCCTCCTCTACTTTCTTCCATGTGCTTGTCCAGGGAAAGGAAAGAGAATGCCCATTCCACAGAAAAGCTTTCCTGTGCTCACTTCTACAACTCATCACCCAGTCTGCCCCAACCACGTTGACCTTGTTCCACCTTGTTCAAGTCACCCAAGTGGTTTTGACTGTGTTGTTCCCTCTGCCTGGAACACACACACTTTCCTCTCCCACACAACTTCACATGTTCCTTTAAATGCCATTGTCTCAGAGAGATCTTCCCTGACCAGCATATCTGAGCCTTCCATCCCAACTCTCCTATATTTTAATTATTTTACACCTCATTTTAATTATCCTCCCACCTACTCTCACCTGTTGCCAATGCTTACTTTGTTATTTTGCTAATTTGCTTTGGTGTCTGTCTCCTGCTGAGAATGAAAGCACGCTGCAGGCAGGGGCTGTGTCTGTCTTTTCCAGCACAGCATCTTTTCTGCTCCATGACACACAAGAAACAGGAAATAAATATTTGTCCAATGAGTGAATAAAGTCTGTAAAGATGTAAACAGTTATTATAGGCAAAATACCTAGCATACTGCCCGGCACATGATGACTTCTTGTGTTATTTTCATAAGGATCTAATATTATATGGATTTGCATTCTAGTAGTGAGGTTGTCTCTGGAATGAGAGAAGGATGGGGACTGAAATAGGACTGAAGGCCTCTAGATCCCAACTTGCTGTCCTCACACTGTGTTTGGAACATGCAATATGCCGTAAGTATGCACCTGTTGCCTAGATGGATCTTACTGAGGGTGTGAGGTTAGGGAGGGGATGGGACTGGGCGCTGCTGAGGGCTGATGCTGCAGGTCAACTGGGGAGAGAGGAGAAGCCGAGGTCAATTTCCTTTTGTACAAACCAGTCTCATCTCATCCTCCAAGGAGTTCTTCTAGGTGGACAATGAATCTATCCAAGCCCAACTTACCCTTTCACGCTCAACTCAGCTTCTGCCTTCTCCAAGAATCTTCTGATATACTACCTCGGTGAGAATTACCTATTCTATCTTCCACCCAATTCCTGATGTAGCTTTGAGAGCAATGCAGCTTATGCTTACTAGGCTCAAGACTGGTTTTGAAGAGTCTTCCTCATTGTCAAATTTTGTGACGAATTTTGGGTTTCAAAATAAAACTGCAAGCAATAATTCAATAACAGGAATCATAATTACAGGAATGGTATTAAATGTCTCAGAATTGTTTTTTTTTAAGTTATTTAAAAAAGTATCTTGAATAGGGAACAGATCTAAATATACTGAGCTCCCACTCTGTGTTGAATACCGTGACAAAAGGGGGTGGTTATAAAAGTGGAAGAAAGAGTCCCTGCCTGAAAGTAGTGTATGGTTCAATTGAGAGATAACAAGATAGAGCATTATAATAGAACATAATCAGTGTAGTGATGAAGATAAAATAGGAAGCTTTGGGTGCACAGAGCAGGGATGCTTCCTACAAACAGTCATACTGCAAAGTCAGAGAATGCTTCCTACAAACAGTCATACTTGAGCTGTCACACTTCCTCATATTGAGTTCAGTATAAGAAAGCAGCTAAATGGGGTAGAGAAACCAGCTAAATGGTGTCACATTTCAAGTGTGACACCAGCTCCCATCACCAGGCCTCTGTATCTTTTTTCAGGCCTCTGCTTCCATAGAAAGTCCTCCGTCCAGCACATTAATACTTCATTTGAGTCTTTGTAGGGAATGGTTGGCCCTGGAACCCTGAAACTCACAGGTCATGTTAACACTCATGTGGGTGTCACAGACTCATCACTCTCTCATCCTCCACCCTGGTTCGAATATTGCGGTGAGATGTCACCTGAGATATTACAGCTAAATGGAGTAGAGGGGTGCTATGGTTTGACTGTGTCCACACCGAAATCTCATCTGAACTGTAGCTCCCATCATTCCCATATGTTGTGGGAGGGACCTGGTGGGAGATAATTGAATTATGGGGCGGTTTCCCCCACACTGTTCTCATGGTAGTGAATAAGTCTCGCGAGATCTGATGGTTTTATAGGGGGAAAGCCCTTTCATTTAGTTCTCATTCTCTTTCCTGCCACCATGTAAGATGTGACTTGCTCCTCCTTGCCTTCTGCCATGATTGTGAGGCCTCCCCAGCCATATGGAACTGTGAGTCAAACCTCTTTCCTCTAGAATTACCCAGTCTCAGGTATATCTTTATTAGCAGCATGAGAACAGACTAATACAAGGGGCAAAGGGATTTAGGCAAAAGGAAAGAAATGCTGCAAAGAAACAAAACAGAGTCTGGGCCTTCAGGAAATAGCTATTTCATTTGGCCTGAGGGTGAGATGCCCAAGGAGGAGAATGGGCTAAGATTAGGCTCAAAATAATTTCTGGCTCTAACATTCTACACTTTAGAAAACTGCCAAGCTAGCTACTTGACAATATGTCCACAATGTGCCCTCACCCCTGTACTCATGCCCTCCTTTTTGGGGTAGCAGAAGCTGCCATTTTTAATTGATTCCACATTTCAAGTGTGACACCAGCTCTCATCACCAGGCCTCTGTATCTTTTTTCAGGCCTCTGCTTCCAAAAAAAGTCCTCTGCCCAGCACATTAATGCTTCATTTGAGTCTTTGTAGGGAATGATCGGCCCTAGAACCCTGAAACTCACAGGTCATGTTAACACTCATGTGGGTGTCAAACTCATCACTCTCTCATCCTCCACCCTTGTTCAAATATTGCGGTGAGATGTCACCTGAGATATTACTCCAATGATTCAAACCTTCAGGGGAGGGGAGCAGCCTTCAGAGATCTGGAAAACTAATTTTACTCGCAGGACACAGTGACATCTCCTACTAATAATTTTTATCCAGGCAGCATTTGTAAAAGTTCTAATATTGTAGGTGTTTTTTTGTTTGTTTGTTTGTTTGTTTTTGACAGAGTCTAGCTCTATTGCCCAAACTGGAGTGCAGTGGTATGATCTTGGCTCACTGTAAACTCCACCTCCCAGGTTCAAATGATTCTCCTGCCTCAGCCTCCTGAGTAGCTGGACTATTTTTTGTATTTTTAGTAGAGACAGGGTTTCACCATGTTGGGCAGGCTGGTCTCAAACTCCTTACCTCAAGTGTTCTGCCTGCCTCGGCCTCCCAAAGTGTTGGGATTACAGGCATGAGCCACTGCACCTGGCCTATTGTGTGTTTTTAAAAGTTGCTAGCATTTTTTCCTTTTTTTTTAATCTAAAAATGTAGCCAAGAAGTAGGCATCTGATCCTTGGTCTCACATCAGGATGCTGGTGCTTCAGCAGAATTGTAACAGTCCCTAGTTTTTGAGTGTGGTTACCATGATCCAGGCCCTTGCAATTCACAACCATTTAGTCCTCACAATAACAGTCTAATTTCTGGTGTATCAGCATCCCCATTTTTCAGAAGATGAAGCTTGAGTTAGGGTTTGAACCCATGTACTCCAGCATTGGTATTGAAGCTAATAACCACCACACTTCACAGCTTTACAAAAAGGAGATTATTCTTGCAAGGCTTCCTCAACTCAGTAGGGTTTCTTATGTTGATTGATGTCTGGGGTCATCAACCTTTCAGGGATCCCAGGTGGCAGATACCACATCATCTTTGACTCTTTCTCTTTCTTGGTCTCTACTTGCAGTTAGTTGCATATTTCCTTGTTCTAGCTCTATAGGAACTCTTTTGTCTTTATTTTCACATCTAATGCCCTTGTTCAGACATTGTCTTATGAACTCAATATGGCTGCCCCATCAGTCTTCCTTGTCTCCAGCTTTGGCAACCTCAGATTCACCTTTTACACTGTGATCATTTATTCAACAAATCTTTATTGAACACTGATTGTGTACTGGGGATTACAAAAGAATAAGACAGCTACACTCTCTGCCAGTATGGGCCTTAAAGTAGCTTTGGAAGGGCCTATTGTTTTCCAAGTATTGAATATGTGCTAAGCAAGTATTGAATATGTGCTAAGAACCACCCTTTAAGGTGGTTCACTGTGACATTCGCCACTTCACAGATGCACAAACAGAGGCTTAGAGAGGTTAAATAACTAACTCAAGGCTACATAGCTACAGAATATCAGAGCCAGGTATCAAACCACGGCAGTGAGATTCTATAGCCCAGACTCTTAACCAAATTAGACATTGAAGAAGTAATTGCAAAAGGACTGAATGCAAAAAGTAGTTCAGGACCATTTAACAAGGAGACTTGACTTAGACTGAAAGGATGGTGATGGTGATTCCAATAAAAATGAACATTACCAAGTACTTTAGAAACATAATCTCATGTAATTCTCCCAACCCTACAGATTAAGACATAACCCAGAAGGGTTAAGTAACATTGGTAACATCTATTATCTATTATTTCATACAGCTAGCATTTGAACCCAGGTGTATCTGACTCCACAGCCTGAACTCTGAATTAACAAGTTGCCTTGCCCTTTGTAAAAGCAACTGTGACTCTTACACTCTTTTTATTAAAATCCTTCAGTGCTTCTGTGACTCCCAACCTCCAGGATAAAATCTCAACTGCTTTTCCTGGGTAACCCTCCCATTAGATCCATTCATGCCCCATGGAGCCCCAGCCTTGCTGGGTGCTACCTGCTTCTGCCACACCTTTACTCATACTGTTCTTTTTACCCAGAAGATTGCCCTTCTTGTCCTCCCTCTCTCCTCCCACCTCCAACAGAAGTGCACTCTCACTCCCAATCCTTGCCCATCCAGTTTCCTCAAATGGGAAAAGACCCTAGCAAAATCCTCTTGCTCCCTGAAGCTTTACCCACATCTGCCCAGTGGAAAACACTCCAAGCTTCCCTAGCAACCTGGCTGACTGTCTATATGACCTGATGGTTCAGATTATCATCTACCTTCCATAGCAGCCTTTTGCTGTATAGTTAGTCTAGCATTTTAAATGACACATGTGATCCCTATGAGGGTGTGATTAGCATTTTCTAACCATCTATTTTTGGCTATTGTTATGCCACTCTCTATTTCACCTTTGCCACCACCCTGTGAGGAAGGGGCTTATAGCTTCACTTTTATAGATGGTAAAATTGGTGGTTCTGAGAAGTACAGTGACTCGTCCAAGATCCATAATTAGTCAGTGGAGGAGTGTAGATTTAAACCTGAGGATTTAAGCTTCCAAATCCTATGTTCTTTCCCCCACCTCACCCACCTTTAATGCTGACTGTGCCTGAGTTTGTTCCAGAATCTAAGTCCTGGCCCTGAGCAGGCACTCAGCAAATGTCAGCTGAAAGTCTGAATGTATAGACTCACTGATAAAGTTTAAATGGGAGCCAGAGTTAAAGCCAGGGAGTGAATAAATAGAAGGTTCAGGGATGGTCCAGGCCCTGGGGATCACTCTAGCTGATGGTGAGATGCCCCAGCCATTAGCTGAGGTTCAGAAAGTTGCCAAGAGCTTCTGGAAAACCCAAGGCTGAGCAGCTGCAGATATATTTGGCTTACATAATCCAGAGGAACGCGCTGGGGAGAAAAGCCAAATAGCACGGCTTTGCTGGAAAGCAGGGCTGGGGAAGGGGGAGCAGGGATGCACAGGTGTTAATTATTCCTCCCATCTTACCCTTTCCCATGTGAATACAATGCATTCTTCCCTTCCCAAACTCCCACTGGCATCAGAGATGTTCAAGGTCCCTCTGCAGCTGTGACTAAGAGGGGAAGCTGGGGAGGGGCCAGGCTTCCCACCACGTGATTTTTCATCCAGGCAGCCTTGGGAGCCTGAAGTCCCTCCACAAGCTTGGATGTGATCCTTCTAAGCTTTCTTCAAATGGCAACTTGTGGGCTCAGCTGTTTGCTCAGCTGTCTCTGCCCCCTACCTCCTTGTTCAGGGGCCTGCCTGACGGCAGATTGGCCCAAACCAGTCTGAAGAGAGAGTCCTGGGGGCACTGGGGACACTAATGTGACGGCTGCATAAGGGTTTGGGAGGTCAAGTCCATCATGAGATAAGTAAACGGGGACTTTGAACCCCAGTATTTCTCCCTCTCCATTTAAGATACCGGGGCAGGGAAGAATCTTAAGTATCACCTTGTTCCCCTCCTACATTTTACAATGAAGAAACTGAGTCCTGACGAAGTAGAGATTTGTCCAAAGTTGGAATGAATTCATAGAGGAGCTGGAGGATGATCTTAGTCATTAAATTCTCTATCACATTCTGTGGGTGTTGATTCAAAATAATTGTGTTCAATCTCTTCCCACCTGTGTAACACTAAGGTGGTCATATAACCTCCCTAGGCAAACATGACCTTTAAATTTTTTATGTGTCCCTTAAATTTGAGGATATAACTGGATCTACTTCATGAGGTAATAGAATGAAACAAGTAATACCTTGCAAAGCACTTAGAATAGGACCTGGCACTTAGCAACTGTTCCGTAAACATTTCTAATCACTGCAACCATTGGGAGGTTTGAAAAACAGGGTCTATAGGATGCACTGACATGTGTCCATGCCCCTCCCTGGGAAGCCTGCCATCATCCATTGCCCTTCTCCAGATAAGTGTCAAGGGCTCTAAGATGTAGCTCAAGTAGCACCTCCTCAAGACACCTTCTTCCCATCTCCAGCTTGGGATACTTGTTTGCCTCTCATCGGTGTCTCCACAGCATCTAGGACAATCCCATTATGAATCATTCACACTGAGTTTCACCATTTATCGACTTGGCATGTCCCACCACCACTAAGCTGGAGAAGGCCAGAGATGGTGTTTCATCTATCTCTCCACCCCAGTATCCGAGCATGCCACAGACAGTATGGTATGCAAATGTTTGTTGATCATAGGAGGAAAAAAAATAAAAAATGGAGAAGAGTAAGGAAGAAAGGGAAGAAGCAGAACACTATATAAGAATAAAAGAATGGTGTTATTAATGCATTTTAACTATCTATCTTCCTTCTTCTAGCCAAGGGAGGCCAACCTCCCTAATGTTCTACCTTTTCCTTACCTAGCCTTACCTGCTAAGACCCTATTCTAACCCTAAGGTTTTTTTTAATACATATTAAAGCTGTAAACAAACAGTGAGGTAAAGACACAACATTCTCATAATCATAACTACCCTCACAGTTGACAAAATACTTTTAAGTGAATCAGCCCACTAGCACTCTTTGAAGGAGGGAGTATTAGCATGTTTTTAGATTTAAAAAACCCTGAAGCAAAGAAAAAACACTGAAGAAAGCAGATGAACCTGTCTGGAATCCACATCTCCTGGGCCACAGATCAATCCACTTAATGTCTTTACCATACTACCTTCTTTCCCCTGTGGATTGCTCCACTGCCTCAATTCTACACTATTTTGCAAACCTCAAGCCAATAATTATGGAACAACTAACTCTATAGACTTGAAGTCAGTCTCATCACAGCTCCCACCCAGCGTTCTCTCTTTCCATTCTAAAAGTCAAAGCGGCCTTCTTTTCACAACAACAGAATGGAATTATTAATGAGAGAAAATTGAGTTTGCCTACTCCTTGCAACAACCCTCTGCCCCAGTTCCTGGGAACATATTTTTGGACTCAATCTGCTATCAAAACACAGAAATTAGTCTCCAATTTTGGACGTCAAACTCAGTTATCTCTTTTGTTAGGAAGGAAAATTAGTAACAATTCATTCTGGTTGGAAGCCAAGCTAACATCTTAGCACAGAGTGTCATTAAAAATCCCAGTCCCACTGGCTGTTGTGGTATCTAAAAAGCTTGAACATGTTCAGTTGCTTCGAATGTTTTTTCTGGGTTTGTTCTCCCTCAAGCAGCTTGTCACTTTAACCTGGGGATCAGTTACTATTTAAGGCAGAAAATGGCTTGAAGCATTTTTTTTTCTTCCATGGTTTTGTGGATTTAGACTTTCCTAATGAAGAGATTTGGAGAAAAAAAAAAAATCTACTCTAGGTGGTATCCACAGCTCCCAGCCATTGCCCAGCAAGTTGGCCATTAAGTATAAGAAAAAGAAGAAGGGAAAAAAGTTTTCACAGTTTAAAATTATATTACCAATTTCATTACAGATCTCATTTTAATTCTGACTGAAGCCTAGCCTTGCCTTCTCCCTGTACTCTCTCACGTATAGTTATTAAGTCTGGGTTGGAGTTCAAGCTATTCTCCCTGATTTCAGCATATTAATATGGTTTATTGGTATTTCATTGCCACCTCCCCTATGGGGGTTCTGAATCTCAGCTCAATTTATATTTCCTCTCTTTCTGGGCTCCGGGACGAAGCTTCTTTCATTTTGGTGTTAAGGAGGGGTGTGTGAATTTGATTGGAGTTTATTTTTGGGGATGGGAGCGACATCCTTGGGGAGTGAAGTCAATCACAGAAGAAGAGGCATCCTCAGACCTCCTGCACTGTCATTCTTTTTGATGTATCTTCTTAGGGCATCTGGGTCCACCTGTTGGTCCTCTCTTACTTCATTTTTTACAGACACAATTTCTTATATGCTTACTGAGTCAGAACCCCTGTTGGGTATCACAATAAGTTAGAACATGAATAAGCTGTGGTCTTTGCCTTTGAAAAAAAATTAAGTCTAACCATTGAACTAACTTAAAAAAAAAATTCAATGAAAGTTTTTAGGGGGCATCAAGTATGTTTTGGACCTTGTCCAAGGTTCTGAACATAATGTGCAAGACAAATATAATCTCTATCCTTAAGGAGTTTGAAACCTAGCAAGAGAGAACAACATTAACTAGATAAATGTATAGTTATACATTGAAATAAGTGTGATACAGAAAAAAAGCAGGGCTCAAAGAGAATGATTCGTAAGGGAGCTAACAGAGGCTGGGAAGTAAAAAAGGAAAGTCTAATACCCTAGGGTAAATGAGAGAAACTGGAGATGTGGGAAGAAGTTTTCAGGCAAAGAAAACAACATGTAAATGTGCAAAGAGCCTGAGGCAGGAGGCAAGAGAGAAATTTAAGGAGCCAATATAGGGAGAGGTGTTGTGAGTTAAGACTGGAAAGACAGGCAGAGGCCTGACCTTGCAAGGATGTAAAGGCCACAATAAGAAGTACAAAAGAAGTAAAAAACAAGTACAAAAGAAGACAATAAACAGTTTTATGGAAAGTATGACATGTATGCAATACATGTAAGCAATGTATTGATATTTTTCATTGTAAAAGATGGCTCTGTTTGCATTGTTAAGAAAAGATAGGAGAGAGGCTAGATTTAAAGCAGGAGGCCAGTTCGTAGGACCGTGGCAGTTGTCTCAATGACACTTACATAATAGCAATAGTAATAGGAGGTCGACTGAGGTCATTAGAAAGTCACAAATATAGTTCTAGGTAATGTTCATGATAGGTGATATTATTTATCTCTGGGGACTCATTGAAGAAGTTTTTCTAGAAGAGGGAACAAAATAAGTTATGCCTTAGAGATGGGTGAGATTGCTGTGTATGTAAATACATGATGGAAAAGAATGTACAAGCAAAGGTATATAGAGAGGCAGATACCAGGTAAGACAGTGTATTTGTCTAGACAGTATCAAGGCTGTGCAAATGTGTTAACAAAGAAAAAGACAGAAGCCATATTGTACAGAACTTCCATCCATAAGCATGTTCCACAGTATTCAAAGATCTGCAGTCAACACAGAGCATTTTAAAACAAAGTCTGGGATGATTTCAGACAGCAGGATGTCCAAGGAACTACTTGTTTTAAATAAAGTGTTTGGTAGTTTGTGGCTAAGGATCCACTTACAATGTGGGGTCATTTTCCCTTCTAAGAATTGAAAATACTCCTTCTATGTATTTAAATCACTGCAAACTAGTTCTGAAGCCAATCATGGACCTCACTCCTCTCTAACAGCATGAAGCCATGCATTAGCTCATTCTTCTGGGATGGAAGACATCGAGTAGGGATAAGAGCAAATAAATGTAGGCAAGTGTTATTATTCACAATTTTATGCTCAAAACCAGCTACATGTGTGGCATATTGGTGAACCATGCCATCCCAATGTGTGGGCATTTGTCCTTATGACTTCATGGGCTAAGAAGGAATACTCAGATCCCAAATACCTCAGTCATAGGGAACAGAGAAGACTTGGATATCAACTTAGTTCAACCTAAAACATGATGCGTACTGCTTAAATTAACCTAAATAAAGAAACATTTTAGCATAAGTATTTTGATGCAACAACCATATCAATATATAAAATTGTGTGTGTGTGTGTGTGTGTGTGTATGTGTGTGTGTGTGAATTTATCTAAGTAACGTATTCAAGAGACAGAGACATCCCTTGTTTTCACCCATTTCTGAGCCTAGGCAAAGAATTGGTGAGACTCTGGGTGAAGTACTATAGAATAAACAAACATATTCTAAAAGTCCTAAAATAATTAAGTGGTTTTAAAATGTACAGTTTGATAAGATGGCTCCAAAATAAAATATCATGTATTAAAGCCAAAGGCATCTCTTCCCCTCTCTTCTACAGCTTCGTAAAAATGTGGTCATCTATTCTCAGGAGATTTTCTATGATGGGGAACTCATTACCTTGCAATGACCCCCCTTCCAATATTAAGAAAATATTATTACAACTTCTGACATTTATCTAATTTATTGAACCATTACTAGGTCTTAGGTATTGAGCTAAAAGCTTTATGAGTATTATTTCACTTATTCTTCATAATAACTTTATGAGATAAGTACTGCTATTATCCCCAATTTATAGATAATGTAACTGAAGCTTAAAATGTTTAAGTAACTAGCACAAGTCATACAGTCAACAGCAGAGGAAGACACTTCCAAACTGAGGCTTCATCTTCTCCCATCCCTGACCACACTCATCACCCATATAGCTCTCTAGTTTTCCTTCCTTAGGACTTCCAGAACTAGTCTGCTCTCTTCAAAATAAATAATAATTATCCTGGTCTCCTCTCTGGAAGCTTAGAGCATAGAAGAACCTTAGACTGGGGGCTGAGGTAGACTTAAGTTTTCATACCACGTCATCTATGTGTTAATCTCGTAAAACCACCTAGCATCCCTGAGCCCCACTTTTCATGTATGCAAAATGAGGATACTAAATCCAGACTCTCAATTTTGCTGTGAGAATGGAAGGAAGAACCCTATGTAAAGTGCTTTGTATGCTACTCAATAGATAATACACTCAATAATAGTAGGTTTTCTTCCTGTCTAGGTTCCTTCAACTCTTGTTATTGAATGAATGTCTTCCATCCTTTCCTTAAGAGGTCATTAGGTACCTACAGTGCTTTTTCAATATTTTGACTGTCAAATACTCTCAGTTGAATAACTTCCAATGTATAACATATCTTGGAACAAAACAGAGAATTCTAGGTGGAATGTTACCTGCCTACACTGGAGTGGAACTATCTCACCTACTTCACCTGGATAGCTTGTTCCCTTAAAAGCAGAATCTTCTGGCTGGGCGCGGTGGCTCAAGCCTGTAATCCCAGTACTTTGGGAGGCTGAGACAGGCGGATCACGAGGTCAGGAGATCGAGACCATCCTGGCTAATACAGTGAAACCCCGTCTCTACAAAAAAATACAAATCAAAACAAAACAAAACAAAACAAAAACTAGCCGGGCAAGGTGGCGAGCGCCTGTAGTCCCAGCTACTCGGGAGGCTGAGGCAGGAGAATGGCGTGAACCCGGGAGGCGGAGCTTGCAGTGAGCTGAGATCCGGCCACTGCACTCCAGCCTGGGCGACAGAGCAAGACTCTGTCTCAAAAAAAAAAAAAAAAAAAAAAAAGGAGAATCTTCTATTGACTGACTACACTGGGTGAATATATACTGACTTACATAGGGGACCTCAGTAGATGCATAAACTAACATCTCAGCTAAGATAGGTGTTCAATATTAACTAATAACTATTTCTCAATAAGGCTAACTGCATGGCAATTTTGATAAGGTCCAAACCTGTGTGATCAGGGTTAGTATATTATAAATCTTAAGAATAGATCGCCCACATTATATCCAATGCTAATGACAGTTACTGGAGTTATGCTATGAGGCAGCTCCATTAATAGGGCATCAATAAAGTCAAAGGTGGAGGAAACAAAAGACCCTTATTAAAGACGTTTATAACAATTCAAAGGGGTCTGAAGAAGTGATCACATATGTTAGATGGAAAAAAAGTAACACTTACAGAGTTATTGATGTAGCTCTCAAAGCCTTGATAAGTGACCACCTAGAGGGTTCTTGTAAAGAATATTAATATGTAGGCTCTACCCTCAGAGAATCTGACTCACTGGTTCTGGGAATTATCTACCCAGAAGACCTAAATGCAGATGATTTGTAGTTCACAGCTGGATAAACAATGCTAGCTTAAGTCTGTTTAGATGCAAACATGTTCCATTTCTTCAGTGTGTGCTTAGGAGGGCAAAAAGCCACTGATGGCTTTGAAGAAGCCCAGATAAAAGAAGGGGTGAGATTTGCCAAGGATTTGGATAGGAACTGTGTCAGAACTCTTGCCAGCTGGGCTCTGCACAAGTGCTATGTCATAATGACCTTTTCTTTATAATGGACAGTAAGCATCGAGTATAACTATGCAGTAACACAAGGGGCAGAATTCATTTTCTCCTGGAAGACAGGACCCATTACTCAGCCCCATCCAATAATCCAGCACCAGGGACAGCTCAACGTGTAAGGGTGGCTGAGAGCTCTCTCTACTAAGAAGGGCCAGCACCTTGGCAGCTTGGAACTCATGGGGGTGACTGAAAAAGGATGAAAGCTGCCCTGGCTTTGGTCCGAGGGAGACCTGGTCTCAAATAGAGCTTCTTGCACTTGACATGAGCTGCCTTCATCCCGACAGGCCTCATTGAGACTTTGTTTTTAATGTTTTTTAAAACTTTGCCAGGCTTAAGGGGCCGGTGTTATGATGTGGGTGAATATATATATGTAAAATATCATAGAATTGTGCACTTTCCATCTCTGTTTGTTACTACATTTATGTTAGGTTGCAACACATTTATAAATATCAATGCTAAGGGATGACATGGGTTCAAGAAAATAGGCACTATTATCACTTTCCCTCTCATCCCCCTAGGTAATACCCTCATATCTCCAGAAATCAGAGCTGGAAACTCCAGTAGTACAATTTATAAAATCAATTTTCTAGACCCTTCTGTATTCCTACAGATGATTTGATTCTACTCCCCTTCACATCCCAGTTTCTGTATCTCCCACAGGTGGATAATAAAGACTACTTTGGAGAGCTTTTGGAGGAATGAGATGAGCAACGCTGATAGAGTTTCTGCCAAAGGAGGCATTAGGATCATGCTGGGGAAGGTGAGCTTGCTTGGAATTACCAGATAGCTATCCACCTGGCTTCAAATGCTGGATACTCCCAGGATTCCTGCTGAGCCCCAGAGATGGAGGACTTTCAAGTATTAACATCTCCAAGTGGGAAAGTCACTTTTGGCTAGAACAGAGCATATAATGTACTCCCTCTTCCATTCACCTCACTGAGAGAAGCTAAATTCACCTATTTAGTTTTCTATATTTTCTTGCCTTGCCATATTCCAGCTTCTGAAGTCTCTTTCTCTACAAACTGTTTTGATAATAAGAGTAATAACAGCTACCATTTTGGGGGCTATAACAATGTTTTAGACACTCTACTAAGCACTTCATACACATTATAACATTCAATCACATAATAATCCTTATTTTACAGATAGATGAGAAAAATGAGACTCAGGTAGCTAACTTGACTCTTCTATGTTTCATAGTAACTAAGCAACAAAATTTAGATCCAAACCAAAACCTACTTCATTTGAAAGGACACATTCCTACCAAGATATTATGGCATGTAAGGGATGGAGATTCCATTATGCCTAGAGACTAAGATACTGTGGACAAGGCCTTCCCAATGCTGTCTTCCAAGCTTGCTCCATCACATCTCCAGGATGTGTACACTCTGTAGTTATTTCTCTTTTTCTTTTGTATTAATTATATTTTCTTATGTTCTGTAAGCTTGATGCTCTGGCATCTGAGCCTCCTGACTGGGGAGAGCCCTCCCCTCCAGGGATAGTCATATCTTAGAGAAAGCAAAAGACTTGCCCAGGGAGCATCTCTTTCATATGAATATTAACCAATCCAGAACCTACACTCCAGTCATCTCCTCTATACAGCTTATACACATTGGGAAGGAATATCCTCTTCCTTCATCACCCGAGAGCCAGACACCAGGCAATCAGGAGCAGTTCTGAAACCCTAGAGCCTACTAAAGTGATTCAAATTAGCCAATCTCAAATCTGTCTACCCTGCTTACACTGCCTCACCCATTTCTTCCTGCAATACCATAAGACAGGCTCTTTCCCATGCTTTCCACTTGGTCCCTCTGCCAGCTGGTAGATATGGGTGCTTTCCCACATGGTCTGCATGGTGTGCTGTACATTGTGTATCTGAGATCTGTGAGTATGAAAACTGCTTGTTTCACAACAGTTCTTTCTGCATCTGCAGACAAATCCTGGGTACATTTTAAAACTTCATGGGTACATTTGAAAACATCTTTGATCGCTATGCATCATCTGCCTTAGTTTTATTTGATTCAGTATCTGTTGTGTGCTTAGAGATCTACTAGAAGGATCCTATAGAACAATGAACAACTCAGTTTTAATTCAGGCAACACTCATCTACTGGACACATATTTGCTGAATATCCATTATGGACCAGGCACTGTGCTTATCAATGGGAATATAATATTTCTCCCCAAAGACATAATTCCTACCCTCATAGAGATTCCAGTCTAGAGGCAGAAACAGACAATTTCACAGGCTATTATAAAGTTTTAAGTTTAAGACACGGGCACACTGAGAAAGGGCACCTTTTAATTCACCACACTTTGGTCTATCCTTCCAAATCATCAAGACAGTTTGTAGCCCTCTTGAGTAATGCCTTGATTTTGCTATTTCCCAACTGTTTGCCATTTCTCAGCCACATGCTATCTGAAAATTTGATGAACGTGATAAAAAGCGGGAGTTGTAGTCTTCAGAATACTCCTGTGAGGTAGGTACTACTATTATCCACATTTTATAGATGCAGAGACAGAGGCTCAGAGAGGGGAATTCACTTTGCTATCAAAGAGGCAGACAATGGAGCAAGCGTTTGGATTAATGTTTGTATTATTCCAAGCCTGTGCTCTTAGCCATTAAACTGTTTCACCTTGAGCAAGTTATTTTCTCAGGGCTTCCATTTCTACATGTATGAAAATAAATATGTAAAACTTGAACATCTTTAAGTCTTAACATTCCACAATTAATGAGTAGTGACAGCTGAGAGATGAAGGGTAGGGACATGCAATTCTTCTAGCTGCATAATCCATGAAACTATTTGCTTCTGTAAATTTTGTTCCTCCTGCTTTCCTACACCATTCCCTGCCATCTCCCCCACCACGTATTTACCTGTCTTATGTGCACATATGACTCATTAAAGATGAACCAAAGTCTTGTATGTACATAGGTCTGAAAATCAAATGAATGTATATGAAATAAGAAATATAAGTTCTGAATGTATATGAATTTATTTGCAGTCCCAGTGAAAAACAAGCAGGGGCTTCTGCACTATGGTAAAGTTGGAACAATCAGGATGCATTAATAGGAGTTTGACTGTTTCAGAGAATGGGAGTAAAATTCCACTTTGCTCTGGTCAAAATATACTAAAAGGATGGTGCTAAGTTCTTCTGAACACTGAGACTTAAACCATGGAGATAAAATAGAATTTCACTGAAGGAAGACTGGCAAATAGAGGGTAAGGATCTCAAAAACATTCAATACATCTCAAAATGCAAAAATATTTTTAAGAATTAATGGTACTAATATGGTGCTACAAGTCAGAAAGTTATTGCCTCTACAGAGCACTAACTGGAAGGAGGCACGAGGAAACCTTATGAGGTGCTGGAAATATTCTATGATTTTATCTGTGTAGATTCATATATAATCCTGTTACATGTCCTTATCACAAAAATATAGAGTGAGAAGAAACTTTTAGAGGTGATGGCTATGTTTATGGCATTCCTTATGGTGTTGATTTCATGGGTATTTACTTATCTTCAAACTCATCAAGACGTATACATTTGAAAAAGTGTAAAATATATACAATTTTTAAAGTGTAAAAAGTTCTAAAACTGAAAATTTATTAAGTTGCACAGTTGCACAGTTAAAGTATACCTTCTTTATTATAATTATGCCAAACTTCAATATATCTAAAGACGGTGACGCCATGTGAGAAGTGTTTTAGAAACAAACGCCAACATATCCTGGAATGTGTAAACTGGGACAACTTTTCTGAAGGGCAATTTAGCAATAAATAGCAACCACCTTAATCAGGGCCTTGGACCATGCTTTGCTAATGACTAAGGTGGCTACAGTGTCTCATTAATTCAATTTAATTGGGTGAAAAGTAAATGGTACAATATAAGATACTTGTAAAGTATATTTACAGGGAAGAGAATATAAATATTATCCAGGACATTCAGAAAATTCCATTAAAACTCATACAGTCTTTCTTGTCATATGATTTTAATTAGCAAATACTCTTTGGGGGACATTTTTATTTTGAAATGGATCCACAATCAAAAGAACCAGTAGGTTCTCTGAAGTAGCTGAATCTTTCTGCATTCACATTTGAGCTCTTCCTTTATTTTTTAAACTTGATTGCTGCTCATAGGTTAAAAGCAGTCTTTACTAGATAAAGAAAATATAGTACATATACACCATGGAAAACTGTGCAGCCATAAAAAGGAATGAGTTCATGTCCTTTACAGGGACATGGGTGAAACTGGAAACCATCATCCTCAGCAAACTCACACAGGAACAGGAAACCAAACACCACATGTTCTCACTCATAAGTGGAAGTTGAACAACGAGAACACATGGACACAGGGAGGGGAACATCACACACTGGGGCCTGTTAGGGGGTGGGGGGTAAAGGGGATGGAGAGCATTAGGACAAATACCTAATGCATGTGGGGCTTAAATACCTAATGCATGTGGGGCTTAAAATACAGGTTGATAGGTGCAGCAAACCACCATGGCCCATGTATACCTATGTAACAGACCTGCACGTTCAGCTCATGTATCTCCGAACTTAAAGTAAAAGAAAAATAAAAAAATAAGAAAAATAAAAAAGTAAAAGTAGTCTTTAATTCAAATAATCCAGACTCCAAATGATAAGATCCTCTTCCAAGGTCTTTAGATGCTCCATTTTTTCCCCTGAAATATATATAATAATAATTCTAACATTGGGCCTTACGTAGAAACATTTGACCAGCCAGGGGTGCAAGGTGCTGAGTAGGTGTGGAGCATCTGCAATGCTCGGCTCTTACCATCTGCTATGAAGTGCTCGGGCACATGCAGAGTCACCTTCACAGTGAGTGGACAAGACATCTGGCTGCCACACACCATGGCCAGGATGCAGGAGCTCACAGCAATCAGTGTCAGGGCTGTCTTGTTCACTGGGCTTTTCAGCAAACCTGGTAACACAAACACACACAAAGACACAAATTTCCATGAGGTGAGGAAATGGGAGTGGCACCAAGTTTGGGAATTCTATTATTTTCCAGTTGGGAATCTAAAAAAAGAAAAGAAAAGGAAAAAAAAGTCATGTTTTCTAACCTTTGTGCCTGCTATGACACCTCAGTGGGCCCTCTTTGGGCCTTGGTTTAACACTCTGCAAAACGGGCTTCTTATGATTCCTTTGGGTAAACATAAAAGAAACAGGCTTCCTGAAACTCGTGGCAATTTTCACTCCTCCCTTCCCAATTCGGTTGGTCATTCTTGATTACAATTAGATGATATTAAGCCCTCCATTCTCCTTACAAGCAAGTGAGAAGATACCTTGCTGTTAAATTCAGTACAGCCTAGTGAAATAAGCTTGGGCTTTGGAGTTAGATCATTCTGGGTTCAAATTTGGGCTTTGGCCCTCATTGACTGTGTGATCTCCATTTTCCAAACCTAGTTTCTTACTTTCTTTTTCTTTTTTGTTTGAGGCGGAGTCTCGCTTTGTCACCCAGGCTAGACTGCAGTGGCACGATCTCGGCTCACTGCAACCTCGGCCACATGGGTTCAAGTGATTCTCCTGCTTCAGCCTCCTGAGTAGCTGGGATTACAGGCACCCAGCACCATGTCCAGTTAATTTTTGTGTTTTTAGTAGAGACGGGGTTTCACCATGTTGGCCAGGCTGGTCTGGAAGTCCTGACCTCAGGTGATCCACCTGCCTCAACCTCCCAAAGTGCTAGGATTACAGGCATGAGCCACCACGCCTGGCCACCGCTTCAGTTTCTTTATATGTAACATGAAGATAATAAATATCTCAGGGGGTTCTTGTGACAATTACACAGCATGATTTGTATATAATACCTGTCATTTAGAAGAGTTTCATGGTTAGAAGCTGATCAGCTCAAATGAATTTCACAAGCCTTTACTGAGCAGCTACCATGTGAGACACATACAGAGCAGAAGAATAATCTCTCCTCTTCAGGAGTTTACAGGCTAGGGGGGAAAGTCTAGCTTATCCAAAGGGAATTAGATTCTAAGACAAATTGTGTTACGACCTAGAAGAGAGGGCAGAGAGTCGGGAGGGTGGCTTTGCCTCTGAAAATTAAAGACAATTTTATGGATATAATAGGAAAAGTAGATTGGATCTGCACAGCTAGAGGATACTGGGCCAACAAAGACATTCTATGGAGGCTGTCTTGAGTTCCCATTTGTTTCTCATTCTTTAGGCTTTGTTCTTCAAGGTTTTGCTTACCAGTTTTAGAGCAATGTCTCCCCAATTTTTTTTACTGCTAGGCTCTTTTTTTAAGCAAACCTTGTCTCTCATCTCCTGGATATCTTTCTGTGGTTATCCAATTAGCATGTCAAATATATTAATAACAGGTTCAAAACAGGGTACATTATATTCTCTTTAAAGCCTCCCCCTCTTGGGATCCTCAGCTTATTGAAAGCATTGCCATTTAGCCTGGCCAGAAACCGAGATGTCACCTTTGAGTTTCTGTCTTCCTCCTTTACAGCATCTGAACAGTTGTGTAGTCCTATTTATTCTATGTCCTTAGCATATTCACCTCATTCCCTTCATCTCTTCTATTGTCTGTTTGCTTGTGGGATAAGGGAGGTGCATGCATATCTGTTCACTGCACTCCCTGCTGAAACCTTTCAAGCTGTTTCACGGTATCTGGTCACAGGATGTGATCCACATTCATTAGACTGGCACCCAAGGCCTTTCATGAAGACTCCCAACACTCATACCTCCTGTGCTCTCTCCCACCTGGCCCAAAGACTAGCAGAGCTGAATTACTGCAGTGTTCCTACCATTAACACTCTTCATCATGTTAACATTAGTGTAGGTGTTGTTCCTTTTGGAAAGAAATCCATTTGTTTCCTTGTCACCACGTCATTCTTTGAGACTCACCACATATAAAGATTTCGTTTGCTCTCGGTAGATAAACTACCCATATTCATTGTGTTTCCCCTCATACCTTATTCCAAACACTAGAGTCTAGTAAATAGCCAACTCCTTGAAGGCAAGCAGCATCTTTTGCTCACCATTATGTACCAATGAATAGCACAGTGACTGGCTCATTGCAGAATCTCAGTAAGTGCATGATGACTCCCATAAATGACAGTAACAATGTTAGCAACCAACATAACATAGATGCTGACCAATCAAAAAGCATGCCAGCCAACATCCAGCACTGGCCACACAACAGAACATTGGCTATTGTAACACTGGATTACAACAGAACAAGAACCCTTGCAATAGCCCGTTGGGGTATTGCCTATATGGAAATGTATTTTTCCTAATAAACAGGTACCTGCTTGAGGGAGAAGATCCCACCTTCATCATCTTTGTGTCTCTTATGCCAAAATCACCACCTGGAACCCAGAAGTTACTTAATTTAAGAATAAGACCCTTGTCTTTTATCTCAGTCCTGGGACAATAAATGGCTTATGGTAGGCACTATCCATGAGATTGTGGTTATTGGAGTTATAGAATAAATGTTAAATAGAAGAGTAAATGAAATTAAATAAAAAGATGATTCCGGTGTCCAAATATGGGGGATCTCTAAAACCTAAAATAACTACAGAGAAAAAGGAACATGTTTTATCTCTTATTTGAGTGCCACAAGAAGCTGTTTCATACATATTTACAATAGATATTTATAAATATAAATAGATAAAATATTTATAGTATAAATATTTTAGCAACTAAATAGCATAAACAATCTAACATCAACATTATCTACTAAAAAGAATACGGACTAAGGGTTGGCACCTTGCATAGACCTCATCTTAAAAAGTCAACCTATTACCCCAGCCTAATCATTTAGCAAAACCCCTAAAATAACACTTAACAGCAGCACTGGAGTTGTTTTATTTGTTTGTTTGTTTTGAGACAAAGTTTCCCCTTGTTGCCTAGGCTGGAGTGTAGAGGCGCAATCTCAGCTCACTGCAACCTCCGCCTCCTGGGTTCAAGTGATTCTCCTGCCTCAGCCTCCCAAGTAGCTGGGGTTACAGGTACATGCCACCACACCCAGCTAATTTTTGTATTTTTAGTAGACATAGGGTTTCACCATGTTGGCCAGGCTGGTCTTGAACTCCTGACCTCAGGTGATCCACCGACCTCAGCCTCCCAAAATGCTGGGATTATAGGCATGAGCCACCATGCCTGGCCAGCACTGAGTTTTTTATCTAGATTTTATGGAGTCTATTCTGGGGGAAAAATATGTAATGATGAGTCTAGTACAAATAAATTCTTGGGAAGACGAGACAGGTCCAGAGGACGAGATGTGAAAGGTAGTGAGAGGCCCCTGGCATCAGGGAACAGACACTCTGGACAGTGAGTCATGGATAACAGCACCCTGTGGATCCCTTAGAGGGCATATCTCATTCCTGGCCCACACAGCAGCACCTGGCCTTTGTGGCCAAGACCTTTCTTTCACTAATTAACAAACTACCAGAAATACACTACCCAGGCTCCACAGGGCTAATTTTTGGTCTGGGAAAAGAAGGCTGAGGGGCACAGGTAGAATTGCTAATACTTTCTCCCTGGGTTCTGCTGGACTAAATTGTGTCTCCTATGTCATTTAAAACATCACAGTAACCCAGGGTCTTTAAGAGTCCACATGATGGCTGGGTGCGGTGGCTCATGCCTGTAATCAGGAGTTCAAGACCAGCCTGACCAACGTGGCGAAACACTGTCTCTACTAAAAATACAAAAATGAGCCAGGCATGATGGCAGATGCCTGTAGTCCCAGTTACTCCGGAGGCTGACGCATGAGAATCACTTGAACCCGGGAGGTGGAGGTAGTAGTGAGCTGAGATCACACCATTGCACTCCAGCCTGGGCCACAGAGCAAGACTCTGTCTCGGGAAAAAAAAAAAAAAAAAAAAGAGTCAACATGGGGAGTGAATTCACATTAGTTTATTGGCTCTTAGTTTTCTCACCTAGAAAATAGTAACATGACTTAGCCATCAGGGGTGTTGTAAGAACTAAATGAGTCAATACGTGTCTAATGCCTAGCAAAGTTTTTGCACATAGTAGGCCCTTGGTAAATAATTTCCAAAAGAAATAGTGGCGTTTGTCTCATCCCTGATGACAGAAACTAGGACTCATCTATTTGTCCAATATATTCTCAGAACATATTAGGAATTCAATTATTCTTATAGAAGCAGAAGACAGAGTAAAAAGTGAAGAGAAGGACATAAGACGGAGAAAGTGGGAGTTGGGATGAGAATGAACAGCATTGTGGGACCCCATTTACTCGGAGAATGCCTGAATCGCCACAGTCGTTTCTGAAGTCCAGGAGGATGAAAGCATGCAGGTCAAGCCTTCACTAAGCCAGATGCCCATGGAGCAGCCAGGGGGTGCGGGGAGTTGCCATGGCAACTGGACCTGGCAGAAACTTCACAGTCGGACTCAAACCAAGGTAACTTCCTAAGAGTTCCTTGCTCAGGGAGGTGAGCATAGCGCTTAGCTCTGAGTAAAGATTGTAGACAGTCATGAGGTGGAAACTCTCTCTCCCATAATACTCACCCCCTCCCCAAGCAGGCTCCTTACTGCACTGCTGTTGTAAGATGCAGAGACAGAAAAGGGAACCTCCACTTGCTGAGCGATTGCTATGATCCAGGCACTGTGCCTAGCACTTATCCTTCTCTCCATCCCTCCATTCATTTACCAATTCAGCTGATTTTTATTGAACATCCTGTCTCTTGAGGCACACTGGTCTGGGCATGGGGAAAATACTACTAAACAAAACAGCCAAAGAACTTGAAGCTTACATGTTAGTGGCAAAGAATTACCTCATTGAATCCTCTCAGCAAAATGTCTCCATCATTTCCATTTTACAGAGAACAGAAGTATAGAGCAATTAAATGACTTGTGTAAGGATCACCCAATTTTGTATGTTACAGAGACTGGGTGAGAACTAGTCCTGTTCCAGCCTTTCCCCTGTATCACTACAACTTCCCACTTCATCATGGAATAAGGTCCCAGGATACCCTCACGTAGAAAGCGTGATCTTTGGGGCCAGGCATATCTATGTTCAAGTCCTGGCTTACCCACAAAATCTCTGTGTGACACTTGCCAACTGATCCGTAAGTCTAATAAGAAAAAAAATTCCATCTGGAAAATGGGAACAGTGGTCTTTTTTCAGAGCTAATGTGAGGACTAAATAAGATACCAAATGTAATAGAAAAAAAAAAAAAGGCTAAATAAATGATAGCTGCAGATCATATTACCTGAGGTTTTTTTTTTTTTTTTTTTTTTTTTCCCGGAAGGCTGAGGTCACAGTTCTCCCTGGTTCACACCCCCATTTGCAGTTCCTTCCCCATTACATGCAGGCGAATAAGCTGTGCTGTAGGAATAGCATTCCACCAGGGCATATTGATTGCTGGGACTGGAGAAAGTTAATAATCTAATTTTCCTTCCATTTTCCCTCCCTCTTACACCTCAGCTCCTCTCATGGCAGCAGAGAATGGCATAAAATGCATTGCGTGAGAAATTCGACCGGAAATAACTCAGCGTTGTTGATCCACACATTGCCTATAATTTGGGGTTTGATTGATTCTTGCTTTGGAAATGCCAGGTTGAGAGGAGAAAATCAAATTTAAGTTAAATCTGGAATTGAATCAATCACATTTTATAATGAAAAAATAGATCTAAGCCCATCAGATTCTTATGTGTGGAAAACTTAAAGCTGGTACACTCCTATTGACTTCCTCCTGAGATCCCCAAAGCATGAGAGACCAGGTCCTAGGCTGAGAAGTAATTTATTTCTTAAAGTGGCAAATGGTGATGTGGTGGGGGGAAGGGATTCTAGAAACTGGAGACATTAGGGTGAAGAAGCCCAGGAGGTAGAAAGGCCACTTAGGATGGGGAAAGAGGCTAGGCTTTGGTATTTATTTATTTATTTATTTATAGATGGAGTCTCACTCTGTCACCCAGGCTGGAGTGCAGTGGTGTGATCTTGGCTCACTGCAACCTCTGCCTCCCAGGTTCAAGCAATTCTCCTGCCTCAGCCTCCCAAGTAGCTTGGACTATAGGCAAATGCCACCACATCCGGCTAATTTTTATATTTTTAGTAGACACAGGGTTTCACCATGATGACCAGGCTGATCTTGAACTCCTGACCTCAGGTGATCTGCCTGCCTCAGCCTCCCAAAGTGCTGGGATTACAGGCATGAGCCACCATGTCCGACCTGAGCTTTGGTTTTAGATGTGGATATCTAAATCCAAAGTCTTCCATTTGATACCTGCCTAAGTTCTGGCAAGTTATGTGAGCTCTCAGAGCTTCAGTTTCCTAAGCTAAAAAAGGGGAATGATAATCCCTAACTGATAAAGCTGTGTGGATTAAATAGGAGATCATAATTACAGCACTAAGCACCATGTCTGACACATACTTAGGGCTCTGTAAGCTCTCAGTAGATTTCCTTCCATCTCATTTCCTTTAAACCTCCCTATCTAACACTTGGCACCTACATGGGCATCGGCAGGATATGTGATACCGTTGCTCACGCTGAAATCCTGATTTTCACACTTAGCTGCTGGCCCCCGTGGACAAGTCATGTCACGTCTGAGACTCAATGCCTTTAACTGGGAATTAGTTCATCCAATAAATAGCTATTTAAGGTGCAAGTACTATATGCCAGACCTCATATTTTATGCTCTCCTATTTCCAGTGCCTATAGCATGCCTAAATATAGTAGGTGCTCAATAAACATCTATTGAATGAATGAATGAGTGAATGGTTAAACGTTGCTTCCCTTTCTACCAACAGATGTCAGTATTTGATTGCTGCTATTGGTATTTTTTTTCTAGCAAATTGATTCACTCACTTTTCCTGGCAAGGTTTGGTTCCTGCCTCGTCAGAAATCATACAAAAACACCCTTGCAGAGGCCGCCAATCTGCCTGTATATCAGGGTGACCACTGTAGATTGCTGAGTGCCTCATTAACCTCACTGATTGCCTCACGGGATTCCCACAGCACCTGAGCTCTGGTGTCTCTGCTTCTCTGCCATATTTCTGGAAACTGAAATTGGGACCACGTCAACTGACAAGTGCAAGTGTCATGCTGGAGGCAGAAAGAAAGAATATTTGAAAGTGGGGCTTTCTCAGAAACTCTATGGCATATGGCCCCATATCCTCAACCTGTCTCTTATATCAGGAGTTACCATGCACTACTTTAGTGTGATGTGTCAATATGGGGCATATTTTCCTTTATCTTGCACACCTGGGTCCTTATCTCTCCCCACCTCTCCCTCTCTATCTCTGTCATGAGATAGAGATCTCCTGTGCTCTCTGACTATGGCACTCTCAAATCTATGGTATCCCCTAAATGATATATTTTCCCAATTTCTTATCATCCATAGATTTGTCCTTAATAAGATCTGGGCAAGTGTTCATCCACTCTTATTTTCAAACTTCCAGAGAAAGAAAACTCAACTCCTACTAAGCATCAGTTCTATTCTCAGACAGTTTAATGTCTAAACAGTCTTTGAATCTCACTCTATGATTGAGCTTCTGCTGTCCAAATTAAATAGGATGTATTTAATATCTCCTTCCCAGGGCAGCTATTTTGTTAAAGGTGGAAATTAGGTGGTTTTGAGCTTTTTTCTTCAAAGCAAACATTAATAGCTTTATTTTGTTTCTCTAAAGTCATATTTTGAGTCCTTTTATTATACTTTGTATAGATTTGTTTTGCTTAAGATGACTTTCTTAGTAAAGGATGCCATAATTATCATCATCATCGTCGTCACTACCACTATGGCTGGTAACACAGCCACTGACTTAGGTGCCAGACAATAGAACTAAATTTTTTCATGCAGTATCTCCTCTAATCTTTACAGAAACTCCATGAGATGGTTTCTATTATCACTCACAGTTTTCGCTGAGGAAACTGAAGCCATCACCTGCCAAAGAACACGCAGCTCAAAGGTAGTAGGGCTGAAATGAAAAACCATTTGATGTCAGGGCCCAAGCTCTTAGCCATCATCCTTCACAACATCTCTATCAACCTGCTAGATGTAGCCTGGGCAGAGCAGAAGCACCAAATTTAACTGCTGAGCTGCTTACCGACCCCAGATTGCCCTGTGGACCTGTGATAACTCTAGGCGGATTTGTTGTGGCCTCGTTGTCCCACCTGACACTGACCCATATGTCTTCAAGAGAACCTCTCCCCATCACAAGGAGGAAATTTAAAAAGATGGAAGAAAATGAGAAGGGCTGTCACTCCTCCTTTCTCAGCCCCAGAAAATACTACGGGCCTGAAGCAGCTCACTGTACTACCTGGAGCCAAACGATTATTGACAAAGCCACTGGGGAGCACCTTTGTCTAGCTCTGCTCCTGGGACAAAGACTATTGCTATAGTGCAGGCCTAGACTGTGGCAGCCCGGTGAAGTTAAAGCCACTGACAGCGGATGTGGCATGGGACTACAAACAGCTGACTATTTGAATTTCTCTGTGGCAACTGCAGGTTGCTGGGCCTGCACAAGGTGTTGACAATGGTGTTAGAGATGAAGATGATGGAGATGGTACCATATTATTTTAGCTTTTATTAGGTTACAAATTATTCTCAAATATCTCGTTACCTCTTCAAAATCCTACGCAGTTGACATTGCTGTTATCCCCAACAGACAAATGAGTAATGAGTAGTGAGAGTCTTAAAGGTGAACTCATGTTCAAACACCAGAAGAATAATGGGCCTACAAGCCATGTCTCCTGACTCACAGCTGAGTGATCTTTTCATGTCATGATGCTGCTAGTGTCCAGCCTAAGTCCCACTAGCTGGATACGAAAACAGAATCTGGGGACTCTGATTCTTCATCCATTGCTTTTTTTTTTTTTTTGACAGAGTCTTGCTCTGTTGCCCAGGCTGGAGTGGAGTGCAGTGGTGCAATCTCAGCTCACTGCAACCTCCACCTCCTGGGCTCAAGCGATTCTCCTCCCTCAGCCTCCTGAGTAGCTGGGATTATAGGCATGCACCATCGTGCACTGCTAATTTTGTATTTTCAGTAGAGATGGAGATTCACCATCTTGCCCCGGTTGGTTATTGCTCTTAGAAATATATCCAAATGCCTCAAAGAGCTAGTGTAGTAATTCTCACAAAACCAGATGTATCTTGAAAAGAAAATATTTCTATGTTCACAAAATTTTGAGACATACTATATTCTGTATGCCCCTCTTAAAGCGCCCAAGTATATATCTGGTATTAAAACCTCTAAAAGGCTTTGCATTACATTCCGTTTGTAGGATTCAGCCGAATGTGTCCCTAAAGTATTAAGACATTGCAGAACCATCATTCTATGGAACAAAGTAGGGAAACAAAGATCTAGTTTAATAATTAATACAAAGGTTGTAAATAACATTAGCAGATCCCAATAATTAACTGGTGCCCTTATGCCAGGCACTGTATAAAAGATTGTATGTACATTATCCTCTTTAAACTTCTCAACTACCTTGTAAGGTAGGGGTTACCCTTCGTTTACAAATGGGAAAACTAGATTTGACTGGTCACTGGGAAGAGGAAGAGGAAGGTTTTCATGGCCAGTCTTGTCTAAAACCAATGTCTGTATCCTTCTTCCTCCCAAGTGTTAGAAGAAAATAGAATTTTAAAGTCACAGAAAATACCTGCAAAGAAGGAAAAAGGCAGGCACAACAGGCCGTTCAGGAGGCTAAAGACTATTCAATGTGTATTTAGCAGGCTGACGAAATGCATTAGTGGAAGGAAAAAGATGCTGTACTCAATAGACTAAATTGCAGTGTGCAGATGAGAAATAGGAGAGAAGATAATTCAAGGAGCTAAAGCTCTAGAATGGCTCAGAAATAAATGAGAAAGAAGAAGAAAAGAAGGATGGTGGGGGGTTACCGATTCATAGGTGACTATCAATCGACTGGCGCTGACTTACCAAAAACATTAATTTTTAAGATACTGGTGCCTGATCCCTATATTAGCCCTGTTAGTCTCCAGGCGGTTTAGATGCAGCACCGCGTTCAGCCCACACCACCGATGAATTGGAGGGTGGCAAAGAAGAGCTAAGGCCAAGCAGTGAGTGCTGAGGAACAGAGCAAAAGAGCAGCCACGGTTTCCATGGCTACCAAGGACGATCAGGAGCAGTCACCTCCCATTTCCATGAAAGGCACACTTCTAGCTCCTTTGTCTTCTGAACCTGCTGAGAAAGTCACTGTTCCATTATCTTAGAAGGTGTCAGTGAACTTTGGCCCACACTTTGTGAAAGTAGGAGCAGGAGAATAACATTGCCTGTGTGGTTAGTATTTACTAGGCCTGCTGCGGTGGCCTAGTCAATACCGAATACACAACCAATGTTATTCCCCTGCTCCTGCTTCCTCCCCTGCTCCCAGCTTCCATGATAATGTTCCTTTACCTACATAACTTCCTTTATCCCAAAAGCCCACCGAAAGCACCAGGCAATGCTGTCCTTACTTGACACTGGGGGAAATGGAAGCCCAAAGGGTTTAATTGACTAGTAAGGAACAGAGCTAGAATATGAACCAAGACCTACTGACTTAGAAACTCAAAGTTCCTTACAAGCTTCCTCAGCTGATCCTGACCCTGTGAATGTATGGTGTCTAAAGGTGGTCACACTGCTTCTAAAAGTAGGGGGCATTTTCAAATCTCTGGGCTCCCTCCTCCTCACCTCTTCCTCCTGATAGTGATAATGTGTCATATTCCTAAGAAATAATAGACATGAAGCTTTTTCTGATGGCCCATAAACCCACTACTGCACTTAGATTTGCCTGTCTCTTTCCTTGTGACAGGTCACAAGCATTCCCCTCCCCCATATGTTGTCCTTTCTACTTTTCCAACATCTATAAGAAGACCAACTTTCAATATCAAAGAGAATTCCCATGTCATAGAAGTCTGCCTTCACCATTGCAACTCACAAGAACCCAATATTTCTCTTAACTCCTGTCTCATATAGTATCTGTTCTAATTTGAGCCACAAGACCTCAAAATGGCAAGGAACTAAAAGAGATTTAACCACAAGTCACACAATGCATTGTTGTGTGACTCCCTCTATAATCATTCAGCCTGCATTTGAGTGTCACCTAAACTTGGAACTTATTAACTAAAAAAAAAAAAAAAAAAAAATGCATTTCATTTAATGATGATGATGATAACCTTTTCTCTTTTTCTGAGCACTTACTATGCAGGGTACATTGTGTTAAATATTTTACAGATATTATTTTATTTGATTAATCATAAAAACTTGTTAGTTCCTAGTTTTGCAAATAAAAAAAAAATTGACTCTAACTCAGAGTTAGAAAGCTATTGAGAGGCCAAGCCAGGATTCAAATCCAGATCTGGGTATCAGAGCTCCTAACAGTATTACTATGCAATCTCTCTTCCCTGGTAAGAATCAGCATAAGAACCATGTCAATGCCAGATGAAAATCTACTCCTACAACTATAACCAGCTGAACATATTCTTGCCCTCAAGAGTTCCAAAAACTGGCCCCCACCCCTTCTCTCCAAGGTACCCCTCTGGTTCTAAAAACAGAAAATATGTTGCCCATTATTCTTTCATTTCAAAGACAGATTCTGTCATTTGACTTCCACATGGGGAAAACAGACGTGGAGCCAGGAAAAACAGAGCTGGAAGGACCCGTTTAGATTAGCGGGCCTAATCCATCCTGCTCAAGGCTAGGAAGATGGCAGGAGGACATCCTTGCTCAAAGTCAGATTGCCCAGAGCCAGTCCTGGGTTCCATCCACGCCAGCTTCCATGACTATGTTCACCATTTGGGGTAGTTTTTGCTGTTGTTGTTTCCTACCTTAACTAATACCTCCTGGAACAAAGAGGGTATCTCTAATACCTCTAGCATTGGCTGTGGTGCCTAGGATATTTTGGTCAAAACAACACATAATAAAAATAAACCATACCCAAATATTCCCACAACATGACCTTAATAAGCTGGTGCACAGATTATGGCAGAGGAAAGAAAATTGACTTTAGAATTAGAGAAACTTAGGTTCAAATCTCAGCTCTGTCATGTTTGGTTGACCTTCAGTAAGTCCCATTTTCTTCATCTGTAAAATGGCAATAACATCTACTCCACAGCATCATTAGAAAGATTGAATAACGGCCGGGCGCGGTGGCTCAAACCTGTAATCCCAGCACTGTGGGAGGCTGAGGCGGGCGGATCACAAGGTCAGATGATTGAGACCATCCTGGCAAACACGGTGAAACTCTGTCTTTACTAAAAATACAAAAAATTAGCCAGGCGTGGTGGCAGGCGCCTGTAGTCCCAGTCTCTCAGGAGGCTGAGGTAGGAGGATGACATGAACCCAGGAGGCAGAGCTTGCAGTGAGCTGAGATCACACCACTGCACTCCAGCCTGGGTGAGAGAGAGACTCCATCTCAAAAAAAAAAAAAAAAAAAAGAAGATTAAATAATGAAATAGCATGACATGCACTGCATAGCAAGAGCTCAGTGAATAGTAAATTTCATCTTCATCATCATCAACAAATTTAAGACCAATAATACATATAAATTCTGATGTTTGCATTCAAGAGACCATTTCCAAAAATTCAGGATGGGTCAGAAATGGGAGACAGACCATGTAGACTGGAGGATAGTGAGTTTATAGTAAGAAAAGGTCCAAACACATGCAGAGCACCTACTACATGGGAAGCCTCTGCTGGGCTTTTTGCAACTATTATTTACATTGTTTCTCATAGTAACCTTTAGGTCTTCATGTTATAAATCAGAAAATGAGCTCAGGGAAGAGAAGTGCTTTGCTCAAGGTCATACACATAGTAAGCTGTAGAGCTGGTCATGCAACCCAAAACTGTGTGATGTTATAAACAGAATATAGACAGGAGGTCCACGTTCCAAAGAGAATAACCAGGATTGGATTGGATATCATGCCAGGAAAGGACACCAGATGAAGTATTTGGGGATTTTAGCTTTGAAGCAAGAAAGGATCAGTCAGAGAGGCCTCTTGATAGGGTTGTCTTCAAAGACATCTAAATATAGAAAGAGAAAAAGGAAACACATATTCTATATGAGAATCTATTGTGAACCAAGGCACAAAACCTAGGCACTTGATGTGTACTGTTTCACTTGCTCCTTAAAACAATCCTCTGAGTAGATAGTGAATTGTGCATGGTGACTCTTGTCTGTAATCCCAGTGCTTTGTGAGGTCAAGGCACAAAGATCGTTTCAGGTCAGGAGTTTGAGACTAGACTGGGCAACACAGCAAGACCCCATCTCTACATAAAACTTAAAAATTAGCTGGATATGGTGGTGCATACCTGTAGTCCCAGCTACTCAAGAGGCTGAGGTAGGAAGATCGCTTGGGCCCAGGAGTTTGAGGCTGCAGTAAGCTATGATCGTGCCACTGTACTCCAGCCTGGGTGATAGAGAGAGACCCTGTCTCTTGAAAAAGAAAGTAATAATGATCTTCTGGGGGTAAATAGCATAATCCTCATTTTAGAAATGAGAAAAATGAAGCCTGGGGAGATCAGACACGTGGTTCAAGTTGCACAAGCCATTAGGAGCATTGGATTCAAGCCAGGTCTGTTTCACCCCAGCAACATCCTGGCTCTTCTCAGTTCTTACTGGAGCTTGTTGACCATCAAGGGCCCTTGCAGGTTTAAGTAACTCTAAGGAGGTCTGGCCTAAGGAAGCGGGACCCAAAGTTCTTCCTCAGCATCCAAACCCTCACTCTAATAAAGAAAAGAATTGGGGCCTTGCAGGCAAGAGAAGACTCTGTCCTTTCCTGGATGTAGAGGTTCAGCTGCAAACCACCTGGAGATTTTATTGAATAAACACACCCTTCTCCAGATCCTTAAATCAAGGGGTCTTTTGCTTTTATTTTTGCTTTCCAATCTGTTGCCTACTCTTCAGACTACTAACATTTTAGCAAAACCATGTATGCATTGTGTTTAAAGAGTCATCTGGAGATAAATAGCTTTGCCTTTAGACCTTTGAGGGGAAATACAGGAGACGATAAAAGAAGAAAAAAAAAAAAAAGAGGAGAAAATGTTCTGTGAAGCCTTTTTGCTCAAGCACGTTTCCACATGGAAATCTCTACCCATTTCAGGCTGACCACTCTGGTCTAAACCTTTTAAGCCTGCTGGTTTAAATATGTCATTTCCAAAAGAACAATGGCAGTCTTTGCCCAAGGGCCATTCTAGACCCACTTTCTGTCTTGGTTTTTAGTTTCAACGAAGTGCCTAAAGGCTGTGCTAAGAGGACCATCTATTCTGGGAGTCTGAAGCCCAAACTTGAATATAGGCTCTGCCATTACTCACTGTGCCACCTTGAGCAAATCCCTTCCCCTGGCTGGACTTCTGTCTTCCATCTATAATAGGAAGAAATCCATTCATTCAACAAATATATATTAAGGATCCACTCTGCTGTGAGCTAGGGATACAGAGGTCAGAGCTATCAAACATTTCAATGTCCAGTGAGGTAGAGGGCCAATAAACAGAGGTAGCAGAGATCAGTGCAGAGCAGCAAACCCCCCCAGTCCAGATCTTGGGGTCACAGAATGATTACCAAGAGCTGAAGCTTGTAACGTATGTGAGAGTTAGCTGATGGGTAAAGTGGGGGATGCGCAGTTCAGGAGAAGGAAACAGCAGGGCACTGTACACAAACTGGAGTGGTGGGAATTTCAGGTACATGCTGTGCAGTGTGGGCAGAAGAGGCCAGAGAGGTAGGTAGGGAACAGCTCATAAAAATGTCATAGTTCACTGCAAGGAAAGTGGACTTTCTCCTCGATTAGTGGTCCCCAACCTTTTTGGCACCAGGGATCCGTTTCATGGAAGACAATATTTCCATGGACTGCTGGAGGTTGGGGAGTATAATTTCAGAATGAAATTATTCCACTTCAGATCATCAAGCATTGGTTAGATTGTCATGAGGAGCACAAGCTAGACGCCTGACATGCACAGTTCACAGCAGGGTTTGTGCTCCTATGAGAACCTAATGCTGCAGCTGATCTGACAGGAGGTGGAGGCCACCTGCCCACCACTCACCTCCCACTGTACGGCCAGGTTCCTAACGGCCGCTGACCAGTACCAGTCCGCAGCCCGGGGGACCCCTGTCCTGGATGATATCTCCAGTCCTTTCAGGCCAGCCCTACCAACATTGTACAAACCGGAAACACATCTTCATTTATTTACTTTGACAACAAAAATGTAAGTAAGTACCTAAAAGTGCCAGACATTGTGTTGGGTGCTGGGGATATAGCAGGTACTTCATAATCCCAAAGCGTGAACCATTAGGTATATCAAGAGCTGAAGTCTGGGTCAGGTGTAGTTAGCTCATGCCTGTAATCCCTACACTTTGGGAGGCCGAGGTGGGAGGACCACTTGAGCCCAGGAGTTTGAGATCAGCTTGAGCAACATAGCAACATATATATTTTATTTAACATGCAGAATATATTTAGTCTCTATATTTAAAAAATGTAAAAAGAGATCTGAAGACCTTTCAAAGGATGAGATCTACAATATCTACCTCCAGAATGGAGGACAAAGAAAGAAATCTTGTTGGGCAAAAGCAGTCTATAAGAATGTCAGAGGATGTTTACACAAGAGGAGGCTGAAGAACATCCTGGCTAGAATTAGAGAACACGAAACCTGGTGATAAATCAGTCTTTGAGTACATGGACATGAATGAGCACATGTCACATGAAATGAAAGAAGGATTAGATTTGGAGAAAAGGAAAGAGGGCAAGGGGACTGAGGGAAGTCGTTTCCAAATGGTTCCCAATGGGCTTTGCCTCCTGGTGTTCTTGTCCTTGTATCATCCAATCCTCTAGTGACTTGCATCTGTCAAATGCGAGAAGGTAAATGTTACACAATGCTACTTCCAAGGTTGGGTTATGAAAGACTGACTTCCATTTAGCTCACACTCTCTCTGGCTCTTTTTACTTTCTTGCTCTGGTGAAGCCAGATGCCATGTTGAGAGTGGCCCTATGGTAAGGCCCACAAGAGAAGAGCTGAGGATGGCCTCTGGCTCACAGCTCTCAAGGAACAAGATCCTGACAACAACCACATAAGTAAGCTGGGAATAAATCCCTCCCGAGTTGAAGCTTGAGGTGATTGCAGCCCTGGTTGACAACTTCACTGCAGTCTCCTTTGAAGCCCTGAGCTGGGGGACTGATGATATTGTGCCTGATTCCTGCACCACAGAAACTGTTAGATGATGAATGTTTGCTGTTTTAAATTCCAATTTGAGGGTGATTTCTTACACAGCAATAGATAACTACTACCAGGACCTACTTAAATGGATAGCTGAAAGAGGCTGACAAGCCTCCATTCCTAGCAGGATATCAGAAACCTTCAAGTTTAGAAAAGACTTCCATTCATCTAGAAAACATTTGCCACACACAAGGTATGTGTCAGACCCTGGGCAACTCACAGGACTTGCGAAGGAGCCAGGCACAGCTCTGCCTTGAAGGAGCCAGAGAGAGACAGGCGAGAAGGTCAGGTGGAGACATCATAATTACACTGTGTCAGGATACATGCTTGGCTGTTTTACTGAAGACTTCACAAGTTTATGAAGAGCTGAGAGAAAAGAGCCACTGAAGTTTGCTTAATAAAATCCAGGTAGGCTTCACAGAGGAGGCAGCAGGCAAGCTGATTCCTTGTATCTTTACCAAGGCACCTCTCCCTGGAAACCCCTAGGTTCATACATCAACCCGGGAAGTGAAGTTGGTGAAATGAAAGGCTTATGAGCTCTGCAATCAGACAAATTAAGTTTGAAACTCAGCTCAATAATTTCTCAACACTGTGAATTTAGGAAGTCAATAAGAAGGAACAGCTAAGAATATGGTTAGAGTTGCACAGGGCTAAGAGTAAGCAACAGCGCTATCCATTACTAGTTGAGAATGCTGGTACAAGGAATCACGTCTTTCAAAGCCTCATATCCCCATATGTAAAACAGAACTAATAAAATATCGGCTTTACAAGGTTACTTAAGTGAAAGCAAGAAGTTTTTAGCATAGTGGATGATATTAAGAAAGGCTGGATAATTATCAGCTTATTTTGTTGGAAAAGTTACTTAATTTCTTTATGCCTCTTTATGCATGTAAAGCCTTTTAGTATATTGCTTAATATAGAGTTCTCAGTGACTGTTAGTTGCTAATATTATTAACAGCAGAGATCCTAGACGCAGTGAATTATCATGGTTCCTCCTAGCATAAGGGCTGGCCAGCAATGATACATCTAAGTCATACATCTCTGTGCATTTATAAAAATGCTTCCTACCCCACCCCCAGGGCCTCTCAGCTCCTTGTGCTGAAATAGAAGGACACAGATTATTTCTGCAGCGGGAGCTGTGCCAAGGCATCATTAAGGTAGAGATGACAGAGACAGGGTAGTGGTGGTTCCCTAAGTAACTATAACTCAGGTGCTACACACACCTGGCGCTTCCTGCATACGCTGTTAAATTTATGGGACAGCAATAATAGTAACAACATTAGCACCAATTTATTTGTAAAATGCCCACACCTGAAGAGCCTGACGAGCTAAACTAGAAACCCTACTAAATTTTATAGAAATCTATGTATATATGTGAAGACGTGAATATGTGTGTAAGCGTATAAGAATTGAGATCAGGATGTAGGTGTGCTTAGAGTAGAAATAACAGCAGCCCTGGGAATCATAACTATGATTTTCTTCTTCCATTTCCATCATCAACTAGACCAGTATTATTAGCAATGTTGCTGCCTTCTTGGTTTTCCGGTAGTCAGCAGCTCAAGGCAAGAAAAAGCGCTACTGCAAAAGCCAGCAGGATTCAAATTCCCAGATTATCAGTCTCTGGTTACCTGAACTTAGGTTGGTCATTTCTGTTTTTGTAGTATCAGGTTCCTTCAAAGATAAAATAGGCATAACTATAGCAGTCCTAGTGCATGTCTAGTGTGGAAGAGAGACACTCCCTCCCACCTCTCTTTCTTCATAAAGGACAAAACATATCAAAGTGTGTTGTTTTTATAGTCTCATTTCCCAGTTGATTATTTGTAAAGTTTATTTAGCAAAGTCATATAACCAGGTAGAGGGGGATACAGAACTTGCCCCCCTACCACGTGACTCCACATTCCTCAGGGACGTGGACCCTTCTTATTTTCTCTAACACAAAACCTGGTGTTGAGTATCAGCTAAATTAATATTTGATAAAAGAATAAATGGATAAATGAATCAATGGACAGAGCCTTTAACCAATTCCTTATTTGAGAAAGAAGGAACAGGCTTCATGGGATCATCCTAAGGGAGGAAAATAAAATCCAATCATTACCCTCTCAGTGCAGAGAACAAGGTGGGTAAGAGTTTCAGCTGAAGTATTCCATTCCTTTGTTTCACAATAAAAATAATGATAGTTACCATGTTTAAGCACTTACTCTGCACTGAGCCCTGGATTAAGTGCTTTGCATGGAATACTCTCATCTCATATTTACACCAACCCTATGATGGAGTTATAGTTACTATGCCCATTTTACAGATGAGAAATTTAAGTTAATATAAATGAAATTTGTGTCTATTATCACACAACTAATAAAATTTTAACCCAAGATATCTGACCCCAAGGCATAGCCTCTGAAACTGTATCCATACTGCCTCCTAGGTGACTTCAGAGATGCATCTTTCTGAGCACTGGCGACTTTTAGATGTAAGAGAAATTGAGCCAGATAGACACAGGAAGGTGGAACAGAAACAGACGTGGACACCATCCTCATGAAGTTTCCAGTCTAGTAGGGGTGGGAGATCAGACATGAAAATGTTAGTGTACAGAAGAATAGGGGGACATGAGTGAGTATACCAGAAAGACCTTTTACAGAAAGGGGCATTTAAGCCCTGTCCTGGTAAGAGAAAGGATGTTCCAAAGTAAAATGCACTGAAAAAGGCAGTGAGTGACATGAGATGGGGCTGGAGAGGTGAGCAAAGGCATGCAAAACCTTGAAGGCCAGTTAATGAGTTTGATCTTAACTATGAAAGAGCAGAGAAACCAGTGAAGATGCCATAATGAGGCAATGTGTTATAATGCCCGGTCTATCTGTTAAGGGAGAAGGGTATCCTGCCAGAGTGATGGCAAGGAACAAGGAGTCACAGCTTGACTAGTGGTGACACTGGGGATGGAGAGAGTCATCAGATGCAGGGTACAGTTGGAGATGGAATTGCTGGACTTGTGATGAATCACATCTTCTAGGAAGTAGAAAAGGGAGAGGATAAGTGGTATATTGACATCTGTATCCAAACTCTACTCCCACACAGAATGTCTTCAAAAGGTCATCTTACCGCCATGGTGAAGTACAGATAAAAACACAGAATAGGCCGGGTGTGGTGGCTCACGCCTGTAGTCCCAGCACTTTGGGAGGCCAAGGTGGGTGGATCATGAGGTCAGGAGTTCGAGAGCAGCCTGACCAACATAGTGAAACCCCATCTCTACTAAAAATACAAAAAATTAGCTGGGCATGGTGACGCACACCTGTAATCTCAGCTACTCAGGAGGCTGAGGCAGGAGAATTGACTGAACCCACGAGGTGGAGGTTGCAGTAAGCTGAGATTACGCCACTACACTCCAGCTTGGGTGATAAAGAGAGACTATGCTTTTGTTTTTGTTTTTTTTAAAAAAAAAACACACAAAAACAAACCACAGAATACCCTAGTAAGAGAATTTTGTGTCCTTCCTAATTCAGGGCTGAACACAGTATTTCCCATCCTTCACTCCAGTTTTGATTAGTCATTATCATTCAATAGTTTATTTATTCTTTAATCAACAAATACTTACAAAATTTCCATATTTCCTATATGGGTCAAACTGGGCATTGGAGATACAGGGAAAGACAAGACAGCAATTCCTAAGTGATGCATCCTGGTTTATCTGTGGGATGGGAACAGCAGTTTCCTAGAACTGACTCCAGCTGGCTCACAAGAGCCAATTGTTAAATATTTAGGGATGTTGCATGGCAGTTGTTAAACACAGTGGCTTGAAATTAGATGTGATAGGTTAGGCATGGTGGCTCATGCCTATAATTCCAGCACTTTGGGAGGCTGAGGTGAGCAGATGGCTTGAGGACAGAAGTTTGAGACCAGCCTGGCCAACATGGTGAAACCCCATCTCTACTAAAAATACAAAAATTACCCAGGCATGGTGGTGTGCACTTGTAGTTCCAGCTACCTGGGAGGCTGAGGCACAAGAATTGCTTGAACCTGGGAGGTGGAGGCTACAGTGGGCCAAGACTGTGCCACTGTACTCCAGCCTGGGCGAAAGAGCAAGACTCTGTCAGAAAGAAAGAAAGAGAGAAAGAGAGAGAAAAAGAGAGAAAGAAAGAGAGAAAAAAAGAAAGAAAGAGAGAGAGAAAGAAAGAAAGGAAAGAAAGAAAGAAAGAAAGAAAGAAAGAAAGAAAGAAAGAAAGAAAGAAAGAAAGATAGAAAGAGAAATAAAGAAAGAAAATAAATTAGGCACAATAGAATTTACACTAGGAAAATTGGCAGATACTACAAATCAAGTTTTTTGTTTTGTTTTTCAGAGTCAATTTACCAGCATACCACTAGGTTGGAATCATGGGGCTGAAACCCTAATGGTTTATCTTCCAAGTTCAAGGAAGGCAGAAATACAAACAGAAAGTTAGGTCATAGTTACAAACTATACACGAATCTTTTTATTTTTAAGAATGCCAAGAATTGCTGGGGCAGATTGTAGACTTTGGCATCAGACAGAGCTGGGTTTTTATCCTGTGGCCAGCACTCACTGATGATCCAAATTGGGCAATTCACTTTACCATTCTTATCCTAAATTTTTTGCCTTTGACATGGAGATAATGTACACAAATCATGATGAAAGTGCTTTGCACAGTGCCTGGCATTTAGTAAGCACTCAATAAATGACAGCTATTATTAACGTTGCTCTTTTTTTCTCCATTTTTTAAATGGAAAGATATGCCTTCAAAACTCTGCTTTGCTGATGTGTAGTTCAGTTTTATTATTTCAAACATTTACACAGGCTCATCAGGAAGAGGACTCCTGTCTGTTTCTAGGTGCTGTTTTAGCACACAGATAATTTAGACTCATCTTTAAACGTCCAGCTTAAGCCCTCAACACGTGGGAGGGAGTCAAGTGGGTAAATCCTGAAGTTAGTGGGAGGCCATAAATCGTGTACAACAAATGCACAATATATTTGTTATACAAGTTAATAATGTCAGTCCGGGCTGTGGCTTGTTTACATTCTTTGAACAAGGAGATAAATCATCACCCTTGAACTTTCAATGGGAGACTGAAGAGGGAGAGAAGGCTCCCAATTCACAATTCTTCAAAGACTTTCTTATCCTCGTACAGAGAGAAAGAGGAAGAAAAGGGGAGAGTTGGAAATAATCAAGAAAGGAAGAGAGGAGGGAAGGAAATATTTGGAAACCTACCATATGCCACATAGTAGAGTCATTTGTTGCTCACAATATTTTGTTTAAACCTCATTACAATACTGTCCGTACTTCTACAGATCAAGACAAGGTGCTCAAGGAAACTGAGTCACCTACCCAAGGCCATCTAGCTGGAAAGTGGTGGTTTGAGTTTGAAGGATGGGCCTTCTCGTGTACAACACAATGAATTATGTACAATGAGGAGCATGAATTTATTTGGGGGCCAACTCCAGCAGGATTGGTCCTAAAGTGAGGCAGCCAAGTGGGCTGGCCTGCCCTCAACACTGTAACCATGGATTTACCAAGGTGTCAGCCACCTCGGCCAACCTGCCTGATCCAGTCACCATTAGAGGATCTTCTCACCTCACGCAAGAATAGGGCAACTACCTCTAGACAGCCACCACTCATAATTCTTAGGACCTAAAAAGGAGCTTTTCTCCCCAATAGCCCCTTAACCTTATTGAGCAAGTGCAGCTTTCTGTTGCTTTCTGTTGCTCCCTGGCTCAGAATTCCCTATGAGACATGTTAAAAATACAGTGCTTTGGGCCCAGTGTAAGCCCTACTAAACAGGAATCTCTGGGGTGGGGTTCAGAAATCTGATTTTTAAACATTTTTTCTTCACAGAATTGTTAACTATTATTCCTGCAGTTGGAAAATCAGAGAAAGGTTATTTAAAAACCACAGTGATAATCCATGCATTCAATACAACTTGCAACAAGCCCCTAGTCATGCCCTTGAGTGTCTATGGGTACTGATGCTTTCAGAGCAATGGTAATGGTGTAAGTGAGTGTGTGTACACACTCATGTATGTGTGCACTCTTCTAGCATACCATATAGAAACACAGAAGACATTTCTTTAGTGTGTCCACACTCATGTATGTGTGCACTCTTCTAGCATACTATATAGAAACACAGAAGACATTTCTTTACAATTAAGTGTAAAGCACATATTTATGTCTAGTGAAAGGAATACTATTCATATTTCTTATATATAGCAGGTTAATTAGGCTTGTAGATAAGACTAGAAATGTATTAGGCTTGTAGATAAGACTAGAAACGTATTCACAACCATATCAATATGCAGGAAGACGAAGGATATAGAAAACTTTTTAAGGGGCTGGCCTTGGCTCCAGACTACCACTTTTACTACTGCCATACCTCCACTAGAGCAGAGATTAGGTAGAATGTTGTGTGCTAGCCTCAGAAGCTAACCAACCTGTTGTATTCTCTTACTTCAAGTGCATTCCAGATTAAGGATAATTCTTTATGGAACAGTCTTGGAATCCAACCATATTAATGTTGATTTTCATTACATACTTACTATGTCAGGTATAGTTACAATTAAAATATAGTCCATGGTAAGATGTTAACTAGAGCAATTCTTAGACACAGTTTATAATCTTGTCCCTCGTAAGGTACATTTCTTCAGGGTAAAGAATCATTTGGGGCTCATCTGAACACCTGGTGATACGGTTTGACTCTGTGTCACCACCCAAATCTCACCTGCACTGTACTCCCACAATTCCCATGTGTTACGGGAGGGACTCAGTGGGAGATAATTGAATCATTGGGGTGGCTTCTCTCATACTGTCCTCATGCTAGTAAGTCTCATCAGATCTGATGGTTTGATAAGGGGACACCCATTTCATTTGGCTTTCATTCTCTCTCTTGCCTGCTGCAATATAAGACATGTCTTTTGCCTTCCACCATGATTGTGAGGCCTCCCCAGCCACATGGAGCTGTAAGTCCAATCAAACCCTTTTTCCTGTGTAAATTACACAATCTAGGGTATATCTTTATTAGCAGTGTGAAAACGGACTAATACACCTGGATATCTAGGACAGTACTGCAATGTTTTTAGTCCATTAGGAGGTAAATCAACTTTTGTGGGCTAGCCTGGGAACATTGCCCTTGAGCATATGTTTGCTTTTGTAAGAAAGCACACCCTATAAGCCAAATGATCTTACAAATGAATTGCTAGCAAGTCAGTGGGCTCCTAGGTTGGGTTCCTAAGGGTTGTAGCAAAACCTTACTAGGGGTGTTGTGAGCCACAGGACCACAAGTGCTATATAAAAGCGGAGCTAGCTGAGAGCTATAAATAGTGTGCTAAGTGACCCTAACAAGCTCTCCTATCCACTGGGGCTGCTCCAACAGCTTTCTCTTTTGGAAACATGAAAGCAGCTGAAAGGATTGTTTTCCCGAGAGCTTTTTGGCTGCCCTGAGCATGTCAAGGGACTTTGCTGTTTCTAATTATCTCCCTTTATGTTCAGTCCGAGACTTGTTAATACAATAAACCGGTGTTTCCAGGACACGCTCACAACGCAGAAACATCTCAAGGTGTTTTACAAGCAGAAGATCATGTTAAATCAAATCAAATACCAATTAAAGATTAACAGTGGAGTTAGAGAGCTGTTATCACGGTCCAGCCAGGGCCGCTGGGATGGCCAGTGCTTCCTCCAAGCTGCTGCAGTCCAGCTTCCAGCCAGATTGCTATTTTGGTATCTATTGGGTATCAGTCTTTGCCTCAGCTCCAGGATTCCAGAATGTCAACACTGGAAAAATGTTAAAGGTCTTTGCAGATGATCCCTGTTGTATCAAATGGGGAAACTGAGATTTGGATAGAAGGGATGACCCAGCATCACCCAATGTTAAGAATCCAAGCTTCTAAAGATAGAATGCCTTTGGCAGCAATGTAAATGGAGCTGGAGGCCATTATCCTAAATGAAATAACTCAGAAATAGAAAGTCAAACACCTCCTCTTCTCACTTAAAAGTGGGAGCTAAACGTTGTCTACCTATGGACATATAGAGTGGAATAATAGACACTGGGGAATCCAAAAAGTAGGAGGGTGGGGAGGAAGGGATGAGAAATTACCTATTGGGTACAATGCACATGATTTAGGTGATGGGTACACTAAAAGCTTAAGCTTTACCACTATAGAATCTATCCATGTCATAAAACTGTACGTGTAACCCCTAGATCTATATATTTTTTAAAAAAGAATCTAAGATTCTTGAGCTACTCTCAAGCACCCCTAGTCACTGGCCCCATGTAGATGCTTTCAACTGCTGTTTCTCAGATGTCTGCTTGTAGTGGTTTGAATCGTGGCCCTTACAAGACATGCCTACCTGGAACCTCAGAATGTGACCTTACATGGAAAAAGGGTCTTTGCACATGCATTTAATTGCAGATGCATTTACGTTCACGATCTCTAGATGAGATCATCCTCTGTTTAGGATAGGCTCTAAAGCCAATGATTGGTGTTCTTCTAAGAGAAAAACAGAGGCGAATGTGAGGCAAACAGGGATGGAGCAATGTACATACAAGACTAGGAACTTGAGGATTGCTGACAGTCCCCGGGGGCTAGGAGGAAGCCACGGAACAAACAGATTCTCCCTCAGTGCTTCCAGAAGAAACCCACGCTGGAATAGTTTGATTTTGGAATTCTGGCCTCAAAAACTGAGAGAGAATAACTTTCTGTTATTTTAAGCCATCAAGTTAGAGGTAATTTGTTACAGCAGCCACATAAAACTAATATGCCCTCCTGGAGTGCCTTTCCTCACATCCTCCACATGGTGAGAACTTGCTTTTTTTTTTTTTTGGAGACTCAGTATTAGTATAGCCTCCAGCCTGTGTGGAAGCATTCGTGACTGAACCCATGAACAGGATTTGCACAAACCTCTTGGAGGTTCTTAAGTGTGTATATGTCCATCAAGTTCATCTCAGCATCTGTAATTCATTCTTTAGTTACTTGTCTCTCTCCCCTACCAGATTTAGAATTTGTTTGGAGCATGGACCGTCTGTGATTTAGTTCAGGGTACTAGAGCCAATCATTCACTTGGTCCATACAGGTATTGAGGAAATGTCTGTTGAATAAACCTGAGCACAAATAAATGACCTAATTCTTGTTCTCTTATTTCTTTGTCAGTTATAGAACCCATACCCACTGCATCTCTATGTTCATCTATCAACCTTTCCTCTCCCCTAACTTGAAGTCTATGAAAGAGACTCAGGTTTTCAGGTCCAGAGGTGAAGTGGTCCAATATCAAAAATAAAAGCACTAGCTTTGGGGTCAAATAGACATATGCTCTCATTCTATCACTTTCCTAGGAAGTATCTTAATGTCTTTGAACCTCAACTTTAAAATATACGTAGAAGATTAAGTGAGAAGATTAAATGCATTAATATGGTCAGTTACTCCTCTCAGAAGTACCATCACTCCCATTTTACAGATTAAGACATTTCTTCCAAGAGAGGTGGAGTGTTGAGGATTGCACAGGTAGTAAGTGACACTGCAGGACTTGAAAGTCATACTCTTCAAGTCCATGCTCTTAAACACTACATTACACAGTATTATGGGGCCCCCTACAAGATATCCCCTAGTCCATTTGCTGAGTAATAACAGATTATTCTATCGTTTCCAAGAATGAAGCCTCTTTGGAATAGCACACATCCTTGAATTTATCTTGTTTGGTATTCCAGCTCCTTGGGAGGCCTCTAAATTCATATCTAATACAGACTTCTCTAGTCTCAGCTGGTTTGAGACACTGTGGATCGTAATGCTGAGAGTATGAAAACAAATGCCTTCTGCCCAAACCATCATCTTTCAATTACAAATCACTCTGTCAATTTGCAAGTGCTTTGGATGCGAACATCTTGCAGTCTGGCACTAGTTAGAGCTGAGAAGAAATTGAGAGAGGATGCATGGGGAGAGGCAGAGATGAAAAGAAGAATAAATCAAGCATAGAGGACGGAGAAAGACAATGGAATGATCAATTTGAACAGATGTTTAGAACTCATCTAAGTCAAGGCCCTTTGTATCATAGTTCCAGGGGCCCTGATCTCATGGATCTATGGATTGGAATCCAAGGAGTGGAATGGTGGCTCCTGGAGTTGTGAAATATCACGACACAAAGTCCAATTTTATTTATTTATTTATTTATTTATTTATTTATTTATTTATTTAGCAGTGGGTGAAACTAAGGTATATAAAATTTAAGTGGCTCCACTAACAAGTGTCAGCAAGGTAAAAGCAGAACTGAAAACTTCGACTTCTACTTCAGTGCTCTGTAGCATACAAAGGCTTAGGTGTCCAAATATAAAAGAAAACATGGGGGTATGGACAAAGAGTGATTTGCAGGTAAGGCGAAACAGTTAAGACTTGAAAGAGGGAAAACAGATGAAGAAGGAATACAGAGATGAAGAGAGATAAAGAAGATATCTACAAAAGAGAAAAGGAGGTATGGAGAACAAAAAGACAGCGGCAGAGAATCTGTAAAACACAGAGAAATCTAAGACAATACAGTGCAGCATAGATCCAAACAAAATGAAAGAGAGAGAAAAATATCTAACGCATCCCCTTGCTGGTATGCATGAGGTCCTGGCCTCTTAATGAGTCCCCAGGCTTCCTATGACCAAGCCTGGCTGACCTCCCCTGCAACTCACTCCACTCAGCTTCTTGCCTCAGGGGTGTCTTCGGCAGGGACTGTCCTGCTTCTCCACTCCACTCCTGGATATTGCTTGGTTCATTCCATCTAATCCTTTGCAATATCATCTCCTTCAGGGAATCTTCCCATTCCCTCTTCCTACTGTCCACCCTGCAGTCCAGGCACGGTTGTGAGACCCTCTTCTTCGTCCCACGATGCGCCACAAACTCCCATTATATTATTTACCACAACGGACTGTAAATCTCCGTTTTAATGTTACCATTTTTTTCCCAACAGGCTGTAGATTTCCCAGGGCCAGGAATTAGGCTGGATTCATCTTGTATTTCCAGCAATTACTGCAGGGTGAAAAATATATTATACACTCAATGCATGACTAATGAATGAATGAAGGGACAAATCACTCCTCCTCTCAGGAGTGACAAATTATGTCAACAACCACTGGGGGGTGCTCTTGGGTAACTCCAGCAATGGGCCTGGGGGAGCAGGCAGTGGAATTTCTCTGTTACCAACACCTCAGCAAAGCAGAGAAGGCAAAAGTGATACCAAACTGGAGAGATCCTTCTAGACTTCAGCAGGTGAGGCTGAGAACGGAACAAAGCCTGCCCTAGTGGATGAAAGACTAAAATGAAAGTCAGAGAAAATGGACTCGAGTCGATGGAACTGGTTAGCTCTGTGGTCTGGGGGAGTCACTCATCACTGAAGGGCAACAGTTCACTTGATTCACACAAGCCCAGGCGATGGCCATTATTATCCCCAGCCCTCACCTGCCGGGAATAGAAGGATGAATGAGCAAGACAGCGTTCTGTTCTATTGAGCAAAAAAAGAGACCTTAATAGTACAAGAATGGGGTTATCTGGGATTCTTATTCTAATTGCCAACATTTATTGCATATTTTCTATGTCAAACATGATTCCAAGCACTAGCAATACAGGTCTGAGCAAGTCGCTGTCCCTTGTTGCCTGTTCTCTAGAGGAGGAGGAGAAGGAGGAGGAATAGAGACACACAGGACTAATCACAATTTTAAGAAAGGAGCAAGGGCTTGATGACAAGAGATACAGGTAACATGCCACTACGGTGACATTTGGTCTGAGGGATCAGGGAAAGCTTCAGAAAGGTGGTGACATTTTTCCCAACCAGACCAGCGGGACATTTAGGTTTTATTAGACAGAGCTGGGTTGACATAGTACTCTAGGCTGATGGAACAGCCCAGCAGATACTAGCAGGCGAAGATGTGCAGGGTGTGTTTGTGGAAGTGTGAGCAGAAGACGGAATGGAAGTAAAGGCTAGAGAGGCGGATCTGGCTAATATTAACAGCAGGCAGGACGTGATGTCAGAACAGTGGAAGTGGCAATAGTGGGGGTGGAAGTGGCTGCAGCTACAGGGGCCACAGTAGCAGCTGCTTTGATGGTGCAGGGTGCCGAGAACCATACTCAGGGCTGTGTATATAATACCTCTTTCAATCCTCAATATCTATGTATCTATCTATATATTATATAAACACACACATATATGTATATGCATGCATGTGTAGATTTATGTATATGCATAGGAATGTCTATTTTACCAACATGTAGCTTTTATTTCCATTTCCTAAGTGAAGACCATGAGACACAGAGGGGTTAAATAACAGATCCAAGGTGAGTAAGCAGCAAAGCCGTGATCTACACCGAGGTCTGTACATTTCCAGAGGCAGTGCTTTTAAATGCTATGCTACACCTCACCCACTGTCAGGCTAAGAAGTTGAGAATTTATCATGAAGGCCAAGAGGGAGCCATCAAAGGTATCTGAGGGAATGACACAATCTAAGAAATGTTTTCACAAGATGACTCTAGGGCCACTCCTACCCCAATGTCCTTGGGTGATCCCTGCCCTCCTATTCTTAATGGAGCCCATTCTGGGGCAAGAAGGGGTGGACATGGTCCATTTGTAGCAGTCCCCAGATCTCCCAAAGGAGTCCAGGATGAGCCCAACCCCTCTGACAAATCCTCCAGCCTCCCCCAGCCCCAGGGAGTGATTTATCAGCGCAGCGTCAGCGCCTCTGCCCAGCAGCCTGGGATCCAAGGCTGGCGGCCCAGGCTGGGGTTTTTAATTAGCTGAGAGAGGGAAGAGTCGAGCCCTCTCAGATGGAAAGAAAGAGAGACACCAAGAAGGCTCATAAATCCTGAACCAAGGACCCATGGACTGGAGTCTGGCAGTGGTGGGCAGACGGAGGGGGAGGGGGAGGAGGAGGAGGGGACAGGCTGATTGTCTTTTTGGCAATTTCATGGTCTCCCTTGTTTTCTGGTCCAGACACTACAGGGAGGATGGGAATTCAGACTATGTTTCCCACAGGAACCCCTGGGGTACACCCTTTTCTAGTGTGACTTTGTGACCAGAAGTTAGGGAGCCTAATATTTAGCTCCATCTTTGCCATTAACCTTCTATATAATTTGAGGTGAAAGTTACAACTTAAAAGCTTTCAGGCTTTAGAGTTAGACACAAGCTTAATTCTCTTTTCCATGCTGCTTACTAAGACTGTGGCTCAGGAAAGCTGTTTTTCCTCTCTGTGCCTCAGTTTTCTCATCCATCAAGTCAGGATAAGATCTCATATTGCAGGGGCTAAATGAGACAGCACAGGTAAATTACCTGTGTGAAGAAGAGAGGCTCCTCCAGTCTCCTGAAGAAACCTTCAGCAGGCATCCCACCATTTAACTCCAGGGTCATTTCACATCACAAGAATCATACTGAAAGCCTGCTCCATAGGCCCTGGGGATACAGAGCTGAGTAAAGTAGTCTCTGCCCTTGCAGGCTTCACAGTCGGGTTGGAACAATGAGATGGGGAGTTAGAGAATGAGAAAGAGCTGCGATTGGGGGTAGCAGTGAATTCCATGCTGGCACAAAGGAAGGGCACCTGCTGAGCTTGGTGGAGTCCTGGTAAGCACACTGGAGTGGGGGACAGCTGAACTGGGTTTTAAAGAACAAGATGGCACTGTTGAGGGTAAAAAGTCAAGAGAAGATTATTCCAGACCGAGGGGACTGTGTGATTAGAATAAGATGGAGCAGAATGCCTGGTACGCTGTAGGTCTTCAAAATAATTTCTGTCGAATAAAGGAAGGAAAGAAGGAAAGAGAAAAAGAGGGAGGGATAGAAAAAGGGAGGGATTCATCTCATTGGAAGTTTGAGGGGCAGTGAGCTAGAGATGACACTGGCTAAGTGATTTGAACTTTATTATAATGACAAGGAGAAGTCATCAGAAGGTTTCAACAAAAAGTGATGTTGTCAGATGTGTGTGGTAGAAAGGTCACTCTAACTTTTGGAAGTTGGGATGAAGAGGACAAGAGTGGGGTGAAGGAGACCAGTTAGGAGGCTGTTACAATAATTTAGCTGAAAATGACACCAACTGGTCTAAGGCAGGGACAGCAGGCGTGGAGGAAGAGAACATCTGCTTTAATACAGGATATAGTCACAGACCCCAGCCACCTACTTGCCTCATGTGGTCCAGCCCCATCACCATGGCAACAGACTCTTTACCATCCCTGGCCATAGAGAGATAACAACTCTTACATCTGTTCCTGGAGGTCCTGCCTCTATTTTTTTTTTCTTTCTTTTTCTTCTTTTTTCCCCTTTGATTGTATCTGATCCAGCCTCACTGGGTAATTGAGTGTTTGAGAGTGAAAAATTATCTCAGCAGCTTGGCCCTTATCTTGACAGCGAAGCAGCACTTTTAATTTAATTTTGTTCAGAGACGCATGGGTAACAAATTTCACTAATCGTCCGGCTGTCGCCCTCCGCATGGTAACGAGCCGTTTGTTACCAGGCAGCCCAGCGTAAATACATGTGGGAGAGCAGGCAGGGAAGAGAGACAGAGGTCTGGAGGAAACAAGGGACAGACACAATCAATATGAGCCAGGCTTGGGCTCTGCCATCAGACGGAGAAACAGAGATGGAAGACCAACTGCATTAGCACAAAGAGAGGAGCTTTGGAGTCAGACTCAGTGGAGCTCCTGTCCTTGTTCTGTCTTCTATCTGGGTGAAATTCTGAGCAACTGAGTTAAACTTTCCTTATCTTAGGGTTCTTATCTGTGAGGTGAGGTGAGGATGTTCACAATCTCTACTTCTCTGGGTTGTTGTAAGAGTTAAATGAGGAGCTATAAAGTAAGTAAGCAATATCCTGGCCGAGTGCGGTAGCTCACGCCTGTAATCCCAGCATCTTGGGAGGCTGACAAGGGTGAATCACTTAAGCCCAGGAGTTCAAGACCAGCCTGGGGAACATGGCGAAAGCCCATCTCTACTTAAAATACAAAATTAGCAAGCCATGGTGGCGAGCACCTGTAATTCCAGCTACTTGGGAGGCTGAGGCAGGAGAATTGCTTGAACCTGGCAGATGGACGCTGCAGTGAGCTAAAATAGTGCCACTGCACTCCAGCCTGGGTGACAGAGTGAGACTCTGTCTAAACAGCAGCAGTAGCAGCAGCAACAACAACAACAACAAAACAAAAACAATATCCCTAAAAACAATGCCATGATATTCTTGAGGCTGCTAAGGACCTTAAAGAAAACAAAAAACAGGCCGGGCGCGGTGGCTCAAGCCTGTAATCCCAGCACTTTGGGAGGCCGAGACGAGATCAGGAGGTCAGGAGATAGAGATCATCTTGGCTAACATGGTGAAACCCCGTCTCTAATAAAAAATACAAAAAACTAGCTGGGCGATGTGGCGGGCGCCTGTAGTCCCAGCTACTTGGGAGGCTGAGGCAGGAGAATGGAGTGAACCCGGGAGGCGGAGCTTGCAGTGAGCTGAGATCCTGCCACTGCACTCCAGCCTGGGCGACAGAGCGAGACTCCGTCTCAGAAAAAAAAAAAAAAAAAGAAAACAAAAAACAAAAAAAAACCCTGGCCCTTCACCAAATGTTTGAATTTCTTTCAGAACATTCTCCCCAGGTTATTGTTCAAGTTTTGCTTGCATTCATCTAATGATGGGGAGCTCACTCACTATGAAACCAGGCAAGAACTCTGACTCTCAGAATTGTCTTGCTTATGCTGATCTGTAATATGCATCCTTCAGGTTCCAGCCCATATTAGCACAGCCCTGCCTTCTTGACTTCTGCAAAGAGTAAATGGACATCCTCTTTCCTAATGAGCTCCTCCCTTACACTTGTATATAGAAATAACATTGTTTCTCACCACGCCCAAGTCTTCTTGTATCCAGCTAAAAATATCCTGGAGAACATCAGAGCTAGGAAAGCCTTTATAAGTCATATGACACAACATTATACTTTATATATTAGGAAACTGAGGTCCAAAAAGAGAAAGAAAATTTTTAAAAATAGTTATTTTTTGAGCACCCATTATGTTTTCTCCTTGTTTCCAGTTTTCCACCATTATTTCATCAGGCACCTGTCTCTACATTTTTCTCCATTGAAAAGCCATCCTTGATTTATGACCTTTTGTATCCCAAAGTCCTTACTCCAGAGCACCTCAGCCATGGACATATGACTCACACTGCATTGTCTTACTTTGGTTAAAAAATAAAAACAAAAATACCGTGTTATTAGAAGCATCGAATTGAAGAATCAGGAAAGACATTACAGAACTGTAGTTTATTTAACCAGAGAAGAACTGAGGCCACAGAACTTAACTAATCTGATATTCTCTATTATTTATTGTGTCCTCTGTAGCTTGAAAATGGCTGGAGGGCAGAGACCGCTAGTCGTAGCCATCTATGCCTTCGTTCCTTAAGGCAATGATTCTCAACTATGGCTGCTCCTGGAGAGATTTTTTTTTATTTTAATTTTTTGAGATGGAGTCTTGCTAGCAGCCCAGTCTGGAGGGCCGTGGCACTGCAACCTCCACCTCCCAGGTTCAAGCGATTTTCCTGCCTTTGCCTCCCAAGTAGCTGGGATTACAGGTATAGGCCACCATGCCCGGCTAACTTTTGTATTTTTAGTAGAGACGAGGTTTCACCATGTTGGCCAGCCTGGTCTTGAACTCCTGACCTCAGACAATCCGCCCACCTCGGCCTCCCAAAGTGCTGAGATTACAGGTTTGAGCCACCGTGCCTGGCCATCAACTATGGCTGCTCCTGGAGAGCTTTCAAAAAGGCTAGTGCAGTGAATCACACCTGTAATCCCAGCACATCGAGAGGCCATGGCAGGAGGTTCACTTGAGTCCAGGAGTTTGAGACCAGCCTGGGAAACATAGTAAGATCCTACCTCTACAAATAATTAAAAATTAGCCAAGTGTAGTGTTCTGTGACTGTGGTCCCAGCTGCCTGGATGGGTGAGGAAGGAGGATTGCCTGAGGCTGGGAGGTCAAGGCTGGTGTGAGCTGTGATGGCACCACTGCACTCCAGCCTAAGTGACAGAATGAGACTCTGTCGAGAGAGTGAGAGAGAGAGAGAGAGAGAGACAGGCAGACCAGCATGCCCAGACTCCACATAAACATATTAAATCAAACTCTAGACTAAGGTCCAAAGTTAGGTATCTGTTATTTAAACCTAAGTGTATTTACTATGTAGATAGGGTTGGGAACCATGATGTAAGGGAAAAGAGCCCTTTACTCACAACATCATGCTTCAAGGACAGAGAAAAGGATATTTACTTTTGATTTTTCTTTCTCTTTTGTTTTTCACAATTAAGTAAAAGTGAGATACATTCATTCCTCCAGGGATTCCAAGACCAGATACGTAATGGCTTGAATAAATAATAAAAGGGATGAACACTGTTTTTCAAGATTTCAGGTCAATCTAATTGTATAACAGACAATTGAGAGCAGCTGCCCTAGTTATAGAAACACAGTCTTCTCCTATATAAGTTAAAGTCATCAGATCTAAGGCTACCAGCTGTTCATCTCTTAACCATCTTCTCCAGGACCTGTGCTAAGTGTGTTGCTTTTATTATTTCATTATGATCTTAAAACCACTCTTAGAAGAAGGAGCTACAAGAATGGCCATTACACAGCTGAGAAAATCGTGGGTTGGTTAGAGCGATCTCCCAAGGTTCACACTGCCAGGACACATAACTATGAGTGTCTGGCTCTGAAAACCACAAAGTAAACACTGCACATTAAACTACCTCCAGCAAATCCACCCACCTCAAATCCCTTTCAGGAACAGGCAGAGTATAAATAATAAACAGAAGGGTAAATACATGCATAATATATAACATTGTGATTCACCTACATATTTCTTTTTAAATGAGTTGATTTGTTTGTCCTTAAAAGTAATTATTGTGGTTAGTAAATTCTACCCTTCTTCAAAAACTCATGCTTCATTCACACTTATCTGGCTGTGTAATATTCTCTCAAGTGGATGCAACATCATTTACTTAGCCATCCTTCTATTGCTGGACATTTGGGCTCATTCTAATTTTTCAATATTACAGATTATGCTACAATGACTATATTTACGTTTAGCGCTTCAAGAAAAATGTACAGTGTCACAGAAAAAATATGGCAATATAATACTGAGTGAAAAAAATAGGTGTAAATGTGTGTGAAGATTATGGTTGCAAGGATAAGAAACAGTGTGCAGGAAATGAGGATGGGGAAAAAATGAAATGAGCTCTCGAAGGTTTTCATTTATTTCTATTTTTCTATGCCCCTTTAGTAGAATTATACATTATTTTACATTATTTTGGTTGAAGAAAAGGTAAAAACAATGAGCATATCACCACCAATAAGGTTGAAAGAGCTCAGGTCCACAGATATCCTTAGAGCAGAGAGATGAGCTTAGGGGTCAGTGGTCTTGACTTCTTCCACAGACAGAAGCCTAGGAAGGAGCTTCCTAAGGGCTGGAGCCATGTCTTGCTAACCCCTGACACCCTAGACAACCACACTGTTCCTAGAATCTACAATGTGTATTAAACAAACAAAAGCATAAAATTTCAGAGCTTTAAGAGGCCTCTGATGCAATTTATTCAAACATCACACCCAAATGTAATGGATAGAGAGCCAAGGGGACTTCCCCAAAGCTCTCCAGCATTTCCTCTCCCGAACCAGAGTAGAGGCCACTTTTTCTAAAATCTACTCCAATTAGAAAAGGCAGATGGCAAAGTTGCCCAAAGTTGGGAGCCGTGGAAGAAAAGTCCTTTGCCCGTGAAACACAGAATGGGTTTGACTGAGTGACTTGGGGTGCTGCACATTGTTATGCATGCTGAGTGCCCTGCATTGTTAGTTACAAATCTCCCCTGAATCCACTTGTCCTGCAGTCTCTCAGCTGTTCTCATGACAAATGCCCCCGGGCTGTGGCGTCTGTTTTCTTCACGTGGAGCACTAATTTTATGTGCACCAAAGATGTTGAGGGAAGGACATTTTCTGCCCAGAATCCATGAATAAGAAACACACTTTCAGCCCCTTCACTTCCCAGTCTACACCCTCTCCTACCCTAGTTTCCTACTGTCATGCCTTTATTTACCTCTATGTAGGAGGTGGAATTTTAAAACAGCCTCCAATAGTCCCACCCCCTGCACACTCTCTGTATATTCCCCTTAATGTGGGTGCCACTGTGACTATGACAGGCTATCACTCCATACTTAAGTTACATTATATGGTAAAGGTGAAAGGATTTTTCAAATGCACTAAAGGTCTCAAATAAGTTGACACTGAGTTCATCAGAAAGAAGTTCATCTTGGGTAGGTCCCGCTGAATTATGTGAGCCCTTAACAGAGAATAGGGCCTTGAAGGAGGAGAGTCAAAGTGTGATGGTCTCCTGCTGGCCTTGAATAAGCATGTTGTGAACCACCTACAGGGGAGGCATGCGGCAAGGGCTTCAGAGTAGCCTCTAAGATCCGAGAGTGGTCCCTGCTGACAGCTGGCAGGAAAACAGGCAAATCACTCATACAGCTACAAGGAAATGAATTCTGCCAAAAACCACATAGATTTGGAAGAAGATTCTGCATGTCAGTTGCAATGGCAGTCCATTGACCCCTTGACTTCAGCCTCTTACATGATAAAGAACCCAGTTATGCCATGACTGGACTTTCACCTACAAAACTGGGAGTTAACAAATGCATGTTCTTTGAAGCTACTATGTTTCTGTCAAGGGGTTACTCACAGAAAACTAATACATGATCACAGAGTGCTGACACACACACTCTCCCCTCCACTAGAACAATCCTGAGCTCAGATCTGGTTGGCAAATGTCCCCATCTGGATGGCCCCCAGGCACCTCAAAGGCCGCAGCTCCAAAATCCAGCTAGTCTCTTTCTCTCCTGAACACCTACCCCTCCTTCCTTGCCTGGCTGTGTGATTCTCCCAGTCCCTATGCCGGAAACCAATGCTCATTTTCAGCAATCTTCAGTGGCTCACCTTCTTGGAGCCAGTCAGTCATTGGGTTCCTCTAACTATATTTTTAACATGTTCCTGTATCCAAACCTTCCCATGCTCACCCAGAGTGCTCCCATTCTACCCCAATAGCCTCCTAACTAGTCTCCCTACCTTCAGTCTCGCTCCCTTCCAGATCTTCCTCTTCTGTAGAAAGTGTGATCTTCCTAAAACATAAATGAAATAATACACCCCTTCCTTCAACAGTAAATCCCTTCCCGGCCGAGGCAGGCAGATCACCTGGGGTCAGGAATTCAAGATCAGCCTGGCCAACATGGTGAAACCCCAACTCTACTAAAAATACAAAAAATTAGCCAGGCGTGGTGGTGCATGCCTGTGGTCCCAGCTACTCGGGAGGCTGAGGCACAAGAATCACTTGAACCTGAGAGGCAGAGGTTGCAGTGAGCTGAGGTTGCACTGCAAGAGGTTGCACTGCACTCTACCCTGGATGACAGAGTGAGACCTGTCTCAAAAAACAAAACAAAGCACACAAAAACCACCCTTTCTAGACTTGCCATTTCACGGAGGTTCAAGTGCAGGCTCTTTCCTGCTCACACGGACACGCCATTTTTTAGAGATTGGCCACCTCCCATCCATCTTTCAGGTATAAGTTGTAGTATTGGCTTCACAAAGGTACAGTTCATAAGTCTCCTGATTACATTAGTTCCTCTTCTCTTCTCATCAGAGGCAGTCCTTACAGTTTGGAATAATATATTCATTCATGAGTCTATTTGGGAAATACACTCTCCCTTCCCTTTTTCCTCTGGCATGAGTAGAAATTTCATAAGGAAATCCACCCTGTTGGTCTATTTCCCACCATATTCCTTGTCTTTAGCAAAGAGTCTCAGCAGAATTAGGTATTTAGTAAACATTAGTTGATTATGCAAATGAAAAAAAAATGAATGAACTTGGCATTCAAAGCCTTTCTCAATCTGGCTGAATTTATCCTTCCCAGACTTTTTCTTACTGTCTTTCTTCACATACCTTATATTCTAATAACACATGACACTGTTTAACCATGACAAAAACCCTGTGAGATAGGATTATAATTTCCATTTTTGAGAGGAGGAAATCCAGGCCTGGGAAGGTACATTCACTTGCCCAAAATCTCCCAAACTGAGAGTCAGGATTAAATAAGGTTATGCATGTAAGCATCTCACACAGCTGGTGACATACAGCGGGTGCCCATGACCAGTGGCATGGTCTCTTTATCTGGAAAAGAGTTTTTCAGGGGTAGGAGAACCCTGGCCGTCTCACAGGATTGGGAAGAAAGGGGATGACAGCGTGTTCTTACTTGGGGCGGAAAGCAAAGAGTCACAGTCTCTCATTCTAAGGAAAGGCGGGTGGGGGAATCCTGCTGAGCCTAGTTGAAAAACAAGAAAGCGAGAGAGACTGATTATTCCTTCTCGCTAGTGTGAGCAACTAAAACGACATGTTTGCTTTATCGCCTTTGGTCTCCCATTTGATTCCTGACAGCTATCTCCCTCCCTTCGATGGCGGGCTGTCAGGTGCTGAGCTGGCTGGCATTGCACAGGAAGAGGAGTACAGAGAACAATTTAAACAATATTTCAGGGACCATCATGGGCTGGAGGAGGATGTTTTTGTAGTTAGCTGGCTTTCTTTCTGCATTCAAGGAACCCTCATTTGCCAAGACTGCTCAATGTTTCTGTGGGTTTGGGTAGAAGTAGTCCAGAAGGGATCTTTAAGGGAAAAAAAAAAAAGCCAATGTCTACTTTCTTTAGGTTTGAAGGAAGCAAGAGAGACAGATAGGAGCTTTTTAAGCCCATAACAATTTCTGAATACATAATTTTCTCTCCTCTAATGTCGTTAAATAGGGCCAAATGCAGAGGTAGATCAAAGCTAGGCTTCTGTATTTTACTGCATTTTACTGTGCTTACAAGTAAAGGGAATCTAAACTCCCAGTTTCTCTGTCCATGAGAGTTTCTCTCTCCAGAAAGCCTGTATGAACTACCAGAACATTCTGGAGGAAGGAGTCCACTCCTACAGATCACCAACAGTTAAACATTTGGGCAAGAGTTATGATAAGCAAAATGAGCAAAAACCTACAAGGTTCTCCAAGGCGACAGTTCTGGGGGATTGTGACCATGAACAGTCTTTGGAGTCAACCGAAACCCAATTCAAGCCACAGCTATGTAACTTACTGTTAGGAAGATTAATGAATGTGCAATAGGCCTGACACAAAAGTGACCCTCAGTACATGGTTGCTATAAATAATTATTCCCCTGATAATTGTTATCGAAGTTCCAGGCTTGGGAAATGGGGGGACATACTCCATAGGGGCCCAAAGCCAGGACAGGAAATGGAATGTGCTGCTGGCTGATATATCAAGGAAGCTGGAGAGCGGTGGTTCTCAATGCTGGCTGGTATTAAATAATTAGAATAGGAAAAGGATTTCATACTTATACTAAGACTTTTAGCCAGACAGTCCCATTAAGTGGGTTGATTCTTGGAATTGGCATTTTAAAAAGTTATTCTGAGATTCATTCAGGCTAAAGAACTACACAGCCCTGACAGCTCTTCTTCCCACACAGCTGAGGCCACCTGCCCTGATTTAGGTCCTAGAACTCATGATTCTCTCAAGTAGGAAGCACCAGAGTGCCCAGCCTCCTATGCGGGCCCTAAATATTCAGCTTCTCCAGCTGACCTTATTGTCTTGTTTCTCAAAAGGAATCCTCTTCCTTGGGCCTTGGATGTTGTAGTTTGCTTTGTGCCTGGCCTCCACGCCCCCCAAAACCCTTCATCATCTAGTGCATCATCCTCGGGGAAGATTCTGGATTGCTTAGACAATTTCTAGAAAATGGTCTTTGAATCCTAGCCTGTGGCTAAGTTCTTACTTCTTACTGACAGTTCTCCCCAGTGGTGTGCTGGCAATTGTTTAACAATGGGCTCTCTGAGCAAGAGCAGGCAGCTCTTTTAAAATATTTTAAGTATTTTCCAGTTTCCATAGTATGAATCTTTCTCCTATGGCTGATTACAAGCTCCCAAAGTGGCATCACTCACAGCAGAGTTGGGAAGAGATGAGCACAATAGGCTCTCAAAAAACCAGGATGGGCTGGTCCCTGCACAGCACTAGAAGTCATCCTTGTCGTCTCTTTTCCTACCAGGCACCCTCTGTTGGTGGTGCCTCAGGAGGGCTGGTCCCACGGATGCTGCCTTTTGTCCTCCATACTGAACTAACTTTTCAGTGCCTGAGCTGGTTCTGACCACCACTATTTCTGATCCCAGCCCCTCCCAGGCTACCTTTCCCCACCATCCTGGGGGTTACAGAGCTGATACCAGGAAGTTCTCTGGGATATGATCAGGTTTCCTGTATCACAGGATATGGGGGATACACAGATATGGGTATCCTCTTCCTGTCTCTTTTTGAGTAGGTACCTTGTGTCAGGCACTGTCGTATGCACTTTACATGATTTATCTCATTCATCCTTATAATGACCTGACCACATTTTGAAAACAAATAGCTTAAATACAAATTCAAGCTTCCCTTAACTCATGACAGCCTCAGGAAAGTGAACCCTCTCAATTCTTAAGTTTCTTCATCTGTAAAATGGAGAGAAAAATAATCCCTTCTCTTGGTATTGTTTAGAATAATATGAAATGATGCATTTAGAGAGGACAGAACAGCACAGAGAGAATTCAATAAAACTAATACAGTTTCTTCTGTTCTTTTCCTCTATCTCCGTTCTTGTTGAACCTATTTCTATTATGGGCCCTAAAATGGTTTTATTGTGAACTCAGAGATGGTCAAATTCTGCCTTGCTGGTCTACAGACAGGAAACTGAGGCTCAAAGCCATGCTCAAAGCCTCCTAACCAAACAAGAGACACCTAGGATTAAAACTCAAGTCCTGGCTGGGCGCGGTGGCTCATGTCTGTAATCCCAGCACTTTGGGAAGCTGCGGCAGGCAGACCACGAGGTCATGAAATCGAGACTACCCTGGCTAACACGGTGAAACCCCATCTCTACTAAAAATACAAAAAATTAGCTGGGCGTGGTGGCATGCACCTGTAGTCCCAGCTACTCGGGAGGCTGAGGCAGGAGAATCACTTGAACCCGGGAGGTGGAGGTTGCAGTGAGCCGAGATGGTGCCATTGCATGCCAGCTTGGGCAACAAGAGCAAAACTCCATCTCAAAAACAAACAAACAAACAAAAACAAAACAAAACACTCAAGTCTTAGGACTTCCAGTGATTTCCTGAGATTCTCTTGCTTGGCTCTTCCTCCTCCTATCCCTCACCCAGCACTCTCTCCCCTGGCTTTCCACCCTGTCTTAACTTCCCACTGCTTTCCCTGTACCCACGTCCAGGCCCTGTAATAACCAGGTAAACCCACCCCATGATGGCGCTGATGCATTCACCTGTGGGTCCTCTAGCTAATCCTTTTTCTCGAGCCTCTAGTCATGTTGCGCTCAGTGGGAATCCCTGCAGGGTAGGGAGTAGCAGGCTGATCTGTCCCATATCTTGGACACGTTAACTCTCCTTAAAGCCTAGCCCTCTCTTCCAGGTTACTCTGGCTGCAATGATGTAGAGGCTGATAGAATCCTGATTGATCTGTCTTCAGTGTTTACTCTGTTCTGAGTAGCAGGTCCTGGGGGTATGCTCTGCAGGCTGGCAGAGAGCAGCCAGTAGATCTGCCCATGAGCAAGGCTACCTTTAGGCAAGAAGCAGAGGATGGTGAAGTGAAAAGCTGCATCACAATGTCCCCAAGGGGCTAGGCCTACAAAATTCACATTTTCAACAAAAATGTTTATTGTTTTCTTTTCATTTTTTTTTTTTTTTTTTTTTTCTGAGACAGGGTCTCACTCTGATGCCCAGTCTTCAGTGCAGAGGTGCAGCCACGGCTCACTGCAGCCTTGACCTCCAGAGCTCAAGCAATCCTCCAGCCTCAGCCTCCCGAGTAGCTGAAATTAAAGGCTCATGCCACTACATCTGGCTAATTTTTTTGTAGAGACGGGTTTTTGCCATGTTGCCCAGGCTGGTCTGGAACTCCCACGCTTAAGTAATCCACCCACCTTGGCCTCCCAAAGTACTGAGATTACAGAGTGAGCCACTGTGCCTGGCCACTATTGTTTTTCTATAAGGAAGATTAATTTGCAAGCCATTACATTAGAAAGAGGACCTGGAGGCTGTGTGGCTCAGGCACTGATGTGCTGTAACTGACTAGCAATGAAACAATCACATGGTGGGTGCACTTGGCTAAGCATTTCCTCAGCTTATGTTATCTCATTTAATCCTCATAACAAGCCCAAGGGAGAACAGAAGGACAACTACTACACTTATCCTCCTTTACCCAAGAGAAACTGAGCTCAGAGAACAAATATGTCTTGCCTGAGGTTCTGCAACGCTAGGAAATGGCAGAGCAAAAATCTGAACCCATGTCTACTGATGCCAATGCCTATGTTCAACCTAGAAGCCCTACTATTTTCTGGGTGTATTAGTGCAAATAATTTCAACCTGACAAAGTTGCGAAGATAAGAAGAGTACAAAGAATGTCCATCTATCTTTAGTCTAGCTTCACCTGTTGTTAACATTTTGCCCCGTTTGATTTGTCATTTGAGGAGACGACATTTTTAACCTTGAGGAAAACGCTTCCCTTCTCTGAGCCTTGGTTTCTATGTGCATAAAATGGAAGACTGAATGGATTACCCTTAGAGTGAAACAGAATGTTGTTGTCTGATGAGAAGGGACGGATAAAGGGATGAGGTAAGCCCTTGGTCAGTGGTCAAGGCATGGCTTCTGTCTCTTTCTCCAGCCTCATCTTTCATCATTCCTGCACATGAACTTGGTCTCTACTCAGTTCTGGCATCTCTCCTCCACCTCCTTCCTTCCCCAGCGTACCATGTACCATCCGCCCTCACACCTTGGCAGGTACTCTTCCGCAAACGCTCAGCTTTCACTTCATCCCATTTTCATTTCCTGGAGTCTCTGATCCATTTTGGGACTCATGGCTTATGTTTCATAACAGGAGGCTTCAGTTCCCAAAGGCCTCCTCTGCAGATATGGCTTGAACTTTTCCTCACCTATCCTTTTCCTCAAAGACAGGATTAAACTGTATGTGTGTGGAGGGGGGAGGAGGGGAGAATCATAAAGAAAAGTCATACATCCATACACCTTAGCACAAAGTTTTGCTTATGGATTGAGTGGTTCTTATTTATAGAAAATCCCAGCTTAGGAATTGTCAAATTAAAACAAGCAACTAAAACAAAGAAATAAGACAACCAGTAGCATTCATGCTCTGGTTCACTCTGCTGGAGAACTAAGCAGCAAAGCTTAGAGGAAAGTACGTGAGATTGGGGATCAGAAAATCTGGATTTCTATAACCGGCTGAGCAACCTGCAGATGAGAAAAGCGAGGTCCAGAGAGGAAGAGAGATGCACCCAAACTCACACAGCACAGAGCTGGGCTGGGAGGCTCATGCTGGGTGTTTGCACTGCTGAAATGATCCGGCAGCTATAATGGCTCTGTCTCCTCCTCAGCATTGTGCCCAGGGCTGGGCAAACCACCTGAACTTCTCATCTGGACCTTTAGCTGTACACTAGCTTATCCTGATTTGCAATGCTGCCCTGTGTGAGCTTGCACACTCTTTGCCTCTAGAGATTGTAACCACTGTGAGATTGGGTGCTGAGGCCCCATTTTCTCACTGCCCAGCAGCACGGTTAGTAGGGTCACTTATTCCACAAATACAGGCTAAACTACAATGGGGATCAGCCTTGATGACATATGATGTAAATATCCTTGTATGACAAAAGGAAAGTTGAGGCCCCAAGGGAGCACAGGCTTGCCAAGGTCACTAAACTAGTTAATGGTGAGGTATGGACTGGAGCACATATCTCCTGACTGTGAGTGCGACATTCTTTGCTCTATGGAGTACCATCTCCGATGAATATATGTTAAATTCTTCCCAGTAGTAACCTATTACATTAGCTAGTTTATTACTTAATACTGTAAAATGCCATCAGAATTGGAACACTTAATGATATACTGAAGGGTTATTTACTTGATCAAACATAGAATGCCTTGCATGACAAATAAACTCTTTTATTTATTTTTTGTTTGTGTTTTTCTTCCATTCTTTATTTTTATTTTTATTTCCATAGGTTATTGGGGTACAGGTGATATTTGGTTACATGAGTAAGTTCTTTAGTGGTGATTTCTGAGATTTTGGTTCATCCATCACCTGAGCAGTATACACTGTACCCTATTTGTAGTCTTTTATCCCTTGCTGACCTCCCACCCTTCCCCTCAAGTCCCCAAAGTCCATTGTATCCTTCTTATGCCTTTGCGTCCCCATAGCTTAGCTCCCATATATCAGTGAGAACATACGATGTTTGGTTTTCCATTCCTGTGATACTTCACTTAAAATAATAGTCTCCAGTCTCATCCAGGTTGCTGCAAATGCTGTTAATTCATTCCTTTTTATGGTTGAGTAGTATTCCATCACATATATATATATATATATGACAGTTTCTTTATCCACTCATTGATTGATGGGCAACAAATAGACTCTTTCAGACAGAATGATCATATATGATATGAGGTTAGACTGATTTTCACAGAGCATGGTGAAATTGTACGCATGCTTCCTGGACCAGACATACAGGTAAGGGTAACATACCAATGGTTTAAGGCAGGAGTCAGCTAAGGTTCATGGGTGAAATTTGAACTGGCACCTGTTTTTAAAAATAATGTTTATTAGAAAATATTTATGTCCATTCATCTATGTGTTGCCTATGGCAGGTTTCACAGACCAACAACAAAGTTGAGTAGGTCCAACAGGGACTGGAAGGCCTGCGAAGCTGAAATGTTTACTAATTGGCCACTTACAAAAAACGCTACTGACCCCTTATTTAGGAAATCCCACCAGACATACATATCTTAGTCTCTCTTCCTCTGTTTCTCAATCTCTTCGCCTCTTTTCTCCTTCCTTCCACTCTTCATATTGACGGCTACAGTTCTGTGCTTTGGGATGAGGTTCTAGCCGGATGTACCAGACACCCCTCCAAAATAGTCCCATTCTCCTTACGAAGACCCTAAAGCTTAGGAAAGACAAAGTACTACCAGACTATACCTTAAATCTCTTTCATAATGGATCCTATTGCTGAAAATGGGATTTGAGCTGATTTAGTTTGGAGCTCAGAATGTTTTGAAGTGAAAGAAAATATGAGAAGAAAGAACAAATATTTCTTGAGCATCTTTGGGTAAGACCCGGCACCATCTACTCCGTGCTGACTCTGTCAGGCAGATGTCAACAGCTCCATTTTATGCAAAGGGAAGCACCCACGGGTTAAAATCCATCCGGGGACACATGGAAGGGATGACAAGGTGAGGTCAGGACTCAAAGCCAGGTCTGGCTGAATCTAATGCCAGTCCTATTTCTCTCATCGGATATGCTAAGAGAGAGATCTATGTACAAAAACACTTGTTAGACATTTCCTCTCTCCTTCTGCTCCAAGCCCCGCTCCCCACTGCTAGCCCCCAGTGTAACCTTTTCTGCCATGCAGCCTTCTGGCCTGGTTACATTGTTCCCAGATGGCACACACAAAAGTCACACTCAAAGAACTCAGGCAGAGTGCGCTTTTCACCACCAATGCTTAGGCCCTCTTGCCACTGCTGGGCATGACTTTCCTGGTGTCCTTGAAGTGGAAAAATAGGGAAAGATAAGGCCTCAGCTCTGCTTACCAGGAGCAGGAAAAAGAAAGAAAGAGGAGAGCAGGCCCTTTTCAAGCAAGCAGGCATAAAACGAGATAAAACAAGAGGGGGCAGACAGAAAAGCAGCCTCCATCCTGAACACCTATAAGCCAGACACTGTGCAGGTGTTTCTTTCATCCATTCACTCGTCATTCATTCTTTCATTCAAAATATTCACCCAGTGCCTACTGGGAGCCCATCCCCCTGTGCTTGGTGTTGAGGATAAAACTGGACACAAATGACAACGTGTCTATCCTCGTGAAGTTTCCAGTTCAGTGGAGGACACAAATAGTACTCAGGGAGCATATCAGTAAATGTAAAATTATAGTGGCAACCAAGTCTACAAAGCGGGTACATCACAGCATCTGGTATGGAATGAGACACGGAAATTAACTCAGGTACGGACAGCTTTGCAGAAAATATGCCATTTAAGTGGAGGTTTCACGTGACGGGGGGCAGGTGAATGAGTCAAATGGCAGGGAAGAGCATTCCAGGAGACAAAAGTTGTGAAGGCTGTGGCAGGACAGATGCAGGAGTGCTGGGGAAGAGGTCCTGGGGGAGAGGTGGGGTGTGGAGAGATGGAGCAGACAGAGCCCTGGGGAGAGAGGCAGGGCAAGACCACTCAGGACTGCAGGTGGAGTAGGGAGTTTCCATTTCATCCTGAAAGCAAAAGGAAAGCATTGAAAGCTTCTAAGAGCGGAAACAACATGATCCATATTTACATGTGTAAAGACGATCACTCTGGCTACATGATTGAGAACGGGCTGGAACACAGCAAGGGAGACGGTAGAGGGGACTCTTAGCAGTTTTAAAGCAAAGGATGCAGGTGGCAGGGACTAGAATGGCAGCAGTGGAGAAGGGGAGAGTTTGTTGGCAGAAGTTGAAGTTATAAAGAAGATACTCATTATTTTAATCTTCACAATGACCCTGTGAGGGAGATGGAGTGACTGCATTTTAAAGATGGGAATTTGAGAATACTGGTCCATGTCCCATGGATGAAAAGAGGCAGAGCCATGTCTGAGATTTAGGCAACTTCCCAGCCTCAACTCTTTCAGGAAAGCCTCCCATATTTAGCTGCAGTTTATCGTGTCTTTCTTCTCCCAAAGCTGGGATAATCTGAAACACTCAGTTCAATAACTTTGTCTTCCAAAATCTTCTAACATCTGAAACAGTCTGAACGGCAGTGCAGGGTCTCTAAGAATAATTTCACCATGCTGATCGAGTTGCTTTTGAGCATTCCTCTTAAATCTCTACTTAGAGATTGAAAAAGTGAGACTCAGAGATCAGCAGGGACTCGGCCAAGGTCACACAAAAACGTTGTGGCAAAGCCAGGACTGAAAATCACTGTTTCTGTCACACACAGACGGCCCCAAAGACTCAACTTCCTTCTGAGTACTTCAAAATGGTAAAGTTGAATGTCTTTATCAAAGCCCACATGCTCCGAGATTTGGGAAACACAGCTCAGCTCCTACTTTGCAGATAGACCTGAAATGGTTATAGTGAATTCATAGGGAGTCCCAGAGGCTATTAGATGACCATTCTCAACTAGCACAAGGAACTGCCTTTCCTGGTACTTTTATCTCTTTCTTCCCTCACCTCCTTGCACTTCATCATCTCTTCTGTGTCACAGCTGGGCAGGCTCACACACCCCTAGGCAGAACGCAGGGAACTGCTGAGTTAGCCTTTGCTAAAGAGGAGCTGAAATGGTGATGGCAGAGGAACAGGAGAGGACTGGGATGTTACAGGTCCAGGCAGGCCTGGGGGTGTAGGGAAGAAAGAACCCATCAGAATAGCCAAAGGGGACAACAGAACCATTCTAGTGTCACAGTTAGACCCTAAAGGAGAGAAACAGGAAAGAGGAGTGGCACTGGACATGGGGGAGGTAAACAGGGTGCAAAGGAAGCTGGAGCTGGAAGCCAGGTACATCCCAATAACGGGAGATTCTCAGAAATATGCACCATGTCCCATTCACATACAAGTAAGAAGAGATCTCAGAGATCAAATTGAATTGGCTCTCACTCGTCCACTCTCCCATGTTTCAGATTAAAAAACAGATCTGGATAACAAAAGAGACTTTACTAAGGTCACACAGCGAGTTGGTAGCAGATCTGAGACTCCCTTCCTGTCCCCACAGTAAATCCTTCTCAGCAAATTCACTCTGCCACAACTTCTCTCCCTCCCTACCTCTACCTGAATGCTTCACAGATATCAAGTAATTTTAATCTTTAGAACAACTCTCTATGCTTTAATATTAATATCCTCATTTTACAACCTAGGGAATTGATGCACAGAGACGTTAAGTTCCATGATTAATATGGCATTGCCAGTAAGTGAGGGGGCTGGGATTTGAACCCACATAACCTACCACCAGAATCTATGCTTTTAGTACTATGCTCTGTGTCAGGCCTCTGAGCCCAAGCTAAGCCATCATATCCCCAGTGACCTACACGTATACATCCAGATGGCCTGAAGCAACTGAAGATCCACAGAAGTGAAAATAGCCTTAACTGATGACATTCCACCATTGTGATTTGTTTCTGCCCCACCCTAACTGATCAATGTACTTTGTAATCTCCCTCACCCTTAAGAAGGTTCTTTGTAATTCTCCCCACCCTTGAGAACGTACTTTGTGAGATCCACTCCCTGCCCCCAAAACATTGCTCTTAACTCCACTGCCTATCCCGAAACCTACAAGAACTAATGATAATCTACCACCCTTTGCTGACTCCTTTTTCGGACTCAGCCTGCCTGCACCCAGGTGAAATAAACAGCCATGTTGCTCACACAAAGCCTGTTTGGTGATCTCTTCACACGACACGTGAAACACTCTGTTGCTCTTATGTCACCCAGGGCTCCTGGACCTCCTTTGGCTCACCTCTGTCCTGTGCATTTTTCCCATTAAGTCAGTGAGTGCTGAAGGCACCCTTACTCCTGCCCAAAGTATATGAAAGAGAAACAATGGATCACAGCCCTTTCATGAGGAATTCTGGTACTTGCAGACTGGGACATTGGGTTCTAAGTTCATTTGCCTAGAACAAAGATGTTGCAGAACCAAATTCACTCTCTGTATTCAACAACAAAAAATTGTGGCAGCTGCGGCAGCAACAGCAAAAACCTAACGACATCAAACACAGTATTAAGAATGCTCTCCCTGTGATCCTGCAAAAAGGGTAGGGTAATTTATGCTCACTGAATCTGAGCATTCAATTCCTTCCATATTCTCTCAATTCCCCTCCTTATTGTCTCCTTTTCTCTTAGCATTTATCACCATCTAATAGATTTGTATTTTGATATAATACAAACCCCACAAGACTAGGAATTTTAAATTGTTGCTTGGTTTGTGTCCCCAGTGCCTAGATGAGTAGCAGGCATGTAGTTGGTGCAGAACAAATATTTGTGGTATGTATGAAAGGGAGAAAGAAAGTGAGGGAGGGAGGGAGGAAGGCAGGCAAAGGAGAAAGGAGGGGAGGGGAGGGAAGGGGAGAGAAGAGGAGAGCACAGGAGAGGAGAGGAGAGGAAAAAAGGAGGGAGGGAAGAAGGGAGGGAGAGAGGAAAGAAAGAATGAAGGGATGGAAGGAGAGAGAAAGAAAGGAGGCGCTGGGTTAAATCCTTCATCTTGGGGCCTGTAGCTTGCTTTAGCTTTTCTAAGTTGAACACCAATTTATGGGGGGCATGCTCAGTGATAGATGTTTTTCCAATTATCTATAAATAGCCCAGGCCTGCTGAGGGGACCCATTGACTTCCCCAGCCCTAATTCTGGCTGCTGGATTGTGTGAGGGAGAAGACCAGTCAAGAATCATCAATCGTCAACTTCTAAATCTCCAATGCAGATTCCAGGAAGCTGAGGATTGCTTCTTGGTTTTCTGGCTAAGATCAAGTGGAGAAAGCTGAGGAATGGGAAGGAGTGAGAGGCAGATTCCGTTTTTTCCAGTGGCTACCAAGGCTGCAAACCCTTCCCATGTAACATGTCAATGGTAACACTCCTCCCACGTGGGGCTTTTCAGCGAAAGATGCCAGAGGTGAGGAGGTAGGAAAAACAACAATGAGAACTGAACTGACATTAATAATGTCTGACTTATTCCGCTCTTAGCATACACTAGGCACCATGATACATTTTTTACATAGCTTAACCAAAATTCATCCACAGCCCCATGAGGCAGTTACAAGGTCCATACTGTAGATGAAAAACTGAGGCATACAGAAGGTAAATAACTTGCCTACGAGCAAAAGGAGCACACAGAAGCTATGGGGATCTGTACTCTTGCAATGTCCACTGTGCATGGATAGAATGCATGCAGAATGGTTTGTGAGAAAGCTTCCTCCTCCTCCTTCTCCCTGCCCCAGCTACTTCTCAGCCCACTTCTTTGTGGAGGTAGGAGAGGAGGGCCAGGTACCCTGCCACATGACCTGTGTCACAGGACCTTCTTTTCAGTGGGTGGTTAAAGCCCATGCATGGATCTGCCCTTTATCACTGGCATAGAATCAATGTTTGCACCCCAGGAGGGTCTATTCCAAGAATGCAGTCTCAGACTGGCTGCTCTCTTGTCCTTACGGACAATCCAAGATGAGGAATTACATTCACAGGCAATTGCCTGAAATATGCTATGTTTTCCCTTCAGAGCACGTTGAATAATCAGAGAATGATGGATCTTGGCCACAGGTTTCAGACCTTTGTGGAGTCCTGCTTCAGCATTTCGCCATTCCCCTACATTGAGTGACACTGTGAGAAATAATTATGCACCAATACTGAATTTTATCTGTTGAAGAAACCATCTAGAAAGTCACATGGTATCTTCTTCATACATACCAAGTAGAGGACTTTATCTCTGGTCTGGTAAGTAAAATTTCCTGAACAAATGGTTGATTCTTTCCCATTAACCCTATACATTTTATTTCTGAGTATGTTTCCCTTTACACTTTGGCTGCCAGGAATTTCTTACTTAAATTGCCAGCCTCTTCTAAGAACTACAAAACAGTATGGCAGGAATTATTCTGCATCAACCCAACCTGGGTTTGAATAATTTTCCTTACTCTTATTTTCATATTAATATGATTAGTTATTTCATTTCCTGTTTTGAAGTTTTAAAAATCTGCATAAACTAAAAAAAATCCACAATATTTTTTGAGGAATAAGGTAGGATAGAAAGCAAATTAAGAATAAGTCGAGAAAATGATATACTGAAGGTCACCAGTATAGCCAGGGGAGCAGATACTAAGCTCAGTTTTAACCAGATTGGGACCAGGTTAGAGGAGATTTAGGATTTGCTAGGGAACACAAAATTTGATTTCCAGGATTTCCTTCTACAAACTCTGGTTCCAGAACCTTCCAAGGACACTATTACCTTTGCTGCGGCGGCGACTGCGGTACTGCTCCGTGTAGAACGTCAGCTGCGTTTCATCGTCTGCCTCAGAGCCCGACGTCCCCTTGGCTCTCCCAAAGCTGATTCCCCCTGTGAGGAAGCACAATCTATCAGTCAGCCTTTCAGGCCTCCAGAAGTTTGTGAGATTCCTCAACCATCCCAGAGATCAGCAACCCCATCCCCAGACATCTCTGTAAATCCCAAGCCACCCAGGAGTCAGTATGATGAATGGAAGGAGTTCATGCTCTGCAGTGAAGCAGATCTTGGGTCCAAGCATGGCTCAGCAGCTTCTGGGCTGTGTGACCTTGACAGGAAATCACACCTTTCTGAGCCCTGGGTTCTGTCTTTCTAAAATAGAGATAAAACTATTCACCTTGTGAGATTGCTTTGAAGATTAAAGGAGATGTAATATATAAAATACCTGGTCCGCAGTACGTCTTAAATAACTGATAGCTATTGTTGCTTTTGGTGATAAACAAACACTCTAGAAAACACTCTAGATAACTTAATTTTAACCACATTTCAATCAAGTGCTTGCTATATGCCAGGTTCAGAGCAAGACGCTGGAGACACAAAGATAAATAGGACTCAGTCTTTGCCAGGCAGGGGATCATAAGCTAGTCAGGAGGACAAATGGAATCCTAAGGAGGCTTAAACCTAATTCATGGCTTCTGTTTACCACTCAATGAGATGCTAGGAGTATGGGGGAGTGCCATTCATTTCAACACGGAGGGTCTGAGGAGGTTTTATGTAGGAGCGAAGATTTAAGTCAGGTCTTGAAGGATGGGTGGGGCTGCACTGGTAGAAAAAGGAGTTCCAGCAGAGGTACCAGCTTGAGCACCCTCAGGAATGGGCCATGTGGGCTGTCGGAGGCACCATTAAGTGGAGAAATGACTGTGAAGACACACAGAGGGAGGACTTGGGTGCCAAACGGAGGATAGGGAACTTTACTTTGGGTGTCATGGAAGGTTCTAGAGCAAAAGCATGAATTGACCAGCCATGGTGTGTACAAGGAAGAACACGCCAGTGGTACCTAGGCTGCAGGATGGGTGCCAGGCAGGGGAAGCAGCCAGGAGGCTCAGTGACCACCCAGGTGAATGGAGGTCAGGGCTTGCAGGAGGGCCTGTGCAGTGAGGGTGGGAGGAGGAGATGAGTGCAAAGGGTGCTTCAGAGACAAACTCAGAGGACTGTGGAGGGAAAAGGGCAATGCATTCATATGCTGTGAACGACAGATTGCAGAAAGGATAAAAAAGAAGGCTAAAAGCAATTGTGTCACAATACTAATAGTCATTAATTCCAAAGAGAGAAATATGGGTATTTTTTATTTTTATCTTTGTGCTTTCTGCATTTTTAATTGCTAAAAAAAAAAGACAGGATATGGAAAGAGAGGGATTAAAGGATTGGTAAATTATTTACTCTAGAGAAGAAATAACCAGGAGAGAGAGCCTCTGAGGATACTGGGTGTGAGTAGATGGGCACAGGAAAATAAGGACTTTGGTTTTTAAAATTGTTTCATTGATGGGGCTTCAGACATCTACGGTAATAGATTTTCTGGGAGAAGACTTAAGAATCTGGTAAAAATGGTTGTCCTGGGTGGAGAATTAAGTGGCTGAAAGATGGGAACAGAGGGAGGCTACTTTTCTCTATAAACTCTTTGCATCTTTTCAGTCAAGCACCATGCAAACCTATTACCTATTCGAAAATTTCAACTGAGGAAAAGAAAAACATACATTAGAAGGAAATGTTATTCAATCCACAAAAGGATTTATTATGTAATTTCCTCAGGTAGGGTATGTGAAATGGCATTCAGTATACAGAAATTCTACTTGCAGACACTTTTTCTGCAATATGGTTATTACACATTCATTCTTCTAGCAACATTGTTGCACAGTCTACTATGTACCTAGAAGATTTGTAGACATTATTGCAGACAATCATCATCATGATATACTCATAAGAGTGGTGTAATTAACAAACTATATTATAAAGCAAAGATGCAAAGACATGCTTAGGCAAAGTTACTTGTATAGTCACACAGCAGATGATTAGGAGAGTTAAGCTTTGAGGCTAGTCTGTCCAACTCCAAATTCGGTCTCTCTGTAATATAGGCATTGTTTTCCTTAAAACCACCCATGAGTGAACCCTGAAAGAGCAGATCATCCTTCAAGTGTCAAGGCACTAAGTACGGCATTCAGAGCTTTGTACACAACATCTCATTCATACTACTGAATTCATTCTACCCTTAGGAGGGAGGCATCATTGTGCCTACTTTACAGATGAGGCAAGTGACGCTCAGCAAAGAAAAATGATTTGCTAACAATGAGTGAAGGTGGACTTTGAAACCAGGTGGAACTAATGCCCAAGCTCAAATTTCTAGTCACTTATGATGCTGTGTCTCGGTTTCAGGCTCTGTAAAATTGAAAGATTAATATCTGCCTCCCCACACCCATCCTTCCCTGAGACGGTATGTTCTAATGAGTGGGAAAGTACAAAGACAACAACATTTGATCTTTGTCCCAAATGTGTAATCAGGGAAGGTCTGTCCCAGAGCCTTAGTGCACACTTTCCCCAATCCCCAGCAACTAACAGCAGGGCCTGGAGACATGAGGAGACTTCAGATTCTGCCAGATTCAGTTCTCCATTTAAAGGGTCTGCTTTGAAATGGAATTGGCAGGGACCTCATGGAGAATTTGGAAGTTACTAGAGAGCAGAAGTCCCCAGAAGCCAGCAGGGCTTTTAAAATTGCCATTAAAAGATTTTACTGTTAAAAAAGAGGAGAAGAAGAAGAAGGAAGAAGGAAGAAGGAAGAAGGAAGAAGGAAGAAGAAGAAGGAGGAGGAGGAGGAGGAGGAGGAGGAGGAGGAGGAGGAGGAGGAAGAAGAAGAAGAAGAAGAAGAAGAAGAAGAAGAAGAAGAGGAGGAGGAGGAAGAAGAGGAAGAAAGAAAGAAAGAAAGAAAGAAAGAAAGAAAGAAAGAAGAAAGAAAGAAAGAAAGAAAGAAAGAAAGAAAGAAAGGAAAGAAGGAAGGAAGGAAGGAAGGAAGGAAGGAAGGAAGGAAGGAAGGAAGGAAGGAAAGAAGGAAGGAAGGAAGGAAAGAAAGAAAAGAAGGGAGAAGGGCCAGGCGTGGTGGCTCACACCTGTAATCCCAGTAATTTGGGAGGCCAAGGTAGGCAGATTGCCTGAGCTCAGGAGTTCGAGACCAGCTTGGGCAATGTGTGAAACCCCGTCTCTCCTAAAATACAAAAAATTAGCCAGGTGTGGCAGCGTGTGCCTGTAATCCCAGCTACTTGGGAGGCTAAGGCAGGAGAATTGCTTGAACCGGGGAGGTGGAAGTTGCAGTGAGCCAAGATTACACCACTACACTCCAGCCTGGGTGACAGAGCGAGACTCCATCTCCAAAAAAAAAAAAAAGGGAGGAAGACTTCTGTTCATCTATACATAATTCTTGGCCAAAGGGAAAATGAAGGCATCTGATAAGGTCATTCTCTTATGTTCAGAAAATATCTGCCATACTTTCTGCTGTGTCTGGAGCCACAGAGCAAAAACAAGGGGTCTATCCCTGTTAGGAGGCCACCTCAGACTCTTCTCACAGTCCCTTCGATGCCACACCCACACTTTGAAACATTTCAGCAAAATTCTTACTCCCTTCCTTCCAATCTCTACTTTATCCTAAACACATGACCTCGTATATCCCTACCATGGTGAACAAATCTGGCATACAGGAATCAGACATTATTTTTTCCCTACTGGGGCAAGATAGAGAGAGTGACCGAAAAGTCACCAGGCAATTCTAATATAAGAAAAGCTAACACTGGCATAGCACAGTATCTCTTCCAGGCACTATTCTAAAGACTTTACATGCATTGACTCATTTCATACTTACAAGAACCTAGGAGGTAGGTTACTACATTTATTCCCATCTCAACTGGTGAGAAAATGAAGGCACGTGGAAATTAAATATTTTGTTCAGGATCATAGCTTGCAAGTAGTAGAACCACAATTCAAATTCAGACAGTGGCGGGTAAATCTATTCCTTTTTTACAATGCTGGTTTACAATAAAATATGAACAAATACTTTGTTTACAATGTCCACAGTCATCCTATAAGGACTGTACCATGAGTTTTGGTTTTATAGATGAATAACTGTCTCAGAGGGGTGACATGAGGTAGTAAGTGGGAGAAACGGGATTGAAATTTGGTCTGTCTACCTGCAAAGCTTGCCTCATACCTAATACAACCAGGGAAAGTATGTGTGTCTGTGCCTATGTGTGTACACACATATGCATGCATATGGATGTAGAGGGCTGACAAATGCTTGATATGTTGACTATTAAGGATTAGCAGTTCTCTTACTTGACTCCAACACCTGGACCTGTTTTCTTGTAGGAACTCTAATCAGGCTTAGCAAGATCTTTGTGACTCCCCCATCTTTCCACATGTCCAGGCACACAGAGACCACACCCCTATAACTACCATAAGGGTTTCTATAAAGGCTTTTCCCTTTGGGTCAAGCCTCCATTTCCAAACTCTTCTGACCTTTACTCCCTTCTTATAACTATTAAAGTACCATGTGTTCAGAGTGAAAACTGAGGCTCAAAAACAATGTCTATAAACTCGGTTCAATAGAAATATAATGCAAACCACATATGCCATTTTAAATGTTCCAGTAGCCCCATTAAAAAGGTACAAATAAAAGTTCAAATGAATTTCCAGGATATGTTGCATTTCACTCAGTATATTAAAATATTATGTTAATGTGAAATTAACATAAAGTTATTACTAAAATATTTTATATATTTTTCATAAGTCTTCAAAACCCAGTGTGCATTTTGTGATTATAGCACATCACAATACAGACAAACCACATCTCAGGTGCTCACCATATTGGAGAACACAGTTCTAGACACATTTGTACAACAAATATTACTGAGCATAATTAAGGGCAAGGATCTGAGTACAGGATGAAGATGAATAAGCCACGACTGCCAGTAAAATGTTAAATCTTAAAAAACAATTTGGATTTTTGACCTGGATGAAAAAATGGCACAGCTGGGATTCTGTTAAACAACAGTATCTATGGTCCCCGCTCCCAAGGCACTTGGAGTCTAGTCAGTTTCTCTATTTGTTTATCCATGAGCCAAGGGAAATAATGGACTTCAGTAGAAAGAAATTAAGGTATTGGAGTCAGACATGAGTTCTATTTCTTTGATTCACTTATTAGCCATATGGTCTTGGGCAGGGCATTTGATCTCTCTGATCTCATCTTTAAAAGGGGTACAAGAACTCAGCTGAATGGTTATTATGGGGAAAACAGTATGTTGCATGTAAACATTCTGCACAAAGACCAAGAAGTGAGAGTCAGGGCACATTTCTCAATTACTTGATGCTTGTCTGTGTTTAATAGAATGAAAGGAAGGAAGTGCTGCTGGTTGGAGGTGCCCCTGACTCTCCTGCCTGCTGTGACATCCTGGGGAGGTGGCAGCCACCCAAGGCATATAGCCTCTGAGTATCCATATAATCTGAAGGGGCCACAGGCCAATTACAGTCTGACTTGGAGGTGATTCAGATGGCTAGAAAAGGGCCCCCTCTGTTAGCATTTTAATAAAAAATTGGTGATTTAGTGCAATAAAATGCAGCCATTAATTACACAGGGCTACTCGCATGCTTCCATTTAGGGGCTGAGAGAAAGTGAGAATGGTTAGAGACTGGCAAGGGAAAAGAAGAGGTCATCTATCTGCTGGAACCAGCAGCCTTTCTATCCTTGCTCCTTGGGCCCTTGGTTCTTCTGGTACTGAGGAGCCTGAGATGGAGCCATTGAGAAGATGAGCTAAACACATGCCACAGTGGGATAAGCACTGCCCCAGGTACCTTACATGCAATATCCTTCCTACACCTCACAAGGGGTCTGAGATGTAGGAGTTAATCCCATTTTATCGGTGGACAAATCAATATTCAGAATCTCACTGTTGCTTAATCAAAATTACACAAATGGCAGAGCCCAAATTTGAATCTGACTTATGTCTGATTCAAAAATGTTCTGTTCTCATTAAAAACATGCTTACTGTCATTAGTCAATAGAAAATGCAAACCAAAGCCATAGATACCACATCATACCCACTAGGTGGGCAATAATCAAAATAATGGAAAATAGCAGATGTTGGTAAGGATGTGGAGACATTGGAACCCTCATACATTGTTGCTAGAAATGCAAAATCGTGCAGCCATTGTGAAAACCAGTTTGGTGGTTCCTTAAGATGTTAAACATAGAATTACCACATGATGCAGGATTTCCACTCCTAGGTATATATGCCCCGCCCCAAATCTGAAGACAGGACATTCAAACAAGTATTTGTACATGAATGTTCATAGCAGCACTATTTACAAGTCAAAACGTACAATCCCAAATGTCAATCACCTGATGAATGGATAAACAAAATGTGGTATATAGACATAGAATAATATTCAGCCATAAAAAGGAATACTGATACATTCTACAATGTGGATGAATGTTGCAAATATTTTGCTAAGTGAAATAAGCCAGACATTAAAGGTAACATATTATGTGATTCTATTTATATGAAATATCCAGAATAGCTAAATCCATAGAGATGGAAGTAGACTAGTGGTGGCTAGGGAAAAGGGGGAATGAGGAGTAACTGTTAATAACTATTGAGTTACTTTCAGGGGTGGTGGAAACGTCTTGGAACTGGACAGAGATGATGGTTGTACAACCTTGTGAATGTACTAAATGCCACTGAATTATACACTTTAAAATGATTTATTATTATTTTGAGACAGAGTTTCGCTCTTGTCACCCAGGCTGGGGTACAGTGGCGTGATCCCAGCTTACTTCAACCTCTACCTCCTGGGTTCAAGCAATTCTCCTGCCCCAGTTTCTTGAGTAGCTGGGATTACAGGTGTGCATCACTATGCCCAGCTAATTTTGTATTTTTAGTAGAGATGGGGTTTCACCATGTTGGTCAGGCTGGTCTCGAACTCCCGACCTTAGGTGATCTGCCTGCCTTGGCTTCCCAAAGTGCTGGGATTGCAGGAGTGAGTCACCGTGCCTGGCCAATTAATGATTAATTTTATCTTATGTGAATTATATCTCACAAAATATAAAAAAAGAAACCTTTTTTTTTTTTTTTTTTGGTAATATCACAAAATTAGTGATAGAACCATAAATGGGGAACGTGAGAGCTGTGAGAGAGATAGGGAGAGGGAAAGTTGGGGCACAGAGTGGAAGAATTACACAGCCACCTTGAAAGAATCAAGAGCTCAGACCTCTGGAGTCCTAGCCCAGTGTGTGGGGATGCAGAAGGGGACCATTCAGTCTGTCCTAGACCACCTGGTCACCTAAAATCATCACAATACTCACTCATTTGTTTATGCATTCCTTAAACAATCATTTACTCAGCGCCCATGCTGTCCCAAACACTGTCTAGGTACTGAAGATAAAGTCATCAATAAAACACACAAAAATTACTGATTTATTGGAGTTTGCTTTCTAGTGGGTAAGCATTTTAGATATTCTTGGCATGCCATTCTAGGACTTAGCAAAGCCTTCTACCTGAGAATTCTTACCTCAATTTTGCTGCTAAATAAATGAAGATATTCAGACATATTTAAAGGCTTCCCCTAGATGGCATAGATATTTGGTGGCAAACTGGGAATTTGACCCAGGTGTGCTCTGAGGCTAATCAAGGCATCAGAACAACATAAAAGTCATGTTATAGAGAACTATGGAGCAAGATGATACAAGGTCTTTCCTGGGCCTATGAGAGTTAACTTACTGCTCTTCTTTTGCAATCTAACTTCTCTGCTTGGGCTGCCCTGTCCACAGACCTGCTCTGCCAGCCTCGGCAGGCCCAGTCCTCCACACTCCATCGCCTGCTCTTGCTATCATGATGGATGGTGGTGACATGTTAAATTATTCCGGCTCCATGTCTTCCTCAAGCTGGTGACAGTGATATTGCATTTTTAGATTGCCCAGAATTGTGCCAGATAAAGAAATATGTGGTTCAGAAATGGAAAAACCCATCTGACCCCCAACCATTTAGGGAATACAAATGGTCCTAGTTATGGTTAAAACGACAGAAGTGGGTAAACTTCCCACACCCCCTAAACCACACAACCTACAATTGCTCCGAGCTTTAGAGCTTAACCACAAATGTTCATACACATTCACTTCTCGGAGATGTTTTGACTGTAACTGCTACCTGCCATCAGGCACCTGCTATAGGCCAGGCACAGTGCCAGACACTTTACATAGAGGTGACTATGCTATTTCTCCAAACGTGGCCGAGAGAGGTGGAGCTCCTTACTTGTGGTCACCCAGTCAGCTAAGTGGAAGGATATGGATTCGAGCCCTGGTTTGTCTGATCCCCCAGGGAAGAAATTTCTGCAGCACTCTTGGGATTTATGATGAACTTTTAAAATTGATTTTTATGGTGAAAAACTATATATGGTAAAATATAGCTAAATCTGATTGTTTATAATTTCAGGGAAAGAATAAGAAATAACTGAGATGTCCATTTACAGAAGACTGATGAAAAAATCATAGCATATAGTCTTTCATAAGACCACTGAAAACAGTGACATAGATCTAAATTATAGACATACAAACCTCTCCAAGACATACTTTTGTGAAAAGGTATGCAGAGACGAATACAAAGAGGGATTCCACTTGTGTAAGTTTATACATGCTTGCTCATATTTGGTATGAATGCTACTCTGTGTATGTAATAAAAATAAATAAAGAAGAAAGAAGTAAGAAGTCATTCTGAGATGTCATGATCTAAGGTTATGAACAAAGTTTTAAGAAGTATATAATAAAGCATATTTTAAAACAACAGTATTCTGTTTTTAAAGTGTACATATAAAATACATGTAAATACACACATGCACACACATATTGAAGGAAATATATTAAGGTGTTATAGTGATTTTTCTCTGGATGATAAGATTTGGGTGTGCTTTAAAAAATTTCTTATTGTTGCTCCTAGGCATTTAAAAATTCTCCTCCAATGAACTTCTAATGTTTGCTAATAAAAAAAGATACTTAATACAAGCTTTGTTTATTTTTTAAGTGTGTACTCTTTATTGCAGCAGTTTAAACCCATTACTCACTTGACCTTTAATGTAATATGACCATCTCAGAGGGGGATCATTCCATCACCCAAGAAAGGAAATGACCCAATTTATCTCCGAATTTTGGCTTAAATAACTACTTATGAGGGAAAAGATCTCCAATCTAGCTTAACTCACTCTTCCAGGGAAGTAAAGCTTTGTCTTCTCAAACATCCCACTCCTCCCTGTGGGAGGATATATTTTCCAAACAGGGCCATAACAAAATCTCCCAACTTGTCTTCTCTTTTGCAGTGGGGCCTTTGCCACTCCCCCATCAAAGGTAGAGTCTCATTTCCCTGCCCCCAAATCTAGACTGGCCTTAGGAATGTACCTCAAATCTACAGAATGCAGAGGAAGTGACTCTGTAGGATTTCTAGGGATAGAACTTGAAAAGCAATAAAGTTTTTGCCTGGCTTTCTGAAAACACTGGCTCTCTAGATGTTTCCTCTTAGGAAAACTGCCACGATGCTGTGAGATTCTTAGCCACATAGAAAGGCTATGTGTAAGTGGTTGAGTCAAGAGTCTCAGCTAAGCCCAGCATTTAAGACATCCCAGCCCATCCCAGGTGGCAAAAACATGAGAGAAGCTTCTAGTTGATTCTATCCCCAGCCGTCTGTTACCCATGGATGTTTGAGGTTTCCAAGCTGAAGTCCAGTCCTTGTGGAGCTGAGATAATCCACATTTACTTTATCATGTATGACTCCCTGACTCCTAGAATCTGTGAGTATAATAAGATTGGTGCTTTAACACACTAGTTTTGGGATGCTATATCATGCAACAGTAGGTAAACAGAACACTCCTTGTCCAGTCCTACAAAAATATCCACACTTTTTCCAAGTTATCACCATATGGCACCTGGGCAATAGGAAGAAGAGCTGGTATGGTGTCCACAGACTCTGGTCCTAGGTCTATCCTGTTCCTGACATACCATGTGACTGAAAAAGACATTAACATCTCACAGATATTGCATAACAGCTAATATTTTTACTCTCTTCCCAAACACAGCAGCTCATTTGACATTCACAATAACTGGATGAGATGGGCATTGCCATTCCCACTTGAAAGATGAGGACACTGAGGGTCAGAGACACTACAGAGGCCTTGGTCAACATCCCATAGCTCATAAATGGCAGAGCAGAGAGGAGAATATAGAACCAATTCTGGAAGCTATAGTAGAGTAAGGGGACAGATCTGAGTATCTGAGGTTGGTCATCATATATTAAGTTCTATGAAATTTCCACTTTCTAGAGTCTATCCAGACTTTTAAAATGGTAGACTTAGACTGTTACCTTCCCTATATGATGGTCCTCAGTCATCTGAAGATTGCTTATGTGCCCACTCACAATCTTTTCATCCAAGCTACATATTTCTTTTCTTTTTTTTTTCTTTTGGGACAGAGTCTCACTCTGTAACCCAGGCTGGAGTGCAGTAGCACAATCTCGGCTCATTGCAACCTCCACCTCCCTTTTTCAAGTGATTCTTGTGCCTCAGCCTCCTGAGTAGCTATGATTACAGGTGCCCACCACCACGCCCAGCTAATGTTTGCATTTTTAGTAGAGACGGGGTTTTGCCATGTTGGCCAGGGTGGTCTCAAACTCCTGGCCTCAAGTGATATCTGCCCACCTCAGCCTCCCAAAGTGCTAGGATTATAAAGATAAGCCACTGCACCCGGCCCAAGCTACATATTTTTATTAATTCCTTCAGCCATTCCTTATATCATACGCTTTAAAAGTTATAATTTTTGAATTATAAAGTCAGTACATATTTATTGTAGAAATGTTTTCAAAGATAGGAAAAGCAAAAAGAAGAAAATAATAATCAAGTCAAATTTTATTTCTCCCAACTGACTTCTCTTATTTTGAGATTTTAACTGTGTGTTTATATGCATACGTTTTTACAACTAGGTTTCCTTGTCTTATAACTCAAGCATATCGTGTGAATTTTGTAAAAAATATGTATCTATATCTATCTATATATATAACGATACATTTATTTATGCTAGGAATACATATTGGGGTTAAATTATATACCTGACAACTTTTTCTAGAATGTAATTTACATGTCATATGTGTGTCTGTATATGTGCACACATCTAGATTTATATGTACAAAATATTCATCTATACATGTATCTATACCTACATTTACCCAAATGATACTGGTGATTTTCTCTGAATATTGAGATATTCTTCTTTTTATTTTTTTTCCTTTTGTAAGAAAATAAATATAGATTGCTTATGGAATTAAAATAAAGTTAAATAAAATATGTCATAAATATTATCATTCCATTAAGTATTCACCTTCAATATCACCTAATGCCTGAAAAGTTCTACTATTGACATAGTAAAATTACTATGTCAATGTACTGTTTATTTAACCAATTTCTTATTGTTTAAATTTTACATTGTTTCTGGTTTTTCACTATTTTATCACACATTCTTACAGGTAAATATTTCTACACAGCCCTATGCAATCCCATGTAGAATTTTCCTGAGTGTTGAAAGAGAAATTGATAGGTCAAAGGGTTTTGACATATTTAAGACACCCTCCTGAAAGGATATAACAATTTTGTCCCAATCAGTTGTATATAAGTGACTATTTCACTGTATTTCACTGTATCTTCTGTAACACTGGATATTACATCATTGTTTTCAAATCTTAGTAATTTTGATACTCATCCCATATTTCAAATTCATTCTATCAAATTCTTTTCAAAGTAGTTCATTTTTCTCATGTCCTTTTTGAGTTTTGATGTCCAGAATTGGGCATGCTAATCCAGGTGTGATCTGACCCGCAGAGAGCAATAATGGACTACACCTCCCTCTCTCTGAACATGAGACTTATAGTAAGGCAGCTCAAGCCCGCTTCAGCTTTATTGGCAGCTGACTTACATTCAATATGCCCTCAGTTCTTTGTTGACATGCACTGCAAATAAATCTGGTCTTTCCCATCATGTATTTGTAGAATTGATTTTTCTAAACCAAAGTAAAGAACGTTTTGTACTACCAAATTGTATCTGTATATTTCAACCCTTTCTTCTAGTCTCTCAAGATGTACTTTTTTGGCCCTAATCTTCTGATCTCACTGGTTGCACTATTCCCTGACTACATGCCCTTTATGAATTGAATAAACATGAAAAGAAGCAAGAGGTAACAAAGGGAACAAATTGCGACTGAGTGCCTGCTACTTGTCAAGCAACAGGACTAAACGTTTATGTATGGTACAATCATTGAGTACATGTAAGAGTGCAATTAAGTTGATGCTGATATCCATGTGTTAAGTATCAATAAATTGATATCTTCAGGGATTGTCTTGAGCAAGATTGCACAGCCAGTACAGAGACGGGGTTGATTGGGAAGTTTAACTGTGGCCCTTGTTCTTCCCAATATTCCATGCTAGGTATTCCCTTCTCTAAGACATTGACATTCATGTTGGAATAAAACTTGACAGCTAATGGGCAGAGAACCCTCTTCAGGGTGACATCAGACCATTAATGAAAACTCTTTGAGAACATGTAATTGAATAAAAGTAAACCATCTTGACTATACTATCAAGCAGCCTACAATTGTACCCTTTGGAAAAACAAAACAAAACAAAACACACACACTTCGTTCATTCAATCTGTTGGGAGCCCATAATGTGCCTAGACATGGAATGCACTGGGAAGTGAAACAGAAATAGTTTCTGCCATCAGAGAGCTTACATTTAATTGGGAAGATAGAATATTCAAATAAACACATGCAGAAATTAATATACTTGTGAGAACCAGAGAGTTCTCACCAGGGTAAACCTAGCATGGAATACTGGGAATAGAAAGACACTTAACTTCCCAATAAAACTCCATCTCCATACTGGCTGCATGACCTTGCTTTGTCAAATATCTTGCAGACATTCAGATATCTGGTATCTGTAATATATCCCTGATCTTCTCATGCAATAAACCAATCCAAATAGAAATGCAGTACATCTGGCATGATTTTTCTTCATGAACCCATGATGGCTTCTTCTGGTGTTCCCAACTTTCCTTCACACATTAACTATGTAAATTTGACCAACCCACCTCATTGTTCTTGAGAATCAAAATCAAGATTCAATAGTGCTTCACCATTTATTAGTAAGCTGGATAAAATTTGTCCTTCTGACTGGGCATGGTGGCTCACACCTGTAATCCCAGTAGTTTGTGAGGCCGAGGTGGGCATATCACTCGAGGCCAGGAGTTTGGGACCAGCCTGGCTAACACGGTGAAACCCCATCTCTACAAAAAATACAAAAATTAGCTGGGTGTGGAGATACATGACTGTAATTCCAGCTACTCAAGAGGCTGAGTCAGGAAAATCGCTTGACCAGGGAGGGAGAGGTTGCAGTGAGCCACTGCACTCCAGCCTGGGCAACAGAGGGAGACTCTGTCTCAAAAAAAAAAAAAAAAGAAAAAAGAAAAAATCTGTCCTTCAAAAGAATTTTGGCAACTCTTGTTCCTGCCTTGTTTCCTCCAAGATTACACCCAACTTTCTGGTTCTGAAAACATCTCAAGATTATTTTAGCTCCTGGAAGTAATTTGATTGGGTCTAGAGATGGAAATCAAGGCAGCCACTTCAAAGTAAATACTTAATACTCCTGTGTTAGAACTCCACTTCTTATAGAACATCTTTATTCTCCCTTTCTTAGTTTTCAGACTTTTTTCTTGATATGTGACAAATCTGACAGAATCAGAATGAACTTAGTTCCTTACTTTCATCTGGTAATAAAGTTTCAGTTGTTTCATCCAATAGGACAATTATTTTCTTATTCTTATTGTTCCAAAGGCAATTTTAAAAGTATGTTTTATCTTTGCTTATTTTCTTTCAAATTTGTCCACCATGCATTGATCATTTCGAAGCTTCAATCTTTCTGGGAGTATTCTCATGAGTTTGGACTAAACTCTTGCACATATTTGGCCTTTTTTGTCATCTTTTAGTTTCCTGTACAAGTATATCTTCTCCCTCTATGCTTCCCAATTTCCCTGCTCTTTTTAATTGTCTGTGATTATTTGTTCGGAATTTTATTTTTCAGAGTCTTCTCTGCAATATGCCTATTTCACGCTGGAATCTCCTGCCATAGAACCAGGAAGGTCTATCCTCTGCCATTAAAATGTTATGTGTATATGTGTTCATAAATTTTTGGTTATAATTTTTCATTTCTTGAAATAGAAAAGTTATTTCTTGCTTTAATAATATCCAGTGCTGTCTGGATATTATTTTATGAAATGACCATTTTCCTAAATTGCTGCAAGCAGTGCAAATTTATACGGTCCTTTTGGGAAGCAATTTGGCAATATAAAAAAGAACCTTAAAAAATGTCCATCCATTTTGACCTGCTTCTGGGAATTCACCTTAAGAAACCTGTCCTAAACACAGGATGGGCTTTATGCACTGTTACACTCATTGCAACATTATTTATAAATATTGGAAAATGGAAAATCGCCTTAATGTCCAACTTGAGGGGAATGACTAATGATGTTAGAATATTAGGCTTTGATGATGATAAAATAATGTAGAAAATACTTACGTTTCAATACAAGTTTTAAGAAAAGGGATAAAAACATAAATCCTATGTTAATAAAATGATTAATATCAAATACAGAGGAGGTTCTGCATATGGTACAGAGGAGTACACTAGTAACAGACCTATCCTAGTGCAGATGATAATGATACATTCTGGACAAAATACCAAAAAAAAAAAAAATAGGGCTGAGGGCTCTTAGAAGTAAATAAAAGCAGGTATATTTTGGAAAGAAGTTGAAATGTGGAGGAAGTAGCCAGCACAGGATGAATTTCTCATCTTTAAGGTTCTTCCTTTGAGGGTAGGCTACACGTACAGCACAGCTAGGGAACCTGAAGCAGCAGGAGTAAGTTTGCCATTGTCTGAACTGAGGACCCAGTGGATGGATCCCAGATCAAGTAAAGCCAGCAGAGAGTGAGGGAGGAATCAAGAAAAGGAGAGACCCAGAGAAGAGGAGCCCAGAATCTGTGTATAATCTCTGCCCATATCTCTGGCTGACCTCTGGACTACGCATGTGAAAGACAGGCTCTGACAAGCTCAGCTGAAGACAATAAAACATCGGAGATTTAAGCTGCTGCTCACCAAAGGCAGGACAGTTGAAGTCCAACCAAATTAACTGCCTTCAAAAACAAAACACGAACATTAAAGAAAAATAACAAAACCCAAGAGTCTTCATACAATAAATTCACAATTTCCAAAGTTAAATCCACAATTACTCAACATATGGTAAACCAGGCAAATTTCATTCATTCCCAAGGGAAAAGACAACCAGCAAAGGCCAACTCTAAGATGACCCAGATGTTGAAATTAGCAGACAAGAACTTTAACGGAAAAAGCTGTGATCAGTTGGGTAAAGGAAATGGTGATTTTAATGACTAAAAATGTGAGGACTATTGGCAGGAAAAAACTATGTCTACATATATATGCACCAAATAGATATTTTAGAACTGAATATGTGTAAAATTTAAAAAAAAACAACAACATTGGATGGGCTTAATTAAATGAAGAAAATAATCAATGGCTTTGCAGATACAATAATAGAAAATCTCCAGCTCCCTAATCTGAAAAACGAAGAGAAGAAAAATTAAACCATGTCTAAAGGACCCATGGGACAATATCAAACAGTCTAAATACAGATCACTGGAGTCTCAGAGAGATATAGAATAATAAAAATAAAGAAATAAAGGCTGGAATTTACCAAATTTAATGTAAGATACAAATGGAAAATCAAACAGGATTTAAACATGGGAAAAAGAAAGAGTTGGACATCATAGTCAAACTGCTGAAAATGAAATAGACACCCTTGCTTTAACCATTTCAATAAAGCAAGAAGAAGAAAAAGTATAACATTTGAAAGGAAGGAATAAAACTGTATTTTTAAAGATGACATGATTATTTATAAAACTAAGCACAAAGAATATACAAAACAACTATTAGAATAAATTACTTTAGCGTGATTGAAATATAAAAGGTAAATATACAAAAGTTAATTGTACTTCTACATACTGGCAGCAAAAGCTAAAAAAATTGAAAAATATTTCTATTTACAGTAGTGTAGAAAAAACTCTCAAATACTTAAGAAAAGGTATGCAATATGTTTTCAATGAAAACAATGTAACACTGCCAAGATAAAGAAAATCTAAATAAATAAATATACCATGTTTGCAGATTATAATATTCAATATTGTTAAGATGCTTTCTCCCCCTAAATTTATTTATTTAGTAAATGAAATCCAAGTTATAATCCCAACAAGCTTTTTTTTTTTTTTTTTTTTTTTGGTAGAAATCGACAAGGTAATTCTTAAATTTATATGAAAGTGCAAGTAATCTACAATAGCTAAGTAATTTTATAGCGAAGTTGGTAGACTTAACACCGCTTGTTTTTAAGATCTATTATAAAGTTATAGCAACCAAGACAGTTTGTATTGGCTAAAGGATAGGAATATAAATCAGTGAAACAGAATACAGTGTTCAGAAGTATGTACAATTGATTTTTGATGTAGTTGTCAAAGGAATGTATTTTCAATAAATGGTGCTGGAACAACTGGAGAGCCATATGCTAAAAGGAATGAAGAAAAGCCCATAGTTCATACCATATACACGTATTAATTCAAAATGGATTACAGAAGTAAATGTAAAAGATAAATCTGTAAGCTTTCTAGGAGAAAACGGGAGAAACATTGTTTTGACCTTGGGGTAGGCAAAGGTCACAGATAGAAAACAAAATGCATAAATCATAAAAAAAATTGAGAAATTGGACTTTAGAAAAATGAAAGATCTTGTTCTTCAAAAGACACCACTAAGAAAAGGAAAGACAAGCTACAGAATCGGGGAAAATAACTGTAATACATATATCTGACAAAGTATGTTTATAAAGACTCATAACAATACAAAGAGATAAGCACATAAAAAATGGCAAAAGATTTGAAGAAATACCTTAAAATATATCAATGCTGATAAGTACATGAAAAGATCCTCCACCTTTTAAGTCATCAGGGAGATACAAATTATATCACAATGAGATACAACTGCACAATCATTAGAATGGCTAAATTTAAAAAAGATCCGTCTTACTAGTCTTGACAAGGTTTTGAAGCAAGTAAAACTCTCATTTACTGCAGATGAGACTATGCATCACGTATCTACTTTGGAAAAAAATCCATATTTTTCAAAATGTTAATTCTACAACAACCATATAACCCAGATATCCTATTCCTAGTTACTCAAGAGAAACACAAACAGGTATGTTCACATAAAGATTTCTGCATGAAAGTTTGCAGCAGTTTTATCCATAGTAGCAATAAGCTGCAACCAACCCAAATATCCATCAACTGGTTGGCAGATAAAATACAGCATATTTGGGCCAGGCGCGGTGGCTCACGCCTGTAATCCCAGCACTTTGGGAGGCTGAGGAGGGTGGATCACCTGAGGTCAGAAGTTCAAGACCAGCCTGGTCAACGTGGTTAAACCCTATCTCTACTAAATATACAAAAATTAGCCAGGCATGGTGGTGGGCACCTGTATGTAATCCCAGCTACTCAGGAGGCTGAGGCAGGAGAATCAGTTGATCCTGGGAGGTGGAGGTTGCAGTGAGCCAAGATCGCACCATTGCACTCCAGCCTGAGCAATAAGAGTGAAACTTCGTCTCAGAAAAAACAAACAAACAAAAAAAGAACTACTGACAGGTGTAAATAAAGGAAGAAATCTCAAAGTCATTATGCTAAATGGAAGATGCCAGACACAAAAAGTACATAGTGTGTGAGTCCATTTAAATGAAATTCCAGAAAAGACGAATCCAATTTATAGTAACAAAAAGCAGATCTGTGGTTGTCTGATATTGTAGGTAGAAAGAAGGATGTACTGTAAAAGGTCATTAGGAATCTTTTGGGGGTGAAGGAAATGGTCAATGGTGTATACATCTTTCAAAACTCATTGAATTGCATACTCTAAATGGATGTGATTTCTTGTAAACAAGTTACGTTTTAATAAAGATCATTTTTAAGTTGCATGTAGAAAAATGTAAGTAAAGCTTGAAAAAATTAGGGCAAAATGTATATGTTAGTAGTATTTGGAGGATGAGGTTACAGAACATTTTCATTTTTGTTTACACTTTGGGGAATTTTAGAAACTCTTTTTAATGAACATTAGTCATTTTTTTTTTAAAAAAGTCTATGGGATTTATCAGATTAAGGCCAGCTTTGTGTCCCTAGTCAAATGCGTGACTAAGATACGTGTTTTAGTCTAATACAACTCATTATCGAATGACACTCTTCTTGTTGGTCAGACTTAAGGGCAGAGCAGTAATCCCAGAGGGATGAGTATCCTCACTTCTCTTCTGCATTTCAGGCATGAAATTAGAACACAGACAATTCAATAATTTATCAGAAATTGTGTTTTTAGCATAACAATTCTTCCTGCAGCTGTCTGGAGAACTGAGGCCCTCACTGATACACTGCATTCGCTCTGAATTGTTTTGTATATTCAAAATTCATGTTATATATCAATCATGGAGTAGCAAAAAAATTATTGAATTAGAGTCAGAAAACCTAAGTTTCAGTTTTTTTGTTGTCGTTTTGTTTTTAAATTCTGTGTTACTGTGGTAGTTTTATACACAGCCCTGAAATTCTTGACATACTTCTCACTGAGATACAGGTTCTTCAATACTTGAATCTGGGAGGGCTTGTTACTGCTTTGACTAAAAGAAAATGGCAGAATTGAGGCTATGTATCTTGCACGGCCAGGTCAGAAAAGGCCATGCAATGTCACTTAGTTCTCCTGGGACAGAAACCAGTCACTATCCAAGAAACCTGACTACTCAGAGATTAGCATGCTGGAGAGCCCACATGTAGGTACTCCAGTCAACAGTCCCAGTGGAGCTCCTAGCCAACAACTAGCATCCATTTCCAGCCATGTGAGGGGCCATTTTTGATGTCCAGCCCAGTTGAGCCTTCAGATAACTACAGCCTCGCCAGGTATTTGGCTGCAACTATATGAGACACCCCCAAGCAAGAACTGCCCAGCCAAGCCCTTTACAAATTCCTGACCCACAAAATTCTGGGCCAAAGGAAAAGGTTGTTGCTTTTAACCACAAAGCTTTGGGGTAATTTTTTATACAGCAATCATCACCATTAACAGTGACCTTAAGTGGGTCACTTGAGCTCTCTAAACTCTAAGTCTGACATCTCTAAAATGGAAATATTATTCCAGGCCAGGCGCGGTGATGGCTCACACCTGTAATCCCAGCATTTTGGGAGGCTGAAGCAGGTGGATCGCTTGAAGTCAGGAAATCAATACCAGCCTGGTCAACATGGTGAAACCCTGTCTCTACTAAAAATACAAAAATTAGTCAAGCATGGGGGTGCACACCTATAGTCCCGGCTACTCAGGAGACTGAGGCAGGAGAATCACTTGAACCCAGGAGACGAAGGTTGCAGTAAGCCGAGATCCTACCACTGTACTCCAGCCTGGGTGACAGAGTGAGACTCTGTCTCAGCAAAACAAAACAAAACAAAATATCTATTCTACAGTATGGTCACAAGTCTTAAATGAGATAATACATTTAAAAGGACATTGTAAACCTTGGACCATTGGGCAAATAGCTGTAGTTTCATTTATTCAAATATTGATTTGTTTACTTAACACGTTGTTTGAATGCCTACTACGTATTAAGCCTGTGCAGTAGGCTAGGGGTATAACTGTTAATAAGATACAATTGCTGGCCGGGCGTGGTGGCTCACGCCTGTAATCCCAGCACTTTGAGAGGCCAAGGCGAGTGGATCAAGAGGTCAGGAGATCAAGACCATCCTGGCTAACACAGTGAAACCCCGTCTCTACTAAAAATACAAAAAAATTAGCTGGGCGTTGTGGCCTGTAGTCTCAGCTAGTCGGGAAGCTGAGGCGGGAGAATGGCGTGAACCCGGGAGGCAGAGCTTGCAGTGAGTGGAGATCGTGCCACTGCACTCCAGCTTGGGCGACAGAGCCAGACTCCATCTCAAAAATAATAATAATAAAAAAAAGATACAATTGCTCCCATCCAAGAGCTCACATTCAGACAGAGGAAATGGTCAAGAAGCCAGAAGCCAGAATGAAGTATAACGAGGCTATAGCACATGCTAATGCAAGAGCTGTGGAACACATGGCAGGGCCTCGCTCCTATCTCCTGCGGGTAGCAGAGAGAATGGCCAGGATGTGAGATTAGGGTTGTGTGTGTAGTGAGGCGTGAGAATGGAGGAAAGATGATCACACAGAAGAGAAATAGAGAATCTGGTTTGGCTCTAGCTTTCAGTGAATAAGCTGAAACTAGTAAAAGCATGTGAACTGTGCAGAGCCAAGGGTTTTCTTGTGAACCTATGTAAATTGGTGAGAACATACTCTTGAGGCATGATGAAGGCACTACAGGGTCTTTATCATGTGCATCTTTCTGGCCACACAAGAATTAAACAAACACACAATCAAGAACAACAGACTCAACTGCTAACTTGAATAATCTTTGCCATTTGCTTGATCAAAGCTGTAAACAATGTTAAAGGACAAGATTTCATCAAAAGTTTTTTTTTTTTTTTTTTTTTTTTTTTTTTTTTTTTTTTTTAAATTCTGCAGAATGCTAGTCTAGGAGAATGGTGATTCTGGAAGGCAATAGTGGAAGCTTTGCTCCAAAGTCCTTGAAAATTCCTCTTTCCAAGTTAGGCTACATGGGAACATGCCTGCCTCCATGGCCTAATAGCTGTCCTGTGGCCAGTAGAGTTATTTCCAATTGTTCCTAAAAAGTCTGTGTGTGTGTGTGTGTGTAAGTGTGTGTGTTGATGGGGTTTTCAGGCAGTTCTGGCATGAGCAAAAAAAAAAAAAGACTTTCCCATTCATCGTTTAATTAAGTCTAACAATTGCATAAGGTAAGCAGAATGTCCTATTACTGATATATAAAGCTGTATGCTTGGGAGATGACAGTAACAGATTCACAATCAACTCCTGGGTCTCTGGACCCAGTGTTCTTTCTCATACCTCTTGTGGACAATATGGTAATATGATAATATGGTAATATGAATGCTTAAGCATGGGGACTGGTGGTGATAACAGTGAGGTTTTCACAGCAGCCAAGAAATCAGGCAAGTGAAAAATAGAGACCAGGCTCCTCTTTGGGATGGGGTACCTCAGTTTCCTCTTAGCTAGGAAAAATTCATTACTCTCCATGGGAGACACATGAAAGGTCCTATACAAACACCAAACTTAATTAGCTCAGATCCAAGTGGAAGGGACTAAATGTAATTTGCTATTTGCACTTTTTCTTTTCTTTCTTGGACAAGTTTAGGGTTTTAAACAGCTCTGGGAGATGGGAAAAAAGCAAAGTGAAAAAAGAAAAAAAGAAAAGAACAAAGAAAGAGAAAAAAAATGCAGCTCCAGTAATACCCAAAGTTGTGTCAATAGGCTGTTTTAAGAAAGAATGAGGGACTTTGTTGAGAGTGGGAAGGGCTCCCCCCACCTACTGTCTCAAGATGTGAGCAGAGGCTTTTTCTCTCCCTGAGCTCCTGATATGGTTCCTGGCACATAGGAGGAGCTAACAAGTGTTGGCCAGAAGGAATAAATCAAGAGGAGTTCTCATCATCATCCCCCACCCCATGGTACTGCAGATGTTTTGATGAGATGTTTTCCAATTTATCCTGTTTGCTGAGTTATTACCCTGTTAATCTCAAACAGAAATACTCTACCACGTGTGAGAGTCTGACTTTTTCTTTCCCTGAGCTAACAATCCCCAACAGCCCTTCTACATTTCTATCCCGGGAGAACACAGTATGCTTTCTAAGCAGCTGTCACACTCCATCTTTCTTCAGACATGGCACTCATTCCCAGGGCGAACTTTGCAGGTGCTGGGGGTAAGGGCCACCCAAAGGCCCCTGTGTCTCATGACAGCAGGGCAGAATGTAGGTGAAACCCCTTTGAAAATCACTGTTATATTAAAAAAATAAAATAAAATTCTGACCTCTCCACAAACCCAATGAGGAAAAAAGTGACACGTTGTTCAAAGGGATTCGCTGACCAGTTTTAAGGAAAACTCAGTAGCCCAGACCTAGGATTATTGGGTCCGCACCTTGGTTCTATCAGTGTTGTTATGTGGCTTTAAGTAAGTAATTTAATTTCCCTGTTTTCTTTTATAAAGCAAAAGTAATTCTATATTTCCCATATGACTTGGAAAGCTACTATTCAGATGAGAGGACATCACATGGTTAAGCCAGAGTTCTTTGTTGCCCTTCCTAAGACAGCTACTGGACCAATTGCCTCCATCCTAGATCTCTAGTCATGCACTTAACCAGACCAAAACATGGTAGGCATCACTGATCCCTTTTTTTCCTCTCCCAGAGAATAGCCCATCCAGATCCAAGTCCCATTGTCTCTACCGAAAAACAAATCCTAAGGTTTGATCATTTCTCATCACCTCCACAGCTGCAACATTAGATGAAGCTATCATCGTCTCTCTATTTTACCACAACATGAGCTTTCTGACATCTCCAGGCTTCTACATTTATATTCCCAATGCCTATTTCATGCACAAAAGTTAGAGAGGTCATATTATAAATGTAAATCAAACCAAGTCCTTTCCCTGTTCACTAGTCTCCAATGGATGCTCATCAGCTGTAAAACAATACTCCAAAATCCACAGCTGGATCCTAATTATGTAGCCCCAGGCTATTTCTCCATCTCTATCTCTTCCTGCCCTTCTCACTCACCCTGGTCTTCCTGCAGGCCATTGAATACATTAATCTTGTTCTTCTCTCAGGGTCATAATACTATTCTTTCTCTTTCTAGAATGTTGTTTCTCCACAGGTCTCTGTGCAACTATCACCTCCTCAAGAAGCCTTCTTTGACCACCCTAAGATGCTCTCTTCCTCCACCTTCTCACTCTGTCCTCTTACCATGCTTTCTTTATCTTCGTAACATTTATTGCTTTTGAGATGATGTCATATCTATGTTTATTGCCTCTCTTACAGAAGAATAGAACCTGCAGGCATTCAGGACCTTTGTTTTTTTTATCACCATACTCTGCATTCACTTAAGTGCCCAGCATTGAGTAGGCATTCAATAAATATTTGTTGAATGAATGAATAGATAATGCACAGAAAAATTTAAAGCTAAACAGTGGAAAGAAAAATTGTAAATTGCGCACTCTGCCTGCCCTCTCAAACTAGAAAAGGATTTACATGCAGGTTTGGAAACATCTTGCAAACAAGTATACTTTCGGAAACTCACCTGTTTGTTTAAATGAGGAACCCTCTGGGGAGATGAAAGAAATGAATTGTATTTGATTAGGCATGGTGTGCTATTTTCCAATTGCTTCTGAGTTTCCAGAAAATGGCTTCAGGTTCAAGGAGTGGAAATTGCCCAAGCTTGCTGTAGCCAGGACAAGGAGGCCCCTATCATGTGTGTTGAGGGGAAGGTAAACTAGAATGTGGCCTCCTGATGTCCCTGACCCCCTCCCACACCTCCTTCTCCTTACTCTCTCCTGCATCTCACAGCTTTCACTCCACAGTTTGCAATCAAACCTAACCTTACAAGTGCTAGGAAGAACACATGCAATGACTGGGAGCTGGATTTGAGTCCAGCTTCTTCCTTCATGCCTGATTTTCAACAAATTATTAAACCTCTCTGAATCTTTTTAAATATAATTTTTACATTTTTTGAAATACGAGAAACAGAGACACTAATCCTTACCTCACCAGCCTTAATCTGATATATGACATTTTCCAGAGACTGACAAAAATGAGCGCATCCCAATGTGACACAATGTGACATACATGTTATTCTGAATTTCACAGGAAGATGGAGTTTGACTTTAGAAGCTTTCCTATGGGTAGATTTTGCAAGATGGAGGTGAATAAATAAAATAGCACTATAGCACTAGAATGTGAAAAGGTAATTCCCTCACACAGCTATTATTTCATATGAAAGGAAATTATATATAGATGTGTCTCTATATATGTATATACGTGTGTGTGTGTGTGTGTGTATATATATGTCTGTGTATATATATGTATATACTCTGAGTATATATACTCGGAGATTATGTAATTGTGAAATGCTGAAAAATTACAAAATATTTTGGCTCCTGTTGGGTGTGGGGGTGGGAATACAAAACTGGACTGGAAGAAGGTGGTGGCTCACTGGAAAACTTTGTCATATCTCTTAGTGAATGACTGGAAACTCACCTTCCCACACGCGTTCTGAGAACTTCCTGCACAATGAGTCATCACGTTATGATGGCAAGTACTTGCTCACACCTACAACATGCCCACTTTCTGGACCTGAACCAGTTTTCAGACTTGCATTCACCAACCAAAGGAGAGCCTCGGTGCCCATAAGGAAGGCCACTATGCCACAGTGAGTGTATACAGTAACGTCTCCTCTAGACCTTCCTCAGAGGGACTTATGGCCTTTTATTTGGACAATCATACACCAGAGGAAGAGGAACATCCAGACATTTCAAAGACCGTTGAATACAGGTTGACAGTGATACACAGAGACCCAAGGCATACTTAGAGTCAAGGACCAAGGGGTGCCAGGTAACACAATGGAGTCGCAACCTAGGTGTAGCTCACAGTGGGAGGGTCCGTTCCCTGGTCCCCAAATGTAGAATTGACACAGCCATACTTGATGGCTGGAAGAATCCTCCGCTGATTGTTTCATTGGACTCTGTGTTAAAACTATCATAGTGGGGAAGGCAAGTGGAGACATTTCCATTGCCACCCAAGAGAGGAAACTAAAACCAAAGTCTCATCCAGAGGGTAATGGAAGCAATCAATGCTATACTTACAGACTTTAAAGATGCATGAGTGGTGGTCTGTATCATATTCACATTTAATTCACCAGTCTGTTCCCTTCAAAATTCGGATGGATTCAGGAGGGTAACAGTGAGCTAATACAAACTCAAACAAATTGTAGACCCAATTTTTCCAGTTGTCAGATGTGGTGTCTATGCTACAGGTAATTAATACAGTCTGGGGTATACAGTATGTGTCCATTAATATGGAAAATAAGTTTTTCCTTTTCTGTCTCTATCTGGTAAAAGGATTAGAAGAAGTTGACATCCACATGGGATGTGCATCACTACACATTTCTGGTCTTGCCTCAGGGTTTTATTAACTGTTTTGCCCTCTGTCATTACATAATCTGAAGAACATGGACCATCTAGACATTTCACAGAGTATCACATTGGTCTACTATGCTGGTGCATCACTGGGCTAGAGGAATAAGAAAGGAAAAATATGTTGAAGGTTTTGGTAAGATATGTGCTTTAGAAGGTGTGAGATAAATCTTATGAAGAATCAGGGGTTCACTACACCAGTGAAAATTTTAGAGTTCAGCAGTCTGTGGCATGCCATAACATCCCTTGCAAAATAAAGAATAAATTACTGAATCTCACACCTCACACCTCCAGGAAGGAAGCAGAATGCTTGGTAGGCCTCTTTTGATTCTGGAGGCAGCAAATTACACACTTGGGAATATTTCCCTGACCCATTTTCCAAGTAGCATGGAAGGCTGCCAACTCTGAGTTGGATCACAGAATAGAAAAAGGAGCTGCAACAGTTAGGCTGTGATGCAAACAACCCTGCCATTTGTTACCATATGACCCAGTGGACCTTGTATTAGTCCATTCTCACACTGTTATAAAGAAATTCCTAAGACTGATTAATTTATAAAGAAAAGAGGTTAAATCATCTCATTGTTCTGCAGGCTATACAGGTTTCTGCATCTGGGGAAGCCACAGGAAACTTACAATCATGGTAGAAGGCAATGGGGAAGCCAGTCCATATTCACAAGGCCAGCAAGAGAGAGACAGGGAGTGAAGGTAGAGGTGCTACACACTTTCAAACAACCAGAAATCCTGAAAACTCACTCACCATCTTGAGAACAGCAAGGGGGAAATCCACCCCCATGATCCAATCCCATCCCATCAGGCCCCAGCCTCCAAAACTGGTCACACAATTTGACATGGGATTTGGGTGGAAATATAGAGTCAAACCACATCACCTGTATTATAAGAGTTTCTGGTGATAATAAATACTCTGTGGATTGCAAGTTCCAATTAGGAGACACACAATGTAGATCTCCTGCTTTTAGAGTAAGGTCGTGCCTTCTGCAACAGAAAGAATACATTTGAAAGAAGGAACTTCCCCCTAAAAGTTTCCGCTATGCTATTGGATGCTATCAAGAGAGCATGCAGCCATAACCTAGCAGAAGCCATGAGCTGGTTCTGTCGGACCCACTGAGTCACGTGGTAGAGTATGAGTCTCACATAAAATGAGAGTGGCACATCACAATTAGGTCCAAGCAAGCTCAGGGGATACAAATAAGCTGCAGTAGCAGATGGCCCAGGTCCCAAAGCATCCACCACAATTGCACTGGTGCCTCTCACTTAGGTTGCACTTAGGGTTGCACTTAGGGACACCTGGGAGTGGGGAGGGAAAAGGATAAGCTTATTTCAAGGAGAGGTATTGGATCTGTATATGGATATAAGGATACAGGCTAAAAATAGGACCACTGCTAAGCAGTGGGCAGCAGTCTGAAATGTCCACATGGTCATTGACTTTGTGGGGAAAGAGAAGAGATTTTAGGTATGGATGCATGATTTGATTTACTGGCCATGGTTTGACAGAGAAAGACAGGACGACCCTCCCTTTTGCTTGTTCAACACCAACTTAAAAGACTTTACGAAGTCAACAGGGTGGCGATGGCTGTGTTCATTGCTGGTGGTGGGTTTATGGAAGAGGAGACAATCAGAGACACTGTGGAACTTCCTCCTTCACTTTTAGCAGTTCAGACACATGCCGCAACTCAATGCTCCATGCGAAACATGTCCCAGTTCCCCGGAGCTTGCTTACAAAGCTTTTAGCCCTCAATGTCTTTCAAACTGACTTTGATCATCCACATAAAACAGAATAGCACCAAGACACACAGACCAGATGAGGAGCAGACAGCTCCAAAAGGGGCTGGAATCAGCCACCTCCAGGGTCCCTTTGGCCCTGAGATTACTGAAGAGGAAGCCAAGGAGGGGAATATCTTCCTAGTGCAGTGGCTCTCTCACTTAATCATGTATCGGGATCACCTGGAAGACTGTTAAAACACAGATCACCAGGCTCTACCCTACAGTGGCAGGGTCTGAGAATTTACAGTTCTGTCATGTTCCCGGGGGATGCTGATGCCGCGTCATCAGCCACCCTCTGAGGGTGGTGATTCAGGAGCCACCCTCTGAGAATCACTGTCCCAGAGCAATGAGGATGCAAAAACAGACCTGTGGGCACCACCCCCAGCTTTAGCAACCTGAGCTCCAACAGAAGGCTTCCATGAGAGAGGCCATATGTGTCACAGTTAAGACACTGGACTTTGGGGCTCAACTGATCTGGTTCAAATCCAGGTTTTGCCATCGACCATCTATTTGACATTAGACAAGTGGGTCTTAACTCTTGAGCCACAGTTTTCTCACCTGTAAAACAGGGATAATAATAATATATAACTATGAAAATACTGTGAAGTCTAGCTAGATAACACATTCAAAATGAAAAGATGCATGGTAAGCTCTTGATAAAGAAGAATACAATGACAACACACGATGCTAGTGTTACTACCCCGTAGAGTACTGGCTGAATGTAACAGGCTGTATTTCTACTGGCTCTAGCCCTTATTCTTCAATTTAAATATTCATCTTTGGAGACTCAGAGAGGTAATTACATTAAGAAGCAAGCAAAGCATAGAGACTGTAATTGGGGCTGTAACTCCACCCTTCTCCATTCCTCCCTACCCACCTCTCCTCAGCCCTCTTCTCCAAGGTCAGTTTGTTTAACTTTGGACTTGGACTTCACCGGGAATTAGTTTCACATTCTTCTTACTCACTGTGTCAAATAAGTATGAGCAGCCATAGTCTTTCCTCTCATCTCTACAACATGCCTGTCTGTGCTTTTGGAGGCTGATGTCACCATAGCAGTTAACTCATAAGCCTGGCATGTAACACACACCCAAATAATATCTGTTGAATTGCATCGAATTTACAGGAATTAAGGCAACAGGATTTTGGATGCATTTTCATCTCTGCAGTGCATGACCTTGGATTAGCCACACCCCCTTCTCCAGGTCTGTTTCTCACTTGTTAAAACAGGGATTTCTCAGGCTTCTTCCAGCTTAGCTATAGCTTAGCGGGCAGAGATCTGAACTGGGAGTCAGTAAACCAGGGTTGGGGGACCAGATATGACTCTAACTCAAGGTAAAAAAGTTGCTTCCCCTCTCTGTGCCTCAGTTTTCTCATTTGCGTTATGGGACGATTTCTATATACCCACCTCCCACTCCACATTCCTGAATTTCTAGGTATTTCATTTAAGGCCTTTTGAGGGTTCAAGTTCCAGGCCTTTAAACAGTACCAGCCATAATAGGAAAAAAGATGTGTTTCCTTTTATCATCCTGATGTAGCCACATTTTACTGGAGGCTTCTGGAATCTTGATGGATAAAATCTCCCATAACAACTCACAGCAATAATGATCATTAATATTGTATATAATCATTAAAATAAGTAACATCATATTACTTTCAACTTTAATGGTATCTTTTAGCTGAGAGTTTGCTGATGCTTTCGCACGACAAGAGAAGGCAAGGAGGGACTGCTATTGGAGTCCTTCACTTAAATCTTCCTTACATGCATTTTAAACCTAAAGGAGGAGATGGGAGAAGGTATTTGATATAGCATTAGATTTTGTTTTAGAAGCTATTGCTTCACACAGGTTGAGGATGTAGTGAGCCACGATTGCACCACTGCATTCCAGCATGGGTGACAGAGCAAGACACTGCCTTAACAGAAAAAAAAGAAAAAAAAAAAAGGCTGCGTTCGGCTTCAGTGCCAGGTTGTGTTACTTTCAAGCTGTGTGATTGTGTGCAAAGTGACACAACCTCTCTGCGCCTCAGTCTACTCAACTGTGAATGCTTCTCTGCACATTTTACAGGGTTGTTACAAAGATCACCTAAGATAGCAGGTGCAAAAATGTGTTGTAAACTGTTAAGCTCTCTACAAACACAGACATTACCACTATGGTCATAAAAATCAAATGACACATGAATATTTCACAAGCAAGGACTGGGACAGATTATGTGTAAAGTATCCCCTTCTAATGGGGTTTTATAAATACACACTCCCTCTTCTTATTACTAACTTCTTAATAATCTCTTTGCAAAGCTTGTCTTCAAACTCCCTTTGTCTCCCCCGCCATTTCTTCTTAACATCTCCTCTCTCATACAGCTGTTTATTATTGAACTCTAGGTGGCATTTGGGGGGACAGTTGGTTAGAAAAATATACACATACATATTTTGTACAGAGACATAAACAAAATGTAGCCAGGGCACCTCAACTCTGAGCCAAGATATTAAAAAATATACATCTTCTTTGTGGTCTGTCGGAGCTGCTCATATTAGCAATACTTAGTCTGAAATTAGGTTTAACAACTCTATCCCTATATGTAGCCACAAATATGTTCACATGTGGCATTAACGTGGAAAGAAAACAAATGAAATATGCTCAGATGCATTTTCATTTTGTTAAATCTTAAAGAAAGAAAGGGTTTTACAAAGCCTTTTGGAGTCTCTCTTGGCTAAAAAGGAAATCCTTTTGCCATTAACTGCTCCTGCAGAGAGAGCCTGCTAGCTGCAAGATCATGATGAGGGTAAGCATTAATTAAATCTAACTGTGAGAGAATAATTATGTACACATATCCGTCAGGGCAGGTTGTCACTATCCAGTAGCAAAGTTGGATACAAACTCCATCAGCAGAACTGTCAGGCGGCTGTTAAAAGGATATAAATGGGTCCCAAAAGGATCATTTCATTTAGGGGGGGAAAAATTGGATTGCAAAGGATTAATGAGGCGAGGGGTTTGTGTTTTCAATTGGATGTAAAATGCAAACTGAGTAAGTTGTGATATCATCATTTAACCTTAATGTTTAGTTACATTTGGATTTTTATCACGTGGTGGGGGCAATTAGACCTTGTACATCAAACCAGCATTTTTCCATCATGGAATGACATTAAAGGTTAGTTTTTTGGGTTTTTTTTGTTTTTTTAAGTTAAATTGCACAAAAGTTTACAACAAAATCATAAAACCCAATTTACACAGATGGCATATTCTTAATAATAATTAGTTCAGAAAATGAATATGAATCCCACCAGAGTAATTAGGATATTCAGTAAAGGACCCTTGTTGTTGCTGCCTTCATTTCTGCCAAGTTTCAGTCTAAGCTCTGAGGCCCGTGTATGTGTAGAGACCCCACACAGGTAATGTGAATACAAGTCTTGGAGATATGTACTGCTAACAGACGCAGCTACAATGTAGGAGAAGGGACAGGAGAACTGGAAGCAGGAAGGTCTAAATTTATATCCAAGCTCCACCACTGACTGGCTGTGCAAGTTTGGGCAACTTACTTCATGTCTCTGAACATCCATTTCTTTTACAAAGTAAGGGTTAGAGAAAGGTTGTTACAGTAATACATGTGAAACTCAATACTCTTAAAAGAGTAAAGAGCACAAAAGAAATGGCCAATAATTGTCAGATGATTGAGACATCAGATATATGTCCCAAATTAGAAAGTAGAATAAACAAAAACCATGACACTAGCTTTGAGATTCATTCCTCCTATAATTTCACCTTTGTTGGAAGAATTAAAGAGAGTATTTCTAGCCAAGGCAAAGGAGCAGGAAGCCTAACTGGTTTCACTGCAGCCTTGCTGGACAACTAGAATGGTTAGCACCAAAGTCATTTACTCCAGTGCACGTTTAATAATCTGTAATCATTGTACTTGAATGCTTGAGTGAGTGAGTGAGTGACTGTCTGCTTCTTTCTCCAAACCTTGAGTTACATAGAGATGAGGACTTCATATGTCTAGATTTCCATTGCAGTCTCAGGACTGAGCATAGTATCTTACACTTGCTAGACACTCAGCTGAAAGAATAATGAAAGTAAAGTTGGAGACCCTGGGTAGGTACTCAAGCTTAGACAGAAGGAATAGGCGGGGCTAGAATTGGGGAAATGGGAATTAGCCACAGCAGCCCTAAAGAGCAGTTTGGAAAGGTCTCATCCTATGGAAGGATAATTGCTCTGACTTGGACTTGTATGACTCTGCTGGGACCACAGATGATGATCTAAGAATGAGGCCAAACAGTCTATCAGAGAGCTTAGCCATCCTGGGTTGCTGTAGTTATTGGTATAATTACCTACTCTTGAATTCTCAAGATCTTGTGGAGTTATTTCTATGTAGTTCTGCCTGAAAGCAAGAAGATTTCTTTGGGACCCTTCTCCATGTTACAATCTGCGAAGGTTGATCTGCAACACTCCACTGAAAGGGAGCTCACCAACCTTTCTCAGCCAACACCCTCAGCAGGTAGCAAGGCTGACACAGATACAGGAAGCGGTCAGGTGTTACAGCTGCTCCCTGCAAATCTTTATAATCAGATCACACATAGGTAATATGGAGAAGGCTCTTTCTCTCTACAGAAAATACCCTGACAATGGCTTTATTTCCATGGTTTTGTAATTGCTCAATGGGTTCATCTTGTCCATTGCCTAGAAAAGCTGAGGCACTGAGAACAGCACATTTTTACAATAGAGAGTTTAATTAATGCACAGCCAGCTAAATGGAAGACTGGGGTTTAAATCAAATCACAGTCAAATCACATTACTCAAATCACAGTCTCCCTGTGATTTCAGAAGTTTGGGTTTTTTAAGGATACTTTGGTGAGCAGGGGGTTAGGGAATAAGAAACACTGATTGGTTGGGTCATGGAAGAAATCATAGGGAGTGAAAGCTGTCTTCTTGCACTGAGTCAGTTCCTGGGTCGGGGCTACAAGACCAGATAAGCCAGTTTACTGGTCTGTGTGGCACCAGCTAGTCCATCAGAAATCAGGGTCTGACATTCTGGCCAACATGGTAAAACCCCATCTCTACTAAAAGTACAAAAATTAGCTGGGTGTGCTAGCACGTGCCTGTAGTCTCAGCTACTCAGGAGGCTGAGGCAGGAGAATCACTTGAACCCGGGAGGCGGAGGTTGCAGTGGGCAAGATTGCTCCACTGCACTCCAGCCTGGTGACAGAGTAAGACTCTGTCTCAAAAAAAAAAAAAAAAAAAAAAAGAAGAAGAAGAAGAAGAAGAAGAAGAAGAAGAAGAAGAAGAAGAAGAAGAAGAAGAAGAAGAAGAAGAAGAAGAAGAAGAAGAAAGAAAGAAAGAAAGAAATCAGGGTCTGAAAATACTTCATACACTAATCTTAGGTTTTATGACAGTGATGTTATCTATAAGGGCAATTGTGCAGGTTAGGAATCTTGTGGCCTCTGACTGTATGATACCAGAGCCATACTTTCTAATCTTGTGGCTAATGTGTTAATTTTAAAAAGGAGGTCTGATCCCCAAGCAAGGAGTGGGTTTGTATCAGAAAGGGGTTGTTGTTGACATCTTTGTTTCAAAGTTAAACTATAAACTAAATTTCTCCATAATTAGCTTGGCCTATGCCTAGGGTTGAACAAGGGCAGTGTATTAGTCCCTTTTCAGACTGCTGATAAAGACATACCCGAGACTGGGCAATTTACAAAAGAAAGAGGTTTAATTGAACTTACAGTTCCACTTGGCTGTAGAAGCCTCACAATCATGGCAGAAGGCAAGGAGGAGCAAGTCCCATCTTACATGGATGGAAGCAGGCAAAGAGAGAATGAGGAAGAATCAAAAGTGGAAACCCCTGATAAAACTATCAGATCTCATGAGACTTATTCACTCCTATGAGAACAGTATGGGGGAAACTGCACCTATGGTTCATTTATCTCCCACTAGGTCCCTCCTACAACATGTGGGAATTATGGGAGTACAATTCAAGATGAGATTTGGGTGGGGACACAGAGCCAAACCATATCAGGCAGCTTGGAGGTTATAAGCAACATGGAATTGGTTAGGTCAGATTCTTTCATTGTCATAATCTCGGAAAAGGTAATTTCAATTTGAAGCAGAAATACGAGATATATGGATTGAAGGCAAATACCACTTCTTTGCATTGACAGCGACCATTTTTCTGGAAGTGTTCTCCTTAACCACAACTTCTGCCATACCCGCTTCCTCCCTCCATTCCTCAAAAAATAAACAAAAACATAAAATCTGCACATGAATTGCTTCTCCCTATATCCACCCCTTGATCTAAAATAAACAACTTTCAGACAGATAAAAATTAAACTATATCTAGCCCTAAATGTTGCAGAGTCATCACTGAAAATAAAATAAAATGTTAAGAAATGGCCAAAGCCAGAAAATTGAGGTCATAAGATGTCAAGACCCAAAAACAGAATTTCTCTCTTCTTAAGAAAACTTTCTAACCTCTAATCTCTGAGGGCAGAATTTTATATATGTCCATTTTATTATATTTTTAATAGTGTAGTTAAGTTTTCCTATATTATTAGTGAGAGTTTCTCTACTTGTTCTAATAGGAAGATTTTTGTAAAATGTCTCCCACTTGGGCTGTGTATTAATCAACATGTCCCTGTACTTCTCTCAGTTTTTTTCCTTTAAGGATTTTGAAACCATGTTCTTCCTATATGTAAGTACCAATTTCATTTCTTTCCCAGTAAATGGTTTCTTTTTTGGTTAATTAATAATACTCTCTATTCCTAAGGATTTTTCCTTGTTCCTTCTTATTGTTGTAAACTTAATTTTGCCATATGATTCTATTTCTTTATAAGACTTCATTTGATTACTATTCACATAATATATATTTTTCCTTTCCCTTTCCCTACTGTCAAACTTTGTGTCCTTAGGCTTTAGAATGATCTCTGGGAAACAGTATATAACTGAGTATTGTTTAATACAACCTATCACTGGGCCAGGCATGGTGGCGCATGCCTGTAATCCCAGCAGTTTGGGAGGCCAAGGGGAGCAGATCCCTTGAGCTCAGGAATTCAAGACTAGCCTGGGCAGCATGGTGAAACCTCATCTCTACAAAAAATACAAAAAATTCAACTGGGCATAGTGGCATGCACCTGTAGTACTGACTACTCAGGAGGCTGCGGTGGGAGGATTGCCTGAGCCCTGGAGGTTGCGGCTTCAGTGAGCTGAAATCACGTCACTGCACTCCAGCCTGGGTGACAGTAAGATTGTATCTCAACAACAAAAATGAAAAAAGAATAAAAACTATCACTGAATCTTAATGTGCAAATTATATTCACTGTAATTTCTGATGCTTTGGGGTTTATTCCTGTCACTTTATCTTTCACTTTTTCCTTGCTCAGGCTCTCTCTCTACTTGTGTATCCCACCTCACCTCACCCCCTACCTGGAGTCATCACGACACCAGCTTCTGAACTCATAGCTTGGCTTTGCATTTCTTACAACTTACATTTGCATTCCTCAAGCCCAGGGGGGCTTCCTTTCTTTACTTTTGGGATGAATCTGAATTTTTTTAAAAGTATATTTTGTCCAACATTTATCTTGTGTGTGTATGGAACAGGAAGAAGGCTCATGTTAGCTTTGTCAGTCATACTGCTGAAAGTTTACTACATGACTTGCCTGCTTTCTTTCCATGTAGGAATGGGAGCTTTTGTTATATCCACACACACACAGACACACACACGCAATTTCAGAATTGAGATCTCAATATTTTTATATCAAAATATTGAAGCCCAATATATAAACACAGAATACAAGCCTGATTAAAAAAAAAAAAACCCTACCTATTCTGCCACAGCTCCCCTGCCCCTTCTCCCTGAGCACCTATTTGCAGCACGCTTGTAAACATCTGCTAATGGCCCAGGCAGTCTATGTCATATCCTCACTATGTTTAATCATGTCTATCTCAATCATGGAAAAATGTAAAGCTTCTCTTTGTAGTCTTCTAAGTGATTTATGCAGTTGATTACAGTTGAATTAGAAAAGAGCCAAAGTTGTCAACTTCTAACTCTATATTTTGTTAAATTTCACCAACGGTCCCTCCTAGTGTAGGTAATAGGGCCTGTGAGGACCAAAAATAAAACCTTAAGCCCACCAACACACTGAATGGATACCCCTACCACACTCTAAGCCAAGAGAAACCTAAAAAGCTGAATTTCCCATTACGATTAAAAGGACAGTCAGACATGCCTCATTATACCCCCCTTCTTTTGGAGTTTAGGCACAACTGACCAGCATTAATATTAAAATCAAGATCAAAAGACTGACAAATAGACTCTGTAGCAATAAGATACCAAATTCCAACCTGACTCTAATGTAGTAACACATGACAAGTAGCAGACTCTGAAGGAAATAAAAATATTTTACTCCACAATATATTTCCTTGACTTATTTTGAAATGGCCTTGGCAAAACCGTCTTTTGTGGGGAATATCTGCATCTGTAGAGAATCTCCTTCCCTTTCTAGGTCTTTCTGCAAATCCAGGAGAAATTAAATAAGAGTCTGGTACTTTTAAGGTCTTAAAAAGTAGATTTACCATATTATCTCTAAGGTTACTACCTGGAGGCTTCATCTACATAACAAGAACCCTGGAATCTACAACCCCCCCTTATCTTAACTCAAGCATTTACTTCAAGTCTTTAGATAAAGCTTAACTCAACCAATTGCCAACCAGAAAATCTTTTAATCCACCTATGACCTGTAAGTACCCCTGAACCAATGTATACCTTACATATATCGATTTATGTCTTTGCCTATAACTTCTGTCTCCATAAAATGTGTAAAACCACACTGTTACTCTCAGGAACACTTTCTCAGGACCCCTTGGGACTACCGGGGTTCATAGTCACTCATATTGGCTTAAAATAAACCTCTTTAAATATTTTATGGATTTGGGCTTTTTTTAAAACATGATTTTATATGTTCAAATGTCATAAATAGCCAATGATTTCACAAATTAGAGGACTTGAATTATTCCATTCCTGGATCTACCAGTTTCTCTGTGTGACATCAGAGAGTCCCTATCTCCATCACTTCCACATATACAAGCAGATTGGATCAGACAATGAAGCAGAATGATGATGTGTACCTTTTGGGCTCAATCCTCAAAAAACCTCGCAGCTCCTACTTCTGCTGATTTTGGATCTCTCAAGCACGTGAACCAGGCTGGGACCAGCCACAGGTGCATGAGACGTCAGCTGAACCTACCCCACCCACGACAGAACTAACCACCTGGAGCCAAGCCCGAATGTTTTTCTTGAATTAAGTGCTAAATAAATGGGTGCTATTTTAGTTCACTACGTTTCAGGTTGTTTTATTATGCAACAATGCTAATGTAGCATTATACCATTCTACTGAAAGAAATATGGTAGAGTTGTATCCCTAGGCCCCACCAGGATCTGGTCCAGAGCCTTCCGCTAAGGCTGCTTTCAGTTGCCTCTCCATCCTCCAGGCCAGAGAGAATTGACTGAGAGCCCCCTGACATATTTCAGATGGACAAGAAAAACTGCCTGAAGGAGACATACACTTTCAGGAACACAAACTTCTCTGAAAGACACATCAGGGAAGATTTATGGAGGCAGCTGTGTGCTCTGACTACTGATCAGCTTTCGTATGTCTCAGTGCAATACAACCTGTGGGTCACCGGGCTGGTGGTGGTACTGTCCCCAGCTGCACTTCTTACAAGGGACCTGAGGTCAAGAGACAGAAAGCCAGAGACCTAGGGAAAAGGTTTCCTAATCAAAGATACATGTCATTTCTTGTCTTTGAAGATGCCAGGGCTCTGATTCCAGGATGCAACAAATCTATAGCATGCTTTAAAGAAGCATTTCCATAAGCATCCTAGCATATTCTCCCGACAGTCCTGGACAAAAAAAATGGCAGATATCCTCACATCCCCAGATACTGGGGATGAAATCCCGAGGATATTAAGCAGTTTCTCTGAGGATCCTCCCTGAGGATCCATTGAACTTAGGGCAGGGTTGGGGTTCAAACCAGAAGTTTTTGACTCCAAATTCTGAACTTTCCAGTGGACAACAATGTTTCTCAATTATATGTATCATCAAAGACTATTTGAGTTAGGGGAGACCTATGGAAATTAGCACATCACCTTTGCTTTCCAAATTAACAACAACAAAGATTCATTAGGTGCTTACAATGTTCAGTACAGCCTGCTGAGCAGTTTACATACATTAACTAATTCTCCCAGCCTCCCTGTGAGGTGACTGATTGTATGATTTGTAGATTAGGTAATGGAGATTTCATGCTTAGATCATTTCCCAAAGTTGAACCAGTCAGTGGCAGAGCTAGGATGTGGATTCACATCTGTCTGACTCCAGACCCTGAGCACACGGCCACAATGCCATATAGCCTTTTAGATTTGGACATTGAGGCCCAGAGAGTGGAAGGTCTTGTCCAAGATCATGAAGCCAGTTTGATTAATTGTCCATTAATTCATCAATTATTAATTGAGGATCTGCTATTTGTCAGGAAGCAGGCTAGCCAATGGGAACACAGACATGACCTAAACATAGTTGTGCACTTGAGAGTAATTAAGGGAGAAGAAGTGACTATAAACTACTTGAATAAAAATATAGTAAATGACAAATATCTCAGGGAAGATAGTGAAGAGCTTGTCAAAGTTTGGAGGAGGTATGCACGACTTTCATTTGGGAAAATTTTGAAAATCCTTCACGAAGAAAATGACTTAAAGGTCTTTTTTGAAAGAAGAGTAGACTTTGCATATTGGCAACGGGAAAGAGGGAGAAATTCAAGTTGCAGAAAGAGCATAGAGGTGGAGGTAAAAGGAGTTATTTCATCATAGACTCAGGGCTGGTCTCCAGGTAGTTGTGTCTACCTAGTTCTCCTTGTAACCCCTATAACTATCTCATAGTTCAAGTGTAAACTCATTTTGACGATGCAATGTCAAAACTTCCTTTGTCAAAAGGGGCAGTAAACCTAAACCCCACCCAAAAATCCTTGGTAGGAAGGGAAGGCTGCTAAGAAGGATAAAGGGTAGGGAAGCAAAGATGGGGACAAAAGAAACAAAGAAAGATCAATCCTGGGGCTGCCTGTTCAATATTTAAGTGGAGCAACAATCCATTAAGGCAACTAATTTAAAGTCGCTAATGTTTCTACTTTCTTCCAACTAATTGAATAATTCATGGCCAGTTACTAATGAAAATTATATATACATACACACACACACACACACACACACACATACAACACGCCTGTGTTCCAGGGACAGTGTCCCACAGTAAAAGCACATTGAAGCTTATCTATCAAGAAGGATAAAGGAGCCGAAATTTGCTTCTCCTCCCAAGTGTGGAATGCTGCTGGGAAATGTGTGAGCAAAATCCAGGGTCTGATTTTGATGGAGGATTTTGTGGTTTCCCATCTTCCCACTGGCACCTGCCTGGATCACATTTTCCCCCAGATATTCCCCTTACCCCCTGCACAGCTTCATCCCCATGTGCATTTGCATATTTTCTTTCTTCTACTAGCAATGTCTTCACAAACTTCTCTTTAGTTAATGCATTACTTAGGATTACCTGCTCTGCGAAGTCTTCTTTAATTATTCCCCCAGTTTACTAAACACTCCAAGCCAGCCCACACAACCTTCATGTATCCATTGTGGTGCAGATATGTAATCCCCTGCTTCCTTCAATAAATGGTGAAGTACTGGTAGGCAGAGATCTAGGTGGCATATACTATATATGCATGGCAAACTACAAACATTGAGAGAGGATGCCTTAAAAAATGCACAGAGCACTGTCCAGTGATGTAACACTGTGGGCTCCTGAGGACATGAGACTGGCTCCCTGGGGTCAGCTAAAAGCTGAGGGGACAGTGCTGATTCATTCTTAACTCAGAGCGGGAGATGCCTCACCTTCTAGGACCTCATAGTTCCTGAACACCCTCACAGCAGCACTGATGACACAGAAACACTGCCAATGCAAAAGAAGCTGCACGTACTTCCTTCCAGGATCTAGACTAGGTAGGTATAATTTCACAGCTCAAAGATCTTAGTCGTGGTAGCTAAGAGTAGAGCTCAAGTCATCTGGGAATTTAAATGTGGGCTCTGAATTCATAGCTCCACTACGTACTAGTTGAGTAAACTTAGACAAGTGACTGAAACTGTGTAAGTTTGTTTCCTCCTTTGTTGAATGGGGATAATTATAGTACTTACCTTATGGGTTATTGGGAGCTTTTAAATAAGATAAAATGTGTGATGAGCAAGATGTCTAGAATGTACCAAATGCTCAATAGATGGTAGGGACTGCATCCCATTAACCCTTTGCATTTTGTGAACTCCCAGCTACCTCCCTTTATCTATTTGCCCATCTCCATCCATTCATTAATGTATGTATACATTCTCCCATTAAGCCAATTACTATCCCATGCCAGTTCCCTGTTAGGCATTCATTCTACAGAAAGATACAAATCACTGTTTTTTCCACCATGGGACTGTGAGAGCTGAAGAAGGTGACAGATGTATTAATGACGGACTGCAATAAGGGCAGTGATAAGAAACAGTACTGGGGCTATGAGTGCTCAGAGAAAAGAGTAGCCTGCTCAGCTGTGGTAGGGGCTGAGAAAATGCTTCACAGAGCAGACGCTGAGGCTGGATTTTGAAGATAAACAGCAATTTTTTGCCTGGAGCGAAAGGGTAGGGAGGAGGAAAGAGCCTTTCAGGAAGAATGTGATGAGCACTCGGACCTAGAAAGCAAGGCACACGGCGGAAGCGAGAAGTGGCCCGTGTGCTGGACGCTGCAGGACACAGTGGGTTGGGGGTCAGGAGCAGACAGAGGCAGGGTACAACCCAGGGAGCCTTGTGCAGCAAGAGATGGCAATTTTTAATCCCATTAAACAATATATCCTTCATCCTATTGGTTCTTGTTTATTTAACAGGGTAAATGTATCTCTGTGAGGTAATAATACTGACAAAAATAAGACTAATAAGCATAGCAAATAAATAACACAATAAAAGAGCACATACATTCAGTATGCAAATTCTGTCTGGCTCTGTGCTAAATGCTTTACTAGGATTATCTTATTCCAGCCTATGGAAATCCTTTGAAGATGGTAGCATTCTCATCCCCTTATAATCAGCTAAATCATGGTTCTTCTTCCTGGGACATCAATATTATATGAGGAATTGAGCAAATGTTAAATTAATTAACTGACAAATACTAGAACATAACTTAAACTAAAATAAACATGCATATACTATGAAATAAAATGGCATGATCTTTTAAAAGATGACCCTGAAATGTGGACTTTATGACAGATTCCTTTGAGCATAGCTGCAGACCCTTTGGGGTTAAGTTCATTTTCATCTGCCTTTAACAAGACGTCAAGAAGCTCAAGAAGCCTCCAGTGCAAGTGACAGAAAATCAGGACAATGTTCTAGGTGGGGGAGGAACATGGCCAAATTTAGTGTGTTTTCAAATGATCACCCAGCTGCTAGGGTGGAGCATACATTCATCTGTGACAAGGCTGCTGCAGGAATCTGGATGAGGGACAAGGAGGCCTCAACCAAGCTAGAGGCAATGGCTCAGGAAGGCAAAGATGGATTTATGAGACTCTGTAGGCCAATGGGCAGGCCTTGGATGACAGTGAATGTACTAGCTAGTCCTTACTGAGGGTGGAACATGGGACAGGCACTGGGCTAAGCATCTCTTGGGTATTAATTCACAACCCATATGTGATGTTGGTATTATTAGCACTATTTCCAGAAAGGAAAACAGAATTCTTTTTCATTTGCTTAAGAGCATTTAGTTAGTCAATGGTGGAATTAAATTTCAAATACGAAGTCCCGCTTTCAAAAACCACTACCTAAACTTAATGAACCCATGGAATTTCTTCTGCACATCTGAAGAAATCCTCCTCTGCTTTATGTTAATACCACTCCCCTTTATACTGCACATGAGAGGCTGGGGAGTGGTTCCTTAACAGCAGCCTCATAAAACCCCGTCACTAACATGAAGTCAGCAGTTCAAATCTCCACTAGCCTTCCTCTGTCTGACTAAGAATGATGCACTTCAGCCTCCACCAGGCATCTCAGGAGGAAGCCATAGCTACACAAATACCCTGGAGCTGCTTTTAACCACATGCTCAATTCCATGGCACTGGTTCTCGGCTACCGACTCCATCTGTTGGGAACTAGTGGGCACCATGGCCCAGGCGTGAGGCCTAAGGAAGCAGAAAGAGGGCAGGTGCTCCCAATCTGGACCAGGCAGCCCATGGCAACCTCAACGGCAGGGGAGGGCAGAAACAGTGAAAGACAGAGGATTCAGACCATCCTATTTGGGATTTTGGAGGCTAATGGAACATTTTCAAAATTGTGTTTCTATAGATGTTTCTGTTCCACAAGTCGTTAATAAATGTTCCAGTGGGAGTAATAAGAGTTTGCAGTCAATATAGTATCAAGACATCGAGTTAAACAAAGCAGCCCAGCTTTCTGTACTGCAGGACTTCTCAGAGTTTTTAATAGACTAAGATTCACTGGAGAATCTTCAAGAAAAAGACGGAGGGTGGAGAATTTCCAACTTTCTTTTTTTTTTTTTTTTTTAAATTATGAACTTCTTTTGTCCAAGAAAATCTTGATAGGCTGTCTTGGGTAAGTTTGGAAGTATAGGGGTGACATATACTGTCCTTACTCTTCTCCTGCAGAAATTGTATCCCGTGGTAGCAGCAAAATCACAAGCACATTGTGATTAAGCTGTTTTGGAAATTGCTTTAATAACATCCACTTGAGCACATTTACTGTGCTACTTGTCAGTGAGTCTGTCTAAGAGGAGAATAGAATTCTCTGAGCGTCGGTACCAGGAGGCTTTGGTTTATCACAGATTCCTCTTGCACCATCAATATGAAAGTTATAAAGCTGAGCCATTTTCCAGTGATCTTTGATGTTAATACACTCATTTACTCAAAAAATATTTATTAAGCCATTTCTATGCATTAGATTTATAAATATGAAGCTTATATTTTAGAGAAGAGGACAGAAGACAAGCAAAAATTTAAAAATTTTAGTCTGAACTACTACTGTGAAAGAAGTTAAAAAAAAGGATGACGTAAGAGATAGTAGCAGGTTGGGGACTGAAAGGAGCAAAAGTGTAGATTGGGTAGTCATGGAAGTTGGTTTTTAGGAGCTGACATTTTAAAGGCGTGAAGGGGCTGGCTAGGAGAGCAGCTGGGGGAAAGAAAGAGGCATGGCAAGGAGAAGGAAGAACAAGTTCTCAGATGCTAAAGAAGGAACCGTTTGCTGTGCTCGTGAAACGTGAAGGAAGCCAGTTTGGCTGGAGCACAAGGAAGTGCAGAGCAAATGATGTTCGAAAAGAGGGCAGGAGCCAAAGCCAGATCCGCAAGCCAAGGTGCAGAGTTTGGATCATATTCTAAGAATAACAGAAAACTGTCAAAGGATTTTAAGCAGGGGAGGGGCTTTCTCTGGTTTATCTTTCTAAAAGATTGCTTTGGCAGTTTTGAGGAGACTGAATGCAAGGAGGGTAGAGTTGTAAGGAGCAGTTAATAAATGACAGTGGTCATGATGGTGACAAAGAGGAAGGACAGATATGGAAGAGATACAAATAAATTACTTCATGCATAGTTATCTGAGACCCCATCTAACTTGTAAATTAAAATAACTTAAAACGTATTTTTATTAATAGTCTGACTATGAAATTCTTCTCTAAGAGGGGAAACATGTTAAAGTAAGTGCCAACTTTTATGCAAAAATACTTTCTATGTGACACTGTTTATCATGATGAAATACTAGGAGCAGCCCAAATGCCTAATAGTAGGGGCTTAGTGAAGAAAATTATGGTGCATAAAAATAATATTTTTGAAAAATTCATTGACATGAAAATGTTTAGAATGTGATGTTAAAAAATGAATTCAGGTTGGTAATGAAGGGGAAAAAGCTACAGACTTGGAGTCAAGAGTGTTTATGGAGTACGTATGTGCAGACAGGACTTAGGAGGGGAATTTCTGGTGAATGATAAAGAGGTAAAGATGAATAGGTAAAGCTACATGAAATTTCAAGTAACCCTAAATGCCTCACCCAGAACAAACGTAAGATTGCATGCATTCATTTCCTGATGCATGCCATCTGAACTTTCCAAGGTGGTCTACATTCAGCCTTTTACCAGGTCTTCACAACAATCTTCTGATGTAGGGCTTGGTATCTTCATTTTATAGAAGAAGAAACTGAGGTTCAGGGAGAACCAATGACACTTCCAAAGTCATGCAAGTTAAAACTAACTTGGGCAGGGATTAGCACACAGACCTCTCTGACTTTAAGGTGACTACCCTGTATCACTACAAAATGGTTTAAACCTGGGGTTTCCCATGTGAGTTCCCAAAATGAATTCCATCATTTTCTTCTGCCTCAATTTATGACCTCACAGCTTAACATGTAGAGCTTCATTTTTTTTTACAGGATTCAAGATTTTACAAGATTAAGAATTAGACATCCTCTCAGCAGACAGCAAACATCTATTATGTGTCAGACACTGATTTAGGCCAGGAATGTAAAATATTAAGACAATCTCTACCTTCAAAGAACTCTCTGTCTAGCTAAGGAAAGAGCCAGACAAAAGAAAATTATATCACACAAAAATGAATCTAGTGCTTAATACATGTATAAAGGAAAGCTGGGAGGATTCAGAGTGAATTGTGACTGTGAATCAACAATGTCTTCATAGAAATGTGCCATGCATGTTAAGCTTGAAAAGACAGGTAGAATTTCATTAGTGTATTAGGTTGGTGCAAAAGTAATAGCACCAACATAACAGTACATAGTGGTTAAGTTAAAAGGTTTGAGAATCAGACTGCTGGGTTCACCCTGGCCCCACAACTTACTAGAATGTCCCCTTGGACAGATTACAATAGTTGTTTGTACCTTAGTGAAATTATCTGTAAAATGGGAATTACCACTGTATCTGCTTCATAGGGTTGCTGTGAGAATCAAATGAGATAAGATGTGTACATCATTTAACCTGCTTCTTGGAATAAGTTAAGTGTCAATAAGTGCCAACAATTACCCTTAGGGGCCAGAGAGGTGGTTTCATGCAGAGAGCATGGCATGGGAAAGAGCACTGAGGACAGAGCACATCAATCTAGGAAAGACAGTGGAGACCAGAGCCCTGTGTGGCTTTGAGTGTCATCTTCATAACCTGAACATGTCTGAAGGTGCTAGATAACCACTGAAGCTGTGGGAAAAGGGGGATGACCTGATCAGAGCCAAGTTACAGGAAATGGAGAAGTGAGATGCAAGAAGAGGAGACTACTACTTTTTCTGTCTACTCAGCTGGGGACTACTGAGTAGATAGAAAAAAAATGGTTTGGAAATTAAGCAGGGACAAGTTGGTTTCCTTCATATACAAAGTCACATAGATAGTAGAAGAAGAAAGAAGGAATGAGGAGGAGAAGGAGAAGGAGGAAGAGAAGTAGGAGGAGATGAAAATGAAGGAGGAGGAGATGTAGAAGGAGAAGGAGGAGGAAGAAGAGGATAAGGAGGAAGAGGAGGAGAAGGAGGAGAAGGAGAAGGAGAAGCAGCAGCAGCAGCAGCATCCTCGAGGAAAAGGAACAGGAAGAAAATATCTGCTTTTTAACAACTGCTGGGTTAGGAACTGTGCTGAGATATTTTTACAACCCTGTGAGACAAGAGTGGCTTGGAGAAGTAGAGGGATTTGCCCTGAGTGAGATAGCTAGGTAGCAGCAGAAACAAAAGTTGAATTAATTCTATCTAATTTACAATACCACTCTTGATCATTATGTTATTCAGCCTACTAAAAAGTAGGCTCAGATCCCTGTTTCTGGCTCCCAGTCTAAGGATGTCTCCTACCAGAATGCTCTGCCACTTTGTACTCTCTGACCAGCGACAACGTAAAGAACATCTACTCTGCAGAGGTCCTGGTGTTACACACTTTCCACATATAGTTGCTAATCTCAGTCACTGTAAAATTTATACGATCCATTCTCATTCTCAGCTGAGGCACTTGGGGCTCAGAGAGGTTAGCTCTGGGTGTAGGGAGCATAGGTCTTCAGCCTCCAAGGGGATTTATCAGGGAGAGAGTGGCACACATTCTATGAGCACAGGGAAGCAAGGAAAGAAGGCACAGATCTCCCTAGCATCTTTGGAATCAGGGAACAGCCTTCTGACTTCCTGGCCAGATGTGCCAGGAGGGCCTACCTCGAGACTTGCTCCTCCGCTTCCTCTTTCCTGCCGACGTGCTGCGCAGGGCTGGTTGCAGCTGACCGATCTCGATGGGCGTGTTAGCGCGGAAACTCTCCTTGAACTTCTGCATCAGGGACTCCACTGTCTCCTGAGTCACCTCAGCTGCTGCTATAAGGTAGCAATGGAGCTGAGGTTAGGGCTTGAGCCCATCCTCAGCCCCTAGAGCACTAGGCCTGGCCACCCTAATTCCTTGAAACTCCCTCCCTGACCCATTGAAGATATAGAATCACAACCTATCAGTCTAACCACAGACGTATCTGTTGGATTACATACTTATGTATTCAACATTTACTACGTTCCAGATACTGCTCTAGGCCCTTGAGACTAAAGGGCTTGGTAGTGAAATGTCAGACACAATTCATTATTCAAGTAATTCTTATTTCAATAGGAGATATATCCAGACAATTCTAACATTGTACAATAGTTTTGCAATAGAAGAGTACAAAATTCCAGAGGATCACTGAAAAGGGTCAGCTAACCCATCTGAGAATCAAGGTAGGCTTCCAGAAGGAGGCAATATTTAGGATGAGACCTTAAGGATGAGTAAGAATTAGTAAAGAAAGCAGGATCAAGGTGAGGTTGGATAGACCAGAGAAGACAGAATCCTGGATGGAAGGAAAAGTATGTATGATGATCTGAAGCCAGAAGAAGCATGGTGCTTGAGCAATGGAAAGTAATTTATGGTAGTTGCAAGGGAGCTTGCAAAGAGATGAGGTTGGAGTGAAAAGGACATCTGGCAGGCCACACTTAGGAGTATAAATTGTATCCTAATGGCAAAAGGTAATCACCAAAAGGTTTTAAACAGGAAATTGATGTGTTCAAGTTAAGTCACTTTGAAAATAATCACTAACTAAAGTATGGAGAATCCAAATTGAGGGAAGAAAGTAGGCCTGGACTGATGCTTTGGAAGTAGCCAGCCAAAGGCAATGGTGGCCTGAACCAGGGCAGTGGCAGCGAAGGTCACACAGTATCTTAGGAGACACAACAACAGTACTGTGGATATGTCGATCACTTAGCAACATAAACCCATTTTATTGAGGGGATGTTGAAGCCCCAAAACACAATATATGACTTGCTCCAAGATAGGAAGTAGCAGAGTCAAGCCTTCTAACCCCTTGTCCAATATTCCATTTGCACCAATACCTTCCAATGAACTGTTAGTAGTCACATTTATAAAAAAGTTTCAAAATTGAAACTGGTAGAAAGTTCAGTACATGGAGAAAGTAAGGTCAGAAGGGCAGAGAGAAAAAGTTGGAAGATAAAAGGAAAAAAATAACAGAAAAGCTTGAGAAGGAAGGAAAGAGGCAACATAAAAAGCAAGGAGAGAAAACCAAAAAGAAGAAAAGAAAATTTGCTGAATAGCCTCAGTGCCTTTGTTCTGAGAAATTCCCAAAGACAGCCCTGACTTTGAAATCTTCAAACTCAGCCCTCCCTCCATCTATGTCTCCAGAGGTTCAGAAATTTCTTCTTCAGTTTGAGCTACCTGCTGTCTGATGCCAAGAGATGGGATGTGCCAACGATTTCTGTTTCTTTGAAGGGGCTTCATCAGACTAGACAAAGAAGGCTCCTGAACATCCCAGTATTCATTTCTAAGGAGCTCTTGTTTTCTCAGGGAAGCTTATCAGCTTAGACAGATGTGTCTGCAGAGTAAGTCAGACCTAGAGGGCTTGCTCTGGTACTGGGTTTTGTGAGAAGTCCCATCTTGAGGGTGACAGGGAAAATGTATGATTACTAAGGAAGAAAGACAACTGACAGTAAAAATGAATCATGTGGTAGCATTACAGTTTCCTCATCTGCTTCCTTTGCTATCTCTCTCCACAGATATCTCAATTAGGTGTACTTGAAGATGAACCAAGAAGATTCCAGACATGGGTTCCCTTCTCCAAGCCTGGGATGAAGAATCCTCCAGCTATAGCCGACAGTACAATTACGAGAATCAATGACATGCCCAGTTTTGATTCCTTAAACCCAGAGAGAAAAGTGCTTTGCCCAAAATTGTAACAGGTGGGCTACACTTTGGTCAAAAGTCCAGAATAAGCCACAGTTTGGAATCCTCAAAGGGAATGACCCACATAGGGTCTGTCAATATTCATTCATTCATTTCTTCATTGATTCATTGATTCATTCATTCAACAGAATTTACAGAAAAAAACTTTACATACCAATGCTGTGAACCAAAGACATAGCTTAGTTTGGGCTGCCATAACAAAAATATCATAGCCTGATTGTCTTAAACAACAGACATTTATTTTTTTCAGAGTTCTGAAGGCTAAAAGTTCAACATCAGGGTGGTTTTGGTGAGATTTCTATTCCTGGCTTACAGATGGCCACCTTCTCCTCCCTGTGTCCTCACTCTGTGGGGGAGCAGGGCAAGAGAGAGAGAAGAGAGAATAAACTCTCCCTTCCTCTTCTGATAAGGCCAAAGTTCAATCAGATCAGGACCCCTTCTTATGACCTCATTTAATCTTAATTACCTCCCAAAGATTCTATCTCCAGACACAGCCACAGATCAAATTGTGTTCCCTCCTTCCCCAATTTACATGCTGGAGCTCTAACTCCCAGTATGACTGTATTTGGAGGCGAGGGTTTTAGTAGGTAATTAAGGTTAGATGAGGTCATAAGAATGGGATCCCAATCTGATAGGATAGGTGACCTTATAAAAAGGGTAAGAAAGAAAGACCCCACTCTCTTCCTATGGCCACACACTGAGGGAAGGCTGTGAGAGGACACAATAAGGGGTGGCATCTGCAGGCCAGGAAGAAGACCCTCGCCAGAAGTCAAACACGCTGGCACCTTGATCTTGACTTTTCAGCCTCCAGAAGTATAAGAAAATAAATTTCTCTTGTTTAAGGCACCCAGTCTACAGGATAAGCATCCCTAATCCAAAAATCTGAAATCTGAAATGCTCCAAAATCTGAAACCTTTTGAGCATGGACATGATGCTTGAATGTCATTCTCTGAGGCAAACTTGTCCAACCCGCAGCCCAGGGGTCACATGCAGCCCAGAGCAGCTTTGAATGCAGCCCTAATGCAAATTCATAAACTTCCATAAAACATTAGGAGATTTGAATTTTTTGTTTTTTGTTCATTTGTTTTTGATTTTTGGTTTTTAGTTCATCAGCTATTATTAATGTTAGTGTATTTTATGTGTGGCCCATTCTTCTTTGAATGTGGTTCAGGGAAACCAAAGGATTGGACACCCTGCTCCAAGGAAATGATTTTGGAAGCATTAAAAACATTTTCCTTTTAGTTTTGTGGGTACGTAGAAGGTGTATATGTTTATGGAGTAAAAGAGACATTTTGATACCGGCATGCAGGGTGAAATAAGCACAGCATGGAGAATAGGGTATCCATCCCTTCAAGTATTTATTATTTGAATTACAAACAAACCAATTATACTCTTCAAGTTATCTAAAATACACAATGGAGTTATTATTGACTATAATCACTCTGTTGTGCTATCAGATAGGCCTTATTCATTTTTTCTAACTATTTTTTTTTTAACCCATTAACCATCCCCACCTTCCCCATACCCTCTCCAAGGGAATATTTTGGATTTTGGATTAGGGATGTCCACTAGTATGTAAAATGCAAATATTCCAAAATTAAAAATAAAATAAAAATCAAAACCACTTCTGGTCTCAAGCATTTTGGATAAGGGATACTCAGCCTGTATTTTGTTATGGTAGGTTGAGGAGACTAAAGCACAGTCAGACGGGTGGTCAGGGTTTCAATACAAGAATTTGGTGGGGAGGTGAACACAAACATTCAATCCATAACGAGGTAAAATAGTGAATAAAACCACACAATTTCCTCATGCTTGCCATATAGATAAGAAGACCAATATTAATTAATAATTGACATCTGAATGTAAAATTTACAAGTGATATGTTCTTTAAAGGAGAGATGAAGGATGACATGAAAGGCTGTGTTAGAAGACTATGAGCTAGTCTAGGAAAATCATGGAAATTTGCTCCAATGAAGTGAGCAGTGTGACTAAGGTCTTAGAGTATAGTTAATCGGATGGAGAGGAAGTAGCAGGAATTAGGAGGAGTGAAGTGAGGACAGCAAAGGAGGCAGAGGAAACAGTCTACACAGAGACCTCTTGGGGAGAAAGAATACGGGAGGGGCTGTAATCTGCGACTGGGGCTGAATCACTGAAAGCAGGCAATGTGAGATAATACTGGAGGAAAAAAAAAAAAATAGAAAGCCCTAATCCTAGCCCTAACCCTTGAGGCTTTGTTAAGAACAGGATGCTGAAGGTTAGACTGGAGAGTGATGTGATCAGATTTGCATTTAGCGGGAAGATTGCTGATTGCTCTCGTAGAAGAGAGAAAAAATTTACTGGAGAAGGACAGGAATGAAAGTGAGAAGACCAACCAGGAAGACAATGTAGTCATAAAGAAATTGTAGTATGCGATGGTGGCAGCCTGGCATAGGGTCGCTGGGATAGAGACAGAGAGTAGATAGAGTAGTAGAGAGAGTAGACACAAGTAGCCAAGTACTAGAGACAGAGGAGTGGGCAAATTTGAAAGTTACAGGTAAAACGTGCTCAGAAGGTGGAGACTGATTGATAAGGGAAAAGGAAGGATTAAGGATGACTCCTGGTCTCCTGGCTTGCACAGATATGGATGATGGTTCCTCAGTAAGAGAAGGAACATAGTGAGAGATGACATTTGAGAGGAGTGAACACGAGTTTTTGTTTGTTTGTTTTGTTTTTTCTTTTTTTTTGAGATGGAGTCTCACTCTGTCACCCAGGCTGGTGTGCAGTGGCATGATCTCAGCTCACTGTAACCTCTGCTGCCTCCTGGGTTCAAGCAATTCTCATGCCTCAGCCTCCCGACTAGCGGGGATTATAGGCGTGCACCACCATGCCTATACTATATATAGGATTTTTAGTAGAAATGGGGTTTCACCATGTTGGCCAGGCTGGTCTCGAACTCCTGATCACAAGTGATTGGCCTGCCTCAGCCTCTCAAAGTGTTGGGATTACAGGCACGTACAGGTTTGTTACAAGGTAAACTTTGTGACAGGGGAGGTTGGTGTACAGATTATTTTATTACCCAGGTAATAAGCATAGTACCTGATAGGGAGTTTTTCTATATGAAAACCTCAGAATGTCTTTCAGATGTCTAACTGGAGATGCTGGGTAGACAGGGAGTTATGTGGATCACACACACACAGGAGAGAGCTGGACTCTATGGAGACTCAATACCTGCATTCCTTAGAAAAGGTAGACAGTGACTGCGGGTAGTGGCTGAGAACATGAGCTTCTGTGCTGGCAGAGCAGAGGCAGCAGAACCTGTGCTCATTCCTGGCTTCTGCTGGCTGTTCTCCATTCACACTCCCAGATCCACCCCCCACCCTCTGCGCTGTGTCACCCGCTCCTTGTTCGATGGCTACTAGTTGGGTTTGGCCCGTGGGATGCCCCAGAAAGATATGGGAGGAATTTGAAGGTATTTCTTTCCTTTCTCCTTTCCTGTTTCAGTACCATGTTTCTGATAGAGACTGAGATTCTCAACAATTACAGTTTTCTGCCCAGTGTCCCTTTTCTGCAGTCCCAGTTCTCACAGGGTCCAGTAAAACCATGTCTTCTCCCGGCCTCTTCAGTTCTAGAAATCAGTAGTGGCTTCCCGACACTTCTGGTCCTGGTACCTTGAAATTCCTATGTTGATTCTTTTTACTTTGCCTACACCTCTATAAATAGCCACTTCATTGAATTCTTTTTTTAAAAAATCCCATTTGAAGATGTGTTCTTTGTCCAGCTGGGACCTTGACTGATATATCATTCAGCTTCCCTCTCTTTTTTTCATGGCTCTGACATTCAGCATTTCCTAAAGGTCAGCCTCTTTCCATTTTGCAATTTCTGTTTTCTTTCTTCTAAGCTGATACAGATTTGACTGGCTGGGAAAAGAAGGCACACAGAGAAGGAAGGGGTGTTCCCCTGAGCTGCAAGGGTTTCTAATCCCCACTGTAGCAAATCCCATCCATCTGTTTGGCTGCTCTTGCCTCAGTGACAGTGCCAAAAGCCCAGGCAGGCTTAGAGGGGGAAGTGCTTTGAAACCTCTCCACGGCCGATTTCATCCTGCATACAACTCCCCCTATCCATGATCCCTCCCGACCCCATTCAGCAGCTCTATCAATATCAATATATCAAGTTGTCCAAACAAGCCACATTATCTCCTGGTACCCGCTGAGCTCTGACTCCCCAGAGCGGCAAAATGCTCACCCATCGCCTGGATGAATGCAACAGATGGTGCTTGATCTGAGCATCGCGGCAGGCCCAGGAAAGGGAGGGAGGGGAGGGGAACGCCGCCTCTTTCTAATTGACATATGAGAGATTGTCAAGCTTAATGGTAACAAACCACTGGGGCCTGAGGAAGAGAGCCCTGGTACCCAAGCCGAGCTAGAGAGACAGGAGAGGAAAGGAAAAGACACAAGGGAAGAGGAGAAAAAAACAAGAATGAAAGAGAGAACTGTGCTCAATAATAAAGAAGAGAAGACAAGAAAGAGGGGGTCAAAGATGAGTAGGAAGGAGCGGAGAGGCAGAACACAGAAGGGAAAGGCTAAAAAGGACAGGCGAGGAGACAGGGAAAGGAAAACAAGAGAAAGAAGAAGGCAGAAAAGTTCACGGTGAGGGATAAAACACTACAAACTGGGTTCAGTGTACACTGCTCAGGTGATGGGTGCACTGAAATCCCACAGATCACCACTGAAGAATTTACTCATATAATGTAATACCACCTGTTCTATGAGAAAAAAAAATTAAAAAGATAGAAGGACTAAGTTCTAGTGTTCTACAGCACTGTAGGGTGACTGTAGTAACCAATAATTTATTGTATTTTTTCAAATAGCTAGAAGAGAAGATTTTGAATGTTCCTAACACAAAGAAATGACCAAGCTTTGAGGTGATAGATATGCTAATTATCCTAATTTGATCACTGCACATTATGAGCATGTATCAAAATATTATACTGCATCCCATAAGTATGTACAATTATTATTTGTTCATTGATATTATTTTTAAAAATAAGGCATAAAAGAGGGTGGACCTCGAGTCATTTTGCAAAGGCATAAGTGTTGTGTGGGTTTCCAGATTCCAGGCAAGCCTCAGCTTCTACCTGGGAGAAGAGGCACTACACATTGTGTCTACACTGACACTCAAAAACTGTACATTTAAACTGTCATCCTCAAGACCAGCCTGGCCAACATGATGAAACCCCATCTCTATTTAAAATGCAAAAATTAGCCAGGTGTGGTGATGCTTGCCGGTAATCCCAGCTATTCAGGAAGCTGAGGCAGAGAATCACTTGAACCTGGGAGGTGGAGGTTGCAGTGAGCTGAGATCACGCCATTGCACTCCAGTCTGGGTGAGAGAGTGAAACTCTGACTCAAAACAAACACACACACACACACACACACACACACACACACCCCTACAACTGTTATCCATGGTTCTCTTCCCCACACAACCACCAAGGCTGTTCCACCAATGAAATGCATATGGGTTTGAGTTGAAGTTCCATTATCACTTTGCTCGCCGTCTTTAATTTTTTCAGACATCAGTCTGTGACATAAGAAAATTCACATTTCTTGAGCACCAATTTTTTGCTAGGTAGGGAGCCTCGTATTTCCTTATGCTTTCTCACTTGCTCCACCTAATAACCTGGAAAGGTATGTATCAGTAACTTCTGTTTAGAGATGAGGATAGCAAGACTCAGAGATGTTACATGGTTTTTCGAGGTCATGCAGGTTAGAGACGATAGAACTGGGATTTGGACTCAGGTTATGGTGACTCCAATGCTCTGGCCTTATCCATTGCTGCACACTATAAGTACTCCTCTCTGGTTGGCTTGGTGGGTGGGGATGGGTATCTTAATTATGGAGTTTGGATGTGATGTTTCTGGGCCTGGATAGGGCTCTGATAGCTTAGCTCCTCTTCAGATCACCTAGGCACAGAGCCCTAGGAAATCTGGCGCTGGCTGAAACCAGTGAGTGGCTTGACTTGATTGGAGATTAGCCTGCTATGCCAGTGGACCCTTGCTCAAGACTGTCCACCATGGAGGTTCCAGGGCTGACCCATGTCTTACTGCAGAACTGTACTAAGAGAACCAAGAAGCAGATGGACATTGACCATATTGCCTAGTGCAAGTGAGAAAGCTCACTCGAGTTCCAGTATCAACTCTGCATGTGCATGGCCTTGAGTTACTTCTTTCACTTTTGCAATCCTTGGTATCCTCCTCTGTAAATGTCTGCAGGGTTCTTGGGATGATTAAATGTAATTATGTACAAAAAATGTCTAACAGAGCTTCTAGAGCATAGTAAATGCTCAAGAAAGAGTAGTCGTTATTCATCTTTCTCTCACTAACCTGTCAGTTTCATGACTTTTCATTTAACTCATTCTTTCTCATTCATTTTGAAATTTTTGGCATTATAAAATAGCCACTTTGCAAACTCTCTTAGAAATTATAGATTTCCCCTTTCATTCAAATGTGAAAATAGAGGCATCAAGAGATAAACTCATGAAAAAGTTAGCAGCAGACCAAGGTCTAGCACTCAAATCTCCTATTCCACTACTCTTTCCTGCTTTCCCAAATTTTAGGATAATTTTAACCTCAGATCTTGTGATAGTTAATTTTGTGTGCCAATTTGCTAAACCATGATACCCAGGTATTTGGCCAAACATTATTCTAGGCATATCTGTGAAGATATTTTTATCTATATTTTTTAGATGACATAAACATTCAAATCAATAAAATTGGAGTAAAACAGAACATTCTCCATACGGTGCAAGAGCCTCATCCACTCAAATGAAAGCCTTGATGGAACAAAAACTAACCTCTCTGAGTTAGAGGAATGCACTACGTTTGGACTTGAGCCGCAATATCAACTCTTCCCTGGGTCTTTAGCTTGCTGGCCTACCTTACAGATTTGGAACTTGCCAGCCTCCACAATCACATGAACCAGTTTCTTTCTTTTCTTTCTTTTTTTTTCTTTTTCTTTCTTTCTTTCTTTTTTTTTTTTTTTTGAGATGGAGTCTCACTCTATTGCCCAACATGGAGTACAATGGCATGATCTCAGCTCACTGCAACCTCTGCCTCCCAGGTTCAAGTGATTCTCCTGCCTCAGCCTCCTGAGTAGCTGGGACCACAGGCATGCACCACCACACCCGGCTAACTTTTTGTATTTTTAGTAGAGATGGGGTTTCACCATGTTGGCCAGGCTGGTCTTGAACTCTTGACTTCGTGATCCACCTGCCTCGGCCTCCCAAAGTGCTGGGATTACAGGCATGAGCCACCACACTCGGCCAGAATCAGTTTCTTAAAATAAATCTCTGGTTAGATAGACAGATGAAAGGAAATAGAAGGACAGAAAATATATATAACTAATAGGGTGTTTGTGTGTGTGTGTGTGTGCGCGCGCGCGCGCGCGTGTGTTTGTGTCTTCTTGGTTCTGTTTCTCTAAAGAACTCTGACCAATGCAACCTCAATTTCTGTCCTCAGGCTTTGAACTTGGCATAGTCAAATGCCAGGACTTGGGGCAAGGTGATAAGAGAAGACATCTTAGTCCTAAGGTACACCTCAGCTGGGAAGACCCAACGTAAATGCAAAAAAAAAAACCATCCAATTTGGAAATTGTGAGAGTCCATTCACTGAATACAATATTCCATCTTATATAGGAGTCACCTCTTCCTGAAAAATAATAAGAAAGAAAACAACTAGTGTTCCTTAGGCAGATGAGAATGCTTCACGACTAGAATAAATTTAAAACCCAAGCACACATTTTTAAAAATGGCTCCCTCTTTCCAACTCTCAGGGATAAAAACTGATGGAATGAATTTTCTCTCATTTTAGTTTTTCCTCCTGCACATTTTCTTAAACCTTTGGTGCCTGGCATAGCTTATCTTCAAGCACATGCCTGCAGACAAGACAAATGAACAAAAAGGCACAAATACAAATTGGAAAACTTGGGAATAGCCTTTTCTTATATACAAGATCTTGGGCCTGTCAGTTCATACTGCAGACTTGTAGGGTGGTCATGATGTCTGCTAGGAGAACTGCATTGAGTTTGAATGATGGAATTAAATGTAGTGATATTTTTCTCTGTTCTGTTAAAAACACAATACCTTCCAGGTTCTCTGGAGCTGGCTTCACAGTCCCTAGCCAGAACACAGATGGTCTCTACGATTCTCTCCAGTTCCATCATCCCATGTTTCTAAATGTAAATGAATGTACTTTCATGAAGATGAATGCAATAAATACAAGAACTGCACTCTTTAGTCTGCAAAACACCTCCCTCAACTAATCTTATCCTTACAAACTGAACTTCCATGTTACAGAGACCAGAGAGGTAATGGACATCCCAAAGGTTGGATGTTGGAGTTGATACTATAGGCCCACAAATCCTTTTCAAGGAAAAAAGGGTCAAGTAAGTAAACAGCTTGGGTCTAAGGCTTCTGGATTGCTTCATTACCACCTTGATCTCAATGTGCAGGAAGGGAAGGCTTTGAAATCAGCCACAGTCTCTTACCAGCTGTGAGACTTGGGCAAATAACAACACTGAGAGTCTCAGCTTCCCTAACTGTTAAAATGAGGCTTGCAATTCCAAATCTAATAAGCTGGTTTAGGATTAACTGAGATGCTAAATGCATATCACAGTGTCTGATACACTGTAAATACATTTTTAAGAGACAAGGCCTCATTCTGTCATCCAGACTGGAGTACAGTGATACGATCATATAGCTCACTGCAGCCTTGAACATCTGGTCTCAAGCGATCTTCCTGCCCCAGACTCCTGAGTAGGTGGGACTACAGGTGCACATCACCATGCCTGGATAATTTTGTTTTTAAAATTATTTGTGGAGATGGGGCCTATGTTGCCCGGGTTGGTCTTGAACACCTGGCCTCAAGTAATCCCTGACTCAGCCTCCCAAAACACTGGGACTGCGGGTGTGAGTGACCGCACCTAGTCAGAGATTGAGTATATTTTTATTGTGCCAAAAAACATTTTTAAAAAGAGATGGAGTCTCCCTATGTTGCTTAGGCTAGACTCAAACCCCTTGGCTCAAGGGGTCCTCCTACCTCAGCCTCTTGAGTATCTGAGACTACAGACATGCCACCATGCCCTGCTATTCACAAAAAAATAAAATAAAATAAGTAATAAAAATCTTCAACCATTAGTCATAGCAAATCCAGATCATCTGCTCAGCATGGACAGTGGAATCCAATGGGAATCAAAGTCACTAGCCAAATTCCTCCCTCCCAAATCTAGCCTGTCCATGACTTTACAGGGAGGCCACATCATATGGCTCAGAACTCCGTGGAACTAGAGCCACCTATACCTTACAATGGAGTCCTTCATGCAATACCATTAGTGGGTGCTGTATCCAGTGGCAGGCACTGGGGACACAGTGATAAAATGAACACTGTCCCTTTTTAAAACAGGACACTGTTTAGTGCAAGAGGGAGGTAAAGATAATGAAAACAGAGTGTGCTAAATGCTTGGGTAGAGAGCAAAGCACCATGAGGATACTGAAAACCTGTCTTCTAACTCCTTTTGCAAGTAGAAAGGCTATAAAAAACTTCCAGAGAAAGTACCAACTGATCAGAGCCTTAAATAAAGGATATGGAACCCGGGAAAGAAGATGACAGAAAGCGTATTATGAGCAAGAGAAAGGGGCAAAGGTTATACAGAGAATTCCACACACTTTGGTTCTCCTGGAGCTTAAAGTGAGAGGCAATTTTGTTACCAATAGAATCCATCTTCAAGCTAGGAAAGAGAGCCTGCTGTTTTCTACCCAATCTTACTTCTCTTCCAAGATCCTCATTTAAAAATTCCCCCCCTTTTCATAGCCCTACTATCCAGCCCCACTCTCCTTTCTGACATCTGTTACTGTTATCCCAGATACCCTGGGTGCAGCAAGAGCACAGTGTAGGGATCTGGACAGACTTGGGCTTGAGCCTTCATTATATCTCAAACTCATTATATGACTTTGGGTAAGATCCTTTAAGCCTCAGTTCCTTCTCTGAAAAATGTTGAGCATAAATCTTCCTTAAGAATTGTGGGGTTTCTTCTTTTGGTATTGCTAAAATTCAATGTAATAATATAAGCAAAGTGCTTAACACACTACCCAAACTGGATTAAGCTATCAATGAATTATAGCATTTATTATCATTATTGTTATCTGGCTTAATCTAGATAAGATTGCAGAGGGTCTTGCACAGAGTCAGAGCTCAATAAATACTAATTTCCCTTTGCGGTAACTGATCCATTTACTTTGCGGTAACCATTTCCCTTTGCGGTAACTGATCGCCTTTGACTCAACATTGTCCTTTCATGTTCAAATTTTACTATCCTTCCTAGATCCTGTAACACCTAGGGTTCTCATCTCCATTCTACTTCATCCAATCACATTCATGGTTACACCTTGGATCTTGCCATAGTTTGGAATCTGGATGTGGCTGCAACATTAATTCCAAAGACACAGTTTCTGCTCATGGTCTTCTGTCTGTTCTCATGTCTTGCTCTTTCGTGCTTATCAAACTTGCGCTTTGACCTCCAAAAGATCACTAGGTCCTGAATTTAGGTATATTGTGTCAAACATCTGGGAGAATACAAAACTGTTGCAGACAGATTTATATTAAACTCTTACGTGCCAGAAAAAGTTGCTTTTCCAGCAGCTGGTTGGAAGAAAGGGGAGAACCCCACTCTCCTACTTTTAATTCCTTCCTTTCTTGAAATTCTACTTCCTTCCAGTTTCACTTCTTCCCTAAGAACTTGAAGTTCTCAGGTTGATTTGTTACCGGGATTCATCTAAATGTACCATTCCTATTTTCCAACTCTATCTCAGTATTCAGATAATCACAGTAACAGTAATAACATTTACTGTTTACGGAGTGTTTACTGCATGACAGTTATTAGTTTAAGGTAAATACAGCCATCATTTTATGTAATCCTCACAATGTCCATGGTACATGGAAGTATCTGCCTCATTTTTTTTACCCCCGATTTCAACTCCACAACCTTGCTGCTGCCTCAGTGGAGATACAGTACACTTCATTGCCCCTTGACTTGGGCTTGGTTATGTGACTTGCCTTGGTGAATGGTATGTGTAGGGAACTCAGGATGTGCTAGTTATGAGCCTGGGCTTCAAGAAGCATCACATATTTCTACTCCCACACTTGCATCTGACACCACCAAGAGGAGGGCTTGTCATGGCTAATCTGCTGGATGAAGAAGGAAGAATGACTCAGGGTAGACTCACAGCTCTGCAGCATGGAGCAGAGTCACCTTAACTCCTACAGTCTGGGTCCTTGACCCTAGCAAATCTTTAAATGATGAGCAGCGCCTGTGAAATGAGAGCAACACTCCATTCTATCCTTCTTTCTAGCCTCAGAACTAGTGAATATTCATTATTTCACGACACTAAGATTCTATAGTTGTTTGTTATATAGCATTGTTGTGGCAGTGACTGACTGAAACACAACCTTTCAAGATACATATCATTATTTCCATCTTATAAATGGGTGAGTGAGGCACACAGAGGTTAATTAATTATTCAAGGGTCATACACAATCTTTGAATAGCAGAGCTGCACAAATATCCTCAAATACTACTTTAGGGCTTATTTTGCAGTGGGAACAATAAACACGATTTAATAAATTGACTTCCATATGGAAGAGGCTGAAAGAAATGGTTCTCCTCATAGCCACCTTTCCTTTAGACCACGTTAGTGATAATTGTGAGGATGATCCAAGAATTGACAATCACCTGAAACTAGAGGTATCCTTCATCAGTGGCATTAGAGACTGTTAACGCATCCATTCAGTTTTTAGAGTTGAGCTATGCTTGCCAAATGAATGAACAAATGTTTCCAGGCATGTATGACCAGGCACTCAATGAAGGGTATAAAAATATGCATTGTGACATGAGTATATTACTTACCCATAATATGGCTGGGAATGGGGATGAGGAGAGAGCAGAATGTGGAATTTGTATAAATTCTCACTACTTCAAGTGGCAGATTTTCCACCCATCTTCCTTTAAACTAAGGCGAATATTCCCAGTGCAATAGGGTGGTTATAAAGTTAAACATATGTAAGTCAACTATAGCAAATGGTAGGGATGTTAGAGTAAAATTAATGCAACCACATTATAAATATGTCCTATTTCTCAATATTAAACTCTTAAAAATAGACTGGCTAAATATATAGACAATAATGGACTGAGGCTGAGTTGGCGTTACTATGAGGCTTGGGATTTTCCATTTAATGGCTTATAATTTTCATTTCCCATTTCTACATGACAGTAAGAGCAGGTTTGCTTCATTATTCATGATTACATGCCGCCACCATCAACAAAAACCCAAGCAAGAAGCTAGAGAGTAACATTGCGGTTGTAGCAGAGAATCCTGAATTGGAAACTCAGTAGATCTGGAATAAGAAGAATAGCACTCAAGTTCCATGTTAGTTGCTGTGTGACTTTGGACACTTCACCAAGCTCTCTCAGCCTCAGGAAATTAAAACTCCTGTGACATCTATCTTAAAGCATTTGGTAAGCTAGGTCATTATAAAAGTTTGCAATATCATCACTTCATTTTTACTAGTAAACCCTAGTTAAAATTCTGCTTAACACATCCTTAATTAAAAACAGTATACATACAAAAGGATGAGACAAAACAAATGGTTAAAACATGTGCAAAACTATTTTATTATTTTATATATAGCAAGGTCCAAATCCTGGGTCTGCCTGTTAGCATCTGCTTACCCTTGAGTACAATGACATTGATGTTCTGAGCCTCTCAGTTGTCCTTTGTTTACTAAATGGGGATAAAGATACATATAATAAAGATTTAAATAAGAAAACTGTAATATCATTCACTCATTGTGTGTTTAGTGTTTACTCTATACCAGGCACCATTACCTCATATGCCACTCACCACAATCCTAGGAAGTGAGTGGCATTAAGGAGAGAGCCCATAGCTTGTCTGACTTCCATGATCTTAACCACTCTGAAATACAGGAAGAGGAGTAAAAGAAGAGTGTGGAGGGAACAGAGAAAGGATCAAACTGTGGAGTGCTGGGCTGTCCCAAGCATGTATGGAGGCTGCTGTATAGATATGGCATCCCATATGCATCTCAGAAATTGTTTTTATCCCATGGTAGATAATCCTGAATTGTCTTCTTCTTTTCCTTGTTTAGCCCTGGTTAAAACTGACTCAGCTAAATATTATAGATAACTCCTTTCTTCCCTATCCCCTTCCCAGAGAGCAGCCAAAAACTGAGCTGAGGCAGTAGAGAGGACAGGAAATCAAGTCTTCAGCAGAGCAGAACAAATTCCTTCTCTGATGTTTTTTGGTGAAATAATAGAGATCCATTCTAGGGAGCCATTTGCACAGGGAGCCTGCATGTACGGGTAGATGGGTCTTGAAGAATACTCTTATATTGCTAGATGTGCACAATGAGGTAGAAAAATGTGATAAAAAGAAAAAGACAGAGAGAGAGAGAGAGAGAGAGAGAGAGAGAGACAGAGAGGCTGTGATAGAACCTCAAAAGCAAGCCCCTCTGGGCAACACAGGAGACTCTGATAACCTTGGAAGGGAGCTCACACTCCAGGCACTGTTCTGATAAGGGTTACAGACTATCAAGTGCCATCTCTCTTCTCTGAGTATTCTCCTCCTCTTCCTTATCCTTTATCTGTCACCTATGGATTTAAAGCTCCAGACATTGGACCCGAATTAGAGGTAGGTTTCCAAGCAGACTTTTTTGCAGTCCACACCAATAATGTAGATTTTATAGACACATATTCAGCTGGACGTTTTCCTCCTAACTTTTCATTCAATAATTTGGGCACCAGAGAGATCAATATGAGTTAACAGTAAGGTGACCACTAAAGTCTAGAACCAATAAGAGGACAGTTTTACTCTTTATTGCTCAGACCATACCTACAGGAGTGTGTTGAGAGATGAGTGTTACATTAAGCATATTATTAACAGACCAGAGTAGGTCCAGATATGAGAAGCTAGTTTGACACGGAAGATTGTAATGGTATCATGAGGAACTACAAGACTCCAAGGGAGTAGAAATTGGCTGCCTTCAATTACATGAAGGGCTATAGTACTAGCACCACTTCTAATATTAATGCTTAACATGTGTATTGCTATAGCTGCACCCCAGGCTCTATGATGCATGCATTATGTATGTTATAATTACAAGAACTAGTATCTTTTGAGTGCTTACACTGGGCGAGACATCTGCTAAAGGGTTTTGAAGTTATAATTTCATGACATTCTCTATGATGCTGCAAAACAAACACTATTTATAACTCTCTTTAACAGATGGGAAAACTGATCCTGAGAGAGATTAAGGTTCTTGACTAACGCAGGGTTTCTCAACTTTGGCACTACTGACATTTGGAGCTGGCTAATTCTTTGCTGTGGAAACTGTCTGAGGCATTGTAAGGTGTTTAGCAGTATTCCTGGCCTCTATCTGTTAGACTCTAGAAGCCCTCTCCCCAAGCTGTGACAACGAAGAGTGTCTCCAGATACTGACAGATGTCCATTCAGATTGTGAACCAATGGACTAAGGTAACAACTATTATTTTATGAATCTACATCTAGAGCTTTCTAACTAAGGAAAGAAGACCATGAAGAGGTGTTAACCAGGTGTAAGCCAGCAGTGACAACACATTGCAAAAATGAAAACAAGAAACAAAAATCCCAGAAAAGATTAAAGCATTTGATAAACGTAAATTAAAAGGCAGGTCAGACCACTGACAACGCTTCAAGTCCATTATCCTGTGAATTTAAAACTTGGGGTTCTTATTTTTATTCAGTTTTTCAGTAACTGTAGTTTAGTAATTGTAGAGGAAGATAAAAATCTTAATTTGAAACGTCTTCTCCTTAGCAGAAACCTGAAGAAATTCACCTTGCCTCAACATGTATGAGGTTGGGAAGTTGTCACTCCCAACTCCCTTTATTCACTCCTCCAGCACATACACACAGACATACAGACCTACATCCTCTTGTCCATGCCTCTGGGCTCAAAAACAATTGATCTGATTCGTTATCTAGCTCTCGGCAGAAGAAAGCTGAGATACAATAGCAAGTTATCAGCTGTGCAGCAAATTGGCAAGTTTCCACTGGATTGTAATAAGTTAATGATGCCCAAGAAAGGAAGACATAGATAGGAGGGAAGCCCACAGCCTCCCACCTGTCTCTTTTCATGGCCAGAACATCTATCCCCTAAGCTGTATTTGAACACAGAGGAGGGAAGCAGAAAGGAGACATGCACATCTCTAGCAATTAGAGACTGGAAGGAAAAAAGACATATGGATCCAAGTTAGCAGGAAGACTGCTGGAAGCCAATCATCCAGGTGGCATTTCGGAGTCAGTCCTCAAAAGAGCCTGATGCAAGGAATTATATGCCAAGATGAATTTAAATTAAAGCTGGACCAAGTTGGGGTGGACATCAAAATGAATTCTTCAATGAACTTATATGACTCAGGCACTGAAATAAAAATGAAAAGGGGAGAATATGGACTTCCATATCCAGAAAGCCAAGTCAGATCTATCTGTCTGGGTGAGTTTAGCCTTCATCTGCAAAACAGGGACTGAAGCACACTTTGAGTGTGGTATATCAAAAGAGAATGAAAGTTTTTCTTAGGTGGCACACATAAAGATGCAGAAGTACAAACTCATTTTCAACTCAGAAACTGATAAGTTATTTAGTAAGACTAGAGTTCAATTTTCCCATAGGGTTGGTGCTATAGATGAGATGAGAAGGAGCGAATGACCACGTAATGACGGGGCTTAAATGCCAAGCTATACATTTGAAGTTTAATCTGTAGAACAGGGATATATGAGAAGGCTTTGATCAGGAAAGTGACACTGTCAGAGATACACTTAAGAAAGATCAATGTAACCATAAGTATGGAACAAGGATCTTAGGGAAAAGAATGCATCATGATAATAATGAGGAAAAGAGCTGCAATTTATTAAGCCACATGGCAAGTATTGGCATTTAGCACAGTGCCAGTAACTGTGCTAGGCATTTTACCTGAATTTCCCAATTTAATACAACAGTATAAGGTAAACACTTATACAAAATAGAAAAATAGAAAAAATTAAGCCTATAATTACAGTTGTGCTCAAAGTCTCAATAGTAATTATACGAGTAGTCAAGGTACTAACGCAGTTCCACCACTAGTGACTATGCATTTATTCAAATAAACTGTGCAAGTCCAGATACAAAGTTACAGATTTTGACTACAGCAATATCAAAGGAAACAGAAAACAGGAAATGCATTTAGAAAAGATATGTTTAGGGGTTAGAATGGGAAAGAATGAAAGGACTTAGATATGAATTGGAGGAGACAGAAAGAAGTCAAGATTGCATTCTGATTTTCCTATTAGGAATGCCACAGAAGTATGATTTGAGAGTTAACTATACCCCAATATATCCAGAAGTTGGTTGGATGTTCCCCTTTGCAATTACAGACAGATGACTTGTCACTGATATGTTCCTTACTATGATCAACTTGTCTACAGAACTAAATCAAAACTTTCACCACAGAAAATTATAAAATGTCATGGCATGAAGAAATTTCCACATTTCCCCATCTGTCTCAGTGAGTGCACGGCAGAAGGGCGTTGGGTGAGACCACATCCCAGACTCTGGTGTTTTGTCAAGACTAGAAAGTTCAGGCAGATAGCCAGGAAGAACACTGGTGAAATGTGCAGGGGAGCTTGTGGAAGACTGAACTTGAAACTTTGGTAAACAAAATTTATGCAAATATTTACACTGTCCTATTAAATTCACTTATCATGAATTTCTCTGTGGCTTTGACCTACAAGGTAAGTCAAATCCTTGCAGTCTCACTGCTTGGGACAACAGACATTGCACTCACTCTGATCTCCACTGCTTGCCCACGTTCAGCAAAGTCTCCATCCCTTTCTGCATCCTTGTCCTCTTGGATGTACCTGACCCTGCCTACCTCATCCTCTCTCCAGTCACAGCCCTCATTCACTTCCAAGCTAATTGTCTCCACTGATGTGTGCAAACGAACCATTTATGGGAAATGCCATGGAATGTTAATTTCATTTGAAATTGGGTAATTGCAAAAAGTGCTTCCACTTTTTTATTATATAGAATGAATAAGTATTGTATTAATAGTGCCATTTCCAATTATGACCACTATCGCAGGCCTGTCGTCTGCTAACTGTGGGTTATTTTTCATGGAGAATTTTTCTGAACGGTTTTTTTTTTTAAATCCCCCCTTCTTTGCACCATTGTAATTAAGATAATGCAGAGTAATTATAAACACATTGGAAGCTCAAATGCCAGCATAGACTATCCAACTAGTGCTGCATGCTTATTGTAATTTCTCAAGTGAAAAAGAAAAAGTGTTGGAGTCTACTGAGGAAGGCAGATGAAGGTTGACGAAGTCAGCAAGAAATTGGCCAGAACAGTCCAGAAAACCTGGCCAGAGCCCATGTGTGGGGAGCTGAACTTGATTAGATATTTCTAGAAAGCAACCAGGAAGTGTGCTAAAGTTTTTTGGGTATTGAAAACATATTTATTGAGCATCAACTCATTAATGAGTGGTGTGCCACCATGCACAGCTACATTTTGTGCATCTACTATACATCAGGCGCTTGATACAGATGTTCTGATTTCCCCATCAAGACAACTTCATGAGGTTTGTTTTTTTATTACCATTTCACAGATAAAGAAACTAAGAGTCTAAGCGGGTAAGGAAGTTGGAAAACTTGAAAAAACAGAATTTGCAAGTTGAGATTTAATCCTCGATTCTACTATTAGCTAGTTATGGCAATTAGCTAGTTATTGCCATTAAGAACCACTCCAAACAAGATTGTATTCATCAGTGTATTTGTAAGTCAAGTGGAGCTCAGATTAGTCAGGCTAGGCTCAGTTTTGCTCCAAGCTGCAGGTTGAGTTCAGGTTTACTTCACATCTCACATCCTCTTTAAGCCAATGGACTATGTGGGACATATTCCCACAAAGATATGAAAGTCACAAGAAGGATACTCCTGCATGAAAATGCATTTAAGGCCTTAGTTTGTGTCCCACCTACTTACGTCTTAGTGGTCAAAGTAAGCCAGATGGCCAAGTTCAACATCAATAGGATGGGAAAATGTACCCTGCCCACAGTGGCCAATGGGGAGTGAATATTTGCTGAATGGTAATCCAAGCTATTAAATAGCATACCTATAAAATATTTCAAGTTTCTACAACACTATGAAAACCACATAGGGTCTAAGTTCCTAGGGGGCAGGAGTACAGTCAAAGGGAGGCATCTGCAGTGACACAGAAGTGGTATAGCGTTACGTGACCTGTAGCAAGGTAGTTCCTCATTGTCACTTTTCTCATTCATATAAATGACAATAACACAGAACTAACCTCCCTAAAAAGGCTACTGGAGGATGACTGTGATGCCTATAACAAGTGTTAAGATAACAGAATGCATCTTTATATGCTCATGTCCTGTCAACTTGCTCTGCTTTAATTTTCTTCATTAAACATATTATATATTTATTTTATTATTTTCCTCCCTCGACTTTGCAAATGTATGCTAAATGAATAAAATGACTTTCTATTTCATTAACTTTTGTATTGCCAGTACCTAAAACATTGACTAGAATATAGTAGGCACTCAATAAGATTTCTTAATAAGTGAAATTCAAGGTGTGCAAACTCCAGCTTATAAATATCCTGTATATGTGACACAAAGAACTGAACTTGCATTAACTAGGTACTGTCTTGACTCTGAAGAAACGACAAGGTTTTGTGAGAGACACAGTGGGATGATGAAGATCATAATGGGTAGAGATGGTGGTTTCATGTTGGTACTAAAAATAGAATTAAAAAGTACACACACACACACACACACACACACACACACACACACAAACGGTCCCTGAACTTGAAATCAAGAGTAGTGATAGCATTTTCTGAACTGTGCAATTTTGGCAGATCTTTTATCTACTGCAGTTCTCAAGGGATCTTATCTATATAATTGGTTTAATAATATAGACTGCCAGAATATCTCAAGTCTCTGAGATAACATGTTAAAGTGTCTGACACAAAATATGTAGCTACTAGGATGATGATGATGGTGGTGGTAGGGATAGTGGTAGTGGTAGTGATTATTAGCATTCTCTTACTATGTTGTTTTTCTTAGGAAAGGAACACAGAAATAACTCTTCTAAAAGTAAACAGAATTAAAACCACAAAACAGATACAACAAACGGCTGGGGGTTAAAAGTGAGAGAAAGCACTTCCATTGAGGAGAACTGGAACAGCTTTATGAAAGAAGAGACTTTTTTTTTTTTTTTTTTTTTTTTTTTCATGAGACAGGGTCTCACTCTGTTACCCAGGCTAGAGTGCAGTGGCGCAATCTCGGCTCACTGCAACCTATGCCTCCCGGGTTCAAGCAATTCTCCTGCCTCAGCCTCCTGAGTAGCTGGAATTATAGTTGTGTGTCATCATGCACAGCTAATTTCTGTATTTTAAATAGAGATGGGGTTTTACCATGTTGACCAGGCTGGTCTTGAATTCCTGACCTCCAGTGATCCACCCACCTTGGCCTCCCAAAGTGCTGGGATTACAGGTGTGAACCACTGTGCAGGCTGAAGAGGAGCCTTCTCTAAAGACTCTTAAAGACTATGTAAGATTCATATATGGGGAGATGAGAGAGCAAAATTCTGGCAATGGGAAATAAAACAAGGAAATCTACAGAGAGAGAAAAGGGCACAGGTAACAGTTACAACTGTCCAAACAATTTTCACTTTTTTCTTTTCTTTAGAATCTTTAGATTTATCTAAGGAACTCCAGAGTTACTATATTAGTTGATTTCTACAATAGCCACGTATGACATATAGGACACTTTATATCACTACTTTATAGATAAAGAAACAGAGACTCAAAGACAGTGCATAATTTAACTTTGTAGCTGGGTGAAAAATGGAAATTTCAGCTCAGACCTCAAAGTGACACATATCAGAAATCAAAATGAGTTGAAGGTAGATCACCCAATAGATCATGAGAAAAGCAGATAGATAAGAACCAGTCAGTGAACTATTAAACTTTTCTATCCCATCAAAGGAATGACAAGTAACTTTTGAAGAGAGGATTTATAGAGAATTTCTTGGGAAACAGTATTATTGTAAGCCTCACCTCCTCCTTCCTGGAGGGGAGTGCCTGCTCTCTTGGCAAGTGTAGTGAGAAGGGTTCTCTCAGGACTATTCAGGGAGCTTCACTTGTGACCCCTGGCCAGTGATCTTGTGGCCAGGTTATACCAGGGGAATGTATAGAATGAGATGGGCTGGCCAGCTGTTCTGGTGAGAGCAAAGCAGAAGTATCTGTGTAGGTATTCGCTTATTCCCCCAGAGCATTCTCCAAGGCCCAGGTAGGATAACAAACCAGAGAAAACCAGCATGCAGTTAAAATACAGAAGAGTTACTAAAAGCAAGGACTCTAAGCCAGACTGCATGAGCTCAAATCCTGGCTCCTCCACATTCCAGCTGTGAGATCTTGGGCAAGTTCTTTAAGCTTCCCTAGGCTTGGTTTCTGCATCGGTAAAATCTGCAAAATCGAGATAATAGTTGTACTGTTGTACAAAGGGTGTTATAAGGATTAAATGAGTAAATATAGGTAAAGTATTCAGTACATTGTAAGACCTACACATATGTTGGTTAGTTATCAAAATTGTCCTAAGTTCTGTGGAATAAGGATGCCTGGAGGGGTGAACAGACCTCATTAGAGAGAAGCTAGATAAATTATTGGATTCATAGAATGAGTGAATGAACACATGGGAACATGCATGCATCCAACCACATTGAAGAGACCTCAGAAGAGAGATGGGTAGGAATGGGGGCTGGTTTCTAAGGAGACCAGGAAAATGCTCCCAAAGATCTTTAATGTCCACCAGGATCACTGAAGTTGAAGTCAGGTTATGAAAATGCCAGTCAACCTTTCCTGCTCCTCATACCTTTCTCTGCCAGGCTCCATCCACACCCAAGCCCCAGAGGGGTTACAAACAGTAGCTGCAAAGTAGGGGAGGAGGTAAGTGACACAGAGAAAGCAAGCAGGTTTCGCCTGCCTTCCTCAGCTCCCAAGACAGCTTCAATTCCAGTTAGGGGAGCAGAAGGGAGGCCCACCTTTGAGTGGAGACTGAAGGGTTGGCTAATATACGGCATTGAACATCTCTGATTTGAGACTGTATTTTGTACATTCAGTAAATGCTGCATTTTGTATTACCTAACGCTGATCAGAAAAGTCACAGGACTGCCAAGTTTTTATCCAGGGACAGAGGAGAAACTAATGCCATAATACTACTCAACAAGTATAAAGGGTGATAGGAAATAAGAGTAAAGATGCTTTGTGATGGCATCCCATGGGCCATTCCTGGACAGCAAACTGGGTTACAACTTTCTCATACTATTTTTGTAATACTTATTATTTAATTATATTTATACAACTTTTTTTTCACTCTAGCCAGGGGTTTTAAATAAATCATCACAACCAATCCAGATAAAAATTACTTAGCATGGAAGCAGCAGAATTTGATTTGAGTCTGCATCTCCCAACTCATGAGCCATTCTCTGTACTGTGAAACAATCGATATACACAATTTATGAGTCTAAATAATGCATTTTTCCCTTTAGCTTACACTTGGATTGACCATTAATAAGTCTTTTTTCCCCCAATGGATTAAGTACTTTTGCTATATATTCCCATTTTATCGTAGATTTCCATTCTTGTAACACTTTTTATATGTGCAATGATGTGTGATTGCTACTAGTTGAAAATGACTTCCGCATAGGCAAAGGCCATATTTGTATAACTTACTACTGTCTCTCCGGCGACCAGCATAGCGCCTGGCATATAGCAGGAACTCACTGTATGTCTGATAAATAAATGAATAGATGGATTAATCATCATTTTCACTATCAGTTTCAAAGCACTGATCTTTTTGAGTTCAGTGATTTTTTGTTTGGTAAACAATTGGTTTCATGCATAAATATCTGTCTAAAAATGTATTTTCAATTAAAAAATTACATCCACTGGGTTTTAAAATCAGTTTTAGAAGCATCCACTTTTAGAGGTTTGTGAAACCTTCAAAACCATGATTTTCATATGGGGAAACTGAGTCCCAGAAATTGAGAACAACATTGAGACAGGGTCAGGATGAGAACGCAGGCAGAAATCTGCCCCTGAGTTCAGCGCTCTTTCTGTGACATCCAGCTGGCTGAAGAACCCTTTGGCCCTGTATAGCTGATTGTTTTTATGGATTCACACTTCAGGGCATCACCTGGTGAGACTGTCATTGAGTGTAAATGAAAAGTGAACAGAAGCCTGGAGGAAGCTTCCACTCTGGCATAAATAAACAGAGAGCAGAATCCTAGCCTAATGTTGTGTGAAGTTTGGGGAAAGATCAATAGCTATTAAATCAAAACATATCGTCAGCCTCCTGGTCTCCTTAAACCCCTGCCCCACAGTCCCCTCCAGGCAGCCAGCAGGCTCTGAAGTGTGTTATTCAGGGGTAGATTTGAAGTTGCAGATGAAGCATCCTTATGAAACATGGGCCTGAGCTGAAGCAGCAAAGGTTCCTCAAGGCATAAAGATAGGGATCTCTGACTTCTCCCTGGGATGTCAGGCTTTGGTGAAATTTTCCTGGCACATGCCTGACCCCTGCTGCTGTGAACTTTGCTGGGAGCCTACCCGTCCCTCACTGGGCATCTGATTCTCAGCAGGTGTTCAGGAGGACAAATGGTGATAGACAAGTTGACTGAACGCCCTCTCCATGTGGCCACTGTACTAAGTGCATGGTAGATAATCTTTCACTTCTCTCAATAACCTGAGGAGATAAATAACTTCTTATTATGAGTATTTTATAGTTGAAAAACCTGCAGCTCTAGAAGGCTACCATACTTCCCCCAAGGCGATTTGGCTGGTATGAGGTAGATGAAGTATTAGAACATACAGTCTGACTTCAGAGCCCACGCTGACAACCACCGAGCTTCGTAACTCCTACAGCTCACATGGTGGCAATATTAGTTTCAGGAGGTCATGGCCTCTCAACACACCTCCCTGATGCTGCCCTGCCTATTCCATCCCTCTCCTGCCATTTGCATTTACACTCATGTAAAGCGTGCGAGTCTTCTGATGAACACTTACAATGTGACCTGTATGATTTTAGTTCATTACAGCCAGTACTTTTCTTCAGTCTCTGCACAGTAGGTATTGTTACATCTGCCTTACAGAAGAGCAAATGGAAGCTCAAGAAGGTCAAATATCTTCCTGGAGGTCATCTGGTCAGCAAGGGCCAAGGTTCAGATTCTGAGTACAAGGGCTGGGATCCTTTCAAAGTGCTCGACTGGAGCCCTGCCTGACTGACCTAGACTGAAGTGATTCCCACATCTCTAAACCGCAGCTCCTCTTTTCCTGCTACTGTCTTCATGGAATGCAGAACTCTACAGCATGAATGTCCAATAGTTAACTTATGATAATAGATAGTTACTTGTGTCATGAGACTTTGAGGTCCTGAGAGTGAGGGCCACCTGTGTTCACTCTGCATTCCACACAAACCCTTAGCCCAGCACCCAGCACACTATAGATACTTAAAATTCCAGTGGCAAAACGTCATCCTCTTTCTCCATAATTTCAGCTGTGAGTTGCTGAGCAAGTCACTTCATGCTTCTTAAACTCTACTGTCCACGTCTATCAAAATGAAGTAATACCACCTCCCTATAAAACTGGTTGTAGGGTGAAATGGATAACTAAATGTAAAGCATCTATTATTAAATAGAATGCCTAATGCAAAGTAAGTGTCCAGTAAAATAAAATAAAGACATTAAAAAGCCGTTATCATAGGAGCATCTGCACCTGAAGCAACCCATTGATTATCTGAGGTTTCCAAACCTGTGAAACATAATTGTGGAGTAAAAAGGAGCTCTGGAATGAAATAAAAAACAAATAAACCTGCTTATTAGTAATTATATAAGACACGTCTTCACTTCGTTAACTGGTTTCTTGGTACACAGACATTGAGACTTATCCATAAAATTAATAATGATGCTGCTGCTAATACCACACATCTGCATAACATTGTGTAATTCTAAAATGTGTTCATTCATAGCAACAGTGCAAGGGAAAAAGAAACACAAAAAACAAAATTACAGGTGTGGAGTCTGAAGGGTCAGGTCACAAAGAAGAGCCCAGGACCTATGGGCTTGTTTCTCCCACTCTGCAGATCCTCTGGTATGGCTCCCCTGTCTCTCTCCTCTTGAGTCTCACCCTTTCTAACCCCTTCTCTCCACTGCAGTCAATTTGATCTGCCAAAAATCCAAATACAATCTATAATTTATCTGTCTAAAGACTCTTCATGACTTTCCACTGCTTTTAGAACAAAGTCAAATGCTTGCACATGGCTTGCAAGGAAGGCCCTTTATAGCTCGGTCTATAACAGCCTCTTCATCACTTGCTGCTATCTATTCCTTTGTGAAGCAAAACAAGCCAAACCTAACTTCTCACAGCTCCTTCACATATAATTTTCCCTTTCACTTCAAATACTTCCTATTCCTCATCTCCCCTAGCTAACAGCTACACGTCCTTCAGATCTCTGATTAGCTCTCTGCTACTCAGATAAGTCTTTCCTGACCCTCTGCAGTAGGTGGATCCCTTTGTTAAATGGCAGCATCTAATTATTCTCACATAACATACTCTTATTATGCAATATCTTCTTCCCCATAGACTGTAGAACTCCCCTAGAATCAAATAAGATATTCCGTATTTAAGAACCTGCTATGATACCAGGCATGCAACATGATGTTTGATTTCTTTCCTCTCTTAGACTCAGTCTCCTCAAAGGGAAAGTTACGTTGACAACATCCATTCTTCCTGCCATACTGGGCTGGTATAAAAATAAAAGAACATATGAAAGAGTAGTGTTAAAATTCCCAACCACTGTTCATTTAGTAGTGATATTTATCTTATTTTGTAATTTAGAAAGATGATCTAAAAAGGCAAAACCAAAGTAAACCAAAACATAATTAGAATTTTGTGGGGTAAGATTGAGTAATTAAGAAAAATACCATCAACAGACCCTGAAAAAAACCTCAAAATACTTTGAGTGAAACACACTATTTATATATCGATTTGTCTATAATGTTCTATCTCTGTCATCTATCATCAGTTTATCTATCTATCTACCTGTCATCCAATGTTGATCACACTAAAACCTTTTATCTCAAAACATTTCCTTAATTGTTAAATTTTTGTGACTCCAAAGAAAAATGAAATCCATATAATTCTGAGTCATCTACAGTTAAATCATTAAAACATACTTTTTAGTGATCAGGAGATTTTGAAATGATTTGAATACATTTCCTAAAACCACTATCTTTTTCTCTCTTCATTTTAACCATCTTTCCTAAACACAATGCTGCACTAAGGAAATGAGCAAAATCAGAATACAATAAATGCTCAAAATACAGTGGGGGCATGAACTCATAAAACATGAAATAACTTTCTGGGAGTTGGAAAATGTGGCTGAAAACATCATTTTCTCTTCTGAACCTGAATGTGATGGACAAAACCAACTCAATCAGCGAAAAAAATATCCATTCAGTAAATTATTAAGCATCTATGATAGACCAGGCTCTGAACAAGGAAGACATTGACCCTAATCTTAAGAACTTATGTTACAGAAGTAGAGAGAGACATCAAGTAATTTCATGAATGCTATGTGCTGCACTGGACGCTCTGTGAACATGTTACAAGGAAATCTGATGTTATCTGGGATGTCAGCAAACCTTTTCCTGAGTAAAGAATATCCAAGCTGACATCTGGCTTGACTTTTAGCCTAAGAGCAATGTTTTATAGCCACAGAGGTGATAAGAACTGATCTAAATTTTAGAGAGGTTATCAAGGTGGCTTTGAAGAGAGAAAAACCCAGGACAGTGGGCAGTATGATGGGGTAGAGACCATTTACAGAGGCCAAGTCAGCTTCTTTGAGACTCAGTTTTTTCACCTATAAAATGGAGGTTACAGTTCTTCTTTCTCCATTGCAGAGTTGCCTGGAGGAGATAAGAGGATAGTAGGAGGAACTAAGAAGTTGGTGGGAGGAGCTAAAACAACAGTAGGGAAAGCTCTAAGGATGGAGGAGCTAAGAGGATGATGGGAGAAACTAAGCGGATATGGGAAGAACAGAGAAAATTATGAGTACCTGAATGCTTCACAACCTGAAATTGCTGTGCATGTTAAATTAATGGGAATAAAATTTACTTTATCAGCATCTTCACTTCCACAAGGACATGGATTCTGTGAAGAACTATGGTCACACCCCTTTGATTAAGTATGGGAATTTTTAACTTATATTTGGGGGTAAGAAATCCACATCTTTGAGATCCTAATGAAAGCCAGAGCCTTTATTTTTTTAGAAAACTGCTTAGTGTAGAACAATGCCTATAATCCTCACCAGTTTCCAGACACATATGCCCTGTAATCCATCCAGGGACCTCATGTTAGAAATTTCAGGTTTAGTACAAAGCCTTCAGTCATTATAGCAGGTCTTTTCTAACTTGTCAGATTATAACTCATAGTAAAAAATATGCAGTTTATATTTCTAGCCAACTGAACAAAAGTTGCATGAAGCAATACTATTGTGATACACTATAATATCTCCTATTCTCTCCTGCTATATTGTTCTCTATTTAATGTTATTGCAGTTTGTTTTTTCACGATTTTAAATGCTGGCTATGACTCATAAATTGAACCTAACTTGTAGTGCGAAAAACAATGTTTAAAGAATGACAAGCCTATTTTTCAGTTTTGCCTCTATCTGTTAATTGCTGGGGCAATCTTGGACAATACACATCCTCTCTGAGCCTCAATATCCTCAGCTGTAAGAAGGGGATAATAGCGCTTACCTTAAAAACTGAGACAATTAAGGCAATACTATGAGAAATCGCTACGCAGAAATCATGGCACAGACTAGGTGCTCAATAAACTGTAGTGATTATAAATAGAGGCTGCTAATGGGGGAATTAGAGCATAGCTAAATCTCTCTTGCCTGAGGGAAAATAAAAAGGAAGAAGAAAAAGAAAAAAAAAATCTCATTCATTTTCTACCCAGGGGGTCTTTCTGTCTTCCAAATGCAGCTATTTGCTATGGGGAGGGGAACTCAGTCCAAATGCTTCTGTTTGCTGTGACAGGATTTATAAATAAGTAAAATGCTTTATCAAACATTTATAGTTGTGTGTGAATCAGAAAAGAAAAAAGAAAGGAAGAGACACGTGGGCTTGGGGTTTATTTATAGTGACTCTCTGCTTTTCCCTTTCCAGTCACAATTGCACAGCTTAGCTTTCATTTGCTTATGATTGTTCTTGGATAAACTTCACTTCCAAACAGAGGGTATTAATTATTAAAACACAGACCAGATAAAACAGCCCATGCTGTTCCCCCAAACAATGACAGGATGATGCGGCAGAAGGAAGCCACTAGAAAAAAGGACTGAGAATTGCCAACACATGCTTTCAAACAGAGTCAATCTTTGGCAAAACTCATGTTAACAAACATTCTGTGGGCGCCTACTATGTGCAGCTCGGAGGCTACATCAGACATGGTGGGGTGGGGCAGGAGGCTGGTGTGGGGAGTGAAGGTTTCCATGATGAATTAGAGACAGTTTTTAATTTACATCCCAGTGAAGGGCGGGAGCTCCCAACAAAAGCAAGGAGGAGATATGTAAACACCAAACTCTGAGAGAAAGTGCCTCTAAACCAAGTGCTTTGGGAGCGGCATAACAGAGGACTTCCTCTTAGGAGGCATCCTGGTCTTGGAAGGACAGCAGCTCTGGGATCTGGCTGTCTTGGGTTTGAATCCATCCCTGTTCCGGCCCATCCTAGCTCTGTGATCACGAGCATGGTCATCTCTTCATGACACAGGTGTGGTTATACCTCTTGGTGAAGGTCATTGTGAGGACTAAATATGAAAATTCATGTGAACTGCTAGATACACTGTATATAATCATTAAATAGCAAGTATTGGCCGGGCGCGGTGGCTCAAGCCTGTAATCCCAGCACTTTGGGAGGCCGAGACTGGCGGATCACGAGGTCAGATGATCGAGACCATCCTGGCTAACACAGTGAAACCCCGTCTCTACTAAAAAATACAAAAAACTAGCTGGGCGTGGTGGCGGGCGCCTGTAGTCCCAGCTACCCGGGAGGCTGAGGCAGGAGAATGGCGTGAACCCGGGAGGCGGAGCTTGCAGTGAGCTGAGATCCGGCCACTGCACTCCAGCCTGGGCAAAGAGAGCCAGACTCCGCCTCAAAAAAAAAAAAAAAAAAAAAAAAAAAGCAAGTATTTAATAGTAATATGATGCGGTTTGGCACATAGTAGGCACTAAATAAATCTCATACTTCCTTTCCTTTGCTTGAGAGTCTTAATTCAATTTCAGTTGCATCTACCTTCCAGCCACTCCAAATACAATGTGCTTGTATATGACTGACACCCTCTCTTTCCCATTGTGTATCTCATCCTTACATGACCCCAGTCTCAATCTGCTTCAGAACTTATCTATTAATTAATGTATTCATCCATTAATATTGATTGAGTGCCTGCTAGGTGACAACACTGAGGTAGGCACTAGGGATTCAATGAAGAAGGAAGACAAAATTTCTACCTGCATGAAGCATGCTTTCTTATGGGGCAAAGAGAGCAATAACTGCATCAATAAGTAAAATACAAGCATTGTCAGATGATACTAAACACTAAAGAGAAAGATCAGGCAGGAAGGAGGAGCATGCATTGCTGGGATGAGTGCTATTTAAAATGAGAAGGCCTGGGGAGACCTTATGGGGAAAGTAACATCTATACAGAGACTGAAGAGATCACTAAGCAGCCAGGTAGGTGTTTAAGAGAAGAGCGTTCCAACAGAGAGGACAGCAGGTGAAACACCTTGAGGCAGAAGCAGGCTTGGCCGCATCCCATTTCTCATTTTAGTCTTCAGAAGACAAGCAAGAAGCAGAGTGATTTGATTTTGCAAAACAACTTTGCTTTTCCCACATACAAATATAAACAAGCCATGCCTTGTCAGGTATTGTATCCATTGTCCACATTAGGTTCCACAAATACATGTACCAAAAGACAGACGCCTAGATATGTTCCACCTCTACTTTATGTGACAAGGGTGCATGGTTCTAGGCTGGGTTCAAAGGAGCTGGGAACTGCATCACTACCACCAACCATGCCATCCTGAGATCCTGAGCTCTGCAAGGATGAGAGCTCTCAGCAACATCCCATAGAATTGGAATAACTTCTCAGGATGTTAACACTTTGCAGGAGGAATTTAAATAAAACCAGAAACAAAGGCAAAAGAAAAAAAAGAAAGAAAAGAAAAAGATTACGAGGGAGCATAGAACAGAAATATTCTCCTTTGCCCAGCATGGGTTCCTGGCCTAGTTGTGTGACTGTGGAAGGGTTGTTTAACCTCTCTGAGGATGAATCTATAAAATGAAACTAATAACAGTACTTTTCCCAAAGGACTGGCGTTAATGTGAAATGAGTTATTTGAGTAAATGTCTAACCTAGTACCTGACATGGAGTACTCTTATCCGATATGGTTTGGCTGTGTCCCCACCCAAATCTCATATTGAATCGTAATCCCCATGTGTCAATGGAGGGACCTGGAGGGATGTGACTGGATCATGAGATTGGTTTCCCCCATGCTGTTCTCATGATAGTGAGATCTTATGAGATCTGATGATTTTACAAGGGGCTCTTCCCGCTTCACTCCTTCTTCTCTCTCCTACTGCCTTGTGAGAAAGGTGCTTGCTTCTTCTTCACCTTCTGCCATGATTGTAAGTTTAAGTTTCCTGAGGCGTCCCCAGCCATGTGGAACTGTGACTCAACTAAACCTCTTTCCTTTACAAACTACCCAATCTTGGGTATTTCTTTATAGCAGTGTGAAAATGAACTAATACACTATCTAAACATTAGTGTTTAAAAGAATGACTATATACATTTTGGTAAATTCATATAAGGGGACACTATATGGTAATTTAAAAAATTATCAGTACCTGCAACAACATGAATGAATCTCAAAGATGATGTGTTGAGTGAAAAGGCAGACACAAAACAACACATCTGTAGGATCCCACATGTATGAAGCATAGGAAATATCAATTTGTGATCTAAGAAGTCAGAGTTCTGTTTACTTTTTATGGGTGGACATTGTCTAGGAAGGTACAAAGAAATGAAACATAAGGGTGCTAGAAATATTCTGTCATAAGGCTAGCCAGCAGAACCTTCTGTGACAATGCCATTGTTCATATTCTATACTGTGTGATACACTAGGTACTGTAGAACAGGCACACGCAGCTACTGGGTCCTTAGAATGTGGCTTGTTTGACCAAGGAACTAGATTTTTAGGTTTAATTAATTTTCATTAATTTTAATTTCAAAGGTCACTGTATTGGGAGGCACAGATCTACATGTTGGTCTAGGTGGTGGTTACTTGAGTATAGGCATATGTAAAGAAAACCAAGAATACACTTAAGTCTTGTGCAATTTATATGCACTGCATATACTTTATTGTTACCTTTTAAAAATTAACTATGACTATTAATCTACATGTGTCACCTCATACATTCCTCCCAAACTTGAGGTAATGCAGAGAGGAAAATCCCTGTTGTCGCCATATCTGAACTGGTTCAGCTGTGGCTCAGAGAGGTGGATGTGACTGGGGAATGGTCACATGACTTGTGAATCCCAGAGTGGGTAACATTTCTACCTAAGCTTTTTCTCATGAATGGGAAAAAGGCAATGTAAAATAACCTGCTGAGATGATTTCATTCAACAGTTCATTCATCAAGTACGTACTGTTTGAGTGCCAGATGCTGTTTTAGATGCTTAAAATAAAACACTGGACAAAAGGGAAAGTTCTGGTTTCCATGGAGCTTTCCTTAGGAATCTTTGCTCATCTCACACTTTGGCCACCCCTTGAGTCCCTTACCTGAAGTAACTTGACCACGGGCCAAATTGTGTGAAATCAGGCTCAACTAAGCATTCTCAGTTACCTATGTTCTAGATTTGACTCCTGCTTTCTGTTGGAACTACCTAGCCTTCTTGTTCTTCTAGACTTAGATTTTTTTCATTTATAAAACAAGGAAAGGGATAAAAGAAGATACACGGGAAAAATACTATCTAACATAAAGGCAAACAGCATTTATGGCAATAAAGATTCTTATTACTTTATTGTAGAACACCAATTCCTCACAAAAAATAAAAAATAAAATGACAGCAATCCAAAACTTCATTCATTTAGCAATCTGGCTCCAAAACAAGAAAGCAAAACCTGTTAGAAATAAATGAAATTGACCACTCTTGAGTTGGAATGAAAAATTTTTGCACATCCATTTTAAAAGCAATAGTAACTACAAAAAAATCAAGCAGGCAAAAAATTAGATATAGAAATTTGGTCAATAAAAGTAACAGGTAGTATCTAATGGTTACACATGACATCTTTTGTCCAATAATTAGAAAATGCACAGTGTTTCTCAAACACACAGAAACTATTTATAAAAAGTAGCCATGCTCCAGGGTACAAAGCAAACCTAACAAATAACCAAGAATTTGATAATACCCAGAACATATTATCTAATAAAACACAGTAAAATTAGTGTCAATAACAAAAAGTTTTCTAAACATATGCCTGGAAATGTAAATAAAAATGTCGAAAGAATAAACAATAAAAAATAGAATTAAACAACACGCACACTACATAGCAAAACGTGAGGTCTAGAGATAAAGAAACACTTAAGAGAAAGTTATACCATTTAAAGCAAATATTGTTAAAAAGAAAGATTGAAAAACAACACTCTAGGCATTTAGGAAGTTAAAAAAGAATGGCAGTAATCATAAAGAATGTAGAATAAAGAAAATATGATAAAAATTAATGATACAGAAAAGATATATAGAATATCAAATTATGAGTAAAGTTTTTTTAAACCTTTTATCACCACATCTTGCTCTCTCTCCTTTACTCTTACTAAAAAACAGAAACCAAAACCAAAAACAAAAAACAACCCCAATAAAATAAATATAATATAACACCAACAAAATGGAGAGACAAGGCATAAAAACAAAATCTCTGGAATTAAAACGAGGACAGAATTATAGATGTGGTAGAGACTTGGGATACGTATAGTTAGCTAACTAGATAGATAGATAGATAGATAGATAGATAGATAGATAGATTAGATTAGATTAGATAGACACACAAGCATGAATATACATACTTATTTATCACAGGCATACAAACACACATGCATATATAATACTATCTGCTAAATATTTAACAAATAACATTAAACAACACAAGACAATATGTCTATAAATGAGACAACTTAGAAAAAATAAGTGATTCTCAGGAAAATAACAAATACTAAAGCAGAGTTAAGAAGAAACAGACAACTAAAATAGCCATATAAATATTTGAACCAGTAGTCAGAAAAGTAGTTAGATGGTAATCTAACAAATAGACAAATATCAAACAGACTTAAGCACAAATTCTAGCAAACTTTATGAGATATACCCACTTCACACAATAATTACATATACAAATATTTATACACAATAGCATGACAGCACAAGAAGGAAGGCTGTGTAAACCTCATGTTTTATGAAGCTAGGATAATGTTGATATTGGAACGTAATAAGGATGTTAAAAATGTAAGGATAGTTTACTAATAGAAATGACAGCAATACACTACACAATCAGGTTAAAAGAGAAGACATCATCTCACTCGATGCTGAAAGAGTATTTAATAAATTGTAATCTCCAATCATGGCTTTAAAAATGATTAGTACATTAGGAATAGAAAGAAAATTTGCTATCAAAAGCTTACTAACATTTACTATTTGATTATCTAACAAAAACCTAAAACTCTATCATTATGATATATTATGACATATAGTGATAGAGCTTTAGGTTTATTTTCTTTAAAGTCAAGCACAAGAAAATGGCATGCTCTGCCATGATTTTTCTTCAACACTGAATGGGAGGCCCAGTCTGGAAGAGCATTAGAACAAGATAAATTCAAATACAAGATACAAAGATTTGCAAGACTATTCATGGCAAATTATGTCATTTTTTTCCACATGAAAATTTTTAAAAATCTAGAGGCCAAAAGTAATAAAATAATCACATCTTCTGGCTTCAATCAAAGAAAAAGTAGCATTCTTATAGCCAAGAAAAGAACAAGAAATGTAATACAAGTGAAAAGATATAATTTGCAACAGTCGCAGAAATAGTGATGCTCCTAGAAATTAGATACAATAAAAAGTTTGTGATATATGTATAGATAAAATGTTTAAATATTTAACTCTATTCATAGCCTTACAAGAAGGCCCAAATAAAGAAATATATTACTTCGTGGGTGAGAAGTCTACGTTTTGTGAATTTTGTAAGTGAGTCTGTAAATTCAATGTAATCCCAATCCCAGTGACAGCAAACCTTTTCATAAATAATACTTTATCTTAAAATTCACACAGAAGAGTAATGAGAGAAAAATAGCTAAGATATTTACATAAGAAAATAAATGAGGGAGTCCTGCCCTTTCTGATACCAAGATATTACAAAACCACAATAACTAAAAGTAGTAGCATGGTACTGGAACAGGAGAGCTCAGCAACTGACCTCCGGACACACGAGGACTTGTCCTACGACAAAATCTGTGGAGTAAGAATGGACTCCAGACAGTGAACTAGGACAATTAGCTATCCACGAGAAAAACTAAAGCAAACAAAGTCCCTGGTTAAAGACTGAAATGTTACAAGCAAAATCTTAAAAATTTAGAAGAAATTATAGGTGCATAATTAACATACCAGGCTAGTACAAAATCCTAATTTCCTCAGTTATTCACCAAAAGTGTAAACTACAAATGAAAAAAACAACATTGTAGAATTAAAATGAAAATATTCAAAATTAGGAAATGATTTTCTTCACAAAACTAAGACAAAAGTCATAGATTGGAAGAAGATATTTGCACGACAAAGGCCTACTTATGTTTTAAAATATGATTATTATCAACATTTATAAGGAACTTTTACCAATCAGGTAAAAAAACCATCATAAAAATACGCAAAAGATATAATCACGAAATTGAAAAAGAAAATTTAATATAAGGAAAAATGTTTAACCTCATTATTATCTTTGATATGCAAATTAAATAATCATTGAAGTTATAATTTCATATCTTACAAAATGGCAAAATATAATAAAGGTTGTTGAGAATTTGGGAAAATGAGAGGTTTTATTCATTGCTGGTGGAGTGTGATAAGATAAAAATTTAAAAGCACAAGACACAGGGCACTCTTAGATAAGATTATGATACATTCTTAGATAAGATTATAAAGTAAAAGTATAAATATCTAAATAGGTTAGAAACATCAACCTTTGTGTAGTAAGAAACAGAATCAGTGAAGATGATTAGCTATGTGTAATTTAACATTTTAAATATTAAAAAATCTGATGTATACCACAAAATATTTGTATTCTAATTTGGGTGGTAAGAATATATATAATTATATTTACTTTATTGCATGATTAAAGTAATTTGTAATTAAAAATAAAGTACATTTTAGGAGTATTTTAGGAAAGATTTAATTGAAGAGAAAAAAGATAGATATGAGGATGCAAAGATGAAGTCAAGGGAAAGAGCAGCACTAAAAATTAACTTATTGTTCCAGGTACAGTGGCTTACACCTCTAAACCCCACAACTTGGGAGGCTGAGGTGGGAGGCTTGCTCAAGGCCAGGAGTTCAAGACCAGCCTAAGCAAAACAGCAAGACTTCGTCTCTAAAACATTGTTTTAGTTAGCTAGGCATGATGGTGTGCTCCTGTAGTGCCAGCTACTTGAGAGACTGAGGTAGGAGATTGCTTGAGCCCATGAGTTGCAGTTAGCTATGATCACACCACTGCTCTCTAGCCTGGGTGACAGAATAAGACCTTCTCTCTAAAAAATAAAAAATTAATACGTACAATATCTGGTATATTTCCTAGAGTTTCTGTTTCAAATTAGGCTCTGAGCATACCAGCAGACAGTACAAAGATGGAAAACGCTACAGTATTTAGATTTCTAAAAAGTTTAAAATAACCATCTGGTCAAAGAACAGTAATCCTGATTCTGGCTCTTGAGAACAATGTTCCTATTTCATATCCTGTGTGAGTTATTAAGTAACGTCCCCACCAAACCCTCTATGAAATTAGAGTGAATTACAACGAGGTCTAACGATAAAAACGGTACCTATATAGACCAAGGAGTATCTAAACAGTTTATGCTCTGTAACTTACTTAATACTTACAGCTAGCCTTGTTTTATTATCATCACCATTTTATGTATGAGAAAGCTGAGAGACAAATCAGTTAAATAACTTGCCCAAGTCCTACAGCTGTGAAGTGGAGAAGCCTGCAACAGAATGTATTCTCTCCACCGCCCGGTGTTAATGTCATCAAGGCACAGCCGGCTTCACAGAAGTAGTTTCATCATCTCCAAGTAAGATGGTCCAGGTGTGTCTGGGACCTTAAAGTTGTGTGACCAAAGCTATAGATTCCTTCCCCAAGAAACTAAAGGTACCCAATGTTTTGCAAGTATTTTCAGTATAAAACTCAAACATGGGCCCCATGTTTGAAAAATCCTGCTCTAGAAAGGAATGAGCAAATTGCATATTTTCAGTCACTGATCTATGTATCTACCTGTTCACCACAGGGCATCCTTAATTTGGGAGGACTGCTACTATAATTAACATAGTAGGAGTGCACAGTAACTACTAGTTGTGATTAGAGTCATCATTTTTATTATTGTTATATGCAGCAACATGCTACCTGTTCTCCTAGCTTCCATGTGTGGCCTCTAATCCTCCATGCTTCCCTTCGCGGCAGGTGGGGCCCCTTCAGGAATAAATCTGAACTTGTCCATCCTGTGCCTCATTTGTTCCACACTCTACAAGGCCTTCACACTTAGAGCAGAATCCCAGCTGTTTACCATCAACTCCAAGGCCCCGTGTGATCGGGCCCTGTCTTAGGTCTCTAATCTTGCTGTCTATAATTCTCCCCTTTTCTTACCCCACTCCATCCTATTGTCCCTTGTTGTTGGAATCTATCTCAAAGCCTCACCTTATCTCAAATACCCTCTTGCTCTCTGACAATCTCTCTGAATTAGCAGTGCTTCGTCCCTTCTCACTCTTTATTCTCTCCACTCCATCTTGACCCTTATCTCTACCCTGCATGAATGTTTTTATGAATGCATTCATGCATTGAATGTCCAATGCTCTCCCCTAGAATGAAAGCTCCACAAGGACAAGTACTGGTCTATTTTGAGCACTGCTCTGTCCCTGCTACCTGAAAGGCAGCCAGCAGAGAATAGGCACTCAACAAGTGTCAGTGAACAGAAGGAAAGGAGAGAGGTAGGGAAGTGAGTTGGTTTTTGTGATAACTTCTGGATGCTGTTTTGGACATATCTGTGTGCCCAACTTTGATAGCCTCGTGAAGTAGATTGGTTTCCCCCTCAAGCACTTAAGGACAAGAGATATATGTCCAACAGGACAGGCCAGCATAGACAAAAATCAGCAGCAAATTCCGTAACACCCCTCACTAACTGCTCCAGGGCAGGCAATGAAGGGACAATAGACAAGCACTTGGAGGGACAAAATCAGAGGGGGCAAAGTTCTAGGATCTCCACTGGCAGGAAAAGAGTGGAATTCTGGCCTGCCTCTCCTGGCATAGAACCCTCACCACTCAGATCCAATTAGCAAGGGCACTGAGAAGATGCAGGCAGGGAAATCAAAGTGCCAAGGGCTGGCAAAACAGCATCTGCAGGGGAGAAGGCTGGGCCCAGCTGGGCTGCATAGAGCGGCACCAGCCCTAATTAAGTTATTAGACACACACGGCTGCAGCCAGGGTGTTCCTGGGCCCACCACCACAGACAGTGACGGCTCTGTGGGAGGCTGCCGACTCAGGATTCCAACTGAGCTCCCTCCAGCCCTCTCATAGCCTGTTTTTCCTTCTCCTTTCTTCCTTTATTCTTTTGTTAGCATAGTAGATGAAGTGAATATTCCCAGAGAGTAGTAACAGAGATAACGTACATGCACACAATCCTTAACAGTCTATATGACACACCATTAGCTCCTTTCTTTTATTTATGTATTCAGCCGATATGTATTGAAGGCTTACTATGTGCCAGGAAATATCCCATGTGCTGAGTACAGAATATGTGTGAACAGACTTAGAATTCCAACCACCAGAGCTTTCTTTCTACTTTGGGAAGGACAAGACTATATATGTACACAGCATATGTATGTATGCATACATGTATATAAATATATATAATGATATGCTGATATATACATATTTTCACATATATATGCATATGTGGGGATATATATATGTGTGTCTATATATTCACATATCTTCTATATATAGTCATCTTGAGATAAGTAACCCAGCTTGATGCCATTTCTATCTCCCACATGGTGAACCAGTCTTTAAGAGTTAAAAGGGATTACTTAGGACGACACCATCCTAATAGGAGACCCCATCATTTGTAACACTGGGGAAGGGATTAGCAATATTCTTTTGGCTCCTAAAAGGAAATCTCTCTTCTTCCTCTTGGTTGGTTGCTTCTCCTTCTTGTACCTCTTCCTTGACCCCATCTCCTCTCTTAACTTTGATAAATAAAAGTGTAATGTAAGGACATAAGGGCTTCCCTTCTATGCTTGTTTCTCTCCTATGCTTGCTGCACTCCAGGACTGCTGGGCCTAAAGGCACTTATGGCCAATGAGTGGACAAGACAAGACACTCTTCTCTTTTATTTTATAGCATGCTGGACAACAGGATAGCACAGCGGCAAAAAGACACAGATTCTGGAGTCAGACCCAGGTCCCAATTGTAGCTCTACCACTTCTTGGTGCTTAAAGCAGGTCTTATTTTGCCTGGTCTGTTTCATAGTGTTAATGATGATACCGTAGTGAAAAATCATGGGTATTAAATAAAGATATCCATAGCAAGTACATAGCATAGCACTTGGATCTCAATAGATAGTGGATACTCAGTGTTTGTTATAATGGCCATTATCATTCACTGTGTTCCTTCCCTTACCCCTTTCTTTGTCTCTCTCTCTTTCATGCTCACCTTAATCAAGAGGCGTCCTCTCAGCAAGACTCGTTTGGGATTCACAAAGGCTGAGAGGGAGCACGACTGCTCTGGCCCGCTGAGCCCAGTGCCCTCCTTCCCCACCCCATGCTGCCACCTTCCAGCTGTGAAATGGAGTCCCTGCTCGACTGGGCCCCAAAGCTGTCAGGGGGTTGCCAATTTCACAGTTCACAAGGCTGCTGTTCCCCCCTGATTAATGGGGTGCCAGCAGCCATGGGCAGGGCTCTGATACCAGTCATAGGGACTTTCTCTCCCCCTGCCCACAATTCCTGAGGAAAAGAGAGCAGGCCAGCCTCATGCATATTTATGTAGGGAGAGAAATGATTTTGTACTGCATGCCTTCCAAAAAAATAAATAAGATTTCACCCAAGTCCCAGGCATTTCCCTCAGTGAACTCAGCACGCTTCAGGGAAGAAAACGAAACAGACAGACAGACAGACACACACACACATACACAGACACACCCCGCCCCCCCCCAGATGCACACACGGCATAATGAAAAACTGAAAACACTTTATATACCACTGATCTGAGCAGAGCGTTCTCACACCAGGGATGACCCAGGAGACACAGGAGATATTAAACCCTAGAGCATGGACAGAATTATTTTGAAATTAATCAAGTTCTACCCTATAGCTCTAGAGGAATTAGAACAGAGAAGGTCCAAATGCAGCCGGGCACTCAAGGCCTGCCCCACCGCCTCCTAATCACTGCTTTTGTCTACAGCATGCCTGACCTCAGACTCAGCTGCTCTCTGTTCCTTGTATAAGCAATCACTTTCCACGGTATTTGCCATAGTGGGGCAGAAGAAAAGCTTTCATCTTAGGGCAATCCCGGTCCTTCTGTTCCAGTTATGGAACCTCTTAAAAGCCACTTCAGCTTGCAGTGTCTTGGTGCCCCCATCTCTGTGTCCTAGAATAAACTGACCCAGGCTTCCTCATTGTGTTTGAGTCACACTGGCCTTCTAGGCCATTAGGCAAGCCAAGTTTTTATTTCTAGAGTCTCTTGCTGATATTGAAACATCACGTTGGGCCCCACAAATCTGGACAATTATTATTTGTCAATTAAAACAGAACTTTTAAAAAAGATTACTTTCTCTGTTCTTCAGTTCATTTGGTTGAATGCTACATATCCTTCTAATTCCAGCTTAAATCTTCCTTCCTCAGAAAGGCCTTCTTGAACAGCCAAATTGAGGTCAAGTACCCCCTTTCCTCTCCCAGAGCATGCAGTATGTTTCCTTCTCGGCAGTTTTGTGTTAATTAAATTAGTAATTGTATGATAAGTTGGTTCAGGTCTCCACTTTCAAGTCTTATTTCCTCATTAGAGGATAGCATCTCTGAGGGCAGGGGTCACACCAGCACTTTCACTGCTCTGTCCTAATGAGTAGTTGGTAAATGAATGAATGAATGAATTGCTGAGTAGTTAAGAGAATTAAATAAAGAAGCATATAAAGCGCCTGATCTATCTGCAGAGTACTTGCTCACACGCACTATAATAACTAACATTAATTGACCCTTTTCCTTGTGATAAGCACTGCTCTAAGCATTGTGACATGTATTAATCATTTAGTCTTACATAAATTACATCATTTGGTCTTACAACAACTCGGGGATCCACATCCTTATCTTCTCCATTTGAGAAATGAGGACAGTGACAGGAAGGGGAGCATTTACTAATTTGCCCAAGGTTATACAAGGCTAGTAAGTATCAGTAAATTTCCGGAGTTGACCTAGGCGGCCTAGTCCCAGAGTCCACACTTCTAACCACCACTCTCTCGAAAGATCTTAGTTCCATCCTTTCACCTTCCTTCTCAGATATGTTCAGCCTTAGATACCTTGGTTGAAGACTTGTCTTCCACAAAGTCTTTCCTGATTTGCCAGCCTCACTCTATTATGTCTGAAAACCTACATCCCCCTCTCCCACATCCATGCATAGGCAGCTGGGGTTATGAAATGCAGCCCTGATATCAGAATATCCTCTACTGTCCTCCCTCAGGATCTTTTATGAGTGGAGTAAACCTCATTTTCTTGCAATGTGAGGACACAGTCCAGAAATTGCTTTCTCCTCTAGGGTCCTACAGGGAGACACCCAGTCCTTGGGCCCAAGTCACCTTAACACTCAGGAGCACCCTCTCCTCCTGAAATATCCATCTCACCTCCTTTCTGAGATACCTAAAGGTTAAGAGCCAGAAGAAGATGTAGAGACCTCACAACCCATCTGCCCACGTACAAACAGGCCGAGGCTCAGGGTCGAGGAGGACAACTCAGGCCACAGGCACGCTGAAGGCTCAGCCCAGGCTTTCTCATTTCCACCTGAGTGCCCACCCTCTGCAGCGCACTGCCTTCTCTCCCCCAGAGGAGAGCTGGGAGTATAGCAAGCAGACGCTGCCAAGGACACAGCTGGAGCTGCGCCGAGCCAAAGCAGGCGACCTGTCTGTCCATGGGGTGAGGTTGCTTCCCGGGGTAATGAACAGCGCCAATCAGGCAGCACTTAACATAATTATAATGAAGTAGATTCATCTGCTCTCTGAAGGCTTCATTCACCAGGGAAATCATGAGGAAGTGATATCTCTGTCTGCCGACCTCCTTGGGACACTGTCAGAGACAGTCCTGGAGCCAGGAAACTATTGACATGGGCCGGAGACTGGCCTCAGCCATCTCAGAATGACAGTGACTGACACCCTTTGTCTCTTTTGCATCATTTCTGTAAAAGGAGCTGTCAGTAGATAAGGGTTTGCATGAAAGTCTTCCTCTTTTCCTGGTTTTTCTAATAACCTCTCCCCCTACATAAAATATTGGTCATGCCTGCAAGGCATACGGCACTGAGTTCCAACTCACCTTCCACTGATTTTAATGTATATCTACACCCCATGGTTCCACTGAAGAATGCAGGTTTAGACCAACAAGGAAGGGTCCAAGCTGTTCATGACACAGATGGGAAGACTGACACCCAGGGAGGAGACATTATTTTCCCAAGATTATTACTATTTGCAGCAGGTGGCCTCTACACCAGACTGTTCATATATTATTGCATTTCATCCTGAAAACAACCTGAGGAAGGCAGCTTCACACATGAGGAATCCGAGACTAAAAGAGGTTAGTTCCTCTGTCCACGATTGAGGCAGTATATGGGCACAGGATTCATATCCACATCTGCCCATTCCACACCCATCTTGCTACTATCCATCATCCCAGAAAGCCCTGACATTATAGCATGGCTTTGGTTTATAGACTAGTGTATCTATTAACATTTTGATAAGCTAAAAGTTGGTTAAATCCTCTCCTTTTTTACATTCATTCCTAGTGCTATATATTGAAAAGAATCCTGTGGTGAATTGCTTTTGTAAAATGAAGAATCATTTAGGAAAATAATCTGTCACTTCCTGATTTATTTCTTTGCTAAGCTGAGTTTTTCACAAACCAGTCTCCTTTGAAGCAAGGCACACCAGCCCTGCTCTGGGCAGATGGACTCCCTACTATTCTGGACAGGATATGATGCTTTGAGGGTCTGCCACATTCACAGATGTGTGCTTCAGTAAAAAGGAGCTGCAGGTGCTTCATAACCTAGAGGATGCCTTGCTGGGTACCCCAAGACTCCACCATCCTGACAAAGCTGATGGGACCAGAGCTCTATATCTGCACAGAGTCAGACAGCTCCAGATTAGTTTATGGATGGTGATGTCTCCTGGTGTGAGGATCTGCTCATTAGGGCATTCAGTATTGGATATGACAAATTCTTTCATGGAGTGCTTGCAAAGAAGGCATGAGAGAAGAGTCAGAAGCAGGCAGAGCATGTCTCGCAAGAAATGGAGATGAGCTAGGCACAGGAGCTGTGAAGCAGTAGAAGCCATAGGCATGCAGATGTTAGGAGGCATAGAGAGGTTATTTCCAGGTGGAAGCCAAAGAAGAACAGAGAGAAAGAGGCCGAGATTCATGAATTTAGCAGAGCTACTTGAGGCAGAAGCAATGAGCCCATTGCTGTTATATCCAATCAGTGGTGTAACTCCATGAAGCCTGAGACTGTTTCTGATCATACCTGTCCTCGTGTTCCTCAAGGAACAGAAAGGTAAAGGAAATACAAGAAGCAGAGTTTTGGGTGAAAAGAGAGAATTTCAAGGTCACACAGACCTAGCTTCAAATCCTGGGTCTAATACAAACCAGATACATGACCCTGGGCTAGTTACCAGAGCCCCCTCTGCTTCGGTTTCCTCATCTAAAAAAGGGAGCGATTAGAAGTAATGAACATATCAATGTTTTGAAAATTTTATGTGTTTTGAAAATTTTATTTATTAAGTACTGGTCACACAACTTGGCCCATACAGAGTAACTAATATTACTCCTATTTCTACTAAAAAATAAATCCCATTAGCTGAACTAAATAGCCAATCATTAGAAATAGAAAGAAACTGAATTAAGGCATTTGGGTAAGTCCTTCATTGATTCATTTACTCGCTTGTTTTATCAATTCACTCCTCAATTATTTATTTGCTTTCTACACAGTGCCAGGAAATGTTCTAAACAAGAAGCATACAGCCTGGGACAAAACAGACACAATTCTTAAAGACAGACAGATAATACTTATAATGGGTCAAATGGTGACAAAAATTATAAAGAAGGTCAAGTGCAGTGGTTCATGCCTGTAATCCCAGCACTTTGGGAGGCCAAGGAGGGCAGATCATGAGGTCAGGAGTTTGAGACCAGCCTGGCCAACATGGTGAAACCCCATCTCTACTGAAAATACAAAAATTAGCAAGGTGTGGTTGTGCGCACCTGTAATCCCAGCTACTAAGGAGGCTGAGGCAGGAGAATCTCTTGGACCCACGAGGCAGAGGTTGTAGTGAGACGAGGTTGCGCCACTGCACTGCAGCCTGGGAGACAGAGCGAGACTCCATCTCAAAAAGAAAGAAAGAGAGAGAGAGAGAAGGAAGGCAGGCAGGAAGAGAAAAATTAAGGTAATGGAGAACAGAGTGTGGTGCGTGTGTGTATGATTATCTATATTGTTTTATTTTTTATTTTATACAGGGTGATCAGGGATGGCCCTAGGGTGATACATGAAGAAAAACCTGAAGGAACTGGGGGAACAAGCTATGCAAAGACCTGAGGAAAGAACTGTTCAGGAAGAGAGAACAGAGATGCAAAGGCCCTGAGATAGATGGTGATGATGATGATGATGATGATGATAAAAAATAATGATGTGCTATTGTTTGAATATTTGTCTCCTCTGAAACTCATGTTGAAAGTCAACTCCCAATGTAATAGTATTGAGAGATGAGGCCTTTGAGAGGTGACTGAATCATAAGGATTCTGACCTCATTAATAGGTTAATCCATTCATGGATTAAAAGACTAATGGATTAATGGGTTGTCATGAGAATAGGTTAGTTATCACAAGCGTGAATCTGTTATAAAAGCTAGGTTGGCTATCTGTCACGAGTCCCCCTGGTCCTGTGATGCCCTGTGCTGCCTCAGGACTCTGTAGACAGTCCCCATCAGCAAGAAGGCCCTCACCAGATGCAGCCCTCCTACCTTGGACTTCCCAGTCTGCAGAACTGTAAGAAATAAATTTATTTTCTCCATAAACTACCCAGTCACAGATACAACAGAAAATAGTCTAAGACACAATGGAACAATAACGTTGCTGTCCTACATCTGTGTAGTATGTTACAGTTACAAAAAGCACTCACCTTCATAATTGTTTGTTCCTCCCACATTCTTGTGAAACGAGAATCTCCATTTTACCAATGTGACAACCAAGGCTTGGAGCAGGGTTTCTCAGTCTTGATTTGATAGATATTTTGAGCTTGGTAATTCTTTGCTGTGGGGGGGCGGTCCTGTGCATTGTAGAATGTTAAGCAGCATCCCTGGCCTGACCCCTCCCTAGTCATGACAAACAAAAATGTCTTCAGACATTGCTAAAGGTCTCCAGTGATGGGTGTGTGTGTGTGTGTGTGTGTGTGTGTGCACGCGCGCGCCTGTGTGACAGAGAGGGAGAGAGAGAGAGGAAATCACCCCCATCCTGGTTGAAAGTGACTAGTCCAAGACTTCAAAATGTCAGAATTAGTGAGTAGATAAGGAGATAAGGTTAGAATCTGACCCATATCTCCTAGTCGGGAAAGTTTAACACCATCACCCTTTCCATAGCATGAGGAGTTTTCCAACGTTGCCTGTGTATATTAATACTGGGAGATGTCATGTAATTTATGGGGGTGGGGTGGAGGAGAGTGAGATGAGGAGGCCTACTGGGCTATCATCTCCATTTTCCAGTCACTGGGCTCTACTTCAGTGTGGAACAGCAGCTAAGGGAGCAAGATGCCTGTCTCCTCACTGTTGTGTCGTTGCTGGATGCCGAAGAAACGTCGTAGCTGGGAACTCTTCAAAAACCAAGCTCCTGTCCTGCCAAAGATGTTAACTACCCAAGATGACTTCTAGCCAAGTTACAGGGATATTTTTGTCTTCAGCATTCATTCCACGGATGAGAAAGCATGCATAGAAGAGAATAAACAACTTGTTTAAGGTACCACAGTTTTTAAATGTGGAGAAGAAAGGGCACTCAGTAAATGTCTGACTTGGAAATGCCAAGGAATAATGATTCTATGGGCTACTGACTGTAAAAGCATCCACATTTTGAGAGTCGCATGGCATGGAAGCCAGGTACCCGTGGGAATTATCTATTTGCAGGCAGGTCGGTGGCCTCTCTAGCCATGCTCAGTGGGCAGCACGACATCTGCCTGAGTATCAGTGAATGCCCTTTCCCCGGAGCCTGGAGTCTGAGAATGGCCCTCCAGGCTCACCAGGCCTTCATAATTCTAGTGTCCCCTCCTGCCCCACACTTGGGACAGCGGGTAGAAGGTCTTCTCTGCCAGGTTAGGAGGTTGTCTCCTAACCTCCCAGATAGGAGACTCCTACAACCTGAAAAACGTCTTATAAGAGGGCACAAAAAAAGGTGAGGATTGTAGGCTGTACAGGAAGAAAACAATGGCACTGAAAGTGCTCAGGAGGTAGGATCAGGAGAGCTGCTGTCTATCCCACTCTCCACTAGGGAGCAACTTAGTCCCTTTCAGTCAGGGATACACTCATTCATTTGCCCATTCACTCATTCATTTTAAACATATTTAGCAATCTCCTACAACGAGTCAAAGACTAAGGCATGGGCTGGAATATGGATAGAAAACCACTCCTTCAGAAGTGGTGTGGTTGAAATATTAAGACGCCATTGACTAGAAACTTAGAATGTCTATATCAGAGCCACCATTCCCCACAAACTCTGCATCCCCCATGTACCCAGTATTAACTTGCTGTGTAACTTCAGATACATCTGTCCCCTCTCTGGGCCTCTGTTTGTTGAATAAAATACATATTTCAAACAACATGTCAATAATAGCTTCCATTTCTTGAATCAAAGCACTGTGTTATTTTACATATATGATTTCCTTAATTCTCACAAGAATCCTGCAAAACAAGTAGTCCCATTTTAGAGGAGGCTGAATCTCAAAGGCATTAGTGAGGTGAAACTGGACCCAGGTGTGTCTGGTTCACGAGCTGGGCTTCTCAACCACTTTATCCTCTGCTGTCGAAGATCTCAAAGGTCTCTTGGTCTCTGATCTGCTGCCAGCCTCTGTCTGGCTGGTAACACAAAACTCAAGGAGTTGAAGAGAGAGTGGTTTCCTTTCCTAGACTATTCTGTGCGTCCCTACCCTTGTACTAATGGAGAGTGAATATATACACCTTCTAGAAAGTCTTAAAGATCCTAAGGCCTCCCGCTCTTCCTACACAAAATAGGAGGTGAATCCATTGTTCCTGTTCACTCTGGGTTCGCACTGCTCAGATGATAAGGGCTGTCTCAATTTCTCCTTCCTCTGGGAGAAGATATGAGTTCCAAGCCCTCAGGAGGGAGGGAGCATTTAGGTTAAGAAACTTAATCAGGTGGTGTTCCTGATGAAGTAGAGAGAGCAGCCCTTCCAAAGCAGTTGCTACCACTCAGCTCCTGCTAAGTGCTGGAAGGCACAAGAATGGGCCTAAGGTTTTTGAGATCCTCCAGTCACCAAGTGAGGCAGAAGTGTCAATTTCTATATGAAATTTCCCAGTTTATATATATTAACAACTGAATTCAAAAATACACCCTGTAGGCAAGCAAAAACAAAACAAAACATTATGTAGGAGCTGAATTCTGCCTGTGAGTTTCCATAGTACAATATCTATTCTCTGCTCTCCTTAGTATCCTCCCTGTTGAGTTGCAACTGTATGTCCAAATTGCTCCTTCTCAGTTTGGCCCTAACTGTTTACCACCTTTGCAAAAATTAATTCCCCCATTTTCCAGTGGCTTTTCATGTCACTCATAGGAAGAGTCAATGTCCCTTTCTATTAGGCTCTACATGACCTTCTTTCCAATGCTCCTATAACCCAGTTTATTCTAGTGCTCTCTCTCTCAGTGCTACCCCTCCCTATTCCTTGAGTGCTCCAAGCACACTGGTACCACGGGGCCTTTATACCTGCTGTTCCCTCTGCCCGAAAAGCTGTTTCCTCAAATATTCAAATGGCTTGCCTTTCATCTCCTGTAGATCAGTTTTCACGTGTTATCTGATCATTAAGACCTTTCCTGAGGACTCTAATTCCCTCCTTTGTTTTCTTTCTCCCCCACTGCAATTATTATCATTCATTATTATATATATAATATATACATATATTTTGTTCATTTACTTGTAGTCTTTCTGTGCTAGAAAGAAACTGCTATAGAAATTGACTTGCATATATCTTATTCATTGCTTTATCTTCAGTGCCTTAAATAGTTTCTGACACACAGTAGGTACTTAATTAAAGCCTGTTGAATTAACAAAGGAACAAATAGATTAATAAATGTTACCTTATTTAACAAGTGTATATGGAGACATCCCAACAAACAGATATTGAGCTAAACATGTATCACAAATTTTAAAACATTCAGACCATTTGACCCAATAATTCCACTCCTGGGAACATACCCTGAGGAAATAATACAGAACGGTGAAAATGAATTTAAGTCTAAAAACGGTTGTTGCTATTGAACACAAAACAGCAAAAAAAAAAAAAAAAAAAAAAAAAGCAGCTAAAATGTCCATCAATAAACTATGAAGCAGTCAGGAGATAGAATTATATGCAGGTTGAAATACTTATTGTATAATATTAAATAAAAATGCAAGATAGAAAACAATAATTTTTCACTTTCAATATTTAGAAGGGAAAAGACAGAAAAAAATAGTAAAAAGTTATTGTGGCTATTTGATGGGGCATACAAAACATTGCTGATTTATACTTTTCTTTAGTTTGAAGTGTTTACTAATGAGCCTGCATAACTTTTATAATTAACAAATATTAGAAAAAATACAGGCTGATCATACTTGTGGTGGTAGCGATGACTTAGCTCTACAGTGGATAAATACATCAAACCCAGAGGCAAGCTGGTTCTTTGTAAGAAGCATTGAGGTTGAGCTGTCCTGGACTTTCTTTGTCAGTCAGTTCCCTACTGGGTGATTTCCAGCCATTTCAAGGGAGCCCAGGACAGGAGGTACAAAGTCCCCTGACTGCTAGGAAACTGCTTCAGCTCTGATCAATCAGAGAACAGTCTCTTCAGCCCCTGACATTTACCAAACCTCCTTCACCTTCACCTGTCACTCTGCGGTGCTACTGCCTTGCCGGGCACGGTCTAATCAAGTCAGAATGTGCAAGGGTCCCCAGAGATAAAGAGAAGGGGGGACTCTGAGGGAGTAGGGAGAAAGGAGAGACAGAGAGATGGAAAAGGATCGTGAGGGAGGAGGGGAAGAGCAAATGTTCAGAGCATGCCCGTTTGTTTTGCTATCATGGCAATTAATGCTGGGAAGTGACACTTTAAGGGCCTCTGGTGACAGCTTGGGTGACATTCCTGCTTGTGATTCCATGACAAATCTCTGTCTATATCTTATTTTAGAGAGTGTAGAGACAGCTCAGAGGACGGCTATCAGGGGATGCCAAGCTCCTGTCTGTTGGAGGCACTGCTGCCGCCTGCTTTGCAGAGCCTAGGCATTTAGACACTAGGGTCAAACTTCCAAGAGGAGGCACCAACTAAGAAACCAAAGCAAAAAAGCCACAGAGACAGGGTCTGGTCTTGGATGGCCTTATGAACTCCACCATGTGGTACAATTAATCGAAGCAAAAAATGAATGTTCTGCCATTCTACAAGTGATATTTGGTTTGTCAATCAGTGGCGAAGAAAAAAAAAAAGAAAGAAAACTCAATTCTGAATACTTTCCAGGCTGGCTAGTTCTAAGGAGCCTATTTTCAAATACAGATATTGCCTCCTTGTTTTCTAAGAAGTCCTAAGATGAAAATTAAATAGAAATAAAATAAGATCCAATTTTACAAGCTGAGAATTAGAAGAGATTAAACTGTTTCTCATCTCTCCCCATGCTATACCATTTTGACAAAAGTCTACCTAGTCTTGTTTGAATACTTCCAAAGAGTAGTTCATGATCTTTGAGATTAAGAGGGGGACAGCAATGTAGATATAACAAGTTGTTTACCAAATAATATTCAGGATGTCACAGGGATAAATACAGTGTGTCAAAACATAGAGAATAGTGAACTTGAACTTAAGGGATGTGGGTATAAGTACAATTGCACCATCAAACTCTCTGTATTTCATGGATGAGTGACTTAATGTCTCAGAGCTGGAACAAGGTTCTGTGTCTCTCAAAAGGGTTCAATAACACATAGTTTATCATATAATGTTTATGGAGCCATTCTACAAATGTTAAAGTGCTATATAAAATAAAGCAGCTATTACTGTTTTATACCCTTCTAAACTGTGACCTTTTAGGGAAAGACTATTCACTATTTTGCTATGCTTGTCTACATTAAACAGTCTCTGGCACACAGTGGCTGATGGTAAATATTTGTTAAAGAAATAAATGAACATAAACGAATGAACAAATGAACAGTGAGGAAGAGGTGTACCCAAAGAGAAGATTTAGGAAGTAAATACCATCCTGTCTCCCCCTGTGGCTGTGGAGATGGCTACTGAAGGAACAGAGGAGACAGAGCAGAACTATGATCCTTCGGGACATTTAAAATGCAAAATTCAAACAGCACTGGGAACAGGGAGAGGAGAGAGGCAACATGGTGAGGAAAGAGGCAGTTTGGTATAACGATGTCAATGCACTTTGGTGTTAAAGTCATTTCTGGCTGCGCACGGTGGCTCATTCCTGCAACCCCAGCACTTTGGGAGGCTTAGGCGGGTGGATCACGAGGTGAGGAGATTGAGACCATCCTGGCCAACATGGTGAAAACCTCGCATCTCTACTAAAAATACAAAAATTAGCTGGGTGTGGTAGCATGCACCTGTAATCCCAGCTACTCAAGAGGCTGAGGCAGGAGAATCACTTGAACCCGGGAGGCAGAGATTGCAGTGAGCCAAGATGGCGCCATTGCACACTCCAGCCTGGTGACACAGCCAGACTCTGTCTCAAAAACAAAGGACAAAAAACAACAACAAAAAAGAGTGTCATTTCCAAATTTTTCTTTTTTTCATCCTGGAGGATTTTTTTAAAGAAAATTTTTTTAAAGAAAAAATAATCTTATGTGCAAACCACTTTAAAGCAGTCTTGCTTTGGTTAAAGCAATTCCGCCCATTCTGTCTTCCCCTTGCCCTGCACATGCTCCTGGCAGCACCCTCAAGGTACTGTCAAATGGGAGCTGTTGTTAGTAAGGTAGTTCCCCAGGCTCTCTGAAAACTTGCACCTGGGGCCTCAGGACAGAGTATGGCTTAAAGATGGGCAGTAATTTCCATGCAGGGAGCAGATGGCAGGGTTTCTTGTGGTGGTTGTTGTTGTTGTTGTTTTTGTTTTGTTTTGCTTTGTCCTCCCTTCTCCCCCCGCAGGGAAGATAGAGCATTCTACAAAAATAAGACAAGATCTGAGGCATGAGACACAAAAAAGGGCAGGTGAGCACGTTTCATAAGAGCAAATGTGGAAATGATGGGCCCAGTGGCCTATAGGGTTGGGTAAAAGACACAAGTGGCTGGCCATAGAAATGGCAGGGGTAAGACCTAAAGCCCTCATGTGGGCCTTGCCTGACTTAGGCACCATTTCCAGTTCCTCCACCAACCCCTCAAACCAAAGCCCTTGAATTATCTTCATCCTTCAGATCTCTGGGAAAGAAACGTCTCCTGCAAGCCACCTCAGATCCAGTTGTCATGCACCTGTTCCCACCATGGCCTCTGGCACTTTATTAGCTTCTCTAAGAAAGAGGTTTTTAAACTTCAGGTTATGACCCACCCACAAATTGTGAAATCAATTCAGTGGCTCCATCAGCATTATAAAAATGCCATCAAAAGAACAGAAGCTATCAGAACATGGTCCCATGTAATGACAATGTGTATTGTTTTGCAAAACTTATTTTAGAGATGTGCACACACACATTCACACGTGTATACGTGCAGGCTCACAGTATAAAACATAGTTTTGATTGTGTCTGCTGTTCAACGTTGTGGATAAACATAGCTCTAAAAGACTTAGCTTGCTGGCATCTAAGCTCATGTCTTTCCTGTCTTGCTCATATAAATGGACAGGAGTAATGCAGGTTGTGTTATCTCCAGCACATGCTTGGACTTGGGTATCAGATAAAGCTGGGTTCAAATTCTGGTTCCATTATTTGTAGCTGTATAAATTTGAGATGATCTCTAAATTTTGATAAGGATAATACCTTCTTTATGAGATGGATGCAAAGATTCAACAAATCATTGACTTGAAAATGCTAAACAAGATTAGTCCAGTGCAGAGAAACGATAAAGAATTCACATACAGGTTACCAATCAGTGGAAAGACTAAAATATCCATCAGTTCATTCATTCCTTCACTCATTCATTCTCTCATTTATTCCTCTATCCACTGACCCAACATATTTATTAACACCTGCTATGTGCCAGGGACTGTATTAAGCACAGAACAAACCAAACTTGGTAGCGATCTCATGGAACCTTCAGTCTACTAAGATAATTAAAATACTTAACAAACAAATCCAAATAATAAAAAGTACTGTTACAAGAACAAATAGGAAAGTTGACAGAAGACAAAAGAGGATAACTCATATAGAGAAAAGAGTTTTGTCTGAAGAAATGAGATTTAAACTGAGACCAGAATGATGAGAGAGAGTCATCCATGCCCTGACAGATTGGGGAAGGAAAGAGGGTAGTTTTCCAGGCAAAGATAATCACGGCACCTACAAAGGGCATAGTAGAAGGAGGTTAGCAAGTTTAAAGAACAAAGAGTCCATTGTGTCTGGAGCATAGAGGGTGATTTTAAGCTGGGACTGTTATGACTGGAGTGATCACAACAGAGTGGCTCAGTGTGGATAAGAGATGAAGAGGATAGGATAGAAGCAGGAAGACCAATAAGTAGGTATGTGAGGATGAGGTAATTGTGGGGATGTCAGGAAGATTGGTGTGGCTTGAAGAGGAATGGATGGCCATAGGGTGGGAAGCAGGGGTGAAGGCAAGAAGTCTGGAAACTTAGGCTAGAGCCTCAGGGTGAAGAAGCTTGAACACCAAGTAAGACACTGAATGAGGTGTTGACTCTGAAAGAGCTCTGAAAATTCATAAAATGCTACACAAAGATGACATTTACATGAGATTCACAGGGGGTGTCAGAAGGGTGAGTTAATAAACAGCTTCTCTGTTTCTGACACCCTAGAGTGATCTACTGACACCAAACATGAGTTCCCTGCACCCTTGGGGACCACTCGAAACACCCCCAAACAATAGTATCTCCCTGTTGCAAAGTTCCTTCTGGCAATTTAAGAGCTCAGAATTACTGTGCAACAGCTTCCTTCTTCAGGGAACACATGTTGATTACCTATTTTTATTCCCAGATTTGTGAGTGAAGCAAGCCCATGGTTGCTGTGCATTAGCTCTCCCTAAGCTTTTAAGAACTCATTGCCATCCCAAGGATTATGAACCTCAGTGTGGTGTAGTGAGTTCAAATCCCAGCTCTGCATCTTACTACAATAGCTCTCATGCTGGAGTTTTCACCAAACTCAGCCACATTTCAGCTGTGTTACCTTGGGCAAGTTACTTAACCCCTCTTTGCTTTGGTCTCCTCCTCTGCAGAGTAGGGATAATATTAATACAAACCTCATAGGGTGATTGTGAGGTATAAATGACACAATTCATGGCAAGTTCCCAGAAGAGTGGTAGAAATCAGCTGTTGTCAGCAGCAGCAGCAACAGCATCCTAGCCTAGTCAATCCTTCCATCCATCTTCCACTTAGGGTTAATTACAAATGGCTTAATGAGGTAATGTACAGGACAGCAGCTGACTTCCCACAGGCACTCAGTAGAAGTCCCTTGTCCCCTTCTATCAACAAGCATTCCATTCAGATTTCTTGGATTGGGATCCTGAGAAATAGCAAGGTTCAGTCTACTGGTCCCATGTCCCAGAGATCACAATGCCTTCCTACCTATCACTGTCAGCCACTGCTGGTATTCAAGGGTATATCTCTTTTCTGCCTCCACCCTAGATTCTAAACTGAGGTAGGAGAGCAGAGTAAAGCTTGCATATTGCATCACCTCACCAAAAAAATCATTCTTCATGGTAACTATGAGGACTGACATTTTACAAAAGAAGGAATTTGGACCAATGTTAATTGAGGGAAAAAAACAAACAAAATAGAAAGTTATACATATAAAATGATAACAATTATATAGATAAAAGACCAGAAGCACCCATTATAATATAAGAACAGTCAGTTTGATGGAGTAGTGGGTTGTTGTGTAGATCTGTGTGGAAAATCATACACAGCTCCCCTTGAGAGAATAAAACAGACTTTTAAAATAGATAAATATGGCAGCATTTATCAAACTTTCAAATGCGTGTGCCTTCTGATGCTGTGATTCTGATTTTTGGTACATCTCTGTCCTACAGAAATATTCTCATGCTTTACAAGAATAGCTAGCTAGGCATATGTACAAAGATGTTTGCTGACCCATCATAAGTGTAGAAAATTAAGATAATGATCAGATGTGAGGCTGATCTGGCTGTGACATCTGTCACCCCATTGATCACCAGGGTTGATTCAACTGATCTGGCTGGCTAGGTGGGTGTCCCCTTCCTCCCTCGATGCTCCATGTGCATCCCTCCTGAAGCTGCGTGCTCGGTTGAAGAGGATAACCATCTCTGATAGAGGAGTACTGGTCTTTGGTCAAGGGTATATGAGTAGCTGCACTACCCTACTAGAACCTCTAGACGAGCTCTCAAGATAATGGTCAACAATACGGGGTTGCGAAGTCTGATATATTTGGTATGCTCATATTATGTGATCCAGTAGTACAGACTTCAATGGGAGTAAGGTAAGTATGCATGACTGACTTGAAAAGATACTTTCTATATACATTGCTTAATAAACTATCAAATTGCTATAGAATGATATATGTGGATGAGATGACCCCATTGACTCCATTAATATATATGTAGATGCAAGTGTGTGTATACACAATTATATACACTTATACACACACATCCATACACATAAGTATGCACATTATGGCTATATTGGAAAATGCCAAAAGACTATAAATTAAATAAAACAATATATTAGGCTTTGGGTCCTGTCAGTGGAATAGAATGAACAGGCAAGTGTAAAACATTTAGTTGTTGCTTTATACAACCCAGACTTCTTTTTTTGTTTGTTTGTCTGAAAGGTCTTTATTTCACATCAATTATTAAAAAATATTTTACTGGGTACAGAATTATAGATTGATAATTTTTTTCCTATAAGCACTTCAATGACGTAATTCCATTGTTTCCTGGCTTTAATAATTGCTAATGAAAAATTAGTTTTAAGTCTAATTTTCTTCTTTAAAGGTAATGTATCTTTTTCTTCTGGTTGTTTTTAAGATTCTTTTTCTTTGTCTTTTGTTTTCTAACTGCCTGAATAAAATGTGCCTATGTAGTTTTTTTTTTTTATCCTTTATTTCTTCTAAACAAAAGGCGGGTACATGTACCATATGTGCAGGTTTGTTACATAGGTATATGTGTTTGGTGGTTTGCTGTACCTATTTGACTGGTCCTCTAAGTTCCCTCCCCTCACTCCCAACCCTGAACAGGCCCAGGTGTGAGTTATTCCTCTCTCTGTGACCATGCATTCTCAATGTTCAACTCCCACCAAAAATCTCAATGTTCAACATGTGGTGTTTGGTTTTCCCTTCCCGTGTTAGTGTGCTGAGGGTGATGGCTTCCAGCTTCATCCATGTCCCTGCAAAGGACATGATCTCATCCCTTTTTATGGCTGCATAGTATTCCTATGCAGGATCTCATTCCTTTTTATGGCTGCATAGTATTCCATGGTGTATATATACCACATTTTCTTTTCCTTTTTTTATTATACTTTAAGTTCTGGGATACAATTGCAGAACGTGCAGGTTTATTACATAGGTATATATGTGCCATGGTGGTTTGCTGTGCCCATTACCACATTTTCTTTATCCAGTCTGTCGTTGATGGGCATTTGGGTTGGTTCCATGGCCTTGCTATTGTAAATAGTGCTGCAATAAACATACATGTGCGTGTGTCTTTATAGGATGATTTACATTCCTTTGGGTATATACCCAGTAATGAGATTGGTGGGTCAAATGGTATTTCTGGTTGTAGATCCTTGAGGAATCGCCACACTGTCTTCCATAATGGTTAAACTAATTTACATTCCCACCAGCAGTGTAAAAGCATTTCTATTTCTCCATAGACTCATCAGCATCTATTGTTTCCTGACTTTTTAATAATTGCCATTCTGACTGGCATGAGATGGTATCTCATTGTGGTTTTGATTTGCATTTCTCTAATGATCAGTGATGATGGGTTGTTTTTCATGTTTGATGGCCACATAAATGTCTTCTTTTGAGAAGTGTCTGTTCATATCCTTTGCCCATTTTTGATGAGGTTGTTTTTATCTCATAAATATGTTTAAGTTCCTTGTAAATTCTGGGTATTATACTTTTGTCTGATGGGTAGATTGCAAAAATTTTCTCCCATTCTGTAGGTTACCTGTTCATTCTAATGATAGTTTCTTTTGCTGTGCAGAAGCTCTTTAGTTTAATTAGATTCCATTTGTCAATTTTGGCTTTTGTTGCAATTGCTTTTGGCATCTTTGTCATTAAGTCTTTGCCCATGCCTATATCCTGAATGGTACTGCCTAGGTTTTCTTCTAGAGTTTTTATTGTTTTGGGTTTTACATTTGAGTCTTTTATTCATCTTGATTTAATTTTTGTATAAGGTGTAAGGAAGGGGTAGAGTTTCACTTTTCCGTATATGGCTAGCCAGCACCATTTACTCCAGAGGAGATTCTTTCCCCATTGCTTGTTTTTGTCAGGTTTGTCAAAGATCAGATGGTTGTAGATGTGTGGTTTTATTTCTAAGGTCTCTGTTCTGTTCCATTGGTCTATATGTCTGTTTTGGTATCAGTACCACGCTGTTTTGATTGCTGTAGCCTTTGAAGTAGCATAGTTCGAAGTCAGGTATTGTAATGCCTCCAGCTTTGTTCTTTTTGCTTAGGATTGTCTTGGCTATATGGGTTCTTCTTTGACTCCATATGAAATTTAAAGTAGTTTTTTTTTCTAATTCTGTGAAGAATGTCAACGGTATTTTGATGGGAATAGCCTTGAACCTATAAATTACTTTTGGCAGTATGGCCATTTTCGTGATATTGATTCTTCCTATTCATGAGGATGAAATGTTTTTCCATTTGTTTGTGTCCTCTCTTGTTTCTTTGAGCAGTGATTTGTAGTTCTCCTTGAAGAGGTCCTTCACATCTCTTCTTAGCTGTATTTCTAGGTATTTTATTCTCTTTATAGCAATTGTGAATGGGAGTTCATTCATGATTTGGCTCTCTGCTTGCCTATTGTTCGTGTAAATGAATGCTTGTGATTTTTGCTAATTGACTTTGTATCCTGAGACTTTGCTGATGTTACTTACCAGTTCAAGAAGTTTTGGGGCTGAGATGATGGGGTTTTCTAAATATAAAGTTATGTCATCTGCAAACAGAGACAATCTGACTTCCTTTCTTCCTATTTGAATACCTTTATTTCTTTCTCTTGCCTGACTGTCCTGGCCAGAACTTCCACTACTATGTTAAAAAGGAGTGGTGAGAGAGGGTGTCCTTGCCTTGTACCAGTTTTCTTTTTTTTTTTTGAGACGGAGTCTGGCTCTGTGGTCCAGGCTGGAGTGCAATGGCGCAATCTCAGCTCACTGCAAGCTCTGCCTCCAGGGTTCACGCCATTCTCCTGCCTCAGCCTCCCAAGTAGCTGGGACTACAGGAGCCCGCTGCCACGTCCGGCTAATTTCTTGCATTTTTTTATTAGAGATGGGGTTTCACCATGTTAGCCATGATGGTCTCAATCTCCTGACCTCGTGATCCACCCACCTCGGCCTCCCAAAGTGCTGGGATTACAGGTGTGAGCCACCGCGCCTGGCCGTTTGTACCGGTTTTCAAAGAAAATGCTTCCAGCTTTTGCCCATTCAATATGATATTGGCTGTGGGTTTGTCATAAATAGCTCTTATTATTTTGACATATGTTCCATCAATATCTAGTTTATTGAGAGTTTTTAACATGAAGGGATGTAGAATTTTATCAAAGGCCTTTTCTGCATCTATTGAGATAATCATGTGGTTTTTGTCTTTGGTTCTGTTTATGTAATATATTACATTTATTGATTTGCATATGTGGAACCAGCCTTGCATCTCAGAGATGAAGCTGACTCGATGATGGTGAATAAATTTTTTGATGTGCTGCTGGATTCAGTTTGCCAGTATTTTACTGAGGATTTTCACATCGATGTTCATCAAGGATATTGGCCTGAAGTTTTCTTTCTTTGTTGTGTCTCTTCCAGGTTTTGGTATCAGGATGATGCTGGCTTCATAAAATGAGTTAGGAAGGAGTCCCTCCTTTTCAATTGTTTGGAACAGTTTCAGAAGGAATGGTACCAGCTCCTCTTTGTATTTCTGATAGAATTCAGCTGTGAATCCATCTGGTCCTGGGCTTTTTTTTTTTTTTTGGTTGGTAGGTTATTAATTACTGCCTCAATTTCAGAGCTGCTTATTGGTCTATTCTGGGATTCAACTTCTTCCTGGTATAGTCTTGGTAGGGTGTATGCATCCAGGAATTTATTCATTTCTTCTAGATTTTCTAGTTCATTTCCATAGAGGTGTTTATAGTATTCTCTGACGGTAGTTTGTATTTATGTGGGGTCAGTGGTGATATCCTTTTTATCATTTTTTTATTGTGTCTATTTGATTCTTCTCTCTCTTGTTCATTAGTCTAGCTAGCAGTCTATCTATTTTGTTATTTTTTTCAAAACACCAGCTCCCAGATTCGTTGAGTTTTTGGAGGGTTTTTCGTGTCTCTATCTCCTTCAATTCTTCTCTGATCTTAGTTTGCTCTTGCATCTTTAGCTCTTTTAATTGTGATGTTAGGGTGTCAGTTTGAGATCTTTCTAGCTTTCTAATGTGGGCATTTAGTGTGTAAATTTCCCTCTTAACACTGCTTTAGCTGTGTCCCAGAGTACATTGTCTCTTTGTTCTCATTGGTTTCAAAGAACTTCTTGATTTCTGCCTTAATTTCACTATCTATCCGGGAGTCATTCAGGAGCAGGTTGTTCAATTTCCATGAAAATGTGTGGTTTTGAGTGAGTTTCTTAATCCTGAGTTCTAATTTGATTGTGCTGTGTCAGAGAGACTGTTTGTTACAATTTCAATTCTTTTGCATTTGCTGAGGAGTGTTTTACTTTCAATAACGTGGTTGATTTTAGAATAAGTGCCATGTGGCACTGAGAAGAATGTATATTCTGCTGATTTGGGGTACAGAGTTCTGCAGACGTCTACTAGGTCCACTCGATCCAGAGCTGAGTTCAAGTCAGAATATCCTTGTGAATTTTCTGTCTCGTTGATCTAATACTGACAGTGGGGTGTTAAATTCTCCCACTATTATTGTGTGGGATTCTAAGTCTCATTGTAGGTCTCTAAGAACTTGTTTTATGAATCTGGGTGCTCCTGTATTGAGTGCATACATACTCAGAATAGTTAGCTCTTCTTGTTGAATTATTCCAGTGACCATTTTGTAATGCCCTTCTTTGTCTTTTTTGATCTTTGTTGGTTTCAAAGTCTGTTTTGTCAGAGACTAGGATTGCAACCCTGCTTTGTTTATTTTTGCTTTCCATTTGCTTGGTAAATATTCCTCCATCCCTTTATTTTAAGCCTGTGTGTGTCTTTGAACATGAGAGGGTCTCCTGAATATAGCACACTGATGGGTCTTGACTCCTTACCCAATTTGCCAACCTGTGTCTTTTGATTGGGGCATTTAGTCCATTTATATTTAGAGTTAGTATCGTTATGTGCAAATTTGTTCCTGTCATCATAATGCTATTTGGTTATTTTGCACAGTAGTTGATGCAGTTTCTTCATATTGTCATCAGTCTTCATATTTTGGTGTGTTTTTGCAGTGCCTGGTACCAGATTTTCCTTTCCATATTTAGTGCTTCTTTCAGGAGCTCTTGCAGGGCAGGTCTGGTGGTAATGAAATCCCACAGCCTTTGCTTGTCTGGAAAGGATTTTCCTTCTCCTTTGCTTATGAAGCTTAGTTTGACTAGATATGAAATTCTGGGTTGAAAATTCTTTTCTTTAAGAATGTTGAATATTGGCCCCCAATCTCTTCTGGCTTGTAGAGTTTCTGCTGAGAGGTCCACTGTTATTCTGAAGGGCTTCCCTTTGCAGGTGACCTGGCCTTTCTCTCTAGCTGCTCTTAACAGGTTTTCCTCCATTCCAACCTTGGAGAATCTGATGATTATGTGTCTTGGGGTTGATCTTCTCATGGACAATCTTAATGATGTTCTCTGTATTTCCTGAATTTGCATGTTAGCATGTCTTGCTAGGTTGGGGAAGTTCTCCTGCATATATATCCAGAGGTGTCTTTTCCAGCTTGTTTCCATTTCCCTGTCTCCTTCTGGTACTCCGATCAATTGTAGGTTCGGTCTTTTTATGAAGTACCATATTTTGTGCAGACTTTGTTAATTCTTTTTTGTTCTTTTGTCTCTATTCTTGTCTGCATGTCTTATTTCAGTAAGGTTGTCATCAAACTCTGATACCCTTTCTTCTGCTTGGTCGATTTGGCTGTTGATACTTGTGTATAATTCACAAAGTTCTTATGCTGTATTTTTCAGCTCCATCAGGTTGTTTATCTTCCTCTCTAGACTAGTTATTCTAGTTAGCAACTCCTCTAACCTCTTATCAAGGTTCTTAGGTACTTTGCATTGTGTTAGAACATGCTCCTTTAGCTCATCATGGTTTTTTATTACCCATTCTGAAGCCTACTCCGTCATTTCATCCATTTGATCCTCAGTCCAGCTCTGGGCCCTTGATGGAGAGATGTGGTGATCATTTTGAGAAGAGGTGCTCTGGCCTCTTTGGTTTTTAGCATTTTTTCGTTGATAATTTATCATCTTCATGGGTTTGTCTAGTTTTGGTCTTTGAGGCTGCTGACCCTTGAATAGGGTTTTTGTGGGAGTCTTTTGTTGTTGTTGTTGTTATTGTTGTTGATGCTGTTGTTGCTTTCTGCTTGTTTGTTTTTCTTTCAATAGTCAGGTCCTTCTTCTGTAGAGCTGTTGCAGTTTGCTGGGAGTTCACTTCAGGCCTCATTCATCTGATTCACTCCTGTGCCCGGAGATGTCACTCAAGGAGTCTGGAGAGCAGCAAAGATGGGTGCCTGCTCCTACCTCTGGGACCTCTGACCTTGAGGGGCACCAAGCTGATGCCAGTAGGATCGCTCCTGTATAGGGTATCTGACAACCCCTGTTGGAGGGCCTCACCCACTTGGATAGCACGGAGAGCAGGGTCCATTTAATGAAGCACTTTGTCCCTTGGTGGAGACGGTATGTTTTTCTGAGGGGAAACCCACTCGTCTGGGCTTCCTGGATTCCTCAGAACTACCAGGAGGACAGGCTAAGTCTGCTGGTCCACAGAAAATGTGGCCACCCCTCTCCCCAGGGGTTCAGGTTCAGGGAGATCGGAATTCTGTCCCAGAGTCTCTGGCTGGAGTTATTGGAGATTCTGCAGGGAAGCCCCCCCCCGCCCCCTCCCCCAACTGAGAAGGATGGGTCGGGGTTAGACCTGAAGAGGCACTGTGGTTGCCTACTGCCATTGCCTGTGTGTTGGGCTGTGGGGACAAGTCTTGGGACCAAGCTCTGTAGCCTCCCTGGCTCCAGCAGGGGAAAAGCCCAACCTGGAGCTATAGAGATGGGTGCCACCCTTTCCCTACCCAGGGGGTTTAGTGTGTTAGGCAGTTGGGAGTCCCAATGCTGGCTGCTTCCCCTCTCCCAAGGAACTCAAAAGGCTTAGACAGCAGGCAGCCACTGGTGCTGGTCGCCCCTCCCCATGGGAGTTCAGTAGGTTTAAGTAGGTTCTGGCTGAGAGGCTGTAAGAATCTGCACGTTCCGGGGTTGGAACACTAGGCCCTAGTGGCATTAGTTCAAGAGTGGGATTTCCCAATCTGTGAGCTGCACAATTCTTTGGAAAAAGCAGTTTCCCCGGCTGGGTAGCAGGCTCATCACCATCTCCCTTGGCTCAGGGGAGGAGGCTCCCCTTCCCCGTGTGGCTCTCAGGTGGGCCGCCACACCACACTGCCCTTCCTTTTTTTCTGTGGGTCACGCCAGCCTTCTAGTCAATTTTGATGAGAGAACCTGGATACCTTGGTTGCCGGTGAAGGATTTACACGCTCGTTTTTTTGGTTTTTTTTCTTTTTCTTTTTTGATGAGCACCTCTGAGGGCTGCTGTTTCTAATTGGTCATCTTGGTCCCTCTCCTCAGACATTTTTTTCTTACTCTCACACCTTCCTTTCTCCTTCCCTCCCTCTTTTCCAACCACTTCTCCCTATCTCCTTCTGTCTTTGCTTCCTTTTATTACAAAGAGCATCCATTTCTTTCATAATAATAAAACAAAATTTTAAGAACTCAGTATCCATTCATCCATCCCCTACCCCATCCCTCAATAAAAGGATAAATTTGTTATTTTAATTTTCTTATGCTTCCATGCATAATATTCAGGGAAGGGAAATATAAATTTAAGGAGGGATAAAGAAAATTGGAATTAAAATGTACTGAGTTTCTGTTATATACTGAACACAGCATTCACAAATTAACACAATTAAATTTTCAGCAACTTGTTAAGGTGATATCAGAGATATTCAAGTATCAGGGATATTCAAAATGTCTGAAAATGTCGAAGTCACAGCAGTAGCCAGAAAGGATGCCAGCCACAGTGCTAGAGTAGGACCCTAAAGTCACCATGTTGCTGAGCGGTGGGAAGATTGGGAGACAGCTTGGGGAGGCATCTGCCAGCCAGACAGCAGGAGGCAGCACTAGGGTGCTCAGGGCAATAAACTACTTACCAACTGACACAGACAGAATTTCAATATTTAACAAAGGGTATGGTAACACCAGCATGTATCAGCTGAACATCAGCCCTGCTCAGTACAGTACCCTTCAGACCTGAGACCCCAGCCTGTTGCCCTTTTATAATCAACCTTTCTCCTTCCAGTCTCCAGACTGTATGATTTGCACGTCCAAGTGGCAAAGTAGGTTGATAGTTCATAGAACTCAAGTACGATGAAGTAGTCTGAATTTAAAGGCAAATCCTCAGAATGAAATGTGCAGGTGAGATTCGCCTGTGGCAACATGATTTCAAAAGGGCTATAGGATCTTTTATATGCACTTCCCAGCCTCCGAATACTTGCCCACTCTTGACAAAACTCATAACTGTGCCAAGATCACCCTGTAAAAGAGGGAACATGATGGTTTTCTCTCAAAGGCCTTCTGAGGCAACAAAGCATACATTTGGTCTGAGTTGCTGATGTTAGATCCTTTGTAATATGTCAATGGAATTGTCCCTCTTCTGTCCAAGCAAGGAAGACCAGGTACTCAGGAGCAATAATGCTGCAGGCAGAGCCCCTAGCATCTACCTCCTCACGAAGAGGTGACTAGCCTCCTGCCTGGAGTCAGGGAGTGTATGCCTTTTCTTTTTGCTTATGTTTCTTCCTTTCCTGCTCTTATTCCTATAAGAATAGCTGGGATACAGCACCAAACAAAGCCTTTTGTACTATTTCAAACTGTGCTTTAAAATGTACTTAAAAACACATTAAAAGGAAAATCATTTTGGTCCATTGAAAATAGGTGATAGGAAGACACGAAGACACAGAGTGGTTAACAGGTCTGTCTTAGGTCTCATTGCTGGTGAACCAAGGAGCAGGATTCAAGTCCAAATCTTTTCCCCTCCACTCAACTAGGCTGCCTGTTTCTCATGCATCCATCACCTATTCTCTTTCTACACCTCCTGTGCTATCCTCAATGGTAGTGTTGAGAGTTCAGACCATAAGAGCCTGGCTTTGTTAATGTTTCAAAGAGTCCTGCTTGAAAGAAAATGCAAGGAGAAAAGTCATCTTTTAGCCATGTGGGTGGTAGGTCTGAAAGTGTGCAGCTTCTGGGGCACACCATCAGAGAGAGAGGAGGCCAAGAGCACCTTCCCCTGCTTCTCTGGAGTTAGCCTGTGCACCTTCTGGATCTGGCACAATTCTTTCCCCAGTGCTGTCTCTGTTGTACATTAGTCGTGTACCAACAACCATCTTTGATATGAACTCAGAGTTTGTAGGCAGCTAAGAAGTACAGCACCTGAAATGGTAAGACTGTTCTCTTTAAGGAGCTTAGGACCCGGGAGGCAGCAACTCACAATAAAATAAGCCATCAACATGATGCTGTGTGGTCCATTCTGAGCATGCATGTCAGTTATCTAGCACAAGGATTCTATGTAGAAAAAGAAGGTTCCTTCTGGCCAAGAGGCTGGGGCTTGGTATCAAAGATCTGGGCTTCTACCTCAGCCCTGCCATATCCCTGCTGTGTGACACAGAGATTCAGGACACTATTCAAGCTTTGGCTTAAGATTCCTACCCTCCTTCCCCTACCAAAATTTATCTCCCAGGAAAACTCCTGAAATTTTCTTCAAGGGCAGAGGTTCTGCTTTCCTCACATCTAATCCTGGAGTCTATTATGATGGCTGGCTCAAGTGTAACCACTGTGATAACTGATGATATGATTAACAATATCATCAATGTGTATGGAACATTTACTGTGCACCAGACACTTTACATGTGTTATTTCATTTAAGCGTCCCAATCGCACTGCAAGGGAAAGTACTGGTAGCATGCCCCTTTGATAGGAGAAGAGCATGTGACTTGTCCAAAGTCAAATAGCTAGTGACACTGGATAGAAAACTCAATTTCTGTTGCATTCTGCCTCTTGAGTATAGACTCTTTATTACCATAACGTACTGCATTCCAGCTTGAGGAAGGGAGGAAGGAAGGAAGAAAGGAAGGAAAGAAGGAAGGAAGGGAGGGAGGAAGGGAGGAGAAGGAGGGGGGAGGGGGAGGGGAAGGCGGAGGTGGAGTGGGAGGGAGAGGTAGAGAGGGAAAAGGAGAACAAGAAAGGAAGAAAAGAGGATCAAACAATATTATTGGCTGTAACCCCCCTTCTGCCACCTGATTTCCCACTTTGGAGATGTTTGCTGTTTTCCATCTGAAGCCTAGTGGAGGGAGTGTGCACAGCTGCTGGGGTGTGGGTGTTAGGAGAGAGAAGTTGCTTGTATTGGCTGCTTCTTGACACCTCTCCTTGGTGGTCAGTTATCTGGCATCAATGATCCCTCCTGGGTTTTCATCTTCATACAGTGGTTGCTCTCTTCTGGGTTCTGCTCATCACCACCAATGGTCTCTGCTAACTTTTTACTTTCTAGGGTCCCTAGACTTGATAAAAGTGAGCTAGCCTGAAGCCTGGAACTGAGCATTCTAGAATCTAATCAACGTTTTGATTTATCTTTTTCTGTTTGTTTCTTTTTTTGAGACAGAGTCTCGCTCTGTTGTCCAGGCTGAAGTACAGTGGCATGATCTCAGCTCACTGCAACCTCCATCTCCCGGGTCCAAGTGATTCTTGTGCCTCTGCCTCCTAAGTAGCTGGGATTGCAGATGTGCACCACCATACCTAGCTAATTTTTGGATTTTTAGTAGAGACAGGGTTTTTCCATTTTGGCCTGGCTGGTCTCAAACTTCTGGCCTCATGTGATCTACCTGCTTCGACCTCCCAAAGGCTGAGATTACAGGTGTAAGCCACCACCCCTGGCTGCCTTGATTTATCTTGATTGATCGACTGACTAATCAATCAATCAGTTGGTCAACAGGTATTTTCAGAGGGCCTACTATTAAGTGTTGGCCACTATGCTGGATGCTACAAAAACAAAGATAAAGGACACTGTACTCTCTCTCAAAGATCTCTAAGTCTAGCTTAGGAGACAGAAAGAGAAACTGATTATTTTTGTACAGTGTGGGAAGTGGTCAGTTCAAAGTAATCACAACCAGCTTTAGGAGCTGGAAGAGGGAGTAGATTACTCATCTGGGTTGGGTTGAGGAAGATAACTGATGTAGAAACTGATTAGGGGCTAGGAAAACTCCTCCAGTGTTTGGAGATCATTTATCATTGGATACCCACAGCAAATCTATGACTTGGGCAGAATGGCTGTTAAAAAACAACCAAAAAAAAAAAAAAAAAAAAAAAAAAACGAAAAACATTTTCCATACAAGGACAGCAAAGCTGAATGAGTTATGCTGCAAAAGCCAAAACTGAAAAATATAGGAAGATGTTTTCTGCCTTATCTAAGTGATTTTCTTTTAGACAAGGGAAGCATGATGTTTTGGCCTGCTGGTATTACTTCCAAATGAACATCCTTATGCTTTCAAGACCATATTTATTGTCTGACCTTCACTGGGCACTGTCTATGTAGGAGGCACTGTGTGGGCATTGCAGGATATAGAGAAATAAAATAAATGCAGACTGTCCTTATTGTAAGATGGGAAATCACATGAAAATGATAAATAACATTTGAGAAGGCAAACAAACGGGAATAGTGACAATAAACCAGCAGTTCAAACACAGAAGAGACTATGGTGGACAAGGGGAATATTCAAAGCATTCCAGAGCAGTGAGCATATCGTGGTGGCTAGAACTTGAAGGAAAGCTGGAGATAAATATTACAGCTGGATTTGAGAGGATCTCAAAAGCCCAGCTAAAACTGAAGGACTGAGGTCTACACATACCTATCTTAGAGTTCAACACTTACCACTTGCCAAGTCATGGGGTAGGTATTTTACACATATTTTATTTTTATATTTAATCATCCCATTAACCCTTCAAGAAGGAAACTGAGCCCAAGAGGGTTACATTGCCAGTTTTCCAAGATCACACTATAAGTAAATGAGGCAAGATTTGAACCCAGGTCCAGATGACTTCAAAATCTATATTCTCATCTACTGTATCACTCTACTTTCTCCCTGAGTTTCTAGTATTGGAAAAAAACTCCTTTTTAAAAAGCTCCCCAACTTTTTCTGTTTGTCCACTGAGCATCAAGGAAGGATGGGCTTCAGAGGAGAATCTTAGGAGTAGAAAAGAAGAATGCAGAACCCAGAGCTCCAGGGAAGGGGTCAAACTAAAAAATGAGGGTTCCTCTAGGCTCTCAAAAGTAGTGGTCAGTGTCTGAACCAGGATCTCCATCCCAAAGCTTTCACCCATTATCATCATCAGTCTCACAAGGAATGAAGAGATAAAGAAGAACTGTGCCTTTGCTGCATTTATCTAAAGGAAAATAGCTAAATTCCATCTGTCAGCAAACTGCAACCATAGACAATAAAGGCAAATGTAAACACATCCTGTGCTTATGTCCAAATAATCAATGGTCCCCAAACAAAACAAAGGAAATAGGTCTTTGCAACAACATATGTGAAAGGGAGCAAGAGGCATTGGTCATCAAAAAGTCCAACATGAGGGGAGTGATGTCAGCAAGATGGATGATTAGAGACACCTGGCATTTATATTCCCACAAGAAAGGACCAAGGCAGTGAATAAACAGCTAAGTTTTGACTGGAGTGTTGTCGAAGGCAGAACACTGAAACGCAGCAGAAGAATGGAGAAGCATCTGTGGTGATAGGAAGTCCAGGAGGGCAATGTGGAGGCACCCAGGCTCTGAAGCACCACTTCCCTGGACTGGATGAGATTTGCCTAGAGTCAGGAGAAACTTCCCACTGTGGGGAAATGATAAGCAGAAGATCTCTATCCACCCCCATTGGTACCACAAACACCTACAGTCCTTACTACAGGAGAATTCCAGTCCTCACAAGCCCTAAGCCCAGTTTAAAGAGCCACCAAGAATGTATACAGCTGCACTGTCCTGGATTAGAAGCACAGCATGTGTACTTCTCACTTCCACCCACCATCTAAGCCAAGCTGCTGCAGCACAGTACACACCTCAGAAGTGTGCCGTGCTTTGTGGGCCAATAGCCATGGCACCTCTCCAGCAACGGGGCTCCATCTTCATTAACCCAAGCCCACAGGGGTGGCGGAATGTCACAAGCCCAGCTTTACAGAGCTTGGGCCTAAAACTGGCTGTGACTCTTGTCCTACAGAGCAGAGAAACCAACCCCCACTACCCTACTTCCAGCCAGAGAAACAGTATAACAGTCCCACCCACAGCTATCCTGCCTTGAGCCAGCCAAACCACTGCTCACCCACCCTCAAGTGGGAGAAGCCTCTGAGCCTCCAAGCAGCTGATATAACTCCAGGCCAGCAGAATGGCTGCATGCCCATGTGCAGGACCTGAGAAATAGCTCCAGAGTGCCCCCGCCCAATACAGATATACCCCTGGCCTGCCTAACAGTTCTGTGCCCCCAAAAAGAGCCTGAGAAACTGTCCCACAGGACACCCCTGGTGGGCATACCACCAGAACAGCCAAGCAGCCAAGAGCCCATGTCCTGAACCTGAACAGCCCCATGAACCACTTCCTTGTGGACATTCCCTAGGCTAACCAAGCAGCTGCGCACCTACACACCAGGCCTGAAACAGCCCTGCAGGCTACTCCTGGAGGGCACACACCTGAGCCAGCCAAGTAGCCTTGTACTTATATCCCAGACCTGAGAAACAGCCCCTTGGGCAGACATGCCTACAGGTTAGACAGGCAGCTATGTGGCCGTGTCCCAGATCCAAAAAGAGTCCTGTGGGCCACCTCCCACAGAAATACCCCAAACCAGCCAAACAACTGTGCAGTTATGTCATAGGCCTGAGAAACAGCCCTGTACCCACCCACGGTAGCCACCCAGGCTGGTCAAGCCACTGCATGCCCATGTTTCAACCTAGAGAAAAGGCCCTGTGGGCTGTCCCCCTCGGACACATTTTCAGGCCAGCCAAGCAGCCATACACCCACATAGAAGGCCTAAGAAACAGTTTAAAGACAGCTCCTGGCAGATACGCACCCAGACCAACTGAGAAAACTTATGCCCATGTGCCAGGCCTAAGAAACATCCCTGTGGGCTGCCCCCGGTAGAAATAGCCCCAGGCCAGCTGTAAAGCTATACTCCTACATTCTGAGCCTCAGAAACATCCCTTTGAGCAGTTCCTGGCAGGCTCACCCCCAGGCCGGCTGAGTAAACGCACGCCCTTGCTCCTGGCCAGAGGAATAGCCCCAAGGCCCCAATATCAGAGAACCAGACCCCAAGCTGGTTGACCCACTGTGTGCATGAACATCCCCCGGATCTGAGAAACAGCCAAGTGAGCCCAGTCCTGGCAAAGCTGCACCACCATCACCACAAACTCTCTAGTAACTTACAAATGTTACTAATGTAAAATTGTAGCCAACTTAACTACATAGAAACTATGGTATTGCATCTAAAACCCAGGACAACACACCTCACCAAACTGACACCTCAAGACCAAGTTATAAAAATAAGTCTTTCCCTATGAAACCTACTCAATAAAATTAGAAGTAATAACTTTTCTACCACATGCTTAGAAATCAACATAGGGACACATCAAACATGAAAAATCAAGGAAACATGTCACTGTAAAAGGAAAACAATAATTTTCTAGTAGGAGACCCTGATCGTAATAAAATATATGAAATGCCAAAAAAATTAAATAATAATTTCAAATAAACTCAGTGAGATATAAGAAAAGAAAGATAGCCTATTTAACCATATCAAGAAAATGATTCAAGATTTACATGATACATTCAACAAAGAGATAGATACCATAAAAAAGAATCAAACAGGAACAAAGAGCTAAATAATTCAATGAAGAAAGTAAACATATGAATCAAGAGCTTCAACAACAGACTAGGGCAAGCAGAAGAAAAAATCTAAACTTGAAGACAGATATTTTGAAATAACACAAGCAGTCAAAAATAAAAGAAAGAATAAATAATACAAAGAAAAAAGAAAGCCTCATGGGACATGAGTAAGTGAAAAATACTCATATTAGGGGTGTTTCAGAAGAAAAAGTGAAGGGAAAAGGTGATGAAAATATATTTAATGAAATAATAGCAAAAAAATTCCAAGGTCTTGGGAGAGAGATGGACATCAAGGTCCAGGAAACCAAATAGGTTAAACCCAAACAGATCTTCTTCAAGGCGTCTTACAGTCAAATTGTTGAAAGTCGATGACAAAAAAATAAACAAACAAAATCAGCAAGAGAAAAAAGTCAGGTCATATATAAGGGAATTTTCATTAGAGTAACAGTGGATTTCTCAGCCAGGAGAGAATGAGATGATATATTCCAAGCACTGCAAGGAAATAACTGTCAGTCAGGAATACTGTATCTAGCAAAGTTAGCCTTCACAAATGAAGAAAAAATAAAATCTGTTACAGACATGGGAAAACTAATGGAATTCATCAGCACTAGGCTGGCTTTACAAGAAATGCTCAGTGAAGTCTTACAACTGGGAGTGAAAAGATAACAACTATGATCATGAAAACATGCAAAACTATAAAACTCACTGGTAGAGGCAATATATTTTTTGAAAGAGAAAGGAATCAAACCTTATTACTACAGAAAACCACCCAACTGCAAAAATAATAAGAGATGAAGAAACAAAGAATATACAAAACAACCAGAAAACAATCAGTGAAACACTGATTAGTTCCCACCTATCAACAATAACAATTACTGTAAATGAACTAAATTCCCCATTAAAAATATATAAACAGGACAAATGGATGAAAAATAAGACAAAACTATATACTGCCCATTAAGAAATTCACTTTTCCTGTAAAGATAAACATAGAATGAAACTGAAGGAATGGAAAAATATACTCAATGCAAATGTAAGCCAAAAGTGAGAACAAGTAGCTGGAATTATATCAGACTAAACAGATTTCAATTCAATGCTGTAAAAAGAGACAATGAAGAACATTATATGATAATAAAGAGATCAATACAGCAAGAGAATATAACAATTGTAAACATATTTACAGTAAGCACCAGAACATCCTGATACATAAAGTAAATATTACTAGATCTAAAGGGAGAGATAGACTCCAATAAAATAATAATTGGGGGACTTCAACATTTTATTCTCAATATTGGACAGATCGTTTAGACAGAAAGTCATCAAAGAAAGATCATATTTAAACTTCACTATAGACCAAACAGATGTGATAGATAATTACAGAATATTTCACCCAGCAGCTGCAAAGGGCAGATTCTTTCATCAGCACATGGGACATTCTCCAGGATTAGCCATATATTAGAGTACAAAACAAATCTCAGAAAATTTTAAAACACTGAAATTGTATCAAATATCTTATCTGATCACAGTGGAATAAAACTAGATATCAATAACAACAGGAATATTCATAACTATACAAATAAAAGGAGATTAAATAAGATATTCCTGATTGACCAATGAGTGAAGGAAGAAATTAAGAATAAAATTTGAAAATTCCTTGAAACAAATGAACACAGAAACACAGCATACCAAAATCCATGGAACACAGCAAGAGCAATATTAAGATGCAAATTTATAGTAATAAATGCCTATATCAAAGCACTAGAAAGATTTCAAATCAGTAACCTATTATTGTACCTCAAGGATATAGGAAAGCAAGAAGAAACCAAACCCCAAATTAGTAGAAGGAAAGAAATAGATCAGAGCAAAAATAAGCAAAAAGACTAACAGGAACAAAAGATCAATAAAACACAAAGTTGTTTCTAAAAAGATAAACAAAATTGACAAACTAATAGCTAGACAAACTAAGATAAAAAGAGAGAACATTCATATAAATAAAATCAGAAATGAAAAGGGAGACATCACAATGGATATCACAGAAATACAAAATGATACAAGTAAATACAAAGTCAAAGGCTATTATGAACAGCTATAGGCCAATAAATTTGAAAACGGAGAAAATAGATAAATTTCTGGACACTCACAACTCAACAAAATTGAACCACGAAGAAATGGAAAACCGTAACAGAGCAAAACAAGTAATGAGATTGAGTCAAAAATAAAAAGTCTTCCAACAAAGAAAAGTACAGGACCAGATGGCTTCACCACTGAATTCTACTGAATGTATAAAGAAGAATTAATAACAATTCTTCCGCAACTATTTCAAAACATTGAAGCAGAGGGAATTCTTTCTAATTCATTCTACAAGACATGCATCACCCTGATACCAAAATCAAACAAGGACACACACACAAAAAGAAAACTACAGGCCAATATCCCTGATGAAAGTGTATGCAAAAATCCTCAATAAAGTACTAGCAAACTGAATCCAACATGTCAAAAAGATAATATACCATGATCAAGTGGTATTTATCCCAGGCATATAAGGATAGTTTAACATATGCAAATCAATAAACATATTTCACGTCAATAAAATGAAGGACAATCAATAGAATGATGGACAAAAACCATATGATCATCTCAAAGCAAAAAACATCAATAAGCTTTTGAAATGTTAAATATCTCCTTGTGATAAAAACTCTTAATAAATTAGTTACAGAAGGAAAGTACCTCAACATAATAAAGGTCATATATGACAAATCCACAGCTAACATCTTACCAAACAAGACAAACATGTCCACTCTAATCATTCCTGTAAAACACAATACTAGAATTCCTAGCCAGAGCAGTTAGGCAACAGAAAGAAATGACAAACATCCAAATTGGAAAGGAAGAAGTCAAATTCTCTTATCTTATTCCCAGAAAAACCTAAAGAGTCTACCAAAATGTCTTACAAATGTGATAGGTTTGGCTCTGTGTCTTCACCCAAACCTCATCTTGAATTATAATCCCCAATGTTGGGGGAGGGAACTGGTGGTGGGAGGTGATTGGGTCTTGGGGGTGGATTTCTCCTTTGCTGTTATTGGAATAGTGAGTGAGTTCTCATGAGATCTGTTTGTTTAAAAGTGTTTAGCACTTCTCCCATTGCTCTCTCTCCTGCTCTGCCATGTGAAGAAGGTTCTTGCTTCCCTGTCACTATTTCGCCATGATTGTAAGTTTCCTGAGGCCTCCCCAACCATGCCTCCTGTATAGCTGTGGAATTGTAAGTCAATTAAACCTCTTGTCTTTATACATTACCCAGTCTCAGTTCTTTATAGCAGTGTGAGAACAGACTAATAACTAACAGATAAAGTAACTCAGTAAAGTTGTAGGATGCAAAATCAACATATAAAAATTAGAAGCACTTCTATACATAAACAAACTAGCTGAAAAAGAAACCAAGAAGGAAATCCCATCTACAAGAGCTATAAAACAATACAATACACAGAAATCAATGTAACCAGAGAGGAAAAACATCTCTACAAGAAAAGGCATGAAACATTGATGAAATAAATTGAAGAGGATGCAAAAAAATGAAAAGCCCTCCCATGCTCATGTGTCAGAAGAATTAATATTGTTAAAATGAAAATACAACCCAAAGAAATCTCCAGGTTCAATGCAATTCCTATCAAAATACCAATGATATTCTTCACAGAAAAAAAAAAAATTGTATGGAACCACAGAATACCCCAAATAGCCAAAGCAATCTTGAGAAAAAAAAAATTGGAAGCATCGCACTTCCAGACCTCAAAATATACTGCAAAGCTGTAGTAACCAAAGCAGTATGGTACTGGCATAAAAACAGACACATAGATGAATGAAACCAAATAGAGAACCCAGAAATTTATTTACAGTCTACTGACTTTTTGCAAAGGTGCCAAGAACACTTAGTAGGGAAATAGCAGTCTCTCCAGTAAATACTGCTGAGAAAACTGAACGTGCGTATGCAAAAGAATGAAACTAGACCCCTACTTTCATCTAATAAAAAATTAATTTACAATGAATCAAAGACCTAAATGTAAGACCTGAAATGATAAACATACTAGAAGAAAATGTAGGGGAAACACTTCAAGACATTGTTCTGAAAAAAGATTTTGTAAATAAGACCTTAAAAGCACAGGCAAAAAAGCAAAAGTAGACAAGATTGTATATCAAACTAAAAAGTTTCTGCACAGCAAAGGAAACAGAGTGAAAAGACAACTTACAGAATGGGAGAAAATATTCATAAAATACTCATCCAATAGGGAATTAATATCCAGAATATACAAGAGACTCAAACATTCCAATAGCAAAACAAAACAAAACAAAACAAAACAAAACAAAACAACAAAACCCTCCAATCTAATTTAAAAATGGACAAGGCCAGGCGCGGTGGCTCAAGCCTGTAATCCCAGCACTTTGGGAGGCTGAGACGGGCGGATCACGAGGTCAGGAGATTGAGACCATCCTGGCTAACCTGGTGAAACCACGTCTCTACTAAAAAATACAAAAAACTAGCCGGGCGAGGTGGCAGGCGCCTGTAGTCCCAGCTACTCGGGAGGCTGAGGCAGGAGAATGGCGTAAACCCGGGAGGTGGAGCTTGCAGTGAGCTGAGATCTGGCCACTGTACTCCAGCCTGGGCGATAGAGAGAGACTCCGTCTCATAAATAAATAAATAAATAAATAAATAAATAAACAAACAAATGATTCTGAACAGAAATTTCTCAAAAGACATACAAGTGACCAACAAATATAAACATGCTCCTCATTAGTAAATATCAGGTACATGCAAATCAAAAAACACAATGAGGTATAATCTCATCTCAGTTAGAATGGCTACTATAAAAAAGTCAAAAATAACGAATGTTGGTGAGAATGCAGAGAAAAGAAAACTCTTATACACTATTCATGGGAATGTAAACTAGTACAGTCACTACATAGAACAGTTTGAAAGTTGCTATAAAACCTACAAAAAGAAATACCATATATCGACTAATCCCATGACTTGGTATTTATCCAAATTAAAGGAAATCAACTTATTGAAGAGATATCTGCAACTGCATGCTTACTGCAGGATTATCCACAAGGGTCAAGATATGGAATCAACCTAGGTGTCCAACAACAGATGACTAGATAAAGAAAATGTGGTATACATACACAATGAAATACAATTCAGCCATAAATAAGAATGAAATCCTTTCATTCATGGCAACCTGGATGGAACTGGAGAACATTATATTAAGCAAAATAAGACAGGAACAGAAAGTTAAATACCACATGTTCTTACTCATATGTGGAAGCTGAAAATTATTGATCTCATAGAAGTAAACGAATGCTAGAGGTTACTAGTAGGATACAGAGGATATTAGAAGCTGGAAAAGGTAGGAGGGAGACAGGAATAGGGAGAAATTTATTAAAGGAAATAAAATTACAGCTAGAGAAGTGTAATAATTTCTAGTGTCCTGTACCACTTAAAGATGACTATGCTTGTTAATGTAATACATAGTTTCAAATAACTAGGAGCATATCGAACATTCCCAACACAGAGAAATGATCAATGTTTAAGATGATTGATATACTAATTACCCTGATCTGATCACCATATATTATATGGATCAAAATATCACTACATATTCCATAAATACACACGAGCATTATTCATCAATATAAAAAACATAAAAGAAGTCTAATATGAGGCAGCAATAACTGTAACAAACAAATGGGATGTCAAGTTGCATCAACAGAAGCCTAACAGTTGGCAAGAAGGAGGCAAAAATCCCATTTTTCTCAGCCTTGGATCATTCCCACCTTGATGAAGAAGAGTGTCAGTTTGGGTATTCTGGTCCAGGATGTAAAAAAGTTCTATCTAGACAGCAGTGACCAGGAAGGTGAAATGTCTGAAAAATGCTTCATATGAGACTATTTAAAGAAACTGGGGTGTTTAGGTTGGTTAAAATGTACAGGCTCTTTTATTTTTGTGTCAAATTTCCCAAGAGCTACCTTGGAAAAAGAATATCAGATCACTTTCCTTTTGGACATGGAGGACCATGAACACAGATTTCAAGTTGGTATAAGAAGAAACCCTCTAATAGTCAGTAATGGTGTAGAAATGAGATGGCCTATTTCCCGAGTAGTGAGAAAGCTGTCAAAGGAGGTAATCAAGAGACACTGGAAAGATGTTGGACTGCATACCCTCTGAGGCTCCTCACAACTCCAGTTCTGGGAGTACTGACACTCTCTTATTCTCCCATCACTACTGAAGAATCAGAGAAGACAAACTTGATAACCCAACAGAAATCCAAAGTCATAAATCCAAAGTGGCTTATCCCAGAAAATACTGCCTGTAGTCCCCAACCGCCCAGCTTCCGCACCTCTTCCCATCTTTTCAAAATGCCCCCTGGAAAATGGGCTGTGACATGGAGGACTCACCTTTCTTCTCAAAGTCCACCTTCTCTTCCCCTGGACGTCCCAGACTGTCCAGAGTGTGGGTCACCTGGCTGCCAAATTCGTCCTCGCGGGAGACATGGTTGGCCCGCCTAGGTGGCTCCTCGTCCTCCTCACAGTCATAGTCATCCAGGATGGGAGTCTCCCGGATGGGCACGCCGATGACAGAATTGTGGGTTTGCAGCCGGGAGGAACGGAAGCTCTCCCGCGCCTGGGGACCCAGCAGCACAGATGGGATGTAGTGGATCTCATGAGTGGCTTCTGTGCTTGCGCTCTTCTGGGGGATGCGGCGACGCTTCTGCCAACGTCGCTGGGCATACAGCGCCACGGTGAACACCAGCAGCAGCAGCAGCAGTGCGATGAGGCCACCCTGGAGCAGGAAGGAAGAACACACAAATGGGCCACTGTTCTTTGGATTCGAGGACCACAGGGGATTTTCCTGTCCACTACACTCTGCCAGGATCCCTGGGTTTGGCTCATAGAGCCTCAGGAACCATCAGCTATGGTTCTTAAGCTAGAGAGACACTGTTTCAAACCTAACTTTTTCACCAACAAACTGTGTGACCCTGGGCAAACTTCTTGACTTCTCTGAGCCTTGCTTTCCATAGGTATAAAGGATGAGTACGAATCCCTGCTCTTCCTTCTTCACAAGCTTGCCATAGGAAGCAAATCAAATGGATAATGGTCATGTCAGGGCAATACAGATGGCTCAGTGTCAGGAAGGGTCAGGGCTTAGGCTTCATCCAGGTGAATGTCTGAATCCAGACTTCACCTCCCACCAGTTGAACAACCCAAGGACAATTGCCTACGCTCCCTGACCTTGCTTCCTCATCTGTAGAATGAGTTAACTGAAGGCTCAAGAGACAGTAGTAGACTTTGTTACGTCTTGCTGCAAATATAAGATAGCATTATTAAATCAAACATAATTTCTGCATAACTTGTACTTTCTTCATTTTTCAGAAACACTAGTCTTTAAATTTCTGAATTTCAATAAGGGAACTGGGACAAAGTAGGTCCTTAACAAACATTTGGTAAATGAGTGAATGAAAATGCACTTTTCTAGGACTCCTTTAATCAGAATTTCAAGGTCAACTGATAAATATATATATACACACATATATATATATACACACACACATTTTTTTCTTTGATACACCCAACTCCTAAATGTTTGAGTCTGCATTATCATACATTAATTTTAAATAAGCTAATGTGTTCATGTACATATCTTACATGACTCATATGATTCATGAAATACCCTGGTCTGTGAGATCCTTCAGGGCAGAGGTATTTTCAAAACACATCTGTAATCCACATAACAACCTGTCGTGAGCTTGAAGTGGAAGGTTTGCATTCTCCAGGCCTCCCCTCAGTTGTTCTGTGCCAGAAACCTCTCTTCTGATGGGTAGGCCCTCATCACTTCCCTTGCTTTTCTTCACTTTATACTCTGCTTCCTGTTTGGGAGATTGGAAGACACTTTGTTGAACGCCTGCTGTGTAACCCCTGGAGTCAGGAGGAATCACCCTTGTTGTATAGAGAGTAAGAGAGAGGCTTCAAAAAATCAAGAGACCCAGAAACTGAGACAGTAAGTGGCCGAGTAATATGTGAGCCTTACTTTTGGTGTGTTTATTTTGTTTGTTTTTGCTTTTTAACTCTAGAGCCTACATTCTTTCAATTCCACCTGTGTGGTTGATGGCTTCTCCGTGGCTATGATCTCACTGAAGGCAAGAACAAATTCTGACAACTATCTGTACAGCATCTAACAAAGATGACAGAAGTTAGCTGTGAATACGTTATCTTGGGGGCAAAGGTGGCTGCTGTTAAACACACCTGTTTAGGCCAAGAAGAACACTGTCTGCTGAAATGACTCAGCCATCCTGCTGACTATATTTGATATTAGAAAACTGGCATGTTCTATTTGCAGGACCCTCAGCTCACTATGCTGAAATTCAGCACCTCCACAGAGGTGGGGGGACTGGGTGGATAAGAGGACTAAGAGTTGGTGACCAGGTATGTAGGTGTGGCTGATAGCTCTGGAACAGGGGCTGAAGCCCTGCCTTGAGTTCAGCAGTGAGCTACTTTGGTTTCCCCAAGAAAGTTTCTCTGGATGTCATAAGATAAAAACAAATGCACAAATCAAACAAAGCAATAAGTACGTGTATTTATATGTGTATTTGTGTGTGTGTGTGTGTAGAATCTATTAAATATATGTGTAACCGCATGTGTATACCAGAGGTGATTCTGTATATATCACCTTAAAAAACAACAATGAATCTTTTTTTCCTCTATAGAACATATGATGGTGATTGCTCTGTGTCACAAAATTATGTGTGACATGATACGATTTGTCTGGGATTTTTTTGTGTTTCAGAAATAAGAAAAGGAGAGGGAGGGCATGAGGACGAGTGAAGAGGAGAGAGGTGATAGAGAGGGAGAGTGAAGAGACAAAATGACTGGGGCAACACTAATCCTTGATAAACACAAGGGCTGACCCTCTCCTTCACACCTTTACTGAATGTTATTTTATTTAATCTTCAAGACAAGACTATGTGATAGAAATTAGTTTCTGCTGTATAGATGAGGAAAAGGTGATTCAGAGAAGTAAGAAACTAGCTTGAAGTCACACAGTCAGGATTTAATTCCAGGTCCAGTTGGATTAAAAGGGCCAGGAAGTGGTGGAGCTGTGACTGGACCCCAGATCTCCATTGCACAGCCCTTGGTTACTGAACAGATATTCTCATTGACTAAAGAGAGGGAAGGGGAGAAGGAGGAAAGATATTGAGGGTGCACGAAAAGGGAAAAGGAAAGTATTATTTTCAAATTCATCTTCCAGATGTGCAATGGGTGCATCTTCTCTTCAGAGAAGCTTTTCATTCTGCCCCATTGATGCCCCTGGGGGAATCTCCTTGCCTGACCCCACCCTCTGTCTTCTCACATTTGGGTGTTTCATTCAGTAAGAGGCTAAGGCCTTGCATGGTTTCTGGGCCTTCATTCCTCATCCAACTCAGTATATCCCAATTATGGTTGTTGGACTCTGTGGTCAGATCCCAGGACCAATACTGACCTAGTAAAGATGAGGCCTAACCAACCCATCCACCTGCAACTACTAATGCCCCTTCCTTCCCTCCTTGTATCCTTTGCCCCGAGAGCCTTCCAGCAGTAAATGGCTAAGTGTTGGCATCAGACTGACATGATTTTATCCAAGTTCTACTGCTTAGACACTGTGTGACCTTGACTAGGTCACTTTATCTTTCTAGATCTTTGGCTTTCTCATGGGTTAAACAAGGACAAGAGTCATAATGTCACCTCATTGGGGCATGAAGGCTAAATAAGATGCTTGTGGGGTACTTAATATAGTGTAGGGGTACAGGGTATGGCAGGTCGTTAGCTATTGTTACTGTCAACAGAATTCAGCAAGTATAGATTCTGTGTTGAATGAATAAAGGAATGAATGAATGAATGACGACTTTCTGGCCCTATATACCTATTCTGCACAACTTGCCTTGGATCCCCAAATGCTTCTCAGTCTGGACCAAATGCTTGATATGTGCTCTTTCATTCACCTTTACACCTGTGATCATCCTACGTTAAGTTAGAAACTGAGGCACAGAGACAAAAGGTCATTTACTCAAGATAGTGCAACTGAGATTCAAACTAGCTCTAGCACGACTTTAAAACTGTTCTTGGAGTGGAGAAGGGACAGGAGCAAAAGCCTAATTAGCCCCTGCCCAGTCTCACTTCTTCCTTATCAAGTTACCTATGCAATTTCAGGTACAGATTTCTCAACATAGGAAACTTCCAGAAGGATGTGGCAGAGGGATCCTCCTTGTTTGGGAGGTACTGAGCTTGAGCTTCCCTTTAGTTTACTGACCCATTGATTCTTTAGCCATCAGATGGCCTTGCCATCTGATATGAGCCCAAGCTAGTGGCTATGGCTTTCCCATTAGGGCACAGGTTCCTTGTCCTCACTCCCCAGCCTGCCCTGAACTCAGCTTTCATCACCTCTAGCTGAGTCACTGACCACCTGGTTTCCATTACAGATTCGAGTTTTATTGCAAGAACTTGGTGAAAGCAGAATCCCAGTATTCTGGGGCTCACCACGCCACTGACTACTGAAATAGACATTCTAGGTTGGGCTTCTAAAGAACTCAGGAGGCGTCATCTAAGACATGGTAGCAACTTAGGTAATGTTGCAAGCACCAGTCTGACCAGCCCTCCCTCCCTAGACCTTGAAAAAGTAGTAGAATACATCAAATTGGATACAGTCTCAAAACATATGGGAAAAAGGTTCTAAATTCAAGTTTACTTACTATCTGACCTTGGCCTGCTCTTATGGACCTTCAGTTTATTAATCAGTAAATTGGACTTGGCCAATACTTGTAATACTCTATCACACAGTTAGAAGCAGCTAAGACTGGGGCTCAGAAACACAAGGTTGAAATCTAATGCTACACATATAAGCTGGGCTATCTTGGACACAGAATTTAATTTTTCTGATTAACAATTTTATTATCTATAAAATTGGATCATAGACTTCTTTATCGAGGGAAGTGAGATATGAGCTGATGGACATGGGATACTTTGTTTAGTGCCCGGCACATGGGTAAACCTGTGATAGAAGAAAACCTTCATTCATGGTACCCCCTGGGGCTGCTGTGCAAATCAAATCTGAAAACAGCTGTGATATCCTGTAAAAACTGAAGAGTGCTGTGCACAAGCAAAGGAGCTCAAGAGAACCATCTGGCTGCCTCTGTCATAGTGAGACATCTCACCCAAAGAATGCAGATGAGTGACTCAGAATCAAGAAGGAAGTGTAGACTGTGTCCACCTGCACCGGTCCAGGCTGCTGTCCTAGTCCACACTCATAGAATTACATACTCCCTTCTTTATCGGCTTCCCACACCAGAGGTAAGCAAACAGAAAAGCAGGAGCAATTGATCAGTGCTCAGCAGGGTTAGCGTGTCCAGCCTCTGAGTCCACACCAGGAGCAAACACAGGCCCAGGTAGTGAAAAAAAATGCTACAGGGCAAGAGGGGAGCTGAGGAGGAAGGAAAAGACCTAGGAAGATGGCTGTGAATTTTTAAGAAGCAAGTTAAGAAGACGCGAAGTCTCCAAGGGCGACAAGCTGAGACCCTGCTGGCCTCAGGGGCGACCTGATGCCAAGTCCGATTTGGACCGTGCTCACTGCAGGGCAGCCCTAGACAAATAAGGCTGAGGAAGTCACTGCAAGTTCTAGAAATAATAACACCAGCCTATTAGTTAGGGGGTTGCTTCTGTGAGGTTGTAAGCTGGACGGATCTTGGGGTGATCTGTTTTACCATCACCTTACGAGAATTTCAAGAAGCTTTCAGGGAGGAGGTAGAGAAGAGATGTGAGAAAGAAAGTGCACCCCTATCCCTTCTGGAACCTTCCCCATTACAAGTCTCTCTAGGCAGGATCAGCCTGTTTCTCTGGTTCTATTACTGACAGTGAGTCTCAGATTCCCCAGGGGAACAAGACAAGGGTGAAGGTGGGAGGTGTCAAGGGCAGAGTGCTCTGATGGGGCAACCGGGTGCCTGGGGGCATACAGGCCAGCATGAGAATCCCTGCTTCCCTCCTTGCTGTCGGCTGTGACAAGTTTGTTACATTTTACCTCCTTGGACTGTAGTAGGCTCCCTTTAAAATGAGGCTGATTGTTCACAGTGTGAAGAGTTATGTTAAGGATTAAACAAGACATTCAAAGGTCTGGATAAAGGATCTGGCACCACAAAAGTCAACAAATACTAGCATCATTCCTTCAGCTTCCCTATATGTCTATCACAAACCAAATCCTTTCACCCCAGTCTCCCTTGTTCAAATCCCTCTCCTGGTTTCTTAGGGTCCTTAAAATAATGTCCAGGTTCCCTCACCTGGTACCCAAAGCCCCTCATAACTGGGTCCCTGCTTCCTTCTCATTCCCCAACTCCCCACAAGCCACACCTGTCCTACCTGTCCTGGAGTCACCCTGGGCAGTTGGCATCATCCAAAGTATGATGCTCCCTCTTCTGCACTCACTACCCCCTAAGCCTGAAGCACCCTCTCACTCGCTCCACCTGGAATCTCAGAAGGTGACTTCATTTGGAAATAGGATATTTGCAGAGGTAATTAGTTAAGATGAAGTCATATTGGATTAAAGTGGGTCCTAAATCCAATGACTGGTGTCCTCATAAGAACAGGAGTGGGCACACAGGGAAGAAGCTCACATGAAGATGAAGACAGAGATCCGAGTGATGCATCTGCAAGCCAAGGAATGCCGAAGGTCATCAGCAACCATGAGAAACTGGTAGAAAGTCATGGGACAGATTCTCCCTCAGAGTCTCCAGGAGGAGCAAACCTTGCTGACATCATGATTTTGAACTTCTGGCTTCCTGAACCATGAAAGAATAAACTTCTCATGTTTTAAGCTATCCAGTGTGCAGTAATTTAATATGGAAGCCCCAAGAAACTAATGCACTGCCCTTGACCTATGGATCTCAGCCCACTCAGCTGTCTAAGCTTGGAGATCACTTCCCCAGGGAACATCTCTGTGTTTTCAGGTTGGGGTGAGGCTTTCCTGGCTCCAGTCCTCTGGCTGTCATGATCCAATCATCTGTATGACCATTTTCCCATTCAAGGTCTAGAGTTGCTGTTTACCCCTACCATTTATCCAGCCTTAGTTCCAGTGCTTGGCCCAGGGAAAGTGCTTAATAAACACATCCAGAAACTGACAATGTTCACCAGACTTTCCAGAGGAAGGCAAACTCAAGTCCTTGTTTTAGCTCTGACCCCAGCATCAACAGGGCACCTATCAAACCTTGTATGCCCCTTTGCTGCTTTGACTTTCTCCAATGCCAGTGCCTTCAGCTGGTTTTCTTACATACACAACCTCAAAAACGGAAAAATACAGAGAGATAAAAAGTATAAAGCACTTCAAACCACCCCACCAAGAAACTAAAAAGTCAAACTCAGTACGCTGTTTGGCCTGGCCTCATTTTAATCTATTTTTCATGTTAAAATATCGAGGCATGAAAGAAGGAACCAGAGAAAGGAAAGAAAGGGATAATATGAAAAATGCTGTATTTGACAATGTGTCATTCGGAAACTGATTATTTCTGTCTCCGGCCTTTTTAATATTCCCTCACTACAGCCAAGCCGCAAGGGGATTTGGTATTCTAAGACTGGATTTATAATACTCTGTTCTGCAGTGATAAGAACACGGGCCCTTAATCCTCAGAGCTGTGAACATGCATATTCTCTCAAGTAATGTCCTTCTCTTCTCGCCACTTGTTTCTGGTCCCTGGCAGCAACGACGCCATGATGGCTGAGAACTGGTGAGCCACTGGGCCTTCTTTTGGCCACTTGCCTAATGACAGAGCTAGTGGGGAAGGGGGCCCAGGATCCAAGTGATCTGAGATGTCTCCTTTCAGGCTCCAGTCTATGTTTAAGCTGGAATAATTATTAGAAAATAGTCTAAGTCTTTAGTGTTAGGAAAAAAAAAAAAGGAACAAGAAAGAAACTGAGACTCAAAGGATGGAAGTGACTTGACCAACATCACAAAACATCCTAAAATAGTTTTGGAGACAGAATATGCAGCCAACACCCTCCAAAGCTGCTAAGGAAACATGTGAATTGTGACAATTTGATATACAAAATAGCTTCTATAACTTTCCGTTTCTCTCTACTCTATGGCTGTCCTATGCCCTAGTTTTCATGGATTTTCATCATGATAATTTTAACACATGCTGAATGATCTTCCATACTTTATTCCCCCTTTCCCGCTATTCTCAATCCATCTTACTTACCATAACTAAGGCACACATGGAAACTGATCCCCTCCCTATTGACTAAGCTAAGAGTCCAGTAGTTTGACAGTTCAAGTCCTCGTCATCTATCTTTGTGGATAACCTTGTCTCGAACATATGCTTTTGAAATACCCTTCAAATGTGTGCTTTGGCCATCCACGCAATCACTCCTACTAAGCTCTTGCTACAGAGCAGGCATGGTGCTAAGTATCCAACCACAATGAAACTCTGCTCCCAGGAAGCTGGGGCCTGAAAGGAGACTTATCAGAGTACTTGGAGCCCGAGCCTCCTTTCCCACTAGCTCTGTCATTAGGTGAGTGGAGAAGAGAAGGCCCAGTGGATCATCAGTTCTCACCATCATGGCATTGTGGCTGCCAGGGACCAAACTCTTGGTCCTGAGGTGTTTTTGTAGAAGCCATTTACTTTACCTGGAATGATACCCTCATTCTTATTCCTCACCCTTACATCTACACATCCAAATACCACCCATACTTCACTGTTAACTTCCATGCATCTCCTTTATGAACTCGTAGGCTCTTCCCCTCCCCATGTGCAGCCAGAAGGAATTTCATTATCCTCTGCACTCCCACAGTGCTTCGCCTTAAACCCTCACTTAAGGATCTTCAGCACTTCCTACCTTGTATTAGAGTTGTTGATGCTCTTTACTTAGCTGCCCTACAGGTTAGATTATTATGCCCAGCATACAGATGTTAAAAAAAAAAAAAAAAAAGGAGACTCAGAAGATAAACTGCTTAAAACCATATAACCAGGTAGAAAATATATATGATAAGATTTTCCACTGGGGGAAATTCCCAATAAACTGTGGGTTCACTATCTCAGAAACTGGGACTGTCTCAAGGGAGACATTTGGTAATAGAAACATTTTTTTTGGTTGTCACAACTTAGGGGAGAGAGTACTAGCATCTAGTGGGAAGAAGTTGGGGAATCTGTACACACCCTACATGCACAGGACATCCAAGTACAACAAAGAATTAACTGGCCCCAAATGTCAATAGTGGAGAGGTTGAGAATCCCTAGTCTAAGAGAGAGATGATGAGACTAGAAGTAAGTTAAAGTGGCATGTCAGTTACCAGGATAGGAAGACTTGTGTCTACTGGTAAGGAAGGGGGTGTCAACAATGACACTGAGGTCTAGATTCTGTCACTGGATTAGGGAGGAAGCTACCTATCTACATCTTATTTTTTCTTGGGGAATCTTCCAGAAAGTTATATAAGATACCAGCATGTAATCAAATGAAGAGATACATTGACATGTGTGAACAATAAAAGAAAAAAGCACAACAAATAAGAATTTGTGTGTATACATGTGTGTATATGTATGTATTCACATTTGTAAAAATATACTCATACCTACGTTAATATTTCTATAGTCAGCTATATTTATCTATATTTCTTTTTTGCCTCTAGACAGATATAGGGTGACCTACTTAAGAAGTCCCATTATAGAAAATGAAACGTATTTCTCTTTTAAATAAATCATCTACTTACCATGTGTCTATTAGAGATACTATTTTACTTCCAAAGATAACGTCAAAGGAATAAAGTAAAAACACATTGGTTCTTTGGAATGCGTTCACCACTACCCCCAGCTCAAACTTCCTTAATCATCTTTAGATCAGATTAGAACAGGGTCAAAATCCTGGGATAACATACTGAATTCTATAAAAATTTATCGGCCGGGTGCGATGGTTCAAGCCTGTAATCCCAGAACTTTGGGAGGCTGAGACGGGCGGATCACGAGGTCAGGAGATCGAGACCATCCTGGCTAACACGGTGAAACCCCGTCTCTACTAAAAAGTACAAAAAACTAGCTGGGCAAGGTGGCAGGCGCCTGTAGTCCCAGCTACTCCGGAGGCTGAGGCAGGAGAATGGCGTAAACCCGGGAGGCGGAGCTTGCAGTGAGCTGAGATCCGGCCACTGCACTCCAGCCTGGGTGACAGAGCCAGACTCAGTCTCAAAAAAAAAAAAAAAAAAAAAAAAAAAATTTATCAAGGAGAAGGCTAAAAAATGCTTGGAGACGCCAGCGTTTTCCCATAAGTTAGACAGACATAGGTTTTTCTATTGACCTTTTTATTAGTACGGTCATGACTCAAACCTATGTCTGTTTGACTTAGGTGTCTTTGGATAAGTCACTTGGGTTTTCTTATCTATGAATTGGTTTACTAATACCTAAGTGGGAGAATCTGTGGAGGATTAACTGAGATTGCAGGGTATAACACAGTTAGCTAACAGCTTGCAAGTAGTGGATCTTTATTATTTATGTAAGATCTTGTCTCCTAAAAAACATTTTGATACAGAGTAGTGGTGAAACCACTACCTCCCCTTCACTATACAATCAGATATTCTCTATACAGTTTCCCAGCTGCATTCCTCCCACAGACTCCAAACTGTGATCGTGATCCCTTCCCCTGTTTGGGGTGAGTAGGTGGGATTGGATGGTTTCTAACAGCCATCCCAGCTCTAATACTCTAGAAAATTAGAAAAGCAAAGGCAAAGTGGAAAGCGTTTTGGAAGAGATGAAATACATATATTCTTATGACATCCTGCCTGGTATTACAGGTATAAATGCATATATTAAACCAGTAAACCATCCTGTATCCTTCACAGCATTTCACGCTTCTGTGCTTTTGCTCATGCTCCCTCTGTCTGAAATGCCCTTCCCTCACTTCTTTGTCTAGTCCTTTAAGCCTCAGCTTGTAGGTCATGAGTTTTCTGAAACCTGCTTTTTCTGACTGGGTTAAGTACCACCTGTTAGGTCTTGCAGTGACTCATGCTTTCGTATGCCAGAGCATGCAGCAAATTGCATCATAGTTTGACTCCCTCCTACCACCCTAGTGCCCATTGAGGGTGTTCTTAATCATTTCTGTTTTCCCAGGATGCAGCTCAGTGTCTGATACTGAGTAGCCCTCATTATGTATTTATTGTATTTCTACACTGAGAGGCAGTGAAAGGAACGGCAGGGTTTTATTTATTTTTCGTTGAATTTGAATGGTACACAGCACATAGTAGTAGATCTTCAATTACTTGTTGAAAGAAAGAATGAAAAAATCCATCATAAATGCCTCTCTAAGGGCAGTTGACCAAAATACACCCACGCCTGTCTGGCAGTCCTCCATCTGTCTGTAAGAGAGGACTGAAGGTAATTCACATGAACCATTTAACACAAGTCATGAACCATTTAACACCAAGCATTCCACTTCATGTCCTCAGGTGGCCTCTGAAGTTCTGTCGCAAATCCCACTCTGAAGGATGGGTGAATGGAGAAGGTGGGGGAAAACATCTTTAGGAGAATTGAGTTTCTTCCCATTCTTTGAGTCATGAAAACATACAGATGAACCCAAGTGGCCAGAGAGGAGCTTTGCCCTCATTCATTGATTTACTTATTCCCCAGGGTAAGGTCATACCTGGAAGCAGGCAGACCTAAGTTCCCAGTTTTACTCTGTCACCCACCAGTAATGGGAACTTGGGACATTCTCTCTGCGATGTTCAGTCTTCACAGGTGTAATACAGGAATAATACCATTCACCAAAAAGGCTGTTGTGAAGACTGGATAAGGTGATATATGTAAAATATGCCACACAGCCCTTGACCTGCATAAAACATTCAATAAGTGGTAGTCATTGGCTTAACTCTTACTACTATTACTGTAATTTTCTGACCCTGTACCAAACCTTCTGCCTCGATTTAGAAATACACAGGTATGCCCTTGAATAACTCACAGCTGGTTTGTGGAAACACATAAGTAAGCAGGCAGTTATCACAATGCATAGTTTAGCAAGCTCCATGTAATAGGGAAACATGGTAAGGGGCAAAGAGTTTCTCACAGCTTCCAAGTGTAAAATGTAGAGAAAGTGAGGATAAAAAAGATTTTTCTTGCAATTTCAATTATAGTTGAGTTCAAAGGTGTGAAGAACATACCCGTCCAATCAAGTACACTCATGCCCAAAATGTGACAGAAGACTGGATAATCAGCTAAACTGTGTGGTGGTTAATGGTGCAGGCTCTGGAGTTGATGGCTTTGGGTTTGAGTAGCTGTGCTGTCATTTACCAGCTATGGAACCTTGGATAGGCTACTAAATTTCTCATATCCTCATCTTTCTCATCTTAATGAGACTAACATTTCATCACTGAAATAGACTATTGTGAAAATTAAACAAGTGAATGCAAAAAGCAATCCAACATAATGTCTAGAATACAGTCAGTGCTCAACAAAAGACGGTTTAAAAAATTCTGGCAGAGGAAAAACATATTGAGAAAGAAATCAGGAAACTTAAGTCCCAGTCTTTACCTTGTCCCCTTATAAAGTAAAAGAAGTTTGCAGAAAGCTCATAGGTCTTCATAAAGTGGGTTGTTTTGTTTGTTTGTTTGTTTGTTTTTTAACAGGGTGGCCATAGCAAGCAAATGAACTAAGCATTTTTAACTTCATTAACAGATGATAAAAGTGAAACTTTCAAGAGGGTTTTTGCTCTCCAAGGCTGAAAAGTCAGAAGTCAGTAACAAGACACACATTTGGCTCCAGAATCCTGTTTGTCTGCTGCATGCTGCTGCAATAATCTTGAAACGTTCAGTGTGTCTGGAGAGTCGGCAGAATGAAAAGCCTGCATCCTTTGCTCAGTACATCATTCCCCAGGAATGTGTTGCAGATTCACAGGGCTGATGTGAGATCCCTAATATTGTGCCAACCTTAAAATACTGTGCCAACAACAAAGCCTTCTGAGGTTGGAAGTAGGGAAAAGAGAGGAGGATGGAGGTCAGTGAGAGCGTGGCTAATACTAATACATGAAAAATAAGTTTCATGTGGGGATGGAGTTTCTGAAGGGAGCTGGTGGCAGAGTGAGGCTGATGCTGGCTTCTTTAGAAATCGTGGGTGGGGGTTATGGGAGTTGGTGTGGGTGAGGGTCATGGTCAGGGATTGCTGGTCTATCACCAAGACATAGTCCTGTGGGTGAAGGCTTCCCTTTGCACCTGCTCTACTATAGTGCCCTTCACCTTTGTCTCCATCTCCAGATCTCTATTTCCTTTCCTTGTTTTAACTTTATATCAATTACCTCTCCCTTTTATTATATTACACACTAATTTGTTAACTTTGTTCATGGCCTTAATAGAATGGAACTTCCATAATGTAGGGACTTTTGTTTTGTTCATTACTGTCTTCAGCACCAAGAACAGCACTTAGGGTTTTGTCAATGCTTAGTAGTTATTTATGGAGTGTATGAATAGATTAATGGATGTAGGGATGGGTGGATAGACGGATGGATGACTGGATGGATGAATACATGAGTAAATAGATAGATGTCTCTCAGAATGGTTTAGTAGCTCCTCAAGGACAAGAACCAGATATGAGTTATTTACCAATTCTATCCTCAGCCTAAACCCCAGGACTGAAGGCTGGAAGATATATAGTGAATAAAGAAAACATTGCTGTTAGTCCCCTTTTGATGCCCAGGTAAGAGGTACTGGGTATGGGGATAATGAAGACACAAGTGTGATAACTAGCTATTTACTCCTCTCTCTCTCTACTGTTGGACCAAAGAGGAATAGGTGGTCTGAATTCCAAGCTGGTTTATTATTTATTTATTTATTTATTTATTTATTTATTTATTTATTTATTTATAAATACCTAGAAGATACTGAGCCAGAAAGTAAAGGGGTGAAAGGGATGTCAGATGCAACTGCTCAAGCACAATAACCTTACCCAAAAAGCAAACTGATAGCTGTATCTATTTGTTGTTACTATTACTATATCTAGATGGAAATAATAGGACTTTAGAGAAAGACGGTATCAATAATGTGCCTCAAAAAACAATGGTTTTGGGTTCAAATTCTGGCTTGCTGATTAGCTGTACATCCCTTGGCTAGTCGTGTTACCTTTTTCAGCCTCAGTTTCCCCAGTTTTAAAATGATCAATAATAACAGGTGTCTTTTCTTCTCTATGTAAGGACTTCATTGGTAATCATGTTTTTAAAAGAACTATATACATCCTCAAGTAATTTACACTCATCAGAACTTTGTAAAGAGGTGTTGTTAAAGAAAGGGACTCCAAAAACCACAGGTAACTCAAGCAGAGTAACTTAAGTCACAAAAGAAACAAAACTGCAAATCTATCAGCTTTCCAGTATTTCTGATACTCTGTCATCTATCCATCAACCTTTTTCAAAACCTATTACAAATCACACAATAGGAGCCTCTTAGAGGCACTGTTTTGCTGCCATTTTCCAGCCTTGATGCTGCAGCTGCCAATTGTCTTGAAGGCATGTTGTGATGGTCTCAGGATCTCCCCTACTGGGCCTGATCAAGAAGACCCCTGGAAAGTTAGTTACTAGGGGCACAGAGTCAAGCATAAGATGTCCATCAATGAGAAGGGGAAAGAGAGAGGATTCAATGGGAGTGGTTTGTGGAATGACAGGAGTAGGAAATAAAAGCTGGCCAGTATCCTTGATGTACCCACTGGGGCTGAGCTGGTATGATTCATTCTTTCCTCTTTACCTTGCTGTCCTTTGTCTCCTGAGTATTTAAAAACGTGGAGTTCAGGCCAGGCATGGTGGCTCACACCTGGAATCCCAGCACTTTAGGAGGCCGAGGCAGGTGGATCACCTGAGGTCAGGAGTTCGAGACCAGCCTGGCCAACATGGCGAAACCCCAACGCTACTGAAAATACAAAAATTAGCTGGTCATGGTGGCATGTGCCTGTAATCCCAGCTACTAGGGGGGTTGAGGCAGGAGGATCGCTTGAACCTGGGAGGATCGCTTGAACCTGGGAGGTGGAGGTTAAAGTGAGCCAAGATGGTGCCACTGTACTCCAGCCTGAGCAACAGAGTGAGACTCCATCTCAAAAAACAAAACAAAAAACAAAACAAAACAAAAAACAAATCATGAAGTTCAATATATCCTGAGTAATACAGGTAGTAGAGACAGTTGCCCAGCTACCTGCCACCTTACCCTTAACAACTCCTCTCATCCCTGAGATAATTTCCACCCCTGCTGGCAGGACAGGCAACCCAGGGCCCAGGCTGCAGGGGAATCTGGTAGACAATGCTTTCTTTCCTGGCTCAGAGAATATCTCAGTTGTAACACTGATAATGCTCCCTGCCTCCAAGCCCTACCAGTTGTGCTGAACCTCAAGATCTGTTCCCTGAGACCTTGCTGTCACACACAGGACTGCCCCAAGGTGGATCTTCAAGTCCTGCTCCCCACATTACCTCGGGTTGTACATCTATTGCCTTCCAAGACCCACCCTCATATCTAGCTCCAGCTGGGCTACCCAAGACTGGACAGTGTCCTTAACTCAATCCCAGGGTAAAATACAGGAACTCAAAGCTCCAGCACATTGTAGCCTTAAGTGGTCAGCGAAAGCGTCCCCAAACTGCCGCCCAACAGGACAGCATTTGAAGCACTCATTGAGCCTGAGATTGGAAAGAGAGGTCTGGTAGAGTCTGGGAACTGTACAAACTTCAGATTAATTAGATGAAAATGAACTTAATTCCACAGCTAAAAAATAAATGTTCATGTCTCACAGCCATCTCCAACCCATATCGGTGAGGGTCTCGTCTCACTCAAGAACACCTAGCCTGGGTTCCTGGCCCATTCAGAGTCCTGTGTGTTTTGAACCAACCAGCACTGCCTGAGGAAATGGACTGAGGTGGAACAGGGACTGGTGGTACTGGGACCACTTCAGAGAAAGTCTTTATTTCTGGCCAGGTGTGGTGGCCCAGGCCTGTAATCCCAGCATGTTGCGAGGTTGAAATGGGAGAATTTCATGAGGCCAGGAGATTGAGACTGAAATTCATGAGAATTTCATGAGAGCAGGAGATTGAGAAACATAGTGAAACCCCATCTCTACAAAAAATAAAAATAAAAAAGGCATGGTGGCGCACATCTAGTCCCAGCTACTCAGAAGGCTGAGGCAGGAGGATTGCTTGAGCCCAGGAGTTTAAGGTAAGACCCTATCTTTAAAAAAAAAAAAAAAAATGTCCTATTTATCCTGAGCCTCCATGGAATCTGGGTGTGTGAATTTCTTCAGACTGCCAAAAAAAAAAAAAAAAAAAAAAAAAATCCAAACTGAGTGGTTTAAAGCATTAGATATTTATATCTTAGTTCAGGAGGCCAGAAGTCTGAAATGAAGGTATCTGCAGGGCCAAGCTCCCTCCAAAGCCTCTACAGGAGATTCCTCCTTTGCATCTTCTCACTTTTGGTGGCTCCTGGAATTAACTTGCAGCAGCATCCTTCCAGTCTGTCCCGATCTTCAAATCACCTTCTCCCCTGTGTCTCTCTCTGTCTCCTCTTCTTCTTACAAGGATACCACTCATTGGATTTAGGGCCCACCCAAAGTCAGGGATGATTTCATCCTAAGATCCTTAACTAATTACATCTATAAATACCTTATTTCCAAAGGAGGTTATATTCTGGGGTTCTGGGTAGACATGAATTATGTCAGGACACTATTAAACCCCCTACACTGAGGAAGGATATCTAGGTCCATTATTTAGTTCCAAGAGTCACTGAAGTAACCCATAGTAGGTGAACCAAAGAGATTGAGCCAGGAAAGAAAAGGTCTAAGAGAGAATGAAAATAAGACCTCTTTTCTCCTTCCTCAGTGGCTATTCTGAGGCCAAGGGGGTGGACATTGTATGCATCATGGAAAGGTAGCATCATTAGCAATGACGAAAGATTCCACAGAGAAGGCTGTGGACTGAAAACAATACAAAATACGCAACAAATCCTTTCTGACACAGTAAACTCCACTCACCTTTTAAGAAAAGAGCTTGTGTATCTTCTTCTTCACCCTCCCAGATAGAGTTGATCATCCCCAAACTTGCCTGGTCATAAAAATCACCTGGGGATGCTCATTAAAAATACCTATTTCTGGCCTTTAAATAAGCCTGCAGGAGACCTTATCATCAGGTAGGGTTGGTCTGGGAGCAGAAGAGTATTTAAATCCCGTCTACAGCACCCTCTGAGTTTCTGAACACAACAGGTCAATTGATTCAGTGTATCTCATCCTCCTTGTCTATGAAGTCTTGTTAGCAGTAGTATCTACTTTAGGATTACAAGCATCACTCTGTTGAGTGATGAACACAATATAAATTCTTAGTAATAGAGAGACAGGACTATTGCCAAGATCACAGCTGTCTACAATGGCCCTGGGCCACTCTTTGGCGTACATTTGCCTATGTACCTGCCATCCCTGACTAGTCCTTCTTATTTGTGTATGCCAATGTAGCTTCTTGGTTTTAAAGCTCAGATTCTCAATCCATGAAATGTGAGTTCAAATCTCATTGCTACTCTACTGCTTTTGTGGCCTCTTACATGTTACTTTATTCTGTATCTAGAAAATGGGGATGATAAGCAAATCTATCTGATGTAATTGTAAAAATAAAACAAAATGATCAATATATTGATTTGAATTGATTTAAAATCCAACATAGAAGGGGAATTTGTGGAATTTGGGGAGGATAAAGGGGGAAGGAGCTTGTTGTCACTGGTGAAGTCCAAGTAGCCAATAGTTTAAGGAGAGTTTGGAAAAGGAAGAGTAGAGCCAGAGAGAATGGGAAGGGGGTGAGGAGTAAAAGGAGCGTGGAAAGGATGGGAGAGTGTAAGGTAAGAGAGGATAGAAGGGAGTGCAGGAGAGTAGAAAGAAGCTTCTTTTCCAAGAATCTCAGTGGTGGTCAAATCCCATTTCTCGGCCCATTGCAAACATAAGAATCTCGTCACAAGCTTCTTCCTTGTTCTCTGTCTCGACTCAGAGGCTATTGACTCGGGCTGTCAGAGGGCCACGAAGTGAGCACCCCTTCCCTTTAACATCATTGCTTTTCAGGGCCCTGCACTCAGGGAAGCAGCACAGAAGGGGGTTAGAAGATGTGTGGAGACAGACAGAGCTGGAGTAACTCTCTTCACCCTGCCACCTCCATGGGGCTGTATCACAAAGTTACAAAAGCCACCCAGGGTAAATGCTGCTACAAAAGTAACAGCAAAAGGTAAGTGTCAATTACAAAAGCTTCTAGGAGCCTCACTTTACTTATCTGTTTAATGCGCATCATGAGGGTCCTAATGTATTGTCTTGTTTTGAGGATTAAATGAAGGTGTGCACGTAAACACTCTGAATAGTATTAGGAAATGTTTCTTCTTTATACCGCAAGTTTTAATCAAGATAAATTTCCCCCAAAATCTGTCTCTTGCCCAACATCCTTTACTCCTCCCCACTAAGGTAGAGTGGATCTGGAATGAGGCCGTGAGCTTATATAACTCTTTCCCTTCATTGCCTCTTTTGCTGTAGGAACCAGCTGCCCTCCAAAAGCAGCCTTCTGCTCTGCCCTGTCACCCTTCTGTTTTGTGGTAACAGATTCCCATGTGAGAGGGTGCCAGGCACTCAGCACTTACCCTGGGTGGGAAAATACCCATTTTTGCCAAGTCCTCCAAGCTAACCTTTTGCAGTAATAAAGGCAAAACATTAATCTCCATCTGCTTTACTCCTTTTACCAATCTTTCAAACTGTTCTCAATTTAAATGGAGAAAATATGGGACTTCCACAAATTCCATGCCGATTACCTGGGTCCAAAGAACGTTCTCAGTAAATTGTTCTGTTATTATTATATTCACCAGAAACTCTATTGTCTCTTCTCCCTTTCTTGGGAGCATTTTTTTTTTTTCTTTTTTTCCTTTCTCTCTCTAAAAGCTTTTACATTTTCCCCCTTTTATCCATACAGTTCTGAAATTTCACTGCAGTGCAACTAGGTGCAGATTTTATTTTTTTCCTTTTTGTTCGTCATTCATCATGTTTGGTAATCAGAGGACACTTTCAATCTGTTGTTCCTTCCTTCGGATCAGGAATGGGTTCTGGCATTATCTACTTGCCTCTCTGGCTCTGCCTGGATTCTGGAGCTCCTCCCTTTGCTGTTAACAAGCAAGTCTTCTAGGAGGTGAGCCGGAGCTTGCGTTCTTTCAGTTTCAGTCTCACAGCCTCTCTGCATCCAGGGCTCTGTGTCCTTCTGAGGAGCAGAGAGCAGGCTGAGATTAAAACTCCTGAAGAAATCAGGGAGGGGCTGCAACTGGGAGGAGGCCCTGCTTCCAATTCCCCCAAGCATGTGTACCTCGTTCCAAAGCAGGAAATCACACAGAATTGCTGGACCTAAACCAGTACCAGGTTCAGTGGAAGCCACGAACTGGCAACGTAATCCTGTTAATGAGATTTTGGGCAAGTCACTCAACATCCCTTTAACCTGATTTTCCTCATCAGTCAAGTGGTAACAATCATTTACCTTCCCTGACTCCCAGGGTGGTTGGGAGAATCTATGAAACGATGCACATGAAAAACCTTTGCAAATTACTAAGGGCTATCTATGTGTGAGTGTATGTGTGTGTGCATCCAAACATACACAACCCAAACATACTTGAAAATGAACATCAAATTGCAGAGAAAGACTGAAGTCTGCTAAGCAAATTTCTGCTCATCATTTATGATCCAGTTGAAAGGTCCATGTTTCTATTTATTTGACTCAGTGCCTAAAATAATTAGCTTGAATTTTTTTTTAAAAGAATACAGTCAAACAAAGGAATTGCACTTATGGCAGAATGGTGATCACTGAACAGTGAGCACCAAGACCGACCAAGGAAGACAGCAGTTTTGTTTTCCATCCCATCTTCACTGTGGATTATCAAGGCTCATTGAGTGTAACGGTGGTCATAATAACCTAACTCCCTAAATTTCTGGGTCTGTTTCTGTGTCTCTGGTCTCTCATAAAAAATATATAGGTTAATTCATGCAAATAAATTGCACATTTGATAGGACCCTACTATTATAAAATGTTTCATATATCTGTCTTATGAACTGGAGTTTCTCATAGATTCTATTTAGACCAATGACTCCCTGCTAAAATTGTCGATGGACCATATCTGTCAGCAACTGGAGGGTGACTTTGGAGTGTGTTGTATCTAAAAGCTGAGCAGCAGAAAGGGGGAGTTAGACAAGATGGTACGGACTATGTAAATGGGCAGAGGGCAAGAGGGCAGAGTCAGCCCCTCTCCTCCCACAGACCAGCAAAGGCAGCAGCAGTGGTACTCAGTTGCCTACCACCAGCCTGTAAAGGGAGGACAGGGACAGATTGTGTTTGGGTTGGAGGGTAAGAGTAATAACTCAGCAGAGACAATACAGACGTGCTTGGCATTCAGACCACCTTACCATGATCTCCCCTCCCATTTCTCCTCCACGCCTCTCCAGTGCCAGCGAATCCCTCCTGAACCGGCCATGTGTTTCCTACCGTGCTGAACAGATGTTCAACAGCAGCTAGACGGAAACCCAGTGGAGGCAAACACACTCATCTTCCTAAACGAAAATCCCACTTTCCAAATGTCAGAACGGACGGGAACTCAGAGATCTTAAGATTAGCTGACATTGTTAGGATTATCACTGCTTTTGTACCCTTTCTTTTGAAAAATTTTAATTGGAAATCCATTTCTGAATAAAGCCATAAAAGAGGCACTGCTCCAGTCTAAATGGAGGTTGGGGGTCTGAAATCTCTAGAGCTCCATGGAGCAGAGCTAGAAAAAAGGACTCTTTCATTCTGCACAAGGGAATGTCAAGGCTGAGAGAGGACTAGAGACTTTTCTAGGTCAGATATGATTAGTGGCAGAGCCAGGACTAGAACCTGGCCCCTTGGTGGCCATTTCAAGGTTTGTTTCCATTGTCAGACTCAAGACAGAAAGCTGTTTAAAGATGATCCATATATCAGCGATTTCAAGGGTTTTAGGTAAGCAATCGGTGTCTGCTATTTTAGTGTATTTAAGGAAGGATAAGGCCGGGTGTGGTGGCTCACGCCTGTAATCCTAGCACTTTGGGAGGCCGAGGAGGGTGGATCACCTGAGGTCAGGAGTTGCAGCCTGGCCAACATGGTGAAACCTTGACTCTACCAGAAATACAAAAATTAGCTGGGCATGGTGACAGGTGCCTGTAATCTCAGCTACTCAGAAGGCTGAAGCAGGAGAGTTGCTGGAACCCGGGAGGCAGAGATTGCAGTGAGCTGAGATCACACCATTGCATTCTAGCCAGGCCAACAACAGCAAGACTCTATCTCAATGAAGAAGAAGAAGAAGAAGGAGGAGGAGAAGGAGGAGGAGGAAGAGGAGGAAGAGGAGGAGGAGGATACAACAGGAAATCTGATTTTCCAAGCCCCTATTGCATGCCATTTATTGGTATTGACAAATTGAATGTATTATTAGAACAAAGCAATCCTCATTGGAAATCTTTGAGGTCAGTGTTAGCATACCCATTTTGCAGATAAGAAAACAAAAAGGTTAAACAATTTGCTCCAGGTCACAAAATTAATCTATAGCAGCCCTATTATTAGAACCCAGACCTCTAAGACTCAGAAAATCATCCTGCTCTCCAGAAAAAATTTCCTCTCATCTAAAAGTGTATTACTGTAACTACGAGCAAACAATGTAAAATAAACTACTACTATAACAAAATGGCATTTGCACAGCACTTAGGTTTAAAAGCCTTTCCCTTCATTAGTACTTTATTTGAGCAGCTCTGCATCACATGGCTGGGATTACGGTGAGGCAAGTGGGTACTTGTCTTGTATTCAAAATTTAAAGGGGTTCAAAAACCTCAGTAATGAAGATAAATAATATTTCAATGCAATTTTTTAAAAAAAAAAAATACAAGGTAATGCGTTCCTGAGTTTATAGGCAACGCTTTAAATTCTATGTCCAAGGTTAGTGAGGCACTCATATTCTTTGCTGGTCCTGACCCTACGGTTTGCAGACCTGTGAAATAGGGAGAAATTGTATTTTCATACCAATTGTGCAGATGAGGAAAGTGAATCTCAAATACATTAAATAACTTTTCCAGAGAATTAAAGGCAGGTCTTTCTGACTTGAGCTCAGAGGCCTTGAGTTCATCTTAATCCAGCTGTGGCTCTCTCAACCCTGGGAATCTGGCGACATAGGTGTGCTGGGGTAGGGAATAGAGTTAAGTAGCATTATACTTACCAGAAAACTGAGGCACATTCGCCAAATGAGTTATCCAAAACCCACGGCTACAGAGCTCTTTATTTCCGTGCAACAGAGCTCGGAAATAAACTCAACTTGGATGGAACTCCACACTCGATACTGCCTTCCATCATTACCAAAACACGAGGATTAAAACGTTCTTGAATAATACACAAAAATTCTGAGGTGCTGCATGAATCCACAGTCAGCCACAGTCCTGGAACAGTACTAACTGGGCTCTGTGATTGCTACCACCATGGGGAGGTCCCAAAGCCTTCATCCCTGGGCTGGAAAGAGTGAGATAGAGAGAAGTTGGCAGTAGATGGGCATTGGAAAAAATTTCACACTATAGATTGGTTGGAAACTTGTTCAAAAAAATGTGATAATCAATGACGAGGGAGCTCAGGGTGGGATATAGGATCCCACGGGCTGGCAGTTACATGTGATTCTCATTCTATGCTGGACTGTAGGGTCCATGAGGTAGGGGTGTTTCTGCTCTCAAGTGCCTGAAATAGTGTCTGTCTCATACTAATTGCTCAGTAATTAATGGATGGATGGATAGATGGGTGGACAGAACACTTTAAGTTCAATAGAGCATGGTGAGCCCCATTTCCTAAATCTGACTCCCAGCTCTACCACTGATCCCATGCAAATGGTATCCTCTCTCTGCCTTAGTTTTCTCACCTATAAAATGAATACAATAACTCTATGTAATTCATAGGGATGTTGTAAAAGTAAAGTAATATATGTCAAGTCCTAGTTACAGTGTCTAACACCTAGTAAGTGCTAAATAAATATTAGCTATGATCCGTGAAGCAACAATAAAGGGAGTTACCCCAGAAGTGCAAAAAATATAGGGATAGTTGTTATTTTGTGTTGTGTGCCTGACATTAGACCAGGTCCAATTGCCAGCCTCAGGTTATAAAATGTGGGAAAATGCCAGAATCACGGAGTGGGTGAGACTACCATTCTTTTGGCATTTTCTGTCTGCCGGCCCTTGCCCTGCCCACTTAGAGTATATTATTTTACTTAATCCTTAAGACATGCTTCTGAAATATTAGGTTGGAGCAAAAGTAATTGCGGTCTTGCCATTACTTTCAATGGAGAAAAACGCAATTACTTTTGCACCAGCCTAATAGTTGCTGTTAATATTATTATTTTTTTATAGGTAAGGACACTGAGTCTCAGAAATATTAGAATATTTGGTCAAGGGTGTTGGGGGCAGGGCTGTCAAAGGCACCCAACAGCTCTGGAGGCTGAGTTCTTTTTTTGAGACAGAGTCTCACTCTGTCGTCCAGGCTAGAGTGCTGTGGTGTGATCTCAGCTCATTGCAACCTCTGCCTCCCACGTTCAAGTGATTCTCCTGCCTCAGCCTCCCAAGTAGCTAGGATTATAAGGGCATGCCACCACATCCTGCTAATTTTTTGTATTTTTAGTAGAGACAGGGTTTCACTGTGTTAGCCAGGATAGTCTCGATCTCCTGACCTCGTGATCTGCCCGCCATGGCCTCCCAAAGTGCTGGGATTATAGGGGTGAGCCACCACACCTGGCCAAGGCTGAGTTCTGCCTGTGTGCCATGTGTGCCATGCTCACAGTGTTCAACTTCACTCTACCTCCCAGTAGGCCCAGGCCCCCATCTGGAATGGGAGGAGTCAGAGAGGGGATGCTGGTGCTGGATGCTTCCTCCCTCCTATTCGTAGGTGGCTGCTGCTCTCAGGCTAGCTCATCTTCCTGGAGACACACAGTTGTCTTTCCCATGGAGGCTGGGGCTGGGGCTGCCACTGGTCATAGCTGAGGGAAGGTGACACAGTGATGCTGCACAGTGAAACCCACCATCTCATGTAGCTCCAGTTACAACCTGGCTCCCTAAAAGGAGGGGAGAGACTATTTTAATAATGGTACCTCTGCTCCTTGTGGCGGGAAGGAAGGAAGGGCAAAGACCCACCTGTGGAGGCTCAGGCTTCCCTGAGCTCTGTGCACTGGCCCTCCTGGCTCCCAGGGATTTCCTTAGGTTCTTTGGTTTAGCCATGGGTGTCTACAGTCACAAGAAAAGAGTGGTTCCCCTCTGTACTCAATGGGGGACAGTGAGATGCCAGGGATATAGGTAACAGAGACAGAACTCAAACCCAGGTCAGCTCGACGCCAGGAGGCTAATAAGTGACACTGGTCAAGTCCTTGCCCCTTTCAAAGCTTCAGTTTTTCTATCTGCAAAGGAGAAGACTGTACCAGATGATCTCCAAGGGTCTTCACAGTGCCGAACCTGTTATGAACGTGTACACTGATAAATCCAAGGCCAATACCTCTGGCTCTGGCCCAAGCTATGGGTGAATCTCCTCCACAAAGCTCTTCTCAGTTGGCCCTCCCTTCACTGAGCACCTTCAGTGATGAGAAACTGATTATTCCTTGATGATGCAGCAACCTGGGAAGAATTTCGGATGACTCTTTCACTGACTTTCGCTGACTAGCTGGGTGACTTCAGAGGGTGGACTCTTCTCTGACTCTTAGTTTAATCATCAGAGAAACATGACTGTTGGTGCCCAACTCCAGTGATTGTTATAAAGATTAAGTTGGCTAGTAAGCGTGTGTGAAGTTTCTGGCACCGAATAACATCCAACAGTCATTTTCTCCAAGTTGCAAGGTACCACCCTCCCAACTAGAAATAAACAAGCAAAAACTGGGTAGAGGGAAATAGTGCTCTGTTTACATGCAGATATGAAAATATTTCCAGTCTTTCTCAGCTATAAGATATTCCACAACACCCAAGGATCAGCCAGGCAGCACATTCTTTGTAGAACTTTAGATGCATTACTTCATCCATGTAAAAACTCAGGCCCAGAGAGTTTATCTGCCTTGTCCAAGGTCACACAGAAAATCAGCAGCGGATTCAGATTCCTGAATCCCAAGCTTGTCATTTCTTCATTTGGGGAACCAAGAGGCCCTTCCACCCTCAGCTAACAGCATCATCCCCCTAGCAAAAGGCAGCTCTGAGTCCCTGCAACTGATGTAAGCAGTGTCTCCTAAGCATCTCCAAATGCCAGGCATTGGGCTAGGCACCTGAAACACAGAGATGAATGAGAAGTGGCCTCTCCTCCCCAGAGGATTACAAGTTGGGGAGAGACAACAGGAGGAGGTGGCAAAACCTGTCCACATGTTTCTATAACAGGATCTTTGTCACTCCATTATTCTCCTTCTCTGTCTGTAAAAGCCCAGAGAAGCAGGCAGCTGTTGGCAACATCTGGGCCACTGTTGTTGGGGCAGCAAGTGGCTTTGGGCTGCCATTGGAGAAAAGAAGCTGTTGGTGTTAAGAATAATAATAAAGAGCTAACATTTGCATGGTGTTTATTCCTGTTTCAAGGGATATCCCAACTCCATCCCACCCCTATTCATTAGCCCGAGCAATGCAGACAGCAGCTCTCTGAAAGCCTAGGAGAACCATTTCCATTTCTTTGAAGGCAAAGCCAAGGCTCACAGAAGTTAAACTTCCTGCCTAAATCACAGAGCTCACAGGAGAGTACAGGCCCAAATATAGGCCCCATGACTCCTAGACTGGTGTTCATTCCATATGCCAGGCTCAGGCATGTAAGTGAATGCAAAAAGATATGTGGTCCTTTCTCTACACATAAAGGAAGCATTTGCTGTGTGTTTACTAGGTATCAGGAATGGCATTTTGTGGTTAGTATGCTTACCTCCTTTAACTCTCCCAAAACTATGAGAGATGCTTTAACTCTCCCAACATGATGAGATAAGCATTCCCGATGTTCCTTGACCTACAATGGGTGTTACATCTGATAAATCCATTTTATGTCAAAAATATCATAAATTGAAAATGCATTTATTACTCCAATAAACCCATCAGAAAGTTGAAAATTTATAAGTCAAACTGTAGTAAGTCAGGGGCCATTTGTAGTTTCACAATTTTTTTTAATGAATACAGAAGTTGAGATTGAGAGAGTTTAAGTAATCTGCCTGTGGTCACACTGGTGAGTAAGATGGGTCATTGGTAAAGTGGGTGGCTCAGTGACATGGTGAGAAGAGTTGGGACATCATGTTCCTTGTCCTGTCTTCCTCATAAATTTGTGACATTCTTGATAAGTGGCAAAGCTGAGATTTGAATCCCAAAAACCAGTCAATTTTGGGTGTGACTGTGTGTGTGACAGCAGAAGGGAATGAGGATGGTTGAAGAAGGAGGAACTGAGCCTTGAATAGAATTCTTCCAGGATAAAGAACAATAGCATATTGCAAGCCGAAGCAATGCTTTCAATGGGTTACACTTGGCATGTTCTTGAAACATAAGGTTGCCATGGCTGGAACAGAGTAAGAAAGGGGACAGGAGAAAGACATAAGATTAAGGAGGTACCACAAACCCAGACAGCAGAGGACCAAGATATCAGACAGTGAGAATAATTAAGTGTAGTTGCTGTAAATTCAGAACAGACACTGGAGCTACCCCACAGATAAACCTTCTTACAGCCCTGCCCTTCAGTCTTCCTCTGTTTTTAGCTATGTGGGCCAGTTTTTTCCTCCTTAATAAGGATCTCTGAAAGTGTTTCCAGAGGTTTTCCAATCCTCATTTTGCAGATGGAGTCTAAAGCCCAAAGAATTTGCCCAAACTCACATAGCATATGAGGGGCTTGACTTAGGACCTAACCCATGCTTTCTGCAAATTCTTTTCCGCACTCCACACCTTATTTTCCCGGAACTCATTTTCTGCATATTTTGAAACTTTAGCATAAGGCTCACAGTCTCTCAATAACCATCTGAGTCCTGAGGTTTACAATCCTTTCCATCTGAGCCTTTCTGGGCTTCCTCTTTGTCCATCGTAAAAGAGCCACTCAAGATGAGAGGGAGAAAAGGACAATTCTCTCTATGCCAGCTGCTCTTTCCAAGCCTAAGGCCATTCAAAGCTAGTGGGACCATTCGCTCTGACAGGAACTGAGACAAATAAACAAAACTCCACTGAGGTGAATCTGTCCTTTTGATGCTTTTCAGAGTTGACACAGTAGCTCCTCGGAGTCGGCATGACTCATGAGTTCTTTCTAATGGATTAGTTTGGGTTCATTTTTAGCTAGAAGAAAATTTGAGAACTGCACTCCTGCAAACCAGGAGTACCTTCTAAAGGATCCATCTGGTTTCATTCAAGTTAGAGGTCATTTTGACATTTATATCACTGCAAGCAGGGAGAATCTTCTGAAGTAGGAAGCCCAAACACAAAGACCTATAGAGCAGCATTTCCCAACCTTTTTGCCACCAGGGACTGGTTTTGTGGAAGAAAATTTTTCCATGGACTTATGGGGTGGGGGGCCTGTGGTTATGGAATAAAACTGTTCTACCTCAGATCATGAGGCATGAGTTGGATTCTCACAGGGAGTGTGCAACCTAGATCCCTTGAATGTACAGTGTTCACAATAGGGTTCGTGCTCCTATGAGAATCTAATGCTGCTGCTGATCTGACAGGAGGCAAAGCTCATGCAGTAATGCTCATTCGCCCACCAGTGGCTCAACTCATGTGGTTCCTAACAGGCCACAGACTGTACTGATCCACAGCCCTGGGTTTGGGGACCACTTCTGTAGAGTACATAGATGGGGACTTGAGCAGGGTATCATAGCAGATAAGATTAGGGAGTGGTAGGGACTGCAGCAAATTAGAGAACATGAGATCCTTCTAAAGAAGTATCTGCTACTGAAATTCAGCCAATTGTCACCATCCAAAAATGTAGACTGAGTAGAACATGCAAGTTTCACACATACACACCCCTATATTTTCATATGAAATTTGACAGTGAAAACTTCAGCAAGTTGTTTTTTTTTTGTTTTTGTTTTTGTTTTGTTTTGTTTTTAGCTGAGTGGCCCAGTTGCAGACAAAATGAGACTCATCTGTGGCCTAGATATGGACTTGGGCTCCCAGTTTACAACCTCTGTCCTACAGGGTCCAATTAGTTTCATTTAACATGGAGCTTACTTTGACATTCACATTACTATTAATCCTCTGAGAGAATGTTTCCCATTTGGAATGGTTCCCCTGGATGTAGCCTACATCCTCCCAAGCATTCCTATGCATTGCTAGGCTGAAAATTGGCAAGTTTCCATCTAGAGGCTATAACCTATAAATATATCTCAAACCTCCATTCCTTTTACACTCTGCTGGTGGCTATAATTGAGTTTCTCCCTATACCAAAAGAGCTCCGAGTTCTTAGTACTTGATGCACTTAATAGAGGAAAGTCGGGACAACTCTGGAAAAGCAAGGATAACACAGAAACAGAACAGGGATATGCTGGTTGGAAGAATACTAAAAGTTTTATCATCCATTATTAGAAGAGAAAAGCACAATAATATAACTATCACACCCTCTGCATAATAAATGCTTTATGGCACCCTGGCCAGCCACATACATATGGGTGGCCTTGGAGACATCATGGAGGGTTTAGCCACTGCTAGGAGTCGATTCTCAAGAGGAAGCAAGTGGACCTAAGCATGATTAGAGATGATGTTTGGTAGAAAAACCTGCTGTCCCAGAGACATAATAAGAAGACTTCCCTAAGGGAGTCCCTTGATACATATTATGTGGTCCCCATTGGTATGTGGAAACAACCAAGTACCCCAGGGGCTGCCCAGAGCAAAAGTGTGTTTTGGAATCCCACAGGGAACTCCACTCTATGTGTCACCCTCTGTGTGGTTCTGCACAGGAAGGACACTAAACTACAGCTCTCCAGTTTGCTTGCTGATTCCTGCATTTTTTCATTTATTCATTCATTCAGTAAATAGTAAGTAATTCATCATCATTGCCATTGTCATCATCATCATCATCATAATTGTTGCTGTAGTTTATTTAGTCTTCTATTTTTCAGGCACTTTGCATTTCCATAGATAATTCCCCTCAACTCTTAAATTTGCAAGAAACATATTGTTATTCCTCTTTCCTAATAAGGAAACTGAGGCTCAGCAAGGTCATATGATATGGACTAAGTTGGATGGCTAAGAAGTGGCAGAGCTGAGGAGTGATATTACATTGTCTGATTCTCTCACTGTGGTTTTCTCACTACAAAACACTGTCTAATAATTGTATAGTCCTTTGTTGTGTGCCTGAACATAATTATTTGATTCTCATAACTGAGAACAGACTGAATTAGACTTATTTTACAGAAGAGAAATTGAGTATCAGGTTAACCAACTTGCCTGAGGCCTCCCAGCAATTAAGCTGGTCTCAAACATAGGTTTTCTCTCTCCAAGTACAGAATTGTTTAAAATAGGATATAATATTCATGTTTACAATTCCTTCGGTGTTAATGACAACCATTAATAATCCTGGAAGTTATCAATTATTGATGCCTCACTAGGTACCAGAAGCCCTGCTAAGTGTTTTATTGGAATTCACTCATTTAATCCTCATAACTATCCTACAAGGTCAGTGTGACTACTACCATCATAATGTCACTTGGCTCAAAGAATTAAATGAAGGTTGCCCAAGCTAGGCAGCTAGCAAATAGCAGAGCAGGCATTGATAGCAGGTTTATCTGATCCTTATCTCCAACTAAAATTCTTAACAACCCCACCACTCCCCATGATGTACAGGGCAGGCCTTGGGAAGAATAATGAAGCACATTCAGACCCGGACACTGTCAGATACTTCAAGGTGGCTACCCAATATGCATCTCCCTTACTTCCTTAGTACCAGCCCATGCTTAGTACCTAACCATGATATGGTTAGTCTTTGTGTCCCCATCAAATTGCACTTTGAAATGTAATCCCCCTAATCCGTATGTGTCTAGGGAGAGACCTGGTAGGACATGATTGGATCATGGGAGCAGTGTCTCCCATGCTGTTCTCATGATAGTGAGTGAGTTCTCATGAGATATGATGGTTTTATAAGCATCTGACAGTTCCTCCTTCACACACTCACACTCTCTCTTGCCTGCCACCATGTAAGACATGTCTCTTCCACTTTGGCCATGATTGCAAGTTTGCTGATGCCTCCCCAGCCATACAGAACTGTGAGTCAATTAAAATTCTATTTTTTATAAATTACCCAGTTTTGGATAGTTTGTTATAGCAGTGTGAGAACAGACTAATACAGTACACCTGTAGCTAACAACTGCATCTCAGTCAGGTGACTATATTGTGTCCACTGGGTGTACATATACATACTGGGAGAAAAGCTCCTTAAAGGCAACTGCCTCATCTGGGAGTTGTACCTTATTATCAATTTATTTTTCTCTCCCTTCCTGTTGTTTGAGTACTGAACGTGATAACTAATTTTTCTACAATTATCTTAGACTATGTGGGTCTAAGGATGGTCCACACGGTCTTACCCTAGGACAGTGGGGAAGGAAGGAAGGAAGGAAGGAAGGAAGGAAGGAAGGAAGGAAGGAAGGAAGGAAGGAAGGAAGGAAGGAAGGAAGGAGAAAGGGAGGGAAGGAGAAAAGGAGGGAGGTAAGGAGGGAAAGAGGGAAGGAGGGAGAGAGGGAGAGAGGGAGAGAGGGAGGGAGAGAGGGAGAGAGGGAGGGAGGGAGGGAGGGAGGGAAGGAGGAAGGAAAGATGGCTGGCCTAGGTCCTGTGAAGCTGTATACCATTCCAAGCTCTCCTATCATCAACTTGTTTTATATGAGAGAAAAATAAATTTCATTTTGTTTAATGTACGATTATTTTGATTTTTTTCAGGTATATGCAGACAGATCTAATGTCAATGAATACAGATCTGCCCTCAAGTAGCTCACAGTCCTGTAGGGAAGATGAGTATGCAGCAGACATATCATGATACAAGTAGAAGGCGGCTAAAGCATTGAAGAAAAATTTTAAAAGAGCTCGATTCATCCTCCATGGCCTCCACAGTAATGACCCTGACAGCAAAATCCACAGGCCAGGGCATGCTCTCTGTGTAATGGCAATGGATAAGCTGTCTGTTCTGAAAGGCGAATGCATCCATTTCAATTAGATGTGCCCAGTGCTAGGATTGTAACCAATTAATCCTGCCCATCTGAAGGCTGATTAGTTGGAATATTTGGGTGAATGGATAATAACAGACTAATAAGCCTGCTATCCGAATGCTGCCGCACGTCTTTTTTGACACAATATTGTGGATGCATTTGCAGCATCTGTGACTAATCTTCAAGTGGCAGGAGGCCCAGTTTGCAGAGTGGCACAGTGACAGAACTCAGGGCCACTGGGGTCTCAGCAGACAGAGCCTACTCCATCTAGTCCTCATTTGTGTGTTTGGATCCAGGCACCAAGGATCTTCCTCTAACGACACCCTTCTGCTTCCTGAAAGGTACAGACGCACACTGCAGCCATGGAAGCTGGATGCAGAGCCAGGAGGCAGAAGTTCTCAGTTTCAGGTTTCAGGCACAGCCTGAATGCACTGGGTGACTCAATCATGTCTCTTTCCCTCTATGGTTTTTAAATTTCCTCAATGGTACTACTCACAATAATCCCAAAACAGTCTTGTGCCCCCTGGTATCTACACACCATCTCCTTGCCTTCTTTCCCACTACTCTTTGACTAGCTAATTCCTTCCTATTCTTTAGGTCTCTGTTCTTTAGGTCGTATTGTTTAGGTCTCTGCTGCCTTTTGGAAACCTTCTCCAACCACTCTTTGCCTAGGACTCTGTGCTACATAGAATCCTGTGTTTCATGTATTTTAGTGAATATTGCATGAGAGTATTTACTAGTCCACTTCCCCTATTCAACTCTAAGCATGATGACAAAGACCACATCTACTTGCTCACAACTATGTCCTTGATGTGTGGCATAGTGCATGGCACAGACAAGACAAAATAAAAACATGTTTTCTAAAGCCTTGTTCTGCCCATTTCACTGAATTAAGAGGCAAAAGGAATCTGGAATTGAAAAAAAAAAAAAGCCTTGCAAACCTCTAAATTGATACACAAATGTGAGGAATTAGGAGTAATGAAAAAGTCCTTGAAGGTACAAAAAGAAGCATTTCAATTCTTGCAAGAGATTCACACTTGCTCAATGTGTCACCAATAATTACTCTAGCTTTTCCTTCCCTCATTTGTTGTAATTAAGACATAGTGTTTTCATTAGGGGAGAAACCAAGACCTACAGCAACAGAAATTATGCACAGTGCAAATCCTGGCACCATGGCAAACTAGTTATGTGGACGAGGAGAATCCATGCAGCTCCACTGAGTCTCAGTGTCCTCCCTGTACAATGGAATGAAAATCTCCACTGTAGAGCTCATAGGTGGCTGTGAGAATCAAACAGAGTTAATGTGTATAAAATGACTTGTAATTTATAAAATGCTGTAAAATTGTCCATTCAATAACTTCCTGCTGGCATCTCTCCCAAAAAGACAGTGGATATCGGAACTTGGATTTCCCATCCCTAAATTCTGGGGAAGAGGACAGAGGTTAAAGGAGAGTATGGGGTGTCTGATACATTTCTTCACTTAATTCACTAAATATCTACTGAGCATCTAGTGGGTACAAGGTGCTGTGCCAGAAACTGGGAAACAATAGGTAAGTAAAGTGTGCCCTTATTTCAAAGTCCTTCTAGTCTGGAGGTTAGGGGGTGAAATGGGCAAGCAGGTGAACCAGTAATCACCAAAGGACAAGGTGTATCTGCAAAACTATGAGCTCCTAGAATGGAGGGATGGTAGATAACAGCCCTGGGGTGATTATTCAGACCTGACCCTGCAGCAACATCTGGAATAGTTGAAGGTTCATGGACTCTATCTTGTGAGCGATTTTGAATGGAAAAGCAACCAGTTTCAATTTACCAGTTGAAAGAAGATTCTGGAAGCAGGCAAGGAGCCAAAGGCACTGAGGAGGGAGATCATGGCAGGCAGCTAAGTGGAGTCTTTCCAGAATTTTGTAGAGAAGAATGGAAAAAGAAAAATCATAACAACAAGAGAGAAAAGTAAGAGGGACTCAGGAAAGAATATTAATTGAAAATGTGAGGAGAGAATGTCTAATAAGAAACTTGTAAAGATAAAGAAAAAAGAAGCCAGGATTAGCGGCTTGCCCCCTTATCTTGGGGCCTTTCAAGGCTATCTGTTGCCAACACCATTCATCACTCAGGTTGGCCTCCTGGCAGTAGAACAGAAACCTGGCTAAAGCGGCCCCGTCATTGATGAAGACCCCAGGAATGGGAGACAGCTCAGATATGGATTCTGATTCTGGGAGTGGCGTGTCCCCAGAGTAGCCTCTCTCATCTGCAGTTCCTTCCTTTGTAATAAGAGGGCAGCAACACCCACTCACAGGAGCAAGAGTCTTGAGAATGGGACGGTTTGTCCCAAATACAGTCCTGGAATAAAACTTAGTTTCTGCTGTATTGAGAATAAAATTACAAACAAAAACAAAAACTGTCATCATCCAGCACCAGCAGCTCCTTCCTCACAGTGGAGGCAGCAATGTGGTGACAGGCCCGCAGCCCACACCTCTAAGGGGTTCATCCTGAGATCTGGCTCTGTTTCCCTTCTGGAAAGAAACAAAATACTTCATTTCTGAAGGTGGGGGAGAGGGAGAGGGCTGTGTCAGCTCCTTTTCCTAGAGGTGCCGTGTACCTGGCACATGGCCCTGTGGTGCAGCAGGTGCTTGCAAGACATGACTCAAGTATGTGCCTGTTAGTAATGACAAACCCTTTATTGGTATGAAGCATGACTTATGAAGCCCTTTAACATCTGTGTCTCGTTAGTACCTCTCAGCCACCCCTGCACGGTGGTCTTGTTATTCTCAGCATCCAACAGACAACAAAAATGAGGCCCAGAGGTACTCAAGTGTATTCACAGACACTATCGTGTGAAAGTCTATTTACCTAACACTGTCATGTGTCAGTCAATGCCCCAACCTCTGGCAGAAGAATGAGATATAGTCCCTGATCTCAAAACATTTCCTGTCCTGTAGAACTACAGACAGGAGGAAGGGCACCTCGACTACATCAAGTGAAGTGTTATGGTGGAAGGAAGCTTTGAATAGTGAGTACACACTTAGGATGGTTATAAAATTCAAATGGTGAGGACAAAAGCCACAGTGGATTCTTGGAGAAGCTGAAATATGAGTTGAGTCAACAGCAGCTACTCTGCTTAAGTGGAATCAAATAAAAAGAGGACTGACAGTTCCAGTTAGAGGAAATAGAATGAGGAAAACCCTTCCAGTGAAAACATCACGAAGTATCTTCCATGCTACGAGAAGTTCACAATGTCTAGTGCATAAAATGTAAGGTTGGGAGTAGCAGAATTGCATTGTTTGGATCCTAGAGAGCCTTACAAGTGAGGCCATGGAGTTAGGTCAATCCTTAAGGAAATGGGAACCATGGTAACATTCCAAATGTGTGCTCAGTGACTGGGCTGGCACCGCAATACTGTTGGACAATGACAAAACAGGTCTATGTCAGTGGCACCTTTCCAGAGACAGAAGCAAATTCTGTAGCTTCTGCACAGTGTGTGCTATCATGTGTTTGATCAAAAAGCGGAAGGGTGGCATATAGTGCAAACCCCAAACACCCCATCTGGAAAAGGTAAAGGATATGTAGGAGATGGTGTCAATCATCTACTTTTAAATACAAGGTCAGAAACTCTCATGCCCTTTGTGCAACACCCAGTGTTGTGTTTCTCAGACTTCATCAAGGCTGGACGGACTATCGGGTTGCCTTACTGCTGATGATGAGCTTTGGGGCAAGGCTCTTCACTCTCCAGGCCTCAACTTCCACATATATACAATGGGATGATTGAGCCAGTGGCTCCTTGTGCTCACTTCCACCTTTGGCATGTGACAAGTCTTGCTTTCTAATAATATTTTCAATGAGTATTTAGAACATCTATTCTCGTGAGCAACTCCTGTAAGTCGCATTTGCAAGGGAAGGAAAGAACATAGCTGTGGCTTGATAACCCATAACTGCTGAAGTCATATGAAGTTCTTCAAGTAGCTACTTGGAGAGAAGAAGAAAAACAAAGCAATAAAACCCTAATGGAAAAGAAGGAAAAGAAAAGGATCCATGGGAAATCTGTTCTCCCCTGTCTTAAATCTCAAAGTCACAGTGAATTCTGGCAGCGTCTCTCTGTCCTTTCTGTTTAATCTCACATCTTCCTCCCTGCAACCTGTCCTCTTTCCTTCCTCGATTGAGTACTTAAAAGTGAAGGCTTTATTTTCACTCTGATTCTCCTTTCACAGATTGTGCAAACTGGAAAACCATTTGAGATCATTTTGCCCTGAGGTTTTCAAACTTTATTTTGTAGCAGAACCCTTTGTTCAAATGAAATTTTACACTCAAAGGACAATATACAAAATTTATAAAAGGAAAGTTCCTGTAAGCATGACGATCGAAGGCCATGCATGTGGTTCCTCTCTTCACCCTCTACCACCTTCCCCTTGGCCCCGAGGCACCCCCACAGATCCCTCAGGTCCCAAGGACCATGACATGAAAACCACTGACATCGTCTTTTTTTTTTTTTTCACTTTAAAAATGGAGAGGTTGAAATCCAGATTTAAGAGGGCACTTATTCAAGCCATATTACTGGACGTCAACTGAGTTGCAGCCAGAATTCAGGTCTCTGGGGTCCCAGGGCAACACCTATGCCCTTATCCTGTTGCCTTCTTTGTCCCAGTCTGTTGAGACCACAGTCTCAAGGGCCTTCTACGTGGCATTCTCCCCAGAAAATGTCATCACCTCCTCATCTCCTCTCTCCCTTTCTTTAGAAACTCACTAACCGCCCACTCTCAGTGCTAGTTCTGCTGTTTGGAAGCACATGTATCAGCTTCACCTGATGTGGCAGACATATTCTCTAAGCCTGGGGCTTTTCCATTACCCACTGCTCCTGCAGGGACTTCTTAATCCAGGTGCAATCAGAAGGCTTCCTATGAATTTCATTTGAACACACACACACACACTGTACACGCACACACACGCGTGCGCGCGCGCACACACACACACACACACCCACGCCCATAGTCTTTAGTGATGCAGACATAGGAACTGGCAGAACCAGCAACGAATGTGCTAGGCATCAGAAGACCAGGTTTGAGTGCTGGTCCAATTCTTTTCAACTTCTTTGATCCTATTGGACACAATTTCTTTACCCATTGAGGTCCCTGCCCTCCTGCTTCACAAGTTTGTAGTGAAGATCAAAGGAAATAATGAAGACAGAAGGACTGATAACCTATAAAGTAGTTTATACATGTAAGGAATGATATTCTTTGGTAAATTTTTCATCATTTTCCCTTGGACAGGATAATTTTTTATCAGTTAATCCTTAAAAAGTATTTCCAATTGTCTGTTAATTCATTAATGGATAATTTTTTAAAAATATTTTTCTAATCATTATTTGATCTTGCCTTCTACCAAAACCATTCTTTTATTAATTCATTCATTCCATGAACACCAATGAAGCCCCTACTATTAGGTTGGTACAAAAGCAATCATGGCTTCTGCCATTACTTTAATAGCAAAAAACGCAATTACTTTTGCACCAACCTAATATTTGCCAAAACACTGGCTCCATTGGTCTCACAAAGTCCAAGGTCTTATGAGAGGCACAGATACTATCATTCCTGTGAACAGTGCTTCAAACGGAGGAAACACAGGTGAAAGAAGCGTATGGGAGCATGTATTCCAGCCTGGGGTGAAAGGTCCCCAAGGGCTTCTAGGAGGAAGTGATGTCTCTGCTAATATCTGAAGGTTGAGTTGGAGTGATCTGGATGAAGTGGGTGAGGATAAGACAGGAAAACCCTGAGTCACCCGGAAGAAGGGAAGAGCAGGCAGAACAAGGCTGCAAGTGGTTCAGAAGGACTGAAGCAGGGAGGGTGTGGCCAGAGGTGAGGCCAAATCAAGAACAAGAAGGAGTGGGAGTGCAAATGGTTCTGTGAGTGAAGCTGAGGAGTCAGCACTATGACAGCATCACGGCTTCAGAGAGGAGAAGGTGAGAACCACAGAGATGAAGTTACTTGCCCAAGGTCACAAATGGAAAGCAACAGATATGGAAGGTCAATTCAGAGCTCTGTCCCTCTGCCTGGAGCCCTCTCCTCCAGATATCTCTGTGGCTTGTTCACTTCCTCATCCCATTCACAACTTCAAGCAAATGCTATTTTTTTTTCAGATAAGTGCTTCGTGTGGCACCCTTTAAAAAAATAAAGCCACCTGTCATTGTCTATCCCATTACCTTCATTTTTGTCTCATGATACTTACTACAAGTATGGAAATTTAATATAATATAAATTTATGTATTTGTGCTTTGTCCTCCTCTTTGAAAAATACATAAGCTTCAGGAGGACAGGAACATCATTCTATTCATATTGTCTCCCTGGTGATTATAACAGCACTGGGCACCTGGCAGGAACTCAATCAACACTAAATGAATATGTAAATGAATAAATGAATTTCAACCATCTAAAGCCCTTGCTATGATACTCAAGTTATATTCCTATGAATGATGGGGGTTTCTAATCTTTTAGCTGCTATTAGCAGGAGAATAACATGATAGAATCTGGCTTTAGAAAGTTCACACTGGTAGCATTGTGAGTGATGAATCAGAGACAGGCAAACCTGGAGGCCAGGAGGACAGTGAAAGGCAGCAGCACTAATCCTTGCCAGGAAAGATGATAGTCCATGATAGTCTATACTAGGTAGTCATAAGAGAGATAGAGAGGAGAGTCTTCTAAAAAGCCTGAAGCCTCAGGCAGACCATCAGCACAGGACTTGGGAGCTCACTAAGAGAAGAGGTCATAGAAGGAAAAACACATCTCCAAGTAGGCAAAACTGTTCTCATTTCTAAATATTATGCACGAAAGTGGCTAGAATAGTCTGTCAAATTAAATTCCTTCAGAACAGCCTCCGATAAAATTATATTCTCTATACGTTGGAGAAGGTATGTCTTTGGAAAAGGATAAAGGAGGTTTTTGCATTGCCTAATGATGATGGGGGTGAATGTCTTAATCAAATGGAGATCAAGGCCAGGCTCACTGGATAGTAGGAGAGGCCAATTTCTCTGAGAGGATGGAGCCTGAGCACCAAGGGACAGTAGGGTTCCCGCAGATGTGAATTCATCCTCCTTACTTTATGCATATGCATGCCTTCTGTGGCCAGAACTCTGGAGGCAAAACTAAAAGGTGGTGGTTTCTGTTCTGACAAAGCCTGGACAGAAACTAAGAAGATGCTGCAAATAACTAATTTGATTGCATCCATTCATTTCCCTCATTCATTCATTAAATCAACCAATCCACCAGGGGATCTTCAGCTAATACTTGCTGATATTCTCAAAGTGCCAGACACAGCACTACCATCAAGGACAGAGCAAGAAACAGGACAGATCCTGTCTGTCCACATGGTGCTAATGGCCCAGTGTCTCCCAACTATGTTCTTTGCATAAGGCCATTAAATTAAAAAAAAAAATCAAATCTTTGTTATGTCGTTAGAGTGTTTTATACTTGCAGGGACTAGATATGTCTTGTACTATTTAATCAGCAATTCTATGAGGCAGTTATCATCACCCTCATTTGTCAAATAAAGAAGCTGAAGCTCAGTGAGGTTTAGAAATTTGCAGAGTGATGCAGCCTGAGATGTGGGAACATGTATTTAAACCCACGTCAAGATTTTGCCAAAGCCCTTTTTCCATCCTCTGCAGCCTCGTACCTTTGCAGAAATTGGGCTCCAAAGTCAGATAACCTTGGAGTGAATCCTGGCTTCACAAGAATGTGCACTTCAGATGGTGCCTGGCTCTCAGTAAGTGCTATATTATGTTATATGTTGTTGTTGTTGTTACTACTAATTAGGCAAGCTCTTCATCTCAGAGTCATAGCGTCCCATTTCCTCTGTGAAATAGGACCACTAATGCATTATGGAATTTTGATGAGAATTATGAAGATTTAAATAGATGATGTAGATTGTGTCCATTTTGCTGCCTGGTACACTGGGCAGTCATTGGCGGCAAGGTCAAAGCCCCTGGTCATACCATGATTGAGAGGCATGCCTGCATCTCTGGAGGCCTGGTCCCAGGAGATCCCTTGATAAGGCTTTTCTTCCTCTCCGCACTTGGGTCCATTGGTTCACAGGGGCTACAGTGATCTCCCAGATCTGTTCTTCTATCCCTTGTTTCTCTCCAGCATGGGCAGTAGAGCAGAGGAGCAAAGGAGGTGCTGGGTCATGAGGCCAAGAATATCAATGCCCTCTGGAAAGCCCTGAGGCAAACAGAGCTCCAGGCTAGGGACCAATCCCAGAGACCTTTCCTTGGCCACCATCAAGGCTGTCTCCCTCCTGCTGGAATCCTTCTCCAGGATAAAAAACGAGCTGGTATGGCAGGAATCCAGCAACTCTAGTGAGGCTGGACATTGTCACAAAAGCAAGCGAGGGACATCCATTTAGTGGGGGGCCTTCTGTGCCAGGCCTTTGCTTCCTTCTTTGCCTGTCCCTACCATTCTTATTCTCATCACATTTCTAAAACAAGCAGGGATTACCTGCTCCATTTAAGAACAAGGAAATGGAAGCCAGAGAATTACAGCAGTTGCTGGCAGTCGCTGTCCCTCTGACCAGGCAATATCTGATGGTGTCACAGCATCCATGAAACGGGAGCTGAGGCAGAATTGTGGGGGGGATGGGCCTACAACAACCTCTTGTCCTAGAATGAAGCTGAGGTCAGCCTCAGGACAACTGGCCTTGGAAATGCAGTAGCCTGAGTAGTTTCTATGCCTTATTTCTTCCACCCCAATTCGGCCACACCCAGAGGTTCTTATCTCCATGAAGGGCCAGCACCAGGAAGCCTTTCTGAGTCTGAATGCTCATAGGCCTTCCTACCTCCCCAGCCCTGAACAGCATCCCGATATGCTGGAAGAGTTTGGAACTCCTGAGTCTGGCAGAGGAGGTGAAGGTAAGGGTTCCAGTGCCAGCTTCGCTTTTACTGAGATTTACTTCTTTGGGCAAATGGCTCCAACTATGGAAGCCTGGGATTTTTCCATGTGTCAAATGAGGCCTTTAATAGCTACCATAGAAGGATGGTATGAGAAATAAATGATAAGATGTATTGAAGCACATGGTGAGCATTCACTATATGATGGTCATTGAGTCAAAATGATAAACGCTACCATTTATTGAGGACTTACTACCTGCCAAACCCAGTTCTAAATGTTTGTGTAGTGATTCATATGCTTAAGTAGCATTTATCACTATTATTGATTCATTTTCTTAAATTCAACATGTGTTTCACCTACCACATTTCTGTGAAGACTACTACAACCTAACCCAGGGTTTCCATGACCATTTGATTTGACTAACAGCTTCTAAGCATCTCTGAAGGGTGAGACCCAGGGCTAGACAATGGTGAGGCACAGACGGGGATCATTTGTGGTTCCTGCTGTGGGTAGGAGGCTTAGTGTCAACTTAAGCAACAAAACAGGGGCACAGTTGACTACCATAACATAAAGCAGTGGCATTCAAATTATTCCCCATTTGGGGGAAAGGATTCCCTATTTAATAAATGGTGCTGGGAAAATTGGCTAGCCATTAGTAGAAAGCTGAAACTGGATCCTTTCCTTACTCCTTATACGAAAATTAATTCAAGATGGATTAGAGACTTAAATGTTAGACCTAATACCATAAAAACCCTAGAAGAAAACCTAGGTAATACCATTCAGGACATAGGCATGGGCAAGGACTTCATGTCTAAAACACCAAAAGCAACGGCAACAAAAGCCAAAATTGACAAATGGGATCTAATTAAACTAAAGAGCTTCTGCACAGCAAAAGAAACTACCATCAGAGTGAACAGGCAACCTACAGAATGGGAGAAAATTTTTGCAATCTACTCATCTGGCAAAGGGCGAATATCTAGAACCTACTAAGAACTCAAACAAATTTACAAGAAAAAAACAAACAACCCCATCAAAAAGTGGGCAAAGGATATGAACAGACAGTTCTCAAAAGAAGACATTCATACAGCCAACAGACACATGAAAAAATGCTCATCATCACTGGCCATCAGAGAAATGCAAATCAAAACCACAATGAGATACCATCTCATACCAGTTAGAATGGCAATCATTAAAAAGTCAGGAAATAACAGGTGCTGGAGAGGATGTGGAGAAATAGGAACACTTTTACACTGTTGGTGGGATTGTAAACTAGTTCAACCATTATAGAAAAAAGTATGGCGATTCCTCAAGGATCTAGAACTAGAAGTACCATATGACCCAGCCATCCCATTACTGGGTATATACCCAAAGGATTATAAATCATGCTGCTATAAAGACACATGCACACGTATGTTTATTGCAGCACTATTCACAATAGCAAAGACTTGGAATCAACCCAAATGTCCATCAGTGACAGACTGGATTAAGAAAATGTGGCACATATACACCATGGAATACTATGCAGCCATAAAAAAGGATGAGTTTGTGTCCTTTGTAGGGACATGGATGCAGCTGGAAACCATCATTCTCAGCAAACCATTGCAAGAACAGAAAACCAAACACCGCATGTTCTCACTCATAGGTGGGAGCTGAACAATGAGATCACTTGGACTCGGGAAGGGGAACATCACACACTGGGGCCTATCATGGGGACAGGAGAGGAGGGAGGGATTGTATTGGGAGTTATACCTGATGTAAATAACGAGTTGGTGGGTGCTGACAAGTTGATGGGTGCAGCACACCAACATGGTACAAGTATACATATGTAACAAACCTGCACATTATGCACATGTACCCTAGAACTTAAAGTATAATAATAATAATAAAAAGTTAAAAAAATAAAATAAAAATTTAAAAAATTAAAAAAATAAATTATGCCCCATTGGGGCCCACAAAAATAAATATAGACAGTTGTATATATGCGTATATATGTATGTAATTAACTAAAATTTTTTTCACACCAAAAAATACTGGATGTGAGTCAAGGTGTTCCATTCTGGTTTATTCTATTCTATTTTGGTACATTCTGTTCCATTCTGCTCTATTCCATATCACTGTCTATTTTGTTTGATTATACATTTTATTCTATTCTGGTCCATTCTGTTCCTTTCCATTCCATTCTAATTTTTATGCCCTCTTCTATTTTTCTTAAAAAGGCTTGCTGTAAGCCAGTAAATATTTGAGGACCTATTAAATGGTTTCTACCCATCTTTCAAAAAGTACTGACATAAAGAAGCTGTTTTCCAGTTAGTTACAGCTGAAAATCTCTAAATTAAATTCTACCTAATCGTAGTATATGAAACACAAATAATCACAGTTCTTTGGCTGAAGTAGTGTTGGGGGTCCAGAACTAACTGTTTGGTGACTTACCCCATTCTGGGCATTCAGAAATCAGTGAGGACTATTTAGAGTTGATATTAATTATAAACAGCTCTCCTCTGGGCTTCCAGAGAGAGTGCTTCAGAGAAAGGATGAAGGGAGATCATTTAAATTTTTAATGCATTCTGTATATTTATTGGATGTCTACTGTATGTCAGGTCTTGAGCTAGGGCTGAGATACTGCAGCAAACAAGATGCATCTCACTCTCATTAAGGGGATACTGAATGCCTGCCATGTGCTAAAGCACCTTACACACAGAAGCACTTTTAACCCACATTGTTCCCTTGGGAGATTATTTATGTTATACCCATTTTACAGATAAAGAAACAGGCTCACAAATAGCCTAAGATCATACATTGATGAACGTTAGAGCTGCGATGTAAACTTGGGTTGATTAAACTGTAGGTTCTTTACTTCTAACTGGGACAATCTTAGAAATGCTCAGAGAGGAGGTGGTTTCTGAGATGAATGTGTCTGTAAAGGGGAAGGAAAATCTTCCCCCCATCCCTCAAGAAACAGAATAGTGTGAGAAAAGTACAGAAAGAAGGTTGAGGATGAAACAAATGCTGGGAGAACACGGAGGAGACATATTTGGCTGGAACACAGAATGTATGACAAAGAGAATTGCAATGGCTCTTGTAAGCAATGCAGAACACAGGGAGGGGAGGAGGAAGAAGGCTCAGCTCTCTCTAGAGAAGCTTCCTAGAAGCCTCCAGGGCAAATACCACAATGAAGGGCATGTTGGACAGGTCTCTGTTGGAAATGGAGCATAATAAACCCCAATGTGGAAAGGTACAACTAATGGCAGGAAAACTTGCTTCTTTGGAAGCACACATCTAGAGATAATCATCTATCTAAGGAAAAACAAATTTGGTCTGAATGAAAATGATTTCCACAAGAATAAAATCCTTTCATTTGGATCACTAACAAAACACTGCCTCGTTTTCAATGCACTTGAGGCTCACACCAAGCCTGCAAGGTTGGCAGGGCAGAGATGACTGTTTTCTCTGTTTGATGATGTGGAATGGGGACTGGGAGTGGGAAGGAGTTGCAGAGCTCAACTCATGTGCAGCCTCACTCTCACTCAAGACTCACCTTACACCCTGTGCTTTCTCCTCCCATGCTTTCCAGAGAGCCTGCTCCCTTTTTGTTCAGAGGCTGCTGGGAAAGTAGGGTAGCACATACACTAAATGCTTGAATCCTGGGGCATCTGCAGCTGGTGCAGTCCTCAGAAATGCCACTCTGAGGGTGAAGAGAGAATAAAGGGACCTAGTGTTTATCAGATTTTACTATATCCCACACATATTGGATAACGCTTCCTATCATGGAACCTTATCATTGGTTAGGCACTAAGATTCCTGTCTTAAAGGTAAAGCAAGTGAGGCTTAGAGAGATTAAAACAGTTGCCAAGATCATACAATCAATGACTAGACGAGGCTGGACTTGAACTTAGGTTTGTTTATAAGCCCATGTTCATCTCATCATATCATGATGTCACTTGATGTAAGATCAAATAATGGAAAATCTAGACTGCATTATAGTAGCACAAATAAGAATAAGGAAAGGGGAAAGAAGAAGAAACAAAGGAGGAAAAAGAGAAATTATTACTGTTCTTTATCCCATGACTACTACCATTCCCCTACTACTATTATAACTCAGACCCTTTCACCTTCTAAAATAGTTTTTCATTCAGCAGCATATTTGATTCTCACAAGAATGCTGCAAAGGACAGAGGATATGCATTTTTCTATGCATTTAAGAGATGGGGAAACTGAAGTTCAGAGAGGTTAAGAAATTGTTAAAGGCACAGATAGTTACAAACCTGGAATAAAATGTAATCCAAAAGATGTTTAGCTGGAAAGAAAAAAAAGGAGAGAGAAGACTTTGAATATTTGAAAGCATTCTTTGAAATATTTTTGTAACACAACCTATAGAAAAAAATCCCCACATTTTTCTATGGGACTCAGTGCACATATACACATACACACAAAGACACACAAGCATCATACGTTTCAGAAACAAATTTGTCCTTACTTTCTCCATTTTGTTCTATTCTATTTCCGTTCGATTTTGTTGCAGAAAAACGGATTTACTATCTTACTAATGGGTCTAAAAGGACTAGAGTTTGGGGAAGAGGGACACAGACTTCGGATGTGCATGAAAGCTAGCTTAAAGGATCCTAAGAACACCAACATGGAAGGAAAAACAGATTCATGTTCCAGCGCTAGAGATGGCACGACTATGACCAAAGGGTAGAAACTGTGAACACAGATTTTAGGTCAATCCAGAGAGGTCTTTCTAAATAGGCAAATCTGTTCAAAAATAGAAAGATTGCCCTGTGAAGTGGTTAGCTCCCTGGCACTAGAGCCATGCAAGCTGAAGCTTAAAGATCTCTTGAGAGGGTTGCCGTAGAAGAAATTGAAGGTGACCTCTAGGTTTCTTTCTAGGCCAGAAACACTATTTAATGTATTTTTCTCATTTTCTACCCAGGACAGCAGCCACCATAGAAAAGTTTGGCTTTGAAGTGAGAGTCAGAGGACACAGAGGAAAAAATAGAGATGCTGAATGTTGGTTCCACTGTCAAACTGGGGAAATGATATATACCTCTCTCCATTCTCACAAAACAGGAGAAATGAGGGGCAAAACGGCAGTCCAGGAGAGGACTCAATGTATGAAAGACGAGCATAGGAAGTCATAGAAAAGAAGAGATTTGTTGTAGTCACTGCTCTGCTCTCTTTTCCACTGTGGGCCAAAGGGCCAGCCTCAGTTTTCCCACAGATACAGGGGGTATACTGTTGGACTACATCTCCAAGGATGATTTCAGTTTTCAGGTTATAGGTATTTTTTCGTTGCTTTATTCCTGGGTTCCCTTGTCACTGCTCAGCATGCCAGCTTGGCAACTGAGGCCGGTAAAAAGAAGAGTAGGGAGTGGTTTAGTCTCTCCATTGGAGGGAAGAAGGAAGGAACGACTGTGGCCCATCTCCACGGCCTTGTGCTGACTTAAGAGTCTCATCCCATCAGACGCATGGGTCATGAAGTTCAATTCATTAATTCTGGTGGTGGAGGGAGGCTGACAGACTTGGTGCTGACATGAATAATGATGGATCACCGGGAGAGGCCCCAGAAAACCTGCAGCTTAATCAGACTCAGAGAGTCTCTGCGGGCATTAATGTAGGCCAAGTGCTTTCCAGCCAATCAGACCCCATTTCAATTTAATGTTGCAAATTGTTACCACGCAGCTCAGCCTCTCAAGGCACAACTCAGACTCAAAGTGGGTTACTCATCCGTTCCCTTTTCCTACTCATTTGCAAGCACCTCCCTGATTATTGTCTGGGTGACAGTTTGCAGCAAAGGAGGTGGATAAAGTATGGTGGCAAGAATTCACACTGGGTTATGTAAAGGGAGCGGGTATCCCTGCTCCATCACTTTCTATTCACATTTCTAAAACCATGCTTTGCTTGCTTGTAAAGGTCTGTTGTGTCTCCATCGCCTGCAGGATAAAATCCAAGCCTTTATCATCAAAATTCTTTAGCCTTACCACCCACAGTGCTTCCCCAGGCATTCTCTGCCCCAGCCACAACAAACCACTTCCACTCCCTAAAACATGCTGTGCCCATGCATCTTGAAGCCTCCTTGTGCTTGCATATGTTGTGCCCTCTGCCTGAAATGTCTGTCTTAGCTCCCCTCTGTTTTCTCTGCCTCACCTGTATTTTCCAGTGTCACCCCAGAAAAAGGCACACATCAAAGCAGTAGACCCTGAAGGGATAAGGATTGTCTATTTCACTTCTTCCCTAGAGTAGACATACAAAGGTAGAATAAATGAATGAGAGAATCAGTGTATAACTTTGGCCAAGACATTTCAAGTTTCTGACTCTTCTTTTTCTTAGTTATAAAATAATAAAACTAGCTCTTTCACAGATACTATTGGGGCCAGTCATAGAGGGCTTTTCAGCCCTTCCATCCTCCCAGTGCCTTTCAGAGCCTTCTTTGAATGAAATTGTCCATGTAAGCTCCTGACCCACAAAATGCTCCCCTTAGCTCCTGGTGCTTCACCTCTCTGTAGCTCAGGTTTCTCAGATGCAAAAATGTGTGTACTGAAGCATGAAGGGTTGGGAAGATTAAAAGTGTGCATTCATTCATCCCTGCTTTCAGTATATATATCCAATGTATAAGCCAAAAATAAAATTCTAAGGCCCCCCCAATCAACTGAATGGACCCCTCCTCTTGGCCAAGGGCATTTCAAAGTTAACCTGAAAAACGAGTTCAGGCCATGATGGGAAGGGGAGGTCAGACATACCCCATTACGCCCTCCTCCCTTTGAGAATTCTGGAAAAGCCAACCAGCATTAACATCAGCTCAGACCATAGGTCTGATAAGAAACCTTTACAATCTGTTTGCTCTGAAGCCTGCTACCAGGAGGCTTCATCTGCATTATAAAACCTTGCTCATCGTAACTCAGACATTCTTTTCTATTAATAATAACTCTTTCAACCAATTGCCAATCAGAACATTTTTAAATCTACCTATGGCCTAGAAGTCACTGCTTTGAGTTGTTCTGCCCTTCCAGATCAAACCAACATACGTCTTACATGTATAGATTGACGTATTATGTCTCCCTAGAATGTATCAAAGCAAGCTGTACCCTGACCACTTTGGGTACCTGTTGTCAGCAACCCCTGAGGCTGTGTCACAGGCACATCCTTAACCTAGGCAAAATAAAGTTTCTAAATTGATTGAGACTTGTCTCAGGTACTTTTAGGTTCACAGATGCAAATTATTGAAATGATGACTGTGAAAGTGACTTTAATAGAATAAGGTACAGAGGAAATACTCAATAAAAGCTTTCTACTTCTTTAAAAATCTCATATCCTTTTTTACTTCCTGTCCTTCTCTTTCTTCCTGCTATCCTTTCTTTTATCCCTTACTGGCCCCTGTCATCTTCCTTTTTCCTCAAGGTGTGATTTTGGAATTCTCATGGGCTTGGGGAGAGGGGATCAGGTACAGCCTAACGTTGCCCCTGAAAACCCTGACACAATGTTGAAGTTTGCCACCCCTTTAACAGAGCACATGAATGCAGTGCAGTGAGACCATAATGGTTTCATCTTAACCAACTGCTATATATACTGGATTTTGAGTTCCTTTGAGCAATCTATCATGTGGACGGAGGGCAAAAGGGTTATTATTAATTAAGGGAACTGGAAATTACTGTTTTTCTTCTTCTAAAGACCTCCTATGAAAAGTGCATCTCACTGTTCCTCTCTATCCCGGGTAAACAAGTGCCAAGATTGAGGCCAAGTCTGAAGCAATGTGGTTTCAGTTCCCTTCTCACCCCTGGTAACAAACTTCATGTGCTTTAGTGCATACATAAATCCTCCAAAACTTCTCAAAAACCATATACAATCAAGAATCGACAACCTACCAGCTGTCAACAGCAGCAATGGTGTTGAGAAAAATCAAAAGGTCAGAAATTGTGATTTCTTGATGTGGTCTTTGAATTTAGTCACCAAGGTGGGAAAACTGAAAGGTCCAGATAGTTATACTGTGTAGGGAGAGGTAAGGGAGAAGTCACAGTTCTCTACTACTAACTAACTGTGTGACCTGGAGCCATCTATTTCTCTCTGAACTTTAGCGGTCACTGTTGTGAAATGAGTCTGGTTCAGTTTAGCAAAAAACAGTAGGCACATACCATGTACCTCCCAGGCATGAAGCTAGGCACAGATACATTGACAAATAACATATAGCTTAAATTGACTGGGAAGGTTGAATTTGAAAGTACTCCATACAATTGAAAAGTATGCTACACAAATACTCCATAAATCTCCTGTTTGTGAAAGTGTGTATAAGTATGTATCTGTTTATGTAAATATGAGTTATTCCAGTGAATAAATTGTACAGTGAGGACATTATGGTCAGTACATGTATCTGATACAAATTAGTCAATAGTCTTGTATGAATGAGATGTTATTAGAATAACAGTAAAGACAGAGCAATGAGCATAATGAAGTCCCTGCTTTCAGGAAGATGACATGGTAGTAATAAGAAAGTCACATTTGAGGGGACGAAAGACAACAGAAGATCCCTGGGCATTTTCACTCAGTTTTGGCAGCATAATTAATGGGGAACTTTTGTGTAGAAATAGGGACTAGGCAAGTTGAGGGTTTGTACTTCAGCAGAAATTGGACCAAGAAGTAGGATGACCATGTGCTGATTCAGGACCTGACAGCACCATGCCTAGTAAATGCTTTAGGTATTGCTTAGGCAGCAGATCTGTTCAATATGACCTGGATTTAAAGAACTTTACATAGCCTCAAAGCACTTGGAATGTTTATGCAGGATCTGATTCCACTTTCGTGGCTATGCTTGAATTGTCCAGGAGTTATCTCTATCAGCAAATGTTTCTTCAATAAATGCCCAGCCAAGCCTCCTGCCTGAACACTGAAGTCTGAAAAAAAAAATGTTGAACTCTAAAGTCTGAAAAAAAATTAGTATCACACCATTTCTCTTAAAATATCTCCCATGACTCTCTCGTCATTCTTACCTCTGCTTTCTATCTCCTCCAACATCTGCAGCCCTAAACTGTGCATTTGAGTGGAAATGTATCACTCAAGGCACCTGTGGTGGAGTGAAATTGGTTAGGATTTCATGGTCCCATCCAATTTCAGCTAGCAGCAGGCAAGGAGGGGAAATATTCAGTTACGAGCAGTCTCATACCTTTTGCTTTTCTCAAAGCAAAGTTTGGGAAGAAGGATCTTTTACTGTTGTTGTTTCCACTAGAGAACTTTGTCCCTTTGGAAATACTTTTCTGAAGACTGTGATAGAATGTATTAAGAAGCATCTTTAAAACTATACTTATTGGGCGAGGAAGATAACACTCTTTATTTTTAAAAGGTATTATTTCAATTCTCTTTCTTTCTCTCTTTTTTATCAGTCTTATCCTAATGGCCTCTATCATTTAGGAATCAGAGAACGACATAAACAAAAGAGTAAATCTGAGCCTAGTAATTTTCAGGACTTCATCCAGGACTAGAGGATAAAATCTATACCATTAGCAGGGATCATCGATTTTTTTTGGTGGTTACCAGAGTGTGGGTATAAGGGAGGCAGGAGAAGGCCACACCATTACCATCACATGACCAGGACTGCAATTTGTTTTTCCTGTGGTTAGGCAGAGCCATAAGATATGGTACTTTAATGTCAGGATATGGAAAAACACTTTGTGGTTGTTAATTTCATCTCCTACCTAATACTGAATATTCCCATCCAACACTGTGGTTGATATTCTGTGTGTGTGTGTGTGTGTGTGTGTGTGTGTGTTTAACTTCCTTAGCATCCTTTCCCTCTTCATTTGTAACAAAGACTTAGTTTTCTTTTGAGAAACTAGATAATACCCCTTCAACACTCTTAGTCCATGTAGTCTAGATCTGGCTGGCCTGAGTCTCAGTTCAGGAGTGGCCACATAACCTAGAGTTGGCCAATTGGACCATTGCAGTGGCTTTTTTTAGGGTTTGTATTAATAGCAGTCAGGATAATAGCCCCCAAAGATATCCAAGTCTTTTTACTCAGAACCTGTGAATATGATAGGTTACATGGTGAGGGAGAATTAAGGTTGCAGATGGAATTGAAGTTGCTAATCAGCTGATCTTATTGTGAGAGATTATCCTGGATTATCAAGAAGAGCCTAATGTAATCATATGGTACTAGTAAATGAAAAAGGGATGCAGAAGAGAAGGTCAAAGTGTTGTGGCGTGAGAAGTACTCAACCCCCTAGTATTGGCTTTGCAGATGAAGGGGGCCATGAGCCAAGGAATATGAGTGGCTTCCAGAAGCTAGAAAGGGCAGGGAATCATGTTCTTCCCTAAAGTCTCTAAAGGGATCACAGTCTTGCTGACACCTTGGTTTTAACCCAGTGAAACCTCTTTTAAATTTCTAAACTCTGTAACATACTAAATCTGTGTTGTTTCAAGCCTCTAAATTTGTAAAACTTTGCAGCAATAGAAAACTACTGCAGGCATGCACACATGAGCAAATTATAGTTTGCCCAGATACTTTGGCTAAAAATAAGAAGGACTCCTTTTAATTTTTCTCTTTTTTTCCCTAATGATGCTAAATATAAAATAATCTTATGACCGGGAGAGATTTTGCCCAAAAATGAAACCTACCCAGAGGAAACCAGAGTGAAGTATAACTTTGTGTGAACATTTTTATCTAACCATTCCTGAAATTAAAGATAGATACTTCCATTTCTGGGAGAATTAAAGGCCTTATTTGTCCTTTAGCCAGTTTGAGTTGGATTTATATCACTTGTAAATTCTTTAAAAAATCCCAACACCGGCATGATGGACTAAATACCATTTCTTGAAATATCTTATTCGAATGCTGGATAATTTTACTATTGTTTCTTTTAAAAATAGAACTGGAATTGGCTACCATGCAGCTTCATTCATTGACTCTTACGTCCTGAGGCCACACAGGACAATTTTTACTCCTTTTTCACCTTCGGAGAAACTCGGGATTTGAAGTAGCGATCCTTATCAAAATCCTCAAGTCTTCTCTTCTCCAGGTTAAATCCTCCCAGTTGTTTTCAGAATTGTGGTAATATGGTTTTGAACATTTTCACTACCCTGTGGTTAATCTTCCCTGGACACACTTGATGTTCACAATGTTTTTCTTAAAGACAACACTACAAGCGAGCACAGCATTCAATGCAATGACTCTTCCAAGCAGAACATCCTGTTCTCAGTGGGGCACCTTTATTGATGAAATCTAAATTGAGGCTGGGCATGGTGGCTCATGCCTGGAATCCCAGCATGTTGGGAGGCTGAGACGGGTAGATCACTTGAGCCCAGCAGTTCAAGACCAGTCTGGGCAACACGCCAAAATCCCATCTCTACCAAAGATACAAAAATTAGACAGTCTTATGACCTGGTCTTAAAAATAAAATTAAAAAAAGAAATCTAAATTGAAAAAAATACAGTTTATTTATGGTATCCACATAACACTGTTACTTCACTTAGCTTCTTGTCCAGTAAAATCTATATTTTTTTTTCTAGGTGATACTGAATTATTTCTCTGCCCCTATCTCTACATTTACCCCATTCATATGAATTATGTCTTGATATACATAGAGATCTTTAGAGTTACGTCTACTGAATTTCACTGCAGAGAGGAGTGGGTAGTGAGTAAAATACAGAATTTCTATTCAGGTAAGTCTGGATTCAAATTCTGGCTCTACCACTCATGGCTGCATGAGGTTGGGCAACTGCATAATTTCTCCAAATGTTAGCTTCCTCATGATAAAATAATTACTGTGTCTTCCTCATACCACTGTTGTAGAAATAAATAAGATAATGCACGGAAAATGCTTGGTGTAGTGCCTGGCATGTACTAAGCGACCAAATATAGTACCAGTTTTACATTCAATCAGAAAAATAAATAGGTCAAAGCTTTCAATCTTAATTCCGATATACAAGAGGAAAAGTTAGGGTAAGAGAGAAATAACAAAAGAGAAGGAAGGAGAAGATAAAAACACAACTGGGGCTGGGTGCGGTGGCTCACACCTGTAATCTCAGCACTTTGGGAGGCCGAGGCGGGCAGATCATGAGGTCAGGAGATCGAGACCATCCTGGCTAACACGGTGTAACCCCATCCCTACTTAAAAAAAAATACAAAAAATTAGCTGGGCGAGGTGGCGAGCGCCTGTAGTCCCAGCTATTTGGGAGGCTGAGGTAGGAGAATGGCGTGAACCGGGGAGATGGAGCTGGCAGTGAACTAAGACCACACCACTGCACTCTAGCCTGGGTGACAGAGTGAGACTCCATCTCAAAAAAAAAACCACACAACTGGTCTTCCCCATATTCTTGGCTTACATCCAAAGTCAAACACAGCTAGTCTTAGGAACCAAGATATCTAAACTTAATACTGGAAGTGTTAGGCTTAAGGTTTATGTTTGCTTGTTAGCTTTTGAAAATGGGACCTGGAAGGTGGGAAGTAAAAACATTCCCTTAGAACAAATTAGATAAATTCCTGGAAATCACACACATAGTGGAAGAATGAAGATGTTTGTAAGTTGATATTTCAGAACCAAAACTTCAGGAAGGACCTTGGCAACATCTAAGCCGAGATGTTTTCCTCCTATAAGTAAGAAATGTAGGCTCAGAGAATGAAAGTGTTTTTCTCTGTTTCAACTAGAATATCTGTTTCAGAGCTAGAAGCAGAAGTCAAGGTCATTTTTCCCCATCTGAGCCCAAACTCCCTGGTCAAAGCGGTCATAGAAGAAGTCTATTTAAAGTCTGCCTTTCTCTAGAAGCAGTTCAGAAGATCGGAATTTGACTGTAAGTGGCTTATTTGGAAAGTGATTTCAGAAATAACTAGTGGAGGAGTTAGGAAATAAGGCAGGGAAGAAAAAGAAGGCCATAAAGAATAGTTTATAAAGCCAGATGCCACTGTGGGCAACAGAAGGTGCATTGTGCTGGGGCATTCTGAGAACAACAGAAATGCCTCGGAGATAGCCCACTGGAGTGGCAAGGGAGGTGAGGCATCTGTTAACCAACCCCAACAACCAGCAGTTAAGGACTGTGCTTGAAGGTCCAGTGATTCCTGGCACTCTAACCTTCCCCAAGCATGGGCAGAGGGGTACCGAGCTGCCAAAGAACCTCTAGCCAAAGAGTCACATGTGCTAGCAACTGAAAGTCAAGCCAGCATTCATGGAGAGGGTCAGTGTTGAGGGCATGTAGGCCAGATACCAACAGTGTCTGCTATAAAATCCAAACGGAAATGAGACAGAATCTCCGATCTCGCCTAAATCCGCCAAGCAGCAATCAACCAACTCACCAACCAATTAAGAAATAATTACAGCTACTACATGTGTTGGTATTCTAAGATGTTAAAGATACAGAAAGAACATTCAAGTGCTTTATCACTCTATTGATGCAAATAGTCACATTGCTACACAATGGTTCCCCAGAATCAGAAACAATTCTAAACAAAATGGTTAAAAAAAAAATCTCCTAATATTTTAGTGGGTAAGAGGTGGGATTATCTAATACTCTTAGATAATTACATGCTAATTCTTGCATGCTAATTCCTTTCTGGAATATTTCCTGTAAAACTTAATCCTTCAGGAACCATCTCAAAGGCCACCTCTTCTGTAAGATTTGCTTTCGTGGTAAAATGAGCTGATCTGCTAGGCTTAACTCCCTGTGACCTACCCCAGATCCCTAGGTTGTGCCAGACATAGGCAGTTTATACACATTCCTGCACTTCCTCATCCTTGAGCTTCAAATCAGCCAGGTTTTATAGCTAAGATAATGTGGAACCTCACTAAAGATTCAAGCGGCTCTAAATGACTGCCCAAAGCTAAGGGCACAGCCAAGGGAAAGATCTGTAACTCCCTCCCCTCCCTAAATGCCGTGGGATCCAGTAATAAGCACACCTACAAAGCAAAAAGGAAGCACACGTACAAAAGGAACTTACACACATACAAACACGAAAACATAGAAACAATCAGGTTACAAAATATATCTTCAACAGCTTCTACAACTAGTTGTATTTTTAGATGAAATATGAAAACAAAATTGGCAAGTTAGGTGCTGACCTTTTCCTAACAGTCAAAAGAGCCACCATCAACATTAGAGTGTGAAGGTTGCTGACAGTGCCATGGAGACGCCAACCTGAAAGTCCCCATCTCAGAAAAATACCAGCAAGCCCGCCGAGCAAGGTGCATCCCTTCTCTTCTAGATAACTACCCTGACCCAGGTCTAGCACCTGCAAAAAAATAAGTTGCCTTTAATAAGTGTGCATTTTTTCTTCCTTTCCTATTTTTGTAATTATTATTTTCATTTTGCTTTAAAAATCGTTTTTCTCCATTAGAGTAATAAATCACTGAAGACAAGATCAACTGATGAATAATAAAATTAGTGAGGATAAACTTTTTAGAGAAAGAGGATATTTATAGAGCCTCAAATTATCTCCCCAAATGTTTGTTAATTACTTTAGTGATCTCAACAAATGTTCACGAATTATCTGAAACTTTTACTTCTAGGAGGTGGATCTTAATCCCCCTCTTCTGAGCATATGCTGGATTTAGTAATTTGTTTCTAAATAACAGAGTGTGGAAAGAGAGAAACAGTAACTTGAGAGTGGAGAAACCTGGCAGCCACCACCTTGTACAAGTCATCAAATACATAATAAGTTGGTTGATACCATGTACCAGGATGGAATGAGAAGAGTACTTCACCTTTGTGGCATTCTTTCTCCAAATCTAGAGACCCTAGACTAATTACAAAAATAAAAATAAAAATCAGACAAACCCTTATGGAGGGATATTCCACAAAATACCTGACCAGTGATCTTCAAAGGTGTCATGATATTAAACAAAGAAAGGCTGAGGAGGAGGAGACCATGGAGACATGAGAGCTAAATGCAATATGGTATCCTGAATTGGATCCTAGTATAGTAAAAGCGCATCAGTGGAGAAACTGGGAAAATAATAACAAAGGTCTTTAGTTAATAGTGTTGTACCCTGGGATCACTTAGTTTAATCTCATCACATTAGAGACGGGGGAAAGCTCAGAAAGAAGAAGAGACTTGACCACAGACACTCAGCAGTTCATTTCTTGTTAATATCTTAGTACATACACATACACTATGTTTATGAAAGATATTAACACTAGGAGAGGCTGGGTAAAGGGTATATGGGAATTCTCTGTGCCATCTTTGCAAAGTTTCTGCAAATCTAAAATTATTTCCAAGTAAAAAATCTTAAAAAATGCAAAAACAAATAAACATCAACAAAAAAATTCCTCCTCCCAATGGTGTAGTTACAAGCCTTGGAATGGGGCACCCCAAGAGCTGGCTCCTGACTTCAGCTCACTCTCTGACTCTGGTGATACTTTTGCCTCTCAGGGCGCAGTTCCTCCAACAGTTTCATGAAGAGGGGAGGAGGGAGAGGTGATTTAATAGTTTTCAAGCCATGTTCCCCAAGGCACAGCTTTGATGGTATGTGGAGTGAACTGAGAAACTGAAGTCCTGCTCCTCCAACTCCTCCGAACCTCCAGCCAGAGCAGACCCACTTCGTTGTTATATATCAGGTGTCTATGTGGACATAAACAATGCCAATTATTGTGTTTCATTTGATGAATGTGTTTCATTTGATAAATAGTTTCTGCTGTAAAATGTTAAAAAGCACTGGAATAGATCATAAATGTGGTTCACTTCTAAACTTACTTTCATTACCACTCTTCCAAGTCTTTCCTGAATTAACTGAGAATGACTTAAACACACTGTTTTTTTCCTCCTTCCCTCTCTTGTCTATTAGCTTTCTGTGGGTAAAAGCCACATATGTCTACCTGTGTTCATCAGTCCCCAGCCCTTGTCATGAAACAGTGGTTGATATCAGGTGAATTAATGTTGGATGGAATTCCTGAAGTCAAATAACCTCTTGGAAAGTAAGTGGGTATGGGATAAATCCCTGACCCCAGGGACTTAACCAGCTTCATCTTCTGGGAAAAAGATCTCAGCTAAGAGGGAGCAGTTGCAAATTATTGACTGAAGTTCAAATCCAAGGCCTGAATCAATGTTTTCTTCCTCCAGGAGGCTTTCCTTAATCACTCTGGCTAGAAGTACAGTTTCTCCTCTGTGTTCCCACCGTCTTAGGTCTGTGCTTCTGACACAGTGCCATCTTGTATTCCCTGAATACATGACTCAGGACCCCTACCTAAAAGTATGAACACCTTCATCTTGGAATAAAGATTAAGTGCTTAACACAGGACCTTGTGCATATAAGATGTTCCATGAAGGTGGAAGAAACAAATGAACAAGGTCCAGGTCCCTTATTTCAAATGGGTCAAAACAAAACTCTGACAGATCTGGGTTTGAAATCTAACTCTGCCAGTTCCTACAATGTGACATTAGGCAAGCTGTAATGTCTCTGGGGCTCCACTCTCAAGTCTGTCACTCTGGTTGATACTGCTAATAAACTCTGTTGACCAGATCACAATTCCAGGGGTCTAACAAAAACCTTGACACACACTGAGTGGGTTGTTCACGAAATATTAGTTGAATAACTAAATTGTGACCTTTCAGCTTCCTTACCTGTAAAATAACAATACAAATACCTACTTTGCATGGCTATGAATTAAATAGCAGAGCATAAGACAAGAAATCAGCACAATGCCTAGTGCATGACAATGGCTCAATAAATGTTTGTTTTCCTTCTAGTCTTTTCCCATCAGGCATTCTCTCCAATGAGGGGACTAACTTAAGTACTTCTCCCAGCCATGTATTTCATTATGGAGGCCAAATTAAGAATCCAAGGTGCTTACATTTCAGCAAAAGACGCTAGACCACGGAGTGTGGCATGGGGTGTAATGTATTCACAGTAGCTATGCTAAGAAAACATCTAGGCCCCCAGTTGAGAGACTACGGCAGCATCATTAGCATAACAGGTGTCTTTGCTACAAGAATGACACTTTAAAGACAAATCTCCCCCAATGCATTCTCCAAATGCAAGAGTGCATATTTAATTACACTTAATGCCATCTTCTCCTCTATTTCTGTGCTTGAAGGGGACACATCACCCCACAAAATTGGAAAGGTTTTTCTTAATAGAAATGGCTAGGATCCAGAACTGCTTCTTAGCTCCAGGGCCCAAAGGAAAAATGTTAACAATGGTACTTTGGGGAAGGAAACATGGGCTTTCTTTGTTTGCTTGAAGAACATCCAGCTGAGAGAGAAAAATGATGGAAAGAGCAGAACACACTGGGACCCACGAGAGTTGAGGTTCAGCATGGGCAAGGCCCCGTGCGAATCAACATCATAGATTATTTTTAATGCTCACAGCAAACAAAATGGTGTAAGTCTAGTCATCATTCTAATTTGCATAGAAGGAAACTGAGGTTTAGCAGATATGAGTAATTTTTCCAAGGTTGCATAGCTAGTGATTGAGGCACTTAGAGTTGAACTAAGGCCCACGACTTTTTTTCTCTTTGTCTACTGTCCCAGAGGTTTCACTTTTGGGGCACATACTCTGCAAGAGGCACTGTGACACAAATTTCACCTACATTATATCTCACTGAATCCACATGCCCATCGGGTAGTATTTTTCCTATTTTACAGAAAAGAAAGCCATGGCCCAAAAAGTGAATTAATTTGTCCTAAATCACAAGTAGAGGTAATGGGAAATTTGGGATTTAAACCCAAATTTGTCCACCTTTTATCCTCAGTGTCACATAACCTTGCTGTGCGAGTTTGAAGGAGTAAATTTTCATCTCTGGGTATTAGTTTTTCTCATTTACAAAAAAATACTTTTTATTGTGGTAAGAAAACTTAACATGAGATCGTGAGATATACTCTCTTTACAAATGTTTAAATGTACAACACATAATCGTTTGCTATAGGTGTAATGTGGTACAGCAGATCCCTAGAACTTATTCACCTTGCTTGGCTGAAACTTTATACCTGTTGGGTAATAGCTGCTCATTTCCCCCTCCCTCCAGTCTCTGGAAATCACCACTCCACTCGTTGATGTTATGAATTTAACTACTTGATGTATCTCATACAAGTGGAAGTATTTGTTTTTCTGTGACAACGAGGGTCACAGAGACATTAAATGGCCCTTGTGCCTCTAACATGCCACAATTTCATGAGTTTCTTTGTCATTAACTTTTCCCTATTTGCCACCACAGAGCATTCCTAACCTTTCATCCCCAAGGGATGCCCCTATGTCTGGCATCAGGATATTTGGTCTCACCACTGAGTGGCTCTGTGATCTTCGACATGATAAATTTTTCTAAACTTCAATCTCCCCATATATAAAACAGAGCTAATACTGATGACAAAAGCACAATATCAATACCTAATTGTTTTGAGGATAAAATGCAATAGTAAATGTGTGGATATTGTCTTGAATCTGCCAAAGCACTGTACAAATATTACCTAGCATTATTATAACTATTATCACTTAAGTGGAACGCATTCTTTTAAAGGTGATTATCTTTTGTCAATATAGAGTCGATTCAGGAAAGTATAAATGGTCCTCATTGACCCATATATGAAAATCACTATGTTTTCCAAGATCTTCTCTTCAAAGATCCTCACTCAGTTTTGAACAGATACTTTCAAATGGATGCTCATGGCATTTTATCAGGAAGGGGAGAAAATGTTATTTTAGCATAGCAGCTATAGGCACAGACCGGGGACTCGCACATTCTGGGCTTGTATTAGTCCATTTTTATGCTGCTGATAAAGACATACCCGAGATTGGGAAGAAAAGGAGGTTTAATTTGACTTACAGTTCCGCATGGCTGGGAACATCTTATAATCATGATGGAAGGTGAGTGGCACTTCTGACATAGTGGCAGCAAGAGAAAATGAGGAAGAAGAAAAAGCAGAAACACCAATAAACCCACCAAATCTCATGAGACTTATTCACTATCATGAGAATACCATGGGAAAGACCAGCACTCATGATTCAATTACCTCCCCTTGGGTTCCCCCCACATGTGGGAATTCTGGGAGATACCATTCAAGTTGAGATTTGGGTGGGAACAAAGTCAAACCATATCATTCCGCCCCTGGCCCCTCCAAATCTCATGTCATCACATTTCAAAACCAATCATGCCTTCCACAGACCCTCAAAGTCTTAAATCATTTCAGCATTAACTCAAAAGTCCACAGTCCACAGTCTCATCCGAAACAAGGCAAGTCCCTTCCACCTATGAGCCTGTAAAATCAAAAGCAAGGTAGTTACTTCCTAGATACAATGGGGTACAGATATTGGGTAAATACAGCTGTTCCAAATGGGAGAGATTGGCCGAAACAAAGAAGTTACAGGGCCTATGCAAGTCCAAAATCCAGCAGGGCAGTCAAATTTTAAAGCTCCGAAATGATCTCCTTGGAATCCACATCTCACATCCAGGTCAGGCTGATGCAAGAGGTGGGTTCCCAAGGTCTTGGGCACTTCCACCCCGGTGGCTTTGCAGGGTACATCCTCCCTCCCAGCTGCTTTCATGGGCTGCCATTGAGTGTCTGCAGATTTTCCAGGTGCCCTGTGCAAGCTGTTGATCTTCCATTCTGGGGTCTGAAAAATGGTGGCCGTCTTCTCACAGCTACACTAAGCAGTACCCAAGTAGGGACACTGTGGGGGGCTCCAACTCCACATTTCCCTTCCATACTCCCCTAGCAGAGGTTCTCTATGAGGGCCCTGCCCCTGCAGCAAACTTTTGCCTGGGCATAGAAGCATTTCCACACATCGTCTGATATCTAGGCAGAGGTTTCCAAACCTCAATTCTTGCCTTCTGTGCACCTGCAGGCTAAACACCATGTGGAAGCTGCCAAGGCTTGGGGCTTCAACCCTCTAAAGTCATAGGCTGACCTGTACACTGGCCCTTTTCAATCATGCTGGAGAGGCTGGGACACAGGACAGCAAGTCCCTAGGCTGCACACAGCACAAGGACCCTGGGCCCACTTTTTCCTCCTGGGCCTCTGGGCCTGTGATAAGAGGGGCTGCTGAGAAGGTGTCTGGCCTGAACCGGAGACATTTTCCCCATGGTCTTGGGGACTGACATTACGCTCCTTGCTGTTTATGTGAATTTCTGCAGCCAGCTTGAAATTTCTCTTCAAAAAAATGGATTTTTCTTTTCCACTGCATCATCAGGCTGAAAATTTTCTGAACTGTTATGCTGTTTCCCTTTTAAAATGGAATGCTTTTAACAGCACCCAAGTCACCTCTTGAATGCTTTGCTGCTTAGAAATTTCTTCTACGAGATACCCTAAATCATTTCTCACAAGTTCAATGTTCTACAAATCTCTAGGGCAGGGGCAAAAGGCTGCCAGTCTCTTCACAAAAACATAACAAGAGTCACCTTTGCACCAGTTCCCAACAAGTTCCTCATCACCATCTGAGACCACCTCAGCCTGGTCCTTATCGTTCATATCACTATCAGCATTTTTGTCAAAGCCTTTCAACAAATCTCTAGTAGGCTCCAAACTTTCCCACATTTTACTATCTTCTTCTGAGCCTCCCAACTGTTCCAAACTCTGCCTGTTACCCAGTTCCAAAGTCGCTTCCACATTTTCAGGTATCTTTTCAGCAACTACTCACTCTACTGGTACCAATTTACTGTATTAGTCCTTGTTCATGTCACTGATAAAGACATACCTGAGACTGGGAAGAAAAGGAGGTTTAATTTGACTTACAGTTCCACATGACTGGGAACGTCTCTTAATCATGGTGGAGGGCAAAAGACACTTCCTACAGGGCAGTGGCAAGAGAAAATGAGGAAGAAGCAAAAGCAGAAACCCAATAAACCCACCAGATCTTGTGAGACTTATTCACTATCATGAGAATAGCACGAGAAAGATCAACCCCCATGATTCAATTACCTCTCCTTGGGTCCCTCCCACAACATGTGGGAATTCTGGAAGATACAATTCAAGTTGAGACTTGGGTAGGAACACAGTCAAACCATATCAGGGCTCAAGTCTGAGCTCCACCCATTCTAGTAGAAGAGTTTTTCCCTCCTGAGCCTCAGTTTTTTCACAGGTAAAGGTTAGTTAACAACAGCCTCCTCACTGGAGTGCTGTAGTGGATAAGGGAAGAGCGTGTGAAGTATTTAGTTCTATTCTCGGCATATAAAAAATACTCAGAATATGTTATTATTAATAACAAAGTTTTACCGATGCATAAACAGCAGCAGCTGAAAAGATGGGGCCATGCACATGAGCACACAGAAGCAGAAGAGGAGAGCTCAGGTGTCCATTTTCATTGCCCATTCCTCCGTGCCTCCTGCTTTAACATGTACCCTTTCACATGGTGTTAAAGGATGAAAAATGCATTTGCTTAAAAATCCATCTGCTTTCTATAACTTCCAGAGACCAAAATCTGCACAAGCAGCAGTTCTTTGTGGCTCCTAATTAATTCCTAAACAAAGACTGCTCTGGCAGCAGCCCAGTTTATGAAACCAATTGACCTCCTAGTGCAGAAACGGTGACACAGATGTTGTTGCTACGTCACAAACTCATTTTTCATTTTGCATCACTTGGTCAGGGCCAACATATCTCCACCTTCTGAGGAGTAGAAGATAGTCCCCTGGGAGGCTCTGAGACCCTAATTGTTATCTCCCATGGCTATGGGCCTTTCTCCACTCAGGTGCTCCCAACAAAAGTCTGGGGTAGCGGCTTAGCGCAGTGGCTCACACCTGTAATCCCAGCACTTTGGGAGGCCGAGGCAGGCGGATCATGAAGTCAGGAGATCGAGACCATCCTGGCTAACATGGTGAAACCCCGTCTCTACTGAAAATACAAAAAATTAGCTGGGCATGGTGGCATGTGCATGTAATCCCAGCTGCTCAGGAGGCTGAGGCAGGAGAATCGCCTAAATCTGGGAGGTGGAGGTTGCAGTGAGCCGAGATCGCACCACTGCACTCCAGCCTGAGCAACAGAGCGAGGCTCCGTCTCATGCGGGGGGGAAAAAAAGTCTGTGTTGGAACAGGCCAGTAAACATCACCTGTCTTTGGTTAATCTGAGGGCTTCCCAAGCTAAAGAATCTCTAATCTGTAGGGTTCTTGGGAGGCTATCAGTAACAATAATCACAGTTGCCATGAACCCAGTGTCTATTATGTGCCAGGCACTCTCCTGTGCATTGTGGCTGTTTTATATCATTTCATTCAATACAATCTTTTAAGATATGAGTTAGCGTCTTAAATTTAAAGTCAAGAAAACAGAATATTGGAGATATGAAGAAAGGTTTCACGACACTGGAATTGCCATGGCACTCATATAGGTGAGGCACCAAGAACTTCATTCAAGTTATCTCATCAAGGCCTCACTCCAACACTATAAGGTTCTGACAGGTGAGACAACTATTTCCAGGTCATACAAGTGGTAGACCAAGAAATGGTCTTCATAAGGTATGGGCCTTTCCTCTGAGTCAGTTGTTCTTCCAATCTCATTCGTCTTAATCAATATGCTAATGAAGACAGCATGGGCTCAAGACAGAATCTAGATCTTGGGTGGTTGTGTGACCTTGAGCAATCTCAAGCTTTTCATCCAGAAAATGAGTATATTCTTACACATTGCATCTATGAATAATCATTAACCACCAAAGTTCTTTGCCATTGTACATCAAAGATTGCCTTTCCTCTATTCTCCAATATCATGCTCCTCATTTCCATCAGAAACCTCATCACATGCACCTTTAGCATCCATTTTTTCTATCAACAGTGTTTTCAAAGCAACCTAGGCTTTTCCAACATGCACTTCAAAACTCTTCGTGGCCTTTACCCATTACTCAATTCCAAAGCCACTTTCACATTTTTAGGAAATTTTTTACAGAAACACCTTACTTCACAGTACCAAAATCTGTATTAGTCTGCCCACACTGCCATCACAGAATTCTAAAGACTGGATGGCCTCAACAACAGAAGTTTATTTTCTTACAGTTCTGGAGGCCGGAAGTCTAACATCAAGGCACTAGCAGGGTTGATTTCTGGTGAGGCCTCTGCTCCTGGCTTGCAGATGGACACTGTTTTGCCCTGTCTTCCCATGGCCCTTTCTCTGCTGTGGGTGTGCTTTCACGGATGTCTCTCATCTCTCTCTCTCTTTTTTTTTTTTTTTTTTGAGACGGAGTCTTACTCCAAGGCTGGAGTGCAGTGGTGCAATCTTGGCTCACTGCAACCTCTGCCTCCCAGATTCAAGGGATTCTCCTGCCTCAGTCTCCCAAGTAGCTGGAATTACAGGCATGTGCCGCCATGCCTGACTAATTTTTGTATTTTTAGTAGAGACAGGGTTTCGCCAAGTTGACCAAGTTGACCAAACTCTTAGCCTCAAGCAGTCCGCCTGCGTTGGCCTCCCAAAGTTGATGTCTCTTCTCTTAAAGACACAAGTCCTGTTGGATTAGGAACTCACTCTTATAACCCCAAATAACCTTAATTACCTCCTTAAAGGCCATATCTCCTAATACAGTCACATGAGCTTCAACATACAAATTTGCAGGGGAACACAATTCAGTCCATAATATCTGCCATTCTGAATGAAAACACCCGCTTAATATATTGTCAGGAGATTTTAATGAAATTTTAAATGGGATCATGTTCTATTAATGTTAGTTGGTCAAGAGCATTTGAGCTTCAAGAACAGCTACAATTTATTGAGAAATTTCTATTTATCAGGTACCAAGTCTGTACTTAACATGGATGCTTCCATGGCTCACGATGATTTTATTTGAGAAGGTATTATTGTTGACACTGCTTTACATTTGAGGAAACCAAAGCTCAGGAGAAGGCAAGTAGCTAGCCCAAGATTACACTTATCAAAAGTCTGGGAGATCCCATACAACAGACTCTCCCATACCAGGCTGTTGCAATCATTCTGATGGCCTAGATCTGCCCCGCAAGTGGGAATCCTTCACCTGGGAACATCTGCTATCAGAAGAGAGAGGAACTGCCCCTCATCTTCCCCCAGACAGACTCTGGTGACTTTATGCACCATCTAAACAAAGCCTCTGGCACAGTCACCAACATATTTCACTCCCTATTAAGGAAAGCCGAGACAGGGCAGGCCTCTGGACACTTCATTAGGGAAACATCAGGACCACATAAGGGCTGTAATAAAACAGGAAACGAAGGGCGTGTCCATGGGGAAAGCCCAGAGCTGCTTGTGCTTGTGCCCCTGCAGAAATTTAGAGGAGGAAGGGAGGGCTGAGGGCACAGAGAGACAAGGGTGGGGGAGAGGGGGATGAGATAGGGCTGCCATGGGAAACAAGAGCTTTGCTGCCAATGGAGCAAACACAGGATGTAGATCCCAGTTCAGTCTCTCCCTAGCTGTGTGGTCTCGGGCAAGGCCATTTCACTTGATGTACTACAATGATTCAACCCATAAGATGGAGAGATCAATGCTTGCTAGGTGGGATTTTGTGAGAATTAAATAATAATTTTACAAATTAGCATGCTAAGTCTGTGACTTTCCCACTAACGGTCTCGATGAACTGTAGGTGGCCATGAGGCAATCTGGCTGCAGCATCTGTCACCCTGTTGACCTCCAGGGTTGATTCAGGTGATCTGTCTGGTGAGGCAGGTGTCCTCTTCCCCCCTCACTGCTCTATGTGTGTCCCTCCCAAAGCTGCATGCTCCGTTGAAGAGGATGGCCATCCCCAATAGAGGACTGTTTTTTGGTCAAGGGCATACAGTAGCTGCACTCCCCTGCTAGAACCTCCAAACAAGCTTTCGGTGAGCTGTAAATTTATGATTCTCCACCTTTGTAGATTCCCCAAAACCTCTAACTGGTATTCAGATCAGGCATACGTAGGGTACAGTTCAGGAAACCATCTTTTAAACAAACACACAAGAGAATTCTTTTTGTTGTTGGTAGTGGTAGTAATGAGATACATTAACATGTAAAAAGCTGTGCATATTTAATGTATACAACTCAGTGAAATGGAACCTTGGTACCCTGTTAGTAGGAATGTACATTGGTACAGCCATTATGGAAAACAGTAGAGAAATATCTCAAAAAATTAAAAATGGAACTACCATACGATCCAGCAATTTCACCCTAAGTCATTCTTAGGTAGGAAGAAGATCCTGCTCCACACCTAGCGAAATATCAACAGTAAACAGGGGAAACTATATCAGGCAATTTTTAAACCTCCTAGTGATAGGGGTAATGCAAGGACTTTAGAATCAAGACACTTGGTTACCAATATTATGTTGCTTATGCAGGATGAAATATACATTATCTATGGATTTTAGTCTCCTCCTGGGTGATATGGGTAAACTACCCTAAATAACTGTTTCAAGAAATAAGTAAAATAATGCATGTAACGTTCCCTGCATATTCCCCATCATATAGTCGGTGCTCAGTATTATTTCTCTGATAGATTCATTTTCACCTAAGCTCTTGCAAATCACTTGTATTAATCCCTCAACTGTGGAAACCATAGACACACACAAATTTTCTCCCTCAATTCCAACCTCACATTTTGTTTAATCAAGCAATTTACAGGGGGTAAAAATAATTAGTGGTTTTAAATGCTTTAATACAAGCAGGCGCTGCAATCATGATAAATCATCTCTGACATATGCCCAGCTCCTCCAAGTGACAGATGACAAACAAAAGCAGGACAAGGTCCTCCGTCACAGGCAGAATCATCGAATTAATGGAAGAATTATTGCTTCTGAAATCCACTCCAGTCCTATTGAGGAGAACGTTCCAATTTATCAAAGCCAAATGAACATTAATTGCAGCAGTCTGGTAAGTTTTCCAGCCGCTATGACCTTCATTGAATTTTAATCCAAAACAGATAAGATTTCCTTCCACACAAGAGGAAACAACACAATTAGCTCAAAAATGACAGCTAGATTATGAAGCAGGCACACACAAACAACACACACACATTCACACTCACGCACACTCCCAGTGAAAATATTGATTCTACTTGACTTAAAATTCAGCACAAAGGAAGTAAGCGGAGACAAAGGTAAATAAATACAATCACCATATCTGCATAACCCCTTCCCCCTCTTCCTTCAGGAGAGAAAATTCAGAGGCGGAAGCCAAGATAGAAAAGGTGGCAGGCAGTAATGGAGACAGAATTTCTGTTAACTGCTGTAATTAATGTTATGTCTCATCAGGGAGAGATTAGGAAAAAACAGAGAAGGAAGGAAGAAAAAACAAGTGTTATTTTGCTATTAAAGACGCCCTTGAGCTGGGAACATTAGCAGCAGAAGTTTGAATTGGGTAATTGTTTGACCGGATCGGTGGATTTGCAGACAGGATTACTACAGTGAAGTGAAGTGTAGTTGCACTGAACCTACAGTGCGAGTGGCTCCCTCAGCATGGAGCAAGGGGCCTTCTGCTGGGTGCAGTTTAGAGCCTGACACACCCACACTGCCCTGAGATGTAGATGGGAAGGCCAGCTCTCTCATTAACCTGCTGTAAGACATCGTGAGTCACCCTCTGAGACCTAAAAGCTTTGTTTTTATATTTTCACTCTATTAAAGGGGTTGAACTGGAGTTTTAAAAATGCTTTTGTTTTTGAGAATTAAATCAGAAATTTCTGTTTTCATCAATTCTAAATATCTGTGGCCAGAAAGAACTGGCTGCCTTCTTCCAAGGTCCAGGGTCAGGCTAGACTCAATAACTCATAATCTTGTAATTGGATGATTATGGAGATGAGCTTCTAAAAAGCCCTTATCCATCCTTGCCCCCTATAAGAAAGGAAATATTATAGAGCAGATGGAGCAAAGAGCTCATTTGGAATTAGAAATGTATGTTTAATTCTGGGCTCGGACACTGGCTATGTGATCTTAGTAGAGAGTTGTCTTAACCTTCTAGACCTTGGTTTTATCATTTGTGAAAAGGGAACAACAGAAACAGCAATATCAATAGTATCATTAATACAACATTTGTATAGGGTTTGCGTATTTACCAGCTTTTAATTGTAGAAACTATTATTTTCACCATTTTATAGTTGAGAAGACAGAGGCACAGAGTAGTTAAGTAACTTAACCAATGTCACACTACAAGTTATGTAGTGAGGCCAGGATTCCAATCCAGGCAGTTCTGTCCCAGAGTCAACATTCTTGTTTTGGGTTTCAGCCTTTTTATTTTGAAAGAATTATAGACTCACAGGAAGTTGCAAATTTAGTAGAGAGCCCTTGTGTACTCTTCACTCAGCTTCCCCCAATGTCAACATTTTTCATAACTATAATAAAATAATCAAAACCAGGACATTAACCATGATTCAATACTATTAACCAAACCACAGACCTTACACAAGTTTCACAAATGATGCGTCTTCCAGCATATGGTAGCTCTCGGTTTTCCTTGGCTTGGGCTACCTAATGCTCATTTCTCCCTCCATCTTCATACCATCTTCCCTATGCCTTCTCTTCCGTGTGTCTCTCATAAGGACTAATTTTTTAAAAATTTTTTCACTAATGTCCTTGTTTTTCCACTAATGTTTTTGTTTTGGTCCCGCATCCCACATTGTATTTAGTTGTCATGTCTCTCTAATTTCCTCCAATTTGTGACAATTACTGTTTTCCTTGTTGTTGTTTTTGTTGTTGTTTATGATCTTAACACCTTTGACCATTGCTTGTGAATTATTTTGTAGAATGTCCAACATTGGGTTTGTCAACATTTTTTCATGATTAGAATGGTTATACAGTGTTGGCAAGGAAACCCCACAGAAATGACATTGTCCTTATCAGTGCATTATTTCAGTGGATTCGTAACGTCAGTGTAACTGATGAGTGAGGATGTTAATTTTGATGACTTGGTTAAGGTGGTGTGGTCAGTTGGATAGGGGGTCCCAGAAAGATATGCCCACATCCTAATCCCTGGAGCTTCTGAATGTTACCTTCTTTGGAAAAAAGGGTCTTTGCTGATGTAATTAAGTAAAAAATCTTATGTATAACAATCTGAGTTATCAAGGTGAACCCTAAATCCAGTGACATGCATCCTAATGAGACACACACGGAAGAAAAGACACAGGAGAATGTAGTATGGAGGCGGATGTTGAAATTAGCATTCCATAGCCCAAGCAAAGGAAAACCAAGAGCTACCATAAGCTGTAAGGGGCAAGACAGGATTCTCCCTTCAAGTCCCAGGGAGAATGTGGCCCTGCCAACACCATGATTTCAGACTTCTGGCCTCCAAAACTGTGACAGAATAAATTACTGTTGTCTTAAGCTTCTTAAATTGTGGTAATTTGTCACGGCAGCCTTAGGAAGCAAATACAAGTGGTATCGGCCAGATTTCTCCACTGTAAAGTCACTATTTTCCTTTTGTAATTAATAAATGTCTTGGGGAGGATACTTTGAGACTCTGCAAATACCCTATTTCTTCTCAAAATTTCACCATTAATTTTAGTATACATCGGTGGATCTTGTCAGTAGTAATTATTACAGTGGTGATTGCCTAATGGTGATTTTCTGTTTCCCTCTTTCCTTCTACATTTATTAATTGGAATTCTACTGTAAGAAAGAGCAATCTTTTCTACCCCATTTATGTATTTAGTCAATTATTTATATCAATATTTTAAAGTCAATATTCTTAATAACTCATCAACCTATCTCAAAGGATGTTTGTGAAGGCCAAGAACGATAACAGAATAGGAAGAATATTTTTAGAGGCCAAAGGAAAAGAAAGGGACCTTCTCTGGGCACCCTGCTGATGCTTCATGAGCCTGTTATCACTTATTTCTCCCCTCAGCCCCATGAATGTGAATCTCTCACCTCATTTACAGCTCAGGAGAAAGGGAGATTCAGAAAGGTTCAGTAATGTGCCGAAGGACACACAGCAGTAAGGGAAAGAATCACAATTAAAGTCCTCATCTGTCTTGTCTCCAAAACAACGTGATTCCCACCAAATCAAGCTGTCTTCTGAAGACTGGGAAGGAGGAAGACGGGGGGTTAATTGAAGGGAGAGGCAGAAGTCCCAATATATCCAAATCGAAGCTTACTTTCCATTTTTACTGTGGGTTTATTTGGGGCATATGAGAAAGGGAGTAAACAGCATGAACCTCACTCCAAATGTGCACACAGCATTCATTTTGTGTTACTGTTAAAATGCCACACAAAAGCCCCAGGTTCTTGAAGGGGAGGAAAATGTGAAACAGGAGGCTGGGGCAGAGGAAGTTGGGAATGGTCACCAAGGGGACACATGCCCTGACTCTCCTGCCAACCTATCCACCCCTCCCCATTTTGCTTCCCTGCAGTCTCTGGATCTCCTGTCTCCTTCCCTTCTCCTAGAATCCCTGTTGCAATCCAGTCCACCCTGCCCCGCCATAGCCTCTTCTCAGATCCACAGTGCTGGGTGCCCCTGCCTCCAGCCCTCTCACCTCTGCCAGATGCTGTCTGGGCCTGACTGCCTCCTTAGCCTGGAATCACCCTGATTGCCCGCCCTTCACTCCATCCACCTCACTACCCCAATCCCGGCCCTTTCTTGAGGTTGAGTTCCATCTGCTCCTCTCACTTGCTCTCTCTCTCTTCTTCTGTTCCCTTCTCTCTGTATCACTTTCTCCATGCTCTTTATTCTCTGTTTCCTTTTCCCCATCTCTGCTTTTATTGCTAAATCCCTTTCTGCCTGTTCTTGCCAATTTTCCTTTATTTTTCTAAGTCTCTCCCATCCTTGGCACCCCCTTCTCTCAGTTTCTTCTTTATTTCTCTCCATCTCTGGTAATTTCAATATACCTAGTATAGAATAGTTTCTCAATCAATATGGGTTAGATGTTTCTGTCTGTATTTTCTTCTGCTTCCCTCTGTCCATATTATGTATGTACAACTATAGCTATAGCTATACACACTCTTATTCTGCATTCTGCTTTGGCCAGGAGGTTCAGTGGAACTGCCTTCAGGCCCTTTGCCTGAGCTGCCTCTTGCCATCTCCAGGATACCCTTGTCAAACTTTTCCATCTGGGCTTGATCATTGGCCCACACTAATGGGACAGGGATGAAGAACATCCATTCTCCAGCTTCATTTTCCCCATCTGTAACATGAAGGTGGGGTATATTCCATTGCTGTGGCAATTGCTTGCATGTGCACCCCCTGTAAAAGAAGTACACACCCCTGCCATTGGCTCTGGGCTTGGCCATGTGATGTGCTTTGGCCGATAGAATGTGAGAGAATCCACATCTGAGCATCAGTTGCAAGAGGCATCCTAGATTTCTGCCAGCTTTCTTGCTCATTCCCTCTGCCATGAAAACCAAATGTTTCAAACTGGGGCTCCCCTTCAGCCAAAGTACCAGAAGGAGAAGACAAGCAGAGCTGAGCCTGCAGTGACTGCAGCTGCTGATGTGTAAGGTGCATGAGAAATAAAGCATTGTGTGGCCAAGGCACTGAGATTTAGAGTGGTTTGTTTGCAGAATAAACAAGCAAGAGCTGATGAGCCTGGAAGAGTTGGATTCTGTGAGATCTAAGGTGTTTTCAGCTCCAAGATACCATTATATTTCATACTTCCATTTTTTTTTGGAAATTCTTGCTAAATGCTTTTATGTGCATTAGTTTGATAATTTTAATTTTATTTCCGTTTTGCAAATGATCACAGAAGAAACTCAGAGAGGTGAGATGGCTAGCCTGCATTTCTATAGCTGGTATGTGGTAGTCTAAGCTTGAAACCAGGCCTCCTGAAGCCAAATTCCATGCTCATTCTACTTCGCTATGGTGCATCTCTAAATGTTGTAAAAAAAATAAGCATTTCCTACATTTCCTACACACAAAAGCTATGGCTTATTTTCCTACTTTGCCCACAGGCCTAGCTAGAGACCCCGAAGACTTTTAGTGAAAACATGTTGTTGAAGCAAGTCAAGACCAAGTCACAAGGTTCACGTGACTTAAAATTTTAAAGTATTTTTAAAGTCTATACTTACAATATTAAAATTTCTGCTTTCTGTAAAAAAAAAAAAAAAGAAAAGAAAGAAACGTGAATGATACTCGTGGGGTATGGCCCACTTATATAAAAAAGTTCTTGGGATATTTATGTTACCAAACTTCATCATACCTTGACAATTGATATAAGCCTGGTATCTTCATTTTTAGGTGGGTGCAGTGAGGCTAAGAAGCGGACGTGACTTGCATGAGATCATGGAGCATATCAGTGGCACGGCAGAGACACATAACTATTTGTGCTGCTTGTATTACATGGTTTTTCCACGACTAGATGTGTGCCATCCTCACATTTTAAATAATCCCTCTCAGGATCTGTTTTCCCCTATTACTCTGCCTTTTCTCTGAAAAGCATTTGGGAGTCACAGTCTGTAACAGCTTGACTTCTCCTACCCTAGTTGTCCTGAGTGACTTTCAATAATATTACTTATAAATAACATGGTGACAGTATTAGGTTGGTGCAAAAGTAACTCCGGTTTTTACCTTTGAAAGTAATGGTATTTCTTCTCAAAGTTTCACCATTAATTTTAGTATACATCGGTGGATCTTGTCAGTAGTGGTACTACTTTCAACGGCAAAAACTACAGTTACTTTTGCACCAACCTGAATATTTATTGTTATCAGTTGAATTGGGTCCTCCAAAAGCAATATGTTAGGCTCCTAATCCTCAGTACCTCAGAATGTGTCCTTATTTGAAGACAGGGTATTTATAAAGGTAATCAATTTATAAGTGAGGTTGTTAGGGTGGGATCCAGTTACAGTGCAGTGGCATGATCTTGGCTCACTGCAACCTCCATTTCCCAGGCTCAGGCAATCCTCCCACCTCAGTCTCATGAGTAGCTAGGACCACAGGCTCACACCACCAAGGCCAACTAATTTTTTGTATTTTTGCTATAGATGGGGTTTCGCCATGTGGCCCAGGCTGGTCTCAAACTCCTGAGCTCAGGCGATGCACCCACCTTGGCCTTTCAAAGCGGTGGGATTACAGGCTTAAGCCACTGCACCTGGCCTCTGGTGTCCTTATAAAAGGGGGAGAATTGGGGCATAGAGACAGATATCACATGGGCAGAATGCCATGTGAAGATGGAGTTCTGCTGCCACAAGCCAAGGCACTACCAGAACCTAGAAGGAAAGCCTGGAGCAGATCTTTCCCTGGTGCCTCCAAAGGGTGCATGGTCTTGCAGATATCTTGATTTTAAACTTCCGGCCTCGAGGATTGTGAGATAATAAATGTCTGTCGTTTAAGCCACTCAGTTTGTGGTACTTTGTTATTGCAGCCTAGGAAGCTAATGCACTTATAAGTAGCAGAGTAATGACATTTATAGAACCAGGGCTATGTGTCAGGCTCTAGCATATGTGCTTTCTATCTATCATCTCTGATGATTCCCATAACAGCCCCTCTTTAGATAGGTAATTCCATCAGAGAAAATACATGCTCCAATTCCACTACTACTAAGTCAGTTATGGAGCCGCAATGTGAACCTCAGAACACACAGAGTCACAGGTCTTACAGGTTAGTTATATTCCCTGTGTTTATTTTCTCAACAGTAGAACAGGAGTAATAATAATATCTATTGAGATTTCTGTAAGAATTTAATGAGTTAAATATATGTCAAGTACGATCACATTAAGCACTGTAAAAGTGCTTGTTAGCACTATTAGTTTAAGATCCTTCAATGTCTTGATTACTCAGTTATTATTTCCACTCAGTTACTGTTTCTCTTAACATATGGCCCCAAAAATAAACACAATATTTCAGTTCTTACAAAGTACCTCTAGAATTATTTGTTCAGAAACCTAGCCTTTTATTAATTCAACTTAAAATATAAGACCATTTTTAGCAATGAGATCCCACAGTTGGCTCAATCTGAGCTGGTGGCTGATTTTGTAAAAAGCATTTTTTTTCTCTTTTTATTTTATTTTTTTCTAGAAGATAGGATTTTCCTTGCTGGATTTAATAGGCAGGTAAACCATTACATGATTGAATGATTAAATCAATGAATGAAGGAATATGCTATGAATGAAAAAATGTCATGGTTGGAACAATGATGTAAAGCCACCTTTTACAGAAAACTTTAACAAGTATTATCCCAGTATCACACCGATCCTCTAAACAAAGCTACTGAATAAGAATGATAATAACAATGTCTTAGATTTGTGTGACATTTTATAATCCTCAAAGTATTATTCTATGTTATTATATCACAGAGTCATCGATCATCTAAATTGGAGGCAACTATAATAGTCATCTAATTTAACTATTATTCCTCTCTAAACCCCAGCGACTTTACTTGTATAAACTCAGGGAGAAGAAACTCACAACTTCTTGATTCAGCCTACTCCACTGATGGATAGTTCAGACACTTTGAAAGGTTTGTCCTGTTGTGCAAGAGAATTTTGGCGCCTTGGAATCCTCCCTCATTGGAGGCCAGCAGTACAAATCCATGGCATTTTCTTTGTGATGATCCTTTTGAGAAACACATGCCCTCAAAATTCTTTTCTTCTTCTACATCAAACCAAACATTCCTTTTCATCCCCTTTCTCCAAACATTTTGTCACCAAAAAGACGAAAGGGAAAAAACAAAAGCGCCAAGATGAAACATATTGGTCTCAAACAGTTTCTATCTAGCAACTCTTGTGGAAATCTTTAAAACAAGACACATTACATTAAAATGAAATTATATTTCTCACTATTAAAAAGGGGGAGAGGAGGAAAGAGTAGAATTATATTACCAACCCTCTGAACCACAAGTGATAACTATTTTTGTTGAAAGCAACTTTGATCTATGCAAAAGTGAAATATATCTTGAAATGCCAATGTGACAATGGCAATGGCAACAAAAAGCAAAATGAAAAAAAACAACTAAATGCAAAAAAGAAACAAGAAGTTGTGATCACATCTGCTAGGACTTATTGCATTTCCTCATGCCTGCGTGAAGCAGGTCAAGTCTTTCCACTTCCTAAATAAGAATACCAACACTAAAAGAACCTCTTTGTTCTGATAAACAATGTAAAGTACACTCCAGGATTCAAGCCATGGTTTTCCTCTGACTGTGTACCTGTAACCAAATCACTCAGCCTCCTTTGGGTTTCTTTTCTCCTATCTATAAAATGCTGGCATGAGCAACTCCTCTCCCTAACTGACAAGCTTCCAATTTCTCTCAAATGTTTTGTGCACCTGGAGTGAATACTCTATAAATAACAGACATGATGACCCTCACTAGAGCTAACATTTTAATAACAGCTACTGCTTTTTGAGCACTTACTGAATGTCAGGGACTTTGCCATGCAGAACTGGGCCCAAGCACACAGACTCTCAATTCCAACCAGAGTTGGAATCTCAGCTTCAACACTTATTGGCGATGCGGATGGCAAGATGCCAAGACGCCACTAACTCCCTAGCTCTCATCTGTAAGTGAGGGGCAACAACAGGACTTATCATATAGAAGCATTGGAATAATTAGATGAAATAACACAGGTGCTGCACTTTGTGCCTGGCATACAGAAAGTTCTCAGTGGTAGCAGTCATTATTTTCATCGTGCAGGGCATTTGTGAGTGTGATCTCATTCCGTGCCTAGAAAAAAATCTCTAAGTATTGGGGAATATTATCCCAGTTTTACAAAAGATGAAGGTAACTTGGCTGAGGACATAAAGGTAGTGATAGAGACATTGTTCAACCCTGGAGTTGATTTCCAAGTCATAAACCCTCATAAAATACCCATGGATTCCACATAGGGTAGAGTCTTTGTAAGGATTCACTCATGAAATCTTATCATTTAAATCAACAATGGATGCATAGAGAAGGAAAATGGTGGCCTGTTATACAGATGAAGGGCACGGTTTCTGAAACCAGCATATATAGAGTGAAAAATTGGTTTTGCCACTTAACCTTTGTGTGATCAATGTCACGTAGATAGGTATTTATTAACATTTCAGATTCCTCAGGTGAGGGATAGTATCCACCTTAAGGTTTGTTGTGAGGATTGAAAGTGATAATACGCAGAGAACAAAATTTGGAACACTGCCTGGCATATAATAAATACTCAAAATAAATGTCAGGTATTATGATTATTTCTCTAGATCAGACAGCAAAATAGCAGCAAATATAGGACTAAAGCCAATGTCTTTTTACTCCGAAATTGGAGTCCTTTAAACATTGTTTCAATGACATTATTAATAGCCATTTGTGACTATGCACAGTGTGTGCCAGCCTGGGTATTAGGCACCATTGTATGTTTTTTCCACTCGTTTCTCCACTCTTTTCAATAATTTTTCTCCACTCTTTTCAATAATTCTGTGAGATTGGTACAATCAGTTTTGTTTCATAGATAAGGAAACTGAGGCTCAGAGGCACAAAGGGATGTGCCTAAGGTAAAATGACCAGGAAGCAGGAAGTAGAAGAGACTATATTCAGAGCCAGGTCTGCTGAATTCCATTGCTCTGCTTTTTTCTCTGCATCCTGCCACCTGCACAGCTGAGGAGCTGAGGAGGGCATGCTGCAGCTGGGGCAGAAGACAAATGGAGATGACTGTTTACTCTTTCTTTCTGGACCGGGTTCAGAGTACCTCCTTGCTGCATCACCTTTTGGGATATTAATATTCAGATGATGCAACCTTTGGGACCAGGTAGATGCTCAACTCTGGGCTTCACAAGCCTAGAGAGTGCAATGGCTCTCCCCTAGGAGGCATGGATTGTAGCAGGTTCCAGTGGCTGAATGGGAGCCAGTTTCCCTGCATGGGTGAGCAGGATATTTGTGCTGACAAAAGGGGATGAAGTGCATAGATCCTAGCCTCCAGACTTCTTTGAGATCTGACTAGAAGATTTGGATCTTCTCACAGACCACCTTGGATCTTCACCAAAGATGAAAACAATAGTGCATCCTGCAGGGTCAGGGCCATGATTTCATGAACAGCCAAACCCAAGTTTGGAATCCTGGGGAAATCCTGGTCCCAGAACTGCCTTTTTATTAGCCCAGGAGACTTAGGCAAATCAGTTAAACTCATGAATCTCAGATTTCTCAATTGTGAAATGGGGAGAGAGATCCCAGCCATCCTAAATATAAACACTCTTTTTCTTTTTGCTGAATTGTCCATGGCCAGAATGACCAGGGTAGAGTCTGAGCCACAGAGAGGTCTGACCTCCAGGCCAAGCCCTGTTGACTGCCTGAGGGATCTTAGACAAGTCCTAGCCTGTCCCAGACCTCAGTATCCAACTACAGAATAAATGGGTATAATAAATCAGCACATCTCAAGTTTTTCAACTAAAGTGCCCCTATTAACAAGAACAAATACCCTTAAGTGCCAAGCTCCTCTGATCTGAGGGCTTGTTGTGTCTACATAACTATGAGTACCATCCTTGTTTTATAAATGACAAAAACAAGACAAAGGGCTCATACCCTAGTTCAGTGTCAGAGACCTCAAGTCTGTGCTCCAAGTCTGTGCTTATGACTGTCTTCCTACCTCTAGAGAGAACAGTGTTCTTGGCATGCCCCACCTCGGAGAAGCGGAACACCTTGGGGTTCAGTGTCTCCAAGACATGACTCTGTTCCCTGAGGGGAGGGCAAGGACAGGAGAGGTCCAGATTATGGAGCCCTGAATGGGGAAAGGAACTTTGGACACATGGTGGTAGCCTTGGGCCACTTTGGCTCATGGGTGGGGAGGGTCTGGAGTGTGCCAGCCTCCATGTTACCTACTCTGCCAGCCAAATCTTGAACTACAGGGAATTTCAGTGACATCTGGATCTTAGTGAGTTATTATTTCGAAGCTGAACTTACTGAGCAAAAGGGAAAGTTGAGGAAAACCTACCATCCTGGGGAGAAAGTCTGATTCAGTGAAACTAATGCTGGGCCTGGAGGCAAAAAAGGCACATTGGAAGTTCATTTATAATTGAGATAATACTATCTAGGTTACTGGGTTACAAGAAGGATATATGTAAGTAAATGTGCTGAAACACAGAAAATGTTTAATGAACATTGGTCAAAACTGAGTCTCACTCTCAAATGTTAAAGGAAGAAGAGCATTCACGTCCCTCAGCCTCTTCCTAACATTAAGTGGTGTCCCACACCCCATGAGGAACTCAGCAAGCACCCTGAGATGGTGCTTACAAATTTGCACCCCAAACTTAGCATGCAGGCACCCACTTGCTTGGTGTGAGGCTGCATCATTTGCTAAATATACATATGGAAAAAGTCTATCACACTCATTCCATGAATAACACAAAGGCCTTGATTTGTTCCTCCACGTGATGAGCATGCGTAAGGTCCAAAATTAACATTGCTGCCTGGCTGGGGAGTGTATGTGTTTTTCCAAAAAGAGAAAACTTCTAAGATCTTACTCAACCCTAATCAGAGTGTCTAATGCACAGTGTTCGTCGAAGAGAAATGAGAAAGAGACTAAAACTAAAGGTTTGCTCCATTGTAAAGTCAAAAAATACAGCTGATTGTTAAATTCAAGGAAGAAATGAGGAGTGAGAGGTAGCTCTGCTTTGCTGAGTGGCTTTATTCCAATCACTTCACCCCTCTGGGCCATACCCTCCCTCATATGTATGCTGGAGATACCATTTCCTAACCTCAGGTTTCCGGCAGAGCCATACTAAAGAAGAAAAGGAGAAGTAAATGTAAGAGTGGCTTTGAGGAATATAAAGCACCAGAAAGATGTCAAGTTTCTTCCTGAGCCCATTAGACCCTGTGCTTCCTACATACTGGATTTATTTTCTGGTTTTGTTTTTCCATCTACCATGCAATGCCAATAAATATAGCTTTTTAAAGAAAGCATATAATATAAGCCTAGATACTTTTAGACTGCCACTCAAGTGATTCCAGCCCTAGTGACCTTCTGGGTGGAGGCAGCAGACTCAGAGTTCTGTATCATGGGGCCAACAGAGCTGGACAGCCACATCTTCTCTCTGCAACCATGTGGAGGTGATTCGCTGGACCTCATCCATTCTTGGCAAGAGCACAGTGAGATAAGTTCCATAAATGTGTCCAGTACAGGGCTTAACAAATGGTAGATACTCAAGAAATTCTTGAATTGAGAGAAAACAGAGTATATAGGACATAGTTCAGGCTTAGTAGCCAGATATGCTTGGATTTGAACACTCAAGAGTAGCTGCATCTTTCACTGGCTATGTGACCTTGGGTAAGTTTCTTTGCCCCTCTGCCACAGTATTAGCAACTATAAAGTGAGAGTTATGGAGGGGCTTCTGTGAACCGCTGCAAGGGCTACATCCAGGCCAGCTCCAAGGGTCACCATGCAGTTGTTGTAAGGGTTAAAACACCTGACACATCAAGGGCACTTTGGAAAAGGCAGTCCGTTCTGGTTTTATTCCAATTTTGCTTGTTCAGTCATTCTTGGAATGGCCAGTTGTATTCTGAAGCACCAAACCTCAGCCCTCAGCAAAGCAGGCCAAGCACGTGACAGATGTTAAACAGCTATTCCCAGAGATGTCGGCCAAAAGGCTGAGGAGTTGGAGACCCTTTATTTTCTTCTCTGAAGCACAATTAGTTTGTCACAGCTGACAGATGATGGATGGGTATGCATCAGTCCAAGTGACACCACAGAATCCATATTATTTTGTTTCTCATTCTAACCTCTTGAGCTTGGCTCTTTCCTTCCATCTGTGGACCATCCCCTGCCCCCTCCATCTCTCCACCCATTCCTCCCCAACGCAATCCCCGACCCCGAGCACATCCCCCCGTCACTCACCATCACAGAAATGTGGAGGATGTGCATCTGCTCCTCAACAATCTCCGAGGGCTCCTGGAGAGTGGGGGCGGTGGCTTGGGCCAGCTGCCCAGAGCTGCTCAGGGAGACGTGGAAGTACAAGGTGCCATTCTCCAGCCACTGCTGTCTCCAGTGCACCAGCGAGATGTCCGCCGCTGTGCCAGACATCTCTGCAAGACAAGACCCGAGGCACTGGGTGAGCTGTATGCCTGGCCTCGGTGCTCCCAGAAGGAAAAGAGCCCACATAATCAGCTCAGCAGGCATCCGTTTTTTTTGTTTTTGTTTTTGTTTTTTTTTTGCCAGGATGTCTTTCCTCACATCAAGTCTATGAGCTAGGGATCATCACTTTCATTTATAGGTGGGTCAACTGTGACCAAGATTCACCTAGAGTAACAGAATAGTGGAAGTGGGGTTTGCACCCAGATCTGTCTGAGGCCCTTTTTAATACATCACATGTGATTGGGTAATTCATTCTACTCTGATAGTGGAATGGAACTAAGGATAAAAGTGCTTTCATTCTTTTGTGGCTATGGAACTAGAAGAAGATGAAGGAAAGAAATCCATGAAAGGAGTGGGAGTTGAGAGTATGGATTCTTTAGAAGCTGATCTGGAAGTACTCATGGCCAAACCTCGGAGCCAGAAAGGCCCAAGAGAGCATCAGCTCAGCTGAGGTAGCTCAGGGTCATCTTGCATGGGAAAGGAGCTTACCAAGAGGGTTGCCCTGAGCATGTCCCTCTTGCTTCCATCAGAGCAGCTCCATTTTTTTGTAAGGTATATACTGCACTCCCAAGCAAAAGAACGTAGGCACAAAAGTTTCTTTGGTTTAAAAATACCGGCATAGCTACTGCCCTATCCTAATGTTTTCATATAGCCGGTGGGGAGTGAGAACTTTCTAGTAAATTGTAAAATTCAATCTCCTGACTTGAAGTTTCTAATTCTTGTCTCTATGCTGGTTTTCCTTCTGTAAATAACTTAAAAATGAGTATCATTTGAATAGTATTTTTGTTCAATGTATCATACCTTTTTATTAGTAAAAAAGAGTCATGGCATAAGGTGCTGAAAGTGTCATTGCAAGGGGATTGTACAATTGTTCCACAGTCCCCTTGACTAAAGGGGTGTATGCCTGCAAATGTCCTAGAAAGATAAGACCCATCAATGTATCTCAAGCATTAATACAAGGGAAAGGTGGTGGAGTTCTTGGAGGATTATTAGGTCTGCGCTCAAGAGAGATAAATGGGAGACAAATAGCCTTTACAGTGTCCATCAGTAGACAAGTAGCCTTAGTAGTGTTGGAAGCTTAGAACCTCAGCCCCTCCCCCTGAGACAGCTATGACTTTGAGGCAGTATTCCTACAGTCCCCAAAGACCTCAAGTGTGTTCATTCACACACACACACACAAACACACACACACGAGGAGGACTGATGGGCAAGCTGAGTTATAGCCACTTATTCAATCAGCTCTCTCCATGTACCACTGCAGTGCTCATCATATCTGGTGACACGGAATAAAAAAGAATCATCTTGAAAAGAAGAGATGATACCACCAAATCACCTACTCATCACCCAGTTCTACTGAATTATTTTTATATCACCCATGCCCAATAGACTCTCCCTCCTTGAGGTTCACAATCAAAAATCCTTAGGAGAAGAGTGTTTAGTACTTAATAAGAGTTAAAAATAGTAGCTATCAGTTTTTAAGTTAGGCATTGATTTGTCATCATCATCATCACTGATAGGAACAGGATCTAATTCATCCTTCAGCTGCTCTGAAAAAAATAAAAAACAAAAACCGTGAGCCATCCTTGACAGCTTGCTTTCTCTCCCACTCCTCGTTCAGTTCATCAGGAAATCCTTCCAAAGCCATCCAACATTCAACCCTTTCCAGTCCCTCTACATCAGCCACAGGGGACAAGGCATTATGCTCTCCTGCCTGGCTTACTGCAAGCCCTTCTTAACTTGACTCTCTTCTTCCACCCTTGTCCATTCTATGCTCAACCAGAAGTCAGAGGAATCCTGCCAAGCAAAAGTCATCTCACATCACTAAGCCCTCCATTTACAGTCTTTGCATGGCCTCCTACTCATTCCAAGTAAAAGACAAAGTGGTGAGAATATAGTAAGTTATTAGGCCAAGCAAACACATGCTTGGGCTTCCCTTGCAGCTGGAAGAGTTGAACAGGCCTTGAGATAATCACAAAGGTTTGTCAGTGCTTAGAGCACAGGCCCCAAAGGGCCCTGAGAAGCCACTGTGGTTCTGAGGAGGGACTGGCTGGGTGATCAATTTGAGCAGTAGGTCTCCTCTCAGCACCTTCTCTTGATCCCAGGCTGAGGTGATCTGCTGCCCCACTGACCCCCTCCCAGCCTCAGCACCCAAGGCCTTGGCAGTAGCTTCCCTGGCAGACAGCCAGCTGGGCCAAGGCAAGGTGAAGACATTATGGTAAATGGTCTGGCTCATTTTTCTCTCAGTGCACCAAAGCCCAAAACCAGAGGTCCAGGGAACCCAGGGCTGAGAGCTGCACTAGAAATAGCAGTGTCTAATTCAGTAGTTCCACGTACTGCTGGCTAGGCAGGTGCTCCATGTGCTGAGTGTCCCTGGAAAGGCACCAGAAGAAAGCCCCAAGGTAGGTTACATCTGGTTGACACAGCCTGCCACAGAGGAAGGTGGTGTGAACAGAGGGATGCTTGTGGAAATCTGAACTCCTCACTCCTAGTGTTCTCTCCAGCCTGTGCCTGAAATCCCACTATTAAAGAGGCTTCCCCTTTCCATGGTCAGATGAGAAAGCAGAAGGTCTCAGGAGGTTGGTGACTTAAGTTCACTGGTGAATTTGTACCTAGCTAGAACCAGTGGATTTCCAGTCCGTGCAATTTCTACTATGCCAGTTGCACTTACATCTCCTTTTTCTTCACTAAATTAGCCCATGAACCAAAACTAGATTGAGCTCTTTGTTTGCTACAGCGATGAGTGCACAGTCAGCAGACAGTAAACGTTAAATGATAATAACAGTGTGTGAAACACAGTAAATATTGAATCACAGAGAATAACTCCAGACTTACTTTATTACAAAGAAAAGAAACTGTTGTTGGAGAGGAGAGAGGAGGGGTATGAAATGTTAAAGGGAAAAATGCTTTAGAAAAAGCAGAAGGCCTTGATCATTCATTCACTCATTATTCATTTATTTATGCATTTGTTTATTTATTAAACATACTTATCAAACACCTACTCCATTCCAGGCAGCCCAGTAGCTCAGAATATGGAGTTAAACGAGATATAGCCTTGCCTTCAGGGAGCTCATAATCATTTAGCAGTGGAAATTCTCCCCAGCCAAATGTCTCCTGGCTCATGTTACTGTCTACACACATGCACACTCTCCATTGACCATGGTCCAGGCAACTGTGTGTTATCGGGACTATCTTCCACCATCACCCCTTCATCATGCACTCCATCCCTGCAGGACTTACAGCTGTTTCTCAAACAGGCCAGACTCCCACTTGTCTCAGGGCTTGAGTACTTTCTGCCCAACATTCCTAGCACTCTCCTCCCAGAACCTATGAGCTGCCTTCTTCTCAGTGTTTGTCTCTCAGTTCAAATGATACCTGCTCAGAGAAGCTGTGCCTGTTCACTCTAGCTGAAGTCCTCTTCACACACATCCAATCTTTATTATATCCCTTTTACAAAAACTTTCGATAGCGGTTATCATGATTAGAAATTCACGCCGGGCGTCATGGCATGAGCTCAGCACTTTGGGAGACCAAGGCAGGCCATTGAGACCAGCCCGGCCAACATGGCAAAAGCCCATCTCTATTAAAAAAATATAAAAATTAAGCAGGCATGGTGGCATGTGCTTGTAATCCCAGCTACTCAGGGGGCAGAGGCCCAAGAATCGCTTGAACCCGGAAAGTGGAGGTTGCAGGGAGTCAAGATTGCGCCACTGCACTCCAGCCTGGGATACAGAGTAAGACTCTGTCTCAAAAATGAAATGAAATGAAATGAAAGGAAGGAAGGAAGGAAGGAAGGAAGGAAGGAAGGAAGGAAGGAAGGAAGGAAGGTCAATTTATGCTTTACACTTCCTTGAACATGTGTTTATTGTCTCTCTCTTCAGGAGAGCAGGGACCTTGTGTGTCTTATTTCCTGCCATCTCTCAAGCACTTTGGAAAGTGCTTGGCACATAATACATGCTCAGTAAATAATTACTGAATCACTGAATTATATACATATATATGTGTATATATATTTCAAATACTCATGCCCTTTTTCATCCTTAAAATGCTTAATGCATATATATATATATTTCAGTGATTTGGTATATATATATTTATGCATTTACATATATTTTAGTGACTCAGTAATACACTTATTTGCACACATCCATAATAAAATGGTGGAGGGACTGAAAAATAGAATTCAAAGAGTGTTACATTTCATCAGGGAATTAAAAAAAAGAAGAAGAAGAAGAAGAGGAAGAACTAAAGATCTACTGAAAACTCCAAGGGAGGAAAAGACTCTCCTAGCTTGCAGCCAAGAACTACTTCCAAAAGGTGGCGGTATGAGCATTGCAGAGGATGAACAGATGGATGTCCCTCAGAGGGGAGGAGAAGAAGGCGTAGAGATCAGCTCCTCATCTCAGGGGCATGAAGTTGCGTGTGTATGTCAAAGTGGAACAGAATGTCAGGTGAGAAATGTAGTTCAGGGCCTGCCGCGGTGGCTCACACCTGTAATACCAGCACTTTGGGAGGCCTAGGTGGGTGGATCATGAGGTCAGGAGTTTGAGACCAGCCAGGCCCATATGGTAAAATCCCGCCTCGATTAAAAATACAAAAATTAGCCGGGTGTGGCAGCATGCACCTGTAGTCCCAGCTGTTCAGAAGGCTGAGACAGGAGAATCGCTTGAACCCGGGAGGTGGAGGTTGCAGTGAGCTGAGATTGTGCCACTGCATTTCAGCCTAGGTGATAGAGTGAGACTCCATCTCAAAAAAAAAAAAAGTAATTCAGACACAGAGTTAAGGGCTTTGAATGCTTGGTGATACTGTGTACATTTTATTCAGAACCAGTAGAGTACACTTGGTCAGAAAACCAGCCCTGTGTCCCTTAAAAACAGGTTAATAAAACAGTAACATGACCAAAACCAGGTCTTGAAATTCTCTGCTGATTGATTTTCCAATTGCATTTTCCCTTTTCTCTTCCCCTACTCCTTCCACATAAACATTTCATTGAAGTCTTCAAGTCATATTACAATCAAACTTAAAGCAAAAGGGGGACTAAACGCATTTGGTCGGGAACCAAGACGATTCCCATAAAGGCAGATTATGCTGACATGATGAATATAAAATGAAACAGCAGATATTAAAGTGGGAGAATTGGTGCACCATGCCTTCCGGCGGTAGGCTGACTCCAGTGCCTGCCTCCCTCCCACCCTGGATAGCTTGGTTTTATATTGGAATCATAAAGAAACACAGGGATTGCCTTTTCACCTTTTTCTGCTCTCCCCCATGGGCTGCAACTCGTGAAATATTCAACAGGCTCAAATCCCCTCAACCGCCCCAAAAAAGCCAAGAGAGAGGATCAGCCTTCATCAGCGATTCTGGGTAGACTGCCATCCTGCCTCGGTGGCCACTGATGCCTTTCAGCCTCCTGGAAAAGAAATAAAAAATCCCAAAGGCATGTTGTGCTTTTAATCGGCTTGTTCTTCCTAATCTATGACACTCATTGTATTTTTATTTAATTCCTGAAGGTCATTATGAAAATAAGCAGCTCTTCTCATCACCAGCCATCTTGGTAACATCTCCCAAGTGGCTAACTAAGCAGCCTTCTGATTCTTTAGCACCAGCTGACCCTCCAGCAGATTATTTGCTGAAGCCCAGAGAAAGCTTCCAATGAGTTTGCAAATGGTCTTTTTCTCGCCATGGGGAAAGCAGACATTACATGAGATGAACTCACTGCCCGGGCAGAAAGAGTTGAGAAAGGTAGTGATGTTCACTTTAACCAACCTTGCCACTAGCTGTTCCAGCATTCATGGGTGATTGTCACACATCAAGTCTTGCTGAGTGGGCCTGGGAAACAATCGCAAATACTCATGCCCTTTTTCATCTCTAAAATGCTTAATTAATGCAAAGCTTTATCATCTCTCTCATGGGCTATTGCAAATGGTTCTGTGCCAGTCAGGGTCTCATCAGAGAGGAGGAGACATACTCAGGAAGGTCATTGAAGTGTTTAATGAAGGGAGAATTTACAAAGGCTTGGGCAGGGTTAAAGCAAACTAATGATGAGCAACAAAGTACTCCCATGTTGACAACAGCAAGGAATCGTCACCACCCTAGGCCTGAAGGGCAAGGGATGTTCGGGATGGGGGATTATCAAACCCTACAAAAGCCATAGCTGTAGGAAAGGGCTACCATATAGCTACCAGATAAGAACTATAGCTTTTATTAGAATAACCCAGCCACTGCCAATGCACAACCCAGGATGGAGGTTTTCAAGAGGGTAAATTCCTAACCTCATTCTCCTTCTACCCAGCAACGTTTTGCAGGCGTCTCACACAAGTTGACCTCGACTAAACACCCAAGGATGCTTAAATGAAACAAATCATATAAGTCAGCCTTCCTGGGTGCACAGCAGGTGGCAAAGGGGATCTCAAGAAGCAAATGAAGACTATTCAGCAGGCTCCTTAACAGGTATCCCTACCTTCAGGCTTCCGTCCTTCCAGCCATCCATTAAATGGCTACCAGGATGAAATTTCTAACTTGTCAAACTAACCATACAATACCTTTGCTCAAAACCCTACAATGTTTTCTATGGTCCCTCAAGATAAAACCTAATTTATTGAGCCTGACATACAAGGCCTTTCCTGGCCTATCATATGCATTTCTCCCCAGTCTGATCTCTTCGTATGCCTTTCCTTGCACTTAAATATCAATACTGACCAGATGTTTATATAACATACCACATATACTATGTTTTTTTCCTAATTCAATATGTTGTGATCCTCCATGCTTTCATAAGGAGGAATATTGCATGCTGCATAAGATCACAGGGTCTGGAGACCAACTGCTTGAATTTGCATCCCATCGCCCATGTATTCAACCTGTGTGTTTTGGGCAAGCTCTTCACTTCTTCATGCCTCAGTTCCCCCACCTACCAAATGAGAATAATAACAGCACCTGCCTCACAGGGTCGTTTTTAGAATCAAATGAGATAATACAAACAAACTAGCTGTCAGGTTGGTCTTGATACTTAGAGAGCACTCCACAGTTACATTTGTTATATATGACTTTATATACATAGTTATAGCATCCTCTTACCACTGACTTGGTGTGTATCTCTCTCTCTCTCTCTCTCTCTCTCTCTCTCTCTCTTAAAATAGTCTCTGTATACAGCTGACTTCCCTTATTGGATCCTAGTGCAGGGACATGTCAGTGCACTATTTGTGTAGCCTGGTGCCTGGTACAGTGGCTGAACAGAGTAGGGGCTCCAAAATGTTCTGTATGTTTAATTGAGCTATACCATATTTGAAGTCAGATGAGTATTTCCAGAGGATAGAGAGAAGAGACAGCAACTTGTGGTGTCAATAATGGCTGGATTCCCATACAGCAACTCTACAGAAATTTACCTAACATCCTGGAGAATGCACATGAAAAGAAAGAAATGTTAATTTTCAAGGAGCTTATATTTTCATGAAGTGAGATAGGGGAAGTTCACATAGAAAATGGACACTCTTATGATTCTGTTTAGACATGAGTATGTGTATAAACAGCTGGAAAAAAAATACAGTGGACCACGAAGAATGGCACTCTCTAAGTAGCGGGATCAGAGGTGATTTTAATCATGTTTTGATTAACTGTTCCCTACGTTTTCTATATTGACTATATTTTACCTCTGTAGCAGATGCAAATACTCACTTTAAAGATTAATTTAGTCAACCAGCCTTTTCTGAGAGCTGGCATTGTGGGACTCTGTCCTCGGGAGCTTAGTCCAAGGGGCTGAGAAAAGACATGCTATAAATAGCTATAAAGCAAAGTAGAAAGCTTAGAGGAAAGGAGATTACTTCTGGCTGGATCTAAAAAGTCTTCATGGAGGAGTCTCAAAGAATTGGCAAGATTTCAACAAATGGCTATGTGGCAGAGGGCATTTCAGATGGAGAATTGGCACAAGGGCAAGAAGGCAAGAAGGTCACAAATGTACAAAGGGATACAGTGGGGGAACCAGTATAAAATGCAGAAGCTACCATTATAGAGGGAGGCTGGGGGCTACCAACTCTTGCCCATGGACCATCACCTAACAGAATAATATAAGTGCCGGGTCCCACTTGGGGCTCCTTTATGCAGTCAGACCAAGCCCGAGCTCAGAGGTTAATGAAGCTCTCCATATACCATGAATTAAGATGACAAGGTGGATGGACTGATGGGTGAATAGGTGAATGGATGGACCCCAGTCATTCTGACCTAATTAAACAGCCTGGGTTGGTGAAGACAACACTGAATTTTGAGTCAGAAGCTTATATTTTTGTGATCTATCTACAGCACCTGACTGGTGTCCTGGAGCACAAATTACAGAGCCTCTGTGACTTTCTTTACTTGTAAAATGGGGGTCACAGTGTGGCCTACTTACATCACATCTAATGTAGAACTGAGAGAAAATAAGGCCATGCATAGCAACATGCTTAGAAATCTGCAAAGTTTTACAGTTAGTTCTGAAAGCAAATACAATCATCCAACAACATACTTCATCCACCAATATACCTTCCAATAATTATCTACTGACTGTCTGAAATGTGCCAGGCACAGTGCTAGGTCCTAAGAATAGATTGGAGGAAAAGATCAATTTGACTACTATCCTCACAGACTTTCCAATTTAGTCTAGATATTCTTTTGTTCCCTCTAAGCAGCACCAAGCATTTCCCCTTGCTTCAGGTTTTTCAGTCATCCACCCATTTAATCATTAATTCATAGAAGACGATGCCTGTCTAGGACATTGCAGTCTTCATTATTTAGCATGCAGCAGGTGTGCAATAAATATTTGTCGAATCAATGCATCACTACATGTACATTTCCTGAGTTTCTTGTCCTCAAGAAAGTCACAATCTAGGAGAGCAGAAAAAGGAAAGTCAGCAAAGATGATGAGTGTGTGGTAATGACCGCAAGATAGGAGGCACAGCGTGTTACAGGAACACATGTGAGAGGTCAGTTAATGCTCCTCGTTTATCAGGGGTTTGGACAGGGCAAGCAGGGAGAGTCTATAATCTGGACATTTCATAATTTAAAGATATCCTGATGTCAGGCCAGGTTAAATGCCCACAGGATAACGCCAATGGTATGCTAGGTCTGGGAGGTCGCCTGTGGGGACAGAAGGTGAAGTGGCAGGGGCCATGACGTGGCCAAAGCCTTCTGGCAGTAGCTGGAGAACAGACTCAAGCTCTTCTGGAGAGGATAGTACTCTTTAAATAGTGGGATTAGAGTCTCCAGACTCCAGAGGTACCTCAGACTCCTCCTCCCCAACCCCAGCTGTCAGTGCTCATCTATGCCTCTGCCTCCAATCTGCCCAATACCACATCCTTTGGGAACTGCATCTTTTACATAAAACTGTTTTCCCAAGCTACTCAGTGAAGATACATAATACAGTTATACCCGGTTAAATAACGGAGGGGAACAGAAGAAGTAAGAGCTATTGGCAAGGGAGAAAAGCATATCGTTTCAGATTAGATTTGGAAATAGATAGAGGGTTGCTGGAATTGATTCTCATTACTCCCAGTTATTCTCTCCCATACCATTTCCCTCTCTCCTTGCTGTATTTCTTTGCTTGGTCTTTGTTATTTCACTTCATGAGAGGCCCTTGGTTTCTCTGTTTGCATGCTCTCTCTGTCTGCCTTTTTAAAAACCCATCCCAATGTTAATGAGTTTTTCTCCTTCCCCTCCTCTTCCTTGTCCCACAACATTGCAAACTGATGCAGAGAGTGGGTGCCTAAAGAATGGAGACAGGAACTAACCTTTGCTAACACCTGCTTGTGTGCCAGGCTAAGGGCTTTCATTCATTGTCTCATTTAGCCCTCATAGGAAACCCGCATAGGTAAAGTAGACAGTAGAACATTCAGTTTTCAGCTGAGATGTCTGAGGCCCTAAAAACGGACTACACTTTTCCAAACCCTGATTCACAGATTCCAAATTCGGCACTTTCACCACTGTCCTACCTGGGCTGAGAAAGGAGCTTGCACATTTGAGTAAAGAGATCGAGAAATCAAGTGTATGCCAGGGGGTGTGATATGATAAGTACCAGGGCAGTAGGCATCCTTCCAGGTCACTCAGGTGCTCTGCCTATTCATTTCATCATAGTAAAGTCATTTGTTTCCTCTGTTTTTAAGATGCAAATATCTCCTGGGAAAGAGGTATATGAAGCATTCTGTCTTATGGAGAATGAGTTTTTAAGATCACTTTGCTCCTTCCTATATTTCACTGGGTTGACCTTTAACAAATTAAGTTCACCTCTCTAAGCCTCACTGGCCTCATATGAAAGAATGGGAATCATAAAATCAATCTCTTATGATTGCTGTGAGAATAACAGGAGATAACGCGTTGGAAGGAGCCTAGAGCAGCATTTAGCCTATGGATATTCCCTGTCAGTTGTCTGTCTTCTCGTCACTCTTTTCTAACTCACTGCTGTAAAGGCAAGAAGCACCGGGTTGTTTTGAGAACAGTGGGGTGTGTCTGACAGTATCAAATATAAAGAAAAAGGAGGCAGCAGTCACAGAGATAAAACTTCCTACTTTACTTGGAAACAGTCTCCAAGTCCCTTCTGCCTTGTCCCCAGTGCCCTGTAAACCTTTTTAAGTTATCCCTACAGCAGTGACCTGGAATCATGGAAAATTACAACAGGAAGAGAGCGTAAAAGGATGGAGATCAATGATCTATCCCATCCATTTTACTAATCTGTAAAATAAGGACCAGAGAAGAGTAGCAACTTGCCTTAAATCACAAAGCATCATGATGCAGTGTTCTTCTGATCTCATTGTTTAGAAGAACAATGATACAAGGATTCACAGAGAGGAGAGGCAGAACCTCCTTAAATCCCAAAAGTGATTTAGCAGCATGAGGGACAAGAAGTGCTAAAAATCCCTCATAATGCCAGGGCCTCTTCCAACTCTCCTGAAGATGCTGCCAAGAGGGCATCTTAGGTCTCTGTTGCTAAATCTGACTTGTCAATCCCAACCCCCACACCCCAACCCAGGGGACTCAGCATCTGAATGCCACATACATGGATTCACACGACATGTAAAATGCAATGAGTCAGGAAAGCATGGCACCATGCAGTATGATGTGTGAGGAGGAAAAATGAAACCTGTAAAACCCAGTGACCAAACAGAGCCTAGAAGAATAAACACACCTGACATTGAGTCCAACAGCTATTTGCAGAAAGGTGGGAGAGGCAAGGCTTAAAGGAATACCTTTACATGATGAATAAATCCCCAATGTCAGACACTGGCCTAAATCCATTGCTAATGGGAACCATATCATGGTCCACTAGCCCCAAGCAACATTCTTACCTCTTAGCCTTTGTTCACCCCGTGCCACCTGCCTGAAATGCCTTAATCTTTTCTTCTGCATACACGGATGTTACCTATCATTCAAAACCCCACTGAAGTGACCCTCTAAAAAGCCCGGTTCAAAATGCCCTCTACTTCTCCTGAGCCCTCCACTCCCCTGGCAGGCTTCTACTTCCTTCCCTGACTTCACGAACTTCAGCCATCCCTAATTCTCATGACTTTTGCTAGGTCTTTAGAGTCTTCTGAACCAGGAATTGCTTTTATCTCCTCTGACTCCTTTTGGTAGCTCAGCAATTTTTGCAACAGCAGGAGACTGACAAATATTGACTGATACAAGATTAAAATAGAAACCCAAGTAAAGAGGACAACATGGTGAAATTCCTGACTCCAATTTCACAGACTGTAATACTGAGGTACAGGGTGCAGGAAGGAGACTCAGAGACATTAAGAACCAGAAGTGGGAAGGACCAGGTAAGGGCTCCTCAGACTAAGCACATACTGTTTTACCTGTCCCCTACCCTCTCCTTCACCCCAGCTTTATAGCCCTCTATGCCATCTATCCAAATAGCACCATCCTGGACCAAATGACATTTGATGCAGCCAAACCAGGACAACTGAGCACTCCTGTGCCTTGTCTACCTCTGTGTTTTCATTCCTTCAGGTGCCCCTGCCTTTATGCTCACAGATCCATATCCTTGTTCTCATTGTTCTCTGTTCCACCCTTTTTTACCCACCTAACTCTTAATCTTCAGAACTCAGCTGTAAGTAGACTACACAAACAGTCAACAGCTCTCTTCCTCCTTACATCTAAACCAGTGTCATGTGACATTGCAGATATCCCTATCAAGAGGTGAGTCTGTTTTTTCTCCCCTTGAATCAGAGTTGGCTGCAGGACTCTCTCTAGCCAATGGGAAAATGACACAACTGACACACTCAGAGATTTGAAAAGCGTTTATGTTCTGGGGCTTGCCCCCTCTTGCTGCCCCTGGGATCCCTGCAATTGTCATGTGAGATTAGCTTGATGGAAGCAGAGAGAAGGATGGCCCATCTGCCTATGCTGCCCCAGACAAAACCTGCTGCTGACCACAGAATATGTGAGAAGCCAACCTGGGTCCTCCTGCTGCCAGCAAACCTGCCGACTGACCACAGACGCAGGAGAGAGCCCACAGAGATCAGCCAAGACCACTATAAGGAGAAGTGCCCAACCAAGCTCAGCGTAAATAACCAGCCCATATAAATAGAAGCATATCAACTGTCATAAGGGGTGTTTGTTACACAGCAATAGCTAACTGGAAGATGCTTCCTCCTTTGTGCAGCCTCCCTGCTCACCACGCCGCAAGACTGGGTTGGGCTTTCCTGCTCTGTGCTTATCACACTATATGTAATCATTGCTTCAGTTATTTCATGCTTCACCTACTCTCTCCTCCCCAAGTCTCTGAGCTTCTTAAAACTAAAAGCCTATCTCTCCTGCTGCCCACTACCTCCCTAACACCTAGCTCAGAGTTGGTGCTTAATGGGCACGTGTAGCACAGAACAAACGGATATTGAAATTTTGCCCTGGGAGGGATCCTACTGTATTTCCCTTGGCTCCTCCTCCTCCTAATCAAAGTCTCTGTGGCTCTGATTTGAGAGAGTGAGTGAGTATTGATTGGCTTCAACAGTACTGCTTCAGGAGCATAATCTGCCTCTATATTCCTTAAATAAGCTCCATGCCTGTTTGGTGTGTTCATAGCAGCCTCGGTTGTAATTCAGCCTCTACTCCATTACCCTTATTTATAACGTGGCACTGGAGCACAGAGCCCCAGGCTGTCAGTGGAATGATTCCAGGACCCTTTTTGACTTGCAATTCCACACCATTCAGTCCAATTTAGGCTGGCCACAGATGGTGCCCTGTGGCCACAAAGGGGTGATTAGAGGATGCCAGGCTGAGGGTGGGGAGGAGGGAAAGACCCTCTTGATTTTCTCTCTGCATCAGAGAAAGACGAAAAAATGGCTAAGGTTATTTAATGTCCCTTCCCACCAGAACAGTGTGTGCCTGAATGATGGCAGATCAAGCCCCTCTCCGATGGGGTCAGACATGAGGAGTCCTGGGACCACTGTGGGGATACCGTTTAATTCAGCGTACGATGCCAGACTCCTCTCTGCAGGTGAGATGACAGAATGTTGCCCCCATATTGCCAGGCTAGCAGTAGGAAAAGTGGAATTCCCCTCTTGTCTTTGTTCTGTGACCTTAGGTAAGGCATTCATTTCTTTGAGCCTGTCTTCTCATCTGTCAAGTGGGGGGACTGATCCCTCCTCTGACTCCTTCCCTAGGTCATTGGAGGCAGTAAAAGGAAAAATTCACAAGAAAGAACTTTAAATAGAATGTTCCCTGTGCAAAAGTCATGGTTACGATTAATACCAATCAACCTGGTGGAAGATGTCTAGAAAATTGAAACCAAGAGGCTCAACAGTAAAGACTAAAATTCCCTTCTATTTTTTAAATGTATCAGTTCCCCAACATAGCACAGGGCCAGGGCTCAGACTCTAAAACCAGCTACCTGGATTCCTACCTGTGCCACTCTATTAGTTGAATAACCTTCCAGAAATCACTTAGCTTCTCAAAATCTCACTTTCATCATATAAACTGGGGAAAGTAGCATCATAATAATCACTGGAGTGTGAAAGCCAGGAAGGCAAACACTGGTTTAACTTAGTCATCATGTATCACAGTACCTAGACAGTGCCTGGTAAAATGTAGCCACTTAATCTAAAAATAATAAAATGGCTAACACTTATTAAGAGCTTACTCTGCGAGTCTCTGTTCTTAGCTGTATGCATATATCTCATTCCATCCTCCCGACATTCCCATGACTTATGGATAATGATAAAGCCACGGGTACCCAGTGTTGAGATACTGTGCCAGCACAAGAACCAGCACATGTCTGTGCTCAATAATGTTTGCAGCAGTGAATGTTGCTACGACTATTACCTCTGTAGTGCTACACGAATAAATTGCTTTTACTCCAGTTAATACAGACATCATTGGAGATCACTTGCTCTGAAGCAACAGAGCCTGTCTTTGATTGTAAATTCCTGGAAAAAGGAAAAGATACAACCTTTGAATATCCTCTTCAGGGCACTGTGGTTAGTTACAACCTGGAATATCCTCAGGGTGTCGGACTAGAAATCAAGACATCCGAATTGTCACACCTCCCTCCAGCCCCCACCCCACTTGGTTCTTTCCATTTCAAGAATCACAGAAACTCTAAACTTAGGGTAGACTTTGTCAACTCAGCAAATGCTTCTGGAGAGCGTTTGCTGCACCAAGCCCTTAGTGGAAGCTTTTGGGCATCATTTTCCTGGGTCTGCACTTCTCATTTAGAGTCAAGAAAACTGAAACTCAGAGAGAACAGGGGAGTTGCCCCAGGTTACATAGCAAGTCAGGGATAGGGCTGGTGAGAATCCAACCTCTTGACCTCAAGGACAGGGTCTTTGTACTCTACCTGCCAGATTCTAAGTAACCTCCTTGCAATGCTACTGATGTGCTGTTTCACCCGGGGAGGGCACTTCCCTTTCTGAACCTCACTTTTCTCACCTATAAAATGGGAATAGATATGGCATCTTCCGAGGCTGTTCAGAGGATTTACTAAAGGATGCTGTTAGTAAAGATACTTTGATCGTACACTCTGTCTTAATGGAAACTGTGTTATGCTATCAGAAAACAGCGAGAACTACACCTTCCAGTCTACATGATAAACCTCATACACATCTCAGCTCTATCATTTATCTGAGAATAGGAACTGGAAGAAGGGGGGCCCACCTAACTGGTGTTCCATCCACTCATCCCATGTACCCTTTTTGAATATTTTTCTTTAATGACCACTTACTCAGGGCTATCTCCTACCCTCATAACCACCACCCTAATTCCTACCTACTATGTGATGTGAAATATACTAGAAGGAACAATGTTGCCAGAGCCAGGAGAAATGTCCTTGTGATGGACAGGTGTGCCTATCACAGAGGGAAACAGGCTGTTTACTGGCATTGGGAGCAATGGAAGTGAGGACCAAGTTAGATAAATCATATCTAGGGCATATATACATTCAATCAGGCTAAGTGAATCACAGGTACACAAAAAACCATGTTTACGCAACCTAACAACACCTGTGAAAATGTTCAACCAGGGGAACACACACATTTATATGTCTGTTTTCTTAAAGTACAAGTGTGCTCACAAACCCATGTACTTCCTCATGAATCTATGCATCTGAGCCTGCCAGGAAAGCATTCATATCTCCTCATATGTACAGACACATGCGTTCACATATGGCTGTTTCCTCATACACATGCACAGATTGATGTGTTCATGTATGAATGCAGACAATACTACTAGAGAATAGAAGGTTTTGCATGTAAAGCCTCACACACACATTCTATAAAACTGCTCCCCTCCTAACACTGGCATCATGAGTATTTCTGCATGCGTGCACATTGATGCATTCCATGACACACATAAACTTGCATCGTCATGTAGATATGCACATACGTATGTGAACCCTTTGACAACACGGTGTTCACAGGCATATGTGAGGCCCTCCCACATGCACTTTCCTGTAATGTGCTCACCAGGTTCACCCACATATATACATCATGCATGCTCCATCATGAAAGTTCAGACCAGCATATGTGTGCACTGGTTCTTTACACAGGTAGGCACATGGCCACCTTCATGGGCAGACATACGCATACGTGCTCAGGCATGCACAGGCCTGCCAAAACAGGTACATTTAACCCAAGGGCATACCCAAGCCCTCGTGTGTGTCCTCAAATACACGGGTACATAAATGACATCAGGAAACGTCCTTCTGAGCCCCTGAAATATCTCTGGATCTGTCTTCCTAGAGGCTACATTTTGCACTCAAAGAGAAAGACCAAATCCTCTCCTGCAGTCTCCTGAAAGCCTGTTTCCTCTTTTCTGGTATGACTGACAGACCGCTGTAGAGCACAGAACAGCAGAACAGCCTTGTTCTCGAACTGTCCATCCACTTAATCCTTTCTGATTTTGTTATGGGAAAAAAAATTTTCCACCAATTTGCTATTTCATCCCCTCAGCCTGGTGTCCTTGAAAGAGAGAGATTGACACATGGCAGAAAAAGGTCCTCTGATGCCCAGCTCCAGGCAACCCAGTGACCTTCCTCTGGGATTCTGGCTTCCACATACCATGCAAGAAACTTGGCCAGGAAGCCAAAGCTGATGTCCTGGATGCTGGGGCAAAATCAATCAATCAAACAAACAGGAGAAATAATGCATGAATACTCCTTCACTTTCCATACAGCCAGACACTATGTTTATCAATGTTGCACACTGCAATTCATGCTCAACACACCCTCAAGGGACCTATTTGCAAGCCCATTTTACAGAGAAAGAAATGGAGATGCCCAGAGGTGAAGGCACTATTCTAAGGCCCTAAATGCAGTTAGTATGGAGCACATCTGCTTGCCTCAAAGCATTTTAAAAACTCAGGAGAATCTGGAAGGAAGCAGGCTATGTTACTACTGCCTGGCCTCTGGAATCCTCCTCATTTCAAGTGCACTTTCAGGAGTTTCATTCCCTGGAAGAGGCCAAGTGCACTGCAGAGGCATTTTTCCAGGCTAATCAGGGAACAGGATAAGAAGAGAAAGTTTGGGGAACAAAAGGAGAAATAGAGTAATACAGGAGAATGGGGCAGGGTTGGTAAGAGGAGGAGAAAAAGGAGAGGGAGAGGATACAGCTTTAAAAGGTGGTCCAGTTCATCTTCCTTTTTTCTAAAAAAAAAAAAAAAATGACAAACACTGAGCCCCTTCTCTGCGCTGGACTTCATAGGAGATGCTGGCAGTGAGGGCACAGAACAGGATTTTTCATCCATGAAACTCCTAGACTAGTGCAGCTAATGCCTATTTTATATGGCATGCGAAAGCTTGACTGAACTTTCCATATCAGTGAAGAAAGAGATGAAAAATGACCTCCCCTTCCATAGTCAGCTTTTACCACTATGTGCATTAATTACCCATACACATTTTCCTGCATAATCCTCTCAACTACCTTTCAAGATGGTTATTATATCACATTATATATTCATGTATGTATGTGTGTATGTACATATGTATACGTACACACACATTTCGCTCAGAGACGTGCAGACGCTACGTGAAAATCGCACAGTATTTCAGCAGCAGCGGTGGCATTCAGACTCCCTCAGCTGAACTTCCGGGTCCTTGCCCTAGGCCATTCCTTTTCCTGCCCCTTCTGCCACTGGTTGCATCTACTACTTGTGGTAGCTGACACAAAATCAGCTATTTAGCCTAAGACAGCAGAGCTAGATAGACCTTAAGAGATCATCTAGACTTAGCAAAACTGAGATTAAAAAAGATGAAGTGGCTTGGCCAATGTCTGAACAAGAACTAGAATCTAGCCTTCTGACCCCTAAGATCAATACTCTTTCCAGAATGTGCTTTACGGCAGGCCATGCATTTTTAAGAATGACAACTCTTCAACCTGATATTGCTGACCCAGAAGGCAGGAAGATAGACGCCTCCAAGTTCTCCTCTAAGTGCTAGAGATAAAGCAAACCTTCCATCCCTGAGGTTATAGGATTAGCAATCTTATTTTACAGATAAGCCAACTGAGGCCAAGAGAGGGAAAGGGATTTGCCTACAAAAAAGTGGCGCAGCCCTCCTAAACCAAATCTAAGATCCCTTCCCATAGAATGCACTCCGAACAGCCCTGGAAGCAGCTGAGTGTAGAGGATTAGAAGACAAGTGTGGGAGGCAAGCAGGTGGGTGGTTCCGGAGGTACCTCCTTAATTGCTCCGGAATCTTGTGAGGTCACATAGGGCCCAGCATTTAGAAAGGTCCCATGCTGAGTTTAAGGCTCTGCTGTCACCATCTTGAAATTACAAGCAAAGGCCCCCATGTTTTCATTTTGCGCTGGGTCCTGCAAATTATGTAGCTGCTCCTCCTGTCTTTGACACTTTTCCTTTCTGAGCCTGTTTCTTCATCTCTGAAATGGGGTAAATAATGGGGTAACTTGACAGGGTGTGCAGCCGATACTGTCTTCCCTTCTCTGAGCCAAACATATATGTGTGTGTGTACACATATACACAAATACATACATATGTGCATATATACATACAATGTGCATATGTGCAAACATACATGAATATATAACAGGTTTGAGAGGGCTGCATCCCTTTTTCTCACGCAAATACCTTTCCCTCACTTGTCCTCAGTTAGCTTATCTGTAAAATAGGGTTGCTAATCCTATAGCCCCAGAGATGGAAGGCTTACTTCCTCTCTCGCACTAAGGGAAGATCTTGGAGGTATCTCTGTTTCTGCATCTGTCTTCCTGCGTTCCAGGCCAGTAATATCAGAGTTAGAATTTGTCATTCTTGAGGTCTTTCCCACCTCTTCCTTGGCCCTCATCTTTCTAATACAGTCTAGTAAAGCATTCTCCCGAAGACACCTGAAGTCCCTGCTTTCCTAGTCCTCATGCAGGGCAGGTCAGAAATATCATGGAGTTTTAAGTCCTCCACCCATCTTCACCCCAGCCAAGAACAACCCTTAGCCAATGACAGATGGGAGGTGGAGGATAAATGCCCTAGTATGGGATAATTCCTGGGCATGGTTTTTGTTGTTGTTGTTGTTGTTGTTGTTTGTTTGTTTTTTGAGATAGCATCTCCTGCTCTGCTGTCCAGGCAGGAGTGCAGTGGTACAATCATGACTCACTGCAGCCTGGACCTCCTAGGCTCAAGCAATCCTCCTACCTCAGCCTCCTAAGGAGTTGGGACTACAAGCACGTGCCACCACGCCCAGCTAATGTTTTATTTTTTGTAGTCATGGGGTCTCACTGTGTTGCCTAGGCTAGCCTTGAATTACTGGGCTCAAGCAATCTTCCTGCCTTGGTTTCCCAAACTGCTTACAGGCATGAGCCACTGTACTCTGCCATTTGGACATGTTCTATACTGTCTTCCAGAAGTCTCCAATGAGATTGAACCGCAGTTGCCCACAGCAGTCCTTGATCAATTATATGTCCTTCATTGGCTCCCCTTCCTGCCTGTCTCTCTCCCCCTACTGGGGCTTCCTGGGACCACCTCTGAAAGAAATTGCTTGCATTCATCTCCTCAGCCCAGGGTCTGCTTCTGGAGAACTCAATTTAAGACAGGGCTGCTCCAAGCTTAATTGAGACAATGCGTATAAAGTGCTTAATACTGCATCAGGCATAGATGCAAGCCCTCAATAAATGGTAGGCTTACAGAAAAAAAGAAAAAAAATGCTACTTTACGAGAAGACATGAGGAAGACGACAGCACATTTATAATTGATTTCTAAATTTATCCTCTTAATGAAATCATCTCCGGCAGACCCTGCTAGTGACCGGTCAGGAATGATTTTCAGAGCCCTGTTTCCCACCAGAGGCAGATACCAGTTACTCTGGCTCCTAGGACCCAGCCCAAAGTGAAAGCCCATGAGATTGCCATCCACTCTTTTTCTGGCCTTCACACCAAGTGAGAAGGGAGCATAGCCCATCCGGAATCTCAGAGCCTCAGCAGCAGACATCTCATCTATCGAACCCTTTGTTTTACAGACGTGGAAACTGAGGAACAGAATAAATCCAAAGTCACTCAGTATGTAAGATCAAGCTCAGAAGAAGAAATCAGGCAGCATGCCCTTCACTTTCCAAAAAACGCCTCATTATTTACTGATTTATTCATTCTTTTTCATTGTCCCCCCCACACACAGAGATACACACTAGAAAGTAAGTCCCACAAATGTAAAGGGTTTTGCCTCTTTTGTTCACTGCTGTACCCTGGAGGCTAGAACAGTACCTGGCCCTTAGTAGATGCTCATGAATGTTCATGAAGTGAACAAATACTCTTTCCATGACACCCATAGTTTATCCCTGTTGAAGCTCTTCTTGATTTGCCTCAGGAAGAACAAATCCAAAGGAATCAGAGCCCACCCCCCATTATGACCAGAATAGCATGGTTAGAGGAAGCTCCAGAGCTCCACCACCAGTGTGAACCCCAGCTCCGAAAGGAAGTCCCTAAAAGGCCTTGGGCAAGTTACCATTCCCTCCCCATCTTGCAATAGTTTATTGTATTTATCAAAGGAGGTACCCTATATGTAAAACACTAAAGCACTTGATATAGATCAGCTATTACTAAGGTAGAAAGAAACACCCTCCTTCCCCCCACTAAAGACTTCTCTCTTGTTGCTAATATATTCAGGAAAATTTTTCCAAAGAGTGGGAAAATGCACCTATGCTGGTTAAGAGGATGACTAACATGTAGGCTATTTTCATCAAAGTAATAAATAGAGAATCGCAAAATAAAAATATTACATCCTCTCCGGTCCCTTTCAGTTTTTTGTTAACCACCAGGAGGTGGTTAGGTGCCACAAGGCCTGTAACAAGCCAGAGAAAGCAGGCCTCAGGCTCAAATCCCAGGTGGGCTGTTAGTCCCAACTAGCTAGAATGTCATGGCCTCGCTCTGCTTTCACCAGACTTGTTTTTATAGTAGCCTTGTAATTTTACTAAGTGACACTAGTTTTCCATTCATCATTATGCTACTGAAGTTTCCATTTCTAATACAGATATTACTTTAGAAAAGTTAAAAATTAGAAGCAAAAGACAGAATGCAGACATGGTCAAAATGATAAGGCCCTGAAATGCCTGAGGTTTAGGACTCTCTGGTCTAGTAGTCTTGGTTTTTTTTTTTTTTTTTTTTTTTTTTGAGACAGAGTCTCGCTCTGGCGCCCAGGCTGGAGTGCAGTGGCCGGATCTCAGCTCACTGCAAGCTCCGCCTCCCCAGATTCATGCCATTCTCCTGCCTCAGCCTCCCGAGTAGCTGGGACTACAGGCGCCCGCCACCTCGCCCGGCTAGTTTTTTTGTATTTTTTAGTAGAGACGGGGTTTCACCGGGTTAGCCAGGATGGTCTCGATCTCCTGACCTCGTGATCCGCCCGTCTCGGCCTCCCAAAGTGCTGGGATTACAGGCTTGAGCCACCGCACCTGGCCTAGTCTTGGTTCTTAAGTCATCACGACAAAAACTCAGGATCCAGGGCTTCATGTCAGCTCTGCCATTCACTTCTGCTCCACAACTTTGAACATGACCATTGCCCTCCCTGGGCCTCGGCCCCCTAGCTTTGAAATGAAAGGATCGGATGTGTAAGGCTCCATAAGGCCTTTCCATTTCTGAAACATTCTGAATCCTTTCAGGAAACCAACAAAACTGTAACAAACCCGTGGAAAATGCATCAAGGCCATGTGGGCGCCCTGCCTGCCTCCATGATATCTCACTCCCAGATGAAAATTTGTAAACCCCAGAGTCTTGTTGACACCCATTTGTTTATTTATACAGCTTCACTTTTTATGTAGCTTTCCTTCTTTCTGCCTACTGCCTGACAAAGGGAATAATGCCAGAATTTAGGAACCCATGTTCAGAATCCTCACTCATTAGAGCACTTAAGGTGTTCACACGTAACACCAGGGTGGCAACATCAATGTCCTCTGCCCTCACTACCTGCACCAGAGTCCCCTGTGCAGTGTTTGAAGGAAAGAGCCTTGAGAAGGGTACATAGGTGCTTCTGACAGATTCTCAGGAAAGTCAAAACCTGGGCTTTGGTCTGACCTGGCTCTTCTGTTTAGATTTTCTCATATTTACTAAGCTCCAGCTCCAAGGCAGTCAGAGACAGGGAGGAGTCAGACAAGGTCTCCTGCTGCTCAGTGGGGCCTCAGGGTGGTTAGGTGGATATTCAGCTCATCACAGGCACTCAGGGTAGCCTGAGAAGTGCAGCCCCAGAGACAGGAACATGACAGAAAGGTGGTGCAGAGAAAAAGATGCTTAATGATGCCTTAAGAAGCAACCACAGGAAGTTTCCTGGGCAGATGAGGACTGTGTGCAATCATGAAGAATAGATAGGTGTTTACCAAGTGAGGTGGGGAAAAGCTTCCCAGGCACGAACTGAGGATATACAAGACATTGAGTGCCACGGATTTACAAATGGGGGCCAAAGTCACCAAACTCCCCAAGCTGGGAGCCTCCAGAACTGGCCAGTTAGACACTTGGAAAGGACTCACATGGTAAGACACATAGTTTTCATGTGAATAGATGGTTCAGGACACAGTCCTGGATGTGCAAGGAGGAGCAGAATTTCACTGCCTCAAGGAAAATTGAAAAAGCTATAGAAAGCCTTGAAAACCAGACTCAACCAGACCTTTCTTTCTCAACCTTCTAAATTTTATCCAAATTTCTCCTTTATCCCTTTGTGCTTTGACACTTATGTCCATGCTTCCTAAACTCTTCTTCCCACTTCTCCCTTCCAAAAAATTCCTTCATTTTCAGAAGCAAAACAAAAGCACTATGTATGTTTTCCCTAACTAACAGACAGAAGCTTTTAACAGATTTCTAATGCACTGCTAGACGATTCCTTAAGGCTTAAATCCCCAAAGACACCTCGCTGAAAAAGATAGAGACATCTGTAGTTACTGGTGCTTTGCATTTGATTGTTTTCATAAAACACTGCTAACAGTGCATCCGTTTCACTCACAGGTAGACACACACAGAGTTAACCTTCCCACCCCCACCATGAATGTTTGCATGAAGTGACATATAGATGGGAGGTCTAATTCATGCTGAACAAGCAGCACCCCGGGAGGAAGAGGGTCTGCATTAGCAATGAAGACACAGGGTTCAGATAGTGAGTGCTCATGGCCAGACCTGAAGGAACACTTTTGAAAGCAAGTTCACTTTTCTTGTGCCAATATCTAAATATAGCCCACCCCCACCGATATAAAATATGAGCCAAGGACCTGTGGCCCTGTGATTGCTATCTTAGCTGCCTGGCTTTCCTCAATATATCCCCCTACCCAGATCTAAAGCAAGTAGGGTTATATATTATCATATTATATTATTATATTATATTATATATCATAAAACACATATTATCATATATGTTTTATATTGTCATATTAATTTATAATATACAATATATAATTATAATTATTGTATGTAATATTTATAATTATAATGATATTATATGTTTTTATAATTTTTATGGTATTATGTTTATTATATAATCATATGTAATTATATATCATATAGTAATGTAATATAATTATATGTAATATATGTAACATATAACTATATATAAATATATAATATACTATATATTTTATATAATTATATGTAACATTATAAATAGAAATGTATAGCTATTTATGTAATATATATATTTTTATTATGTTGTAGATCTAGGATATATTAATATGCAACATATGTACATAACCAAATGCAATATATAATAATATATTACTTAATATACATAAATATATAATAACTAATTTCTTCAAGGCATATTCATGACAGTAATACCAAATGCTTACTCCTACAACCTGGATGTTTTCTATCAAAATCTCCTGAATTGAGGACCTCTAGCCTTGCTAAAACTATAAGCGATTACACCTTCCTAAATGACCTAAAGCACTTCCAAATGTTTCATGAACCTTAAAATATTATACAAGGTATTTTTCTCCTCTTTTCTCTATTTCAAGGAACAAGCACGGTGGTGTTTAAGAAGTCCTTATGTAATTCTGAGCAATGACACAGCCGTGCCTATTTTCCAGCTTCCTTTAAGAATCACAGTTAGAGGCACTGCCTGCGCACTCAGCTGAGTTGTTAGAACAGTGAAGGTGCATTGCTTTGCTAGCCCTCTCTCAGCCGCCAACCACGTGAGTTAAAAGCCAGCCTGGATCACGATCAAGGTGACCCAACTAGGCTTCTTACCAGACCTGCGAACTTGGACAAATCACCGTCACTGTCCCAGGCTGTTTCCTCATCTATGAAATGGGAATAAGAACACCTTCTCAGCCAGGGCTGCTGTGATGTATGCATATTCTGACATACAGCAGTTCTCCGTAAATGTTCATTTCCTTTTTCTTTCTTCAAAACGTTGTGCAACTGGTTTTTTTGGACCCATGAGCAGAACTTTTCATTACATTGAGTTTCAGTTCCTTCAATTCAGCCCATCATAGAACAGGTCAGCTCTCCCCGACTCTCTTTGAGATTCATGTTTGCCTGAAGGTCTTTTTAATTTAAAGTGGGAGCACTCCGCAATAGGAAGTGAAAAAGAAATCCAGTATTAAGTATTTGGATATTGAAGAACCTCAGAGAGTAAACCTCCAGGCACATCAGTATAGGCTCTCCTGACTACACAAAATTGTGGGCAGATGGTAGTCATAATAGGCAACGTCTATTGACTGCTCTCCATGTGCCAAGCACTCTTCTAAGTGATCTGAACTATCTCACGTAATCTTCACAATACTGGGAGGTAGATATTCATGTCAATCCCATCTTGCAGATGAAAAAACTAAAGTGCTCGAAGATTTGACAGCCCATCACAAATTGCATGGCTTAGACTCAAACACTCCACTTTCTCGCTCTCCAGCCCATGCAATTAACCACTCCTCTGCAATAACTTCCCTGATTATGGGCTTCTGGAATCAAGCAGCATCGTGATACGTGCTGGCTTCAACACAGATGACCTGAGTACCTTCTAGTAAGTCAGCTCCTGTCTCTGTGCCTGGGGATATCTCACTAATAAACTGAGGACAATTAAATCTCACTTGCGGGACAGTGTTGAGAATTGGAGGTGGGGTGAGCGGTGGGAGAGAGAGAATGAATGAGAGATGGATGGAGGGAGTGGGAGAGAAAGAATTCTCTCTAAATGGTGGTTTCTTCACTCTCTTCCTCATGAGAGTCTCTCAGGGTGGGAAGGGATGGAAGGAGTCATGTGATGGTTCATGGACATTGGTGTCTGGACCATGGTTACTATATGTAAGTGGTCATCAAGAAGCCAGATGCCCTGCCCCAGAGGAATGTGGGAAGATGCTCTACCTGCTGGGATGCATTCAGGCTAAGGACATCATCCCTCAGAATTGTGTTCCTGCCTCTACTGAATGGCTGGAACACTCTAACTCCTTAAAATCAGCACAATGCTGGGCCTCCCCACTTCAGGTTTCCATATGGGCCTCACAGGGAGAAGAATAAACCACAAACTGCCATGGGGGGTGAGCAGTTTCCTGACATCCACACAGTTTATAGGTGTCTCATAGATGTTGCCTTGGGCCTGGGGATCCTTCGGTCTGGGCCCAAGGGAGGTCAGAAGTTGTCCAAGAAGGATGCAGTGAGGCTGAACGGATACCAGAAGGAAACACACTGGGTGTATCTGGGCCTCAGGTGTATAAATGGTGAGCCCTCTGGCTCTGTTTAATTCTCTCTGCTTCTCTTACCTTTTTGTCTCTCCCCTTTTTGACTCTTTCTTATTTCTTTCGCTGTTCCTTCTGCTTTCCCTCTACGTTCTCTCCCCTATCTGCTGCCCCTCTCCCCACTCTCTCTCTCTGTATGTCCCTCTCTCATACACACATGCACACACACATAAACACACACACAGAATCCCATTTTCCTCAGGAGGCTGAAATGGGACAGATTTGGAGCCTTTGATGTTGAATAGCTTTGCACTTCCTGAAGGTATTTCAGAGCCTCAGGAAGCCTCCCAAGGCCTCTGCCTCCTTTCGTGTTTCTCATCAGTTCACCGTAAGTCCCAGTGGTCATCCGTAGACCCCTTGAATGACAGGACTAAAATGGAAATTAGGGGTGGCCCTATCTAGCTATTATTCTGTGCTGAGTCAGCTGAGCCCAACAATGCCTGGAAAGGAAGTAGCAGCTGCTTGGTGCAGGTTTGTTGAATGAATACATTTATGAATGTAAGTTCTTGACTCCATTTTGCAAGTGGGAAAACTGGTTCCAAGACAGCTAAGTCTCCTGCCCATAGTGAGTTAATAGCAGAACTGGGGTTTTAACTCACATCTCCAGATACCCGGCTCATTCCCCAATCCCTATGACATCAAGAGTGTCAAGCCCAGGCCTCTTTGTAAAGATGCTGTAAGTGCCCCTGGGAGTCTGCAGATTCTCCTGGGAGGAGCCGCACTTCCATCCATCACCAGCCATTGACATCAAAGAAGAGACTGGCTCATGAGAACCCCAGCCTTGGAAAAACTGATGAGACGATGCCCCAGAGAGACCAACCCTCCACATAGTACACTCACAGGTCAGCGCACTGCCAGGCCTGACTCCCTGAGTGCCAGTCCTTATCTGTCCACTCCAGAGAGGGGTTATGGCCCAGGACACAGAGCTGGTAGGACTGAGGTGTCTAAGGTGGTCACACACCTGGTCAGAGGAGCTGGGAACTCAGCAAGGGTACCAGATCCAAGAGATCCAAGGATATCAACCCTTTCCCCTTTGGAGCTCATCCTTCTTTCTTTTGAACTCCAGTTGAAACCACAGTGGGATGCAGGCAGAATGAAACTGTAGGACAAGTTGTATCGTATTCATGAGTGAAGTAGCATAGCACAGAGATAAAGGTGTGCTCTCTGGAGCCAGCCTGAGTAGGTTCAAATCCCACCTCTGCTATTTACTAATTTGGGTGCCTTTGGAAAGTTGCTTGTGTTCTCTATGCCTCAGTGTTCCCATCTGTAATATGGGGACACTGATCATGTCCATCCATATCACTAAGTTTTGTGAGGATAGCATTTAAAATTTTGCCTAGCAGAAAAGTCACCATTTTAAAAACATTAGGTATTATGGTTGTTATATGGTGCATCTGAATCTAACACAATCACACAGCGATTTTAAAGTTTGGGCTACTAAAAATTCTGTGGAGTTCCTGTCCAGGCTTGGTTTATCTTGGGCTTTTCTTCTTCCTGGCTTGGAAGAGAGAGACACCTGTGAAAGTCTCCAGATGTTGAAGAGCCTCTGGTACCAGGGAGGCCAGGAATTTCAACATCAAGGTTAATTTAGTCATGCTGTACACTCTGAAGAATAAGCCACACCTTTCCTGTTTGCCCAGCTTGGGGCTCTCTCCGTCAGACTCAAGGTATAAATGAGCTGACGTGGCCACCAAATATGAAGCCGGATAGGCTTTAGAATGAACACATCCAGTGTCCTCTGTCTGTGAAGGAAAACTGAGGCTCCAAGCAGGCACACATGTCTCAGTCCCATGCCCGAGCAATCAGCTGCTGCTTCTCCCACATGGCGCTCCCTTGCAAAAGGCCTGGAGCTGCCCAGGTTCTGAGGTCTTATTGTTAGAAGGCATTTCATGAAAATAAAGTACTCCTAAAGGACAAAGAGGTGCTGGTTCAGCTGCTCCTCTGGGCTGGAGAAGCGGGGGCGAGTTTCAATTAGTCACTGTGGGAAGCAAATTAAGGCCCATTTGTTTTATACAGGGCACCTCTTAGAAAATTGCTTCTTCTGAGGACTCCTGAGAAAGATTCCTTCATTTCCAAAGGTGAACCATTTTCTCCAAAAGAACCATTTGTTCCTGTAAGATTGAAATAATCATTAAGGGCTGTGCTCCTCTTTGGATGGATGAGCTTTTTCTATTAAATATGTAGTGAGGCCCCATAATGGGATGTTTTATGCAGATCTATAGTCTCACCTTCCACGTGACAGTCTAATACTCAATGAATGCTCACCTCTATTTTAGTCCAGTTTTTCCTCCCAGCAGTACAGTGGGACACTTAGCATCGCAGAAATAATAGTAATAAAACCTGGGTTCTACCACTTAATACTTGTATGAATTCGGGAACGTTATTTTACTTGACTCAACTGTAAAATGGGAATAACAAATTCATCCCAGTCTACCTCACGAGGCATTAATATTATTTCTCTTTTCTTTTCTTTTCTTTTTTTTTTTGAGACAGCATCTCACTCTGTTGCCCAGGCTGGAGTACATTGGTGCAATCTTGGTTCACTGCAAACTCTGCCTCTCGGTTCAGGCAATTCTCATGCCTCAGCCTCCAGAGTAGCTAGGATTACAGTCACATGCCATCATGCCCAGCAATTTTGTTTGTTTGTTTTTTTGTTTTTTAAATAGAGATGGGATTTCGCCATGTTGGCCAGGCTGGTCTCAAACTCCTGGCCTCAAGTGATCCACCTGCCTTGTCCTCCCAATGTGCTGGGATTACAGGCACTAGCCACCCCACCTGGACTTCACAGGGTATTATTAGGGCTCAGTAAGGTATCTGAGTTTCCTCCCTGTCAGCAAGTCCCCATCTGACACAACAAAAAATGAGGCCAAGAGATCTGCACATGAAGGTGGTAATTCAAGACATTTAGTGGGAGATATAGGCTGCCCAGTTCCCAACCCCTTAATTTCTCTACTGCACCACGGGTTTAAGTCAATAACATCAGAATTGATTGACTGAAAGTGGATTCAGGTAGAACTTCTTTTAAATGAACTTTATGGTTCTTTTGACTCCTCGAAAAAATGGGGACAATGATGATACGTACTTCACAGGGTAGCAAAGTCTAATTAAACAACCAAGTGAACTTGTTTTGTCAGTAGTAAGGACAGTCATTGATCTTAGAGATTATTATTATTTCCTCTGTTTAAGCACAGAGAAAACTGAGGCTTAGCAGCAGTAATGATGACTGAGATGCTCACTGAAATACAGATCTCAAGGCCCATGATGAAATGAAACACATAACTGAACTGAAATACAGAACTGAACTGAACTGAAATGAAATATAGAACTCAGACAGGAATCTGGCAGCAGCCCAGGATTCTGTATTTATTCAGCTTCTGTCTGGGTTGACTTTATGCAATACTCAAGTTTGAAAATCCTCAAACAAGACTGCCTTGCATGGCTCTTTTCACCTAAAAGGGCTCACCACAGGTCAGGGCTTTTCCATATAGGATTGTATTTGCTGCTTAGAATCATACTGAGGGGTAAGGATTGTTATACTGTCACAACTTATGAGGAAATAGGCTCAGAGAGGTTAAGTAACTTGCCAAAAGTCAGAGTTGTGCTTCATTTCCCAAGTTGGTCTCACTTTAAAGTCCATATTGACTCCATAATGTCACTCTGCCTGTCCTTAATGACTAGAACCACCATTTTCTGCCTCCTTTCAAGGCACTCTGGGGAGCATTCACAGACTCTGAGCAGCGCTGTCACATGTGCTAATTGCTCCTCTCATAGCCCTTTGATTTCCTTACCTACAGTCAGATGACCCTTCCTCAACCCCAAACTCCCCATAACTGCCACCCCCACCTCATCATGCAGCATAGCCAATCAGAAGAACAGCATTGATTTCCACTTTGCATCCCAGCCTGGGACAAACGTGATGGCACGTTGAAGTCTTGGAATTAAAATGTGAAACCTGCAGAGGCATCTTGGGATGAGGGACAGCCTGATGTTCTGGCATGTTGCTTGCTTGGACTCATTCTAGATGTCTCTCTGTCACAATTCTGCCAAGCAAGGACACACAATGTGTCCCATCGGTTTTTTTCACATAATGTTGCCCACTACAGACCAAAACCAAACTTCTAGCCCAGGTGGTGAGGGAAACATGCCTGCCTCAATTCACAGGAAGGCAACCATGAGGTCCAACACTTTGAACAGTGGCTGTCATACAGTGGGTGCTTAGTGAATATCTGTGGATGGAGTGGAGGAATCAGGCAGGTCTGTAGGAAATTATGCAGTGGCATGCCTAGATCAGTACCGGGTGGAGAGCAGATACTCAACAAAATATTTTTGTCTCTGGAAAACCATAAATCTTTCTGGCTGCAGGGATCAGCCTCAGATTACAGGGCCTCTTTCTGGCCTTCCCAACGTTCTCTCTAAACAAACCAGTTCCAAAACGTTATAGACTCCTATCCAAAGCTGTGTGCCCCACTCCCACTATTCTTTGCTAAACAACTGAATAATGTGGTGAATAAATTCAGGCTAAGGTATACATAGCTCCTGGTAAAAAAAAAAATTCAGAGGGATGGAATCAAGTTATAAACACCATGAATTCTGAGAGGCAGCGATGGGTCTGGGACCTGGCATGCTGCATTTCAGGAGCACTGAACTTGTTTGAATGTCCAGGAGCAGTGGGTTGACCACGGAGTGGAATCATCTATGTAACTTATGTATTAATAAGACAGACAGACAAGAGACACCATGAAAGTTCATTGTCATGCATCTCCAACTCCAAGACAGGTAGGGTCATCATGGTGGCAAAACTAGAGGATATTTAGGCAAGGAGTGGGGATGTTCTGTGACTCATCTTAAAGCAAATAGGTAACCACCTTCTCTGCCAGGCCAGGTTCTGATGCTCTAGAACAGAGCTTCTCAACATTGGAACTATTCCCATTTTCAGCCAGATAATTATTTAAGGTGGGCGCTATCTTGTGCGTTGTAGGGATGTTGAGCAGCCTGCCTGGCCTCTACCCATTAGACACCAGTAGCATTCCCCTCCCACCACTTGTGACAAACAAAACTGGCTCCAAATATGGTCAAATGTCCTTTAGGAGAAAAATCATCTTCTGTTGAGAACTACTGCTCTAAAGAGAAAATGATAAAAATGTACTAATCCCATTAATACAAATTCTTTTAAAAAGCCATGGTATCTTTCAGCACTCCAGCCTGCATGTTCTGGTCCCTCTGTTTGGAATCTTCTCCCTCCCTCTCTCCCCATCTTATCCCCTGGCAAGCCTTTATTGCTCCACAGTTCAGGGATCACTTCTTTGCGAAGCTTTCTGGAATGTCCTAGGATGGGATAGGAGATAGCCCCGTCCTGTGATTGACAGCAAGTTGTACTCCCCCTTATCACACTATGGTTATCTCTCTGCACTCTTGCATAAAACTTTGTACATTTTGAGGGGAAGGTCTCTTCTTTATTCATTTTCAAATTCTAGCTCGTAACACCATGTCCTAGCACTGAATAAATACATGTATGAAGAGAAGACTAACATTTAATGATCACCTGCCACGTGTCAGTCCTGTTGTGTATATCCTATCTCGGTATGTCTTTATGTTAATGTTGCATCATAGGCTACTATTACTCCATGTTTCTAGGGAGTAATTGGTTCCCAGAGAGCAGAGATAACTCATCTAACATCACACAGGCAACAAATGGCACAACTGGGCATAAAGACTTAAGTCTGCATGGCTGCCATTCTGCCTTTCTGACCTTCTGTCTTTCCATTTGTATGCTTGCCATCTTGCTTCCTATAGTAGCCAAAGACAGAGCCCTCTGCCTTTGGCTTTTAGGTCTTGGGGAGGTGCACCTTGCTACTTCCTCCTTACCAGGTCATAAACCCTGTTGAATCTGGGCAGTGAAGTGGCAGGCAGGTTGGTATAGGCTTTGTTGATGTGTATGCCTGGGCCTCCAGCACAGGCACAAGTTGGGCTGGAGACCCAGAGCAATGGAAGATTTCTTTCAACAGTAGCACAGACCAAAGCAGAGGACTAGGGGCATTTTCAACACACTCTTCTGTCTCTGGTGGTGTTATTACTTTCCTTCAACCTGTCCAGTAATGGGGACCTTCGGGGCTGAAATAAGAACAATAATTTTTTTTTCCTTCCACTCTCCTAGAGTCAAGTTCAGAATTTAATAAAGGTTAAAAAAAATAAAAAAATAAAAAAATAAAAATCTACAGCATTCCAATTCTTCTCTGCAGATTTTTGTTTTAATTTAGTTTTAGCCCTGATGTTAGATTGACAGTCCTGGGGGCTGAAGTGTATCCATTCCCATAGCGTGTCTGGTGCAGAGACAGAGTGACTCATTTTTATGTGTGCACACACGCGTATACATATACACACAGAAATACCATGAAAAGGGCAATTTCTCCTACAAAATCAGAAAATTGTCTGCATTAAACTGAATCTGTGCACAGTCTGTCTGCCCCACCTCTGACATCCTGAAGCCTCATACTCAAATATAAACTGGCATTCCAGGCAATCAATCAACACCTAACCTCTCAAACACTACCACCACCACCACTACCATTTGATCCTAACTACATTTACCCAATGTCTGGAATCAACCTCTTTGCTCAGGCCTTACTCAGACAGAGCCTCTTCAGGGAAAATGGATCTTAACTTCCAAATAGTTTATGCCTTTGCCAACCTGAAGACTTCCCAATATCTCTGGCAATGGCTTTACTCCAGCCTCCACCCTTCAGAACACCATCCCACTCCCTGTTCTTACTCTGAATCACTGACATTGGATTCATTCAAAGAGGCTGGAGGTGAGGGCATGAGAGAGACTTAAGCACCAAGAAACCTTCAGTATTGTAACTCAACAATGCTTTCAGTGTGAAATATGTCCAGGATTCACCCTCTTTCTAATACTAATTATTTTCTGCAAGGTTTTCTGTTGCAAACATTCTAATTGCTTTTCTTTCTTTATATATATATAGCCCTTGTTGTAGCTAGGCAGTTATTATGACGCACACACTTTGTTGATGAGTAACGAACACTCAGAGTAAAACTGAGTTAAATCTACATCTATGTAACTCACTTCACTTAATCGATCAACAAACATTTACTGAGTGCCCAAATATCAGCTGGACACCATGCTAAATTCAGGGGACACGATGATAAATAAAACATATGTAGTCAGTCATGTGCCCTCCTAAGGAGAAAGATGTGCCAATCAGCCCATACGGTACACAATGCCATGTGAAAAAATGCTTGATGGGTCAAGCAACGGGTGGCTATGGAAGACGAAAAAGGAAGCCCAACCCAGTCACAGTCATGCAGACTCACAGGAGGCCAGGACACCTATGCTGGGAGCTACAGGATGAGTAGAATTTTCCAGGGAAAGAGAAAGGACAAAAGTGTTCCAGTCAGGGGGAACAGATGTGAATATAAGGAAACAATAGATCCAAATATGGATTGTATTAGTCCATTCTCATACTTCTATTAAGATACTACCTGAGACTGGGTCATTTATAGACAAAGGAGGTTTAATTGGCTCACAGTTCTGCATGGCTGAGGTGATCTCGGGAAACTTACAATCATAGCAGAAGGGGAAGCAGGCACCTTCTTCACAAGGCAGCAGGAGAGAGAAGAGTGAGTGAAAGATGGACTTGTCAAACACTTACAAAAACCATCATATCCTGTAAGAATTCAGTATCATGAGAACAGCATGGGGGAATGGCTACGGAAGAACGGCCATGATACAGTCACCTCCCACAGGGTCCCTCCCTCGACACAGGGGGATTATGGGGATTACAATTCAAGATGAGTGGGGACACAGACAAACCGTATCATGGATCCTTCAAAAAAAATAGAAAAAAATTATGCAATCCCAGTACATAGATTTGGGGGCACAGGGACAGGCCATAGCAAGTGATGAGGCTAGAGAGCTGGGCAGAGGCTGAAGCATGCCAGACCTCCCAGGCCATGCTAAGGATTTGGAATTTCTCCTGATATCCAGGGGTAGCACTGCAGAGAGTTAAACAGTTTAAGGAGGGATGAGATACCTTGGATAGCTCTCTGTTTACTCTACCCTCAAAAGGAAGAGATTAGGCGTGGGAGTGAAAGGGAGTGCTACGGGGAGAAATTTAATGCAGAGGCAGAACTTGTCTAGCCCATAAAGCTGGGAATTCTGAGAGGCAGGGGTGGGTCTGGGACCTGGCATGCTGCATTTCAGGAGTACTGAACTTGTTTGAATGTTCAGGAGCCGTAGGTTGATAAGAGAGAGTGGAATCATCCATGTAACTTATTTATTAATAAAACAGGCAGAGAAGAGACACCATCTGAAGCATAGACTTTTGACCCTGAGCCCTGAGGGACAGAATGACAGGCTAGACGCTGGCCTGTCCAACACAGATTCTGGCTTCCCCTTCCAGATGCCACAAGACAGTTCTGGATTATCCACATGGGGATGTCTGGGTTGGAGTGCACAGACTCACCTCTCACTTTCTGACCCTACAGTCACATGCAGACAGCTGCCCTCTTCCTGTCTTTTTCGTTCCCATGGGCTCTTTGGGCAGCCTCTCTGATGTTCATTAAAACAGGGAGTCTGGCCAGTCTTGAGTGTGAGCTGGGCAGACTGAGATTGATCTCATAACAAAGGAGTTGGACACCTGGGCTTGAAACCCCCTCTCCTCCCTGAATTTGGAATCTCCTTTTCCCTTCTTCCCTTTCCAGCAGACTCCTTAATGATGAAGAGTGTCTCATCAATTCCCCCATAATTACCTGCCGTGTGTCCTCACGGAGACTGATAAGGAAGTAATTATGATAGACATGCAGGGATTACAGGAAGGGAAAAATGTTCCGTTGTCAAGATAATGCCACTTTCCCTCACGCCCTCCCGGACAAATAACTGGGCAGGGTTTGAGGATTGTTAGAGATGGAGAGGCTGGAAAAGGAGTGAGGTGAACAGAGGTGGAAGAAGAAAGTGGAGATATGCATTTCAGACCTGAAGAGGCCCTTAATAATCATCTAATCCAGGAGTCCAAACTCAAAGCTGTCAGACCCCAGGCAGGTCATACAAGTGCTTGGAGCAGAAGAGATGGAAGAACAGCGGTAGTACATGCCTATGACAAATGACAACTGACACTCGGCCTTAGGGAGTTACCCTGAGGGAGGGGTGGGGCATTGTCATCTCTTTCAGAAGAGGCCACACAGCAGAGCCTCATCAGCACACATTGCCATGCAGGAAGGAAGCCCAGTTTTGGCAGCTCTTCTAATTTTTCAAGAGAAGCTGGAAATCCAGCTGTTGTGTGAAATTTCTCATTTTTTTCTCACTTTGGAAACTTATCTGTTTTTCTTTTAATTTAACAAAATATGAGCCAAACAAAATGATATCTGCATACCAGATGTGGCCTGTGGGCAGCCAGTTTGAGATCTCTAATTTTAGTCCAGTGCCTTTTTTATAGACATGGAAATGAAATAAGTATTCGGAGAAAAAGAGAGTTTTGCCCAAAGTCACAGAGCATGTTAATAGCAGAGTCAAGATTCAAACAAGCTGTAGCTCCTTACTCTCCCACTTTTCACAATACTTAAAACTGCGGGCTGAGCACAGATCATAAGAAAAAAAAAAAAAGGCACATAAATAATACCAATGAGTGCAAGCAGAGATATCAAATTGCCCAAAGAAAATTCTGCAATGGAAAATGAAAATATCATTTCCTGTGGGAGCTGTGGGAGAAGGGAGAAGAATGTACAAAAGGCTTAACACAGAAGGGACTAAATCATTTCTTGCTTTCATAGAAGAATCAGGAGCACCCACTTTTGTATTAGAGGATTGAGACTGGGGATATGAACACAGTCCCAATCCATTAAGCAGCTAGGAAACTGAAATGTGGAAAGGCAGGTCCATAAATCAGTATGGGTGATGAAGTGTTCCAAGTGCCAAGACAGTATCTTCAAGAAATTAGGGTGAGCCAAGATAAAGGCGTGCTGAATCTATATGGAAGTGATGGTGATAAGAATGTCCTCAAAGACAAAATGACACTTGACATGGAGTTTGAAGGATAAACATTTTACCAGTTAATGGAGCAGTGGATATAAGTTAAATCCTCAAGGACATAGAGCAGCAGTCCCCAACCCTTTTGGCACTAGGGACCTGTTTCATGAAATACACTTTTTCCAAAGGCCAGGGGAGTTGCTGAGGAGTGGTTCTGGGATAAAATTGCTCCATCTCATATCATCAGGCATTGGAGTCTCATAAAGAGCACGCAACCTAGAACCCTCAAGTGTGCAGTTCACAATAGGGTTTGTGCTCCCATGCATATCTAACGCCATGGCTGATCTGACAGGAGATGGAGCTCAGGTGGTAACTGCTTGCTGACCCACTGCTCACCTCCTGCTGTGCTGTCTGGTTCCCAACAGGCCATGGACTGGTATTGGTCTGTGGCCCAGTCATTGGGAGCTCCCAACACCGACAATTGGGACATTTGAGGACACCCTAATTACTTCCTTATCAGTCTCCATGAGGACCTACAGCAGCTTGTGGAGGGTATGGACTCCAGGCAGTGGGAGCAGATAGGCAACAGTCCCATGACAGAAATGCATGGAAGTATATAAAGCAGGACAGTGGAGGTTACAGTAGATAGGGTTTATGTTCAAGGAGGTAGCCATGCGAGGCAGGCTGAAGAGGATAGCTGAGACCACATCTGAGAAGGTCAAGTGTACCAAGCAAGGAAGTGTGCATATGTTAAGCAGAAAATGGGCAGCTGCTGAAAGTTTGTGAGCAGGAAAGGGAGATCGTGACAGTACTGGTATTGTGTCTGGGGAAGATTCACCTGGCAGTACATAAAGAAGCTTGAATAGCAGCTTGAAGAAAGTGATGCAGAAGTCCCTAGGGAAGTTGTGAAGAGCTCTCTTATCCTCTTTCCTTCAGCAAATATTTGCAACAAGATACTGCAACAAGCATCATGTTACAAGCATTATGTTAGAAGCTTGGGATCCAGTAATAAATAAAGCAATCATTCAACACATTTATTTCACACCTAGTATGTCCCAAGCACCCTTTGATGGCAGGGTTTTGGCCTCAATCATTTCAGAGCCAACAACAGAGTCTGGCATCTAGTAAGTGCTCCATAACTGTTTGTTTCATCTAATGTTCATGAAAAGGCCCAAAGGGTAAGTTAAAGGACCGAGCTTGGGAAATTTCAGCAGAGCTCAAAGGCATGGACAGGAGAGAAGAGGCCTGTGGAATGAAAAGATCTCTGATTCTTAGATCAGGATTCTGAGTTTCATTCTCGAGGCCTTGCAATTGTTCTATAACCCTGAACAATTCCCTTTCTTGGACTCGGGGTCAGTTTCTGCATCTGCAAACTCAGGGAACTTGGAGTAGCTCCCTAAGGTCATCCATGAAATTGAAAGCATGATCAGATGGGATAGTTGCATGCATACACACTAAACATGATCAAGTGGGATACATTAGCACAGAGGAAGGTAGTATAGAATGTGCAGAATCTCTCAGTCTAGAAGGATAGGATACCAAGAAGAGAAAAAAAAAAAAAGAAAAGTAAGATTTGAGAAACTTTGGGACTGTTCAGAGTTGCTGAGCTGAATATGAGCAAACCTCTAGAATCGTCTCTCCGCCATAACCCACCCCCTGAAAGACCTCAGGCTGAATGATCCCTTCTATGTCCTGCTACTTTCATTATTATAATTTCTGAGTCCATCAGTGTTCTCTGGAAGTGCTGTGGTGGAAAAGCACTTTCCCAATGATTGTTAATTAACCTCTCACCACTCCTATGCCTGAGAGGGACTACTGAGTGACCTCATTTTTCATCCCAGGGAAATGGGCACAGAAAGGGGTTGAAGGTTGACAGGGTCACTCAGCCAGGCTGAAGCTGAATCAGGACTAGAACATGGGCCTTTCTCCAGTCATTCATCAGCTACCCTATGGATGACCCAGCCAGAGAGCCACAGAGTAAATGGGTTTAGCAACAGGTTGCTATGAGAAGTGATGGCAAATCCACTACAGAGTGGGTGACGGAGAGCCATCTCGTGGCGAGGAAAAGAAGACGGGATGCCCTGTGGAGGTTAAAGGGAAAGGAAGATGAATTAAGGTTTAGATACCATCCAAGGAGTCTGAACTTTATAAGGAAAGCCTGGACTTCTGCTGGCAACTGTTGTACCTTCTTCCAGGCCGAGCAGGTAACTCACTGCACTTCCAAGTTCTTTTTTTTTTTCTTTTTACTTTTTGAAATTTTTATTACATGCATTTGCTACCCTTTAAAATAATTGAAACAAGATTTTTTTGAAAACAGGTATGAGGTAGATACTGTTCCTTGTCCCTTGTCCACATTCCTCTTTTAATGTAGGGATCAAGTCTTAGCCAGTGATATGTGAACAGAAGGGAAAGCTCATTGTCCGTCCAGTGCTGACACAAGAAAGCCTGAATAACTAATGCAGCCAGGAATGGAAAGAGGGAGAGGAAAGGGAGAAGAAAGGGAATGCTCCCTCCCTTGAAAGAAGAGACTAAGTTCAGGTTTTCACATGGATTCTGGGGCCCTGGCACTGGTGGGTGAAGATGAATCAGGATTGGGTTTTAGAGGAAGGGGAGAGGAAACTCTGCTGTTCTTAACTCAGTGACAAAGGAGGGTGGACATGCAGGGGAGATGAGAGGAGAAACCAGATGCACTTCCTTCTCCAAGATCACTTGGCAAGAAGTTCTAGCTCTCAGGACTCCATGTAAAGTGGCTATACTCAGATGCTGCTGGGGTCATAAATTCAGGGCTCAGAAAAGCCAGACGACTGTGATGATAATAGCTGCCATTTATTGTTTACTATGTTCCAGGAACTGGGCTCAACATTAAAATAATAATGGACATGACTGCCATTGCTAAGCACACATTCTTCTAGGAGTTGTGCTTGGCACTTTTCATGCACTCTCCCTTTTAATCCTCAAACTGCCCCATGAAATGGGAACTGTTATCATTCTTATTTCCCCATGAAGAAACTGGGACTGAGAGAGGTTAAGTAGTTTAGTCAAGGTCACCAGTAACTGGCAAAGCATGGACTCAAGCCCAGGTCTTAGTGACTCCATAACCCTTACACTTAATCCATCTGAGGACTTGCTTCTCTTTACCCATGGTTTTCTCCTTACTAAGGGAATAGGCTGATGGGGCTGGAGTGCCTCAAGAAGAGCCTGCCCAAATCAACCTGTGTGCTCCCATTATACCCTCCCACCAGGACACTCCAGACAATGCCAAAGAGGGAACAATTCTGAGGCCTAACTCCTGCTCATTTTCACACACTTCAGCCTGAGGCTTCAAGAAACCCAACTGACACAACTAGACACAGTGAAAGAGAACTTAGCCAGATGTTGGAGATGGGTGGAAAAACAGAGCAGAGCTCTTCACCTGAGTCCCTCTCCAAAGCCCCTCTTATATTGGTTCCTGGGGGGGACTCCCTGAGCATTGGTTTGTGATCTCCATGCAAAGAACAGAAGAGAATAGAGGAAGGCAGGGCTCCAGGGCTGAAAGGAGCCAATAGCTCACGTTCCTCCATCCCAACTTCAACACTTCAGCTTGACTCATTGACCAGTGAGACCCTGCCTCCAGCTCAAATAACTTTTCCTCTTCACCTCCCCCCCCATCTACCCCTTCCTCTGTGTCATTCTCCATGAACAACACACATGGAGAGAGAGAATGTGGCAGACACAGCTCATCTTTCCTCCCCAGCTGCAAACCCAATGTACCCCTTTTAACAATAATAGAAAACCTCAAGTTTATTAGGCAATTTCCACCTTCCTTTGTAGCTAGTTGTAATCATGAAATTGAGTCCTGTCTAAAGGGATATAAATGGAAGTTAGTTTAACTTGCAGAAAAATCCTTAAATGAAAGGGACATGCCCTTCTCTGGATCTTCTCCCCTTTCCATGGCTGGAATTAGGACACATTGGGTAGAGCTGGGATAGGCCTGTTGGCTCATGAAGTGAACTTGGGAATTAAGGCCATGCACAACAGAGCAACAGTTAGAGGGACCCTGTGTCCCCAGCACAGTGTCTTGCAGCATGCAACACCTAAGACAGAAACAAACACTTCCTTGTGTAACCCACTTGGGTTTTCTGTCACTTTTGGCTGAATCGCTTCTAACACAGTGAGGGGGTATTTGATAGTGAAGACTCTAAGTGTCTCAATCATAGGAGTCACATGTCCTATGTCTTCTGTAAACTGGAGGCAGAGTCTCACATTGATGGTCAAGCTGAAGTGCGGAAGTCAGAATGGGGGAACCTGAGCTATTGGCTCCTTGCAGGCCTAGAGCCCAAGGTTTTCTGCCTTCTTCTTTCCCTTCTGTTCTTTGCACGGAGGTCACTAACCAACGCCCAGCAAGTCCCCCAGAAACCAACCCAGAGGGGCTTTGGAAAGGGACTCAGTTGTGTGTGCTTCCAAACAGTGGGGTTTGACAGAAAGAAGGGCTTTAGAGACAGAATTTCAATTCACCCTCAGTGTTCTCATCCATTAAATTGGGCTCTGAGGGTTAAATGAAACAAGCCATACCCTCCTGAAGGAAGAGCTATGTCTGTCTTATTCATTGACTTATCTATCCACCAACGATACAAACCATGACTGACATACAGTGTTGGATAAATAATTGATAAATAAATGGGTGGTGTGCACCAAGCACGTGGCCTATGGTGGGTACTCTTAGAATATTAGCAATTTCCAACACAGTCCTGACATGTCTTCTTCTCTATCAGAACTTTTGGATCTGATCGCAGCTCGTGAAGATTAAAATAAAAGCCCATCGAAGATTTAAAAACCAAAAACGATGTCTGTGAGTTAAATTTCTGAATTCCACTGCAAAAACACTTATGGAGGGAGGGTCTCATCTCCCTTTTAAAATTGGAATGCAGAAAGATAATTACTTTCCTCTTTCTACAGCCTTCTTAGTTCCTCTCTCCTCAACAACCCTCCATTCATACCCCATTTAATTTTCACACATGTTCCTAGATGCTAATTTTCTTTCAGACTTCACTGGGCAGCCTCTTCGGCTTCTGTCGGAAAAGGACAGAACCCGGAAAACTAGAAAATGTAGGGCTCACTGGGGAGGGTGTCAGCTTCCCATTACCAAGGAACCCTAGATTTAACACAAAAGGGAAAGAAAGGAAGTGAATGAATTATTTTTCTTTACCTTGTTTCCTTTTTTCTGAAAACCTACTTTGCTTCATAATAATAATAAATAATCAGTTATCAGATATCTACTCTGTCAGGCTTTAGCTAAATGTGTTGCCACCCTTTATAGCATGAGCTTCACGACAAGCCTATAAAGTACACAGGATTTGCCGGGTGTGGTGGCTCACACCTGTAATCTCAACACTTTGGGAGGCAAAGGTGAGGAATCACTTGAGGTCAGGAGTTCAAGACCAGCCGGGCCAACATGGTGAAACCCTGTCTCCACTAAAAATACAAAAATTAGCTGGGCATGGTTGCACAACTGTAGTCCGAGCTACTCAGGAGGCTATGTGAATTGCTTGAGCCAGAGAGGCAGAGTTTGCAGTGAACCGAGATTGCACCACCGCACTTCAGCCTGAGCGTCAGTGGGAATCCATCTCAAAAAAAAAAAAAAAAGGCCAGGCGTGGTGGCTTACGCCTGGAATCACGGCACTTTGGGAGGCCGAGGCAGGTGGATCAAGAGATCAGAAGTTCGAGACCATCCTGGCTAACATGGTGAAACCCCGTCTCTATTAAAAATACAAAAAATTAGCCAGGTGTGATGGCGGGTACCTGTAGTCCCAGCTACTCTGGAGGCTGAGGCAGGAGAATGGCGTGAACTCTGGAGGTGGAGGTTACAGTGAACTGAGATTGTGCCACTGCACTCCAGCCTGGGCAACACAGCGAGACTCCATCTCACACACACACACACACACACACACACACACACAAGATTAACCTATTTAACATACAAGAAAATGAAGGCTTGAGGGCTTAAGCCACTTGTCCAAAGCAAGAGCTAACACCTGCTCACATAGATGCATACACAAATGTATATAACAGCATTATTCACAATAGTCACAAGATGGAAGCTACCCAGTGTCCATCATCTAATGAACCATTCAGCTCAATGTGGCATATCCATACAACGGGATATTAGTTGGCCTTAAAAAGCTATGAAATACAGATGCATGCTAAAACATGAATGAACCTTGAAAATACTTTGTTTAATGAAAGAAATCAGTCACAAAATATTCCATATGATTCCATTTGTGTGATATGTCCAGAAAGTAGACTAGCAGTTGCTTAGGGGGTAGTGCTGGGTTAGATAGGGAGGTGATAGTTACAGTATGGAGTTTCTTTTTGCGGTGATAAAAATGTTTTAAAATTGACAGGTGATGGTTGCATATATCTGTGAATATACTAAAATCCATCAAATTGTATACTCTAAATAGACAGATTATATTATATGTGAATTATATCTCAATCAAGCTATTTTTTTTTAAGCTGATGCCTGAACCCATGTCTGGAAGGCTCCCTACTCCTGTTAATTCCACCTCATCACCTGGCCATTGGCATCTGCCACCTCACTAATGCTCAGGATGATTCTGTGAGGTGTGCATGGCCGCTCTCATCTCACAAATGAGGAAATTGAGGGCCAGAGAGGAAAAATAATGTGTTCTCTTGCAAAGGAAAATTTAATTTACAGAGGAAAAAATCCTGATTTTCTCAACATCTCTAATATGAGGAAACCACCCAGGTTCTTAAGAGAAAATGTAAGAACAGCAAAAGATTCTAAAATGATCTAGCGATCTTCAAACTGCCTCCAAAACACCATAATCGAAAGATGCCCACGCAGGTGCTCCACAGTTATTGCGGGGGGTGGGAGGGTGGAGCAATTTTTACATTATATTTTAGGTACTGGGTTTCCACATAAGACTTCAACAAAAATATTACTAAGACAGTTTGGAAGCCCCTGATCTTGTCCAACTTGCCCACTTTATTTTGTTTTATTTTATGTTTTTTAGTAGAGACGGGGTTTCACCATGTTGGCCAGGCTGGTTTCGAACTCCTGACCTCAAGTGATCCACCTGCCTCAGCTTCCCAAAGTGCTAGGATTACAGGCGTGATCCACCGCACCCAGCCATTCGCCCATTTTAAACATAAGATAATTGAAACAGGAGAGAAACAAGGTCTCCCCGAGCCACATGGTGAGTTAATGTCAGTACTGGGTCAGGGCCTGTGTTTCACTCCTTCCATGTCTTGTACTCCTCTTGTCCAGATTAATGGCCTGGTGCCAGAAGAATAGGCTGCAGAACCTGGTTTCCCTTCCAACCCATGCCGCATACCAGAGGTCAAACAAACTTTTTGTTGCTGTTGTTAAAAGCCAGATGGCAAATATTTCGGGCTTTGCAGATCATACGGTTTTTCCAGCAATTAACTTGGTTATTATAGTGGGAAGGCAGCCAGAGACACATAAAAAAGGGGTGTGGCTATTTTCCAATATAAGAGATGGGGGGCTACAGTTGGCCTGACAGCCATCATTTGCTGTCTCCTTCTCCAAACAGATCCTATACTCTTCTTTCCAGGGATAAAAGGGCTGGGATATGATGAGCAAAGTGGCCACCCTTTAGTGTCTTTGTAGGAACTATTCACGGCGGTAGGGCTGGGTGGTGGAATCAGGAAGATCTGCTTTCAGGTGCAGGCTTACCCTCACTGGCCCCTGAGACTAGGATACATCAGCCACGCCTTGAGACATCTATTTATTTTTAACATGCGGACAACATTCATCCTCAGGGTCACTGTAAGGATTACATGAGAAGTGGTATGTCGTGGATGATTTTTTTTTTTTTTTAAACATGGAGAAGATAATAATGACAAGCAAAGGCAGGCATACTCTTTGCCTTCATCTCCTATCATTCAGCCTCTACCACCTGGTTCCAGCCAGAATGCCCTCCCTGCTAAACGTCTTTTATGCACCAGCCACAGTGGCTTCATAGTCCTCACTCCCTCTTCTTGGAATGCATTTCCTGAGAGCCTCCTGTGGCTCACTCTTCTCATTTTCCAAGTTTCAGCCCAATTGCCACTTCCTGGAAGTTTTCCTGATGATCATTTAAAATATCAACTTCAGACCAGGCATAGTGGCTCATGCCTGTAATCCTAGCACTTTGGGAGGCCGAGGCAGGTGGATCACCTGAAGTCAGAAGTTCGAGATCATCCTGGCCAACATGGTGAAACCCCATCTCTACTAAAAATACAAAAAATTAGCCAGGTGTGGTGGCGTATGCCTGTAATCCCAGCTAGTCAAGAGGCTGAGGCATGAGAATAGCTTGAACCCAGTAGGCGGAGGTTGCAGTGAGCATAGATCATGCCACAGCACTCCACCCTGGGTGGCAGAGTGAGACTCTGTCTCAATAAACATAAAATAAAATAAAGTAAAATGGCAACTTCTACCCTGCACCCCTAGGGACTCACTCCATTTCTTTATTTTATTCATAGCCCTTAACTGCTATCTTAAATTCCATCACTTATATATTTATTTACATGTTTATTGTCAGTTTTTCTCTAAGCTCCAAAAGGACCTTTCTGCTTTTCTAGAATCCAGAATGCTGCCTGAAACATAGTACACATCAATAAATTTTATTGAAAGATAAATGAAGAAATGGTATCTCCAAATTGCTACGACTTTCTGAATTATTTTCTCCACCATAAGCTCCTATGTTTGGCAAGTACTAGGCTTTAACACAATACAAACATCTCCATGTTAGGAAGACAGTCTGATCATATATTCCTCAATTCAGTGTAGTTTTACCTGGAACATAGAAAATTTGTAATGCAAATTATCTGAGCCTGTAATGACTCTGATTGTCAAGAGTTGGCCTTGCACCTGAATTGCAGGAGGGCCATTTCATTAATTTCCATAGTAAGTTAGATCTACAGTTTAACTTCATTCTTGCTTATATTTTGCTATTGGGGAAATCAAGGCCCCATAAAGGAGAATGGGTTTTTCCACAGTCTTGTTCTTCATTGAATGAGGAACCCCTTAAATCAATGAAGTCATAAAATCCTAGAGCCATAGGCCCCTTAAAAATTACCCATCTAATAATGTAGATAAAGAACTCAGAGCAAAAAGAAAAAAAAAAGGGGGAACTTGCTCAAGATCACCCAGCACTTCAGTGGTAGATTTAGGAATGAAACCCGTATGTACCAGAGTTGGAATCTCACTACTCTCCCTTCATGCTGCTCTTTGGAGAAAAACAGAAAAGAAAGAAAAGGAAATGAAATTATTCCAGGCACACATTTAGCAATGCTCATAAATCCTGACAATATTAACAACACACGACAGCTTCGTTGAACAAATTGGCAGTGAGTGTAGGCAGCTTAAGGAGGCAGGAGGTCTGGAAAGAAAAAAAAAAAAGGACCACCAGGCATAACAAAAATTTTCCCATTCTGCTCTTTTCTAAGTCTGTCTATAAAACAAGGCCTCAGACAGGAGGTGCTGGGGAATGGTAAGAGTTTGAAGGAGGTGCTTGCATGGAGTGTGAGTGTATGTATGTGCACGCTGGTGCATGGCTCCCAAGAGACTGTATGGGGAATAATCCTTTGTAAGATGTCACTCATCCTTTATACAAATTAACCTCCACCTCCCTCATGCTGGGATTAATTTGCTCTTTGTTTCCTTGACATTCAGCTAAGGAGATCTCAGAAGAATTAAAGAAAGTTCTTCAAGAGGTGAAAAGGGGAAGTCAGGGCTTCTGGGGACTGGAACCCTGGGGAATCAGCACCCGATGCAGTGCTTCCCTACAGGGACAAAGAGGGAGATCTCTTGATCTCCACCTCCTATCTGCAGGAGGAAGCCCACCTCAGCCCCCACATCCTGGTGAGTAAGAATAATATATCCTATTTACCCTGTGCCTGGTCTGTGCATTCTGTTGAGTACTTTGCCAGCACCATACTCTTTCGCCAACTCACTGCCATGAAGGTTCTGGCCAGGCTAGGTTTTTCTGTCACATTCCTGACCTCACCTAAAATGTTTGATTCTCTAGCCTCCAGCCAAATGAGTTCTGGTTGAAAGGATCATCTGCATGATTCCTCACACTTCCCATATGGCCCCACCCCTCTCTTCTCTACCCCAAAGTTTCAGTTTCATGTGAGTCTATGTCATCAAAAGGTCCAGCACTCTCCCAGAACTCAAAGCTTTAGCCATTATGAAAAGTTCTGACACAAAGGGAGAATGTAAAAATAAATGTGAAACACCACGAGATACATGGCTCTTCCATTTTTCCCTTTAGCTGTATATCTGTTTGCTGTCAGTTTGCATGAATAAATAAGTCATCTAACATTATTTTTGGAAAGAGCTGCAATATAAATAAATGAATAATTAAGAATAAATAATGCTAACATCAAATTAATGAAGAGGGGTTTTAAAAATACATGTATGCAAATCACACTTAAGTTGAGGAATCTAAGAAATCACACATACTCTATGGTACTCCTGCCTCAGTGCAACAAATTACTATGAAATGAGGAATTCCCATTTTATACATGGGTCTACAGAGGCCAATGGAGAAAAAATAGTCATGAGTTAAATGGCTTATCCGAAGACAAAATTATTGGATTGGTCACAGGGCGATGACCTGTGATTTCTGGGTTCCAGAGATCAAAATTCCTGCATATTAAGGTCTATCCTAATAAACTTTGAGAAGTTAGAATAGGGAGAAATAAAGAGAGGTCATTTTTAATCCTTTATTATCTACCATGTGTTTCAAAAGAGCAGGTATGTGATTATACCTGGCATTGGACTGGGTGGTTTGCAAGCATTGTTCTTTTAATTCTTGTAACAGCACCATGAAGTAATAACACTATTTGTCAGGTAAGCATAGTGAGGAGTAGAGAAAGAAAGCAGCCTTCTGGAGGCAAAACAACTCTTAAGTGTATTCTGTGGATTTGTATAACTTCAATATGTTTGATTTTTTACTCCTGGGTTTCCCTTTTAATGATGGGATTAGGTGACGAGGTATCATGGAGAGAAAAGTGGAGAGCTTCTCTTTAAATAACCAACTAGTAGACACTATTTTAAGGGAAAACACTACATGAGGCACAATGAGTGAGCTCATAGCCAAGGGGAGAAGCGGAAGCAAACACAACTAACCTAATATCCAAGGCATGGGGGTGGGAGGCCAGGGTGCTCATGACCTCAGGCAAGCCAATAGCAGGTACAATAAATGAGCTCACCTTCTCTCACCCAGCTAAGCAAGGTAACAGATGTGATCATGTTTTGCCATGTACAAAGTGTTACCAAGAATCTGTATTCCATGGAATTATCAAAATCTAATTTTGTCTTTATTCATATAAAAAATAGGGAATAGACGATGATCTCTCATTTATCTATCTATAACTTCACAGTGTTTTTAATACTTTCTCACCATCCTCATATCCTCACGGACATCTGGAGAGAACAGAAGGATTAGGAAAGATTGCCATTTTCTTCTAATGCATCTACTAATCCTCTATGCAGCATCTGACTATTTGTTAATTATTATTTTCTACTTAAATTACTATTCAGGACAACTAGTGTCCTGATCCAATCTCATGCTCAATATAACCTCAGCGGATGTGTCTCCCCCAACCTTTTAATCCCCCAAATAAAGCATGCCCACTTAGCCTCTATTTCTTCCTAGACCTGCATCTAAAACCTCCTTTCTTGAAGCACTTAAGCACCTTCAACCCTACAGGTCCTATCCATTTATCAGTTCATCCATCCATTCAGTCATCCTCCCATCTGCAAATCTTTCCAAAAACTTTTTCAGATGACCCATCTTATGCTGGGCACACATAAGACAAGTTCCTTTCTCCAAGGAGCTTAGTAATTAATTGGAAAAACAGAAGATACGTAAAACATATCCTAATACACAGAAGAAAATGATCAATCATGTAAGACAAAATAGGGGAAGGTGATTCTTCTCCCACACCCTACTGGCACCAATCGACCAAGCTTTAGCTTTTTAATGGTTTTCGTAGGCACTGAATATGAGTGGGCTATTAGGTTGGTGCAAAAGTAATTGTTGGTTTTTTTGCCATTATCTTTAATTGCAAAAAATGCAATACACTTTTTTACCAACCTAATATCTTAACTTTCAGGCCTGGTCATCAAAACTCAACAGCACACCTGTCCGTGGGATCTCTCTTTTCTGCCTCTCCAGACCTCACAGCTGTGTGGGTAATTTCAGTCTCCCAGTTTCGATTGCTATCTCTCATCAACCACGTGAGTTCATACAGTTATCTAGGGGACAGGCAGACACTAGTATCTAGACTGACTGCGGGTGATGATGGGGGAGCTGTAGACCTGGGCTGCTGCTTGAGCTGCTGTTTGCTCCCAGCCTTCCCTCAGGGCAAGAAGAGGTAATGGGCACAGCAGGATCTAGGCATGCATCTGTGGTTCCTGACTGCAACACCATCAAACCCCCAATTTTCTCTCACAACTGGTATTAGTATTTCCCGTCTAGCCCATGAGGCAACCGAGGCTCAGAGAGGGGAATTGACTTTGTTCCAGGCTACACAACTGTCAAGTGGCAGAATCAGGGTAGGAACTTCAATGTGTCTAACCCCACAAGTGCCCTTTCCACCATGCCACACCGCATCGGAGCTGAGATCTGAAGGGTACACACGACCTGTGTGCTGCAGAGGCAGAAAGAGGCAAGGTCACCCTGTCCCACTTTAAAAGATCCGCTGAGATCTCACACACATATGCATGCACACACACAGAGTCTGCTGCTGCCACACCTCCGATGTCATCAGGCCAGCTGTCTTTACAAATGCCAAAAAAAGGAACTCTTTTGCCAACACTCCATTTACAAAGAATAAAAAGAGAGAAACACTGTGCCTTTTCCTGAAGAAACTTTTTCTGTTAAGAAGCAAGAACCCAACAGCTTCCCTGAGACCCATTTTTCATACGATTAATGTCAGACCTCTCATGTTTCCTAATGAAACCTGACACTAACTGAGAAAAATGGATACATTAATATTGAGTTCATTAGTAAATAGATTACTCAAATGTTTGGGGTGAGGGGAGGAAGAAGGTGAAGGAAGAAGGAGAAAGGGGAAGAGAAGCACACATACCACTCAGCTATTCTGGCAAGAGACTCTCTGAGGACCACATGCTAATCAAATATTTATGTATTTTAATGCACCGATCTGTTAAGTCAGGAAATATTCTCTTTTACAAAAAAAAAAAATTAAAGAGTCCCACATGATACCGTAGCGTTTTACTTAGATGGGAACTGAGGCCTGTTAAGGAAAAGGCATGGCCCAGAGTGTGGCCTTAGTTACCTGGACAGGGAGAATAAATGACAGCTCTCGGAGACATCAGACCCTCCCTCTCCCCATCCCACACACACCTCTTCATGTCAACAGAAAGTGTCATGGAGAGTTCAAGACCAGTCTAGCCAACACGGTGAAACTCTGGTTGGTGGCATGCACCATAATCCCAGCTACTGGGGAGGCTGAGGCAGGAGAATGGCTTGAGCCCGGGAGGCGGAGGTTGCATTGAGCCAAGATTGCACCATTGCACTCCAGTCTGGGGGACTGAGTGAGAGACTGTCTAAAAAAAAAAAAAAAGTGTCATGGAGAGGAGGAGGGGTGTGACTACTTCAGGGAAGAGATGTAGCCTGGCAGGAACACTGGTTATAGAAGAAAAATGCCTGGTGTACCCTGCTAAATTTTTCTGCCACCTCTAAAGAATACATTAAGGGCTCAATAATAACCACTGTCTACTATGCTAAGACCTGTGTGGGGAATGAAGGCAAAATGGAAGCAGAAGAAGCTTGTTGTTGGAGCCAGTGGAGCAGAATAATCTGGTTCTGCCCCTTCCTTAGTGTGAGACCTTGGACAGCTCTCACAGAATCACTGCCACTGTGCTCCAGTGAGGTCACAGGCAGAAATGCTCTTAATGTAAATTGTCAAGTGCCATAAAAGGCACCATGTTGCTGTTTTTACAAGATATCCCCTTTTCTTTATGTCTACTTGATGAGGTAGAAAGTAAGGGTGAGGAGGCTAGGACCCCTGTCTCAGTTCCAACAGTGATTCACGGTGTGACCTTGTGCAATGCCCTTCTTCCCTCCAGGCTTCAGTGTGCCCATCAGTAAAACGGCCAGGCAGGACCACTGCTCAATAACCAAGTGGGGTCTTTGCATGGTCTTGTGCCTGTGACAACCCTGAGAAGGCTCTGAGAGGAGGCCCTGCTCTTAAGCAGTGTCAGCATGGCGCTGGCTCCTCTAGGGACCCAAGGTTATCCTTGATTACAAGGTCAAAGTGAAGGGATATACAGGAGTGGATGATCTCTTACAACTATTGTAGTTCTCACATTTTGTGTCTTTTAAAGTCGTTGAGCAAGGAAATCTCATGTCATGCTCTGAAGAGAAAACAACTTCATAAAAGTGAGGACAGGAAGAAAGAAGGAAATAGTCCAGGTAGAAATGGACCCCAGAGAAAGTAAATTGTTCATGAATCAACTAGTTTTTTTTTTCTGGTTGCTGCATTTCCCTCTGTCATGGGTACTTTATTCACTGAGATAGGAATGATCTGCCAAAACATTTTTACACACAAGAGACAGAGCTACACAGACAGATGGTGAGAGACATAGACAGACACAGCCTCTAAGCTAGAGGCAGAAACTTTCCTGTTCTTTGTGAGCAGGAGGTTAAGAAAACAAAAAGGAGAAAAGGAATAATAATAATTTTTTGAAAAACTGTAAAGTAGCAAACAATCAAGCAAAAGACAATGCCAGATTCAAAGTAGGTTCTTTGTATTCCAAACGGCAGTGACATTTCCTTAAACAGCAAGGTGGATCCTTTTATCTGATCCTTTTGTCTTTTATATGGGCCTTTTGCCACCAGATTTATTAGCAGAGAGAGAAATGCATGAAAAGGGAAGTGTAGAGTGCATAGGAGGATACAAAGCAGGAAACGAAAATGTATTTTGTTCCCCAAATCTTCTAATGAGACTCACTAGCTCTATTGTGACAAAGTGAGAGGTCTCTGTGGAGTTCATTTCACATCTCATCCATCCTCAGAGTAATGGGAAAATCCCACCTTGTTTCTGCAAAATATCAGCACACACTGTGTGCCACATACACTCAATTCCATTAGAGGTAATGGAAGAAGATTGTTTCAGAAGTTGTTTTCAATTGCTTGAGTGCATCCTTCATTTAGGGAAACAAGAATATATGAGCTGTTTGACTCAAGTTGAAGAATGGACCCAACTTTGCGGCTATAGCTATGGTTATTTTCTTCTGGACGGCTAGGTGAGGACCTGGTCAAATATCACCTCTTCCCATGGTTGAAGAGATAATATTTAGCATCTCCATTTCATGTCATGTATTACAAAGCAGCACACAGCTATTCATTAACTGTTGTTCACAGAACTCGGTTCCCTGAACAAAGGCATCCTGGGTCTGTGAATAGGACCGTCAGGTTCAGAGACAGGAGAATCCACATGCTAAAGTGCCAGATGGCTGGGAGCTTGAATCCCCCTTCTGCCACTTCTAGCTGCCTGACTGTTGGCACGCCACTTAGCCTCACTGAAACTCAGTTTTATCAGCTGAAAAATGAAACAAAAATAATACATGTTTGTTGGAATAATTCAATTTATGTGGCAAGGCTGGTGCAAAGTGTGTTAGAAATCATATAGAACTTGGGAAATGCTAATGAGCAGCAGTGAGTCGGGGTTTCCCAAAGTGAGTCCTGCCTCTGAACCATGCTCTTCTTTGTGTGATTTTGTGAATGTAGAAGGTCAGGTTTTCAGAGGAGTCCAGGGATCTTTCGGTACTGCCACTAATAAACTAGGAACATTTGGTCATTTGTTTCCTCTGGCTAGGTCCTGGTTTCCTCACCTACAAGGTCCTGACTTCGTCACCTACAAAATGAGGGGATACTGACTTAATATGCAATATTGCCATTTTCAAACTGTGTTTTCAGAACAGAATTGTTTCTTCCAACACAGTTTTATATAGAAGAAATAGAATATCCATAACAAATAAGAATAGGTATAACAAATAACAATGGGGACCAGGAACCCTGCATATTTCCATGTCCCTGATGACCTTTAGTGGCAACTCTTCTGGGGAAGCCAAGGGTACTATGGCATACATTGAAGTCTCAATGACATTGAGTTGCCATCAAATGACATTCTGGGAGGCCACAGACCAGAAGTCCCATGGGAATTTCAGGAGCTTGGTGGGTTGGATAGCTTTTTCCTGATTGGCTTCCAAAGTTAAGTAAGGGGAATAGTTCCCCCCTCACTGCATCTCACACTCACTTCAGAAAAACTAAAGTAGGAAGAGTCAGAAGTCTAACATCAGTTTAACCGGCCAAAATCAAAGTACGTGCATGGGCCACAGTTTCTCTAGAGGCTGTAGGGGAGAAACTATTCCTTGCCTCTTCCAGCTTCTGCTAGCTTTCCCTTGACTTGTGGTTGCATCTGTTCAATCTCTACCTTTGTGAATGTGCCATCACCTCTTCTGTCTGAAGTCAAATCTCCCTCTGCTTCCCTTTTATTAGAATTTTATAGTTACTTTTGTTCGAACTACATTCTGCTCTAAATTCACTTGTACATAGCTTACTCATGCCGAAGAATCAGTTTGCAAGCTCATCCAAGAAGCTTTCTCAGATCCCTACAGTGCGTGAACTTGCTTTTCCCTGGAATAGTCACAGAAAACATTTGACCTGGTGTGGTGTCATTGACAATAGTAACAATAGATAACGTTTGTGCAGCACTCCCTAAGACTCAGGCATTGTGCTAACTAACACTTTCCATGAATAACATCATAGAATTCTCACAAACATCCTGTGAGGTAGATACTATTATTTTCAACCCCATGTACAGATGAGAATACTGCGAATTGGAGAGACTGAGTAACGTGCCCAAGATGACTCAGTTAGCAAGGAATGAAAAGCACATTCTTTTTTTTTTTGAGACAGAGTCTGCTCTGTTGCCCAGGCTGGAGTGCAGTGGTGCCATCTCTGCTCACTGCAAGCTCCGCCTCCCAGGTTGACGTCATTCTCCTGCCTCAGCCTCGAGAGTAGCTGGGACTACAGGCGCCCACCACCACGCCCGGCTAATTTTTTCTATTTTTAGTAGAGATGGGGTTGGACGGTCTCGATCTCCTGACCTCGTGATCCACCTGCCTCCGCCTCCCTAAGTGCTGGGATTACAGGCGTGAGCCACCGCGCCCGGCCGAAAAGCACATTCTAACCCCACCCACACATATGGTTTCCAGGATGCCATCTCTCTGCCTCACATTAATTAGTTCTATACCAGCTTTATATTTCCTACTAGAATGTGCATGTTTTAAAGGCGGAGATTTCTGCATTTTTATGCCCCTCCTGCACCTGGCACAATCCCTGATTCCATGAATAATTAATTGAAAAAGAAATAAAAATATAAAAGAAAGAAGAAAGAAATCAAGGGAGGCAAGAAGGACAGAAGAAAATAGAAAGTAGAGGGAGAGAAGAAGGAAGGAGGGGGGATGAAGGAGCTGGAACTACTCTGAAAATGTCACCCAAAGCGTCTCTGTCTTAGACGTTACTCCAAAAATTCCTGAAGCAGGCAAAGCATCTCCCAAGGTGGCCCCATCATTAGTTCCAGTAGAGAGACATGGGGAGGTGGGAAAGAAGGAGGTATCTCCAGCACAGCATGCCTGAAAAAAGATGCCAGCATAACTACATAGCCTTCCACACAAGCACGTAGAGAAAAAACCCATCCCCAAAAGCAGCGTTAGCAGAAGAATATTAAACCCTCTACCATGGCACGGTGAATAAGACTTCAAAGCCCTCTATATATGGAAATGAATCCTACAGGCAGGTTTGGGAGCTGGAGCTAGGATGCTGGGCACCAGGGCCGATGAAAGCACAGGAAGTGTGAAGATTTACTCAGCCATGATGAGTCCAGGTCCCCAGAGACCCTGCCCGTCCCCTGCTTCATTTATTCCCAGGACGCTGGGAGTTCCAGAAAGAAAAGCGTTGTGTTAACGCTCAGTACCACAAACCGTTTGGGAAGCTACCTGGCTTCTGGAAGACAGCAGTGCCCAGGGGTGACTGTGTTTGTCTATGTGTACACACACAACCTATGCGCACACACCCCGTAGAGGGACACAGAATCATGGACAACCTAGCAGCTCCTTGTATGAGAAGACGCGTGTTTCCCTTATGCAATTCATCCCCTCACTCCTCAATGATTTATTTTGTTTTCATTTCTTCATCCCTGAGCCTAAAGCTAAGGGAAGAGGAAAGAATGAACACAGGTTTCGACTCTAGACCTAAGAGTAATGAAAAGGGTGAGGCAGAGGGAATGCAGGGGAGGGAAGCAGCCCAGGCAGAGGCATTGTGTGCAATACTAATGTGAGTGCTGCCCTCCCATCGCTCATTTTTCCTAAGGGCCCTGATGTGTTTTTCAGCCAAACATAAATTAGTTTTATTTATTTATTTATTCAGGAATGTTGATATCAACACTGACACATGCCGCCTGTACAAGAGTGGGGAACGTTTTTCTCCCTGGGGCATGAACAGGTTGGGGCTAAATGAACAGACCCAGGAATCTAAGGGAGCCAGGGTTAGAGGTGGGAGAGTCCATGGAAATAAAAGAGCCCAACTTGGAGCTGTGTTTTCTGCAGCACAAAGGAGCCCAGGAGAGGACTGCCAGGAGCCAAGCCTGTAGTTTATTGAATCCTCCAGCCAGCAAGGCTTGCTCTTGCTACTCATGCTTTGTTTTATTATTTTACATTTACTCTTGTGAATGTTCAACCAGTATATATTGAGTATCTAATATGTGTCAGCCACAGTCTAGGTCCTAGGCCTTCAGTAGAAAATACAGATAAAAATCCCCGACCAGATGGATTTACAACCTAAAGGAGCATCAGACATAAACAAGTATGAATCATAACCACAGCTACTTTTTGAGAGCTCTCAATGTACCTTACACAATTCTAAGTGCTTCAGATGTAGTAAATCACCTAATCTTTACAAAATCCCGACTGTCATGCTGCAATGATAGATAAGGAAACTGCGGCTCAAAGAGATGATCAACTTGCCCAAGGTCACACAGCTGGTAGGTAGCAGAGCTTGGTTTTCAAACTCAGGCTGTATGGCCCTTATTGAATTCAAGCAAACTGAAACTAAACAAAAACAAATGCAGGTTACAACTGGTGTTAAGTGCCATCAAGGAAGTGAACAGGATGCAATGACAAGGAATAACTGAGGCACGGGGATTCTCTGGACAAAGTGGTCAGGGAGGGCTTCTCAGAGGAGGTAACATGTAAACTAGAGAATGCAACCGATTGTTTCCAGAAAACACATATACTTCCCGAGGACACTTTCTTTTATCTTTTAACTTCTTTTTCTCTTCCACCCCATCTCTTCACCAATATCCTCGATTCTGCAGTTTTCTTATTATACCCACTTATGCTCATTAGTTAGTTCCGTCCATCCACTATTCAGGTTTTCTTGTAACTCCCTTTCTGCCCATTCTGGCCTATATTTTAATCCTCACATTGCAACTCAGCAAACTAAGGGGGAAGAAAAACGGAAGGAGGAAAAGGAACAATTATACCAGGCATTTTCCAGGTGTTTTATTGTCTAACCCTCAGTGGAGGCTCAGGACTGTTACAAAATGTTTCCAAAGCTACCTGGCCTGTGGGCTTACAACGAGTAAAGATGAGACTCACTTGTACTGACTCTTTGTCCAGAGCACCCTGTTATTCCTCAAGGTTTTGGTTACTTTTTAAAAAGGATTTGCATATCTCAAATCAAGGTAAGGCATAGAAAACTAGGAAACAGTATAACCAACATAGCATTTACTAACTTCTGTGCTTAGTTTCTTGGATAAATGCTGTGTAAATGCGTGGTCAAGTTCAGGATCCAGTAGAATATACAGAATTCAGATCTGCATTATCCTGCAGAATTCAGATCCATATACACTACTGAATCCTGAACTTGACCATGCATTTAGACAGCATTTGTCCAACCAACTAACCAAACTCCTAACATGCTCATCTGTGCTTATTTCCTGCAATCCTATTATCTTAGTGCAGTAAGACTTGCCCAATTCTTTCATTTTGAAGACATGAAAATTGATACCAAATCAAGGACAGAATTTGGGTTTCCTGAGACATCATTTAGCAGAAATAAGCAATTAAATATGGGAAAAAATAACTGTACCCCTCATATGTGAAGTGGTAACATAGATATCTTAGATGTTCTCCTGCCAGTGGTGAGAGTGTTCAGGGCCATCTCTATTCCCAACAGGTGTTCAGGGCCATCTCTATTCCCTCAAGGTGATGTACATGGTATATGAGTATTAAAATCATACAGACATGGGTTCAAATCCTATCACTGCTAACCTCAATATATTCATTTCTCTTAACTTAATTTCCATTGTCTGCAAAACAGGGGCCCTAATACCTATGGATTAAGGTTGTTATGAAGATTAAACTGGAATACACATGAAGAAATAAGAGTAATGCTTGACTCATCATCTGTGCTCAATACATGCACGTTCTTTTTCATTAATTATCATTCAATTAGTTAAGACTTACTAGTCTACCTACAAGGCTAAAGGGCATCCTGCTGCTTCAGCGGTGCGTGTTATCTGAGGTAGGATGACCTGGTATATCTGGCACTGGCCAACATCCAAGTAGGGGGCTTTGGAGTGAAAACTGGAAAATATAATGGGAGTGAGGTCAAGAAGAAAAGGCACATGTAGTGTTTCTCCAAAATCATGAAGAGGTTGACGGTTGAGAAGCACTCTCCATAATGACCAATGGACTTTGTGGAGAGGTGGGCTTTTGGAGTGAGACACTTTAGAAATTGCTTCATAGATACATTATACTGATAGCTCATACATAGACGGCTCTCAACAATGAGAGAGCACTTCCTGATTGAGTCTCTCATTTGCTCTCACCACCACCTGGGAGGTTGCCCCAGCTCTTCACTGTGCAGATAGTATGCTAGACACTGCATGCTAGGTACTGCTAAGTCTCCTCATGTTCTCACAACAAGCCTGTATGTAGGTCTTATCATTAACCTCATTTTATAATGAGAAAATCATGGTTCAGAGGGATTAAGAGTTTGTCCTGAATCACACAGCTAGCTAGTAGGGCCTTCTGCTTTGTCTAGTGCAATTCTCTTTTCAAACCACACCCAATTCTCTGTTCTTTATGTAGAAATATAAATATAAAGCAAATATTTTTTCTGAAAATCAGAAATAGGTATAAATAAATTAAAAATGAGAATGTGGTGGCTACAACCACACAAAGAAAGCAGCAGATTCCCAAGAGCTTCAGAAGGTGTGAATTGCTAAAGAGGAACAAAAAGACACATCTGACCTCACATCTCTCCTTGTGCAAAGTCCCCAGCACTGGATGACAAGGGCACATGTGCTAAAGGGCAGTGAAGGCCTGGGGACCTAAGTGTTATATGTCTAGTTTTCTGAAGACTAACATGGCATATTAATTTAGATTCCAAAACTCTGTGTGTGCTGCTTAGTTGGAATCTAAAGGAAATGAAAAGAAATTCTAATCAGAGTCTATTACCAGATGAGAAGATTACACTTAACTTACATTCTCATTATTTTTAATGTTTGCAACCAACATTGCACCAAGCTTAACATCAGAGAGGAGTATAATCCATTTATAAGCATGAAGGTAGCTAACTGGGGAGGCCTGTTCAGCCTAGGCCTAGCTGTTCAGGTCAACCCTTCTCCCAAGCTGGTGAAGATTAAGCAGTGTGGCCAAAGGCAAAATGAAGTGGAGATTCAAGGCAATTTTCCAGGTAGTTCAGTCTAAAATTGACCACTCTGACTCAGGAAGCAAAACAACTGAGAACATAAACAAAATATTGGGGATTGACTCTATTTCCCTTTTAACTCAACAGATACTCATTTCAATTTGCCAATCTTAGTCTGCACAGAAAAAATCCAGGAGGTGCTATGCAGTGTCAGATACAAGCTTGTCTCTAAAAATGTGTCCCATGACACCCTATATCCACATGGCATGAACAGGAAAGAGGGTGTTCTATCGTTAAAGAAATTTAGGAAATGTTGAGATAAACAAAGAGAAATGGATCTATTTACTGTGAAGTTGCTCAGAGCCTATTTACTTGATATGCTGATTTGTGCTCTGTATCCCTAACATGTGTGTATATGGGTTTGTTTGGGTGTGGGTAGTTATTTGTCTACAACCTTATTCTTGACCAGAGCTCTGAAAATTCAGGCTAAGATTGTTTCAGCTCCTTTTTACTGTGAGCAAAAGGGAGGCAAAGAAAGACATCTCAACTTGTATTTTATAAGTGCCAAACACTTTGTATAAAGCCAAGGGCTTCATTGCTATAACATTAGGTTGGAGTATTTCATTAATAACAGATCTCCTAATTCATTTTTTATGATCCTGTCAGCACACAGAGGAATTTGTCTCTGTCCAAAAAAAAAAAAATGTGTGTAGCATCTAATTGTGTGACTCCCCTCCCTCTGCCCCATTAACTTGGAAAAGAAGAACTGCTGGAAAAGGTGGAGGAAAGTCAAAACAATTGAGTTGTCTTTTTATGGATTTATCGAGTGGCAACTGGTGCCATAGAGAGAGCTAGGCGAGGGCGGTGAAGCATGCCGGGAGGCCCATTGATCATCAGGGACCTGGGTCAAAAAGGATTTTATCTTCTGTCCTCAAATCCAAACGGTATGCTCATGCACACACACAGCAGACAGGAAGCTGCGGGGGCTGGTGAAGGCTCAGTCCTCTCCACTCTAGTCCCTCCCAAGGAGAGATCACCAAGGTCATAGCAGGGTAAGGAACATGATCGTCTCTGCCTGGCCTTAGAAGTCATTGATTCCAGCTTGTTCCCTTATTAAACGAGAAAAAAATGAGGCCCAGTGTGCATGGCTTGCCTCCCTATTTAAGAAAAGTTAAGTTTGCTTTGAACTTATCTTGGACTAAATTCAGGAGAGATGGAGAAATTAGACATGGCCCCCTGCCTTCAGGAATCTACTGTTAATGGGGGTGGGGGAAAGAGATAAGTGAACTTATTCATGCCATGGAGACAGGAACACACAAGGTTCAGAAAAAATACTGAAAAAGAATAGTTCACTAGTCCTTAAGAGGCCAGGCAGCTTTAAAAATAAGATGGTTATTTCTTCCTCCAGGAAGTGGAGCTTAATTGGCCTCTCCTTCAGTGTAGACTGGACTTAATGACTCACTTCTAATGAATAAAGTAAGTAAAGGGAAAAATAATTGTCTTGCAGTGGAAAAACCCAATGGACACTGCCTCAAATAAATGATCAAGACTAACATCAGCAATAAGTCAGGATGATATCAGATACTCCCTGATATGATATGATATGATATGATATGATATGATAACAAAGGTACTTCACCTCTGGCCAGTGCTTTTCACAACTGTTAATTTTTTTTTTAGCAAAGGAAAACCTGAGAGACTGTCACGTAACAGAGGAAAGCAAGTAGACATGAGGATTAAATGCAACATGGATTGAACACTGAGACAAAAAAGGACATTGGTGGAAACCGAGTAAAATCTGAATAAAGTCTATAGTATAGTTAACAGCAACATACAAATGTTGATTTCTTAGTTTTGACACATGTACCATGGTAATGTAAAATGGTAACTTTAGGGGAAGCTGGGTAAGTGGTATATAGAAGGTCTCTGTATAATCTGTGCCAATTTTCTATATATCTAGAACATTTCCAAAATTAAAAGTCTAAGAAAAAAGATACAGCACTTCAGAAGGGTTCTGAGAGATTAATTACTCCTACAAGAAAGGTCTGCAGAATAGAGAGATAAAAATCAAGGCTGGGCACGGTGGCTCAGGCCTGTAATCCCAGCACTTTGGGAGGCCGAGGTGGGTGGACTGCTTGAGGTCAGGAGTCCGAGACCAGCCTGGCCAATATGGTAAAACTCCATCTCTATTAAAAATACAAAAAAATTAGCCAAGCATGGTGGTGGCATCTGTAATCCTAGCTACTTGGGAGGCTGAGGCAGGAGAATTTCTTGAACCTGATAGGGGAAGTGTTGGTTGCAGTGAGCTGAGATTGTGCTACTACAATTTAGCCTGGGCGACAAAACAAGACTCCATCTTAAAAAAAAGAATAAAAGAAAAGAAAAATCAGAGACAGTGTAGTCAGAGGGACACATAGGTGCAGAATGAGAGGAAATGTGTTCAGAGCACTTTGTGTATTTGATATGGTGGCAGAGCATGCTGGGCAGTGGGGAATGAGGCTGGGAAATGAAGACAATACCGTAAAGAATCTTCCAGGTTAGGCTAAGAATGTTAGCAAGTTAGCGAAGCACTTAGAGCAGAGAAAGCTTGTCATACATGAACAAAATGTCTAGAAGTTAGGTGAGCTGGTAAAAACATGTAACAAATCATGTTTAGTACTGAAGTTACAAAGTGGAGCTAACAGCATGTTAAGTCACAATTAAGCCATCCTAGGGGACCCTGCTCTGGCATGACCGCCATGTTGCATGGTAGATAGGTGAAAAGGGGATTGCTTTATATGTTTTTACTTGAGAGACTGAAGGTGGAAGCCTGCTTGCTGTCCTTGCACCCTCAACATCTACACTGCTACTCTCTTTAACAGAAGCACGTGACAGAGCATTTAGGAAAAGATATGGGCAACTGGGAGCAACTGAGAAATGAAGTAACAAAAAACTTAAGATACATCCATGATGGCAAATCTAAGCTACAAAGAATCGGTAGGATTAAGGAAAAGAGAGCATGGCAATCCCAGCTCAAAAACCTTAATACCTACCCAGTGTCTCCAGAGTAAAGTCCAAGCATCTAAGCATGGTTCTCAAGGTCTATGAAAACTTTCTAGAAACTTTTTATATTTCACTTCTTCCTTTCTTGTTGCATTTTACCACAGGTATTCCAATACTACATCTTTTAAAAAAAATGAAACAAAACAAATCTGAATTCCCAAATCTCATGCTTATGCTAAGCTGTTTCCTCAGCCTAAGCTGCCTTTACTTGAGTCAAAATCCTACACCTCCATTCAATACTTCATGCATGTATCACTGCCCCCATGAAGCCTTGCCTGACTACACGAACAAGAAAACCGGTTTCTCCCTTCAAGTCTCTACAATTTTCAAATTTCTTTCTATACAAAATGAAAAGGCTCCTCTGCATATATAGGTGGCCAATCATAACCTTTTGGTTAATGAGTTATGAGGTGGAATCTTTGGAGGCACTTCTGGAAAAGTTTTGTTGTAATAAAGGAAAACGTTCACAGGGAAAGCTCTGTTTTCTGCCCCTCCTTTCTTCATGCCAGCTTTAGATGCTATGTTAGTTCATTAATTTGGATGGCGGTGTTATAGCCATCTTGGAGCCCCAAAGAGAAGGCCAAGACAACCAGAGGATTCCAATCCTGCAGGCTGACATCTAGAGCTCTAAAGTCACCTATCTCCAAAACTTTTAGTCACATGAGTTTATTAAATATCTTCATTGTCTAAGCCCCTAGAATACAGATAAAAATGTCCTAAGTAAACACCGCTTACTATTAATATATTTTTAATTGAATCAACTGTGAAGATTTCCTAACATTTGAGTCCATTTTGAGGAGGAAAACCTGGCCTTCTCAGTATACCTTCATCAGAGAGAAACAGTCCCTTGAATCTCACAAGCTGTGCCTTCAGCCCTGGGCTCAGGAGAACACAGGTCAGACTCCAGAAAACAATAACTCTCTCATGCAAATTTTTAATCTGGCCCAAGAAATGCTATTCAAGGCCAAGTCATAATCTTCTTATGACTTCATCTACCTTTAAAATGTCAAGTACTGATTTCTGCTGTACTTCCCCTGAGAGCAATTATTAGTTTAATGAGGAACATGGGCCACCATCTGCATCCCAGAACTTGTGACACTTGAGAGATATTGTCTCCACCAACCTGGAACCTCCTACACATTAAACACACAGAGGTCAAACAAAATATTCTCCTCACATTTTACAATCCAAGAATCAGAGCTGAGCTAATGAGACCAGAAAGAATCAACAATTGGTCAACAGTTGTTGAGCTTCCAATGTACAGGGATCGAGGCACCAAGGGATAGTAGACAGAGGTGGACAAAGAGTGGTAGGAAAATTACCAACTACTGAACTGGGAAAGCCATCCCAAGCACTTTATCTTCAGGGTTTCTTCTAGTTTTTACAATAATTTTAGAATTTAAGGATTAAGATATCCATGTTATTGAAAAGAAACTCAGAGAAATTAAGCAAATTGTTCAAAATCTTATCACTCAGCCAAAAGGTAAAAACAACCCAAGTGTCCATCAACAGATGAATGGATAAATAAAATATAATATATACATATAATTTAATACCATTTAGCCATAAAAAAGAATGAAGCTTTGACATATGCCTCATCATGGATGAAGCTTTAAGATACTAGGCTAAGTGACAGAAGCCAGATATAAAAAGATGGAGTAAGTGACTTCACTTATATGAAACATCTTGAATAGATAAATTCATAAGGACCGAAAATAGATGGGAATTTATCAGGGTTGGAAGGTGCATGGAATGGGGAGTTATTGCTTACTGATTGCAGAGAGTTTTTATTTGGGGTGATGAAAAAGTGATGGAAATACATGGTGTTGATGGTTGTACCATACTATGAATGTAATTAATTCCACTAAATTGTACACTTAAAAATGGTTAAAATGGCAAATTTTATGTTACATATATTTTACCACAGTAAAAAAAAAAAAAAAATCACAGCACTAATAAATGTTTTGACAGCAATTTGAGACCTCACTCTGGCTCCAAAATCCAGTCTTTCTAGCAAACCATAAAAAGGTCCTCTAAGATTTAGTGTGGTGCTGTCCAGTAGAACTTTCTGCAACAATGGAAATGTGTTACATCTACACTATCCAATATGGTCCCCACTAGCCACACAGGACTACTGAGCACTTGAAATCTGGCTACTGTGGACTGGGCAACCAATATTTTAATTTTATTTAATTTTAATTATTTGAAATGTAAATAATAGCCACATGTTGGATAGCACAGGTGAAGCTGAAGAGTTGAAAAGCATAGGTTCCAAAGGAGGCCTTATAGCAAAATGATGATACCTTAGTACTGAAAAGATCAGTCTTTCAAGTTAAGACTTCAGCATTGAAAAATATGACCCCAATTTTCCAACAATTACCAGCACAACCTCCAACCTGTTTTCCTTGATTTGAGTTCACCTTTACCTCCAATCCATCCATTACATGGAGTAACCTTGCCCTAACCGCGCCATCTGCTTTCTGAAAACCCCACGAAATACGACCATTAAATGTATATTACTAAGTGAAAGAAGCCAGTCTGAAAAGGCCACACACTCTATGCATCCAAGTACGTGACATTCTGGAAAAAAGAAAACTACGAAGACAGCGAAAAGATCAGCGATAGCAGTGGGTTAGCATGAAGGAAGGGATGAATAGGCAGAGCGCAGAGGATTTTTAGGGCAACGGAATCATTCTGTATGAACAATAGTGGTGAATACACATTATTATACATTCGGCAACACAACACCAAAAGTGAACCCAAATATAAACTATGGACTTTGGGTGACAATGATGTGTCTATGCAGGTTTGTTAATTGTAACAAAAGTACTACTCTGGCGGGAAGATGTATTGGTATTGGGGCAGGCTATGTGTGGTGGGGAAGGGCGGGAGGTACTCGGGAGTATAAGGAACTCTCTATACTTCCTGCTCAATCTTGCTATGAGCCTAAAACTACTCCAAAAAATGAAACTGTTTACTAAGAAAACACCATTAAAACTCATTATTCCATGGCAGATGAGGCCCCTCATCATCCGGCCCCTGCCTCTCCTCCTGTCTCTTTTCTCATTGCCCCCTCTCCCTGTGCATGCCATATGCCAGCTCCCTACACTCACCAAGCTGTTTCTACTGCAGAGGCTTTGCATATGCTAGTCACTCTGAATGGAATGCTGCTCACCTTTCTACCAGAGCTGCCTCTAGAGCTTTCGAAACCCAAATCCCCCTTTTTGAATACTTTCTTGAGCCATGAAAACTGAGTTAACTACTCCCTCTTGTGTGCACCCTTGCACTGAATAAGTATCACAGCTCATATCATTGTTTTGTTACTGATCTGTCTTTTCTAACAGTCTCTGTGTTGCTTCAGGGTAGGTCTTACTCCTTCCCAGCAGACCTTATAGGATCTGGCTCCAGGCAATCTCTTAAGACTCCATCCCTCCTCCTTCCCTCCATCCAGCAACACAGGCCTTGCCCGATCTAGAACATACAGAACTCTTCACTGCTACAGCCTTCCCAACATCTCTTCCCTGTACTAGAACCCACTCCCCAGTGAGCTCAAATGCATCCTACAGCTCAAACCTCACCTTTTAGGAAAGACTTCCCTGAATCCCCAAACTAAAATAAATGCCCTAGTTATAAGTTATCAAAATACTCGACGATTCTTCCTTCAAGGCATTTGCCACAAACACATCTATACTATTTATAAAAGTATTTGTTCAATATTTATCTTCTCCATTACATTTTAAGCTCCTTGTCCTGTTTTTTTTTTTTTTTTTTAATCCATGAGTCCTGACCCGGTGTATATTTCTTTAATATGAACACCTTATTAAAATGAACAAATTTCTCTTTACTCCAGGGGTCAGGATGGGTGCTTAATAATTATTTGTGAAATAGCTGTATTTCATTTATTTCCAAGATCTAAGACCGTCCCTGACACACAATGAATAGTCAGCAAATTCAGTATTTGTTGAACAAACAAGTGAATGAAAAATTCAGAAATCTTGGCACAAATGAAATGTCCAGCTCCTTTATGGTAAAAATGATTCAACCCCATATTCAGAGTTTCAGACTGAGGAGGCTGCGGCAAGTGAGGACAAAAATAATACTATGTGTATGATAACAACATTTCTTTTCATTTACCTAGTATTTTCAAGCATGCCCTCCCACCTTACTCTTTCAGTAATGTTGTATGCTGGATAATACAAACCACTTCTAGAAAAGGGCAATGGGGTGCAGAGAGAGGACGTGGCTCACCACATGTAACGTACGGAGCTAGTGGCCAACCAGACACCAGGCTGCCTAGCTCCCAGGCGAAGGCGGAAGGTGGGAGTGGAGGCTGAGAGGCTGCCAGGACGGAGAAGCAAAACAAGTCCTCAAGATTCCTGGGTACCAGAGCCGGATGGGGAGAGACAGAATGGACTCTGATTACAATCTGAGGAGGATTCTTCTGCTGAAAGAGAGTTGATTGGATTGTGCTGTGATGCCAGAGTCTGTCAGCAATCAAACCACCCTCTGGCTACCTCTGAGCATCTGGAATTGGAAAGCTGGAGGCAGAGGCCTGCTTGTGGCTGGGGGCCATGCTGGGGGACATGGGAGCAGCTCAGCTTCAGACTGCAGTACAAGTGGTCGATGGCATGCTTGTCCATTCCAAACACTCGCTAATGAAAAATGGTTCCCCCAAAGAACCCAGAGAAGGGGAGCAGCCTACCCTGGGGATCAGGAGACAGAGGGAAACGGAAATATTCCTTACAATTGCAGAGTGTGCCGGTGCTTACAAACATTTAACTTCTGCTATCACTGGATCCTCCCCCAAACCCTACTGAATTCATTGCCATCATCTCCATTTTGTCTAGGTACAATTCCCGAGTTGGTAGAAAGGAAACGTCTCGCTCAAAGATACAAGGTATAAGTAGTAGAGCCAAGATGAGAATGCCAAGTATGTCTGATTCTCTCTCTTTTCTATTAACAACTTTCTTGTAATTGTAATCCAAAGCAAGAGTCTTCATCATAAAATCAAAATCTCAAAATATGCAAGGGGTTAGACTTTTCCAGGGAGATAAATATGCATCTAGATTCTTCTCGGACACCTACTGTGTGCCGGTAGATACGCCACATGGGCCGTGACATATGTGGTGAGAGTATTATCCCATGTTTGATACGATGAAATTGAGAGAGAATCTGAGAAATGAAATCATTCACTGCAAGTGGCAGGTCAGCAATTAAAATCAGACCAAATTCTTTAGATTTCACTTTGAGAATTGAGGAGCAAAAGCAGTGCAGGAAGATAGCTCCCTTACCCTCTCTCAAGCAGCGTGGCAGGACTGGCTCTACAATAAAACAGTGCTATCTTTTCTGTTCAATCTGATTTTCAATTTTAATGGGCTTCCATGTAAAATATGGGTGCTTAAAATATAAAAAAGAAAATTAGAGTATGTCAAAAATGGTTAGGAAAGGGGAATTTAGAGAACAAATGAAGGAAGGTAAAAAAAAAAAAAAAAAATACTAGAAAACAATCTCTCTTCATACCATCTCAGAAAAGATAAAGAATTGAATATGGGCCAAGTGCAGTGGCTCACGACTGTCATCCCAGCATTTGGAAGGCTGAGGCGGGTGGATCACTTGAGGTCAGGAGTTCAAGACCAGCCTGGCCAACATGGTGAAACCCCGTTTCTACTAAAAATACAAAAATTAGCCAGGTGTGGTGGGCACATGCCTGTAATGCCAGCTACTTGGGAGGTGGAGGCAAGAGAATCACTTGAACCTGGGAGGTGGAGGTTGCAGTGAGCCGAGATCATGCCACTGCACTCCAGCCTAGGTGACACAGCAAGGCTCCATCTCAAAAAAAAAAAAAAAAAAAAAAGAATTGAATATGAAGCATGTGCTACCATGTCTGACTTAGCCATTAGGCACAGTATCCAGGGCTTATAGTCCTTTCAGGAGCCAACAGAAATGTTTTAATTTTTCTTAAAACTACATGCAAATTAAAAAATGTATTTTTAAGTCAAAAGAATTAATATAAATATGAATATAAGCATCTTTGACACAATATTAAAATATGTTAATCATAATAATTTCATGTTTTTATTAAGGAAGGATCCATAAAAGCAAAGGTGTCTAGGCTTGCAAAAGTCATACAGTGAACCTGCATTATTACTTTGAGATTATCACCTTGGCCATTGAGTGTGGAGTGCAAATGAACTAATGAGGATTCAGAGTTGAGGAAGAGTTTTTTCAGCTATGTTCTGATGAACATTTGAATGGAGTTTCCATGGGCAGAGCAGGTTCAGAGTGTTACCAAGAGAACTGGAAATACTCCTGGATACAGGTGAGCATTTCTCCCTTAGCAATGCCAAGCAGAGAAGGCGGAATTAAAGTCACCTTTAGTGTTATCATTTTCTCCATCTCAAGAGTTTATTATGGATCCTTGGAACCACAGGAGGTTGGAATTAATGTCTAGTCTTGAGTTAAGATGTTATTTTGTGCCTAACTTAAATCCTGCCTGTTTTGACTAGAGTCTTTAATTTTGCTTTATTTAAGAGTGAGAATTTACAAATGTTGCTTCTCCTGGAATTGCTGTTGAGGATTTCCTTGCAATAAGGTCCTCTTGGAAGTCCCCGTGCCTAACCCTTTGGAGGGATGAACAGAGTACTTGAATGGTGATAAGAAGGCAAAGATTGTAGAAACAACTAAATCGTAAATTTTTGTGACCTGGGCAAGTCACTACTTCTCTTTTCAGGTCTTAGTTTGCACGACCTGAAAAACACAAGTTATTGGTATATGTAAAGTTGTAGGTTCTTTTAATACTGAACACATGGGAAATCACAGATGGTCCTATCCCAGACCCTGATATGGTAAAGTCAGTGATATAATGAGAATCTATCATACTTGGTGTTTAAGAAGACTTCTAGTTTCCTCAAAGGCCAGGATATGCCTATTACTTTCTGTACAGGAAGTATCATTCCTAAGAATTTGCAGAGGGAGAGAAAGTAAAGGTCAGACAGGTTAGGTAACACATATGCATACATGTGCAGGCACACACACATACACACACACACGTACACATCCACACAGATACCCAAGACCACAGAGCAAATCTGGGGTATTACCAGGTTCAATCTCTGGTGACAGGACAAGGTGAGGGTGTGTCTCCATTCCCTGCATGAGTTGTCACATTACAAATACTTTAGTCCTAAGGTTGCAAACTCTGCTTTTGGGCCTGAGAGCACAATGAGAAATCCCATTTCCTTTCCAATCATTTGAATGCAAAAGGGGCCAGCATTAAACTGGGGGCAGTTGTCTTTACAACACCCTGGGCACCATTTCTAATCACAAACTTGTCCACCACCAGCCTCTTGTGGCACCTAGATGGAGTGTGGAAATTATCATGTAATTTACGACAGGTAGTGCCTGAAAGTGACTTTCTCAGCATCTGCTCTCTAGTAGTCCAAAGAGCAGAGAAACGAAGAAAGCTCATGGACTGCTGGAGAAATGCAATCTCCTCCAGTTGCTTCCAACTGTTCAACGGCCTCCCTTCAAACCCCTCAAACAGATCCCTTTCCTCTGCTTCTCTCATTCCGTCATTCCTCTCCCCATCCCTGCTCCTTGAAGTTCTATCCATCCTTCAAAACTTCCCTTCATATATCCCACCTTCCTGCAAAAGCTTTCTCAACCAAACTCACCTCCCACTACCTTCTTCCTGAAATGTCGATCTCCAACATCTGTGAATAGGGGGAAGTTAAGCAAAGTTTGAATCTGACCTAAATATAATTCCTGTATGAGTAAACCTGGATGGATTCTCATGTCTCTCAGAGCCCTTTTCTCTGTGCAAAACAATGCATGGATTCAACATAAAATAGTGTCTAATGTGAAAAAGATCAAACTTGTATTCTGGATAATTCCATTCCAGTTCTCATTCCTGTTCTGTACCTTCCTAAACCCGTACTCTTGAGCAAGTCGCTTCACACCTATGAACCTCAGATTCCCCATCTGTAAAATGGAAAGCGCTTAAACCTTAATGGGTTGTTTTGAGAATTAACAAGAACACAGAAAAAAAATGATCGTAGACCTGACACAATGCAAATGCTAGGAATAATTATGGTTATCCCTCCAATAGGAACAACTGATGTGGCAAGTAAAGTAACCAACAAACTTGATATTTTCCCTTTTTGGCTCAAGCAAGGCAAAAGCTGTCTTCAAGATTTATCTGTTGCATGCTAAGATAAGGCTTAGTCATTCTACTATGAATTCAAAGATATTGTTAAACATCTTCTATGTACCCATGTAGGTCCCAGCAGTAGGGAAAATACCACCAAAATAAGATGCAAAGAATTGTCCTTTATGCCTTAACTTTGTTGAACCACATGGTTCTTGATATCTGTGGGTGCCTGTCTGGTTACAGGGAGTCTTTTGATCAGCAGCCAGCACAGTGTGGATGTCATTCTAATGTCATCTATTTACTGAGGAAAGAACTCAGGAACTGTTTATCAGAGGCAGGGGGAAGGAGTGGAGTCAGGGATTGCAGATTCAACTGTGACATGGCCACTCAGCCGTGGTGTGAGCCTGCATCAGTAACTTTACTTTTCTGAGTCTCCGTTTCTCTGAAAGTAGGGAAAGAGAGAAATGGTGACTATATCAAGCAAGAATAACTTGATAAAGAAAACATATAGAGGCAGGAGTTAAGAAGTCAGATGGCGGTGAACATTGGTTTTTCTCAGAAAGAGTAAATTCAAGAATAAGAGAAAGTAGATGCAAGCCCGTTGGCTTTGACTGGTTGCTAAATATAAAGTAGTAGAAGCCAGTGAAGGTCTTATTTACTGTGACCCCCAGAGTGTGTGTGCAGCTGTCCAGCACATAGAGATTCTTGTATTATACTCTGAGGTTAGGACTGTCTTGGTTTCATTCTTCCATGTATCTGTCAAACATTTGCTGAATATGTTTGGCTCTGTGCTAGGCAAACTTACTGGAAAAATAAGAGGAAAACAAGAATGTCACAATCCCTGCTGTCACAGAGCTTATGGTTTAGTGGCTAATACAGGCAATTAAATAGGTAATGAGGATGAAGTGTAATGTGGAAATCAGGAAAGAGTCCAGGGAATATGGGAGTATACAACAGCAGGTGTCTAACTGAGTTGGTAGTCAGAGAGGGCCTCTCATTTGAAATGTTATACAGTGTGAGAATGTAAGGATGAACAGAAGAGAGCCAGGCAAAAAAGTAGAAACTATACCAAAGCAAGGAAAGAGCAAGTGTGCTGGGGATATGGAGATGAGCAGGAGATAATTCCTGCCCTCATGGAGCTGCTGGTCTAATGGAGAGCATATTGAACAAACAGGCATTCTAATATCATATCGTATGAGCTGTGCAGATAACCAGAACTAAATGAGGTTTCTTTCCACATTCATGACTCCACGGTGAGCATGCTATATTTGAGGGTCACTGGAACTGAGCAGCCAACCTGATTTCAAGGCCTGGCTTTATTAGTGGCACTCTGTGTGACTATGGACAAGGACCTTCTCTCTCTACCCCTAGTCTCTCCATCAAATGAGGGACTTAGATAACTGTGCATATACTTTTGTACTCTAAAAATCTGTGCTTTAGAATGACTTAGCATTTTTCAGGATTCCTTCTTTGCTTCTAAAAGAAACAGTTTTTTGTTTTTTTTTTCCTTCCACATTATGCCCCTTTATGTAGAATTGGTGACATTATTTATTTCTCATATCCTCACGACTTAAATCCCCGAATTATTCTAAATCTTGCCCAGAGCTGACACCACAGATAAATTCTCAATCTCAGGGGGATGGAGACAAATGGGGGCTGCCACTCCTGTGACCTCCATCAGGGATTTGGCTCCAATATTCTACCCAAGGAAAATGCTGCACCGAGTCAGGCTGGAGGGGAAAGGAGAACATTTTTTAAAAACCAGCCGAGCATTTGTGAAAAGACAAAAGAAGTGGCTTTCCCCTGGATGCACATCAAAGACCCCCAGCAGACTGGAGAGGATTTGAGTCTTCTCTTCTTGTTCTCAAAAGGAAACAGAATTCACCTAAGTGGGAGGCGGCCAGCATAGCAGGTTGCTCCCATGCATGGGGTCGTGTGGGGCTGACTTGGAATCCTAGCTCCAACTCCACCCTCACTAAATTCTGTGTGACCTGGGCAAGTCATTTCATTGTCTCATAGACTCAGTTTCCCCAGCTGTAAAGTGAAGATATCATCACCACCTCAGGGAGTTGCCGTAACAGTAAAACAAAACTGCACATGTTGAAATACCTACTACAGGGTTGCGACACATTGAGTATTTAATGAAGAGCAGGCAAACCTAAACCAGAATGAGGACTCTGCAGAAAGCTGGCAGGAAATGTCAATGGCGCTCAGCTCACTGGTGCCAGATATCTCCCATAGGGCAGTTCCCTGGACCCTAAAAAGGCAAGGGAAAATATATAGTCTAATAGAAAGCATATGAGCATTGGAATCTAACTGTTGAGCGTAAGTTTTATCTACACCAATCTCTAGGACCCTTCTCACTCCTCTAAACCTCAGCTTCCTCATATATAAAAAATAGTACCTACAAAGTTGTTTTGAGGATTTAAAAATATATATATTGCATATCAAGTACTTAATAGGACACCCAGCAGACGACATGTACACAGTGAATGATGGCTAGCTAAGGTTTAGGATCACCCTGCATTTTGTTTGATTCCTATCTCATGCTTGGTTTTGTTTGTTTGTTTGTTTGTTTTGTTTTGTTTTGTTTTGAGATGGAGTTTTGCTCTTGTCACCCAAGGCTGGAGTGCGGTGGCACAATCTCTGCTCACTGCAACCTCCACCTCCTGGGTTCAGGTGATGCTCCTGCCTCAGCCTCCCAAGTAGCTGGGATTACAGGCATGCACCACCAGGTCCAGCTAATTTTGCAGTTTTAGTTGAGATGGGGTTTTGCCATGTTGGCCAGGCTGGTCTCAAACTCCTGATTTCAGGCGATAGACCCAGCTTGGCCTCCCAAAGTGCTGGGACTACGAGCGTGAGCCACTGTGCCCGGCCTTTTTGTTTGTTTGTTTTGAGATGGGTCCCATGCTTGTTATCTTCATTTTGTTCTGTTCCATACCAAACCATTTTCTGCAGTGCTCTTTGCCCCCAGAAAAAATCATAACCTGTGTCATCCAGGTTATCTTGCCTTCAGCTTCCAGTTGGGTTCTGCTCAAGAGAGGCCCTGGCGGTAGCTCAGTGAGCAGGTAAGGGAGAAATAGGTCAGGGTACTTATTATTCTCCCTCCATCCCTACTTCCCTGTGACCTCAACAGTGGGTGAGGGAGGTCCTATGGCCAGTCTCTATAAGGGAGCCCCTCTTTCTCAAATCAATGTTCCCTTTCCTGGCTCCTTCAGAATGGCAAGAGTTTCCTCTTGTAATGAGAAGTCTGATTCCTTGTTTTGATGTTTGAGTATAAACAGCTTTTAAGTCTCACCACCCCCTCTTCACCACTACCACCACTGTGCCCATATCTGGGCAATCTGGTAGCAATGCCTGGTTGCTCCCTCCTTCAGTGTCGGCTGAGGATTCGAACCATGAAAGTCCTGCCTGAGTGTGGAAACTCTCACCCTGGCCCCACTCTCATGCCACAGTAAAAACCCAGACCAGTCTCTTTTCCTGGCTCTGTAGCCATTCTGGAATTGTGTGAAAAAAGCCTGCTCTGTCCCTAGAAATTTCACTTATATAACTATTAAGCCTCTTCCTACCCTCTTGGTGTGTGTGCACCATCGTTAGTTTCAATATCCAAACCAAATTTGGGGTGGGGATCCCTCCTGCTTTTGCAATGACCAAAACACCCCTGATGCCAGCCTGCAATGCCTCATTGCCCCGGGTGCATTCTCTTAGCCCCGCCCTTACCCTTCAGTAAACGCTCTACTGTTACCTCTTCTGAGTATGTTCAGAAGGGAGCCATCTGTTTCCTGCCAGGACCCTGACTGATGTAACACTGAAGGTCCATGTGCACGTTCATTCATCAAGCATCTGTTAATCACCTACTTATACAAGTTATACTGTGGCCGAGGGGAGTGTGTAGTGAAGGAAGGCTTTACAGAAAGAGAAATTTAAAAAATACTTTACACACATTATCTCATTTCGTTCTCTCAACAGCCCCACAGATTGGCATCATTAGTGTCATTCTACATGTAAAACAAAGCGCAGAAGAAATATGCAACTTGTTCAAGGTAACACAGCCTGTTTATGGTGGAAGGGAGATAAGAATCTAGGACTAACTCCATTCTAACCCCCTGCCTCTCTTTATGGAGACAGAAGCACCGTGATTGCAATACAGAGGACAACATGTATGAAATGCCAGCAGAGCATGCTGTGAAAGATCAGCAGATTCTCTATCTGCCATTTTTGGTTACAGTTAAGGGCCTCAGAGAAGGTGGCATATCTAAGAGGCTTAAAAGTATGGGTAGGGTTTGAAGATACAGAGATTAGAAGGAGTCAAAAGGGGGCAAGGCTGTATAAAACAGATCTGTTATCAGTGCCCAGGACATGATGTAGAGAAGTGGGACAGGTAAGTGGAACCGTGGCATTAAAAATCTCGTATCACCAGCCATCCATACTTATTTCATGCAGTCATGCCTCAGCCACTGTCAGACATCTATCTTTTCCCTGGACCTACAAGGATTGTGTAGTGCATAGGAATTCTTTATGAAATCTCAGTTTCCTCATCCACAAAGCTGGGCTGTTTTGTTTTGTATCCACTTGTCTAAACGTGGATTAAATCCATTAGTAGAATGATAGTTGGGAATGGTTCCTAATAGTTAACACTTTCTGAGCCATATTCACAGTAACCGACATCTTGTCTTCTCTATCCCCCTCCACTAGCCTTTAAGTATGTGATTGAAGACAACATGACCCACATATATTCCCTCTATAAGCCCCACAGAGTAGGAATCCAATAATTTCAGAAGAATAAATTCACATAGTCCAGCTTCCCCCTCTGATAACTTAGAAAATTAAAGACCAGGGAGATCGTGACTTATCCAAAGTCTTAGCCAAGCAGATTAATCTCTCTCCCCAAGCATCAACCCAATAAAGACCGACTCTTAGAATTCATCAAAAAGGGTTTGTTTTTCAAGCATTGGGCTACATTTTGCCAATCCCTGTTTGCCACTGCAGATGTAAGGTTAAATAAAGAAATGGGCCAGGTGAGTCTTTCTGTGAGCAAAGAAAAATGCAAGCCTTTTGAACCTGCCTGAATTATCTGACAAGTTTAATCAAGTACAAAATAAAAAGCAGGCATGATTTACTCAGTTTTCCAAAATGCAGTTGATGAGGTAACCCATGAAAGATTACTGAGGAAGATAAACAGCTGAGGAATGGGGTTTAAAATGCAATTGTGGCATAGAAGACAAGTGAAGCTCAGGACACAAAGGTCTGGCAGCTATAGAAACAAAGAGATGCTAGTTTATAATCCCGAGAAAAGCATCCTATGCTTATAGACGCATCTGGGCTTAAACTTAGGTTACAAAGTCTATGAGGAACCATGGACCTCCACACTGTATTTTATAATGAGACACAATAAATAAGAAAAGAGGCGCAGTAAGTAAATAAATAAGAAAACAGCCAGGCATTGTGGCTCATGCCTGTAATCCCAGCACTTTGGAAGGCCAAGGTGGGCGGATGACTTGAGTTAAGGAGTTTGAGACCAGCCTAAGCAACAGAGTGAGACCCCATCTCTACAAAACACATACACACACACACACAATCAGCCATGCATGATGGCGTGCACCCGGAGTTCCAGCTACTCAGGAGGCTGAGAAAGGATTACTTGAACCCTGGAGGTAGAGGCTGCAGTAAGCCAAGATCACTCCACTGTACTCCAGCCTGGGCAGGGAGCAAAACCCTGTCTCAGAAACAAACAAACAAACAAAAACAAACCAAAAAACATGCCCAAAAAAAAACAAAGAAAAAAGGAAGGAAGGAAGGAGAAAAAGAAAAAGAAAGAAAAAAGGAAAAGAAAGGAAAAGAAAGCAAGCGAGCAAGCAGGCAGGCAGGCATTAGAGTATGCTTCAATTACAACTTCCACATCTCAGGTTTCACGCATGTTCATCCCAGGTCAGCAGGGTGTCTCAGCTCCTCATTGTCTCAAAATGACGCAGGCTGGTGGGGCAGCCAATATCTGAAACATCACCAAACTCCATGTGAGAGGGAAAAAAGAAAGGGCTCTGGAGATCCTTTCCTTGACAGGTAAATGCTCTGGTCCATGAGTGGCATTCACCACTTTTACTCACAGTTGTGTGAGCCATCCAAGTAAAAATAGACCAGGAAGTGCAACCCAAGCGTGTACCCAAAAAGGAGAGGAATCAGAAATATTTGACAAAGCAATACTAACAGTTTGGCCAACAGACCCTCCCATGAAAGTCCACAATGTTCTGATGATGTGGCGAGGCCCCAGGAGCATCTGAGATTTGCCAAGGGTGAAGGCAGCTTGTATTGGACAGTGGAAAGGCACTGGCCTAGGGGTTTGGAGGTATCTCAGGCAGGCCACTTCTCTTCCTGCTGTGTGTAGGTGATGCTCTATGAGTTCCTTCCCAGCTCTTTCCAAGGAGCGGATTCACCATCGCAGAATGTGACAAGCTAACATAGCATTCTGTTTACTCTGCACTCTTGACACATTACATAACTCATCCTGTTCTGCCATTATCCAAGGCCTCTGCTCGTTTCCCCTTGTAAACTCCTTGAGGGCAGAGGCCTTGTCTCACTCATCTTGCAAAACCTAGCACCGCTCCTACACACTGGAGGCACTCACTGCATGTTTATTTAATAAATGCACAGATAAAGTTTTCCAAAACCGATGACTTTCAGGAGTCAAGCCAGTCAGCTCAGCAGATGTCCCAATTAATACACTTAATGATCACACCGACAATGGCAATGACAAGCTGACAATGTTAATGATAAATATCAATAATTTAATAAATAATATTAAAGTGCATGGGGTACTTCCCAAAGTAAAGATACCTTTTTACCTCTATTCTCTCCTTTGATGCTCTCATCAACCCTGTGTGGGAAGCAGAGCAGAAATTGGCATCCCTGTTTTATACAGAAGGGAAGTGAGGTCCCAGCAGGTTAATGGGACTTTCTCCAAGGTCACACAGCTCATCAACATAGATTTGGGACAGAAAATTAAGTCTTTTCATTCCCTGACCATGATCTTTTCATCAGAATTCCACCTCCCCCCCCCCCCACCGCCACCAACTCCTCTGAGAACACAGGAACGAGCCTTTATGAGTACCCAATTTTTCCTGCATCTTCCTGGTTAGACTCCTGAGCCATCCTCATGACCTCAGTATTGGTGTCTGAGCTCCTGTACCCTCCAAGGATGCCCACTGTGCCACCCTGCTCCAGCAACTGTAGCTCTCTGGAAACATCTGCTCTGAACTACAAATAGCATCTACTCCATCTTCTTTTTTTTTTTTTTTCTTTTTCTTTTTTGAGACAGTGAGACTCTGTCTCCCAGGCTGGAGTATGGTGGTATGATCTCGTCTCACTGCAACCTCCACCTCCCGGGTTCAAGCAATTCTCCTGCGTCAGCCTACTGAGTAGCTGGGACTACAGGCACACGCCACCACCCCAGCTAATTTTTGTATTTTTAGTAGAGACAGGGTTTCACCATGTTGGTCAGGCTGATCTCGAACTCCTGACCTCATGATCCACCCACCTCGGCCTCCCAAAGTTCTGGGATTACAGGTGTGAGCCACTGTGCCTGGCCATCTTGCCATTCCATCTTCTTTTTCAGTGAGCACTCTACTAAGGACATTCTCAGAGCAGAAGAGAGGCTGTCTTACATAGACTTGCTATTTCTCCATTTTGTGTGCTGTTTTGTGGCAACAATAGTCAACAGGAGTGAACTACTACAAAAACAAGGCATACTATTGTGCAGGATTCTCTCAGTGATTTCTTGTAACAGCAAGGCCACCCACTTCACAGGTGGCAAGCTTGAGGTCCATAGCAATTAAGTAACAGAAAAGGGAGCACAGTGACGAGTGGATAGCATGAGCTATGGAGCAACAACCAGACCTGGGCTCTCATGCTGGCTCTGACACTTACCAGCTCTGTGACCGTTTGTTATTTACTAACACCTCTATACTTCAAATGTGTTCTCTGTAAAGAAGGGATATTTTCATGATCCTCTTGGGGTCATGGTAAAGATAAGGGTATGTGTGTGTGTGAAGCTTTTGCAGAAGTCCCTGCTTGTGGTAAACACTGAACATATGAGTTCCTTCTTCATTGTCTGCCTTCGCTTTAGATGGTAAGCTCCTAACAGGTGAGGTGCTCTGTCTGTGGTCACAGCTACCTCCCTAGGGTCTAATACAGTTCCTGAGCTAGGATGGATGCTTTCTAAACTCTTGTAATTATTGTGTGACTTAATCAGGTTTGCAGAGATATTTATCTATAAAATCACTGAGCAAAAATCACTTTTGCTTCTCAGACATATAGAACTTGGCTACCTCTAACCCAGTGTTATTTTTTAGCTTCAGTTAGAATCATAGAAACCTGGAGGAAGGAGGGACTTTAGGTCAGCCGCTGTTCATCTGCACAAGTTACCTCTGCAATCCCCTATCTTATTACCATATGAGTTCTGTACAATATTCCAATCCATGGTATGGAGTATGTGCTCTTTTCACAAGCAACTTCCATTTGCAGCTCGTTAGTTTCTTGCTTGTAAATAGAATGCCAATCCCAGGTCGCAGCCTGACCACCAGAAAAGTGAGCGTGAATAGAAGATGATGTTTTGGCAGCTAACGATCCGCAAGTCAGCAGACTTTAAGCAGCAACTAAGGATAAGGGATTCACAAAACTAGTGTAATGTTTATGTAGCAATTCTTCATCACCCTTGAAAAAGCACAGTAACAAAAATAGCTTCCAGAGATCTAGAAGTTTTATCAAATAGGGGCTTTTTGGAAATAGAACAGCATGTGTGGATGCACATGCAAACACGCGTGCACACACACACACACATTCACAATTTAATCTTATACTCAATACAAACAAAAGAAGTTATCCATTGGAACAAAAACACAAAAAGAATGTTCAAGAAACATTGCCATGGTATTGAAAACTGCTGAAGAAAATTATCGTACCCATTTGCCATTACGAAATCTGTATCTAATTTTAAAGTTTAAGGAACAAACTAATCTGCTGTGTTTGAGTAGGATAAGCACAGAATTACACCTTCCGTCTCCCTTCTAAATTTTTCCAATGTGTGTAACAGGTGAGTTTTTCCATTATCATTGAGTTAACGGCACAGGGGTGAGAGACAGTACCCTAATTTTGTACTGAAAGGTGAAGGTAAACAGCTTTCTTTTTTTCTGTACTATTCATTAGAACTTCCTTAGTTTCCAGGGGACCAATTGTCATGTGCTGTTTAGAAGAACTGATCTGAAAAACTCATATATAAAAATAACACACATTTTTAACATGTTGCTTTATAAATATAAAATCCCATTATCACAAAGCCACAGTTGGCCAAGTCCCCACTGACAACGGATTACTGTGCATTTAACACAGTACGAAGAATAATCATTTATAAGCTTAAGGAACGCCCTGAACCTTGATTGCAGGTGTCGGCGCAGAATAGTTCTGCTTGAACTTAGGTCAAGGAAAATGGGGTAAATTGATCTAAATCATCATTTACTTAAGGGAAACTAAAGTGTTGCTAATGAAGATGGAAAATCTTACAACAAACACAAGATAATACTTGCCAACAAAAGCACAGGCCAGCCTGGATTAACAAATTCTCTGAGTGTTTTTTCCCCATCATGGCTATTTGTTAAACCTGGAAGAGTGCTATTCAAATGTAAAGCTCTTCTACTTGTTGTTAATTATATTATTTTCTTTTTCTAGGCACCAGTGATCCTGATTGCTCTTGGAACCTCTTGGGAAATAAGCCTCCATGTAACGTGATTATAATGATTCATTGTATTTGTGTAGGTTTTGTAGCTTAAAAGTGCTTTTTCATCTATTATTAATATTATCATTATTAACAATAATAGCTACCATTTATTGTGTGCTTTTTAGGGGCCAGGCACCATTCAGTGAAGAGCTAACACAGTATCTCTACTCTTTACAATAACCCTGCAAGGAGGTTACAATACCCATTTCATATGGTAGAAAACTGAGGCTCCTAAAGGTCAAATAGCCTGCCCAAGATCACATAGATCCTGCCTGCTTGACCCCACAATCCAGGCCATTTTTGCTTTAAGTATGACGTTTCATATGATCTTAAAGTCATCTGTTTACTATCTATTATCTGTCATTCTTTTAGACTAAACACTCTTTGAAGGCAGAAACTATATCCTGTTGAGAGTCGTAATCTCACTACCAAGCACAGTCCCTGGAACACTGTAGGCACTTGATGAATACTTGCTAAAAGAATAAATGAACACATGAGTAAGGGAGTGAAGTCTTACAGGTTCTTCTTCCCAGGCAGGAAGATCATTTGGTACTTTTCCTGTGAATAAACTGGGATGCAGAGGCTTGAACAAGAGAATTGACTTCCCTAAGGGCACACACTGTTAAGCATTAAAGGCAGAACCCCATCCACATTCTTCTAACTTCTGGTCTTTTGGGGGATCCACAGGCCCAGGCTGCCACTTTATTACATTTAAAAAATGCATATTTGCAATGTCATGGCACGCTGGTTGACAAGCGATGAGTGGGGAGCTACAAGTTGGCCCTAAGTCCAGGTATATTATCCACCTCCCTCCACACTGCCACCCTTCTATTAACCCCACTTGGAAGCCCACGAATGATTATGAATATAAATGTGGAGGCTCCTCCTTTGGGGTAGATGAGGGTGGGGAAAGAGAAGATGGAGAACTGACAATTCGGGCAGCCAAATTCAATTTGAGGGAATTTGGTTCAGTGCCTTCCATTAACAACACTCTACGAAAAATATAATTCCCAGGACTAAAGAAGAAAAGGAAAATAACAACAAAAAACAAAAGCAACTTTTCATCATGCACAGTCAATGCAAAGCAAATCAGTCACGCTGTTTCTCCCTGGCCCAGCAATGCCTCGGCGAGGACCAAAGGCACACGGCCTCTAAGCTGTTGTTGACTCCTCAGGGTGGTACTGGGAGAAAGAAGTATCTGAAAAAGAAATAGCTGGCCCAAAATGTCATCTCCGTTCTGGCCATCTTTAATCATCCAAGGAACATGTTACAGTTTAGAAAGCACTTTACCTAATTCAGTCATTTGATAGTCACAACACCTTTTTAAAGTAGGTACTATTCTAGTTCCTATTTTATTAAATATAAACAAGAAAATGAGTCAGAGTAATTAAGTAACCTGCTTAAGATCAGGCAGCTAATAAGTGTCCGGAAATTAAATTCAGGTCCCTTAACCTTTAACCCCACATGCCAAACTCTTTTATTTTCCCCCCAAGAGACAGAGTCTCGCTCTGTTGGCCAGGCTGGAGTGCAGTGATGGGATCATAGCTCACTTAATGCAGCCTCACAACCTCTGTCATCCTCCCACCTCTGTCTCCCGAGTAGCTGGGATATAGGCATGAGCCACAACTCCCAGCCTAAGCTTAAATTCCACATTATCAAATGCCCCCAACAATCCCAAGGGAGGGCCAAAACTAAACCCAGTTGGATGTTCCTACATTGTCAAATACCCACAACAATCCCAAGGGAGGGCCAAGACTAAACCCAGTTGGATGTCCCTACATTATCAAATACACCCAACAGTCCCAAAGAAGGGCCAAGACTAAACCCAGCTGGATGTCTCTACATCATCAAATACCCAAAACAACCCCAACAGAGGGCCAAGACTAAACCCAGCTGGATGCCCCTACATTATCAAATACCCATAACAATCCTGAGGGAAGGCCAAGACTAAATCCAGTTGGATATCCTGCACACAACTGGGGATTTTTCATTCTAAGTCAAACTCATCCCAACATACAAACTAAAAGGGTCTATACATTTTTAATACGGTAACATCCCTCCCTGCCTTGCCTCCCTAATCTAAGCAAAACTTGAACAAAAATAGCAATGCCTCAAATTCCCTTAGTGCTATTCCTGTAAAAGTGTCCTCTCACCTGCTGACAGCCAGTTGGGGAGCAATGTTTCCAAGGAATGTTTCCAAGGAAGTTAAAAACGCAAACTTAGGAGCTGGATAACGTGGATTTGAATCCCATCTTCCCCCCAATAGTTGTGTGACCTTCAGCAAGGCTCAGAATCTCCTTGTGCCTCAATTTCTTGATCTGTAAGTCAGAATAGAGTCACATCTCATCTCATAGGGTTGTTGTGAGGATTAATAATACTTGAAGCACTTAGTGTCTGAAAGATGGAAAGCATTTCATAAAATTGTTATTATTGCTAGCTGTCAAAGCACTGATGGATCATCAGTGGATTTAGGATGCTAAATTAAGGAGGCTCCTATAGAGTGTAATTTTCTCTCATTCTATAGAGGAAATAACTGAGACTCAGTGAGAAGACCCCACCCACCACCTTTCACACAGGTTCATTCAGAGAGTCAGTGATGGATCTCCTACACCCAGACAGGGCTCTTTGACTGCCTTTGCATACCTTTCTCAAAGTTATTGCATTTCAGGAGTATTCCCCTGAAAGGAGCTTCCCTTCTCTCATTTGTGAGAGGTGGTAGGCTGGTCCTGACAGAGCAGGATTTGCAGGGAATCCTTAACACTACTTGGCAAAGTAGACACTGATATTTCCAGTGCCTTGTTGAGCATCCTCAATCTAGAAGCTGTAAGAGGCCCGACTGCAGTCCCCGAGGCCAGTGTGGGCACATTAGCATCCAGTCAGTGCAATGACTCAAGGGGTGATTATGTCCTTGGTGCATTGGCCCTGTGCCTGCCTCTTCCTCTCTCTTTCCAATGCCCTTTGATCGTTTACTGGCTCATTGACTCTTCCCCCAGAGGGTGAAGAAGGAAGAGGGAGCCTAAGTCAATGGTCAGTCAGATATTGGTACTAGTTAGCAAATCTTAAGAAACCTTCTGATGCGATGACTAGATCTACACTCCTGGACCCTATTCATATGGCCGTTTGAGGTGAGGGATGTTTCCATAATCACAAGCTAGAATTCTGAATTGGAAGTCTTCAAATGCTAGTGCTGCTACCGATTACCTATGTATATTTAGGTAACTCACTTCATCTCACTGAACCTCGGTTTCCTTACAAACTGGATATAATAACAGTATGTAATTCGAAAGGTTACAAGAATTAAATGAGATGATAAATATAAAGCATACAATACAATAAAATGCCTGGCAGATAGCAGGTACTGAATACACGATATTGAATTAATTTTATCTATTATTAATAGATTAAAAAATTTTTAAATATGTTCTGGCTAATCTGTGCACCAAATCCTCAGGGTTTGCAGCTCATCGTGTTTTCCCTGCTAACCCCTGGATGGTGTTGGTTGCAGGGAGGAATCCTTTGCAAATTCCTCAAGCAGATTCTTGTTTGTAAGCACATTGGAACAAAGAGGAACAAAACAAAAACTTGGATTTGGAACCGGAATATTTCTACTTCATTCTCGTGGTTCTAACACTTCTTAGATGTAGCGTCATGTCTGGGAAGTCACTGAACTTCTCTGAGACTCAGTTTTCTCATTTCTACATTGGGGATGATGGTGCTCCTTGATCTGCCACCTGAAAGTGAGCGTGGGGAAAGGTGGTAGACTTATTTTTGTTGCTGTCATTGGCATCATTGTTATTAGAGGAACACACTCATTATTATTGAGGGCTAAGTATGAGTCATGCATTTAAAATTTATCTAATTTTATGCCCATACTGAAAAGTCAGTGTTAATTATTCCATTTACAGATGTAGAAATTATGGCTTATAAACAAACTCATTAAAAGACTTGTATAGATTTTTGTGATGCCCACCTGCTCAAACTCCATAAGTCTTGTGTTCCACTGGCTACTAACATGATTTTTGATGACATTTTATTACATGTTATTTGAGAACATGTTTATCTGTGTGAGGTGCTCAAGCCAAGGAAAGGGATATCTTTATTTTAACTTGCCTGGTACCTCCCAGGGTGCCTTGGGAGGTACTATTATCCATTGTAGTAGAAAACTTCCAGGTCAAACTAAGGGATGCAGACTAGTGAAATACGCTCTTGTAATGTGAGGAACATCCATTCAGAAAGGCCTCTTTTGAAGGGGAAATGTGAGTATAGAGATGCAGAGATTATCAAGAGTTCATCGAAGGAACCCAGGTGGGAAATCAGATAGCAAACTGGAACATATTCCTGCCTTCATAATGAGGGAGAAAGGAAATTAGTGATGATTCGAAGGTGGCAAAAATCCTGACCTCATCTTTTATGATCTGTATTTTGCCAGAAAAAGAAAAGAAAAAAAAAAGAATTGTGGACAATTAGGAAGTAATTAATATCTCCCAGAAGCAGCTACGACAGAAAGCAGTTAAGGGAATACTTAGGGATTTGGGGGAAAACACAAATCAGCAGGTTAGACAGCACGTATCCTAAGGTGTTCCAGGGAAGAGCTAACAGAGTTACTGAAGCACTTGATTATTTCTGAAAAGTCACTGAAGAACAGCAGCAGAACATACACTTAAATTTTTTACAACATCAAATGACATATTGATCTTTTAGACAGAAGGGAAAAAAATACATGAAATAGAAGCTTTAAGAATGAAGAAAGTGGGGGAAATATTACAACTGTTATGTGACAGGTATTTTCAGATATAGCAACCCATTCAATCATCCATTTGTAAGTCAGCCCTGGATTCTTCCCATTTCCCAGACTAGGAATTAGGGCTTAGGATGGGGAAGCAAATCATCCAAGACAGCCACTAATCATTGCTCAAGCTGGGATTCACCCCAGTCTCTGCCTCATGCTGGCAGGACCCATGTCTTGCCATTTTTATTGCTCTCCTATAACAAGGATTAACAAATTGGACACAACCCAGGAAAACCAAAGAATTATGAGGCTGCATAAGGGCAGGGAAAAAAAAAAAAAGAAAGAAAAGCACAGATCACAGCCCGCAAACATGAGAGCTTTTCAATAGAATTACAAAGACAATGGATGAAAAGATCACAAGATGACTTAATCTGGACCACAGTAACTCAAAAATGTTTCTCACAAAATTAATTCAAATGGACTGGGAGAGGCTGCATAGCTGCAAGGCTTGAAAATTAACTCAAAGGCAGTAAACACAGAATAATGATGGAAATAATTCAAATACAAAAGAAAGCACTAAGTCTGGTAGAGCTCAAAGCCTCTCGCAATGTCATTTTATTAATCCTCCTGGCGAGTTGACAATGCAGCAGGACTGGGCGAGGTATAGTCTTGCTGAATAAAGCCTCATTTTGAGTTCTGGGTTAACAGAAGTAAGGTACAAATAAGGGCTAGTTTCTCACCAGGAGCACCTACCAAAGCAAAAGAGGAACTGTAGGCATTGCATGAAGGAGAAATAAGTCAGGTTGACCAGAAGCCTGACTATCTGGACAAACCAAATACTGCCAACCTAGAATTGAAGACCCATCATTTCAGGTCCTGCTCAGCTTCTGCGGTTCCCCATCCTGTTTTTTCCAGTTGACCCAGCCACCAAGATCATCTTTAGAACCAATCCTTCTTCCTCTGGATCTCCCTAATCCGAAATCCTTACCTAGACTACCCTTTAAGACCTTGGGATCTTCCTAATCCCAAATCCTTACCTAGACTACCCATTAAGATCTAGCACTAACTTTACTCAGTTACTGCTAGATCAAACTCCCTCCCATCACGTTCAGTTTCAACAAGAAACATCCCCCTGTACATGTATGCATCACACACTGTGTTAGTTTGTAAGGACAAAGAGATGGACAAGGGGAGAGTCCTTGGCCTGCCCTCTAGGGCTCAGTCTGGAGGGAATGTCTGGACCAGAGTTTGCATGGTATATTCATTTGACTTTTCCTGAATTTGTGTTTGGAAAGTCATCATCCTTCACAAAAGTTCAAGTTTATTCTCCAAGGGTCAAAGAGTTAACAAATACCACAGACCAGCATTCAGAACTCTGTCTCTCTGGCACAAAAGCCCATGTTTTCTCCATTTGACCACACAAAGCTCACCAAAGCCTTCCACAACCAATGTCTGTACCACAAGTTCACAGCCGTGGGTCAAGGAAAATAGTAACTTCCATGAGCAAGCATCTATCTTGTGCCAGGAATTTTAACACCTGATCTTATACAGTCTTCATAAATCCTATTAGAGTCATCATTAAACATGTATTGCACATGAGGAAATAGAAGTTCAAGAAGGAAAAAGGTGACACACAGCTTGTAAGTACAGAAGCAGGAGATTCAAGCCGAAGTCCATCTGGCCTACAGACTTTAAGGAGCCCACCACTCAGTGAGGATGTGTGTGAGTTTCCCATTGCTGCCGTAACGAATGACCACAAAATGTGGCATAAAACAGTGCAAACAGTTTTTCAGGTCAGAAGTCCACAGTGGGCTTTTGTGGGGCAAAATCAAGGTGTCAGCAGGGCTGCGTTCCTTTCTGGAGGCTCTTGGGGACAGCCCCTTTCCTTGCCTTTTCCAGCTCCTAGAGTTTCATTCCTTGCCTCCTGGCACCTTCCTCCAACTTCAAAGCCCCCAAGTCTCTCTGTATGTCTATCTTCACATCCCCTTCGCTGAGTCTAATGCCACTGCCTGATTCTTATAAGGACCCTGTGATTACATAGGGCCCGCCTAGATAATCCGGTATAATCTTTTCATCCCAAGATCTTTAACCTGATCACATCTACAGAGTCCCTTTTGCCATATGCCATAGAATATTCACAGGTTAGTAAATTAGGACATGGACATCTCTGGGGGACCATTACTGAGCCCACCACAGGATGGCAGAAGCATACTTAACTGTAGTAGAAACCATAATCAGCCCATTTTGTTAAAGAAGACACTGAGGTTCATAGAGGTAAAGTGAGTACTTTGGGACATGTGTAAGTGGCAAGATAAGAATCTGAACTCAAACTAGTACAATATCAAAGTCCATTTTCTCCCCTTCCCATAGTATATGGCCTCCAGGAAAATGTCACAGATAAACCATCTGGCACTTTCAAATGGATAAATGATCAACTCAAGATGAATTATCCTTAGGGATGGTTTTAAGACAGATTTGGTGATTCTCTGGGTTGATGGGAACAGTTGTAGATGATCTGCCACTTTGCATTTTTAGGAAATACCAAGAAATTTATTTAGGGGTTAGCTGAATGTTGATAAGTGTGACGAAAGGCAAATTTTTTCCTTCTCAGCAGCCAGGTAAAGCAGGCTTTGTGGGAGGAGGGAAGCCTGAGCTAAACAGACTAGATATGGATTCAAGCTCCAGATCTTCTGACTCTCATCATAACCAGGCTGTGTTGCATTTCTGGATCAGTTTCTGAACTTGAAAATCAGGGCTATGATGTTTTCTTGGGAAGAGTAAATGAGATAATGCTTGTGTGGTGTCCAACATTGCATCCAGCACATCATAGGAGCTCGATAAATGGTAGGCATTTTTTTTTTCTCTCCTCTGTCCTGATTTCAGGTTTAAGAGTAAGAAACAAAGACATCTGGCCTTTGTTTGAAGACAGATCGCTAGCTGTGCAACTAATCTTTAAAAAACAACCACTCCCTTCTCTTGCCTATGCTCGAGGTACAGCTGAGAGCTTAGAAACACCAGGCAGACAAAGGAAGGAAGGCAGGTGGATAAAGGAAAAACACAGCCATCCATCAGACCAAGAGGGGATAAATGCAATGCATTATTCAGGGAGTTCAGTGGTGGGCCTCTGCTAGGAATGGATGAGGGAGCTGGAGAGGTCTTTTGAATTCCTTGGGATTTGGCTGAAATCCGAGCGAGGCCAGATGCCACAGCCCCTATTAGTCAGCTGTTGGCCAGCCCTTGGCGATCCACTGGGACTGTTTCAGGAAGCCCGGGGCTCTGAACAGGGCAGGAGGTTAATCAAGCCACCTCCCCATTCTGTAAAGCCTTTTCTAAAACCCTGTTTTGGAAGCCACGCAGGTACTAAATTGCACGAAACCAGGCAGAGAAGGCCCCTGGGGCAGGACTCGCCTCACCTGTAAACAGAATTGCTAATGGCTTGCAGAGGGTGGTTTGACTGGTGATGGACAGCATCCTGAACCCACAAACGTCCCATACGTTTGTTTCCATATCTAAAATTACTCTGTGATTCTGAGTGTAAATTGGGATAGCTTTTTAAGAGGCCATTTCAGCAATATCTATGTAAATTTAAAATGCCCATATTTTTGACTTCACAATACTACTGCTAACTAACTTACAGAAATGCACATGGCAAGAAGCAAGTTCACTGTAGCATACTTTTAATAATATATTAGAAATAATATAAATATCCATCAATAGGAATATATCAATAGGATATAAATTACAGTAATCAATACTACAGAATAATGTCATCACAAATAATAAGATGGATCCAAATGTTCTGATACTGAAAGATTTCTAATCATTTTAAAGTAAAAAACAAAGATACACATACAAATGTCAAAATAATAGAGCAATGATTCTGTATTGGGGGAAAAGACAGATACATATTTGGATTTATCCATACATGTGGCTATAATTAAAGAGAAAAGTAAGTAAGAAGAATAAACACCCATTACCAGTGATAGTCTCTAGGTAGGAAAGTGAGATAGGGGATGAAGAAAGGAACTATCACTTTCTACCCCATGTGATTTGGTTGTGTTTGTACTTTTATAAAAGAATGACTTTATATATTATTTCTGTAATTTTGAAAAGTATAAATTAAACAATGAAATTCATTTCCACAAGGGATGAGAACAAGAAAAGGCTTGGCAGGTAGGTTCACATCATCATTTCTCAGATGAGAGAGCAGGCAAAGACAGAAGAGACCTGTCTAACATCACAGAGTAGGGTCAGAGAGTAGATCCAGGGCTCCTGGTACCTAGTCCAGAGTATTTCCACCATCTTCAAGGTCAAGATCTTTGGGTGTCCATGTTATGGAGGCAGACTTCCACTGGATGGCAGGGGAACTTTATATGACACAATACCTGGGAATGATATGTTGTGGTGGTCTTCTTCAGGATGCTATCTCTGCCACTGGCTGGCCTGTGGCCTCGGCCAAGTTGCTTTCCCACACTGAGTCTTTGACTCCTTATTTGCAGTGTGAGGAGAACACCATTCTCAGGGAGACATTACAAACATCAGTTGTTCCCTTTCCCCCTGTCCCCTGCCCCCTTTTATAAAAGACATGCCATTCTTGGGAAAAGGTGAGAGAAAACCAGTCTAGGTGTGTCTTAAAACTAGGGGTTCAAGTTTCTGCTCTGTCCTTGACCCACCAGGCAGTGTTTAAGAACCTTTGGAAACCGTCTCCACACTTTATCCCTCCCAAATTCTCTGAATACCTTTGGGTGCTTCCTACTCATCAAGGGGAAAAGTAAATATGTCTTCGATATGTTTTGGATCTGTGTCCCCACCTGAATCTCTTCAACTGTAATCCTCAATGTTGGAGGTGGGGCCTAGTGGGAAGTGATTGGATTCTGGGGGTGGATCCTTCATGAATGGTTTAGCACTATCCCCTTGGTGCTGTTCTGGTCATAGTGAGTTCTTACAAGAGCTGGTTGTTAAAATGTATGCAGCACCTCCTCCTTTGCTCTCTCTTGCTCCTACTCCTGCCATGTGAGACACCATTCTCCCTCTTTGCCTTCCACCATGATTGGAAGCTTCCAGAGGACTCCCCAGAAGCAGAAGCTGCTATATTTCCTGAAAAGCATGCAGAAATGTAAGCCAATTAAACCTCTTTTCTTTATAAATTACCCAGCCTTTGGGGTACTTCTTTATATCAATGTGAGGACAGACTAATGCAATCTTTGAGTCAAACTGCTGTTATCAGAAATAAAGAATTCGATATGCTCCCCCACTACAAAAGTCTAGAGCCAGGGGGTAGGCAGCGAAAAAGGCTTGTGAGGCAAGATGCCCCTTGCAGGAGCAAAGGTACCCAGTGTTCATTTTGGCTGGTGAGGAGAGTTACTAAACTACCACCCACTGACTCAGGGAGAACTAGCTCGAGGTTTATGTAGAAGAGGCAGCCTTGACAAGGTGAGGTGATGGTGACTAGCTGGCTCCAAAAATCTCTCTCCAATCATCCTGCCGTAGATGACTCGAACTCTACCATTAATCCTTCCAGTTAAGCCTTTGAAGGCCTCCGTTAGCAGTGTAAATGTTTGTCTTGGGAGGAATAATAAAATGTAATTGAAGTAAACAAACATTTACTGAGTTTGCTTCAAACCAGGCACTTGTGAGACATAGTAGGGTGTCCAAGGATGAATAAGATGCTATCCTGTCCTCCAGGAGCATGTAGATCATTAGAAGCACTGAGATGTATGCCAAATTACTTAAAATGAGAGAGAAAATTCAAAAGAAGATAAAATAAGAAGAAAGTACCATAATTGTTCTCTCATCTGTATATTTTATCTGAGCTGGATGATAGGATTTATTACCTTGGGGAATTTCTATTAACATGGCTGAAAAGTTTGTACTTTATTTGGAATATAATAGATAACTATGGATGTTTTCTGGTTGAAAGGGAGGGAGAGGCATATTTTTTTAAATAGTACATTACAAAGATCGATCTGACTACTCTGTAGAAGATAGATAAGAAAAATCAAGGCAAGAATCAGGAGAAAAACATGAGAAGCTAATGTGAAAAGTTTTAGAGAATGAGAAACAGGATGTGAGAGGATATGCCAGGAGCAGAAGGTGGGCTCTGAAAAAGATGAAGGGATCCATTTATGTTTTTACTCCACAGTACTTACTTCAGTCAAGGCCCCGTGCTGGAATCTGAAAATACAATAGAACGGTTCTACCTTCCTTGAGCTTAGAGTTGAGTGTGGGGGTCACATAGTAATCGAGCATCATAAAAATAAATGTATAACTCACGAAGCATGATAAGTTCTCTGGAGAAAGAGATCACAGGATGCTATAAAAGAAGGATGACCAGGCCAGGCATGGTGGCTCATGCCTGTAATCCCAACACTGTGGGAGGCCGAGGTGAGTGAATCACAAGGTCAGGAGATCAAGACCATCCTGGCCAGCATGGTGAAACCCTGTCTTTACTAAAAATACAAAAATTAGCTGGGCATGGTGATGTGTGCCTATAGTCTCAGCTACTCAGGAGGCTGAGGCAGGAGAATCACTTGAACCCAGGAGGTGGAGGTTTCAGTGAGCTGAGATCACACCACTACACTCCAGCCTGGCAACAGAGCAAGACTCAAAAAAAAAAAACAAAACGATAACCTGCTTTGGTCAGGGGTGGGGCTGCTGGGTACATCTTTGACTGAAGTGATATTTGATGTGGGTCTAAAGGATAAGTAAGCATGAACTAGGCAAATGAGATACCACTTCATCCCACTAGGGTGGCTCTAATCAAAAAGACAGACATTAGCAAGTGTTGGTGAGGATGTGGAGCAACTGGAAACCTAGTAGATGATGGAAAGGTAACATGGTGCAGTCACTTTCAACAACCACTTGGCAGTTCCTCAAAAATTTAAAAAGAATTACCATAGTACCCAGCAGTTCCATTCTTAGGTACATAACCAAGGAAAATAAAAACCTACGTCCATGCAAAACTTGTACACAAATGTTAATAGACACATTATTCATAATAACCAAAAAGTGGATGGAAGCAATTCAAACACCCGTCAGCTGATTCATGGATAAATAAAATGTAGTCTGTCCATACAATTGATAAAAAGGAATAAAGTGCTGATAGATGTTTCAACATAGATGATCTTTGAAAATATTTCTAGGTGAAAGAAGGTCACGAAAGACCACATATTGTATGATTTCATTTATATGAAATGTCCAAAATAGGAAAACTTGAAGAGACAGAAAATAGATTGGTTGTTGCAGGAGGGGGAAAAGAGGAGTGACTACTAATGGTTATGGAGTTTCTTTGGAGGCCATGAAATGGTCTGGAAGTAGATAGTGGTGACAGTGGCACAAGTGATATGGCTTGGATATTTGCCTCATCCAAATCTCATGTTGAAATACAACCCCCAGTGTTGGAGGTCTGACCTGGTAGAAGGTGATAGAATCATGGGGATGGATTTCTCATGAATGATTTAGTGCCCTTAAGATAGTGACTGAGTTCTTGTGAGAACTGATCGCTTAAAAGTGTGTGGCACCTCCCCACTCTCTTGCTCCTGCTTTTGCCATGTTAAGAAGCCTGCTCTTGCTTTGCCTTCCACCATGAGCAAAAACTCCCTGAGCCCCCCCAGAAGCAGATGCCACCATGCTTCCAGTACAGCCTGCAGAACGATGAGCCAATTAAACCACTTTTCTTATAAATTACCCAGTCTCCAGTATTTCTTTATAGCAATGCGTGAACAGACTAATACAACAAGTTCATAATTATATGAAAAACCACTAAATTATACACTTTTAATAGGGTGAATTTTATGGTATGTGAATTATATCTTAAGTAAAAAGTAAATGTTAAAAGAATGAACGAGGTAGAGAGGGTAAAAATAAAGATAGTGTTCTGGTCACAAAAAAGAATGTGTAAATGACCAAAGGAAGGGAGATGTGGTTTACAGGGAGAATAGAGGTCAAGGTCAAGAGGTGTGGCTGGAGTGCTGGGAGCAAGAGAGAGTGACAGCACTTAAGGCTAGAGCTATAGGCAGAGCAGATCATGAGTACCCTTCAGGCTTGATTTTTGTCCTCAGAATAATGGAATGCTGATGGGGAGTTCTATGCAAGGTAATAACATAATTCTATTACTTGGGCTGGTCAACATGAGTTGGAGGCAGTCAAGGAGGATGCCCAGTAGCAGGAGTTCAAGTGAAAAAAGTGAGGTCAAGAGTGGGTGATAGGGTTGGCATGTGTGTACATGGAGGGAACAGAATACGCCTCTGATATTTTAGGTGTGGAGGACTAGGAGTATTCTGAGTTAAAGAACCAGGAGGGACAGCAGATTTGGGAAAACACAAGTCTGATCTGCAGAGACATTTATTTTGTACCTAAAATGTGCCAGAGCAAGGCATTTTATATCCATGTTTCTTTTTATGTTCACAACAGACCAATGAGGTTGGTTATTCACACTGTTTAGGGAGGGAAATTAAAGCTTAGGGAGACTAACTTGCCCAAATGCACAGAGGTGGTAGGTAGCAGCACAGGGATTTAAATCCAGGCTTGATGCCAAAGCTCTTTGCATCTTTGTTCTTACACTAGAATACTCCTAGGCCAGGGATGGTAAACGACTTTCAACACACACCCGACTCCAATCTATTAGTAGTGACTGCTTTGGAGCACTGGATTAAGACCAATTCTGAGCTCAAGCCCAGGCCCAGCAGGAAAATAGACCACGATTAATCAGGAATGAATGCCATGGGCACAGAGAGAGGCAGTGGTGGGGAAAGTGAACCCTATTTGCCATTCCTGCTCTATGAGTTCAAAGGAGGAAAACATAATATCTAGGCAAAGGATTAAAAATGGCCACTTGTGGACCATTCATACACACAATAGATGACTCTCAAAAACATTAGACTGAGAAAAGATGTCCGAAACAAAAGAAGGAATACTATATTAAGAAGGCAAAAATTTTTTAGTGAAGGGCCAGACAGTAAATATATTAGGCTTTGGGGACAGGACAGTCTCTGTCGCTACTCAGCTCTGCCAATATAGAGTGAAAGCAACCACAGACAATATGTAAACACATAAGCATGGCTGTGTTCCAATGAAACTATTTATAAACACTGAATGTGAAATTTCATATAATAATTATGGGTCACAAAACATCATTCTTCTTTTGATTTTCTTTCTAACCATTTACAAATGTAAACACCATTCTTTGCTCACAGGACTTACAAAGAGGCAATGAGCCATATTTTGCTGACAGGCCATAGTTTGCTGACTCCTGTACTGTTTGTATCCATTTATAGCAGGTCAAAAATAGACAAAATTAATAGTTACAGATATCAGACCAGTGGGTGCCTACAAACTGACTGACTGGAAGGAATTACTCGGGAACTTTCTGGGGTGATAGAAATGTCCTCAGTCACTTTAATGTATATACATTCGTCAAAACTCACTGAAATGTACACTTGAATGTTTACATTTCATTACATGTAAATTCAACTTCAATTTAAAAGTGTGTTGCTTTGAACTGTAATACTTGTGGGGGTTGGGGGTGGGGAGAATGGCTGCCTGGAGGAGGTTTCATTTGATGAGCCTTGAAGAATGAATTCAGCCTCCAAAGTCAGGAGAAATATATTGAAGGGGAGTAGAGGTAAAATTCAATCAGGGCTCAAACGCTAACAGAAAGTGGAAAAAAATTATATTTAACAAGAAGCCATGAAAGTATACTCCAACCCACATGTCTCATTGTCCAAAAGCTCCGGCTCAGAAATAATTGCTTTGCACAATAATTTGGAGATGCAGTCTGGGAGCTGACACAAGTAGAGCTGGGTGCAATTTGGGGAGATTTGTTACGCTCAGCTCCCTTCTATCAATTCCAGCTGCTCAGATGTTCCTGACCTGTTGCTTGGCATATTGTGACAATGGCTTTTATTTACTGCACTTCCATTAAATGATGAAATCCATGAACAGGGGCTCATATGCTAGAAAATCACCGTTTACGTCTCCACTTATCTTGTGTCAGCAGCCAAGATCTTCATCTCCTTGGCGCCTGGGATCTGGCTTCAGCAGCCAGCTGCAGTGCTACCTGGGAATATCGGTAGAGCAGCTCAAATATGGGCAGTGGGACTGAGCTGCTGGGCAGGGTTGGGTGAGCGCAAATTGTAGTCCTTGGAAGGTGAGCAGGCAGTGTGGTCATATTGGATCATGCTGGGTTGCCAGAGAGAGAGATGGATGTACAGTCTGATTTTACCTGGAACTCAAGGTGTCTTGGGAAGTTTTGGGAAAGTGAGGTAGGTGATTAGGGGAAATATTGGAATGGGCTGTTGATTCAAAGACAAAAGTGAAACCCAAGATAACCTTCACCTGAGTGAATCACTGGTCCTTTTACAGCATAAGACATTTCAGCCTAACCAAGCCAGGAGATCTTTGCTCAAATGTTACTTTTGCTACCGGATAAATGACTAGAGATGTGATACGAGTCCTTTTCCACCTCTGCGCTTTGCTCTCCCTTCTGTGAAAAGAAGTTAAACTGAGTAATCTATTTCAGCTCTAATGTTCTTTTAATCCAACCTTGGTTCTCCCACTAACTTGATGAGCAACGCCAAGCAAGTCATTTCCTATGGGCCATGGCTTCCACATGATACACTGAGAGGGTTGACTGTGACTATCTCAAAAGGCCCTCCCAGATTTAGAGCTCTCTGATCTCATCTGCCAAGACTCAGAACATTTATCTCGTTGATTTTGTCAAATTGTACTTTGGGGTTACTGTTGAGTATACATCATTCTTCCCAATCCTACTTCAATCCCTAGCAAAGGGAATGGGTGGATAGATGGGTGAATGGATGATGGATGAAGGGGTGGAATGGAGGATGGGTGGATGGCAAATAGATTAATCAGTGGTAGGATGATCAAATGGATAAATGAATAAAAGGGAGTTTGGGAAAATTGGAGAACAGATAAATGGGATGATGGAAATCCACAACAAATACCTCAGTATTTCCTTTCCTGTCCACAGTTCAGTTCCAGTATACTGAGTACCCATAATGATGAACTCCGCTATATATAGTATCAAAGTTTTTGATGTTTTCTGGATTCTTCACTTCAGGAAAAAAAAAATCATAACATTCTTTTTATTTCAAAGTATGCACATGAATTATAAGCACACATCATGCCTATTAATATATTAACTGTGAAAGGAACATAAGGGAATATGTCTCGAACTCCTGGCCTCAAGTGATCTTCCCACCTCAGTCTTCCACAGTGGCAGGATTATAGGCATAAAGCACTGTCTCCAGCCATACAGGAATATATGATCCCTTCACCTACTGGGAACCATAACTCAAACTCAGGAAACCATACAGTGTCAAAAAATAAAATAATTGTTAACTGTTTCTAGAGTATGTGGTCTACCCAATAATCATGTAATACGGATTTTAGAGAGAGATCTGTGAGAACAGGGGAATGCAGGGGGAGGGGCAGGCTAGGTGGAAAAGATTGCCCAGAGAAGAGCCTCGAAAGATGGGAAGGAAACAGTCAGTCAGGCAAGCGATGAGTACAGATGAGAGTGAGGGGATGCAGGAGTAGGAGGATAGGAAACATTGACAACTGCTTGATCAAGACCACGGGTGTCATGGTTGGGTAAGGTCTGTGCAAGCTTAAGCAAGCATGCACAAACCTCTAGCCTTCCGTGTGCCCTAGGAACGACAGAGGGGTGCAGGGAAAGGGGGAGGGAGAAAAAAAGAAAGGAGCAAGAGAGAGGATATGGAAAGAGTGATAAAAAGGGACAGAGAGGAAAAAGGAGAGCTAAACTGGGACAAAAGAAGAGAGAGAAAGGAGTAAAAAATTCTCTGCACCCAGGAGTTCTATTTCCTGATCAAAAGAGGATGAAGCTGGGGGTGAATTTCTGGTGGCAGCAGGGAATGCCCAGGAAGCTTCGGGGCCAGCCCCAAAGGGGCAATGGTGGGGGATGATAATAGGTGAAGGGATATGGTACCTTTCCCAGAAGGCCCAGTGCTCAGGCAAGTGGGGTCCCTGGAACCCTGTCTCTTTCTCCACTGCCAGCTCTAAGTTGCTAAGGTTACCTTCTTAACTGCCTAATTAGAGAAGCTGTCATTCTTTGACAAAGATCAGGAGGAAAGGAGAAAGAAAAAAAAAAGCAGACATTTCATACTCAGACAAGAAGAAAATAATAAAGCCAGTTCCACTGGCTTTCACATAGAGTTTCACAGAAACTCTGCCAGGAGTCAAAGAAGACTGTATCTTTATGAGGACCACCCTCCGTTACTAGCTTGGAGAGAGCTGGAAATGCCCAGCTATTCACAGTTAACATGGAGCAGCTGACAGTCTCCAGGAGGTTAAATGGGGTGGAAGACCTGTGAGTCAGGAAGACATGGATAGGCACCCATTCTGCTGCCATGGTCTGACAAGTCTTAGGGACCTAGGAACATGCTGCTCTTCTTAGCCAGCAGGGGCTAACCTGAGCTGATCAGCCTTCATACCCCTCAGGAGCCACCATTCTAGGACCAACATTTCTGGGACCGGGATGGACCACGAGCTCCCTTTGGACTGCAGTTCTGGGAAGGAGAGCTGAAAAAGACAAGGGAGGTGAGGTGGAGCTGGAAAGGGGCAGGGACAGGAATCAAGAGGTAAGTTCTATAAGGTCCTAGGATGGCAAGGTCCCAGGTGAATGCCTCCCTCTCTGAGAGCAAAGTGCATGCCACTCTGGAATGCCAGCTCAATTCCTCAGCCCCTTGGGTGTCACTGACCCTTCCTGGACTATGAAGACCCACATGTGCTCCAGCGCCCTCCTTGGCTAAGCTCCCGCTATTTTCCTCCTCCTGCACCCACAGAGCTTACTACTTTCTCCCTAAGAGAAAGAAGAGCAACACTTTGTATTGTACAAGAAAGCCCATTTTCACTAACTCCATTACTCTCTGCAAGAATGGGAGAAGCAGAACAGCACTGGGTTAGGAGCCAGTCCTGCCACCAACACCCTGTGAGACCCTGGGAAGGTCCCTTGACCTCTCTGGACCTCACAGTCTACACCCTGTTGATCTCTTGGAGTTGGCTGTGGATTAAACAGGAGAATAGGAAAATTCTTCTTATCAAGAAAATGAGCAACACAGGGGCTTGTATCTATATACTATTCAGAGATTCATCCCCAGCTTCTAGCTGAGCACCTGGTATACAGAAGGTGCTCAATACATCCTCACTGTATTGAAACAACAATTTAAGTATACTATACTCTGTATTTATTTCTGTCTTCCAACAAATATCTTTTTAGTACAAAATAAAGACATAATTTCTTTTTTTTTTTTTTTTTTTTTTTGAGACGGAGTCTTGCTCTGTCGCCCAGGCTGGAGTGCAGTGGCTGGATCTCAGCTCACTGCAAGCTCCGCCTCCTGGGTTTACACCATTCTCCTGCCTCAGCCTCCCAAGTAGCTGGGACTACAGGCGCCCGCCACCTCGCCTGGCTAGTTTTTTGTATTTTTTAGTAGAGAGGGGGTTTCACCGTGTTAGCCAGGATGGTCTCGATCTCCTGACCTCGTGATCCACCTGTCTCGGCCTCCCAAAGTGCTGGGATTACAGGCTTGAGCCACCGCGCCCAGCCAAAGACATAATTTCTATCTTCAATGAGTTTTCAGTGAGTGAAAGTAGAAAAGACAAACATCAAATAGAAACAAATATATAATTAAAATCTGTGATTAAGTGCTGCCAATAGCAGGAACTTATATATAAAACAGGGAGACGGGCTCTAAGAAGTCAGAGAAGGCTTCTCTGAGAGAGTGACATTAACTTAGAATCTGAAAAATGAGCAGGAGTCAGTCAGGCAAAAAGGGGTAGAGGCAAGACGCTTCCAGGAACTAGAAACAGCTTGTGCAAAGGCCGAGAGGCAGAAGTGGGTCTGTTACATTAGTGGGAAGATAAGATCAGCAGAGATGGAAAAGCAAAGAATCACAGGGAGAATGGCAGGATATGAGGCTGGAGATAAAACAGCGTTTGAACCAGAAGATCCACAGGCTTCCTAGCATCATTTCCCTAAGGCGAATCCTCTTTGTTTCTGGAGAGAGATGCAGAGTCCTGACTTCTGGGCATGGGCTGTGGCATGCAGAGCAGGCCACAAGAAAGTCTTCACCTTTGCCAGGCACATGAAGGTTGTGAAATCCTAAAACGACTTCCATGATCACCCTCACCTGGTCTTTATAGAGCCCTTGATTTGATGCTCTGTTTTGCTGCAAAAGCTAGCGCTGAAAGAGGCCCTGGAAATCATAGAGCCCAGTGGTATCTCATTGTACTTCATAAAGCTCAAGAACCACTTTAGAAAGGGGAAGAGAAGGCCTACAAGGAAGGACTTTAAGCCCCCTCACCCTTCCATCAGCCAGAGAAGTTCAGCTTTGCTCTAGTTTTTACAGCAGTCTTCACAGTGGAGCCAAGATTCCACTTGAAGAAAGGCTTTGATGACAAAACAGGAATTTTGAAAACCACTATCATTGTGCCGATGAGAACTCTGAGGTCCCAATGAGCACATGTCTTGCTTTTTCTACCCAACAATATTTTAGTATTGATTCCTAGACCCACCTTTCAAAACCTACCCCTTCTCCATTTATGTATAGCCCAGAGGGAACATCAATCCAGGTATCATCTTCTTTCCTAGATGAGACATATATATCAGGCCACCCTGGGCTAATCAGACTCTCCCAAGAATTCTGAATTCCAGTGAGGTCATGGGGGTGAGGAAAGGATGACAGACACTTAGATCTCCTTCATCCTGGTGGGAATGCTCTGATGAGACTGTGTACTGGTTATTGCTCCCAAGATCCCCAGAGCAAGCTCCTTCAGCAACTCCATCCTTACATGAGCCATCCCAAATGGAAATATTTGGATATTTCTTAAATAAACAGAGTTGGCTTCTATTGCTTGCAGACCAACTGATATAGCCTGTAATCTATGGATGGCTTGGTTAGGGTGCTCAGAGAGTTGGGAGTATAGTTAAGATTAGAAATCAGAGCTCTTCAAGCATAGCCTATGACTGCCTGGGCTGGTGACTATTTGCAACCTCATGTTAGCTGGGTCCTTAATCCCTAGAATTCTGCCTTGTCTTCCCAGCCTCTTTCCCCAAAGTCTCATGAAGAGTAAAATTATATCCTTTCTATATCCTCCAACAGGATTCACAGGCTATCTTGCTCTTGGGGTCCTTCTTTATAAATCTGACATCAGTCACTCCTCATTGACCATAAAATAATTTCTTGAATGTGCAAAGAAACAAGTACAGATATTATGCCAGGATCTGGATCTCAAGCCAAACAAAAACAAGATAAATTTTTAACTAATCCTTACTGTGCTACTCTAATGGTATGCGTGTGCCTCTCGCTTCAACCTGAGCAAGGATTAAAGAAATCATTTGCAATATACCCTGCTTCCGAAAGCACCTGTGAATATCCTGGGTCTAAATCTCTCTTCCCTTTGCTCACAATCCAAGCAGGTTAATTTCCTATATTAAAGAAACAGCAAAGGGGGTGGGCAAGAGGGGGGAAAGGGCTTTTGGGTTTTCTTCTTTAAGCCTATTGACTAGAGCTGCTTCCAACAGTAGCAGAAGTTGCTCCCAAGGCATTTGAAGGAGATGGGAACACACAAACCTAATTGCATTATACTGCAGTTTGACCAAGCGATCACTAACTTGATTGCAGAGAAAGAAAATGAAAATGACAGAGACAAATTCAACTCAACCGTTCTCTTAAACTCAGGACTCAGGCCACCAGTGGGAAGGCAAAGGGAATAGAGGTAAATGCTCATGGATAATTGAGGAAATTATTTCTGTGGTCTGCAGCCCTTTTGAAGGAGTGGAAGTCGGGTATGGGCACCCTTTGTCTTACCTACCTCCAGCCATTCAGTTCCTCCCCAGTGGTCTACTCAGGCTTGACAGGTAGGAAGGAAGAAGGACCATATTCGACATTGGAATCTATCCATTAATTTGCTCATTCAGTCATTCATTCATCCAGTGAATATGTACTGAGTACTAATTGTGAACCAAATGCTTTGAGAAGCACTAGGTATGCAGTATTGAAAAAAAGAGACAAAGTCCCTGGCCTTAAAGAGTTTAGTCTGGAGGGGTCCACAGACAATTAACAGGAACAGATAGTCCCCCAAATGCAATGTGACTACTGAGTGATGGAAAAAACAAGAACAGGGTGTTGTAAGAAAGACCATGTATTTGGAGGTAGGTGAACGTGGACTCTAATTAGGATGAAATGCCCAGGGAGGGCCTCTGGGTTCCCTGGAAAGCAAGAGAAATGCACCATGAGTGAAGGTGGAACCAGGCCAAGATTTGACAGCAGTGGCTCTCAACCCAGGTTGGCACTTCGGAATCACCAAAGCCACCGGGGGAGATTACAAATAAAAACAAGACAAAATAGCAATGCTTGGGAACAACCCTCAGTTATTACCATATAGCCTAGGGTAGGGCCCAGATCCTGAGATATATACAGATTTTTTTTAATTAATAGACTTGATTAGAGTAGTTTTAGGTTTAGAGAAAAATTGATGAGAAAGTACAGAGAATTCCAACATCCTAACTCTCCCCTCTACCAACAGTCATCCCTATTATTTACATCTTGTGTTAGTGTGGCCCATTTGTTATAATTGATGAGCCAATATTAACTCACCATTATTAACTACAGTCCATGGTTTACATTAGGGTTCATTCTTTGTAGTGTACATTCTATGGGTTTGACAAATATCCAACAACAGGTGCTCATCATTCCTGTATCATACAGAATCATTTCATTGCTCTAAGAATCTTCAGTGCTCTGACCCTGCTCATCTTTCCCTCCCTACCAGTCCAGACAACTGATCTTTTTCTTGTCTCCATAGTCTTGCCTTTTCCAGAATTTCCAGTTGAAATCATACATTATGTGGCCTTTTCAGATTGATGTCTTTCACTTAGCAATATGCTTTTAAGTCTCCTCCATGTCTTTTTGCTGCTTGATATTAATAGCTCATTTATTTTATTTTTTTATTTTTTTGAGATGGAGTCTCGCTCTGTTGCCCAGGCTGGATTGCAGTGACGCCATCTCTGCTCACTGCAAGCTCTGCCTCCTGGGTTCATGCCATTCTCCTGCCTCAGCCTCCGGAGTAGCTGGGACTACAGGCGCCCACCACCACACCCGGCTAATTTTTTAGTAATTTTAGAAGAGACGGGGTTTCACTGTGGTCTCGATCTCCTGACCTCGTGATCCGCCTGCCTTGGCCTCCCAAAGTGCTAGGATTACAGACATGAGCCACCGCGCCCGGCAGCTCATTTATTTTTATTGCTGAAAAATATCCCATTGTCTGAATGTACTACAGTTTGTTTATCCGTTCACCTCTCAACAGACATGTTGGTTGCCTCCACATTTTGACAACTATGAATAAAGCTGCTAAAAACATTCATGGTGGACATGAGTTTTCAACTCATTTGGGTTTATACCCAGGAGTGCAACTGCTGGATCCCATGGTAGGAGTATGCTTTGTTTTACAAGAAACTGCCAAACTATTTTACCCCTAGTTACACTGACTTAATTGGCCTAAGGTAGATCCCAGGTCCTGGTATTTTTAAAAGCTTCCCAGGTATAACTGGCCCTCCATATCCATAGGCTTTGCATCCATAGATTTAACCAACCATATATGAAAACTCACAGAAGTGGAGGGAGGACTGGACAAATTTTCTATCTGAGGTTAGTTGACTTGGAGGATAGGGAACCCTAGGAATCCGAGGGGCCAGCTGTAAGGATACAGAGGGCCAACTGTATTCTAAGAGACAGCTAAAGCTGAATATCTTGTAGGCCTTGATTAGGGACCATGTATTTCACTATAAGCACAATGGGAAGTCATCATGAGTTTAAATATGAGTCCGTTTTCATGCTGCTGATAAAGACATACCCAAGACTGGGCAATTGACAAAAGAGGTTTATTGGACTTACAGTTTCACATGGCTGGTGAGGCCTCACAATCATGTCAGAAGGCAAGGAGGAGCAAGTCACATCTTATGTGAATGGCAGAAGGCAAAAACAGCTTGGGCAGAGAAACTCCCAGTTTTTAAAAACCATCAAATCTTGTGAGACCAATTCACTATCAGAACAGCATGGGAAAGACCTGGTTCCATGATTCAATCATCTCCTACTGGGTCCCTCCCACAACACGTGGGAATTACAGGAGCTACAAGATGAGATTTGGGTGGGGACACAGAGCTAAACCATATCATTCCGCCCCTGGATCCTCCCAAATCTCATCTTCTAGCACATTTCAAAACCATTCATGCCTTTCCAGCAGTCCCCCAAAGTCTCAACTCATTTCAGCATTAACTCAAAAGTCCACAGTACAAAGTCTCATCTGAGACAAGGCAAGTCCCTTCCATCTTTGAGCCTGTAAAATCAAAAGCAAGTTAGTTACTTCCTAGATACAATGGGGGCACAGGCACTGGTTAAATGTAGCCATTCCAAATGGGAGAAATTGGCCAAAACAAAGGGGCTACAGGCCCCATGCAAGTCTGAAATCCGGCGGAATCGTCAAATCTTAAAGCTCCAAAATGATCTCCTTTGACTCCGTATCTCGTATCCAGGTTATGCTGATACAAGACATAGGTTCCCATAGTCTTGGGCATTCATTATAAGCACAATGGGAAGTCATCATGAGTTTAAGCAGAGACGAGGCATGATTTGATGCACATGTTTATAAAGTCGTTCCGGCAGCATGTGAGAATGGATTGGGAAGGCCTGACTGGGGATTAAGAGCAAGAGAGAATCTGAGAGACCAATTAGGAAACTATTGAATTATAGGTCAGCAAGGTAGAGATGGAAATACATGGATTCAAAAGATATGTTGGGAGGAAAATCAATAAACGTTGGTCAGAGGTTAAACAGTGAAATGAGGGGAAACAAAGGGAGAAGTCCAAGGATTACAAGAGATTCTTCTAATCCTTCTCCAGAAGCAAATTTAAATCTACCCTGCAGATAGGCACAAAGGTTACTAGCTTATTTTCTTTTCTGTCATGGTCTTCTCTTTCTCTTTCTTCTTTGTTTTGTACTTTTTGTTTGTTTGTTTTGTTTTTGAAGTAAGGGCTCTTCTTAACTCAATACCAATAGCTATTTCAAGGGATTACTAAACTCTTATAACCTAATGGGGTATATGTCTTTAAGGTCAAACTCAATCTCCTTTGCCCACATCAGAAGGCTACATGATATTTTAGGGATATGTTAGCCTAGCTGAAATGCTTTTTGTTGTCAATTACAACCAAGAGTTGAAATTTTAGAAGGGATAGTCTCTTAAGAGAGTTTATCAGTCTTGCAAGTTTTCTTCTGAAACTATCCAGCAGATGTTTCCAATGCCCTGAGGAAAAAAGCTTTAAAAAAGAGTTGGTGATGAAAAGTGCAGGAGCAGCAGAGGAGGTTGAGAAAGAGGAACCCACCAGAGTCACAGAAAAAGAGCTTTGCAAAACAGGAACAAGACACTCAGGTCTCTACCACTGCTCTCAAAAACCCACCCCACATCAAAAATCAAGGTCATAGACAAATTGGCACAAGATGGACCAAGTGGTCATGGTGGCCTTTAAGTTCACTCAGGACATTTGGAGTCACATTTGACAACAGGAGTAGACAAAGAGGCTACCTGTCAGGAATGTGGAGGTTCTGACCTCACATGAAAGCTAGAGCTGCTCCCTGCAAGGCCAGCCCCTCTTCAGCCAAGAGTCTCACTTCTACTCTTTCCTTAGCTGCAAATACCATACTGGAATGTCTGACTCTGAGCAGAAGGAGCCAGCTTTAAGCTGCAGATGGGGCCACGCTGGTCAACAAGGGACTCTGGCTGTTTTCTCTGGTTAGGGTAGGCAGACAGGAAAGACTTGTGCTAGAGATTCTAAAGAGAACTTGAGATTGCTGGGGACAGACAGAGACTGAGAGAAAGTGATGGAAAGACAGACACACGAACGCACACACAGATGTAGAGAAAGAGAAGAGACATTAAGAGTAAATAGAAAGCAAGAGAGAAAAAACACACTAAAGACAGAAAAGAGAAGATATTTAAAAAGTGGAAATGGAAAGGAAACTGAGGAAATTAAGGAATGAAACAAGGACGGGGAGGAGAAAAGAGAGGAGAGCCTCTTGCATTCCATTCTCGTGCCATCACTCACATGGGAGAGTTTTCAGGAGTTCTCTCTCGAAGAAACACTCATAAATCTTCCATAAAACAATGATGAAAGCTCAAACCTGTGCATTCATGTCAGACAGTTCCATCCACTCCTGCCTTGCAGGGACTGAGAGCTCCTGAGGCTTCTCTTGCTAAGGCCTAGGAATGGGCAAGCTCTGAGGTGGATTGGGCAGGCTCTGGGGCTGGATATGCAGACTCTGGGGTGCAATGGGCAGACTCTAGGGTAGAATAGGAAGGCTCTGGTGTGAAATGGGCAAGGTCTGGGATATGGGGGAGGAGGAGGAGATGAGAAGGGAAGGGATGGCTGAGAACAGGCCCATCAAGGGTCCAGAATTTCTACTAGTAAGTGTGATTAATGGATTCATCTAGGACATCCTAGACTATAAGATGTACCAGACTTTGCAAGTGAGAGCTTATGATACAGTATTTGTATTAGCAATCCTTGGTGTGTTTTCAAAATAAATTGCCTTAAACTTTCATCTTCAAAATGGATCTTTTTGGGGTTACTGTCATGCCCGTCTGTGTGAAGAGACCACCAAACAGGCTTTGTGTAAGCAACATAGCTATTTATTTCACCTGGGTGCAGGCAGACTGAGTCAGAAAAGAGAGTCAGCGAAGGGAGATAAGGGTGGGGCCGTTTTATAGGATCTGGGTAGGTAAAGGAAAATTACAGTCAAAGGGGGGTTGTTCTCTGGTGGGCAGGAGTGGGGGTCACAAGGTGCTCAGTGGGGGAGCTTTTTAAGCCAGGATGAGCCAGGAAAAGGAATTTCACAAGATAATGTCATCGCTTAAGGCAAGGACCGGCCATTTTCACTTCTTTTTGGTGGAATGTCATCAGTTAAGGCAGGGCAGGGCATTTGTACATCTTTTGTGATTCTTCAGTTACTTCAGGCCATCTGGGCCTATACGTGAAAGTCACAGGGGATGCGATGACTTGGCTTGGGCTCAGAGGCCTGACAGTTACTGGTTACAGTCCTGTGATGGAAGTCAGTGCTACCAACATTAATTGGCACCTATTCAATAATAGATTCTGTACCAGGCAACAGGAGACAGAAAAGGCAAGAGTCCTTCATTCCCTCAAGGGTTTCATAGGCAGTGCTGTTCAACATAAATTTCTGCAATAATGGACACGTTCTATGTCTATGTTATTCAATATAGTAGCCAAGAGTCACGTGGCTATTTAAATTTATAAAAATTAAGTAAAATTTAAAATTAGTTCCCCAGTGATCCTAGACACACTTCATATGTTCAATAGCCACATATGGTTAGTGTTACTATATTGGATTTTGCAGGTGGAGGATGAGATAAGACAGAAACATCAATATTTCAATATAAGGGAGGAGGCCTAAAAATGATAAATAAAGTGTCCTGAATAAAGTTAATCAAAGATAAATAAGGCAAAGAAGGAAAGTGGAAGGAGGAATAAGGAAAGAAAGTTTCTGTGAGGAAAGTAGCTTATAAGAAACAGGTAAGTTCCACCAGCAGAAATTCAGGAGAACAAGGTTGTCCCTGACAGAGGACACAGCTTGAGCAAAGTCACAGAAATGGGAAAGTAAAACTTATTTTCCGGACAGTGAAATCCCCAGTTTGGCTGAAGTGTAGGCAAAGGAACTGAGAGAGAGACAAGCAATAGAGGTGAGTTGGGTCCTTATGCGGAGGACTCAGTTGCTAGGGAATTTGCTCTTAATCTTGTCAAGCAGTGAGGAGCCACTGAGGATTCCAAGTGAGAGAAAGACAACCTTTGGGAATGATTCTTCAAGTATCTACTTGAAGAAAGAAACTGCAGCAGTAGAAATTTGCAAGAGACTGGGAGGGTGATGAGGGTGGGGGAAATGAGGAAAGAGCAAGGGGGGGTGGGTGTGGAATGAGGACGGAGAAGCCGCTACTGGATTACAAGACAGAAAGCTGTATGGGACCCTTATTCCTCCCACAATAAGAACGGCATCTAAAAGTCTATTATTGTGAAAGGCAGATCCCTGAAGTCATTTCCTGAGCCCATGTCTTTTCAGAGGCAGAATCATACAAGAAAGAAGTGCTTTCTTATAACCATTTGATAGCCCATTCACCTATATAGCAGGACTCCTTCCCCAAATGTCACCCCCACTGCATCCCCTCACTGTGTCCCCCCACTGGGGCAGGGTCCCTGAGAATTGGATAGAAGAAAGGAAACACAGAAGAAAGGAAAATGAGACGGGGAGAAGAGGTCTTTAAAAACAACATGTGCTGGGAAGTCAAAACAAATTCCCAGCCATTCCTGCTGGAGGCGATTTTATGGGGCGAGACATCCCCAAAATAGGTTTTGAATTATACTCTGCACCTCATAAAACACAGGAACTCTTGGCAGCCCGCTCACACACACTGCCCTCTCGTTCCCCGCCCAACCATCCCCAAAGGTAGGCATGCCGGGAAACCCAGTGGAGGGGAAATAACTCAAGGCTGGTGTTCTGAGTTCTGTGTTCATAAGCGGCCTCACTCTCTTCACGTCGGGAAATGTAGCGGCCTTCTCCCAGCCTTTGCCTCCCTCCGTGCAGTAAGAAAGCTGGCTGTGGCCGGAGGGCCCTGAGAGTTCTGAATTTGGATAATCTGGGGGAATTGGGGTGCAGATAGGCAGAGTTACATAGAACCCCCATAAAACCATACATGTATGTGGTGAGGGCAAAAAGGACTTGAAGGGGAATGCCTGTTGAGGTGTGGTCCCAGATGGAAAAAAAATATTCGTTAATATTTAATTATTTTCTAAAAGTACTGAAAGCTACTGCTGAACAACAAGAAAAATCTGCAGAATATTCCTGGTCTTTGGGAAATCAGTGTGATCCAGGAATTTAACAGCAGCTCTAACATGCTCAGCTACTTCACTATTGGAACCACAGTTTTCTCATCTATAAAACAGGGGATAGCGTGGGGTGCCTCCCTAAGAAAGCCACCCCAAAGCACGAGGACATCAATGGCAATTGCTGAGTAATCCTAGGGTTATGAACTACAAGAGTCAGGAGTTCCTGGCTCATCTCTGGGATTCTGTTTCTTCCTCTTTAAGTCAGAATTTTGGACAAATGATATCTAAAGCCTCAGCCACTAAAACTGCTATGACTTAATGCCTCTGTCAACCTGAAATGTATATATTTCAAAGGCTTTCAGCTGGCCTTCTCTCCACTGCCTGCTAGATGAGCCTGCGGGTCATGTTATCTCTGTAGAACATTCCGGGCCTCCCCAGCTATGAATGCTTACACTGCTAAAGTGCTGCCTCTCCAGCACTCAGGGACTTTGCCACCAGTTAAGTTGTATTTTACAGGAAGCCAATTTGTTTTCCAGACCTGCTTATGCTCATTATATTTCTTATAATTACAAAACTTAGTTTACTTTTTATTTTTTATTTTTGTGTGTATATTGTAGGTGGATATATTTATGGGGTACATGAGATGTTTTGCTGTTGTTTTGAGACAGAGTCTCACTCTGTCGCACAGGCTAGAGTGCAGTGGCTTGATCTCGGCTCACTGCAACCTCCGCTTCTTGGGTTCAAGAGATTCTTCTGCCTCAGCTTCCTGAGTAGCTGGGATTACAGATATGCACCACCATGCCCAGCTAATTTTTGTATTTTTAGTAGAGACAGGGTCTCATCATGTTGGTAAAGCTGGTCTTGAAAGGAATGAGGCACATCCCCCATATATCTCCCAACTTCCTGAGCCCAGCACAAACACATTCCTCCATATTTCTTTCAAACTTCAGAAAAACATCACCTGGGAAATCTCCGATAAGGAATGCTAAATGTATAATGTTTACCAATTGTAATGCTGTAACCGAGAGAATTACCTTGTTCCCTGTAACTTTACATATCCTGTTTATATCAGGCTATAAAAAGCAAGCACTCGCATTGTTCGAGGCCCTCTTGTATGCTGTAGAATGGAGGGACCAAGTTCGAACTTGTAGTAAAGATCCTTGCCGCTTGGCTTTGACTCTGGACTCTGGTGGTCTTCTTTGGAGAACAAACGGTCTGGGTATAACAGTCTCAAACTCCTAACCTCAAGTGATCTGCCCGTTTCGGCCTCCAAAAGTGCTGGGATTACAGGTGTGAACCACCACACCCAGCTATATGAGATATTTTGATACAGGCATGCAATGTAAAAAAAGCATATCATGGAGAATGGGGTGTCCATCCCTTCAAGCATTTTTTTTTTTTCCGAAGGGGAGTCTTGCTTTATCACCCAGGCTAGAGTGCAGCGGCACAATCTCGGCTCACTGCAACCTCTGCATCTCAGGTTTAAACAATTCTCCTGCCTCAGCCTCCCAAGTAGCTGGGATTACAGGCACGCACCACCATGCCTGGCTAATTTTTTGTATTTTTAGTAGAGACGGGGTTTCACCATGCTGGCCAGGCCGGTCTCGAACTCCTGACTTTGTGATCTGCACACCTTGGCCTCCCAAAGTGCTGGGATTACAGGCGTGAGCCACAGCGCCTGGCCCATCCCCTCATGCATTTATCCTTTGAGTTACAAACAATTCAATTACATTCTTTAAGTTATTTAAAAATGTACAAAACTTAATGAAATATTCTGCAAATTAAAAATTTATGAGCATCCAAGAAAGTGGTTTCTAGGAGGACTAAGTTGATTTTACTATTTAAAATAAACAAAGAAAATCACTTAAATATTGCTGTTGAATTGGGTCAGGTGTGACAACTATAAAAATTTAGAAAGGAATAATAAAACTCTAGAAAAAATTACTTGGCAAGCATTTTTAGGTCCTCAGTCTCCTTTAATGAAACCAACACTGGAGATCATATCTGGTGTATTATGAGCATGGTTTATGGAAGACAGATGGCATGGAACTCCAATCAGCTGACCCAGCCTCCAAGAGGCAGCATTGGGCCTACATCTAATAATTGGCAAATGTATGCACATTTACGTATTTTAAGTTAAAATGAAATGTTTACGGTGCATCTATTACTTTTTATGATTCTCCACTTTAATGCACTTTTTCTACTAACTGACCAACTGCCAGTCTAAATGGCTCCAAAAACAAGGATTTCCAGGGCAAGGAATTAAACCTAAATGCAGTTAGCCATCTCCTGAATAGTTTGTCTCCCCACACAAATGGGAAGTTTAAGGAAGAAGAAGAGAAGCACTGATTTAGCAATTATGTCAAATGCCACGCCAGAGACACCCACCCCCGACAGGTTGTAATAACTAGTCCCTTTCTAGCTTCTCCTTTGCTGAGCTCAGTTTCTTGTACTTCTCCTGACATAAGAATCATCATATTCCACACTCTGTGTTTCATATGTATCTGCATGTATGTATATGTTTACACATATGAATGTTTCTGTTACCTATGTGTGTGTGTATGCATGTGTATGTGTAAATCAAGCAAAGGAAAGTAAAACAGGAAAATTCCCTAAGACCTAGAGGAAATCTTGAGATAGATTCAGGGGCCTGAACATTCTAGGGGGTGGTTTGTAAAGCTGGCTTAATGGTAATTATAAGATGGACAGTAAGATTCCTTCAATCACACTACCACCAAAAAATGTAGGAGGAACGTTAACCATCTCCTTTCCAATATATTGTGCATGGAGAATGGAGGCCGACACTGTGGTTTGGACATAGTGCCATCCTTCTAAAACACTTTTTAAGTGTTTAAATGAATGTTTTGTTCAGATGAACTTGAAGCTCCAATGTTACAGGCAGGTAAGAGTGGAGCACCTCGGTAACAGAAATCCAGAGCAACTCATACTCCCCTGATCTATCATGGAGGCCAGTTGTAGAAACCAATGCCCTAACGAAAAGACAATTCTATCAATATCCCTGCGCTGCCTGCAAGAAACTTGCAGGATGAACTCGGACAAATCTCTACCCCTCTGTTACACCAAAGGTGGCTGTTCACAAACGTATCTATTCCACATTCCTGCAAACTGTTTACCACGGCCACCTTTGAGGAATGAGTTCGGGTGGAGGGGAGACTTTCGGGTTTTCCTTTATAATATCCCATTGCATTAATGTATTACAACAACCTTGTATTCTTTCTGTTAATTTTTTTTTTTGGGGGGGGGCTGGAATGCAGTGGCACGATCTTGGCTCACTGCAGCCTCCACCTCCTAGGTTCAAGTAATTCTCTTGCCTCAGCCTCCCGAGTAGCTGGGACTACAGATGTGCGCTGCCACACCTAGCTAATTTTTTGTATTTTTAGTAGAGATGGGGTTTCACCATGTTGGCCAGGATGGTCTTGATCTCCTGACCACCTTGTGATGCACCCGCCTCAGCCTCCCAAAGTACTAGGATTACAGGCGTGAGCCACTGCACCTGGCCCAAAACATAAAATTAAGGTTGGAAGTTCAATAAACACGCGTGTACTGTTTGCTGGAGTTACAGATATTAAAGAGAAATGATGTTTAACTTAGAAAGCTTATATACTAACAAGAAAGGCAGACAGGCAATCAACAATATTTCTATGTAAATACTGACTGCAGTGAATATACAAAATGCTTGGGAAATAACTGTTTTGGGGGGAGCCAGGAAAGTCATCTTAAAAGGAGTGAGGGAACATTCACGCTGGATCTTAAAAGATGGTAGTTATGAGGCAGAAAAGATATTTTTAAAATTTATATATTAAAGGAAATCTGACATTTAAGTGAGCAAAATTTGAATTTTAGAGGACTATAATCGTCTCCGTGCTTGGGTCAATCAACGTTTTCCAAGTATCGAACCAGAGATGAATTCAGACGGCATTTAGACAGCACATGAGTAGGTTTTTTGGTTTGTTTTGTTTTGTTTTTAACTTCAATAGATGCATACTTACTTTTGCAAGCTATCTTCCATGTACTGCAAGTTATTTTGGTGTTCCACTCATGACAGTGATACAAAGCTTCCTTTTTAAAATAAATACAACTAATCCCATTACTACTGACCTTATGCAATAAACTTCATCTCTCTGAATGGCCATTTCTTCATCTGTAATGCGGTTTTACTAAAAATACTCATAGAAAGGGGTTTTATAAATCAAAAAGTGCCAATGTTATTATCCCAATAGTCTGTGAGCACCCTGCTTTTCTATACCACTAGAGACCCAGCACAGGGTCTGGGATGGAAGGACCACTGAAGAATTACTAAAAGTTCTTAACACAAGGCAGAGACACAAAGGTTTTCAGGTTGAACTGGTTTAGTCTAGGAAATGGGAATAAAATGCATCCCCTATGCTAATCCCAATTGACTGGTAGTGATTGATGAGGCATTGCACTAAGAATCTCTGGCTATCATTAAGTGATTGATTAGCAATGTCAGTCATGAATACAGAAGTGGACAGTGGCAGCATGGCCAAACATAGTTTCCACTGATTATTCATTTATTCATTCAAAAAATATCTATTGAGTATCTACTATATGATGGGCACATCTCTAGGCACATGGGATTCTGCAGCAAACCAGACTGGGTGATTTCTCCTCTCTCGGAGTAGCCTATGCAGCCCAATCTTCCCCGCTTTCCTGAAGGAGACCTGGCTCTTACAATATTCACTGAATCTTCCCTGAGGCCAAAAAAAGGACTGCCATTTATGTAAGGTCACACAGCAAATCATTGGCAGAAACAGGACTAGACTCCAGGCACTACCTCCAAATTCAGCACAGTTGTGTACTTACCAGACTTGCAAAACCTGTTTGGTTTTCCTAGCTCTGCAGCTGCCCTTTCTCAGCCATCAGCCTTTCCACCTGCTGTCTTTTTGTGGTGAGGACAGAACTTCTGTTCCCTCCTGGAAGCAGGCAGGCAGGTAGGGGGGTGGGGGCGGTTGGGGGGGGAAAGAGGTGCAATTCCCTAGAGGCTTCTGTGGTTTGGAGAAATGGATTAAAGAGGTCAGGACAATAAAAGAGAGAGAGAAAAGAGGGGAGGGAGGGACAGTAGGAACCCCGCCATTGGCAGACCGGTAATTGGTTACTTTGGGCAGTCCCCCTCCCTGGGGAAGGCTAGAGAGAAAGTAATTGAAGAAGGTTCCCTAATAAATTAGTGCGAGACTGGGCTTGAAAACTCTAGTCGCACCTGGGTTCAGAGCTGAGTGTTTGATCTTCAGAGGCCCCAGAAAGGACAGAGAGAGAAGGAAAGGAGAAAGCTTTATCTAACTGTAACTCTAGCCTCAGAAGTTCCCAGAGGGAACCCTTCTCTCCCTCCTGGGCTCCTGGGATCACTTAGTTTAATCTCATTACATTAGAGATGAGGGAAAGCCTGGAAAAAAAGGAGGAGACTTGACCACAGACACCCAGCGGAACTAGGACCAAAACCCACGATTTCTAGTTCTAGTCCTCTCCATCATATTACACTGCCTCTGGGTTCCATGAGATCTTTACCCACATGACTTGCTTCGAGTGATCCCAAGCTCTCTCCAACTGCAAAGGAGGTAGGGAGGGGGCTGGTATTAGGGATTAAGGTACAGGCTTATTTCCTTTTGTTTATTTAACAAACACATAGGTAGCATGTACTAAGCGCCAGGTACTGCCGAACATACTTTATAAACTTTAGCTCCTGGAATCGTCCTCCTAATAAACAACAGAACAACCTGATGAGGTAGTGATCCATCAGAAGTGGTGTTCACAAACTATCACCCGCTTTCTGCCCCTTTTGTCAGGAAATATCTACTCAGAACCTACTGTGTGATGTCCCTCAACTACGTAGCTGAGGGAGCAAAATGATGAACAAGATACACTCCCTGCCTCCAAGAACCTGTCAGGTAAAGGCTTTTAAAAATAACTGAGATAAAGGCCGGGCGCGGTGGCTCAAGCCTGTAATCCCAGCACTTTGGGAGGCCGAGACGGGCGGATCACGAGGTCAAAAGATCGAGACCATCCTGGCTAACAGGGTGAAACCCCGTCTCTACTAAAAAATACAAAAAACTAGCGGGCATGGTGGCGGGCGCCTATAGTCCCAGCTACTCGGGAGGCTGAGGCAGGAGAATGGCGTAAACCCGGGAGGCGGGGCTTGCAGTGAGCTGCGATCCGGCCACAGCACTCCAGCCTGGGCAACAGAGCCAGACTCTGCCTCAAAAATAAATAAATAAATAAATAACTGAGATAGCCAAGAGTGTGGTGTATAAGGGTGCTACTTTGGTCCAGGAAGACTACTTGGAGGAGGTAATATTCGAGTTTTGTGAGCAAGGGAGAAAATGGTAGAAGGCAACTCAGAGGAAAAAGGCAAATGATTTACGATTTTGTCGACACTGAAAAAGAAGGAGGATTTTATCCTAAAAACAATGAGAAATAATTGCAGGTCGTAAACAGGGGAGCGGTAAAATATAATTTATTGTTTGGAAGACATCATTCTGGCTACTGTGTAGAGCAGAGGTTGGCAAATGTTTTCTGTAAAGGGCCAGTTAATAAATATTGTAAGCTTTGCAGGCCAGATACTCTCTATTGCCACTGCTTGACTTTGTCATTATAGACCGTAAGCCGCCACAGACAACACATAAACAGAGGCATGTGGCTGTGTTCCAGTACATTTTTATTTATAGGTACTGACATCTGAATTTCATATGATTACCACATGTAAACAAATATTATTTTTATTTTGACTTTTTGTCGACTATTTTTAAAAAGCTAATAGGCTTATGAGCTGAAACACACAAACAAACAAGCAATTGTTTAGATGTGGCCCATGGGCTATATATAGTATGGCATAAAGAAAGGACAGAGAATGGAGAGGCAGCAGGAAGACCAGTTAGGAGGCCGACGTGGGAAAGGACGGCAGCTTGGATGAAAGGGAGCCAGTGGAAACTATGAAAAGTTAATTCTGAAAATCTGTTGTTTTTTGAGACAGAGTCTCGCTCTGTCACTGAGGCTGGAGTGCAGTGGTGCGATTTCAGCTCACTGCAATCTCCACCCTCCTGGTTCAAGAGATTCTCCTGACCCAGCCTCCCCTGTAGCTGGGATTACAGGCACCTGCCACCACACCCAGATAATTTTTGTATTTTTAGTAGAGAGGGTTTCACCATGTTAGCCAGGCTGGTCTCAAAGTCCTGACCTAAAGTGATCTGCCTGCGTCTGCATCCAAAGAGCTGGGATTACAGGCGTGAGCCATCTCACCTTGACTGAGAATCATTTTAGAAGCAAAACCATCAGGGTTAGCTGAATGAAAGCATGAGAGGCAAGGAAAAGGATGAAGAATGACTGCTTAGCTTGAAAAACTAGGCTAATAATAGTTTGATTTCCTGAGACAGGGAGATGTGGATAGAGCAGGTTTGGGGGGCAAATCACACATCAATAGTGTGATCCCAGACAAGAAGGAGAGAAACACAGGTTTCCTACGGGCTTCTGAATAAAATAAAGGACGCTCAGTTCACTTTGAATTTCAGATAGTCAGGGAGACATTTTTAGTGTAAGTATGTCCAAAATACTGCATGGAACATACTTATACTAAACAAGTATTCATTATTTATCTGAAATTTAAATTAACTTGGCATCCTGTATTTTTATTTGCTAAATATGGCAGCCCTTCAGGGAGTGGGGGGGTGGTGGGGGTGGTGGTGGTGGTGGTGTGATGGACGGTATATAGGTCTATAGGAAAAAGAGACCTAAGCCCAAGAGGAGAAAGAGAAGGCTTCTTACAGATGACACCCCTTAGAGCAGATGCTAGAGCTAAGTCTAGGAGTTGGCCAGGTGAACCAGGAATACAAAAACAATCTAAACAGAGAGAAGAGAATAAGCATGCTACCCTCAGACATTTGCAAGTCATGAATGAGGCTAGAGCCTCAAGGGAGGAAAAGAACATCAGAGGATGAGGCTGAAGAGTTTCTCACAGGGCTTCACTTCACAGAGGTTCTCTAGGTACACGCCAGGGTGTCAGTACATTTGCTGAAGTTCAGATTCCCAGTCCTCTCCCCAGGAGCCTCAGCAGGTCTGGCCTTGAGAGCCTGAGGTCTATGGTGATTCTGATGAGCAGCTAACTTGAGGAAAGCCTGGGTTAAATCATCTGGGAACTCTTCCACCTACAAATCCCGGGAGCCAAACAAGTTGCTGCTGGCTGTCAAAGTCTTGAAAAGAGTAATTCAGATAATCAGAGAAAAGGAAGCATTGAATAACTGTGCAGCCTCCCATGGAGACCCTCTAGAATGGAGCTCTGTCCATTTGGAGGACAATAGGGAATCCAGAATGTTTGTCAAAGGACCAGTCCTGCTCCTGAATAGTCACCCTGTCTGGCACCTGGCTCTCATTTGGTGCTATCTCCCAGCTCTGTGCAAGTAGACCAGACTGTGCCTTCCCCGTGATGCCTTCCCCCAATGCCCCACCCCCTTCCCTCCTCCGCCCACAACCACCACTGAAATGATTCCCCCAAATGCAGCTATTACTGTGACTGGAAATCTCTTTACTGCTGATTCTGCTAATGGAAATGTTCCTTCCCTTTTCGGCTGCTTGCAAAGCCACTCGTGACTTCCCTGGGTGCATGAGAGCAAGGCTTTGTCAGCCAGCCACCACCAGAAGGGAGAGGATTCTGCCCCGCCTGCTCCCACAACACCCACCTGCCTTAGACTCAGTCTCTAAGAGCTCTTCTGTCCTAACTGTCCTCAAACAACCCCGGAATTCCCTGCTTTCCCCAGCTTCCCCCAGCACCAAGAGAATAAGCAGACATCAATGGTCAATTTCATCCTTTTTTGCCTTGCTGGGGAGGAGGGGAGGTGGAGAGGAGGTATAAGAGGAGCATAAGGGAGTCGAAAGAGGGGGAGGGGAAAGGAAATTTGCATTCATTATTGATTTATACCTCCATCTCCTTCCAAAAAAAGGATTCCAGGTGGCGAAGAGGCACAGAGCCCAAGCTGTGTGGCAGACACTGCGCTAGGTGCTTTGCACACACTATTTCCGTAAGGATCACACAGCTTAATGTAAGTAAAAAGTTAGCACAGTGCCCGGTGCTGACTAAAATGTGGTTATGGAGGGCTCTCCAAAACTAAGTAACTAGTATGTTTTCTTCACTTTATTGATGGGTAAGCAGAGGCTCGGAGGAGTGGTATACATAAATCTAAAGCTAGGAATTAGCACATCTGGGATTTGATCTCAGGGCTTTTGGTCCTGAGACCTGGCAAAAGTCCCACTCAAGCACACTGCCACCATCAGAGGACCTGAGCTAGAGACTTGGTTGTGCTGTGAATTAGCGGCAGGACCTTGGAAAATGTACTTGTCTTCACTACATAGATGGAGAAGTTGGGTTGGATCTCAAAGGCATCATTTTACCTCATTCTAATAATCTAGAAGGATACACTATATATTTGGATTTTTACAGCATTATAATATATTACATGTGTGTGTATGTAAAATATAGATCCCATATTCAAGGAGGAAACACAAAAACTGCACAATGATGCTAAGAAGTACCGAGTGGACAAATTTGACAAGGTTGAGTAGGAGTAAGAAGCAAGTTCACCTAGCAGGATAGCGGCTACATCTCAGACACCAGACACCCTGATCATTTCCCAAAAAAGGACATAGAGCTTACACAAATTTCTCAGAAGACAAGATCACTGGTCCCCTAGTAAACACTTGGCAGAGCATAAGGTGACAACTCTTTGGGAATTGAAAAATGAGATCCCTTGGACACAGGAAGGGGAACATCACACACCAGGGCCTATTGTGGGGAGGAGGGAGGGGGGAGGGATAGCATTAGGAGATATACCTAATGTAAATGACAAGTTAATAGGTGCAGCACACCAACATGGCACATGTATACATATGTAACAAACCTGCACATTGTGCACATGTACCCTAGAACTTAAACTATAATAATGAAAAAAAAAAGGTTGGAAGGAAAGAAGAAAAGGGAAAAAAGAAGAAGGAAAGAGGATGGGGAAGAAAGGAGGGAAGGAGAGAGGAAGGAAACCAAGAAGGTACAGAAACATAGGAGTTTGCTTGTCAAGTGGGTACAGGAATAACAAGAGGCCTCTGGAGAGTATGAGACAAGGCCTGATGCTGTCTCGGCAAAGCAGCAAGGAGCAAGCAAAGGGGCCTGGGGAGCTGCTGAGTCAGCTCCTGGCAGCACAGAACAAGGTGCTCAGTCCCTTGGGCCTGTGAGGCTGTCACACCTGAAGTTCCTGTATAAGAAATGCCTGCAACTTCTTGGTAATGAGAAGAGGATGACATAAGAAGTAAGAGTCTAGAGATGAAAAGTTGAGAGCATCTCTTGTTCTATGCAGCATGCAAGGCAGACAGAACATAGACTATAGAACCAGGCAGACCTGGGTTTGGACTGAGCTTAGCTGTATAATAGCTGTGTGATCTTGGGTAGGTTCCTTCACTCCTCTGAGCCTCAGAGCTCACCCTATGACATGGGATGAACTACATCTGTCCTTCAGCACTGTGGAAAGAATAGATAACAAATGTACCATCATGGCACCTGGGGCATAGTACATGTTACATAAAACGCTCACAGCTTTCATAGCCTATCCTATGCTAAGATGATAAAGTCCAGTTACATTACAACTCTGGAATTCCAACTCCTCCTGTCCCCAGTTTCCCAGCTGCCCTTCCCTAAGATGGAAGGAAAACACATAGGGTTCAGTAGATCTGGGATCTGGCATCTGCTTTACCACAGGCTTGGTGACCTTGATTTCCCCATCTTTATATAGAAGTGTTTCATTTAGATAATGTCCTAAAGTTTTCCATTTCTGATATTCGATAATCCCAGAACCATGGTGTATCATTTCCCTGAAACTTGTATTGTCTCTTTGTTTGCTACAATGCAGAGGTTCTAATCATTTACCTGCTTTCCAAGCTGCTCAAGACAGAGTCTTCTCCAAACACTATGATCTTTCCTTTAATCACATTGTTCTCATTAGCTATCCTGCAATCACCCCAAAATAACCAGGAGACAGGAGAAGGTAAGGTAGCAGCAATGGCTATGGGTGCTTAGAAGAGGGAAGGCTCTGTGGGATGGATGGTGATTAGGCTCACCCTTAACAGGGGAGTGCAATTTCAGCCCATCTCAAGTTTTGTCTACTGTGGATTCTGGGATGACACTTAGCAAACCCAGAGTTCTAGTTCTCTAAGATCTCCTGCACACCTACAATGTGCCAAGTAAAGGGTGAGTCACCACAGCCCCAGAGATGAAGGAGGTACGTTAGCTGCTCACAAGGTACACAGGCAAACAGTGTGAGACAGATGAGGAAACACACAGTGTAAATTCTGGTCTCACTCTGCTCCAAGCCACCTTTACTTTTCATCAGTAGAGACTCTTTCGGGCTTTCCTGCACCCATCGTTGGTCCTGTTTGGAGCAGTGTGGGGAATTCTTTTGAAACATAAGTCAGACCTGGGCACTCTTTTGCTTAAAATTCTGCAGAGCTCTTGATTTCACTCAGAGTCAAAGCACAAATCCTGACAGTAGTTTGTACGGCCCTACATGACTGGGCTCTTCCTTTCTTCTCTGACATCCTGTCCTGCCACCCCCGCTCCTCTACCATCACTTGTTCACTGTACTCCAGCCACACCGACCTTCATGCTGTCCCTTGAAAGGTCCAGGTGTGCTCCTAAACTAGATAATCAGCTTGGATTATCCAGCTAGGAGCTGTTCTCTGCCTGGAATGTGCTTTTCCTAGATATCTGCTTGGCTAACTCCTTCCCCTTCCTTTAGCCTTTGTTCCAATCTCACATTCTCAATAAGCTCTTCTCATTCTATGCTATTTAATATTAAAACCCATCTCCTTATCTCAGAACTCGATTCTCTTTTCCCTTAATTTTTCCCTTTTCTGTAGAATTTTTCATCTTCTCACATACTACATAATTTACTTATTATGTCTGTTGTCATTGTCCCCTCCCTCACACACAGACACACACACACAAACACAGAGGGATAAAAGCTCTCTGAATGCACAGATCTTTGTCTTTTGTTCTCTGATGTATCCTAGGCACACAGAACAGTGCCTCTCACATCACTGGTGCTCAGTAATGCAAAGGGCCTGGCTATGATTATAGCAGTCTTTACTGATAGTGGGCACCAAGGCTCAGAGTGTTCAACTCTGGTACAGAAGGGTCAGAAAAGGCTTCAAAAATAAGCTGACACCTGAATTCGGTCTTGAAAGGTAAGAAGGCATTTCCCCAGTGGGTGGTGAGGTAAAGGTGCCGAATAAGAAGGAAGGGTTCTTAGTAGAGAACAATCTGGCAGAGCATGATCAGGGACCTTGTACTACTACGATAGGGAGGGGGAAATTCATCATCTTCAGAACAATGGGGAACCAGTGAAGTGCTCTACAAGAGGATGGCCATTATCAGATTTGGGCTTTTAATAAAATCACTTTGTCTGCAAGTACAGAGGATGGATTAGAGGGGATAAGACTAGAGGTAGACAGACCAGTGCGTTGACTGTTGAAATTGTAGTAGAGAGAAGTGTTGAGGCCTGAGCTTGACAGTGACTGCAGCACTGGGGATGAAGTAGTTTCCCTTCATAGTTTGTAACCTACAACATCCTTGTCAAATTTCAACTCACAGACTTGGATGCTTATATATTCTAGTATGCTAGTAAGAAAGCTACACATAGTTCAGTTTTGAATCTTGCATTGTGTAGTCACCACCCACTCCTTTTCCATTCAAGAGGGAGTTCTTTTGGGGGGCTATTGTCCGAAAGAGCTATAGTCAGTAGAGAAAAGCCAGTGAAAAGAGAGAGCAAGTGCTAGAAAATAGAACAGCTCTCACTGAGCACTGCTGCCTGCCTCTTTCTGGGGCAGAAAGGCTGTCTGCTCTGTTGCAAGGAAAGAAAAACCAGTTCTCTCTCTCACTATAGATAATCTTTTGTTGCCACTAGCTGGTCAGTATGAGAACTTGGGAGACTATCAGCTCTGGAAAGGAAGCCTCTTCTAATGCTGCTCCACCCCAAGGTTAACCCTGACTCTTTTTTTTCCTTTCCTGGAAAAGAGCAGACTTCCTCCACCCACCCCCAAAGGCACCTAGGGTGGCAGGCAGTGAGGTTTCCTTCTGCCCCAGAACAAAACCCATCAACTCAGGTGCTTACGATAGATTGGTGCCAATCAGTTGGATACTCAGGCAGGAAAACCAATTCAATTTCCCTAAAGAGATTTTTCCTTGTAGATTTTTTTTTTTTTTTTTTTTTTGGCAAGGGGAGAAGAAAAGAGTGTCCTCCTTTATGATGTTGAACTAACTTGTAGAATCTGTGATGTGTTTAAACCCAATGCCTCCTGGGAGAGGCCCAGCAATGTGATAGAAAGAGGCAGTGTGGGATTCAAGACAACTGGGCTTAAATCTGGACTGTAGGGTAGGTTTCTCCCCTTGTCTAGGCCTCAGTGTTACCATATAAAATGGAGGGGTTGAATTCAGTGCCCTATGAGTCTGTGATGGTGGGAGCCCATCAAAGTCGACGGTTGCAGTGACAGTTTTCCAGACTTCATTCAAGAGGTCACCGTCAGTCTATTTTCTTCTCCCTACATCACACACATTCACAATGGCCTATGGCAAACAAGGTTTAGTGTATAACAAAGCAAAGACGTGAGAAGCAGGAGGCTTTGCCAGCCAAAGGCCTAGTCAATCCTCCTGCTGCACCTGCTATAAATTAAAATCACAGTAGTTTTGCAGACTGAGGGCCCAGTTCAGGAAAATGATCAAGCCGTGGGTCACGCCAAAGCTTGCAGAGCTCTGCTGCCTAGGTTGGTATCACTGACCCCTGAAGAAATAGCAAATCTGGTCCGCCTTGACCAAGTCTAAGCCTTGCTAATGGCTGAAATGAACTCTCCCCTCTCTCCGCCCTATGCTGTCTCAGTAACATAGTACTTTCTGAAGGGAGACAACATATTTCACTCTGCTCTGAGCATTAAATAAATTTCATCAGCTTTGAGATGGAAAGAAGTAGGGTGGGGTATGGAGTGAGGGAAGTAAGTGGAAAAGAGTAGAAGAATTAGATCAGAGGCCACTAAACACCACCTCACCCAAGACCCTTGTTTACAATGTCCCAGAAACCTAGACCACCAAACCAAGATGGGAACTTGAAGTTTGACTGCTATCCAAATATCTCAATTAGCAGTAAGGGACTTGGTGACCAAATGAAGAAATAGCATACATTGTTTTAAACATATCTTTGTTTTGAGAAATCACATTTTCTTGCTTCTCCATCACAGAATCTTTCTCTCACACATAATAAAAGAATAGTGGAATTGATGCTAATGAACATTCTGTGGTCAGAAACCCCTAGAGAAGAAGACACAGCTTACAACTATTTGTAAGCATTTTTTCCTCCCTCCAAAAAAATTACCACCCACTTTGATTCAGCAAAAGCAGGTTAAAGCAAAATTGAGTAAGCACTCATTGCCCACCTTTAGAACCAAACCAGAAAGCAATAAGGGTATACAACTCAAATGTCTGCAAGGGTGTGGGTCCTTTCTTCAAATGCCTGCCAAACAGAGGTCCAGTCTGTGCTTGAACACCTATAAGGTGGATTGTATTACCATTAGGGGTCAGCATACTGGGTTGTTGGACAGCTCCAGGGGACACAGCCTCCTGTAGGGCTCAGCTCTATCCTCTCAGATTTTTCAAGACATTCGTTAGAATCAGACACCCTCTCCTTCTCCAAAAGAAAACATACTCCTCATTTGTGTAGACTTTTCTTTATGGACGACGTATCCCCCTGCCACACAGGCTGGAGTGCAGTGATATGGGCACAGCTCACTGCAGCCTCAAACTCCTGGGTGTAAGTGATCCTCCTGCTTCAGCCTCCCAAGTAGCCACCACACTCAGCTCATTGTTGACATTTAAAGGAAGCTTCTCCAGCTCTCCGTGGCTAAACTCCCTTCTCCCAACAATTCTTCTGGCCAGGTTCCTGGCCCCTCACTCCCTCAAGGAACCCTTGCTGACTTGAACAAGTTGGCATTTCAAACCGTATCTTCCTCCTCCTTCCAGGCCATAAGCTTCTTGCATAAAGCATCCTTTGGGACGGTCCTTTGGGACCACGCCAGCTCTATGCATGCAAGTGTACTTAAACACAGACTAATGAATAGCTTTTCTTTCTTCACACTCCCTCCCCCAAATACAGAGCACACGCCTCTCCTGTCAGGTTGATATGGCAAGCAAATTACTAAAAAATGTTGACAATGAGTGCTTATTCAATTTTATTACTTTTACCTGCTTTTGCTGAGTCAAAGCAGGTGGTAAACAGTCTTGCCTGACCACTATCAAGCACAGAAAAAAGGATGACATTTCCCTGCCTGTGGGAATGAAAGCTAAATCCACAAGCAGACCCCGGGGGCCGCCTGGGGGTAAGTGAGGACTGAGTGACATGCAGGTTCACCTTAGAAGCCCTGGGCTGGCAGTTGTTCCTGCTCAAATTCTTTCTTTTCTATCAGTCCTTCCCACCACCCTCATGTTACCAGTAAAGGAAAACAGACAGTACAAAGCAAGAGGCGCTATCAGAGTCACGGAGTAGGTCAGGGCACTTCAAGTTCATAGAATCTTTACACGAAAGGATTATTTTAGAGCTCATCTACCCACTCATATTGCAGCAGAAAGAATTGAAGCTCTGGGGGATAAATGACTTATTCAAGGTCACAGTGAGCCAAGCTGAGATTTCCAGATCCTAACCAGCATTACATTTCTAAGCTGCATTTTAGCATTCAACTTTTCCTCATTTTGCCTATTAAATCCTCCAAGGCTTAGTTCAGGTTCTTTCTGGTCTAGAAAGTGTCCTCATCTTCTCCAAGTCTACAGAAATGCCTTTCTTCCCTGATGCTACAGAATGTATCATCTCCATCACTCATTGGCACCAATGAATAAAATGCCCTTTGATATCCAAGTCACAAAACTTTGAGCTGGAAGGGTCATTGGATGTCATTTAATTCATGTTTCACTTTCAAACTTACATAGGTCAGTTCACCAAGGTAGCTCAAGTTCCTTTGGAGAAAAGTTATTGTCTAACAATCCTGATGATTGTTATCCCTCTCTACTCAGCACCATAACCTGCATAAACTTCATATTTGGTTCAGAATGCCAGTTTAGCAACCTACAAGAAGGTAGGTGTCTGGCAGACCAGGATTCCAGTTCCAGGTCTGCCATTTATTCCTGGTATGACTTTGGATTAGGTGTTTGACCTCTCTAAAAATACTTCATCTGACAAATGGGAGTAACAGTTGAGCCCACTCCATACATGTTATGTGAATTAATAATACAAGGCAGGAAGAAAGCTCTTAGCATCACATTAAGGATTCAATAACTATTTGCTATTCTTCGATCACTTTCAGGGAGATTCACTTTGTCAATGTCATTGACTTATAATCAGATCCTAAAGAAGAGTCCCAGGCAAACAAACTTTGGAGATAAGTTCACATCTGAAGGAAACTTTCATCTACTTAAGGTAGGCTGAAATTTCATAGGGAGACTAGAAATACAAAAAGGAAAGGATCTGCAAAAAAAGAGAGACTTGCTTCCAGAATGGGCATTATCAATAATAGTTGCTAACTGAAACAAAAGAGGCAGAATGGAGGGAGGCAGGGTTAAGTGTGAAGGTGCCCTTGATGCATGCAGATGGGAGATAGTATGTGCAAAATTACCTTGAGGTCCCCCACTTGAGTTTGAGTAAACTGAGAATTCTCCCTTTTGTTTGTCCCCCTTTAATACCAGGGATGGTTTACCCCCACTAATTCTGGTCCCAGGACCCAAAGTGACCAGAGGGCTTTGGTGGACACCATCACCCCCTAGTGGTGGCTTCACACTCCCCACTATTGGCAGAATTTGGCATTTACCAACTTTGCAGGCCCAGCTGTGGCACTGGCCACGTCCGAATCCCCTGAACTGACAAGCTGATAGTGAAAGCTGCCCAACTCGCCAGAGACAAACGCTAGGCAGGATGTTTAAAAGTCTGGGGATAGGATGGGGCTGCCTTGGGACACTAGAAAGAGATGGCCATAAATGACTCATAGTATCAGCCCCAACCCCACCCCTCCCACCACTCCCACCTCACCCCTCCCACTCCCCAACCCCTAGCTGCCACCAACTCTCATTTCCGGCCAGCTAGGCCCTCCCAGAGCTCATTGTGCACTCCGTGTTTACACACAAACAGTCGAAGACCAACACAAATAAAAATCCCACGTCTCCCTACACAGCTCCTGCTATACCCAGCCATCTGGTGACTACCTCGCTAGCCAAATCCCCGTTGGGAGCGCCTAAAGCTGCCAGCCCAGGGCGCTAGGGGGAAAAGGAGGAGGCAAGAACCCAATCCCCCGCAAGCATCCAAAGGGCTCAGCGCTGCCAGGGAGGCCAGCCCCGTGGTCTCCAAGGGGCAGAGGGTCCCAAGCTGCCAGACTCAGGGACCGTGCATCAGAGGAGGGGGAAGGCTCCATGTGCAGGTTGTTGCCAGGAGACTCTCAAGCAACACATGGGTCCTGGGGGAATCAAGACTTCTAGTTCCTCACTCAGCTCCTCACTCAGCTCGTCCCAGGCTCACAGGCACCCATCCTGTTCGAAAGCCAAAGTTAAAAATGGCAAAGATTGTCAGTTCCAGGAATCCCGGGGCACCCATATAGGTGGCTGGACCAGGTCCTCCATATCCTCGAAGACTTGAAACGCTCTGTGGTCCTCACTGCCAAGTCAGGCCATACCCAAGGATCGTCTCGTCCCTTCACTTGAATGGCCGTTTGGGGAGCGGGAGGATTTCTACCCCTCATCTCTCAGAGTACCCCGGAGTAGAGAGATCTAAAGGATGAAGGGAGAAGGGCAGGATTGGAAGTGGTAGTGAAGGGATACCTTCTGTGTCTCCAGAAAGACCCTTCCCCACGGGGAGGTGGCAAGAGCCAGCGGTGAGCCTGAGGTTTGTCCGGCGGCTCTCTAAGGAACACCACCTTCACCCTCCTTCCCTTTCTCGGACATGGGCAGCCCCACGGGTTCACGTGGGAAGAGTTACTGGTCTGTGTGTCCGCTCGCGTGTATGCGTGTGTGTGTCTGTGTGTTTGGTGCGTCGCACCCCAGACGCGCCGCCGCGGGGAGTCCCCGGGTACCCTGCAGGGCGCTCCGCTGCCTCGCCTCCCGGAACGCTCGGCATGCTCAGGTTACAGCCTGCGAGGGCGGGTACAGGGGCCCGAACCCCTAGGTTCAAGCTCAGCAGGTGAACCACTGGCACTCGCTCAAATCCCCAGAGGCGGTAGCATGAAAGGATGGGGAGTGGGTCACAAAAATACTTTTAACAACATCAGGGCTACCAGGAGAGCGGAGCCTAGTCCGCTGATTATTCTGTGGGCCTTTTCAGGCGAGCAAGGAGTTAACCTCGGAAGTTCAGGGATCGTAAAGGTTTTCACCTGGAAGGCCCGTCACCCTGCAGTGCCCGAGGCGGATCCCGCCGAGGCACAGACCCGGGGAAGAAGAGCTCGGGGTCTGGGCGAGCCCCTGGTGCCTCACGGGCGCCGTTGTCGGCCAGACTCCAACAACCAATAAGGCCCCGCGCCCCCAAGAGGGGAGGGGAGAGCGAGCAAGCAGCGAGCGTGGAAGAGCTAAGGGGAACAACATTTTTGTAAACGCTCTCCGAGATAATTAAGCTATCAATTACCCGGGTGGGAAATCAGCCGCGCTTCCCACAGCTCCACTGAAGGGCCGACTCCTCCGGGATTCGCGCAGGGAACCAGCAGGCAGCAAGCTGCTGGCGAACTTTTCTGATTAACTTTTCCGTTGGAGCCCCCCACCCACACCCGTCTCCTCTCCTCTCCTTTTTCTTGTCTTTAAGTTATTATTATTAGCCCAGGGAGTGAGCTGCAAGGACAAACCTGCTCTCTGCCTGGAGGTGGGTAGAAAGGGGAGGCGATAACGCTGGTAGAGGGAGGCTCTAAACGTGGAGACCTCGGACTCGAAATCCCAGTTCTCAGAAACCACTCAAGTCTCTCCAGCTCCATTTCACAGATGGCCAAAACTGAGGCCCAGAAAAGGGAAGCGACTTGTCCAAGGTCACTCAGCCCATGCGGAAGCCACGCTTTTGCGGGTTGAGCGATTCCACATGGAGCTACTCCTTTCCGACTCTCACGAAAAATCCATGTGGAAGGGCAGAACCCGCAACTCCGAGGCGAGAGCGAGGGGGCGGTGACTGCGGGTGGCCAGTGGCCTTGCCGGGAGGAGAAGTGGGCGGCTCGACCCGAAACTGGCTTAGGATCTGGGATGCCCCGGCCCCTAGCCAGAGCACCTTCAGCGAATGGGGTCTCCGGCGTCCGGGATGGATCAGGCAGAGCTCAAGGTCCGGACTGAGAGGCAGAGGGGCAGGTTCCCACCGCGGGAGGGTTGGCACGCCCCCAGGCTCCCGCCGCGCGCTCTCAAGGACCTCCTCCCCCACGCTCCTTTCCAACCACCTGTGCGACCTCCGGGCCCCTCCTCTACCCTCTGCCAACCCCACTCGGGGCAGCCCCGGGCGGGGATCCCCAGGGCGCCCCCACCCGCCCGGCCTCAAGCAGGGGCTCGGGGTTCCTTGGGATCCAGCGCGTGCCGGCGCCTAGCCTTACCCAGGGTGAAGAAGGGCAGCTCGGTGTTGTCCAGATCGTCCTGCACCGCGATGCGCCCCGGCAACTCGTTACGCACAAAGAGCAGGAGGCGCGACTCGGCGGCGGTGCCGGCAGAGCCAGGAGAGCCCGGCGACGCGGCGGCGGCGGCTCCGGCCCCGGTCCCAGACCCGGCCCCGGCGCGGGCGCCGCTCCAGCCGATGTCGCTCTCCCGCAGAGCGGGCAGTGTGGACACTGTGACCGTCTTCAGCCGGCACGGGCTGTCGGGCTCCCGCGAGGCAGCGGCGGTGGCGCCGGCCAGCAGCGGCGGCGGCGGCAGCAGGAGCAGGAACAGCAGCAGCAGCGGCGGCAGTGGAGGCGGCCCCGGGTGGAAGCGGAGCCTCGGCCGCCCCCGGAGCCCCGAGCCGGGGCCAGGGCTGAGCCGGGCGCCGGCGGCGGCCATGGCGGGAGGGGCTGCGGTGCTGCGGGTGGCGGCGGCGGTGGCGAAGGAGGAAGAGGAGGCAGCGGCGGAGACGGCGGACGCCGAAGCGAACCAGGACGCCCGAGCTAAGGAGCGGAGAGAGCCGCTCGCCAGCAGCCCCCGGCTCCGGGCTCCGCCTCCCGATCGGCCCTGGACCGCCCCCCCGCGCCGCCTCCCCGGGCCTCGCCGCCCGTCCCCGGTCTCCGGCTCCCCCCGCAGACCCCGAGCGTTTCGGAGGCTCCGCCCGGCCTCGTGCAAGTCCCAGTGGCTCCCTCCTCTTTCCCAGGATCCCCCAATCCCGCCTTCACGCATTATTTAGCCACAACGCCCCTCCCTAAACTCCCCAAATTCATAATACTTAGGGCCCCCTCAGGTCCCCCCAAACCCCCCTGACTCAACCCAGCTCTCCCGGCTTCACCCCACCTTCGGGTCAACCCAGAGGCTGCACCTGGGGGCGCGCCTTGGCCCAGCCTTGCTCAAGGCCCCGCCTTCTTGGGGATAGGGAGCCCCCGGGATGGCCAAGACTTAACTTTGTCTCCCCTTAGGCCCAAGAACAAGTCCTGTCTCCAATCTCCTACCCTTTTCTAGTCTCTGAAATAACTTCCTGTGGCCTCAGGGCCCCCTTCCCACCCACTTGGCCACAACTCCCGCATTCATTCTCCCACTGCCCGCACCCTTCCTCTCCCTTCCTTCCAGGCCTTGGTGCTAGCACTAATTGCTAATGGCCAGAGGGGCGTAGAGCTCCACCGTCTAACGCCGACCCCCAACTGACTGAAGCCGGGCTGTTCTGGCCCCCTAGCTGCCGCCCTGTAAGTCAGCCCACTCACGCTCTTTTATTTTGGATCCCTCCTCCCAGCTTCTTGGCTGCTTCTGCTCTCTGTGTGAAATTCCTGAAAAGGGTGTGAGGTAGAGACCTACTATTCTGTCTGTCCTTGGCTCCCGGGGCTTTTAGATCCTCTGCCCAAGTCCTAGAGAACTGGAGTGCTCACCAATTCTTCACCAGCAGTCTTTCTAGACTCAAGTTGAGCTAGGTCCTCAGACACAGCACCCTTTGGTCTTGGGCTGACTCTGTCTCTGACCCACATACCTGAGGCCTTCCAGGGAGCGGACACCTCTGCAGGGGTCAAGTGCCCGTGCACCCCCTTCCCCCCTCCCCTGTTTTTCTTTATCTTCCCTGTCTCTGTTTTCTGTTTCATCTCTCCATTCATTTCCTTCCTCCTCATCTTGACTTTAATCTTATAAATGCTTCTTCCCTATAATTTGTGAGCCATTTCTCATCTCTGTCTAGCTTACCCATCGGCACCTTTTGTGCTGTCTGTCTGCATTCACTTTTCTCTTAGCTCTTCCCTCTTCTGTCTCTTTCCCCCTTTCTGTCTTTAACCCTTCATATAAATTGCTTTTCTCCTCTCTCATCACATTTTTTTAATGATGTTGGATAAAGGCAGAGCACTGAAAATAAGGAAAAAAGCAAAAGCTGTTCTGTGACCTTGGACTTAATAATAGTGTTTTTAAAGCATTCTCCAACTGCTAGACGTGTACATGTGTTAGCTTTTCTACATGACCACAATCCAACAAGATGGATATTTTGATTCCCATTTTCCATATGAGGAAACTGAGATCAGGTGCTCAGGGAGGTGAAGGGATTTTCCAAGGTCATATAGCTAATGAGCTGAAGAGCTGAAATTTGAACGGTAGACTTCAAGCCTTGACTATTTCCCTTAAAGTACACTGTCCTCAGTGACCTTGGAAAACCCCACCATCAAAGATGCTGTAAAAGGTAAATCGGCATGAATACAGTTGGATCTACTTCCTTGTATGGTTTGTAAGGTATACTTCTCCCGTCTCAGTTTACTAATCTGTAAACCCAGAGGGTGTGTGGGGGTGGGGGTGGAATCTGGCCTTTCAAGTCCTCTGGTTCTAAACGGTCTCCTGCCTCTCTGATGCCTGCTTGAGTTCATTTACTCCTCCAAAATAATGTCACCCTGCCTCCCTCAGTCTCTCCTTTGTGTACTTACAATCCGCCACTATCCATCGCAATGGGGCTTTCTGATTCTCTATGCCCCTTTCTTCAAATATGCTGACATAGTCCATTTATAGAAGAGCACACCAGGAAGAAAGGGCTCCCTTATGTAAGGCAGAGTCTGTACAAGTCCTTCATGGACCTCTGGTACAAAGGCCTGTCAAACGAGACCAATATTTTCATTCATTCATTCATTCATCCCCAAATATTCAGGGTGCCTACCAGGTGCTATATGGAGATGCAGGGATGGATCAACACAACTCCTGCCTTTGCAAAGCTTATAATGATTGGGGTGAGGGAGTGGGATGCTGGAATGAAACAGGCACATAAATATCTCAGGTAACAGGCAGGCAGGCAGACATGTGTTTCACTAAGATGAGATACTTGGAGAAATCAAAGAAAGCTTCCCAGAGGCAGTGGCTTGGAGTTGAACCATAAAGATTAGTAGCAAGGGAGTGGGCATTGTAGGTTAAAGTTGGCATTTGGCATTCTTTGCAACTGCTTAGTAAGTGAATAAATCCCTTTCCTACATCAGAGGATGTTTTATCTTTTAAAGCACAGCCCACCTCTCATGAAGAACATTTCTGGATACTTTCTCAGCCTCCACTGCAGCTAGGGCTTGGGCACATGACCCGGGCTTCACCAATTAGATTCACCCACCCCAGATGCTGGGAAATAAGCCAGAATCAGGCAGAATCCATTGGCAGCCAAAAGGGCAATAGTTGGGGCAATTACATCCAGGTGTCTCTGCTAGCCAAAAGGTTCTAACAGCACTATTTGGAGCCCAGAGACGTCTATGTCAACAGTGTGAAGTGCCCTATTTATGCTTGGCTGGGGCTGAAACAATATCTCCACCAATCCAGTTCTGTGCTATGATTTGGAGTAGTGCTCTTGACTTCATGCACTTTAAACCCAGATCCCATGCCTTTCTGGGGATTCTAAGGAATCTAATAATCACTTAACTGAATTCTGAATTCTCTTTCTGCTTAAATTATTCAGGATTGGTTTCTGTTGCTTGCAACTGAAACACCTGGCTGAGAACACGGACTATGGAAACAAAGGGAGGGCAGAGAAAGCAAGGTGTATTATGGAAAATTAAGCTCAGTGAGGGGGAGAGGGAGTAACTGAAGACAACACAGAAAAGGCAGGCAAGGAGTACCAACTTTATTTCATAGACAGTGTCAAATCTGGAATGTCCACAGGAAATGACTTATGTTTCTGAACACATGCTCTGTGATCCAGACCTTTTTGTAACATATCAATGAATGATGATAACAACTGTTGCCTTGTGGTGGCTGTGAGGCTTTAGAAATAATTATGCAAAGTATTTAACACATAGTAGGTGCTCAATAAATTATAACTACTGCTTTGACGTATAATGTCAGCAACATTTGAAGCAAGGCTTTTTATCCCTATTTAATAGATATGAAATCTGAGACTCAGGGAAGCTGAGAAATTTGATTTTGGTCATAGAGTTATCAAGTGGTGAAACATAAGAATACCTGGCTCCCAAATCTTTGCTCTGTCACAGAATGCCCCTCCTGGCCTCAGCCCTTTGCATGCACCTTATTCCCAGTATGCTATAACTTCCCTACTCATACTTGAATCCCCTGTCCTATGACCACCACTTTTCTCCCTCTCAGCCCCTCTCACCCTTTCTCCTTTCCCCTCTTTGTTCAGTTATATTTCATTATTGATTTAATTTTTTCTCTTTTAGGGTTCCCTGTACTCCCATCTTTGACTCCACTGATAGAAATTTTTTTTTTCATTCTAACTCCTTTCCAGTCTTTCTAGCAAATGCTTCTTTCATCTTTCATATTTGCCTTTCTAGGTAGTTTTGAAATATTTTTTCTATCCTCCTTCTCCCTTTGCCATACTCTACTCTGTTTTAAAAATCCCTTGTATTCAGGCCATCTGACTGAGGCAGCCTAATGTAGTTGAAAAAGCCAGAGGCCCAAGAGGCTGGTTGATTTTGGTTTAGAAATCATCTTTGCTATTTCTCTATGGAGTCAAGTCACTTTATAGTTCCTACTAGGTCCTTTGTTTTCTCATTTGTGAAATGGGGAAAGTAGTACCCACTTCTCAAGATCATTGCGGGAATTAAATGAGATCATGTGTCTGAAACTGTCTAGCACATATGAGGCTCTCTTGAATGTCATAAGTAAATCCAATCATCTTATGGATCTCACCCACTGTTTTGCACTCCAGCCTCATGTCCCATAATCCCCCCCACCACCACCACTTAATTCCAATCATATTGATCTCTTTTCTCTTCCTGAAATACTTCAAGCTCTTGTTGCCCCAGCATCTTCAAAGGGACTCTTTCTTCTGCCTGGAGAGACCTCCCTCAGTCTTCACTAGCTATCTTTTACTAGTCTCTAAGTTTTGCTAATCAAAGCACTTTCCCTAACATGACCACGCACCCAGGCTAAGTTAGCCTCTTGCTGTACTCTGTTACATCCTTTCATATTTCCTTATAGCCATTTTAATTGCACTCATTCCATATTTTAATAATTGTCCATTTATTAGAGCATTTTCTTGATGCATATGTTCCTTACTAGATTGGGAACTCACAAATATCAAAGACCAACTGTGTCTTGCTTACCGCAGTGTGCACACCAGCTAGTACAGTAACCTACATAAGGTAGAGATGCAAAATAAGTATTTTGCCAATGAACCATCACATATTTATTGAATTTTTACTGAGACAGGCACTGTTTTCACACTAGCCGCACTTTCACAGAGAATATAATTTAAATTTTAAAACAAAAACCTCCCCGCCCCCTCTGTCAATTCTTCCTTTCCTTCTTCCTTTCCTTTCCTTCTTTCTTTCCTTCCATCCTCCTTTCTCAGCTTCCCATGATTCAAGTAATTCTTTTTTAACAGTCTTTCTTCTTAAGCCTCCAGATGATCTCTAGAACATAAATAAACTCTAATTGAGGAAAAGAGAGTACCATCTTCTACTCCTTCTCTGCTCTATCTAAGTTCAATCTTCCATCAATTCTTTTCCTGTCCACGAATCTCCACCATTTGTTTTCTCCTATTTCAATCACTGCCTTCTCGGTAACTCATATTGTCCTTTTAATCCTGCTTTGCTCTCTGCAGCATGTTGACTCCATTCATCACTCAGCAGATCCCGTTTCTCTTCAGTCCCTTCAGCCACCTTGCTCTAGACACTCTCTTGACCTGAGTTCTGCCAACCTCTTAACATCTTGACCTATGCCAAACCCAGCACCATCATTGAGTTTAGCATCCATGACAAGACTAAGGTCAATCCTGAAACTTTTCTTTTTATTGTTGCAGGATCCAAAATAGATTGCTGTAAATATGGCTATCACTGCTATTTAATTCTTTGACTCTGAAAGCTCTTCTGGTGAGTTAAGTTCAAATTATTTTCTCTACCACTTACTAGTTCACTGATTTTTAGTGAGACTCATAACCTCTTTTAGACTTAATTTCCTCACCTATAAGTGGAGGTAATGGGAAGGCTGAATGAGCCAGCAGGTATAAATGAAAGTAGCTAGTGCTGGCCAGGCATGGTGACTCATGCCTATAATCCCAGCACATTGAGAGGCAGAGGTGGGTGAATTACTTGAGGCCAGGAGTTTGAGAACAGCCTGGCCAACATGGTGAAACCCCGTCTCTAGTAAAAATACGAAAAAAAAATAGCTGGATACGGTAGCATGCCTGTAATCTCAGGTACTCGGGATGCTGAGGCAGGAGAATTGTGTGAACCCAGGAGGTTACATTGAGCCAAGATCAGGCCATTGCATTGCACTGCAGCCTGGGTGACAGAGATAGACTCCGTCTCAAAAAAAAAAAAAAAGAAAAGAAAAGAAAAAAAAAAGTATCTAGTGCTGTCTGGCACATAGTAGGTAGCTACTTTCCACCTCCAAATGTCTATTTATTTGGTCCTTCTGTGACCTCTGTCTCTTTACATTCATCTCTCCACTTCTCATTTCCATTTTCCGAACATTTCCACTATGTCTCATTTAGAGCAAACTTTTACCATTGTCTCTAACTTCTCTTTCGTGAAAAATGAAAGAATATTTTAATCACTGTTGTCGTTCTTCATTTCCACTTGCATCTGTTTGACTGATTTCGGCTTCAACCCAGCACTTCTCTGACTTTTTCCCTTAACAATTCTCAAATTTATTATCTTTTTTCTCCAGCTCATACCTTTCACTACCTCCCACTTTCTCTGTCCCCGGTCCTCTAAATCAACCCCTTCTTGTTGTGATTTACTGCAGTCATTTCATATCCTTCGTACAGTCAAAATCCTCACAATACTCCTAAAGTCTCTTTCCTCACTCATCCTTTTGCATTTTCTTTCTCAAGTCCACGCAAGTTTAATTCATCTTCATGATTCATTTGCTTGCACCCAAATCTCTGTACCTTTTTGCCTACTTAATCATTTAACCTATTCGAGTTTCCTTTCGCCTCTGTTACACTGTCATCTTTCAACTTTAACACATATTAATGAATGATGTTTCTTTGGACTTTTTCTTCATACAGATCCTAATGCTGGTGTATTTTAAGGATACTCTTCCTGGATCCCATTGACTTTAATTCTTTTCTGGAATCTTTTCTCTCTCAGAACCTGCTTTAGTTAGAAAAAAAAACAAAATGAAAGGTCTGCAGGATCTGCTCTGTATTTATTCAAGCTGAACTGCTAACGTGGAGGATTTGAATGTATATTACTGATGAAAAGTGTAAACTTTATTGTCTTCTATAGAGTACTGGGTCATTCTCCTTTCTGAAGCACACTATTTTTATCATTATTACTATATTTTGAACTGGTGAAGGCAGTATCAGCCTAGATTCACGGCTTCCATAACATTTACTGAATGCCTACTATGTGTTAAACACAAGCTATTTTTTTTCTTATTTAATGTTTGCAAACCTGTGAATTTGGGATTTTTAATCCTTGTTTTACATGTGAAGCATTGGGAATACATAGAAAATGTACAGCCTGCAATATGTTGACAATTTATATCAAATAAAGTCCTTCTAGCTTCTTTGAGTGAGACAGTAAAGTGTAAGAGTTAAGAGTTGCATCCTTTATAACAGGGATGGTGATAACCACTTTGGAAGAGTGTTATTTGATATTTGTCTTCCCTCCTAAATTATAGTTTCCAGAAGGGCAGAAATTCTATCATTCTTGTTCTCTGCTGTCTTGTATATATTAGGCCATCAATGATTATTGTTGAATAAAGAGGTAAATAAATGAATGTATGCTAAAAGTACTTTTTTTTTTTTTTTTTTTTTTTTGCATAAGACAACACTGGCTTTGAATTTCAGCTTTGCCATGTAACAAATTTGTGACCTTGAACATACTAGGGAGAAAGCAGATACCTTGTAACATTCTGCATCTTTAAATTTTGCTGATATATGCTGTCCTATACAAGTTGTTTTTAATTTTTATGTAATATATTTTAGCAATACTCAGAGCCAGGAAAGCCAAGGTTCAAATCCCAGTTCTCCCACCCCCGAGCTTTAATGCCTTAGGCAAGTTAGCTATCTCTTCAAGTATCACTTCTTCATCTATAAAATGGAAATGATACTACCCCTCTACTATACTCATGGGCAGGTGCCAGTGTAGTTGATGATCTGGAATGAACACACAAGAATGCCTGATTTGAAGTCCTCTGTACTTTTTACTACACAAGAAGTCTCATTGCCCTGACTTCCAACTTTAAAGACTGGTCTCATTGTTTCTCCCACTATCTTAAGAGTTTTGTATAAACTTAACTCCCAGGACCATGCCTGGATGTTTCTCAAGGAGGCAGAGGCCATCCCCCACTCCTGACCCAGTTACCAAGCTCTATTTGATGACTATTGTATGATAATCTGCAGACTCAGCAAAGCTGGGGCTCTGCAGGTTCCCTGTGACTCCTGAAGCTTCAGTCTCACTCCATCTAATTCTAAGAGGCTTTCAAAGAAATCTATGGAAAGTTTTGGGAAGTCCCTCTGTCCTCCCAGATCTAGGGCATTTTTTTTTAAACTAAGGCTCTGGTCTACAGAGAGAAAAAAAAATCTAAATTCAAAAGAGCTCCCTCTCTTTTCTCACTCCTTCCCTCGCTCCCATTTCTTCATCCTCTCTTCTTCATGGAATACTGGGGAATACTATTTTCCAGCCTATGGACAACAATGATGAACAAGACTTAAAATGGTCCCTGCACTCATGAAGCTTACAGTCTAATCAAGAGATAGATAGATACAAATATCAAAAATAAATATGTGATTAGAAGTTTTTAAATGTGCTGTGCTGAAAAGGTATATGGTTCTATGAAACAGAATAATGAGAGAGGTCTTCATTTATATTTTGGGGCTAGGTAATGTATCTCTGAAAAAGTCACAATTTATTAGAAACAAAGATGGATGAATATAAATTGTTATAGCAAAGGAGAATTCCTATGGGAATTCCAGGCAGAGGGAGCCACAGGCACAAAAGGCTGTTAGAGAAAATGTGGCAAGTTCTAGGAACCAAACATTTGAAGTCAGTATGTCTGGGGAGTTGAGAGGGAAGACTGGAAAAGAATGAAGTGAGTCTTAGAAAGTTAGTTTGGCTGAAGCTATTCAGGCTTATGTAGGCCATGATAAGGAGTTTAGATGTAATTCTAATTTAAGTGGAAAGCTATGGACAATTTTAAGAAAGAGAATGACATAATCGGAACTATATTTTTTAAGTGTTACTTTAGATCTAGGTAGAGGATGGATTGGTGTAGTACAAGAGAGGATCAAGGAGTCTAACATGGAGCCTATCACAGCTGTCCAGATATGAACCCACCCAGGAGGCTGACTTACATTACAGCCTTTCCCACCATGGGGTCCCGTAGCTTGCTCACCCTAACAGCAGAGAATTCATTATTTCCACTGAAAACTGGTTCCACTTGTGGTTGACCTTGACCAAGAGAATGTACTGATTTATATCTTCTTTATTGAATGTACCATATATTGATTCAAATTCCATATTCTGGGGAAGCCACATGGAGCAAACTTTATGAAAATTCTCCAAGTCTCTGAAGGCATCTATCTTTTTCTCCCTTTCAAGGAACGACTGTCTTGTCAGCTGCCTCTACTATTCTCTGCCTGGGTTTTAGAAGCAACAACAATGAGAAACAATAACTAACAATAACTTCCATTTACATGGAGTGCTTCTACATTCATCATCATGACATTTGATTTCCACAAAACCTTGTGAAGCCAACAGAACAGGAAATTTTAGCATCAATTAACAAATCACAAAGAGAACATTCAAAGATGTAATTTACTTGAGGTAGGGCAGATAATAATTGGCAGAATCGAGTCCTGAATCAAGTATTACAACTCTTACTTCTATCTTCTTTTCATGGTAGAGTGAGCATGGAGCGCAGATGGAGGATAAGCTCATAAGTTCTGGCATCGGATTGATTGTCTAAGTTCAAATTCTGACTCTGACATTTGCTGTGCGACCTTAGGAAAAGTACTTAACTTCTCTGAACTTTGGTTTCTTAATCTGAGAACAAGAGTGCCTACCTCATGCAGTTCGATGAGGATTAAATGAGCTAGTAGATTAAAAGCAGGAAGCACAGTGTCTCACCTATATTAATAATCAATAAATGTTCACTATTATCAACAGCTTCAATCATCTTGGTCAAAAGCCACAGTAGCAAAATAAAAGTTGCTGCAGGTTTGCTATAAGGTGGCTTAGCTTAGAATAGTAACTCTGCTGCAGTATCACGAATAAAATATTTAATCAGTGACTTAGTTCTTTATCTGTACAATGAAAATAATCATATCTAGCTCACAAAGTTGTTCAAAAAATAAATAACAAGAGAAATTGCCTAGCCCCAAGAATTATGTATCAATACATGTTACTTTCCTTTCTGTTTTAACATTATTTCCCCTAGTAAGACTTCTCTGATGCCCTAGACTGGGTTAGGTACTCTTCCTCTCTTTGCTCTTAGCACTTTGCACTTACCTGGAGCAGAATATGGCTCATGCTACAATTAATGTATCTACTCATCTGTCACCACTTTGAGAGTGGAGCTGCTCCATGTGCCAGTTAACTGTTCTAAGCACTTTGCAAATAACAACCTAGTTAATCCTCATGTGAACTCTGTGAAGGAGTTCATGATCATCCCCCTTCATACCAATTAAAAAATAAGGAGAGATTAAATCACGTGTCTCAGGTTGTATGTCTGGCAAACAGGGGGTGCTCACTTATTCCTTCTTGTTGGATCATTCCAGACGCCATCCCCTGAAAGGGGACTCTTGTGGCTCTTTTCTCCAAATAACTCACTCATTCGCCATAATTTCCACATTGACATTTTCTTCATCACAGCTGATTCACTGATTGGTTGGTGGATAGACACCTCTCACCAAAATAAAAGCTTTAAGAAGAAAGGTATTTTACCTGTCTTGTTCATTGTTGTGGTACCCAGCTGTTAGGATAGTCCCTGACACATAGGAGGTGCTCAATGAGTATTTGCTGAGTAAATGAACAAATGCATGCACTTCTTAATTGCTTCATTTATACTGTAACTTAAAAACAATGACCTATATCAAACCATATGTCTATACACTCTTGTGAAAGTTTGTAGCATTTTAAATTGGAGATGGGTTAGGGATGAGGAAGACTGTAGAGACAGGAAAAGAGTACTCCCTTCTGCTCTGCACTGAGTCTCCTGGACTCTAAATAGCATCACTTGTCTCCCAGCAGCTGGCCAGCAGGTGGGGAGAGACCCTCCGCTCCGAAGGCAGGAGGAGTTTCTGCTCAAGGTGACAGGAGCAAAGCAGGAGGAAGCTGCACAGTAAGAGATATACTGCAGTCAAGGCATTAAACCTGAGGTTTGCGATGCCCACTAAGATTCACTGGGAAAAAATAATACTTGAAAAAAGTGTAATGTCTAGTATTTATCACCTCATGCTACTGGTAGTTCATTCTCTCTGACATCTATGGAGGTTCTTAGGAACTAATATATTGTCTAACACCTATCCTGCCACCAATGCACTACACGCTTTTTTTGTTGTTGTTAGCTTTCATTCTCACCTGTTATTCTCTAATTAATTTTTGCTGCTTTAGGTCTTATGTAACCCATTAGCATGGCATTCAAGTTCTCAAACAGCCTTTCTGATCCGCTTTCTTGTTGTTTTTGTTCTTACAACCCATGCCCTCCTCAAAATAAATGTCCTTACTATTCTCTGTACACATTCCAAATTCCCTGTTACCTCAGTCTAAATTGTTTTCCTCTGAACAGCACTCTGCATGCACATAGAGCAGCCATCCTTCAGGGACATTTTTGATTCTCATCATAACCTGTATATGTAATAGTTTTTTCCCCTTATGTGTGATTATTCATCACATAACTTATTTAATACATTTAATAATTTCCATCACATATGCTACTGTAGGCAAGTCTGTGATGAGGATAACTATGATGAACAAGACTGAAAATGGTCCCTGCACTCATGAAGCTTACAGAAAATGTTCACTGTCTCTCCTATCACTTCCCCAGAGCCCACTGATGTTGATCTTGGCCATGGGACATGAATTGGCTGGTGAGATACTGGCAGTCATGATGCGAACCGAGGCTTGCATACCGGGGCTTCCTCTTTGTGTTTTTGCATTGCCGTGAGAGGAACATGCTCTGCCTTGCTTGCTGGTCCAAGTAGGGTGACAGACATAAGAGCAGACCTGGACTTAACCTGAAGTTTGAAGACAAGCCTAGCCAAGACAGCATAAATCAGCAGATTCCTCCCCGCCCACTTTCAGATGTTTGAATGAGAATAAAGGATTGCCACTTTAATCCACTGTTTCAAGGTGATTTTTATCACACAGCGTTATTGTGGTAACAAATGCCTGGTGCAAAGTCTTAACTTCAATCCTATACTCTGAATTTCTTGAAACTAGAGACCATCTGATTCTTTTTTTTAACTCACGCAAAGTTCCAAGGCACAATCCTAATGCATATTTATTGAACAAATGAACGAATGAATAAATGAATGATTAAAGAGCTCTAGAGAGAGACTCAAGATCTAGGAGACTAATGTACTTGTAAGTTCAACAAGAATTTATCTAATACTTATTTCGTGTCAGGTATTGTGCTATAGGAAGGGAATTCAGTGGTAAACAAACAGGACTCGGCTCCTAGGTGCCACTCGGTGGTACAGGAAAGCTTGAGACCTGAAGATTCATAATGCAGTCAATGTGCAAATTCTGATTATCCTTGAATTGCATGCGAGGGCACCACAATAATCAGAGAAGTGGTAATGGATAGAAAAGAGCAGAAAGATCCCTCTGTCACTGATGAATCCCATTATCTCGGGTTAAGAGCAAATTCCAGACAGATGGGAGGCATTTGCATCCTTTTGAAGAAAATGAGTTAGTAAAAGCTGGCCCATGGGATAAAGTAAAAATCTCTAGGGAAAGGTATTGTTTGGTCATTTTCTGATTGCCAAATGACACCTCTGTCACTTTCTACTATTATGGAGAGGCTATCAGCATGCTGAGTCTAAGTGTCGTTACCATCTGTGAATCAAAAACCTGGATCCGTGACGACCGATCTGACAGTGTGGTCTCAACGAACACCAGGGACTCTGTCTGAACCTTGATAAAAGTTACTATATGTCTCTTTTCGGAGAGCTTTTCCTGATTGTTAAGCATTACTGTCACACTCTCCTGCCTACCCTACCTACTCACTCCAAAGGTGTTGTCAAGGAAGCTTGTGGCAGTTGCCTTCCATTTTCCAACAGCAGAAGCTCTAGGAACCAGAAGCATATTGCTGAAATTTCTAAATAATGGAAGGCATCAACAGAGCCAAGAATGAAGTCCAACTTCCCTTGCCCTGGGCACTAGCCACTGGGGAGCAAAATTCATCCAACATGTGCTTTAATATCACCCAAAATATTTTGTTTGTTTGTTCTTTTGTTTGTTTGTGTCTATCTTTTGAAAGAGCAGGTGGCTAGGACAGATGGACTATAAGAAAAGGCAACTTTTGCAGGACTCAAAGGATGACACTCCAGAAGAAATGCGTGGCTATCTCCACAACTAGTACCTTTCAGCTTGAAAGAAAAAGTTGGAACATTTTACCTTCTTCCATATATGAGCAAATCCTAATGAGGACTGCAACTATAAAGAAATAAACTTTTAGCTTAGATAGACAAACATTGATAGGGATCTATTTTCAAATCACTATGCAACTTAAATGTGATAATGTACCTGCAGCATTTAGTATACAATTTGGCCTATGGGCCAACAACAACAACAACAACAATAATAATAATAATACCATTTATTGAGTACCTGCAATATACCAAGTAGTATGCTAAATACCGTGGAACCACCATCTTGATTAGCTCTCTCAACAACTTCAAGAGCTGGGAACTTTAAGTATCTTCATTTTATATATGAAGAAGCTAAAGCTCAGAAAGACAAAATTCCTTATCCAGAGTCACATAGCTAGTGATGGGGCCAGGATTTAATCTCATGCTGTCCCACTCCAGAGCTCCTGGTTACAGACACTACTCCACATTTTCTCCCATAATTAAGAAGAAACAAACATTATTATCATCATTGTCATCATTTTCAATCATAATCATAATTAACAAGTGCCATAGCAAGAAAAGTCACTGAATGAGGGGAGTTTTCTAGAATATTATAACTAAAAGAAACTGTTGATTGAAATGAAGGTACAAATTTAAGTGTGACCTTTGGGGCAAAATTGTTGGAGATGGGTAAAAAGGAACAGAAAATACTTGTACAGTGCAAAATACTTGGTTGGTTTTGACTTCACGCAGTAGCCTAGGCAAGGTACTCCTGAATCAATTGAAAAATGGAATGCAGTAGATTATGTTATGACCCCGATTCTTCACCTCTCCCCTGTCTGCAACCTCTGCCCTGTGATTTTGTGGTTCCTCTTACTAAAGTGATACAGTCTACTCCCTCACCCTTTAAATCAGAGCTTGACCACGTGACTTGTTTTGACCAATAGAATGAGGTAAAATCCACTGTGGGCCAGTTTTGAGCCTTGTGTGTTTCTGCTTACTATTTTATGCTTCTGCAATCGTCAGGTGCAAATGCCTGGGCCAGTCTACCCATCCCAGAAGGAGGATGAGAAATATGTGCAGCAAAGATTTCCCAGGAAAGGGGCCTCAGCCAAGCGCAGCCTAGAAATGAATCCTAGCTGACTTGTAGGCCCATTGATGAGCCCAACCCTGATCAATAGACCCCCAACCAACCCACTGACATGTAAACTATGATTATAAATAATTGTTGTGTTAAGCCTCTGCACTCTGGGGTAATTTGTAATGCAGTAACAGGTAACTGACACAGAGAATAATCATACATACTCATACTCAATGTCTGGCATATAGTAGCTGTTGGAAAAAGAATAGTCCCCTTTCTTTTTATTTATTTATTTATTTATTTATTTTTATTATTATTATTATACTTTAAGTTCTAGGGTATATGTGCATAGCGTGCAGGTTTGTTACATATGTATACTTGTGCCATGTTGGTGTGCTGCACCCATCAACTCGTCAGCACCCATCAACTCATCATTTACATCAGGTATAACTCCCAATGCCATCCCTCCCCCCTCCCCCCTCCCCATGATAGGCCCCGGTGTGTGATGTTCCCCTTCCCGAGTCCAGGTGATCTCATTGTTCAGTTCCCACCTATGAGTGAGAACATGCGGTGCTTGGTTTTCTGTTCTTGTGATAGTTTGCTAAGAATGATGGTTTCCAGCTGCATCCATGTCCCTACAAAGGACACAAACTCATCCTTTTTTATGGCTGCATAGTATTCCATGGTGTATATGTGCCACATTTTCTTAATCCAGTCTGTCACTGATGGACATTTGGGTTGATTCCAAGTCTTTGCTATTGTGAATAGTGCCGCAATAAACATACGTGTGCATGTGTCTTTATAGCAGCATGATTTATAATCCTTTGGGTATATACCCAGTAATGGGATGAATAGTCCCCTTTCATACCTTTTTAACCATTTAGAAAAGTCCCAGCTCATCCCAGTAAAAGTTGCAAAATTATGTAAGATCATTAGTCACAAAGATGGAGGAAGCAAGCTCAGGAATACCATTTATCAATGCTTCTACTTTGGCTCCTTGCTGAGGTGAGAGAAACAAAGCAATGGCTGGAATACGGAGCTCCTACACTAGGGACATGCAGCTCCACCTTCGACACACAGGTGGCCTGACAGCCTCAGAGCAGGTTTTCCTGGAATAATTATTCCCATTGCCATGATCGGTTATTTCTATGTCAAAGTCACTTCCCCTTTTCACTCCTGAGTTTTCATTTCTGTAAAAATGACAGTGCTTGATTTAGCTCTTGGAAGAGGATGGGGAGTTTGGGGAGGAATAGAGACATGGAGGAGAAAGTTAAGGGAGGAAGGGAACAAAATTAGTCACCAAAATGGGCTTTACAAATATAAAGTGCTAATAAAATTCGAAATAACAACAATAATTGTGCTTCCAAGGCCGAAGCCTCACATTTCTCACCATGAATATTCATTCCCTGTTATCTTTCTAAGGAATGAAAATTGGGTGAAATAGCAACATGCATGTAGGGTGTTGTTGTTATGTGTGTGTGTATGTGTTTTCTCTTCTATTTTTACCTGGACCAAGGCCAGCCTCTGGCTTGAGACTGTATTTCAGTATTTTTGTAGCTATGATTTGTTTCACTGGGTGTCCATGTGCAGACATCTTAAGTGGAAGATGCTTAAAATGTCAATAAAATGTAAGTTAAAAAGAAGTGTGTGGGTGGGGGAGCTGAAACAACTCTTTTTGTAGCTGCTAAATGGTCACAGGTGGAACATCACTTTGACTTAGAGCTTGGCAGCCAGGAATCTGGACGACGGGATCCAATGCATCTTTTATCAACTGGCATGGAAGATTAGGAGGCTGTGCTAAGTTATCAATAGAGGGGTGCAATTTGCTGGTGGAAGTGGTCTTCAATTGACTTCTAAGTACAGAAGTTACATTTGTGCCACAACAGTATAACCAACTGTAAATGTATATACAATGGATTCATCTGTTCAGGTTGTCATAACAAAATCCCACAGGCTGGGTAGTTTAAACAACAGAATTTTATTCTCTCACAGTCCTGGAGGCTCAAGGTCCAAGATCAGGGTGCCATCTGGGTGAGGGCTCTCTCCCTGGTTTGTAGGTGGCACTTTGTATCTTCACATAGCCTTTCCTTGGTACATGTGCTCAAAAAGGGAGAGAGAGAAAGGGAGAGAGGGAGGGAGAAAGAGGGAGGGAAGGGAAGAGAGAGTGAACAAGAGAGAGGATGAGAGAAAGAGAGATAAGAGAAAGATATCTTCTACTTATAAGGTCACCAACCCCATTAGATTAGGGTCCCATTATCATGACCTCATTGACTTTTACCTTCTAAAAGCCCTATCTCCAAATACAGTCAATAAGCTTCAACATAAAAATTTTGAGGAGGCATAGTTCAGTTCATAGCATGCAATATAGTCAACTGTCTCTGCCAGCTCTTGTGAAGGCGGCATGGTTCCTGTTGTCACCAAGGAGAAAATGAAAGGCTCATATAATCCATCTATGATGCAATAACTGGCCTATATTTCATGGCTTGGAGTCAGAATGTCACCATTGAGAGCACCACTCCTGAGGGGGTTGGAGGAATTGGGGGAGGAGTGGAAGAGTGGAAAAGAATCACATCCTTCAGCAAATCCATGGGAACAACTAGGGATAGGGGCTGGGAGCCAGGGGGCTGGCTCCCTTTCCCAGGTCTCTGAAAAGTAGGAAGGTTTGCCTAAGTCAGTGATCAGACAGACAGCTTTGGAAACAGGGGAGGGACCTTGGGGAATTGCTGAGTGCTGGTGTGTTCCGGGAGGAAGAGGCACCTAGGTCAGTGGACTAATGGGGTGCGTGGGAGAGAAAACATAATAGTATGACATATGTTGACATATTAAGACTTCCTAAAATACAGCTCTGATACATCCACAACTTTGCTCACAAACTGTCAGCAGCTTTTTGGTACCTTTATAATAATGGCATTAACATGCATTAACATGGCATTCATGACTCGGCTTGCTGTGGTTTCAACTAACTCTTGCAGTTTTCAGGGGATGACAGTCATAACTAACATTTAGATATTGCTTATTTGGAACAGCCACTCTCATGAGCCCTCTACACATAAAAACTCATTTAATTCTGATAACAAGCCAAGAAGGTAGGAGTTGCTATCCTCATTTTAAAGGTGAGAAGAATGGGGCTCATGGAAGTTCATGACTGAGACGACGTCACATAGCTAGTAAACACGAGCTGGGATTCAAACCCAAGCAGTTTAACTCCAGGGCAATAATAATAAATATGACATATATGCTTTTTATGCACTTCATATGACAGAATCCCTGGCCTGCTCCCAAACATGTTCTATATTTTCTGTTCCTGTAGTGTTCGACCTCATCCCAACCTTAACCCAGTCTCTGCAGATTCCAATTCTCATCAATATTCAAGGCCAAATTCAAGGGCACCTCCTCCATGAAAATGATCTTATTTCCTTCCACTGTAAGTGGTATCTCTTGATTCAGATACCACTAAGAGCTTTATCCTTTCCTCTTTTGTGGTGACTGCCATTTGGGGACTGAAAAGAAAATTGATATGGCTGGAGTTCAGTGTGTCAAATGACCATCAGATATGGCAGTACTGCTGTTCTTCTGCAGGCTATGAGTACCATGCAGGCATGGGACACATGTCAGCATGCCCCACAATCCCTAGAACACTGCTCTGCACTTAGGAGTTGTATCTAGTGGAATTAGTTTTGATTGCAAATAACAAAGAACCAAAATCAGTGAATTGAATAAGACAGAAATCTATGTGTCTCTCAAATAAAACAAGCCTACAGATACAGCAGAATTGTTCTAAAAATTCCATGGTCTTCAGGGATCCAGGTGGCTTTCATACTTCTGCCTCTTAAGCCCTACGGTGTGGCTCTGGTCTTCATGGTCCAAAATGACTGAGTTACAGCCATCACATGTATGATCTAAGCAGCAGGATGGAGTAAAAGAAAACTTCACGGAAGTGAAACACAACATTTCTGTTTACATCTCATGAATCAGACTTACATAGTTATTCTTAATGGCAGAGGAGCTGGGGTGTCTTTTGGCCACTTAACATGGCCTTCCAGGTTTAAATGAGAATTATGTAATTAAAAAAGAAGGGATAAGTATGACCTACTATGATATAAGGCAACTAGTAATCTCACAATAGTAGGTCCTAAGGAAATCTTTAATTCAATAACTATTTCTTGAAACCTACTTTGTGTCAGTTCCCATGTGAAACACTAAGGATACAGAATTCAACAAAAAAGCCAAGGTCTCTGTTTGTTAAAAGTTTATATTTTATCTGGGAAGAAGAAGAATAAAAAGATTACTTACAAAAAATGTATGATAAGGGATACAATAGGGTAAGCACAGGATGCTATAGGAGCCCTGAATGTATGAGATCTTGACAGACTGCCTAATGGAGTAAATGAATGATTTGAACACAAAGATCAAATAAACCCTTCTTTCATTCCATTCTGGTAGGCATAGATGAGCAAGGGAAGACACACAGGAGCTGACATCGGTTGTTGTTGTTGGTATTGTTTGAACGTTCCCTACAACACTCACATTAAAATTTAGTTGCCATTGTGACGGTATTAAGAAATGGGATATTTAGGGGTGATGGGTTATAAGGGCTCTACTCTCATGAACGGATTAATGCTTTATTGTTAGAATGGGTTAGTTATAAAAACGGGCTCCTGATAAGAGAGTAAGTTCTGCCCTTATCTTTCTCTATCTCTTGTACTCACTTGCTTTCTTCTTTCCACCATGGGAGAATGCAACAAGGTCTTTACCAGATGGCCGAGCAGATGGAAGTGCCATGCCCTTGGACTGTCCATCCTCCAGAACCATAAGCCAAATACATTTCTTTTCTTCATAAATTTCCCAGTCTGTGGGATTCTATTATAACAGCAGACAACTGACTAAGCCAGAAATTTTGGATGAAAGGATGTATTCAGATCTATCATATTCTGAATGTGGCTGGACTATTTGTTATATTTTGGACAAATAACTTGATGCCTCCCAAACTTTGTTTTTGTAAAATTAAATTATATTGATTCTTCCATAGGGTTTTGGGGGGATATGATACAGTATACAGTAGGTTCTCAACAAATGTTAGCTTTTTCATTCAAAGCCAAAGAGATCCAGCCATTACCATACAGTGTACCCCCTTTCCTTTTTGCTTCTGCCCTTCAACACCAGGCCCAGTTTGCAATGAAGCTTAGCTTATTTTTTTTTTCTCGAGTTGACATAAAGGGGTCTGTCCCTTAATTACTAGTCATTGCCCTTCACACACACACACACACAAATGGTAACCCGCTCAGCCCATCAAAGCTTGCCCTTTGAAATACTGAACTAGACATTGAACAGAAAGTATCTGCCAAAAGGCTTCTTTTCTTCACAAGATAAAAGCAACTTGAAATGCATGTAAGTCCCGTGCCCTTGTTAATTAATCAGGATTCACATTAAAAGCTTAAATGTCTTTGAAGCAGGAAGCTCAGGAAGCTGGAACCTTTTTTTCTGCTCTGTAGAGGGGAGATGGGTGGACAGGGCAGCCCAAAAAGGTGTGTTTGGGGGTGGAGGGAATAGACGACCAGGACAGATGTAACAGGCAAGGAGGAGACAGGTTCCAAGGCGAGAGACCACCAAGTTCTTACAGGTTCCACCCTTCATTAAATAGAAATGCAGGGCTCTGAACTACCCGTGTTTCTGACACAGTTTTCTTACTAATGTTCATTCATTCAGTAGGAGTTTATAGTAAAATCTTCTATTCATTCATGCAACACATGATCAGTAGCCTTCCACTACATGCCAGGTTGTGATACAGTAGTATTCACTACTTATTCAAGACACAGTCCTTACCTTCTGAATGGTCTGGCACAGTGGTTCTCAAATGAATGTGACTGCCCTCCAGGAGACATTTAGCAATGTCTGCAGACATTCTTGGCTGTCATAACTGGGGAAGGTGCTACTGGCATCTAGTGGGTAGAGGCCAGGGATGCTGCTAAACATCCTATCATGTACAAGACAGCCCCCACAACAAAGAACTATTTGGTCCAAAATGTCAATCATACCAAGGCTGAGATACCCTCAGCAGGAGAGATAAACATTTCAACAAGCAATTTTAGCAAAGCATAATAAATGCCATATTGTAGCAGAAGCAACTAAGTGAGTATTGGGGAAAGCCTTCCTGTGAAGTGATATGTAAGCTGAGACCTCAGAGATGAGCCACAATGAAGGGCTGAGTCTGGCTGGGTGGGGCAAGCTGAGGGAATAGCATGTGTGGGAGCTCAAAGGCAGGAAGGAGCAAGAAGCCTTGAGAAGCTGAGTGCTTCCTGTAAATGGAAGGGGAAGTGAGGAAGGCAAAGGGCTTCTGCCTTTGGTGAGGCTGGCAGGCTAATGGGGCTGGAACATGAGGGTCTTGCAGCCTGTATTTAGGAATAGGGTTTTGTCCTAAAATGTACTGCGGAGTCACTGAAGGATTTTAAACTAGAAAGTGACATGATAGAAATTTGTTATAGAAAAATATAAATGTATTATTAGGCACTATTTTAGGTACTTGGGAGGAAATACAAAGATCATCTGTTCCTTGGCAGTCTGATAAGAAAAATAATATGTGCCCTCAAATCAGATAGTGATGCAAATTACATGTAAAAAAAAAATGGAGACAGATCAGTTTCCATTTATAAGGCAAGAAGAAATTAGTCCCTTTGGGGATCAAAAGGAACTGGGATCTTGGTGTTGACCAAACTGGGGAGGTTTGCAGCTGAAGTCACAGTTAGGATGACGGATGACAGAGCCCAACATCACGTATGAAGGTACCAAATATAAGGTGAAGCTGGAAGTAGAGCAATAAGTAAAGAAGTTAGCTTTGGCTTAGTACTTAGCTTTGTCCAAACCAAGTGTCTTTCCATTTCTTAAATACAACATGTTCTCCTTTGCCTCCTAGATGTATACTTGGAACATTCAGCCTTTCCAAACAGACTCACCTGATTAACACCTTCTCAGCCTATAGATATCATATATCTCATATTGGACCTTTTCTGAAAGTTTCCCCATAAATTCCTTAGTTTGAAGATTGACATTGTTTAATTGTTTATAGCCTCGTTAGGTTCTATTCTTCAAGAGAGCAAAAGACATGAATTATTGTCCATTACCATACCCCATAATTTAGCACACTCCTAGTAAATAGCCAGTGCTTGGTAACTATGTATTGACTTGGCTGGAAGTTGGAAGGCAGGAGAATACAAATAGGGTGAAATCTAATCTGAGGAATGACTCAGGGTCAGGGTCCGAATTTCAGAACTGAGGCTGCAGACTCTAAGAGGGCTGGAATCCTATTTATTTGGTGCCAGCTGAATGCTGTTGGGGTTGGCATGGGTACAGAAAGTTCAAGGCCACATCAACAGAGTGAAAGAAGTACACAGATTCAGAAGAAATTAATTCCTTCAGGAGGAGAAAGAAGCCCCAGAAAGCTATGTGAAGAAAGTGGCATTTGGCTTGCCTTCATGGACAGACAGGCTTTGGTGATGCTATTGCATGGCTCTGTTCTCTTTACCTTGGCATATGTTGATGTGGCAAATTTCTCTCTCCACACCACCGTCTCTATCAGAGCACAGGTGTGGCAGAGTATCACCTGGGTTATATCCCACAGGGGACACCTATTATGTGTTGTTATGGGCTGGGATCTCCAGGCGCAAGTATTCAAAGCACAAAACACCTACAGCATATTCAAAACAGAATACATTATGTATTCATGATCATGAATAGTGTACGTGTGTGTGGATCCATAAAAACTTGCATTTTGTTCAGGGGCTTAAAGAACTTCTACGATGAAATCTCATTTCTTCTGCATAGCAATAATATGAGACAGGTGAGAAAAACATCGTTCGCTTATATGACAGGTGAGAAAGCAGTGGCATAGAGGGGCTAAGAACCTTATCAAAGGTCACACAGCTATTGCTATGCAACCAGCGATGGAGCTCAGTCCTTTTAGTTGCCAATCAATCTAGCCCTTTCTGTCCAGTGTAGATGAACTCTCTAGACTGTGAGAAAATATGTTTGAATGTGTACGGAGAAGCAACTGCCATTAGCTCAACCTACTGTGGAATGTTTACTGGGGTCTTACACTATGACCACTTGACACATGAATCATCTTCACTTCAGAAGTTGTATGTTTCTGATTGACCTAATGAATTAATTTATTCAATATAAAATTGAGATTCTTGTATTTTAGTAACATGTCAGCGTCAATTTTATGAATAAACAAATAATAATTAATAACATAAACTTATATTCATCTAAATTTAAAAAGTTAGTTACCTACCTGGCTTACCTTGAAATCAACTGAAATCAGTCACTAAGGAAGAAGATTCTCCAGGGAAACTGTTTCTTCCTTGAATCTGAATGCTAGGGCATATCAGCATAAGGTTAATGTTGAAGTAACTTGGTTAATGGCAACACATATACACATATCTAGCTCTAACTACTTATATGGCTGCTCAAAATCCTTATAAATCCTTTCAACTCAAACTTGGTGTAAATGCAAACACACTTGCATTCTCCATGTTCCCCTGCCTCCAGTCGTTTTTATTTTTCCTTTTTCATCTTGTCTTCCACTGATTTCTCTCTAAGACGGTTTCTTCTCTGCGATAGTTTCTATGATAAAACTAATGATAAGGCAGGCTCACTAACTCTGAAAAAGAAAGAAGTATAGCTATGTTGAATTAGGCGCAAATTCATTTATGTGGTCTGAAGTCTTTCAGCGTCGAATGTTTTCAAGCATTTGTAAAAAGAAGTGCTCTTTTATGACATTCACGTTGTCTTTACCTTCCACTCTTGCTACTTTATGCCCACACTCACATACACACATGCTTGCAGAGACAGACGCTGTTCCTACGCAACTTTGCCGAAACAGTGTTCTCCCACAGATAAATCACTTCCTTCCCAAGGAAGCAAATACCTTTGCCACATGGCTGGAGTGGGCGGGGGACTCTTCCTCCTGAAATACTCGCCCTGACTGTCAATCATTTAGCATTGAAAGAAGGAGAGCCTCTCTGAATGTTGAGCAGCCAAGAGAACTGCCCACATTGGACATCAGCAGCAGGGCCCATCCTCAGGGTGACTCCATTGACCAGTTCTGGAATGACTGAAGGGCCCTGAATCAGGAGACAGATCTGATTAGTGGTGGTAGCCATCCAGGATGACTTTTCTATCTGCGTGAAGAGCAAAGCATATATGAGCTTCCCAGAGCTAATGTTGAAACTAAGCAGAAGCCTCAGAAAGATGAATTATGGCTGGGAGATCCCATGGAGGGCATCTCTCTCCTCCCATATTACTCAAGGGGGAAAAAAAAAATCACACACAACATACTGATAAGTTGCAAATATATGAATGCTGATAATGTGCTTCCACTATTGCACAAAGGAAGAAAACACATAAATGGGTTAATTAGCTCCTATGCAGAATTTAATTAGAGCATCTTTGTTCACTCTGCTTCAGCCAGAATCTCAATTATCCATCCCTGTTTCCAGAATTTTTGAGCATGGAAGTAAATTTTCACTTGGAGCTTCCCATCTGAAGCTTGGGGGTCTCAGCCGCCTTCCACATGGCAACGGTAGCCGAACTTCAACATAAAATTTTGATTACTTTGAAGTCATCCCATTATTACGGAGAACAATGACTCTTTTCAGCGCTCAAAAGGTATTCTACGTGGAACCTCCCTTACATGCGTGTAATAATAAACTGGCTTTTAAAAAGTTCAGAATGGAGCAAGGGCTAAGAACGCCATGATTTTTTTTACCATAGGATGAAACAATGATAAGTTACCTTGATTGTGTAATAACTCATTTAACCCCCACAACAGTCCTCGAAGGTAGGTTTTATTGTTGTTATTGTTATTATGAGCATTTGCTAAATAAAAAAAGTCACAACAAGGCTAAGGGATTTGCACAAGGACTTGAGCCCAGGTATTCTGGATTCTGAGTCCACACTCTTAATCATGAATATGATTATCATTAATATGATTAAGAGTGCTCCTATGTCTCAATACTAAATATTCTCTTGTGAGAAAGCCAATATCAATTCTATTGAAATTGTAAATTTAAAAATTAATTCTTTTAATAGGAATGACATTATTTAGAGCTGTTTTGATTCCAAATAACACAAATCAGACACATACTTAACTTATATGAAAGGGGAAACTTTATGAGATTGAGGGGATAGTTCTTGAGAAACTCAAGGCGAGGAGTACAGCTAGATCTCAGAAACAAAGGACGCTAGAAATAGGAACAGCATCAGGAAGGCCCTATCCTTCCTCCTTATTTCTTTCTACTATCATCGGTGCCTGCTTTCTTTTTCTTTCTGTCAACAGAGTTGCATCTTCCAAGTCTCCATTTTACAGGGGAAAATACACACAGCCTCAGACTCTGAGCTTTATTTCCTACACTCTAGGATCCAAAGAGAGACTAGTCCACAATTTGTTCCTAGTATGTCCAGAGATCCCAAAAAGAAAAATGATGATGATGATGATGATGATGATGATAATGATAGCTGCCACTGAGGCCCTTGGGGTGGACAGCCATATTGATTTGTGTGTCTGGTGTTTGGAATGGCCCCTCTGCTGCTCACACACACGTCAGTGCTGCTGTGTTTCAAAGTACAGGCATCGCAAGAGTCTCTCAACCTTACTGAGTCAGTAAGGAGTTTCCCTGGGCTTTTGACAAATCTATAAGTGCTTTCCAGGATTTGATACTTGCAACAACATTGAAGAGCAGACAAGGTAAGTACATTTACTATTATTCTTTTTTTTTTTTTTTTTTTTAACAGAGGAGGAAACAGAGGTCACCTAGAGAGGTGACCTTTCTTACCCAACTTTTCACTGCTAGCAAGTGAAAGAGCTCTTAGTCAATGGCTCTTTGTATAACTAAATCAAAATTCAAAATACAACTTTTAGTCATGGTCCACCCTATGTTAGATAATCCAATAAAAGTGCGCCTGATTTGAAGATTAGGAGCCAGATCTCCGGACTTCTGGTCTTGCTATAATTTTTTTTCCCACACTCCTAAGGGGTCTGAAGCACACATTATTTTAACAGCCCAGGATTTGGAATTTAACTTTTTCCTAGAATCATTGCTTCTTGGCACTGAACACATACAATTTTCTTTTATTATTTTCTACTTGGCTCCTTGTTTTCCTTGCCAAGTTTGGATTCTGAAAAAGTGGCCAATGTTGTAGATGTCAAAGCTTTGAATGTTCAGATTATCCATATAGAAGCCATAAGTTCTTTTGCTCCTTCCCTACCTTCTTAAAGAATATTTCCTCCATTCGACAACCTATCAATCATTGTCATCAATTAATATATGTGGGTACTCACTCCTTGGAGATTCACACTGCTCTAGCTCTCTACAGGGGCTCCTTCAACACATTTCCAGGGAAATTAGAACAGATCTCTTGGGTAAATGGTGTCCTACAAATCATGAATATGTAGTTAACCAGCTGTACTGCATCTCACACTCTAAGGCACACAAAGTTGGTTTTAATTCTGCATTTAAAACAAGAGAGATTCAGGTTGAATCTAAAAGAGAACATCTTGATCATCTGAGGGAAAAATACTGGCAGGATCTACGCAATGTAAATATTGCTTTTTTTGTGTCTAGAAACCTGAATTAGTACTGCCTCTTGTGGTACTCGGCTTCCAGGTGACCCCCAGTGATCTTCACCTCCTGGTATTCATGCCATTGTATAGTCTGCTCCCACCATGAATACAGATGATGTGTATAATCAATAGGATATTACAGAAATGACGGTGTTTGACTTCTGATGCTAGGTCATAAAACACATTGTGGCTTTCACTCTAGTTTCTCTTGTGTTACTTGTTTAGAAAAAAGGCAGCTGCCATGTCATGAAGATGTGAAAGCAGCCCATGAAGAGACCCATATGGGGAGAGCCAAGGACACCTGGCAACAGCTAGCATCAACTTTTAGAAATGTGAGTGAACTACCCTGGAAGTGGACCTTCCAGCCCCAGTCTAGTCTTCAAATGATGATAGCCCCATCTGATATCTTGCCTTCAACTGCATGAGAGATTCTGAGCTACAACCACTCAGCTAAGCTGCTACCAAATTCCTGACCCACAAAAACGGTGAGATCATAAATGTCTATTGTTGTTTTAAGCCACTAAATTTATGAGCAATTTGTTATGCAGCAAAAGATTATCAATACAGCGTTCAAATCCGTTCTGCCTATATCCCATCTTAGAGCAGCTACATTTACATAACCCCTAATGCATGAGCACAGCTGAGCTATGTGCCCTGTGCCCAGCGAGCTCTTTAGCCTGACCACAGCTGACAGGAACAGGCAGCTAGACCCAGACACAATAGACTAGGCCCGGTAGATTCCACTTTCAGGAGTTTGGGTTTGAGTAAATGGAAGATGGAGTCAGCTACTGCTGGGCACCGCTTCTGAAAAAGCAATGAAGAGTTGGGGGTTGTGTCAGCCATCATGATCTGGAGAAGCAGAGGGCTATGAATACCTATAACTGTGGAAGAAGGAGCAGAGGCACAGACAGAAGCAGGGAGGAGAGAAAAAAATGTGAAAGTAGCTTTGGGTCCCAGTGGCTTCTCAGTGCCTCTTCTCAGGGGACTTGACACTAAGTCTGAACTGCTCAGTCTCTAAGAAGTTCCAAACTTTTTGACTGACACCAATCTGAGTTGTACCCACAAAGAGCTGTGACCCATAAGAACTTTCAAGGGTCATTTGATGATCACCTTTCCAAATGTTTAGGTATCTACCTAGAAAAATGAAGTGTTCTGGACTTGAGCTCTTAAGAAGTAGTGTTTCCTGGAGGAAATAGCCTACCTTCTTTGCCATCACTCCATTTTAAAGCTGAAGAATCACTCAGAGAAAGTGGCTTGCACACGGTGCTATGGTGATTTAAAGAAGTAATGCTCTCTCCCTGCTACCAAATAAGAACATAATTAAGAAAACTGCCTTCTCTAGACTTGTGTTCATTCCTTTCTGCTACTAACAAGCTCAAGAACAGAGGAGATTCACACAGGTTTAGAACAATGTTTCTACTATGAACACCATGACTTGCTATGATGAATAGCTGAAGCAGCAGATTCTAGGAGATGCAGGCACATCCCTGCATTGCTTATTGATGCGACCCTATCTCATAGAGAGGACACTTCATCGAGGGGCCCTGCATTGTCTTACACATTAATTTGGTACTGAGACTGAGCCCTCTGTGTGCAAAGGAGCCCTGGTTAGGAGCTTTTAGGTTCCATAAAAGAGTAATGCTAAGTACACATTTTATGTGCCAGCCTCCTGCTCCAGAGAGATCTCACAAAAAAAGAATCTTTACAGGTGAAAAGTGGTAGGAGCTCCCTTTGCTTTTCATTGCAAGAGGGTATCTCATGCATTTGAGAAAATGAGGTCAGAGGAAGTCAGATTAGGAAAATGTGGGTGAGGATGGGAGCAGTAGAGGAAGTCTTGATGCAGGAGGTGTGGGGTATGAGCTGCGCCTTGCACAGGTGGAGAGGTGGGAGGTGAGCCCTGCAGACCAGAAAGGTGGAGGAACACAGCTTTAGTGTTAATTTCCAAATGGAGCCTGAAGATGTTTCCATCGTGAATACAAAATTATTTCTTCTGCAAGGAATGTTTCATGCTTCCATAAACAGCCTACGCCTGTATGATTTTATGGCAGAAATACTCCATAATGGGGAGAGATTTCTACTTACAGAGAGTTTTTAAGTGAGCTGCAATGATGTGCCTTCAATAAAAGAAGAAATGAAACATCAGAGACACTTAACAGGATGGTCTTGGATCATGTGACTATCTTTATTCTTTGATGTCTCTGGAGAACATTGCCTTGTTTGTGTTTCTGTTTCTCAGTCCAAGGAATTTAAGGTTTGGGGGCTTTGGACCTGTTCATTATTCCAGTCTCAATTCTCATCATTCCTCCTTCCAAGTCTGTGTTCCTGCCATACTGAACTATCACCATTTCCCAGAGGCACTGCTTTTATAGTCCCATCTCTGAGCTTATGCGTCTGCCATTCCATCTGCCTTGAATATTTTCTCAGACCTGTCTTTACCTGGTTAACTTCTCTTGCTTTGAAGCTCAGATACCAATACATCTGAGAAGTTTTTTTGTGTTCCCTTTCACTCTCTGTTCCCCTAAATTTTCCATTAGAGATCTGTACTGGACACTTGCCATGCTTTTTGAGCTGTGCAGTAGCAGCTTTTGAACACACAAACACTTTCTCTGGTTGGACACTATCCTGCCTTATTATCGACTTGATTGGTGCAATCTCAGCCTGATCAGTTGAGCATTCTTGAATCAGGCCTTATTAGAAAGCCAGTGACATGCGAAAGGGGACATGTACAAAGTATGTTTCCTAGCCAAACTGACAGCAAAAGCACCTAGTGTTCAGGTCAGAGGAAGTAGAAGTTCTGGTGTTTAGCATCCAGGCCAGGGCCTATGTGCTGCTGTTTTTGGTCAGGGGGCAGCAGTGTGGGATTTGCTGGCATGTCCCCACACTATGGTTTAGGGGTTGTATGGTGTACAAACTTGGCTTTCAATTAACCACTTTCAGTTCAATCCTTTCATCAATCATTTTTCCCCTTAAGTTACCCTTAAAGGGTTATTTTCAGCTAAGAACTCCGAATGAGGCAATATCCCCTCCTCTGTGCCCCTACAGCCTCCTGAGCTTCCCTTTTCATTCCACATTGTGATTTATTCTATCTGATTGCCTTCTTACTTGCACAGCAATTTCCTGAGGTTTAGGACCAAGTATACATTCTTCATAATTATACCCCAGTTCCTCCTGCAATGCTTGGTGAAATAAATATCCACTGATTAAATAAACGCACAAATATTTTTCCACATGCCCTTTACTATTGTCTCATTCAAGAGGACACTTTCCAGCTACCCTTTCGTTCAGAATGAGCCCAATGCAGAGCACATGTCTGTGGGCACCAGGGTGTCCTAGGAGAGCCAGTTAGAATCAGGAGTGGACAGCTACACAGAACAACCAGATATAAAACAGAGAGGCTTGTACCTAAAGAAGGTAGAAACACTCATTGCAAGGCTTAAACATCAGAGACTTCTGTCTGTTTTAAAAGGTGAGTGCAAATCCTTGGACAGAGGCTAGGGAAACCAGGGACAGGAGCTGAGCATAGAAAACAGGTCTCAGGAGTACAGTGTTAGCAGGTGGGAGGAAGAACGAACAAGCACTTTCCCAGGGATGAGTGGAGGAGGCAGGTAGAAAGGAAGCAGATGTACAAAGGCCTTGAGGTAGAAGATCTGGACACATGCCAGGAATAGAAGGAAAGCTAGTGAGGCTGGAAGCAGTGATGGGCCCCAAGCCATTGGCACAGAGAATCCACGCTGCCTGAGAAATTCTCCTTGACTTCCACCTGGAAAACCACTCCTCATCCTTCACATCAGCTTGGGCCTAAAATCCCCACCAAGAAACATTTCCTGACCCTGAACTTGACTTGAATAATTTACTGGAACCCCGAGACCCTGTTGTTTCTGCCCAAGCACTTATAGTGTTAGAATGTAGTTGTCTGTTTATATGCCTGTCTTGTAACACTAACAAATACTGATAACAGTAACAGTTGCCATTTGCCGTATGTCAAACACTCTATTCATGTCATTAAATTCTCCCCCAAATCTGTACCACTGGCTCCATGATTATCTGTACTTTTCGGATGGTGAAAGTAAGACTCAGAGAAGTAAAGTGACTAGCTTAAAGTTGCATAGTCAGTGAACGGCAGAGGGGAGGTATGAACTCAAAGTCTGCTTGATTCCAGGGCCTCTGCCCTTATACACTGGGTTATAATGACTTAATGTCATAGCCCAGCTGGATATCCGAGCTCCAGTTTTCTTACCCTTTTTGAAGCTCAAGAAGCCAAGTGAGGATTTAGGAATAAGAAAAGTAAGTTGTCGGAGTGACACAGTGTCTGGTGGAACTGAAACTGGAATCCAGACCTCTTAGTTAATCTTTCGGAGAACTATCTGGGAAGATGAGGCTGGCTCAAGTAGGGGTGAGTGTTGGAGGAGGAAGGGAATATTAGTAATTGACTATGTAGGTGGGCCAAATACCAGTGTTCAGGAGAAATAATTTTTGCACAGAGAGCCTGCTGGTAGTTAATATCTTGTGACTCTGGACAAGCTGCTGCCATCAAGAGCCAGCAAGGCCTGTACAGTCTTGCTGCTCTGCTTAGCAGATACATCCAGACACTAGATGCTCTGAGGGGAAATGCCTCTGATCGGCATTGGCTCCCTTCCTAAAAAGCTGAGATTTATGGGCAGGCCCATGGGGACAGAGTGGAGAATGGCTTTAGGCTCAACTTCAGCTGTTCCACAATGGGGCCCTAGTCCCTCTTTTCTTATTTTCAAGCTAGCAGGTAAAAAGATAATAAAAGTATGGAATCTTGGACCTGGTTGTATCCTTTGAGATCCTCTTAAATGGGGCATCCAAACCTGCTGGTCCTCACAATTATCTAGGGCATTGTGAAAAACACACATTGTGAGACTCACTTAAGACCCCAAGGCACAGATACTGGCAGTTTCTAACAGCATCTAGAGGGATGCTGATGATCAGCCAGGTGGAAGAATCTCTGATCTAACCCAATAGAATGATGGCCACATTATATGATGGGAAAACAGAATATAGGAAGGGAGGGTGCAAGCAACATAAGAAAGTGGTTAAAACGGTGACTCTGCCATGTGACTTAGAGAAAGTAACCGAGACTTCTCAAACTCCCGTTTTTTCATATTAAAAACAAAACAGAGCTTATTTCGAAGCACTCTTGTGAGATGTAAGTGTAAAGTCACACAGTTCCTGACAAAATAAATGTTTGCTCTTATTAAGCAGGAGTGGGGGAGCAGACAAATATAATAAATAATCTAGTAGGATTAACAATTTTGATCATTGTTATCATGGTGATTGCTGCTCATCATTCTCTTCTCTGTACTCTGTTAGAGAAAAGCTCTCCCTGGACAACAAGCTGAGAGCTGAGCACCCCATAATGACTATGCAGATGAACTCCCTTGCTGTGATATGAACTTTTTTTTTTTCCTCTGAGTTTCCTCTCTTGCTAGGTCAGCTCACAAAGACCTAAACAGACCCCACTGCCTGACTTGCCATCAGAGTCCCTTTAGTGTGGAGCATCTGAGAGAACTGGTCCATCCCACAGTCCAGGGACCCAGAGGCAAGGACATGGATGACTTTTTGGGACACGGGCTCAAGGCCTGGCCCCAGGGCATCTCCAGCTATTACTCCCTGGATCTCTCTTTTGAAGAGATCAAATGCAGAGAGCTGGCCAGTGTGGGTGTGTAGTCTGGGACGTATTTGCATATCTGAATTTCAAAGCAGGTACTTTGTGTTGTTATGTGCATGCATGTGTGTACACATATCTGCAGGCACAGAATAGACAAACCCACCACACTGAGATTGGGTGGGAAGAAAAGGCACTGAGGTTTCCATATCTCCTATGGTGATAAGTATGTAACATCTATTTGTTAAATGAATGGATAGAATGAGTGAATAAATGGACGAAAAAATGAAAAAATGCACAAGTGTCACAAATGGAAGCCATGGGAAAGGTCTCCAAATCCAAAGTGTGAAGTCAGAGTCTGACAAATCTATGTCTCTGAAAATATTTGTTCCTTCTTTTGAGATGACAATTTTCAAAATCTTCTAGGTGTTACAGTTAGACAGGCTTAGATGAGAATCCCAGCACAAGCTTCTTAGCCTCTCTGAGCAGCAATTTCTTTTTAAATCAGAGATGTCAATATTCTCACTTAAGTCTGTGATGAGGATTAAATCAAGTAACATATGTATGTCATGTGCCAAGCATAGTGCCTGTCACAGGGGAACTTAACAAATATTTCCTTACTCTCTCCCTTCCTACTCCCTCTCTCTCTTCATTTCTTATTGTCTCTTTTCCTACTTTCCTCCTTCCTGTTTCCTTTCCCTCCTTCCCCTCCTCCCTCTTTCCTTCTTTCTTTCCTTTTCTCCCTCCGTATTTCTTCCCTCAAGGATACAGCGATGCATTATCTTTCAAAAAACTTCACTAAAAATGTTGGCAGAATTCCCTGGGGTTGAGACAGTGCCTCAGAAGGTCAACCCGGAGACAAGAGAATGTTCTAGACGGGTGTGGGCATGCTTTCCAAACTGCAAGCCCTGTGAGGTGTTCACTATTCAGTTCTTTCTAAGAGTCAGTGTAGTGCAATAGGAAGAAAAGAAAATAAACAAAGCAGACTAATTTGATATTTTGTCCAAGTCCTTCCATATGGGAGACTGAGCCCTGGAGGTGAAATCTTGGATCAATCCCTTTCTCTTTCTGGTCCTCAGTTTTCCTATCTGTCAGATGAGAAGACTGAATTAAATGAGAACTCTTACAACCCTTCAGTGCTAGGTGACAGTATACATATTTTATGAGCTGGAGAGAAGAGTTTCCTCCTGTATCTTATGTACAAGGCTCAGAATGTGAGATACGGACAGAATTTACTAAGTACATTCAAATGCACTTAGCCATATAAAGTGATGTTGGAGTTGACAACTGGAGGAACATATCTTAAGTGTTAAGGCCATTCAAGAAAAAAAAAAAAAGGGCCCTTGGGAATTGTCCTTCTTTTGGTCTCCAGATGTGTGGTGTTAGAAGAACATCCTTCAAGAATGCCTCCCCTCGTTAGGAAGAAAAAATCATTATGATTACATTAATAACTACCATTTATTAAGCATTTTTCAATTCCAGTACCAGCACTACGTACTTTTCAATATCTGGCATGTCGTTTTTAAATAAAATATAGGGTCAATGCTACTACTATTATTTACATTTTATAGATAGGTTAAGTGGCTTGCAAGGTGAATGGCAGGTAGGATGTGAACCGAGACTAATGTCACAGACTGTGCTCTTAACAGCTACCGTACCCAGCCTCTCTGAGAGCAGTTACAACCCAACAGACACTTCTAATGGCGCTGCTGCTATGACCAGAACTGTTGCAAGGACCAGTGGTGGTGATAATAGGCTATCCTTTACGTTGACATTTTGCACTTAAAAAAAAAAAAAAAAAAAAAATCCTCTCCATTGTTTCTTAACACCATTCCAAAGGAAAAAATGAAAGTGTAATTGGATTTTCCCCATTTCACAGATTAAGAAAATGAGGCTCTGAGAATTTGTTTCTTGTGTAAGAACACAGTAAGGGACACAGCTAATACCATGGCCCTTGGCTCTAAATGTAGCCTTTTTCCTTAAGGTGATGTTGAAGTCTCCCTAAGTGAGGTGTAATTGCATCTCTAGCAGGAGGGTAAACTGAGACAGAGTTTGTCTACTTGCCACATTTTTCTACAGGAGTTGTGAGTGTACTGGGTGCAGAGCGTGGTCTCTCTGCTCATTGTCTTCTCTGCTTCGACTGCCCCATTCTGCGTGCCTGTCAGTAGATTCCCTGGTATCAGGTAAGACAGAAACTCTCAGGTAGATCAGACTCGGTAACCCACTTGCCTCAGTTCAGCACTCAGCACAGAAAGCTCAGATGTCATTAATCACAGTGGTTTCCATAAAGTGCCATCATCTTGTGTCCCAGGCACAAGCGTACATACCCAAGGGAGAAACTCCAGAAAGAGAAGCCAAGACATGCACTCTAGCACCAGACAAGAAGGAAGGGGCTGAGGTTACTGAAGTGTCAGGGAAAGGGTAAAATCTTCAGCACTCCTGTTGGAAAAAAGCTTTGCTTAGATACTCCTGTCAGACTACCAGAACCTCAGCATCCAGGAGCAACTTACCCAGAATTAAATCCTGATGCCCTCTGTTGGTGTTTTCCAGTAATGGTAAAATTTTGGAGATTTAGAAAGGAAACAATTTCTGGAACACAGATATAAACCCCATAAACCCCATTGAAACCTGTAAGTACACATACACACAAATTCACTTGTACCATGTGTTTTTTCTCAGCACCTGCAAACTAGAACCACAGTCAGCCCTATGATTAATGGCACAATGCATTGAGCATGTACTACATGGTGGCAATGTGCCAAGTTCCTTATACACATCAACCTTCCTGCAGTCACAGATAGTAGGCATTACTCTCTCCAATTTACAGAGGAGAAAAAGAGGAGCAGGGAATTCTTATACACACCCAAAGCTAGTAAAACTATGCCCTGGCAGGTCTAGGATGCTAACCTAAGTGAATTTGGCTCCAGAATCCATGCTGCCTCCTAACTTAGAAATGGAGTTTCAACTTGAACCTGGATCTCCTAACCTTCAGCCACATGACCTTTACGTTACTGTGTACAAAATGTAGATGTGTGGACTTTCCTAGTCTACATGGAGACACACTGAGCTAAATTTGGGCTTCTGTCCTGGATACCACTGGGGAACACAATGTTGGATCCAATAAATGAGATCCTATTTTTCCACCTGTGTTTAGAACCAGTTGAGAGATACACACAAGAGTAAAAAGGGAAAATCAGTCATTCATTTTTGTTACTGTTCAGTCTCTTGGATTTTGTGGCTCTGGCCCTGTTGCCCAAGTGGACCTGCTAGTATTTCATTCCTGAATAAGTGAAGCTTACCTGCTCAGTCACTGGTACAGTGGTCAATCACAGGCCTCTACCTTTAGAGAGATAATCTGTTTGACCAAGCTTAGCACATGACAACAGCAGAGAGTGCCTCCTTCTTACAGGCAGGAAGACCTGAAAGAAACAGACAAACACGTAAATAATCAAGGCTGCAGACTGAGCTGTGTATACCCATTTCTTTCTGCAGAACCCACTAATCAGAGGAGTTACTCCTCCTCTCCTGGGGTCATAGAGTGGAAACAATATTATGTTAATGGAAGTTCCTTCCAAATGACATGAGAAGCTGAGTATAAGCAATTTCACTTAAATGCTGTTATTTCAGGGGTTCACTAATTCAGACTATATAAAGTTCCTCTTAGCATTATCTGCGAAGTTTGGCAAGCAAGTTAAAGCTGAAATCTAGAGTACACAGAGCAATTAGGTTCCTTAAAAGATGGATTTTCAAGCATTGCATCATAACTAGCTTGTGATATGCTAGTTACCAATGAATATTTTTCCATTTCCACCAGCATGTCCCCATAAGAACTTGAATTAAATTCTACCCAAAACACGGACTTCTAGAGTTCATACAATCCTTCTTTTAATTAGTATAAGTGATAAGTCTGGCTCAATGTTAATGAGTTATAGCATTGACTTTTGCGAGCTACATTCTAACATGGACAGTTTTATTGTAAGCCCAACTTTTGCCTGCTTCAAATTCTCTGAAAAGCATCCTTTTGGGTTGTAACTTGTCAGACCCATGTCTTGTCATAAGTTGGAGGAAAATCAATCCCACTATTTGGGAGTTGGACTCAATCTGAAGGCAATAGGCTTGTCACATTTAATTATTTCACACTCCACTCACCAGGCCATGAAAGTGTCAATTTCACCTGAGGAATAAAGGTACCAGGAAAGAAAAACTGGCCCAAGTGTGGGAAAACAATAAATTATTGTTAACAACAGCAGCAACCTTTAGAAGTTAAAGAAGAAGCTTTCGCCAGAGAGGGACTAGAGGGGGACTGAAAGATATAGACCTGTATATTGTTTTTCTCCTAATTTTACTAATAAAAAATTAGAATTCTAGAAAATAGGTGTATAAAGTGACCTTAGAGGTGATCAGATCAAACTGTTTTAGTTTATTGGTATAGTGACTAAGACATCTCTGATAGTTCAATAATAATAATAATCACCATTATTTATTCAGAATTGGTTATGTGTCAGTCACATTTCCAAGTGAGTGAACACAGGTCAGAAACTGGGTTTCCCAATTACTATTATTTTTATACTAAATTCTAAATTAGTGAGAACTATATAGAAAAGCCTATTAATTTTGTATATTATCCTCCTTCAAATTCAAATAACTGCAAAGGTTCCAAAGGCATTGTTTGTGTAACTCTGACATAAACCACAGCATTTAGCTCAGGCATAGAACATAGCATTGAAATCTCCTCCCACAAAATCGAGACTGATATATCCTTTTTAAAAACAATCAACATTGAAAATAGAAAGTTCATAGTGTGGTACCATGTCTTTCTTCATGTAAGGCTATGACATGAATCAAAAAAATCTCCAAACTTTGGTAATCTCAATAGTTGGGATGATAGAATAGTAAGGTTAAGGTTCTTAAACTACAGAGTCTAATGTAATGGAAAATGGTTTATTTCAAGTTGCTAGATGCTGTAGAAAAAAGGCAAGAGTTAGATTAAAGGGATGTTTTGTGCACAAAATATTGAAATGAACGTGTGTGCCTCCATTGCAATCTGTGATTTCCCATCTTGGGAGTGCAGAAAAGAACAATGATCTGACATTTAAGAGAGTGCTTTTAAGCACATATGGCTTTACCTGTCACCTCTGTTACTTACTTATTTGTGATTTTGGCAAGTAACTCGATGTCTTTTTATTTTTTTAATTGTAGTATCATATATTAATTAATATTTTTTCAATTTTTTAATTGTCTCATACATATAAAATAAAAATTGCCATTTTAACCATGTTTAGTACACAAATCATTGTCATTAATTACATTCACAATGTTGTACAACATTTGATTTCTAAAATGTTTTCATCATCCCACACAGAAACTCTGCACAAATCAAGTAATAACACTCCATTCTTTCTCCCCACTCCCAACCCCTGATAAACTCTAATCTACTTTCAGTTTCTATGAATTTTCCTTATTTTATATAAGTGGAATCACACCATATTTGTCTTTTGCATCTGGCTTATTTCACTTAGCATGATATTTTTAAGGTTCATTCGTGTTGCAGAATGTGTCAACGTTTCTCTGAGTAATTTCTGTTTGATGTGTATACCACATTTTGTGCATCCATTCATCTGTTGATGGACATGGGTTGTTGCTACCTTTAGGCTGTTGTGAATAGTGCTGCAATGTACAAGTATAGTGCTTCGGTGTACAAGTATCTTTCCAACCTGTTTTCAATTATTTTAGATATATACCTAAGAGTGAAATTGCTGGATCATAGGATAATTCTATACTTAGCTTTTTGAGGAACCGCCAAACTGTTTACCACAGCAGCTGCACCATTTACATTCCTACCAGCAATGCACAAAGATGATAATTTCTCCACATTCTTGCCAAGACTTGTTATTTTTTTCTTCATCTTTTTTATTATAGCCATCCTAGTAGGTAGGAAGTGACGTCTGATTGTGGCTTTGATTTGCATTTCCCTAATGAAGTAAATCAACTTCTTTGAACTTTTGGATCTTCACTTACAAAGTGATTAGAGTAGTGCTTTTTTTTTTTAGGTTTTCTGTGCAGAATAAATAAAACTGTATTGTCTGAAACACAGTAAAATCCACAAAAGGGTAGACAATGGCATCAGTACTGTTGGAGGTAATGATGTCTTCATCCATTCAGGTACTTTCCTTTTGGAATATCATCTCTTCCCATATTTCTAGCTGTTCACCTTAAATTCATCCCCCTGCTTGTTCACACAAAAGTAAAGAAATACACATTTAAAGTTAGAGGAGGGATGCTGGGATCCATGATTTCCTGGCAAGGATATGGGCAAACATCAGTCTTGGAAAATATCTATTTCTCCTTATCTTCTTTCACCAGAAATAGGAATGACTTTTCTTAGTCTTTCAACACTTTGCATAGTTACTACACAGAGTCACTTGTTAATAAATCGCCCCCCTTCTTTCTTCATAGAACATTTTGTCTCTTAGATCACAAGTGGGATTAAAGTATTTTTCCTCTATTTCTAATCTATTGAGGTAAGATATGAGTGAGGACTAAATGGATATTATTTGCAACGAAATGGTGGTGGGAACAGCCTGGAGCTTCTAATGGGTGTTTTAAATTTCAGATGTCACAGTTTGCACCAAGAAGAAAATTTTCTGGATGAGAACTTCGAGTGTAAAAATCACTCAACTAGAGACAGGGGTTCCTTTTGGTCTTACTCCACTACTATTTCTGATCATTCCTCACTGCTTAGATTAATTGATGACAGCATAAGTTAATATATTTATTCACTTTTTTGAGACAGGGTCTCCTTCTTACCCAGGCTGGAGTGCAGTGGCACAAACATGGCTCACTGCCTCCTCAACCTTCGGGCTTGAGAAATCCTCCTGCTTCAGCCTCCTGAGTAGCTGGGACCACAGGCATGCACCAACATGCTCAGTTATTTTTTTTTTTTTTAATTTTAGTAGAGATGAGGTCTCACTATGTTGCCCAGGCTGGTCTCCTGGGCTCAACTGATTCTCCAGCCCTGGCCTCCCAGAGTGTTGGGATTATAGATGTGAGCCACAAATTAAACTATTTGAAGTATTTAGATCAGTACCTATTAAAGGTTAAGAGATGAAAATGTTAGTTCTTACACAATTGCAGAGTTCTTTATGGAATGTGAATTGTTACAGTGTTGGAGCTACTGAAGTGTGAGGGTTATAAATTATACAATAAAGAAATTGTTATTTAATAATCAATATAATGAGATAGTATTTCGAATTATTAACATGTTCTTACCTTACATTGCCCCTGGACCAGGAGAAGGTGACTTCCACTTCCAACTCTCAGAGAAGTATTCTTTTAACAGAGTGCAGGCAATACAAAAATAAGCTTAGTCTTTGAGTTTTGGAGTCAAATTTTGGAACCTGAAAATCTTCAGGACTTTTATAATACTTTAAAAGACAATTATCTAGGCTGGGTGTGGTGGCTCACACCTGTAATTTCAGCACTTTGGGAGGCTGAGGCGGGTAGATCACGAGGTCAGGAGATCGAGACCATCTTGGCCAACATGGTAAAACCCCATCTCTACTAAAAATACAAAAACTAGCATTAACTGGGCGTGGTGGCGCATGCCTGTAATCCCAGCTACTCAGGAGGCTGAGGCAGGAGAATTGCCTGAACCAGGGAGTTGGAGGTTGCAGTGAGTCGAGATCGCGCCACTGCACTCCAGTCTGGTGACGGAGCGAGACTCTACCTCAAAAACAAACAAACAAAACAGACAATGATTTAGAATTTCAGAATTCCCGTCACTAAAAACAAAAGACCCTAAATTTGTCTGATGGATGACTGGTGAATTTCTTACTATCATGATGCCTAAGGCCACAGTAGAGTAAACACAATCCCCTATGATTCTGGAAAGATCAGCTTTTGCCAAAGCTATGAGTGAAAGTTTAAAACTTGACCATAATCACACCTTCATGAAAAACTTCTTTCATCTTTTGCTGGGAGAATTCACTGATTACTTTAGGGAATAAGTGATCTCTTCTGCCCCAGTTTTTCTAGTAATTTGTTTGAACGTTCCTTAGGGTACTTAACCATGATGTACATTTTGTTATATTAGTTGGTGCACATAACTTACCTCTCTTCTTAATCTTTAGGACTCTGGAAAATAAGAAATGCAGGTTATAAGAACAGATTGAAAATTTAATGGTGCATATGAATCACTTGGATACTAATCAAAATGTAGATTCCTGGTCTCCACCCACAAAGATTCTGATTCAGTAGATCTCTGATGGCATCCAGGAATTTTTTTCATAAGCAATTATTCTAGCTGATTCTAACGCAGGTCTAAAGACCACATTTACAGAAATGTTTCTTAGTTACATTGAAAATTGCATCTTGTACATAAAATACATACTGTAAATGAGTACTGAATACAGGAGTAGACTAAGGATACAACTTCAAGTATTACTATTTTTGGAGATTCCTGATTTTTGTTTTTGTTCCTTTGTTTTATTTCAAAAAATTCTTAGGAATAAATTAAAATGAAAATAAAATGCCATTGATTGAGTGCCTCCTACTTTGTGCCAGGAACTTTACAATAATCCTGCCAGGTCATTTGCGAAAGAGAAAACAATCTTTTGCTCAAAGTCAAGGAATAGAACCTGACTTCACACTGTTTGGTTTGATTTTAAAATCCATGCTCTTTTTATTCCTCCATGTATCCCAGGGTACAAGGCTCAGACACAAGGGTTCAGAAACAACCTCTTTCAGTGGTCCTAAAACAGTTATTTATCTCCTGTGGCCTTAATTTACCATCTGCAAAATAAAATCAAAAAGATTTAAATAGGGTGTATTATGAGAATTATCAATGAAGTTTTGGAATGAGAGGCGAAAATATAAAAGCAGCATCAAATCACGTGACCATTACTATGAACAATAACATCATCAACATTGAATTCATAATTTAATCCATGAAACATTGACCCGTCAGCTCTGGTTATTATTATTGATAATTCATAAGGATAAGCCATGAGGTTAATGAGGGTTTTTTGTAGCTTCAAATCTTTACAGGGTAAAAGAGGGAAAAGTTAATTCTTTTTTTTATAACTGGTTTTGGGTTTGTTTTCCATTTGTGTGTTTCTTTTTCTCTCCCTTAAAATTCCCCGAGGAGCACTTGGGATAATGGAGTAAATGAGTCAGTCTGCAAAAATGCATTTTAAAGTCCACAGTGGGTGGCGGCTGAAACAGGTGGTAGTGAGAGAGTGGCTTATCAGGGAAGTGTTGGTTCAACCCAAAACTTAGCTATTTTCTGAAATTAAGAGGAGGTGCTTGGGAGGAAGATAATCCTCTATAAATGTGAGCCTAGGACTTAGGAATCTGCAGAGAGGTGCACCATGAGCAGTCTGTGATTTTAGCTAAGTCATTATACCTCCGTGATCTGATCTGCAAAATGGAGACAATGGCCTTTGTTCAGCTTGCAAGGTTGTTTTGAAGACCAAGTGATGTAATATACATGAGTGTCCTCTTGGTCATTACCTGAGTTTGCAAAGTTGACCAGAAAAAGAAAGCAGTAACCTGAATATTAGACATACATATGAATTGCATGCTTTATTAGAAGATTCATAATTAGTGAATTATAAAATCAGAAAAATGATCTAGGTCTTATATTTGGAACTTGGTGCTCCATAGTGATGTCGATTTTGCCTGAAAAGTCATGCCACTCAGCCAAGATATCATCCAGGTCCTATGTTATCTACCTGGAAACACGTGAGCTACTCAACAGAGATCACCACCCCCTCCAGAGCAGGAGAAATCTGGATACTTTGGTGACTTATTGGAAGGTTGTTAGTGAATTCATTTTTTGATTATACTTTGACTAGAGAAGTGGCCCCCGTTCTATGTTTTATTCAATTCTAAATTTAGCATCAGCTACACAATACCAAATAGCATTTTGAATATTTAGAATAAATAGTTTTTGTTGTTGTTGTTGTTGTTGTTGAGACAGAATTTCACTCTGTCACCTATGCTGGAGTGGTGTAGTGGTGTGATCTTGGCTTACTGCAACCTCTGCTTCCTGGGTTCAAGTGGTTCTCCTGCCTCAGCCTCCTAAGTAGTTGTGATTACAGGCATGTGCCATGACACCCAGCTAATTTTTTTTTTCTTTTTGTATTTTTAGTAGAGACAGGGTTTTGCTATGTTGGCCAGGCTGGTCTTGAACCCCTGACCTCAAGTGATCCACTTCAGCCTTCAAAAGTGCTGGCATTACAGGCATGAGCCACCACACCCAGCCTTGATAAATTGTTTCAACATTAGAAACTTGTAAAGCAAATGCCAAAATAGCCACTATTCTTCACTCTTCCTTGTACTTAGACCCTTTGCAAAAGCACTTGGCTGTCTTTTCATTCAAGAAAGGAGTTTGTTCCTCTGTCTCTTGAATGTGGCCTTGCAACTTCCATTGGCTAAGAGAATACAATGGAAATGGCAATGCCACTGGTTCTGAGTTTGGGCCTCATGAGTGCTTCTGCTCACTTCCATGGGAACCCAGTCATTGCTATGTCAAAAGCCCTGTGTAGCCTTCTGGAAGATCAGATAATGTATAGAGGAGAGTACAGATGAGTCCATTCAAGAGCAATTTGTAGTCAATATAGTTGACTGACTGATGCACAGCTGACTCCAGATACACAAGGAAGGCAAAGTGAGACAGGAAGAGTCATTCTGCTGATAACACAAACTCAAGAGTAATAACGTGTGTTGTTTTAGGCAATTACCTTTGAGGTGGTTTGTTAGGCAGCGTTTGCTAACTTGTGTAAATATACAATGAAGATCTTCAAATATAGCAATTTTTCTTGTGACTTTATGAAAGAAAGTTTTTAAAAATTTCACCTAGCATGAGTTTATCAACAAAATTTTTATCCAATATCTACTTACAGTGGTTTAAAAATATTTAATTATGGTAAAATATCTAATTTTGGTTTTAGTAGATGATCATTCCATGGCCTTTTACATTCCATGTTTTAATGAATCAATGAGATGAACAAACAGGTCACTCCATGGCCTCTTACATTCAACTGTATAGATGGTCAAAACAAAAAAATTCTTTTTGAGCACTTCACCTGTGCTGTCATATGTGCTGCTAGGTGCTGGGATGTAAAATCAATGAAGACGTACCTGACATTTCATCTTTAGTGAATTATTCTCTGGAAATCTGCTTTCAAATACCCCAGAAATTAGATTATTTTAAGTTGATCTCAATAACTAATACAAATGGAATTCACTGAATATTTTCACTAAACTTTCTTCCCTTCACTAATTATGTTTCTTATTTGAAAAGCAGAAGGGCCAAGGTCTTGTCTATCTCTCTATTAATTGGCATGGGTTGATTTCTTCATCTTTCCCAGATAGGATATGACTAATACAATAAGTAATAACATGAGTTTACTCACAGCAATGATATTCTAATGGTAAAAATCTTGAACATTGGATTTCATCTCTGACATGTAGACAGCTTAGAAATGATCACTTTCATCCTAACGAGAAAAAGCTGGGCAAACTGAAAATCAATGACTTTTCTTGCACCCATTAGAGAAGTAAGGTTGCAGGCTAAACTGCACACTGAAATCTGTAGAAAAAGACTCATCCAGAAAGACACAGCGAGATCTGCTTACCTGGAGCAAAAGCTGCTGGAGCCATACATTGATAGAAATATTCAAATTGTAATTTTGAAGAACTGCTGGTGGTCAAGTATGAACGAGCATGGGAGCAAGAAATGCCTGGGGGCCTCAGACTAAGGGGGACTCTTATACTTTTGTGGGCTTTACAATAAACCTGCCAGGTCATTTGCGAAATGGAGGCCTCTACTAGGAACTCTACTAGGTTTTCAAGTTGAAGATCTGTAGAAGAGCCCCTTGTGTCTCTGGCTGGTACATGTGAAGGGAAGAGTCATCATGAAATCCTCCCAGAGCGTCTTCATAACAAAGGCATATACTCCAGGCAGAAACACTGCCATGACCTTATTCCAGTTGGGAGAAGGAAAATGCTATTACTCCAGCCCCTATAGCATAACTCTCTCCTAAGCCAAGGTGGGATCAGTAGGGGTTTGGGGTTTAAGGAAATTGGGAATCCTTCAGCCAGGAAAGGGAGTAGGCAACAAGTGGAAAATGATTTTTGTAGTACAGGGGAGGCACCCAATCACAATGCTAAGACAAAACCTCAGGAAAACACTGAGATTTAGTGAGAATTTTACAAAGAGTGAACCTTGATGTATGTAAATTTAAAAATGAAAATTTAGGAGTTGAGAGACGCTCAGGATAGAATGCATGTGTAACAATACATTTATGTAATAAATACATAAAATGACCTCACCGAAGAGGGTGGGGAAAATGAAGCTAACTTAAGTAACTTTGAAAATGACTGGCATCTGTAAGACTAAAGGCAAAGAAACTGTACATAAGCACTGTACTTTTGTTGAAAAAGCTGTTTCTCATGCAGGTACAGGTTAACAATTCTAAAACCACTATCTGTATATACCGGAATTGAATAATTAAGTAAATGGATGGCAGATGGTGGGAGCCAGGTTTCTCACTGCTGGAGGGGAAGGTTGCGAATAAACAAGGAGAGGAAGCTAGAATGGTCCATGTGGTAATGGATTAGAGTTGAAGACATCAATATGAGCTCATGTTTTGCTTAACATAGACATAGAAGATTAAATATAGAACTAAATATAGGTATGTGTACATAAATGGGTTAGTACACAGACATACAGTTCCTTACTCTGTCAGCTGGGTGGCTTTACAACCAATGACATCCTAATAACCAGTAGTAACAAGCATACCCAGTGTCTGTATCTTGGTTTCTAATACCATTCTCCAGTGGTACTTGGAGAATGGTATTGGAATTTCAAAGGTTACTTCGAAAAAATGTCTGATTCTAAGACTGGTGCAAGAAATATACAAGGCAAACCCAGAGCATCTCATAGTACCCGAAAGCATACCACTTTAAAAACACACACACACACAGTAATGGGGATGTCAAAGGGATGCAGGAACTAATTGCAAGAGCTCTCAATTGTCAGTGTTGGAACAATTTGAGCAACGCAAGAGACTTTATGAAGCATTGGATTTTAATCCAAAGTATAAAATAAATATTCCATGACTCCATACTGACTTAAATCAATGCTGGGGTAGACAAATGAATGGGGGAATATGACAAATGTCCCATGCAGAAGAATTTTAAATAATTTATATATATACTCTGTTCTCAATAAGTTAGAGCCAAACTCCCTCTGTTCCATAAATGTTGGCTATGCATAATTACTTTATTCCAGAGATTCTAGTATGAAAAGGAGGGGGAAAAAGAGTAACCTCACAGTGGGAAAACATGAAAAACACCATCTTCGCCATGTGATCAAGCTGGACATTATCAGTGATGTCATGTTGAGTGATCAAGCTGGACATTATCAGTGATGTCATGTTGAGTGATCAAGCTGGACATTATCAGTGATGTCATGTTGAGTGATCAAGCTGGACATTATCAGTGATGTCATGTTGAGTGATCAAGCTGGACATTATCAGTAATGTCATGTTGACAGTATGTCCCCTTGATATGAGATGATGAAAATGACACTTTACCTTTGTGATCATCCTCCCCCAAACCCATAACTCCCATCTAATTGTGAGAAAAAAACGTAACACAAATCCCAATTGAGGGACATTCTATCAAAACTGTCAAGGTAATAAAAAACAAGGAAAATCTGAGAAAATGTCTCAGTGAAGCCCAAGGGGACCTGATGAATAAATGTAATGTAGGAGGTTGAAACACAAAAAGCATGTTAGGTAAAAACTAATACAATTTGAATAATGTGTGTGTGTGTGTTAATGAATAATAGTGTCTTAACATTATTTCATGAATTGTGACATACTAATGTAAAATGTTAATAATAGAGCAACTTGGGTGTGAGTGATATGGAAACTGTACTATCTTCACAATTTTTCCGTAAATCTGAAAGTATTCTAAAATGTAAAACATTTATTAAAAAATACTGGGCACTGCAGCAAGCTCGGTGAGAAGAGTATTTTTAGGCACGGGAAGCAGCCAAGGGAAATCAGCATAGTGTATGGATATTGGGCTTTGGAGCTTAACAGAACTGGGTTTCAAGATCAACTTTGCTATGTTTTGAATGTGTGCTGCTAAGCATCCAATCTAACCTGTTTTCCCACATGTTAAGTAAGTACTATGTGACAATTACAGTCGAATTGCATTAGGCATGTGGTACATAGTATGTCCTTTGTAGCTGGTACTACCATCATCATTATGACATGAACCTTCTTGGTTTAGATGTCTATTCTGCTTATCAAATATCAATAGGATAGTCGTCTGTAGCATGTTTGGATGACTATTGCTTTCAGATGGGCCTTCTTGCATTCAACCCAAATCTATCTTGTTATCCAAGCATGTCTACTCTTGGGGAGACAGAAAGCAGATGCTCCCCTTTCTCTGAGCAGATGCCAAGTATTTAGTTAGATTTTCCTGCAGACTCAGCACTTCTCCTCTAACTTTGTGTATAAAGTGGTCTTTTTATTATTACAACTAAGAAGACTACTGGCTGGAATGATTATTATGCATATTATAAATAAGTGTTACTGACTTTTTCAGTTTACAAAACCACAGATATTCATTATGGAACATTGACAACATGCTAATAATAATAATAAAGAAATAAAAATCGCTTACAATACCACTGGTCATATGGTTTTATTATCTACTTTGAAAAACTAATATATACACATATATAGTGAACATGTGGTCATGTTTATGTTCCTAAATATTATCACACAAGCAATTTTTAATTGCTGCACAGAATTTCACATATAACTATGCCTTAGCTTTATTGGTTCAATTCTCTACTTTGGGGTGCTTGGGAGAGCTTCCTTTTGATATTATAAATACCTTGGTGGTGAACATTCTTGTTAATTTTTACCTATGCTTTAAAATATGTCCTTGAAGATGTGTGTTATTTGTCATTGTCGCATGGGCTGATGGGTACAATGAAGAAGCAAATTTCCATGGCCCTAAAATCAGTGCTGTGCTTAGGCCAGAGGAAGTTTGAGAAGGAGGGGTGGGAAAGAGGAAGATCAAAATGAATACTTGAGTGATTCAATAAAAATAAAACAAAACTCATATTTATGCTAGAATGGATTTTGAGTCTCACTTAGTATCTAGCCCACAGCCTTATTCTACTGGCAAAGATTCCACTCTGGTACCTGCTCCTATAAGGGCAGATGCCCTTTGTAGCTAGATATGCTTGGATAAGTATCTCAGTTATGCTACACGCTGGCAGCGTGACTCATAGCTCCAAGTCTTATTGTATTCATCTGTAAAATGGGTGTAGTCTTGTAAGAACTCAAAGAGAGAATACAGGTAAAGAGCCCCCACTGGCCCCCCATTGTACCTAACAAAGGATCCCATTCACCTGAGTGATGTTTAAATTTTTCCACAGCCCCAGAGCTGGGCATTTTTTCCCCTGAGCTTTCATCAATTTATAATATCTAGAGAATATTTTCCTTCTGAGAAAAGCAAAAAGAGAATTTTCTCCCTCTTCTCCCATCTGCATCCTCATAGCCCCAGGCCCTTCTCAGACTCCTATGATCACAAAATCATTTCCATTATAATCAGGCCTAGGAAGAATATCTGCCCCTGAGAAACAGGGTGTTAATTCATCCAGGGTCCCTGGATGCCTTGGTGTCCAAAATACTTTACTGACATTTTCTTAGCAAATACATGGGTAAAAAGAAGAGGCAAGATCCTACATAGGGTATAAATCTAATAAACCCTAGAAAAATCCACTCTTGCTTTTTTTTTTTCCTTTCATTTTCCTTTGTGAGTCACCCATTTTGAGATAGCCTCAACTTCATATCAGAAGGAGCCTGAAGAAAAGAATATAAGCTGGGTAGCCAGGCATATCAGGGTTTCAATCAGTGGCTCTGGCTCTGCTACTTACTAGCTTGTGATCTCGAGCAAGTTAATTCATTTCTCTGCATCTTGGTTCCTTCCTGTGCACACTAAGGATAATAACAGCTGGTTGATAATGATTTCATGATTAATAGGAAATGCAGAGCCTAGTGCCTGAGACATTGTAGCATTTTCCCATTTGCTGGTTCTTTTACCCATCCCAAACTTTCCTTGCTATACTTCTATTAAAGTTACCGTAAGAAGGATACAAAATTCCTCAACAGTAAATCCCTCCATTGTGTCTTCAGAGTGCTTTGATAATAATGGTTGCCCAAAAACGCGACCCAACTAGACTTATTTTTACTCAACTAGATGCGTTCATTCATTTGCTTACTCAGCTGTGCCAAGAATTAAGCTGGGCACTGGGAATTTCAAAACCAACAAGACATTCTCTCTCGTCAGGGAACTCACATCCTAGTATGTGAGATAAACAAATGAACATGAAATTATAATTCAGTAACAAAGAATGAGTGTTATGGCAGAGGGAACATGTAAGCCCTTGGCGGGGCATCGAGCAGGGATAACTAACTAAGCCCCGTTGAGGAAGGCATCCGAACAGAGGGGACAGCTGAGCTGAGTTTGATGAGCCAGTAGGAATTAGGCTGATACAAGTCAAATCATTTAGTGTTTATGACAACTGTGAAAAAGAAGTATTTCCACTTTACAGACGTGAAGCCTGAGTCTCAAAGAGTTATCCAACATCATCCAGAAGTGTGGGGACCCCACAATATCCATGGGAAACTGGCCCCAAAGCTCATGATCTTTCCTCTTTACTGTGCTGCCTCTTCAAGACCGAGAATCTGTCCTTGATGGGATTTGTTCAGGTACCAGGTCAAGATGACTGTCTACATAATGGAAGCCCTGTCGCCAGCTTTTCAGCTTCCTTTCAAATTCCCCCAACCCCTTCTTTTTTCATGTAGCAGCTTGTCTCTTTCCATGGAAATGCCGGGGATTTAGAGAAGGCGGGAACTCAGCTTTGCTTCCACTGCCCAGCACCAGATACAGGCTGCAGGAGTCCCAGCCACCTCCCTCTCATCATGCTTTCTTCCAGGAACAGAGTTATGGCCCCCGGGAGAGGTTTTGTTCCACCGGAGTAGTCAGTTACTGATGAGCTCATGCTGCTTTTCCACCCCTGGGTCCCCAGCCATCCTCCAGCCCCGATCTCCTAGGTCACCTTCATCTGGCAGCTGGAGACTGGTGGGAGTGTGTGTACATGTGGTGCTTAGCCTAGAAGCTGCAGCATGCCCCTAGATTTCCCATGAATTCACTGGGTGTGAGCCAACCCCAAAGGAGAGGGCTTCAGCCTCCTGGACCACTGCCCAAAACAGACAAGCCTAGCCTCAGTACCTCAGGCCCTGTGGTTCCCTCTCTTCTGGGGAAGAGCCAATTTCTGTGATGGACCACTAAGCTTTGGTCTTTTTCTGCCAGAATCCCAGGACCCTCTGCTAAGCCAGTTCCTATTGCACGGATGATTGCATAATACCACAGGAATTCAAATGGGGAACATCAGTATCATAGGAGTGAGCACTTATTGGGAACTTGCAAGATACTCATATACTTTATTTGGGTGACTTTACGTGCTGCTTGCAATAACCCATAAGGTAGATACAATTATTATCTCTGTTTTATAGAAGAAAATTAAAGCTTATGGGGGTATGTAATTTGCCCATCTTCCCATAATTGAAAGTGATAGGGACAGGATTTTACCCTAGGAGCCTGACTTCAGAGCCTGTGACCCTAACTACCAACATGTAGGGAGAGAAGCTGTTGTTTGAGCACCCACTGTGTGCCAGGCACTGTGCTGAACGCGGTGCATGGATTAACTTAGTGACTCCTGCCAACCAGCCTCTGAAGTACGTACTATTATTATCCCTACCTTACAGAAGAGAAAACTGAGATTTAGAGAAGTTAAGAGATTTTCCGGGTTACACAGTGAGCAAGTTACAGATCGGGATTAAAGTCCCAGAGAGTTGAACTTCTGAGTACGCTTCCCCTGGCACCATGTTATACCATCTGTGCTGGGCTGAATAGTGTCCCACAAAAATTGAATAGTGTCGCCCCAAAATTCATGTATTCTCTGAACATTAGAATGTGATCTTACTTGGTATTACTCGGTAATAGGGTGTTACAGAAGTAATCAAGTAAAGATGAGGTCATACTGCATCAGGGTAGACCCTAAATTCAATGACTAGGATTTTTATAAGTGAAAGGAGAGGTGGATTCAGAGAAAAAGACACAGACACACACAGAGGGAAGACAGCCATGTGAAGACACAGGCAAAAAGTACAGTGACACAGCAACAAGCCAAGGAATGCCAAAAATTGCTGAAGTACCACCAGAAGTAGGAAGAGGCAAAGGGGAATTTTTTTCCAGAGACCTTGGCGGGAGCATGGCTATGCCAACAACTTGATATCAGACTTGTAATCCCTACACCTATGACAGAGTAAATTTCTGTTATTTTAAGCCACTAAGTATGTGCTAATTTCTTATGGCAACCCTAGGACACTGATGTGCCATTGGAATAGCCTGTTATCACTTTGAGAACAGGAAACTCACCTTGATGCTCCCTAAAGATTATTTTTTGGCTCCAAGAAATATGATTCCATTCATCTTAATTAAACAAACAGAGGGTCTTGGAGATTCTGAGATGAACAATTATGGGAAGTCATGGCCATCGATGAGGTCAAGCATCATGAATCCTTCCATCATGACATTGAGTTCTCTGGAACAGGAAAGAAGAGCCTGAGTTTCCCAGCAAAGTGGCATTGGATGAATCTGTTAATCTCTTAGTCTCAGTGTTCATATCTATAAAAGGGGGATAATCCTATCCTTGCAATGGCAGAGGCTGAATAAGGTAGTGGATATACCATGTCTGTCATGTAAAAGAGCAAAGTATGTGTGTTAGACCTCCACCATCATTCTCAGGGGAGTTCCTTTGAAAGTGGTGGTATTTTTGGAAAGATGTTCCCAATAGGCGAGGGGCCAAGGCTCTTTGGGCTTTAGGGCAGATCCATTGGGTTCTACAGGGATGTTTGTTCAACAGACCTGGGCTTGTGCTGGAGGGGTGTTAGTCACATTTACTGACCCTTCACTATGTCCTGGGCACAGGGCTAGGGGCCATAGTAGGAGAGGAAACCCCCAAAAGCTGTGTGCCAGATTGGGTTTGCTTGCTCTGCGGTGGAGTTTAGCTGTACCTTTCTATATTTAGATTCTATCTTTGTCAAGCAAGAAGACTTGTTTGACAGGGCTCTGGTTTTTCATCTCTGAAAAGTTACTCATCCACAGAGCTTGGGATTGGGGGGAGAGGAAAGGGGGAGGAGATCTGGCTTCTCTCCCCAACTCTGAACAGATGGGATCAGAATAGGGCCCTTCTACATCCCCAGCCAAGATGCCTAGGCCTTGGCAGTTGTCCCAGGACACAGACAATGGGGTCTGATGGCAGCTTCTCAGACCTGGCTTTCCCTGGGCAAGAGGCTTTTCCTGAGGCTGGCAATGCCATTTCTTCAGGCTCAGAAAAGGGATTTAGGGAGAGGGAAATGGGGACTGCAATGAGGCAACTCTTGACAGCTTACCCTGGAAAACTAGGACACAGCTTGTAGGAGCCCAGCCCAGCAGCTCTGCCATCTGACCCTTCTTCTGCCTCTGCCAGGACTACTGTCCAGGAAGACAGGCAGAAATGGCCCAGGCACACTGGTGTGCTGGGTGCCAAAAAGAGAGACCAGGGTCTGGGGAAAGGGGTGAGGGGTGAGGGGAGAAGGGACAGGGTGCTGGGATGGTGCAGGTGGCTGATCTAGTATTTCTCTCTATTGTTGAAGCAGGGCTTTGGGGATAGGTATGAGCAGGTGGCTTCTGAGCACAGCCACCATTGAAAAGATTTAACATCAGGTAGGGGAAGAAGTTTATGTGCTCATACATCTTAGATACAGACTTAAAAAAATGAAGGGATCAGATCCTAAAGAGGCTTTCAGAGGTGCTTGAGCCTGGACTCCCGCCTTCAGAAAGATGAATTTCAAAGCCATCCGGGGAGGATCACTGAACGACAATCCCTCCATTCATCTCCTGTTGACTCCATAATCGAAGCCACTTTTATTCCCCATAAGTCCTCAGCTCCCACCCTTCCTAAGTAGATGACTTACCCTGTTCTTCATTGAAATTAAGTCCATCTGGCATGATCTCCCTTGACTTCTTTCCTCTCTTTTTGAACATGTGTTGATCTTCAGCCCAGCAGATTGTAAACTCCCCAAGGGCAGGTGCCCTGTTTTGTTCCTTGTCTGTGTCCACATCATCAGGCATAGAAACAAGGTGAGGGGAAGAATAGAGAGGAAGAAGGAGGGGGGGACAGAGAGAAAAAGGGAAAGGGAGATATATAAAAATAGAGAAAAATGCAGCAACATAACAGAGGAACACACAGAAAGAAAATCAGAAACAGAATCCCAAGGAATTAAAAAAAAAATTCCTGTTACATGCTAGGCACAGTGTTACAGGGATGTTAAATGCATTTAGGAGGGGAAAGCAAACAAGCAAATATATCATTGAATTTTCTGTGCAAACTGCTAAGGGCAATAAATGTTGGTTGCCACCTATAAAACGACTCATATATGAACATAGATAAAACCAGTAATTTTTCCTTTCCCTATATACACCTACTTGACTCCCTCCACATTGTAATAAATATCAATGATTAAGTGGGTTAGCTTTTACCTACCTGGTTTTTCTATATGATTGTGTAAACATTATGTTTCTTTTTCTTCTATTTCTTTGTTTTATAAAAAACTATATTCTACTATAACCACTTACTCTGCATTTTGTTGTTTTCTCTAACACTATATCACAGACATCTTTTTTAGTCAATACACATATATCTAACTAATTCATTTAATATCTAAGCTGCTCTCCATGAAAGAGATATATCAGAATTATTCTACTATTGACAGACATCCAGGTTGTTTCTAGACCCTTTTTATGCTATAATAAACCATTATCTAATCAAAATCTTTGACTATATATTTATATATACTGGTGTTTTCATTTCTGTATACTGGATTCCTTCAAGTAGCATTTCTGGGCTAAACAGATAGAATTTTTAAGTTTTATTAGATGCTGCCAGCTTAATTTCCAAAAATGCTGCAGCAATTTATTTCTCACTGGCAATATGAGAGAGATTTATTTTCTTACATCCTCATCAGCAACTAGGTGGAATTGATCTTTAGTTTTCATGCATTGGACGGGTGAAAATGTTAATTCATTTTTTCGATTTGCATTTCCCTAAAACCAAGGGAAGTCTAATTCTACTTTAGGCTTGAATTGGCCACTAGGATTTTCTCTTCTGATTGTTTCTGTTTATATACTTCCCACTACCCCACCATTTCTTGCCCTGTACTGTTATGTTCCACTTTTTCTTATTAATTTGTAAGGGCTCATTATATCTTATGTGTTATGCATATATTAATTAATCTTTAGCACGATGATTTCCAAAATGAGTCAAGGGTCCCCAGCCAGGGGCCACAGAAAACTTAGAAGGGCACTTAGAGATCCTTAACTTTTTAAATTTAATATGTTTTTTGAGATGGAGCCTCACTCTGTCACGCAGGCTGGAGTGCAGTGGCGAGTTTCCGGCTCACTGCAACTTTCGTCTCCTGGGTTCAAGTGATTCTTGTGCCTCAGCCTCCTGCGTAGCTGGGACTACAGGCATACACCACTACGACCAGATAATTTTTTATATTTTTAGTAAAGAGGGGGTTTCAACCATGTTGGTCAGGCTTGTCTCGAACACTTGACCTAAAGTTATCTGCCCGCCTCGGCCTCCAGAGATTCCAGGTATGAACTACTGCATCTGGCCAACACTTTTGAGAAAATCTCAGTGATATGGCACATCTGCCAGATACCCCACAGCTACTGGGGCATTCACAGTCCATAGGTAGTTCACAGTCTCAACATCAGATCATGTTACAATCTCTTCAGTGATGTTATATGTATGTGTAATGCTGGGCTTTACAAAGTTAGTGTACTAAAAAATTAAGTACTGTGCAAAGTGCTGTGTGGAATAGAAAATGGGAACTGTGCTGTCCAATCTGATTCCAAGTTTTGAGAAGTTGTGCCATGTCCACAGGTGCATACAGCCCATGAGTAAATGACTGCATTGATTTAAGATAAAATAACATGATCTTTCTTTCAGATTATGTGTATTAAATGATAAGAAATACATACTTATTGAATTGTTTGGACCCAGCTATTCAATAAAAGAATTTTATTATTATTATTAATATTATTATTATTATTTGTATAGGGTAGTGTAAAAAAATTACTGAGGTACTACAGGTGCTTGAATCAAGCAAGTTCGGGAATATCTGCTTTGGAACAATCTAAGGAGTTGGTTGATGGCATCTCTATTTTGTGTCCTTTTCATGAACAAAGAAACTGAGGCTTAGAGAGGTTAATTTGTTCAGATCAGAGAATTAGAAAGTGACAGAATTAAGACTTGAACCCAGATCTCCCTTGCTCAAATCCTGAAATTTTCTCTCTCCAGAAATCTGATATGATTCACTCATTGATCCAAATCTTTAATGTGCTTGAAGCCTCAGAGAATTCTGAGAATTCTGAATTGCAATCTTTCAACGTTGCCTTCAATTTCTCTATTGATTATTCTCTCTCTCCTATTTAATCTCTTCCTCTCCACTATATATTTCTCCAGCCCATAAAAATGTTCAGTTCTTATCTTAAAAGGAGTGGAGGGAAAATCCTTTGATTTTAGTAGTATTTTAAGTCATTTTGCTACTACTTTCCTTTTGGCCACAGACTTCATAGTTTGCTATCTGCCCTTCCTCACCTCCAATTATGACTCCAACACTCATTGTAATCCAGCCTCCTATAGTCTGCTGAAATGGTTTTCACCAAGGCTAAGAAATAATTTTCTAATTACAAATTTCAAGGTTTATTTTGAGGTCCCCACACAACTTGCCCTTGTGTATACTAGCATTGCATGTAGTAGATGCTCAATACATGTTCAGGAATTAATTGGCTCTACTTGTCTGTCCCCGGTAACTTTCCTCAATTCCAGGCCTGTGTTAGTTTCTAGCTGCCTTGTGAACATCCCTAACTGAATAAAGCTCAAAAAAGATTTGATTTGCTGTGTGAATAAATTTTTCTGACTGCCTCTGAACTCCACGTGCCCAACCCTAAGTCCCCTCCTCCCCCATGGTATTGGTCAGGGATCTTCAGAGAAACAGAACCAATAGGACAGAAGGATAGATAAATAGGGGCAGGTGTGGTGACTCACATCTGTAATCCCAGCCCTTTGGGAGGCTGAGGCAGGCAGATCACTTCAGGTCAGGAGTTCGAGACTAGCCTGGCCAACATGGTAAAACCCTGTCTCTACTTAAAAAAATAAATAAATAAATAAAAAAGAAAAAATAATGTAGCCATCTCAGCTGCTTGGGAGGCTGAGGCAGGAAAATGGCTTGAACCTGGGAGCCAGAGGTTGTAGTGAGCCGAGATCATGCCACTGCACTCCAGCCTTGGCGACACAAAGAAAGACTCCGAAAAATAAAAAATAAAAAAGAAGAAAGAAAGAAAGAGAGAGAGAGAGACAAATAGGATAGATAGAAAGACAAGATAGAAAAAGAGGATGGATGGATGGATGGATAGATAGATAGATAGATAGATAGATAGATAGATAGATAGCTGGATAGATAGATAGCTGGATAGATAATGGAGATTTATTGCAAGAAATTTGCTCAAGTGATTATAGAGGTTGAACAATCTCACAGTCTATTATCTGTAAGACAGAAGTCCAGGTTAGCCTGAATTACAGTTCCAGCCTAAACACGAAGGACCAAGAACCAGGAGTGCTGATTTCTAAGGCAGGAGGAGATGGTTGTCCTAGCTCAGACAAAGAGAAAATTTGCTCTTCCTCCTCCTTTTTGCTCTATCCAAGCCCTCAGGGGATTGGACGATGTCCACCCACGTTGGTGAGAGTGGTATTCTCTCACTGATTCAAATGCTAATCTCTTCCAGAAACACCATCACAGACACCCCCAGAAATAGTATTTTATCAGCTATCTGGGCATCCCTTAGCCCAGTTACGTAGACACATAAAATTAACCATCACACTTGCTTCCCACTGTTTTTGCTTTTTGTGTGGTTTAGTAAAAATGCAGACATTTTAAATTTATCTAGAAGTAGATTTGAATAATTCCCTATGGAAATTATTCAGTTTTTCAAATTATTAAATTATTCAACAGGAAAGTAATTTATTCTGAGCCTCCCTTTGTTAACCTCCAAAATGAAATAATAATAAGTATGTTTAATGGCTGTTTTAAGGATTAAATGACAGTGGTCATGGAAAATACCTAGCATGTGGCTTGGTACTTAGTAGGATTCAAAATCTGAAGATAATGTAAGCTGCCAGCACCATCACTGTCATCATTCTCGTCAACATCATGATCACTATCACCTTATGCCCCAAATAGACCCGCTTCTCCCTTTTCTATTGGAAAAAAAAAATGTGCTTTAGTGGAAAAAGTGGTGGGTTTAGGGTCAGAAAAACCCGTATTCAAAACCAAACCATAGATTTACTCTACAACTTTGGGCAAATAACTTCGTGCCTCTGAGCCTCTGTTCCCTCCTCCACAAAAGGGGAACCTTATCAGTCATCCATAATGGAGTCACTAATGATGCACTAGCTGAGAAGGTACTTTATAAATTATACATTGCAACACAAATGTAAGTTCTAGCTTGCAGTTTATTATTGCAAGTAGTAGTCCATAGGGGCTACGATTCTCACAGGAGAAAAGTTCAAAATTATTTTTGACATCAGCCTCCATCACATCAAAGGTACAACGTCCACTTTTCCATTCCTAACCTTCTTCATACTGGTCAGAGTAGACTGGATCAGGAAGCACTTCCTTTGTTTTGCATTTACCCTGGACTTGGAATTCACATTTAACCCCCAGCAGGGCAAGAGATTTAGCCCCATGGGTGCTATCCCAGCATCTTTTCCTAACACCATATGCTGTTTACTTGCTTGATAAGGTTTTCTAACAAGGTGAGAATACTTTCTGACTATCTCCATATCTTAATGGAAAATTCTCCTTCAACGTTTCAGACACTTTATCTGTGATTAAATATTAACATTCCTAACCAGCATTTTTTTTTTATTGGAAAGTGTAAAATACTACAAGTTGCTTTCCTGTCGTCTATTCATGTGACTTCCTGAAGCCAGCGGCAGATTGAGAAACTGATTAGAGATACACAGGACATTAAAAAAAAGAGCTGGGAACGCAGAAGTTGGGGTGTGAGAAAGAAGAAAGGAGAATGCTGACACACCCTTTGATAACTGCAAGTGCTGGCTTGGAGCTGCTCCTTTTTATGCTCTGATTGGCAGATACTTCTTGATGTTCTCAGATATCCTATCACCAACTGATGTGCCCCTTGAGATTTATTGATACGATTCACAAAACAGGGGACCAAAATGCAACTGTCAGGAGGATATTATAACCAGAATCTGTTTTTAATGCAAAATCTTTAACTCACCAACTTATCCATCTCCAGAAAAAGGTCTCCCTGTCCAAATGGCCTGCATCAGAACTCAGTGAAATGTACAGGGCAGAGGAAGGAGTTCAGTTTAACCGATAGCATTCACCATTTTTTACGGTGCTATTCGTCTAAGTGACAAAGCCAGAAGGCAAACCTATACTTCTTTCTGACTTTTTATTGCTTTTCATCCCAGTGGGAACCAGCAGATGGGGGGAAAAACAAACAAACAAACAAATCCTTCGAATAGTGAAATGTGCTTAAGACTTTTTTTCAGAATGAGGGAGAAAAAAAATGATCAACAAATATGATTCAAGTTTGTTATAGTTTGAAAAAAAATGTTGAAGTTTGACTTCTGTAAATTCTACATGACTTCTATGGATCTAGTTAGAAATGAAGGGATGAATGGAAGCAGCTGCTGTGGCTTGCATTTTGGCTTAAGAGAGGTAAGCATATGGAACTGGGTAAAGAATGAGTTAGCTTACAAGGTGGTGAAATCCCCATCACCAGAGGTATTCAAGTATAGGTCTAAGAGCCATGTGGTGGAGGTGTCATAGAGATAATCCAAACATTGGAGAGGAAGTTGGGTGGATGGCCTCTAAAGACGTTTCTTAGGCTTGGGAGTCTTTGATTCTCTAAGGTGAATTCAAAGAAGAAAAAGGGTTGCAGACATCAGCAGTGAAATTACAGCAATTTTCTTATCTCCTTTTGATCCAAATGGAAATGAGTTCTGATCACTTTACTGAGAGAGTATATATCCCATCCCATGTTGGGAGGGACTAATATTAATAATATTAATACTAGCAACAAGCACTGTGACAATGGATAATTTATATTTAGTTTTGGCTATGTGCCAAGCACTGTGTTAAGCACTTTCCAAGCAATATCTTCACTTCTCAGAATAACCCTATAAGGAAAAAACTGTAATTATTCCTTCCAATTTAGAGTTGAGGGAACTGAAACTCAAAGAAGTTGTGTAAGGTCCCTAGGACCTCCTTTATAGATGGAAAAATTGTAGCCCAGAAGGTTAAAAGAGTTACCCAAAGCTTCAGCACATCTTTGAGGCAGAAATATCAGAAAGGAGAAAAGGGCTTGGAGTTAGAAGACTGGAGCTGTTAAGTTACAGGTATTGACTGTCAATATACATCCATTAGTGTGCTAGCTACATTATCTCATTTCATTGCACAACAGCCCTGGAAGAATGATATTATTTTTGTCTCCTTTTTATAGATAAGGAAACTGAATATCAGATAGGTCAAGTAACTCCCCCAACATTGCACAGCAGAGTAGAGGTAAAACTCAACATTTTTAGGCGGATTGCCCTGTTAGTACACAGAAAACTTCTCTACTTTAGTCAGATCTCAGGAAAGTCACTTAACATCTTTTAGCCTTGGCTCTCTTATTTGAAAAAAGAGACAGCATTGTGAGTCCCTGTTATGTCAATTGTTCAGGGTTGTTAGAGATCCCAATAGTGCAGATAGAAGTATTTCATGAATTAAGTGTAGGGTGCCTAATTATTACAAGCTCCTGGGTCTCCTGATTATAAAGCCTGGGGGAGTTCCTTACTTGCTACTGGATTTCCAGTCTCTGAAAGTGGTACCTGGAGGCCAGGGTCTGGAGTTTCTGAAGGTGGGACGGTGATCCCAATGTGCCAGGACCACAGTGGGTAGGACCCTGTACCTGTGTATTAGTTTATTTTTACACTGCTATAAAGAATACCTGAGACTGGGTAATTGATTAAGGAAAGAGGTTTAATTGACTCATGATTCCACATGACTGGGAAGCCTCAGGAAACTACAGTCGTGGCAGAAGGCAAAGGGGAAGCAAGCACCTTCTTCACAGGGTGGCAGGAGAGAGAGAGATTTTGCAGGGGAAACTGCCACTTTTAAGCCATCAGATCTCATGAGAACTCCCTCACTATCACAAGAGTAGCATGGGGGAAAGCCGCTCCCATGATCCAGTCACCTCCCATCAGGTGTGGGGATTACAATTTGAGATGAGATTTGGGTGGGGACACAGGGCCAAACCATATCAACCTGTAAGCAGGTGAGAGATGTTGGCCTCCCTGCCCAGCATTGTACTTGATGGATCTCAGAAAGCACAATCAGAAGAAAACAATTTTTTTTTTTTTTCTGGAGACGGGGTCTTGCTCTGTCACGCAGGCTAGAGTGCAGTGGTGCGATCTCGGCTCACTGTAACCCTGTAACCTCCACCTCCCAAGTTCAAGCAATTATTCTGCCTCAGCCTCCCTAGTAGCTGGGATTATAGGTATGCACCACCACACCTGGCTTTTTTTTTTTTTTTTTTTTTTTTGTATTTTTAGTAGAGACGGGATTTCACCGTGTTGGCCAGGCTGGTCTCAAACTCCTGACCTCAAGGGATCTGCTCACCTCGGCCTCCCAAAGTGCTAGGAATACAGGCATGAGCCACCGTGCCTAGCCTGAAAACATACTTTGAATGAGTTCAGCATAATGGGAACAAGGCCTCCCAACTCATTATCTGGGTTCTCTCTCACACAAGCAGTGGCATCTCTTTGGCCTTGTTTGTACCCGAACACTATTTGTAGTGAAGCTTCTTCCAGTGCCTCTGCCTGGAAGGTGCTTCCGCTTTGCCTTCTGCCCTGAAACCTTTTCTGTATGCTTCCAGTTTAGAGGATAGAATCTGTCTGCTAAGGTCCCTAAAGTTATACCTTCTCTCCTGTCATTTGTAAACATTTTTCCTTAATACATTCAATGTTAGATAAATTATTCTCAAAATGTGGACTTTACTGAAAGGCCAAGTGGTTGAAGTTTTCAGAGCCCTTGCAGTGGTCTGCAACACAGAGAGCCCTACAACTGGCAGTCAGAAGACCTAGCATCTTACTCCTGGCTCTGCCAGGGGAATTTATGTTTATTGAACAATTCTCTGCCTACTGAGAAGATAGAAATGCAGTAAGAGAAGTGCTTGCAAGAAAGAAGCATGGAATGAAGAGCTCAGAGCAGGCACTTGATCCATCCTGGAGTAAAGGATTGCCGACAGTGAAGGCTTCCCGGAGGAGGTGTGATGAAGCTGAAAATGGAACGATAAGTCAAAGTCAGCAGGTGAACAGGTAGAGGATTCGGTAGAGGGAACAGCATGTTGAAAGACACAGACTGGCAGTGAAAAGGCCTGGTGCATTCAGCAACCAAACATCACTGGGTGTGGCTGGAGCATAGGGAATCTCAAAATATGGTGAGGCTGGATCATGAAGAATCTTGTATTTTAGGTAGAAGAGAGTGCCTTTCTTTCAATATCAATGAGGAGTCATCAGAGAGCATCAATTAATAGGGGAATAGGAAAGGTGAATACTAAAAAGGCCACTCCATTGGCCTTTTAACTGCAGAAAAGAATTCTGCAGTTTGAAGGGCAGATTGGAAGGGGCAGGACAGACTGAAACTAGCCAGGACTCTAGTGCATACATAAGGCCAGCAGAGGACAGATGAGGCCTAAGTTAAGGAAGGAGTGGGAAAGAAGATGAAGTGAGAATTTCAGGGTACAGCTTGCTTCTTGGGGTTCATTTGTAAAATGTAGGTATCCCTGTGGTCTAGACCTTCCATCTTTTCACTAGTAAGTCCTCCTTCTGTGACTTTTCTCTCCATAGATTCCCAGTGTTTCAAGAGGTTATGTCTACCAACTTACATTTATTCAGGGATAATTAGTTTTCCAATAAGTACCAATTTTAGTTGATATAATTCCCACCAAAAGCAATTAAAGTCTGATTTTATTGGGGAGATATATGATTCCCGTTAGCATTTTTGAAATATTGAAGAGTTCATGGACTGCCATTATGCCTTCTGTACTCTTCTTGCCAGAGTGGGTGAAGCAGAGAGTTTGGAAACCACTCGATCTATTTATCCACAATAAGATTCACCTCTGATATTTGATAAGTCTAGGAAATAACTCTCTTCAATAAGGACTGTGTAAGTTGCAAATCACAGTGTGCAACTCATTAGTGTGAGGGATTGTTATAACTCATTATGATTATGAAAATTCTCCCAATATAATAGACCTCAAACGCATGATGTGGTAAGATGGGAGCTACTATCATTTAATATATGAGAAACTGGAGGCTCAAAGAGGTTGAATATTTGGTTTGAAAACAGCAAATCAGCAGAAATAGAAGCAATTGCTTCCCCTGCTTGACTTCCTTGGGCACCTGCTGATTTTAAAGAATGTTTGAAGTCATGGTCTCCCCACCTTCCAACCTTCCCATTTAGTGAAAAGTGATTCATTCCTTGGTGTAAGGGAGGAAGGAATCAAATACTGAGGCGAATAAGAGATGCAAAGGGGCCAGGCATGGTGGCTCATGCCTGTAATCCCAGCACTTTGGGAGACTGAGGCGGGTGGATCACCTGAAGTCAGGAGTTTGAGACCAGCCTGGCCAACATGGTGAAGCCCCATCTCTACTAAAAATACAAAAATCTGCTGGGTGTGGTGGTGCATATCTGTAATCCCAGCTACTCGGGAGGCTAAGGCAGGAGAATCGCTTGAACCCGGGAAATAGAGGTTGTAGTGAGTCAAGATGCATCACTGCACTCCAGCCTGGGCAACAGAGCAAGACTCAGTCTCCAAGAAAAAAAATAAATAAATAAGACACAAAGGGCTCAAAGGGCTTTGTGGGAATTTATCAGTGCAATTAACCTCAGGGTTGGGGAATAGAGGAGATTGCCTGCACCCAATCCCAGGGTAAGTGAGAAGGTGGGAGATGCTGCAGAGCAAGATCATGCATGGTTAGGGGAAGGAGTTTCGACCTCATTCAATTCAGCACCCTCGGGGGTGGAGACTGAAGACATGATTATAAAACAGTAAGTGGTTGGGGTGAAATTAAAGCCCTCTACAAATCTGAAGTGTTTATGGAAGGAATAAATGGATTCTGACCTTAAATATCGAAGTGTACTTACCTACAACTTGTTTGAAATGGAAAAAGCACATTGTAGGCTAATAGATTTAAGGTGATTCTATTTATATATTAAAGAAATAGCAACTATGCCCCAGTTCCCTTCCCTGTCATTTTGGGTAGAAATAACACCTGTCTAGTAGCATTGCCATAGAGATTAAGTGAGTTAATACACATAAATTTTTAGAACTGTGCCTGGCATATAGTATTATGAAAATGCATATTCTTATATTTATTACTGTATCTATCTATTAATACACCTGTGACTGCATAGGATAGCTGTGATGGTTTACACAGCTAAGAGTAAACAGTGGCTACTTGTGGGGAAGAAGTGGAATGGAGAGATTTATAAAGGTCCTTTTGGCCATAATCATTTGTATATTTTATTTTGTGTACTCATAGTGTTAATTTTTTTATTTTTAGTTTTAGTGAGACAGTATTCATGTACTACACAGTAAAAAAAAATTGGGCTAAGACTTTGATCATATAACAAATAGTTCTGAAAATGCAAAACAAACAAATGATATATTTTCACTTTATTGTTTACCTATTTCTTCTTCACCCCACTTGTACCTACTTGCCTATTTTGCTCTAGGCACTGTTCTAGCACTAGAGGTACAGCAATGAACCAAACAGACAAGCCACCCTTGCTTTCCTGTGAAAGTGCAGACACGGGAATAAACAAGTAGAACATTTACTATATTAGTTGGAGGATGGTTCTGTGGGGAAAATAAAGCCAGAAGGGAAACAGGAAGGACAAAAGGAAGCAGTGTTTGAAGCTTAAATCAGATGTACAAGAAATGCCTTGCTGAAAGGAGGCATCTGAGTGAAGACCTGAAGAGAGACAGGGAGCTACACAGTTATTTAGAAGAGCATTCTACGCGTTATTTCATTTAATCCTCTCAATAATCCTAACTACAACCCTGGGAGATAAGTATTATTGGTGTCCTCATATGCAGATGGGGAAATTGAAAGACTCAACTTAGTGTTCTTCCTAAGGCATTAGTGGCTCTCTTTCTCCTATACCTATCTTCAAAAAAAGACTTGTAGCTGAGTGTAGGGCAGCTTCAGGTGGCTCAAAGGCTGCTCAAAAGCTGCGAGTTTGGGGAATGAGTCCTCTAGCACTCCTCTTGAACTACCCTGCAATGTTAGACGGTGTCACAGCATTTCTCCTTCATCCTCCCTCTGCTTCCCTCCTCCTTTTCCTTTCCTGAGTTTAGGTGGGACATAGAGATGCAAGCAGAACATTGCAACCCATTGCAAATCTTCACACCAGCCTCCTTGCTAACCTTGATTCATCCAATGTTCTTCTAACACACCAATAAAAGAGTGGGTAACAATGTGGAGATGTGACAAGCACATAGAATCTGGAGACAAAGGACCAGGCATTTTGCCTTCTGTATGAACATGACCAACCCTCTTTGAGCCTTGATTTCCAAACATTAAAAAGGACTCACAGATTTATGTTGCAGATCAAATTAGAAGCAAAGATAACTTACTAACAATAATTCACTATATAGATGTTTAGATAATAGTAGATGGACTAATACATGTTCTATTTGTAGAAGTTTAAACTGAAGCTTTAGGTCTGAACGAAAAGGATAAGCAAGAATGATGGAAATATGATCTCATTTAGGGATCCAAGTGCCCAGACTATAGGGCTACCATTTTGTTTTCTGAAACAAAATCCAATGATACATGTAGAGAGAGAGAACAATAAATATTTTGTTTTTTAACTTTGAAGCAAAACTCAATAAATGTGGTTATACATGGTTCCATGCCCACTCCACTTTCCTCATCCAGGGAAGCACCGGTTATCATTGGAGTTATTTTATAATGCTAGTCTTCTCTCATTTAATCATGTACAGCTGCACAATAGCCAGAACAAACTTTATAAAATATTCATTTAAATAGACTTCCCCTCATTGAGAACTCCTCTGTGGCTCCCCATTGCCCTCAAAAGAATTCTTAAACTCTCCAACATGGCTCAAAAAGCCTCTGATCAGGCCCTTGCCAACACCTCCAGACTCATCTCTTATCATCATTATTCTTCCCTATTTTTGCACGACCACCATAGTAAGCTCCAGCCAATATGAGCCACTTGTGGTTTTCCCAACGTGTCCTGTTCTTTCTCATCTGGATTTTTCCACATGCCATTGATTTTGCACACAGACTGCCCCTTCCAACCCCACGATGCTACACCACCCTAAGTGTCCAATAAATGCATTTGTCACCCTGGATCACAATTATTTGCAGTCAGTATCTCCAACCAGATCAGAAGCTCTATGAGGATCATGCTCTCATGTTCACTATTTAATGCCCAAAACCTACCACAGTTTCTGGCATAAAGAAGATATCAGAAGTAGAAAATTAAATAACTGCCATTTATTAGACTCTTTCTGTGTAGAGGTACTATATTAAGCACTTGGCACGGTCATCATTTAATTGTCATTTTAAGAGCATCAATCCTTCAGAAAGGACCTTGGTTAGTAAGGATCTGGATGCTCAGGAGTACCAGGCATGACTCTTCAGTAGTTGGATTGTCCAGAGGTCCAGATCATCCCAGAGGAGGAGGCTGGGATGTCTAGGTATGTCTATGTGTGAATGTGTGTGTGTGAATGTGTGTGTGTGTGTGTGTGTGTGTGTGCTGCTGCTGCTGTTTACCAAAGAAACAGAATTATTTAACACAAATTTTAGCCAGCAAAGCTATATTTAGTGTGACTATCCAATTTATTGTACAGACTGGGACATATGGAATTGAAAGAAGGCACTATTAGTAAGTAAATCAGTGATTCAGAATCAAGTGATTCTGAAATGTTAGTATGCATCAGAAACACTTTGGAGAGCTTGTTAAAACACAAATTGCTGAGATCCACCCGAAGTTTCTGATTCAGTAGATCTTGGGAGTGGCATGAGAATGTGCATTTCTGACAGGATACCAAGTGATTCTGAGAGAGACAGAGAGAGAGAGAGACAGAGAGAGAGAGAGAGAGAGAGAGAGAACACACAAAGAAGAACTGCAAAGTATAGAAAAAAAATGTAGCAGCCTAATTTCTCTGTGCCTTACTTATCTTTTTACACTGTCCAGCCTTAATTTTTTCAGTTGTAAAGCAGTTGTTATATTGCAATTTCCTTTATAGAAGGTAATATAGATCAATGAGTCTCAAATTTTACTTCCTGCTAAATTTTAAAAAATGAAAATAAGTGATTCTTGGGAGAAGAATAACAGCTTCTGGGAGTAGGTAATATTTCTAGCTTATTAATTTTAAAAAGTGAAAATAAGTGATTCCTGGGAGAAGAATAGCAGATTCTGTGAGTAGATAACATTTCTAGCTTAAAGGCACTGAGAAGGTCTGCATAAAGAAATTTACATAATTGAAAATCCAATTTTATTTTTTTCCATGAATGCTTTATTATCTTTTTCCCTAGAGCAGTCTTATCGTTTTAGGAAACTAGATTTTCCTGGCACCCAATTTGGGAAATAACTCTGGTGCTGAAAGCGTTTTGTTAAAATGTAAATAGCCATTTAGGCCATGATAATACTAACATTTGAATGATGTTTTTGTAGTTCATAATAGACTTTAAAATTCAGAGGATAATTTGATTATCTCAAAAACCTAAAAACTTCATCAAGAAGGAAGAATAAGCATGAAATCCAAGGTTTGGAAAAGTTGTTGAAGATCATCCCAAGGAGAAATGGCAGTAGCAAGATTTGGAAACTAGGTTTTCTGACTTCTTGACACCAGGATGCAGAAAAAAAGTAAGAAGGTGGAAATTTTGAGTCACAAAACAGCAGTCAAAGAGATGTGTATGTTTATGCGGCAGAGAAGGGCATCTTGAGAAAGCGAATTCCCTCACACCAAGCTTATGCCACGAGAAGTTATAAGATGTTCATCTGATATTAGCGAGGTAACGAGAAGAGGGAAAAGAAGACTGTTCTCAGTCAGAGCTCTGTGAGAGCCAGGGCGTGGGTTCTGGACCGATTACATTTGAATGATGTTCTGTAATTCATTGGTAAATAGATGCTGATATTTTCTTTAATTGCCTGGAATGTGGCCCCAGCATTGTGCCTCCATCCTGCTCAAGCCAAACATGGGGTCCCAGTTGAGATCACAACACTGAGTCTTTTGATTTCTGGTCATTTCATGCAGACAACTGATTGTACCATTCAAGAGCTTGAGGAGACACAGCGATCCCATCACATTGCTCAGTTGCTGTAGATGATGCTCCATGCCATTGGGTTCCCCCTGGGCCCCTGATTTCTTCGGGAAGAGGAGCCTGGGACAACATAGTAAGACAAAACAGTGACTCATCTGTGCTAGACTGATGCCTGGTTGGACCATTCAATATCATTTCATCTCTCTTACCTTAGAGATGGGAAAACTGAGGCACAGAGAAGAAAAGTGCCTGCCAGAGGTCCCACACAGAGTCTAAGGCAGAAAGAAGGCTAAGCCGGAACTGTCAGAGTCCTTGCATAGAGCTGTTTTAATGACACCCAGCCTCTGTCCAAAATATTTATGGCCAATTATTTTCAAAATATGTTTTCCAAGTGCTTAAGGTTTTAAAGATAGCCTTGAAAGCTAAAAGAAAAGGAAGAGGAAGTAGAAGAAGGCACAGGGTATGTAGGGAGTGTTTGGGATCTGCATCCCCTTCACCACGCGCACACTTCAACCAGAACAGCTCCTGTTTAGTATAGTGTGCTTTTGCATAAGATTTTGTTTGGTCGGAGTGTTCTGCTCTTTAAACGAAAGCTGAAAAACAACTGCTCCAGAGGAACTCATAGAAAAATCATTCTCCAACTTTGGATATGTTTGATTTTCTCACATAATGTGATGTTTATGTATCTAGTCAATGTGGGCATGGGTAACAGTTATCCTGACATTCCAAACTGGCCATTGGAAATGTAGGATTTTTCATTTATTCACCCATCATGGCCCTGCTCAGGGCACAGAGTGCACAGCCGTGGGCAAAACAGGCCAAAAACCTGGCTACAGAGCTGGTGATCGTCTGCCTGATTTTGCCATAAATAACCATCTTTTCCAAGGGAGGAGTGACTTCTGAGCTTAGAAAGAGCTTCTACATCTCTTACCTCTGGAGAGACTCAGCAGAATGCCTGAGGCAGAGGGAGGAGGCATTACGATGGCCATTTCCAAAGAAGGAGCTTACAGCACAGAACAGAAACAGGCAGAACTCAAGTCCCTATGTCATCTGAGAAATGATATCTGATTCTAGAGTCTAGCACATTTTCTCGAATATATATTTAGCTGACTGGATGCTCTGTGAACAACAGTGATAATAACGATGATGATTAATATATTATACTAGTACGGGGTTCTTCAGAGAAAAAGAACTGATAGGATCTCTCTCTTTCTCTTTACCTCTATCTATCTATCTATCTATCTATCTATCTATCTATCTATCTATCTATTTATATCTATCAGTCCATCTATTTCATATTTATCTGTATCATCATTATTATGTGTATATCTCCTATTAGATAGACATAGATATTTACCCATGTCTATTCATTTCTCTCTCTCTCTCTCTCTCTACTTATCTATCTACCTATCTAGAAGAATAGGAGTTAGGCAGAGTTCAAATCATAGACATTGCAAATATGATGGTAAAGCATTTGGACTGTGGGCATCTAGGGCTAGTGGAATGTGTGAAACAGGGCTTAGGTGATTTTCCTAGGGTTTTGGACATGATTTATGAGGTTTAACAAATACAGTGAACATAATACTTTCTCCAAGCTCCCACCTGGCCCTTAGCACACACACTGGATTCTGATGGTCACATACCTGTAGCAAAGCACTTAGCACCAATTCTTTCAACTGATCATTACCTCCATCCTCAGCACCACTAGGAAAGGATCACGGCTGGAGCATGTTCACGGCTTAATCATCCTGGCCAAACAGAAGAACTCCCTTTTCTTTTTCAAGTGAGAAGTCAGGCCCAGAGAAGGCAAGGGAGCTGTAAGGAAATTGAGATAGATGCTGAAAAAGCAGAGACAAAACCCAGGTCACTTCATACAAGAGGGTTTGCCCTCTGCTCCCCGGGAGGCATCTGACAATGTATGGAGACGTTTTTAATTTGTCACAACTGAGGAAGATCTACCGGCCTCTGACTGAGGCTGAGGAGGCTGCTAAGCTTTCTGCAATGCACAGATCTCCTTAACAAAGAATTATTTGGCTTAAAACTTCTATCATGCTGAACTTGAGAAACCTGGTTTTACATCACGCTTGGATCAAGCAATTGTTGAATGGGGTTCTTGCAAACGATCTGGTTTCCTTACAGCTGAATGAATCAAGGTTCAGCAAAATTGAGTGACTTCTCCAAAGTCACATGGTGAAATCAGGACACATGTCATGGCTTCACGAACTTCCATGTCAGTCCCAACATTAATGCTTCTCACTAGCCTGAGCATAAGTCAGGTACATAGACAGTGTCTGACGGGGAAAGAAAACAGATGTTATCCCAAACTGGCCACAGGAAGTTGTCCTCTGGCAAAGTTGAGCAAAGTCATATAGTAATCACTAACATCCTAAGTAGAAGTGGGTGGGGTGGCGGGGGGAACACCCAGATTCTAATGAAGTCAAAAATTATGGTTATAACACATGGACTTAATCCTTACGGAGTATCTGTTCCTGTTTAGGAATTTTGTTAAGAATTGAGGACTTAGGCTGGGTGTGGTGGCTCACACCTGTAATCCTAGCGCTTTGGGAGGCCGAGGTGGGCAGATCACCTGAGGTCAGGAGTTCCAGACCAGCCTGGCCAAAATGGTGAAACCGCATTTCTACTAAAAATACAAAATATTAGCTGGGCATAGTGGTGCAAGCCTGTAATCCCAGCTACTCGAGAGGCTGAGGCAGGAGAATCGCTTGAATCCAGGAAGTGGAGGTTGCAGTAAGCGGAGATTGTGCCACTGCACTCCAGTGTAGGCGACAGAGACTCTGTCTCAGAAAAAAAAAAAAAAAAAAGAATTGAGGATTTAATAATGAATAAGATACTGTTCCTACTCTCTTAGCAAATACACATGCTAATAAATACACTCTCCACTCCCTAAACTTTAAGGATTCAATGATTGAAAATCTAGGCACTGGACATAAATGAACTTATTTTATCACTTCTTCACTACGTACTACCCGGTGGAACTTAGGCAAGTCACTTAACCTCGCTAAACTTCAGTTTTCTTACCTGTAAAGTGAGGAAAATAATACCTACCTCATAGAATTGTGTTAATCATGGAATGAGGCAAACAATCCAAAACATTTAACATCCTGCTGGGAAAAGCAAGTAGAAATAAGAGCAATAGTCATTGTAATTGTTATGATAGAAGCCCTGAATCCATGACTTCCTTCTCCAACTCTCAGCTTAAGTGACCTTAGATAAGTAACTCTCCATTTCTGGGTCTCAGTAAAATGAAGGGATTGGGCTACCCCTTGTGGGCTATGAATCTTACCTTCTCTAAGTGACTCTTGGGTCCATCACTGTTCCGGTCTTCTGAAGGTTGACCATCTATTCCACCCCACGCTAATGTAGCCCAGCCAAGGTAGAGATGGCTGAATCTCCGTGTTTCAGCAAAACAAAGGAGATGACAAAACTTTGGTTTTAGGCAATCCAGCTAGCTTCCCGGGCTGCCCACTGGCTATCCCTGGCTGCTTAGAATACATATCAGTGCCAGCCTGCAGTGATCATGAACAAAGCTATTAGAAACAAGATGGTAGTATTTTTATTTTTAAACAGATGACTCACTCCCCCTCTGACTGTGAGCTGTCAAAGGCACAGGAAGGGAACAGAAGATGTTAGAAATGCAAGTTCAGGACACTTTCACCCCCATTGGGAGCCAACCGCAGGGGATGCCACACAATCTTGCTCAGCTTAATCAGGCCTAGAAAAAGGTGTTTAAACCAAAGAGACTGTCTCAGGGCTGTAACTTTAAGGAAAAAGGAAAAGAAGAGCAATCACACAGCCAGTAGGGGACAGTGGCAGAATTAAAATGCTGGCTAGAGATGAAGGAAGGTGTTAATTAACATTAAGGGCTGAGAACTTTCTGGACTCTGATTTCCAGATGTTGACTTAGATCAGGAGCTTATAAGTTGTGCTTTGCAGAGTCATAGAAGTTCCCTGGGAGCCTTTCATGGGGTCCACGTCTTCTCCTCTGCTTCAACTGGATTGGCTCTCCTGTATCTACTTCACTTATTAAAGTCATAAGAATTTAATGTAATTATTGGGTCTTTATTATGTGCCAGGCATTGCACTAAACACTCAATAGGTGTGAAGTCATTTAACTTTATAACAATCTTATGAAATATTTACAATTACAATTGCTATTTTACACTTTATGAAACGAAGGCTTAATGCCAAGGTAAATCACTTGTCCTGAGTTAGAAGGCTAATAAGCAGCTTTGAACTAGAAATCAGACCTGTCTATCTGCAAAGTCCATTTTCTTAACTGCAGTGCTACTATGGCTCCCCATGCTGGGTTTCCGTGTAAGCTTTTATTTTCAAAAAGTGCTCCATAGTTATTTTAAAAGGAATAAAATAAAAGTCTAAAAGTGACTGATTAGATGTTCTGAGATCCCTCCCAGTTCTAAATTTCTAACTTTTATGATTTACAGAAGAAAAAGCAGAGGCTGCATTACAAAAACTGTTGGTGAGGGACAATGGATGGGGTGTGAGTTAAAAATAGCAGCTAATATCTGAGCACTTAATAGGTCAAGTGATGCTCTAAACCCTTCATCCACATTAACTTATTTAACCCTTGCACCAACCTTCTGTGGTAAGTGCTGTCATTATTCCCATTTCTAGATAAGGAAACATCACACCAGAGGTTATAAGTTTCAAGGTCACACAAATAGAGGGTAGCATGCCATGTTCCAGAGCCTGTATTCCTTGCTACTGTGCTCTGCTGAGATGACTTAGTCTGGGGGAAAACAATTTTCCTTAATATTGGCATTTAGTTTTCAACATCACACGAATGCAAATTTATGTAAATAGACATGCAGATCAGCTGCTATCCTGGCGTTGGTGCCAGCTTCCCCTCAGGGACATTGATGCAACAAAATTTGGCCATTGTCACTGATTTGAGCTATCACAGTGGTAGACATTTCAATAATTCCCCATATTTCTCAGGCTTGGAAGACATAAATGAATGTATATTATATAGCTATGGGGCTATACATGCTGAACTTTTGCATCTTCTTTTTCAGGGAAGTATCTCTAAAAAATATCCAACTGTGGATAGTTGGTATCCATCAAAAATGAGATAATGATACCTCGCTTCTGCCTAGGACTGCATTTTCATCCCCATTGCTGCATTTGGGACTTGCCGCAGTCTTTTGAAAAAGGAAAAGCAAAGTTGATCACTCCTCATACGTGGGAGGCAGCAGGACAGAGGGCGAAGGGGCGTGCTTAGGTTTCTGCTGAAATGTGTTGGCTTGGTTTATCTTCCTATGACTCCTAGCCTCTTCACCACTGATTTTTCCAGACATTGCCATACTGCTTTCTTTGCTGGATGCAGAAAAGCTCGTGTACAGTTAGCCCCACAGAAATAAAGGGAAAGGAAACTGCCTCACCTGTCCCTTTATCTGCATTCACAGAAGATCAGCATTCAAGTAAAATAGGGAGAAACTAGGTTTTGCTGAGTAACTACTATGTCTGGCAGAGTGTCTTGTGCTTTGGATAGGCTATTCATATAATTTATTGCCTTTTGAGAATGAAAGGGGTGCCGTTCATAATTACATCAGGACCACAGGCAAAAACTGAGACCATCCTGGGGAAATCAGGAAGTACTGTCACTCTTGCTGAAAAGCTAATATTCATTTCATAGTCACCATAGTCCTCTAATGTAGGTGACTTTCTCTTTGTTCTGAGGCTCAGAAAGGTAAATCATGCCCAGGGTCACTTAGCAGATCTGTCTGTTCGATTCTAAAACCCTGGGTTAAGGCACACATCAGAGACGGGGACGCTTGACACTCCAGCCACACAAGAGCTGACCCTAGCGGTTGCTTAGCTGTCAAGCCTTTTCCTCCCCATCACATTCCCAACCATCGTCCTTGGCCCGGGGAGCTTGGGTGGGGTGTGATGACTGTGCTGCCCCAGCAGAGGGCAGTGTTGCCATGCCTGCCAAGGCGGAGGGCTACAGGAAACAGGAGGAAGCCTGGGCTACGCAGGCCTGGTGGCCGGTGCCGCGTCCCTAAAACAGCCAGCCTTATAGGGCTGCCTCCAAACCAGCTGCTTCCCTGGCTCCCATCCCCTCAAGCCTCACCGTGGATAAACGTACTGTCCCCCTCACCTGTCTGTTGGCTCCCATGGTACAACACCTGAACAAATTGAAGAGCTCTGTGCCACCTGGGGTTGAAAGAGACCCGGGGAGGGTTTCCAGATTGGAAACAGGAACTGTTGCCATTTTCTTGTTTGCTCAGAATTACTCCAGAGCTGGGAGTGCTGTTGACATATGTGTTACCACTTAATCTTTCATAAGAAATCCTTTTCATGGGGGAGCTGAGCTCTGGATCCATGCCAGTTTAGATAATTACATTCCCCCAGAAGACTGAAGTTGTGATGGCTGCATTCTTTCTCTGCTAAGAGTTAGGAGTTTCAAGCGTGCAGGTTGGGCAAGGGGCCTGGGAGTAGGGGTAGGTGCCATCATGGTCCTTAGGAAAATGATAACCGGGGTTTGGTGAGGAAAAGTTAACCTCAAAGTGTCGCCCAGTAACAGGTTTTTTTTTTTTTTTTTTTTTTTCCTTCCTTTGGACTTCATTCAGTGTGAAATTCATTTGTAGTTTTTGTCTGCAACTAGAATTCAATTTTTGCTCTTTTAAAGGAAACCTGACTTACAGGGGGTGTGAAACAAAGCAGAAAATAAGAGAGGGAAAAATAACAATTCAGATGGAAAAAAAAGAGAAAGAGAAAAGTCCTTTTAACAATTTCTCTGATCTAAAGTGGTTGGGACAGCATTTTTATATTAAGTTCAGCATTTTGTCAGGAGGGGATGAGAATGCTCCGTGACCCTCGAACGAAGTATTGCTGGTAATTTTATACCCTCCTGCTGGCATAGATCTTAATCAACCAGAAAACTTCAAAATGACAAGCAAACAAAAGACAGCTTTGCTCTCTGAGGTTCATTAGCTCAGGCCGAGGTTGAGATGCATCAGGAGAAGAGGCACCAGAAATAGGCAAGCTTGAGAAGTCACTTTGTGGGTAATTCCACTGCCCACTTCCTCCTGCCACCCCCCCACCCAGGCCAGCTCTGCCTCCTCCAGTGACCAGAGGCTGGGTCGCTGGAGTTGATGGTGAGAGGAGTGGAGGTCCATGGTGCAGCAGGAAGGAGGAAGGGACTCCCTGGTGTGCTGGCGTATTCAGAGCCTAAAGTTATTTGCCTCTGCTTTCAAGGACATCTGCTGGCTTCATGACAATCACAGCAAATCCAGACCAAGCTTTATCTCTTTCTTCCCAGCCCAGTTCCTCTTCTTCTGCTCGCTTATTATGTTCAAAAGGCCCTGCTGTCTCCTGGACATCTGAATTGAAACTTCAGGGAGGCTGGACACAGTGGCTCATGCCTGTAATCCCAGCACTTTGGGAGGCTGAGGCAGGTGGATCACTTGAGGACAGGAGTTCGAGATCAGCCTGGCCACCATGGTGAAACTCTGTCTCTACTAAAAATACAAAAATTAGCTGGGCGTGGTGGTGTGTGCTTATAATCCCAGCTACTCAGGAGGCTGAGGCATGAGAATCGCTTGAACCAGGGAGGCGGAGGTTGCAGTTTGCTGAGATCCAGTGCGAGAACAGAGTGAGACTCCATCTCAAACAACAACAACAACAACAGCAACAAAAAACCAGAAACCTCAGAGAAACATTCCTCCCCTCTTTTTCTGTGATCAGTTTTCAAGTCCTATCAAACCATCTTCTAAATCTCTCTCTTTCTTTCTTGGACATCTCCTCATCCTCTTTCATAGCTCCAGGTCTGGCCCTTGATATCTTCCTCCTCACTAGCTTCCCAGTTGTTCCTCCTAATTTCCTACTTATGACCACCAAATTAAACCTTGTTAAACCAATTTCTGATAGTATGCATTCTCTCCAAAACCCTTCACCAGCTCACTACCAGGCGCAGGATCAAAGTCCTAACTCCTTAGCTTGGTATTTGCGGTCCTTCATGATCTGACTCTTACTTGTCTTTCAAGCTTCTGTTAGCATCCTAGGACTCTCCAACCCCTGCACTGCAGCAAAAAGGAGCCCCCATCTACTCCTCAGCACCTTTTCCTCCATAGCCACTATGTTTTCTCAGCTCATTGCATAGATTCATCTAGTTCCCTTGGGTGATTCTCTTCAAATTTCTCCTACTTATCATACTTCAGCTTAAAGACCTCCTTCTCCTGACCAATATACTTCCTATCCCCCACACCTCTGCCCCAAACAAAAGAAAATGTTCCTTGTTTATGAACTTCCACACTTTACTTGCAACACATATTTTGTAATGACCTAATATTTGCTATTTTTATGCTAAGGTCTTTTCCCTCCCCTCTTAAAGATGCATTCTGTGAAGATGGGGAACCATCTTCATTCCACACACAGCTTAATTTGGCACTTTTTGTATGGTAAGCTTTAAATGGCAATTTGCTGAACAGATTAATGAATACATTTAAGAATTCATGAATGAAGGAGTGAATCAATGCTTCATGGATGCATGAGTAAATGACTTTGTGCATGGATGAATAAATGAAATCCTGTACTTATGCATTCAAATATATCTTGGGAGGCTACTATGTAAATTAATCCAGGAATAGATGAATGCTTGTATGCATAAATGAATAAAAACATGCATGTATGAATCTGCAAATAAATGACTGGATAGTTGGATTCCTGATTCTAGGGAATGTCTTTCACAGAGAAGTTGGCTATGATACTATCTTGTAGTATGTAAGATACTTATATACTACTGGTGGAATGTACTGCCACCAAGATTTCTTAAGAGTTGATTTTACTAATTAAGAGCCTTGAATATGTTCATATCTTTAACAAATAATTTTTTTCTCTTTACTGGCCCTTTGCGTGAGGCTAGTCCATCTTTGCACCATATTATTGAAATTGAACATAAACTATAAAATTAATTCTAGGTGGCTTCTCAAGTCTTCTCCCTTTACACCTTGACTGGGCTTCCTAGTCAACTCTCATTTCTGCATTCTTTGATTCCAGCATCCACTAGTTTTTAATGAGGATGGCCTCTGAGAACCCCAAGTCAAGGCACACCACAAGGGGATTCTGATCATATTTGTACAAAAGTGCTTTGGTTATTTCCATGAGAAGGCAATAAATAATCAGTTCTTAAGTGTTTCCAAAAGAATGGCATTTTACCAGTTTGCATCACATAGTGACCAAAGTCTATGGCTTTTACTTTAATCCACGATAGAGATTATCTGCACTTTAAGTCCTTGTTAGAGGACTCGATTGCGAATCAAATGAGAGCCAGCACTTCTAAGAGGCTCGTTTACCCTATCTGATGTTTGATAGAGGAAGTCTAATAGACATGCTAACTATCCATTCATCTCTAGTTTTTACTTGAAAGGCAATACCTGAGTCACATTATCTAAGTCCATAGCAGAAATGCTTTCCCTGAGCTTAATATTTTACTCTTTGCCTTTATGGAGGGTTGATAGAAAAACTGCCCAGTAGAAAAAACCATGTCTGTACTTTTCAGAAACTGTGAATAAAGATTACTCCCACAATTTAATGCAATGAACCTCAAATTCTCTATTTATATCATACAATCTTAAAATTAAATAATGGGTCATACCATGAAGCTAAGTAAGGAGTGTGTGATCTATATTCTACCGTGATGTCCATGCCCAAATAAGAATGCATGGCAGAATCAATGACTGATGTGGGCTATGTCTGACATAAGAAATAAAACAGTGGGACTTAGGACTGGGAACCAGGCCTGGATCACAAGGTATTTGTTGGACAGAATGAGAACTCAGAGGTCATTAATGCTTATTTGCCTGTTTACCTTACTTATCACCAGGTATCAAGGGTGGGAGTCCACAGAGAATTCTACAATAGTGGTCAGCAAACTGTGTTCTATGAGCTGGTTGCCTGTGTTATAAATACAATGGGACATTACTGGAACACAGCTATAAATTCATGTGTGTATGTACTGTTTGTGGCTGTTTTCACACTTTAATGACAGAGTTGAGTAGTTGCTATAGTGACCTTATGGCCTGCAAACCTCAAATATCTGCTATTTGGCCCTTTAAGAAAAAGTTTAACCTCAGCATCATGCAATATACCATGTAAGAAACCTGCATGTGTGCTCTCTGAATCCAAAATAAAAGTTGGAAAGGCAAGTTTGTCATTTCCGTATTGAGCCAGAGTTAAAAGACTTTAATTAGAATCAAAGTTGGTTTGTGTTTAATAGTCTCTGTACCATCTGAGACTCAGTACCTTCAGCTGTAAAGTAGGATTCGTAGTTCTGTCTATATTATAGGTTTTTGCAAGATTAAGAAAATATATGTATAAATGACTAGCATGGTGCCATCAAGAGCCACCATGCTAGTTTCAAGTAAAGCCTTAGGGACCAGGACAAATGACATTTACTCCAGGTCCAGTTACAGATATGATCTCTTCCAAACAAAAGCCAGTGTTCCACTTTCTTAGCAGGAATGCCACCCCTAGAAAAATTTTCTCCAAAAGCCATGGCTTAGAGGGAGAGCACTTTCCTTCCAGGAAGAACAGGGTACCAACCGCGCTTTCCCTATCAGCCTCCTTACGCACAGGAACTAGACAGAGATAATCTCAGGTAAAAAAGGCACAATGCATTTCTCCCAGGGCCTCATATGTCAGGTATGATTTTAATTTCAGATAACGTCCAAATAAGATAAGAATCCTGTTGGTAGTGTGAGCAGATCTCCTGGTGCTGCCTGTATCCATGGCCAGCACCCTCCTTCCCCTACTCCAGCTTTAAACTAGGGGAGAACTCAGTGAGATGTAATTGTATGCAACCCTGCCTTCCCCTCTTGCCCCCTGACACTGGATTCACTAATGAGGATCACCCCTTGAGACCCACTTTTTCTCCAGTCTCTTGAGTTAAGCCATTGTTCTTCATCCCTATGAGCAACTGATGGCAGGGATTGGTACCCTATTGTATCCCCAGTGCCTAGTACAAGTATGTCCAACTCACTGAAACCATTCAAGTGAACTTGGGCCATCCATTGACACAAATGCAGAGGACAGAACCACAGCATTTGGTATATTTGGTATATTTCAGAGACCCAGTAAATTCAGTTCAAATTGAATTGAATTAAATTGGATTTGGCTCTCTCTGGGGTGGTGGTGATGATGATGACAGCAGAAGTGGTGGTGGTGGAATGATGGGAGCTACAATGAAGAGATTAGGGCAAGGCTTGGAAAAAAATCAAAATATTTTAAGCCAGGAATTGAGTAAATGCTTGGAGTCTATCCTGCTGCTTGCTCTCCACTGGATGCTGGATGGCTCTCCACTGAGGTGACTGTGTACACAAGGGAAATGATACATATGGGAGACAAAGCTTTCCTTTTTTTTTTTTTTTTTTTTTTTTTGAGACGGAGTCTCGCTCTGTCGCCCAGGCTGGAGTGCAGGGACTGGATCTCAGCTTACTGCAAACTCCACCTCCCAGGTTTATGCCATTCTCCTGCCTCAGCCTCCCGAGTAGCTGGGATTACAGGCGCCCACCACCTCGCCCGGCTAGTTTTTTGTATTTTTTTAGTAGAGACGAGGTTTCACCGTGGTCACCAGGATGGTCTCGATCTCCTGACCTTGTGATCCGCCCGTCTCAGCCTCCCAAAGTGCTGGGATTACAGGCTTGAGCCACCGCGCCCGGCCAAAGCTTTTCTTTATTAACAATTTAACCAACATCCAATAACCTGTAATGATGAGTTTTGGTAAAAGCCTGCTTGGAATATGAGACTTAGACATCCAAGCTGGTCTACTTAATCCTTTTCTGTAAATGAAAAGTGACTGCATCTGCAAAGTAGGTTGTAGCCTGGGTTACTCGGTTGTACGCACAAGTGAAATGATCCAGGTATACAGACTTGCTTATCTTTCTCCAAGGAGGGAAAAGGTACCCAGATATGCTTACTCCATAAGAGCAGGAAGGAACCCTGCCCACTGGTGAACATGGCAAATTCAATCTCTTGGAGGAACGACCAGTTAAACTAGCTGCTAAAGGGACTGGCAAAAATAGAAGCATAAGAAGATGTGGTAGAAATTTTTCTTTATGATTTATCGTGCTAGAATTATTTGCTAAGATCTACAATCATATTTTTTCTTTAATCCTTACAACAATCCTAGGAGATAAAATTATTCTCCAGGTGAGGAATTAGGCTCAGAGTAATTAAGTGACTTGCCTGAGGTTACACAATAAATGACTGAGTTAGATTTTCAATCCTATGTCTACCTGACTTTAAATCAATGTGCTTTCTACTACACCCTTGCTATTCAAAATGCAATTCATGGACCAGCTGCTCAACCTCACCTGAAAGTATTTTAGGAGTGCAAGCATCTGAGGCCTACCCCAAACTTACGGAATCCGAATCTGCATTTAAACAATAGCTGCAGGTGAATTGTCAATATGTTGAAGTCAGAGGAGCACTCCGATACACAGCACTGCCTAGCTCTTACTACTCTCTTTTCCCAGAGAGTAAAACCACTCAGTGTGGTCCCACCATCAGTAGAAGGCTGTCCTGTATTTGGGAACATCCCCAACTGGCTAAATTAATCTTACTTGCTGGGATAGGACACTAAGGCCTTCTAAACCATGTCTGAGTTTTCTGAGGCCACTGGGTACTTTGTATTGACTGGTCAGTTGTCCTTACTGAAGCCAGTGTCCCCAGGCCTTACCTCCCTTTACTGTTGTTTAATCTGAGGCCATGAAATCTTAGCAGATGTGGAGCAGTTTCTGTCCAAATATGTCAATGTGTGGCCACCCTTGGCCATCTGAGGAGTAAATAATTTGCTATATTTATCCTTGAGGAAGAATATACTGAAATGTATATAGAATCCTGGGGAAATGAAGTTCCAGGATAACCTAAAAAGAAAGAGTATTGTGAATTTAGGGACATGTATTTTCCTTTTTCAGTTTTGATATAGTTTTGTTATGTCTGTATGTCATTTCCTATGGCAGATTAAGATCCATAATGTTCCAAGATACTGTGATTCATGCATAAGAGAGATTTGAAATGAAATTTTATTGTTGACACTTACTGCTCAGGCACTTGATATTCTCTCACTATATCTTCAGAACAAGACTGTGAGGATAGGAGAATTAGCTCCATTTTATAAATGAAGACAATAAGCTCAGTCTCGGGTCACACAAACAAAGCCAGTTTTCAAGTGTATGCTGGCACCATTTCCAAGCTCCATCTGTTGGAATTGCATGTTATTGGTAAAGGATGCTTAGAAATAAGTAAGACACAGGATCCTAAAATGACCATTGCATTTGGAGATGTGAGGTGGGGGAAATTAATTTAATATTAAAGCCTTTAAAATGAAACATGGTTATATGAAGGAGTAGAAAGCCAGTGCTGAAATTTTGAATAAATTTAAGACAAACAGAAGGCACAACAAAAACACAGAGATTATGGATGGTCAACTCTGCAATTGTGTCCTGAAGCCCTGGGGATTTGCTTTCACTTTTACTCTGTTATTGCATTAGCAACAGCAGATGCAGCAGGAGCAACAGTAGGAACTGTGCTGAAAGCTACTGTATTAGTTATCTATTGCTGCATAACAAATCACCCAAAATCCAGTGGCTTAAAACAACACATATTTATTATTTCACTGTTTCTGTGGGTCATGAATCAGGATGTGAATCCTAAACTTGGCAAAACTGTCCTTTAAAACTGAGGGAGAAATTAAAACATTCCCAGATAAAGGCAAAACTGAAGAAGCTTGTGACCACTAGCCTGTCTCACAAGAAATACTCATGAGAGTCCTGCAGGTTGAAACAAAACACCACCAGACAGTAACTTGAAGCCATATTTGGAAATAAAGATTCTAATAAAGGTAAATGAAGCTAGTATTATTGCAACAATGGCTTGTAACTTTACTTTTTATTTTCTGCGTGCTTTAAGAGACTAATACCTTAAAAAAACTTACTGGTCTGAAAACTAGTATGATTGTAGCTTTGGTTTGGAATTTCACATTTGATTTTCTGTATAATTTAAGAGACTAATGCATGCAGGAGGATTGAACTTTTTGACATCAACTAAAAGGGGTGGGTACAGAGCTGTAAAGTAGCAGTTTTTACGTGTTATTGCAGGAAATTTTTCAAAGTTAACACATTCGAGTGTTATAACTTTAGGATGTTAAAGTAATCCCTGTGGTAACCACAGGACATGACTGGATGGGCCCTGTTCTTCAAGGTCTCAAACAGGCCGTGATCATGCTCTTGGCTGGGTCTGTAGTCTCATTTCAAGGATTGTCTGAAGAAGGATTCCCTTCTAGGATCACTTAGGAGTTAATATGATTTAGTTATTCACGGGCTATTAGACTAAAGGCCTCACTTCCTCACTGGCCACCCTCAGTTCCTTTTTTAGCTTTTAAGTTCAGAGATATATGTGCAGGTTCGTTACATAGGTAAGCTTGTGTCAAGGGGGTTTATTATACAGATTATTTCATCACTTAAGTATTAGGCCTAGTACCCATTAGTTATTTTTTATGATCTTCTCCCTCCTCCAACCCTTCACCATCCAATAGGCCCCATTGTGTGTTGTTCCTCTCTATGTCTCCATGTGTTCTCATCATTATCTCCCTCTAGTAAACAAGAACATGCAGTATTTGGTTTTCTGTTCCCATGGTTAGTTTGCTAGCTCCATTGAGGTCCCTGAGAAGAATACGATCTCATTCTTTTTTATGGCTGTATAGTATTCCATAGTGTATATGTACCACATTTTCTTTATCCAGTCTATCATTGATGGGCATTTAGGTTGATTCCATGTCTTTGCTATTGTAAATAGTATTGGAATAAACATATGTGTGCAGGTGTCTTTATAAAAGAATTATTTATCTTCCTTTGCATATATACCCAGTAGTGGGATTACTAGGTCAAATGGTATTTGTCTTTAGGTCTTTAAGGAATTATCAATCGTCCACAATGGTTGAATTACAATAGTATATAAGCATTCCTTTTGCTCTACAATCTCACCAGCATCTGTTATTTTTTGCTTTCTAATATAACCATTCTGACTGGTGTGAGATGGTATCTCATTGTAGTTTTGCGTATCTGTAATGATCAGTGGTGTTGAGTTTTTCATAGAATTATTGGCTGCATGTGTGTCTTCTTTTGGAAAGTATCTTTTTATGTCTTTTGCCCACTTTTTTTATGGGGTTTAATTTAAAATTTTCCTAATTTAAATTTGTTTAAGTTCCTAATGGATGTTGGATATTAGACCTTTGTTGGATGCATAGTTAGCAAAAACATTCTTCCATCATGTAGGTTGTCTGTTTACTCCATTGATAGTTTCTTCTGCTGTGCAGAAGCTCTTTAGTTTAATTGTTTTGACACTTTGAATGTATCACATACTGTTTTCTGGCCTCTAAAGTTTCTTATGAGAAATCTGCTGACAATCTTATGAAGAATCCCTTGCATGTGCTCAGTTGTTTCTCTTGCTGCTTTCAAGATTCCCTCTTTAACATGGCTTTGATAGTCCATTATAATGTGTTTCATTGCGCATCTTTGAGTTCATTGGGCTAGTTGGGAATTTATATTCATGTTTTTAATCAAATTTAGAAAGTTTTCAGCCATTATTTCTTCAAATGTTCTCTTTTCCCTTTTCTCTCTCTTCTTCTTTTGGAACACCTACCATGCACGTATTGGTCCACTTAATGGTGTCCCACATATCCCTTAGGCACTGTTCATTTGTCTTCAATCTTTTTTTATTTCTTTCAGACTCAATAATTCCCATTGTCCTATGTTCAAGTTCACAGATTATTTCTTCTGCTACATATCCCTTTGAATTTCTCTTTTCATTTCAGTTACTCTTCTTTTTAGTTACTGAATTTCTTTTTGGTTCCTTTTGAGATTTTCTATTTATTGACACTTATATTTTGTTCATACTTGTTTTCTTGACTTTCTTCACATCTTTAATTCTTTGAGCGTCTCCAAGACAGTTGTTTTAAAGTCTTTGTCTAGTAGATCTTCTATAAAGTCATTTTTGGGGACAATTTTGTTATTTTTTTTTCTTTTAATGGCCCATGTTTCCCTGTTCTTTATATGCCCTGTGATTTCTTGTTAAAAACTGGAATTTTAGTAAAATAATGCGGTATCTCTGGAAACCATATTCTCTTCCTTCCAAGGATTTACTGTTTTGTTATTGTTTTTGACTGTTTTATGGTGTGTTAACGCACCAAGATTGACATGTAAAACTAAGGTCTTCTCAGTTCTTTTCTGAGTCTGCGCCTTTCCCATGCATAGTCGCCTCTGATTTTCCCTGTATATACAGTTTCTTTTGAATGTTATAGTCTTTAATGTCTGGCTCCCAAAAAGGACAAAAGAGAAAAATGAAGGGAGGTAAAAATAAGAACACCATAGCCTCTGGCAGTCACTTCAGACAAAGGGTGAGGGGCTTGCAACAATGGGAGGAGGTGCAAAAACCATGACTGTTGGCCTCATTGCACCTCTGTGATCAGAAACAACAATAAGTGATTAAAGCACAGATCCCCGCTATTTGTAGGAAAGGGTCATTTTTGGCCAGTCTGGCTCCTTCAAGCTGTGTGTAAGCTGCCCCAGAATCATATACATAGCTGCCTGCCACTGGGTTGAAGGTGGGGTATGGGTAGTGGCTACTGTGTTAAAAGCTGAAATTGACCAAATTAACCACAATTTACCATGGAAGCCTTCCCCTTGGAAGTTGCAAGCCTTTAATGGACTGAGTCTTAAAATAGTTACATCAGACAGATTCTGTCAGTGCTCTAGGTGGGGAGACAGATTTCTGGTGCTTCCTACTCTTCCAACTTCCCAGAATCACATGAATACCTTTTGATGATATGAAGATTGAGTCAGACAAATGTCACTAATTAGAGCATGCTGAAATACTGCAAAGTGCAGTATCCTTCTCTTTCTAATGTTTATATCTTTACCATAACTTAAATTTCCAATAGTAACTAACAATCCACCTACACCCAGTGCTGTCCATTGGGTTGTAAGGACAAAGTCAGGTCGAATTTTTCTTAAACATAAATAGATTGAACTAATTCAGATGAGATCAGATTCAGATTAAGACAGAAATGGAAGTCTTATTTAATAAAACAAAGAATAGAATAGGATGGTTAGAGAGAAGTTATAAAGGGCCACAGCCATGTTAAGGAATGCATGGGAGATCAGGGAAAACCAATGCCCTGATGCTGAGAAGATAATATTATAGGCTGATTTTATGTATATAAAACACTGTACTGTTTCAAATCAGCCAAGAGAAATATAGCACACTAGACTCCAGCACATTTTAAAAAGTATTATTTTCAGTGAGCATCCTTCAAAAATAAAATCACTCCACTGTATAAAGCATGCTCTGTTACAGTGTAAGGTGTATGGTCACAGTTGATTCTACCGGTAGAAAATGACCTGTGGATGATGTCAACGTGAGAGGTGACAACATGCTAGCAGCCCTCGTTCTTGGCGCCTCCTCAGCCTCTGCATCCACTCTGGCAGTGCTTGAGGAACCCTTCAGCCCCCCCATGGCACTGTGGGAGCCCCTCCCTGGGCTGGCGGAGGCCAGAGCCGGCTCCCTCTGCTTGCAGGGAGGTGTGGAGGAAGAGGTGCAGGCGGGAGCCGGGGCTGCGTGCGGTGCTCACAGTCCAGCGTGAGTTCAGGGCCATGTCCCAGCCTCCCCACTCCGCGGTGGACTCCCCTGTGGCCCAAGCCTCCGCGACAGGCACCGCCCCCTGCTCCATGGCACCTGGTCCCGTGACGGCCCAAGGACTGCGGAGTGCAGGTGTGGCTCCGAACTGGTGGGCAGCTCCGCCTGCAGCCCTGGTGTGCAATCCACTAGGGGAAGCCATCTAGGCTCCTGGGTCTAGTGGGGACTTGGAGAATCTTTATGTCTAACTAAAGGATTGTAAACGCACCAATCAGCACTCTGTATCTAGCTCAAGGTTTGTAAATACACCAATCAGTACTCTGTATGGAGTTAACCTAGTGGGGACTTGGAGAACTTTTCTGTCTAGCACTCTGTGTTTAGCTAAAGGATTATAAATGTACCAATCAGCACTCTGTCAAAATGGACCAATCAGCACTCTGTAAAACGAACCAATCTGCTCTCTGTAAAATGGACCAATCAGCAGGATGTGGGTGGGGTCCGATAAGGGAATAAAAGCAGGCTGCCCGCTACCATAGTGGCAATCAGCTCTGTCCCCTTCTACACTCTGGGTGCTTTGTTCTTTTGCTCTTTATAATAAATCTTGTTGCTATTCACTCTTTTTTTCTTTCTTTTTTTTTTTTTTTTTTTTTTTTTTTTTTGAGACGGAGTCTGGCTCTGTCGCCCGGGCTGGAGTGCAGTGGCCCAGTGGCCGGATCTCAGCTCACTGCAAGCTCCGCCTCCCGGGTTTACGCCATTCTCCTGCCTCAGCCTCCCGAGTAGCTGGGACTACAGGCGCCCGCCACCTCGCCTGGCTAGTGTTTTGTATTTTTTAGTAGAGACAGGGTTTCACCGTGTTAGCCAGGATGGTCTCGGTCTCCTGACCTCCTGATCCGCCCGTCTTGGCCTCCCAAAGTGCTAGGGATTACAGGCTTGAGCCACCGCGCCCGGGCGCTGTTCACTCTTTGGGTCCACGTGCTTTTATGAGCTGTGACAGTCACTGCAAAGGTCTGCAGCTTCCCTCCTGAAGCCAGCGAGACCACAAACCCAACAGGAAGAACAAACAACTCCAAACGCGCTGCTTTTAAGAGCTGTAACACTCACTGGGGAGGTCTGCAGCTTCACTCCTGTCAGGTAGCCCACGAACCCACCAGAAGCAAGAAGCTCCAGATACATCTGAATGTCTGAAGGAACAAACTCCGGACACACCATCTTTAAGAACTGTAATACTCACTGTGAGGGTCCGAGGCTTCATTTTCGAAGTCAGCGAGACCAAGAACCCACCAATTCCGGACACAAACGTGGCTCAGGCCACTTCACAGGCACAGAATGGTGTGGATTTTACAGCCAATGACATCACAGATGTCTGACTGGAAGTATGCATGTGCTCACCCCTTCCTGGATATATTTTGTCTGATAGAGGTGTTTAAGAATTAACTTGCGATTATGCAAAGGTATGTATATAACACATTAATTTTAAAAACAATTTTAAGGGAACACAATTCCAAAAATATAGTTGCCTTAAACAGAGCACGTCCAAGATATTCTCTGTAAACTATCTGCTGTCTTTTCTTGTCTTCTTTCGTTCCAACCTCTGCTCATTACTTTGTTAAATCTTTGGAAGAAATACTTAATATCAGTAGCTATGTGGATTTAAGCACTCAGGAGACTCCCTTAAATTTCATACAATGTGTACATGGAAGGAAATGCGTTTTTTCAAGACAAAGTGTTTAATATTCACAAATAAATATGTAAGAGCATCGGCTCTTCCACTCAGGTGTTAAAAATCATTACGTTAACTGAATGGACCAATGTACTGTGAAGAGTCACGGGTATTGAGTAAGATACACTTATATTCTAACTTTATAAATTTCTTGAGCAAATTACTAAGTGTTTTAAGGCCTTAGACCCCTTATTTTAAAAAATGAGATAATACTTGCCCTACAAGGTTATTATGTAAATAATGTAAGTGAAGTAAATGTTTTGGAGCATCTAATTCGGTACTGGAAAATAATAGGTATCAGAATATGACAGCAGGTATTATAGTTATAATAATTCTTGAAAATACTATTTCCAGCAGCATGGAGTCAGGTCATGTCTCCTGATTGCCCTTTAAAAGATTCTGTCTATCATAAGCTCTGCTATTTATTTATCGATACAGCCATTCACCTATCCATGCACCCACAGATACATTTGGGTATTTCTTTATTTCTCTGCTGCTTGCCTACTTTGTTGAAAAGGCCTTCAGTTTCCATCTCAATTTAGCCAGCTAGCTTAACCTAAACTATTTCTGACAAAGAAAAACAAGACTGAGTTTATTAAAAAAAAGAATCTTCTTTGATCTTTAATCATGGCTGAAGATAATTCAATCTGGTCTTCATTATTACAGTGGTTTATAGCCAGCAGCTGCAGCCCCTGACTCAGATAAATGCTTGCCCTGTATTATTACAATAAAACCAACCCCATGGAATGAAATTTTTCCCCCTTTCTTGATGATATCATCACAGAGAATTAATGTTCTGTTTTTTTTCATTACTGCTTCATTGTATGAAATATGGACTAAATCAAATCTCTGGTCAGATAGTTTCATCTACAATATTGAGAAGTGGGTGAAAAAATGCAACCCACTGAGCAACAGGTGAAAGTTATAGTGTAGAATAATCAGTGGAGAATTCCTGATCAGTGCCAGGCAAGGGTGTCCACAAACAGGAGGCACAAAGTGTGCTCCGTGGAAGGTTTCTTCTTAAACCAAGCCGTTCTTTGTCCTCTGTTTCAGTCAGTGGCATTTCCAATCTCACTAGCATGGAAGTTCAAATTTCACCTTAACGATGTTTACATTTTGGAGCATTGTTGAACAGAGTTTGGCTAGGAGAGCGATGACAATACCTGAATCCTGTTTTACACCATCTATTCACCCTTCCTGCAAGAATCCCAAAGGGAATAAACGTATAAAGACAGCAAATGAGAAATCCAACTTCCAGTTTATTTTTGGCAGGGCCTGTAGCAGAAACCCAAATTTCATTTCTTTGCTAAACTGGACTGGAATACTTCGATTAGGACCAAGAAATAAATGATAGATGGTTAGCCTGGGTGACATAATGAGTCCCCATCTCTAAAAGGTGGAGAAAAAACAAAAACTGGGCATGGTTGTGCATACCTGTAGTCTCAGGTACTGGAGAGGATGGTGGGGGAGGATAGCTTGAACGTAGGAGGTTGAGACTGCCGATAGTCACGATCGTGCCACTACACTCCAGGCTGGGTGACAGAGGAAGACACTATCTCCGAATGAATGCGTGAATGAATGAATGAGTGAATGATGGAAAGGAGGAAAGGAAGCTATTTTTCCCATTAAGTCCAAATCTAAACCTCACCTTTAGACTGTTGATTTTTAACATTGACTGGACATTGGAATCACCTGGTGTATTAGTCCATTTTCACATTGTCTAAAGAAATACTTGGTAATTGACAGAGGAAAGAGGTTTAATTGACTTACGGTTCCACACGGCTGGGGAAGGCCTCAGAAAACTTACAATCACAGCAGACGGTAAAGGGAAAGCAAGCACCTTCTTCACAAGCCGGGTAAGCAAGAGGGGGGGGGGGGCGGGGGAAGCGCCAGACACTTATCAACCGATCACATCTCTCGAGAATACACCCACTATCACCAGAATAGCATGGGGGAACCGCCCCCATCATCCAATCACCTCCCACCTGGTCTCTCCCTCCACACCTGGGAATTGGAGATGAGATTTTGGTGGAAAGTCTCACAGAGCTGGGCCGGGCGCGGTGGCTCAAGCCTGTAATCCCAGCACTTTGGGAGGCCGAGACGGGTGGATCACGAGGTCAGGAGATCGAGACCATCCTGGCTAACACAGTGAAACCCCGTCTCTACTAAAAAATACAAAAAAAATAGCCGGGCGAGGTGGCGGGCGCCTATAGTCCCAGCTACTCGGGAGGCTGAGGCAGGAGAATGGCGAAAACCCGGGAGGCGGAGCTTGCAGTGAGCTGAGATCCGGCCACTGCACTCCAGCCTGGGTGACAGAGCGAGACTCCGTCTCCAAAAAAAAAAAAAAAAAAAAAAAAGGAAAGTCTCACAGAGCTAAACCATATTACCTGGAAAGCTTTAAAGACACTGTGGTGTGGGGTCCACCCCTCAAAATTTGAATTAATGGCTCTGAGATGTGGATTAGGAAATTAGGATTTAAAAAAAGACTTTTATTTTTGTTTCATGGGTACATGTGCAGGTTGGTTCTATAGATAAACTGTGTTGCAGAGGTTTTGGTGTACGTATTATTTCATCATCCATGTAATAAGCATAGTATCAAATAGGTCATTTTTCTCTCCTTTCTTTCCTCCCACCCTCCACCCTCAGGTCCCAGTGTCTATTGTTCCCTTCTTTGTGTCCCCGTGTACTCAGTGTTTAGCTCCCATTTATAAGTGAGAACATGCAGCATTTAGTTTTCTGTTCCTGGACTAGTTCACTTAGATAATGGCCTCCAACTCTAGCCATGTTCCTTCAAGGAACATTATCTTGTAGTTATTCAGTGGTGTACATGTACACATTTTCTTTATCCAGTCTACAACCAATGGACATTTACGCTGATTCCAAGTCTTTGCTATTGTGAATAGTGGTGTGATGAATTTACGTAAGCATGTGTCTTATGGGAGAATGATTTATATTCCCTTGGGGATATATGCAATCGTGAGATTGCTGTGTCAAGTGGCAGTTCTGTTTTAAGTTCTTTGAGAAATCACCAAACTGCTTTCCGCAGTGGCTGAACTAATTTGCACTTCCAACAGCAGCGTATAAGCATTCCTTTTTCTCTGCAGCCCCACAGCATCAGTTATTTTCTGACTTTTTAATATTAATAATAGCCCTTCTGACTGGTATCTCATTGTGGTTTGATCTGCATTTCTCTAATGATTAGTGGCATTGAGTATTTTTTCATATACTTGTCTGCATGTATGTCTTCTTTTGAAATGTGTCTGTTCATGTCCTTTGCCCACTTTTTAATGGGGTTCTTTGTTTTTGCTTGTTAAGTTCCTTATAGATTCTGAATATTAGGCCTTTGTCAGATGCATAGTTTGCAAATATTTTCTCGCATTCTGTGGGTTGTATATTTACTCTGATGATAGTTTCCTTTGCTCTGCAGAGCTCTTTAGTTTAATTAGGTTCCATTTGTCAATTTGGGGTTTTTTTTGGTTTTTGTTTTTGGTTTTGGTTTGCAATTGCTTTTGGCATTTTTATCAACAAATGTTCACCAGGGCTTATGTCTAGAATGGTATGAATGGTATTTCCCAGTTTTTGTAGTTTTAGGTTCTACATTTAAGTCTTTAATCCATTTTGGGTTGATTTTTATACATGATGTAAGGAAGGGGTCCAGTTTAACTCTTCTGCATATGGCTTGCCTGTTATCCCAGCACCATTTTTGAACAGGGAGTTCTTTACTGTGGCTTGTTTTTTGTTGACTTTGTTGAAGTTCAAATAGTTGTAGGTGTGTGACTTTATTTCTGGGCTTTGTATTCTGTTCTGTTGATCTGTGTATCTGTTTTTGTACCAGTACCATGCTATTTTGGTTACTGTAGCCTGGAAGTATAGTTTGAAGTCAGGTAACGTGATGGTTACAGATTTGTTCTTCTGGCTTAGGACTGGGTTGGCTAGTCAAGCTCTTCTTTTGGTTCAATATAAATTTTAGAATATTTTTTCTAATTCTGTGAAGAATGTATTTGATAGTTTGACAGGAATAACACTGAATTTGTAAATTGCTTTGGGCAGTATGGCCATTTCAATAATATTGATTCTTCCTATTTACGAGCATGAAATGATTTTCCATTTGTTTGGCCCATCTCTGATTTCTTTTCAGCAGTGTTTTGTAGTTCTTGTTGTAGAGATCTTTCACCTCACTGGTTAGTTGAATTCCTAGGTATTTTAGCTTATTTGTGGCTATTGTGAACGGGATTGTGTATTTGATTTAGAAATTAGCTTGGGGCTGGGCGCGGTGGCTCAAGCCTGTAATCCCAGCACTGTGGGAGGCCGAGACGGGCGGATCACGAGGTCAGGAGATCGAGACCATCCTGGCTAACACGGTGAAACCCCGTCTCTACTAAAAATACAAAAAACTAGCCGGGCGAGGTGGCGGGCGCCTGTAGTCCCAGCTACTCCGGAGGCTGAGGCAGGAGAATGGCGTAAACCCGGGAGGCGGAGCTTGCAGTGAGCTGAGATCTGGCCACTGCACTCCAGCCTGGGCGACAGAGCGAGACTCCGTCTCAAAAAAAAAAAAAAAAAAGAAATTAGCTTGGACATTATTGGTATACACACATGCTACTGATTTTTGTACATTGATTTTGTAACCAGAAACTTTGCTAACATTGCTTAACAGATCTAGGAGCTTTTGGACAGAGACAAATGTTCACCAGGGCTTATATTTCTTTGGGGTTTTCTAGGTATAACATCATATCATCTGCAAACAGAGATAGTTTGACTTCCTCTCTTCCTATTTTGATGCCTTTTATTTCTTTCTCTTGCCTGATTGCCCAGGCTAAGACTTCCAGTACTATGTTGAATAGCAGTGGTGAGAGTGGGCATCCTTTTCTTTAACAGTTCTCAAGGGGAATACTTTCAGCTTTTGATCATTTGGTATGATATTGGCTGTGGATTTGTCATAGATGGCTCTTATTATTCTAAGGTATGTACCTTAAAGTTTTTTAACATGAAGGGATGCGGAATATTATTGAAAGCCTTTTCTGCATCTATTGAAATTATCATGTGGTTTTTGCTTTTAGTTCTGTTTATGGATGAATCGCATGTATTAATTCATATATGTTTAAAAAACCTTGCATCCCAGGGATAAAGCCTACTTGATTGTGGTGGGTTAGCTTTTTGATGTGCAGCTGGATTTGGCTTGCTAGATTTTGTTGAAGATTTTTGCGTATGTATTCATCAAAGGATTGGCCTGAAGTTTTGGTTTTCTGTGTGTCTTTGCCAGGTTTTGGTATCAGGATAATACTGGCCCCAGAGAATGAGTTAGGGAGAAGTCCTTCATCCTCTGTTTCTTTTAATAGTTTCTCTAGTAATGGTACCACCTCTTCTTTATATGTCTGGTAGAATTCAGCTGTGAATCCATCTGGTCTTGGGCTTTTTCTGGTTGGTAGGCTTTTTATTACTGATTCAATTTCAGAACTCATTATTGGTCTGTTTGGGATTCAATTTCTTGCTGATTCAGTCAAAGGAGGTAGTATATTTCCAGGAATTTATCCATATCTTCTAGGTTTTCTAGTTTGTGTGCAGACAGGTGTTCAAAACAGTCTCTGATGGTATTTTGTATTTCTGTGGGGTTGGTGGTAATGTACCCTTTGTCACTTCTGATTGTGTTTATTTGGATTGTCTTTTTTATTAGTCTAGCTGGCAGTTTTTTATTTATTCTTTCAAAGTACAAACTTCTAGTTTTGTTTGTCTTGTGACAAACTTCTAGTTTTGTTTGTCTTGTGTGTGTGTGTGTTTGTGTGTGTGTTTCAATATCAATTTCATTCAGTTCAGCTCTGATTTTGGTTATTTCTTGTTTCTGCTAGCTTTGGGATTGGTTTCCTTTCAGTTTTCTAGTTCCTCAAGGGTGTGATATTAGGTTGTTAATTTGAGATCTTTCTAACTTTTTGATTTGGGCATTTCATGCTATAAACTTTCCTCTTAACGTGCTTTAGCTGTGTCCCAGAGATTCTGGTATGTTGTATCTTTGTTCTCATTAGTTTCAAATAATTTCTTGATTTCTGCCTTGATCTCACTGTTTACCGAAAGTTGTTCAGGAACAGGTTAATTTCCATGTAATTGTACAGTTTTGAATGATTTCCTTGGCATTTATTTCTATTTTTATTGCACTGTGGTCCAAGAGTGTGGCTAATATGATTTCAGTTATTTTTTAATTTGCTGAGAATTGTTTTATGGCCAATTCTGTGGTTGATTTTAGAATATGTGCCATATGAAGATGAGAAGGATGTATATTCTGTGTATTGGGGTAGAGAGTTTTGTAGATGTCTTTTAGGTCCTCAATAGTTGTGTTAGTTTTCTGTCTTGATCATCTGTCTATTACTATCAGTAGGGTGTTGGAGACTCCCACTGTTATTGTATGATTATCTATGTCTTTTTGTAGATCTCTAAGAACTTGTTTTATGAATCTGGGTGCTCTTGTGTTAGGTGAATATATATTTAGGATAGTTACATCTTCTTGTTGAATTGAACCCTTTAACATTCACATATGTTTCCAAATTGCTTGTTTTATCTCCCTTTCAGGGATGCCAATGAATCATTCATTTGGTGTCTTTATATGGTCCCATATTTCTTGGAAGGTTTTATTTTTAATTTTTTTCTATATTTTTTGTCTGACTGAGTCAGTTTTGTAATGCTCTTCTTTGCCTTTTTTGATGATCATTGGTTTAAAGTCTGTTTTGTCTGGAATTGTAAAAGCACCTGCTGGTTTTGTTTTGTTTGCTTGGTAGATTTTTCTTCATCCCTTTACTTTGAGCCTATGGGTGTCATTGCATGTGAGATGGGCCTCTTTGAAGACATTATATAGTTGATTCTTGCTTCTTTATCCAGTTTGCCACTTTGTGACTTTTAATTGAGGCATTTAGCCCATTTACGTCCAAGATTAATATTGATGTGTGCAGCTTTGATCCTGTCATGATTGTGTTAGCTGTTTATCATAAAGACTTGATTGTGTGGTTGCTTGATAGTGTCAATGGTCTATGTAGTTAAGTGCATTTTTGTGGTGGCTGGTAATGGGTCTTTTCATATTTAGCACTCTCTTAAGGACCTCTTGTAAGGCAGGTCTGGTAGTTAGGAATTTTCTTAGCATTTGCTTGTCTGAAAAAGATCTTATTTCTCCTTCACTTATGAAGCTTAGTTTGGCTGGATATAATATTTTTGGTTGGTTTATTTTCTCTAAAGTATTAAATATATGCCCCTAGTCTCTTCTGACTGTAGGATCTCTGCAGAAAGTTCTGCAGCTAGCCTGATGGGCTTCTCTTTGTAGGTGAACTATACCTCCCTTCCAGCTACCTTTACTATTATTTTTTTCATGTCAATCTTAAAGGATGTGATTACTATTTGGCTTGGGGATGGTCATCTTGTATAGTATCTTACAGTAGCTCTCTGTATTTCTGGAAATAGAATCTCAGCCTATCTAGGAAGGTTGGGGAATTTTTTAATGAATGATATGCTCAAATATGTTTCCAAGTTGCTTGTTTTATATTCCTCTCTTTCAGGGATGCCAGTGAGTCATTTCAGGGATGCCAAGTCGTTGATTTGATCTCTTTATATAATCCCGTATTTCTTGGAAGGCTTCTGTTTATTCTTTTTTTATTTGTGTTTTTCTATTTTTTTGTCTAACTGAAATAGTTTGGTGAACCAGTCTTTGAGCGCTGAGATTCTTTTTTTAGGTTAGTCTATTCTGCTATTGATACTTGTGATTGTATTATGATATTCTTTTAGTGTGTTTTTCTACTCTATCAGATTAGTTTGGTTCCTTCTTAAAATGGCCATTTTGTCTATCAGCTCCTGAATTCTTTTATCTTAATCCTTACATTCCTTGGATTGAGTTTCAACTTTCTCCTGAATCTTGATGAACTTCCTTGCCATCCAGATTCTGAATTCCATGTCTGTCTTTTCAGCCACTTCATTCTGGTTAAGAACCATTGCTGGGGAGCTAATGTAGTTGTTTGGAGGTAAGAAGACACACTGGCTTTCCTACTTGCTAGAGTTCTTGCACTATTTCTTTCTCATCTGTGTGGGCTGATGTTCCTTTAACTATGGTGTAGTTTGAGTATAATCAGCTGACTTCATTTCTGGATGTTTTCACAGGGCTGAGGCATTGTGCTTGGGAGGTAGGCTCTTGCTCAGCCAGGCTCCTCTCCATCTCCATGCATTTGCAGCTGTGCTCCCTCTCAGTGCTCTGAGGGTGTGAGCTCCTCTCCTACTTGACTGCTGGCTGCAGATTTTGACTTGGCGCTCCCTGGCTGCACACAGCAGCCCTGGGGTGATCTCTGGCTTTGTGTTCCTTCCCCAGCTTGGGGGAACCAGGGACAGGGTCCTTGGCAGTGACAACGAAAGAAGGCTTTTTATTTGTCTCTTGGGGCTCCATTTAAGAGAAATACAGCACCACTATCAATCAGAACGAGGTGGGATGGCTGCCTTGTCAGCCCAAGCCAAGGAGCCCTGCTTAGTAATGAGCCTGGGGAGAGGGCGATCATGTGGAAGACGGACTGACTTCTTCTCCTTATGGCGACTATGGCATCCTGCTGGTGTGAATAAAGCACTCAGGGTCTTTGTTCCTTCCCCAATCTCAAGGCAGCAAAGGCAGTGGCAGTGGCAGAGGTTACCTCTGGAAGCTTCACCCCAGGGAAATACCAAGCCACTAGCAGTGGGAATGCTTAGTCAGGGAAGAGGCAACTGCTCTGTGGTACTGATCCAAGGGCTCTTCCTGGTGAAGAGTAGGTGGTGGGGGCTTACAGGGAAGAGAGACTGGGGTCCTCTCTGTGTGGTAGTTGCAGCATGCTGGAGGTGCCAGTGATGCAACCAGGCCCTTTGTTTGTTCCCCAGCCTGAGGGCTATAAGGGCAGTACCATTGCAGCTGCAATGGGAGAGGAGCTGTGGGTTGTCTCTGTGATTTCCTCCTTAGAGAAATGCAGAGCCACCACCAACTGAAGTGTTCAGTTGGGGGCAGAATGGTTGAGCCGGGGGCCAAGGTTGAGAGGCCTTGAATGCTGAGGGTAACAGGGGCAGGGACACATGTGAAAAATTGTGTGGCCCCTTTTCCTTAAGGCAGCTGTGCTGTGCTGGGGACCTATATTTGTCCTTAATCACTTCACTCCCTCTTGAGCCTGAGGGAAGTGGGAGCAGGAACTGTAGAGCAGCAAAAATAATGGGCCTGCCTGCTATCACTGGGAGTGCAGGGCTGCTACTGGCCCGAGAGTTCAGGCAGGACTGGGGTGGCCATATTGGAGTCCCGGGCCAGTGGGCCTTTTCTGGTGAAGTACAGTTGGGGCAAGGCCTGTAAGTCAGTCTACTCCTCATCCTCCTGGATTCAGCCCCTATCTTAGAGGTGTGTGATGGAGCCTGGCCTCCCCTGTTGCCAGAACTGCAGCCACTGGTGCTGGGATGTCCAGGGGTTCGAGGCTCCTCGGTCTCCATCTATGCCTGAGAATGTTGGCTCTGCTCAGACTCCATGTAGCTCTCCATGTCATTCTGGAGGCCCTGGTAGGGTTGGGGGTGAAGGGGCCATAGGGGATCTCCTGAGCCCAGGGTTGGACAGATCTATGGCAGAAGTGTGGGTTCCCAGGGATTGTCACTCACTCAACGTTTCCCCACAGAGGGGAGTGTCCCTTGGCTCTGTGCCAGTCCTGGGTGGGTGGCTGTCCTGTTTTGCTTTTCTCTGTTCTCCATGGGTCACATTGCTTCCTTGATGAATCCCAGCGTGTCCACCTGGATGGTCCAGTTAAAGAGCTAGTGTTTTTATTTGTCACTCTCCTCTCTGTAAGTGTGATGCACACTAGCTAGTCAGCCACCTTGTCCTGTCTTGGAAATTGAGATTTTTTAAAAGTTCTCCAGGTTTGACTCAAATTTTCAGTCTAGGTTGAGAGTCATGCTTTCTAGCTCATTCTTTGACACTAAAGTGGTAATATCATAAAGCAGTGTTTCTTAAACTTTAATGTGCAAAAACTCAGCTGGGATCTTGTTCAAATGTAGACTCTGATTTGTTAGCTCTAGAGTGGGACTCAAGATTCTACATTTTTACAAGTTCCCTGGTACAGCTGATGGTGTTTCACAGACAATGCTTTCAGTACCAAGGTTCTAGAGTTCTTGGCAGAAGAGGGAAGTAAAAATTGCATGTTTTATTAACCAACACTGATCTGGCTGCAATGAAAGGCAAGAATAGAAGAGACCATGAAAATTTTGTTCATAACTTTTTAAGTCTCAACTGAACCTACCCAGAGGTACATTTACCAAATTTCTAACCTGGGAATGTGACCTAAACTGATCACTAACTCCTCATCTCAAACAAAGTGGGGTAAGGAGGGGAGCAGTATAGAAATGTCTCTTCCCAGCAATGTTTGTAGTAATAAGAGGGACTGTAAGAAAAGATTAATCTCTGCCTTTTTACTATTCCTCTCACTTCTAATAAATCTGTCGCCAGCTTCTGTGTTCTTTTTCTAAAATATTATCCTTCTTGTCTTGATTCCAGCTATAACCACCTCATTTCAGTATCTCATCATCTAAAGTGATCTCTCTGCCTCTAGTTTCTCCCATGCCAAAGTTTTGTAAACGCCACGTTTAGATTCATTTTTTTATAGCAGAATTCTGGTTATTTGCATCTGTATTCAGAGTTCTCCAATCGTTATATACAAAATAAAATAAAATTCCTCAGCTTGTCATATGCAATCAGTTCACTGTGTCCTCATGAGGCAGGACAGGCAAGCCCCCAAACTGAAGCTTAGCTTAGAGGGTTCTTGGCTTCACCCAGGAAAGAATTCAACGGTGAGCTGGTGGTGTTAAATAGCAACTTTTATTGAAGCAGCAGAGGTACTGCTCTGTGTACAGCAGGGCTACCCCATAGGCAATTTGCCCAGAGTAGCAGCTCATAGATTATGTCCCAATACTTTCAGACTTGCCATTTTATGAATATATTATATGTTATTCTATTAATCTAGTCATTCATTCACATGTGCATTCATTCATTTAAGAAGCATAACATCAGACATGCAGACAAAGAGTCGTGACACAGTGTGAAATTATCTGGGAGTATCAGGGGAGGCTTCGAAGAGGAGGTAATATTTGAACTGGGTCTTCCAGGAAAATAGTTTTTCAGGTGGATAAATCAATTTTGTGTCCAACGAATAGCAAATGCAAGTTCAGAGAGACATGAAACAGAAGGTGTTATGTTAAAAAAAAAAAAGTGCAAATACTTTGCAATGTAGTTTAGGAGCCTGGGGTGGATAGTAAAGAACAGTAAGTGAACTGGAAACTCAGGCTGGGAGATTGTGAATCCCCTGAGATGTGTTTTAGATGGTGGGAAATGGAGAAGGATTTTATACTAGTGGAGTTATAATGAGACATTTGCTTGCCAACCGTTTGGCATTTGCCTTTGTTATTCCCCCTCCACAGAATTTTTTTTCCTCTATTTTCCCTGATCAGATCAAATTCTACTCTTTCTTTCATACTTTCACCAAAATAACCTTTCTTTACTGAAGAGAATCAATCTTTCTTCTGTACTTTGGAATCAAGTTACTTAGGTGACATGTGCCTTTTTGCCTAGATTTTTAAGATATTTAAACAGTAAATACTATGCTTTAATAATCGTTGCATCTCTTTACCCTTCAGCACCTAGCCTGTCTCCTGGCACCTGTTAGCTGTTCAATAAATAGTTGTTGAATTGAATTAAATGGGATTGGAAAAGCCATGCCATCAATTATGACTTAAGTATTCACCATCTCCACTCTCCTTGTATTTGACTTGAGTGTCGATCAAAGGGTATTTACTGACAAAACCATGTATTCACTCCAGTGCTGTCTCCGCAGAGATTTTGCTGAAGAGCAAAGGGTTGGAAGTCAAAAGGCCTTTTGTATTACAACCAAATTGATGGCTTAATTTCCCTTGTCAAGGTTTCAAGTCCAGATGCTGAGTACCACCAGAAAGCACAGCTGGATCTTATGCTAGGTTGAAATGAAGGAACAAAAGGGTAAACATGGTACAAACCATTCACCTGCTTTTGCCACTAGCTCTTTGGGAAACAATGATCTATCAAGCCATATATCAATCCCAAGTACACATGGCATAATAATAGTAGGTATCATTTCTAGTGTACTTATTATATTTCAGACACTGTGATAAGTATAACCGCTGAAGTTTTGCACATACTATTTATAATAGTCCTGCAAGGGAGATATTATCATTTCCTTTTCATAGACAAGGAGACTGAGGCAGCAAGTGGTTAAATGACATTTTCAAGGTCACTGAAACGGTGCTGGTGAATGATGGAAATGGGAATTAAGCCCAGGCTTTCTGACTCCAAAGCCCAAGCAGTTAGCCATTTTATTGTATTTTCTCAAGGAATTACGTAGGATGCTCTGGGAGTCAGGGAACGTGCAGACAGGTGCAGCGAGGGCATGAAGAGCTTCATGCCAACTAGGAGTCTTTAAATCTATGCCCCTGTTGTCATCAGCTCTCACCAATGCAATAGCACTGGGACACATAGGAGTATTTGAAAATGTTCCTATTGATTGGAAGTGAGTAATTATTACCTTCTCTATATTACGGATTCACTATCAGAAAGTAATAGCAGAAATGCTAAGGAAGATTAATAGCCGCGTTTCATTATTTTTAATGCAAACTATTGATTTTAAAGTGGTGTAAGGTATGGCAGTTTATTACAATAAAACAATAAAATAGACTATATGAAATAATTGAGAATAATCTTTTCCCTTTTTGCTGCGGCTATGGGACATAATGTGCTGTGCATGTGAATGCATTTATGGCAAGCTCTATCCAGCAATGGCAGCTTAAGCACTCTATAAAGAAGCACTTTGGAACCAGAGTATTATAAATAATCGACAATAAAGCTGGTAAATGGGCCTTTAATTTGATTCCATTATGTCACAGATCACAAGGACCAAGGGGGCTCAGAATCAAAAACACTAACTGCTGAGCTTAACACGCAGGTAAGCATATAAGATGGCCTCAAGATGGCCTTCTCACTTTGAGAATTTCCAGAAAAGAGCTGGTCATTAGCATCTGGGTGTGGGATAATGTCTTACATATGAGCCAATGTATGCATAGTCAAAACCACTCCCACTCCCACTGCAAAAAGAGTACTCTGAAAGACTTCCTCACTAGGCATTGTTTCTCCTGGTGGCTCCTTGCCTTCAATTCACTTTGTCTGTTTCACAGTTAACAATAGACAAGTTCAGAAGCAATTTTTGAATGGGGTCTTAAAGGCTGCCGAAATAGTGTATGGCCTCATTGCCAGAAATAAAACATAAAGGATGAAAGAGGTGTCAGGCCAACTGTATATGCTGTGCTAATCAGAACACATCTGGAGTAGGGAGAATAGGTCTAGACCAAACTCTAAAAGCAGACTAACATTCAAGGACACATTGAATGAAGAGATGAAGGTAAAATCATGGCAAAAGATGAGTGGTGACTGGACTTGGGGGTTGTTGAAACTAGAGGAGACTTACGGAAACATGGGAATTGTTGGATAATATAAAGGCTGAATGATGATTTAGACTTGTCCTGTGAAGCCCTAGAGGGGAGAAATTTGGTGTTAGCCAGACGTGGGTTTGGGTCCTGTTATCCCACTTACAGCTGTGTGACCATAAACAAGTGACATCAGGAATCACTAAGAATCACTATGGCTTGATTCCTTTTTCTGTAAAATATACATCATAATAATAGCTATTCCATAGGGTTTGAGGGGAGATTGTGGATTAAGTGAGACAGAACAGATCAAGTTCTTAGAACAATGCTTGATGAAAAGCAAGAGTTCAATACACACTAGCTTTAAAAATAAACACCTACAATGACAGCAAAACTGTAAGGCAGATGGCACCCCCTTTTAATGTCTGAAGCAGATTTAGCTGACTTCAAAATTAGTGTTCTAGGGGCTTGAACCGACTCTATGCTATTAGCCAAAGTGTCCAGGAGATCCTGTTTGAGGGCAGAATGAGAAAGTAAGAGAATCCTTATGTTTTAAAAGCATAATGGATTAAAACCCCATAAGTCAAATTCAGTGGAATTTAAGAGGCAGGCCAAAGACAGAGCCAAGAGGAAGGAAGCTGGATAGGCAAAGGCATGGGGAGAAACTCAGAAGAAGGGATGGAAAGGAAAGGAGGCATCTAGTTCTTAAGACCGTTCATAGGTTGTCAGTGGTTCCCCTTGGTGGCTTCTGATTACATGGTAGGTAGAATGGTTGGCTTGCAGTGGTCTTGGGTCTGGAGTAAGCATTAAAAAACAGATCGAAATTGGGCATGAAGAAGAAATTCCTGATTGGAGGAAAATCTCTTATAATGGGTTTATGGAAGTCGGTTGCATATTAAGAGCATAGGATTTGGAGCCAGACTGGTTGGATTCTCATCCTGATCACTCCAGTTAGACCTGCCAAATCTCTCTTTGCTTCCACTTCTTCATCTAAAAAATGGGGATAATAATGGAATCTGTCTCTTAAGGTTATAAGAATTTAATGAAATAATGCATATAATGATAGCTATTATTATAGTCAGAATTCTCCAAACATGGTATGGACTTCTATCTATCCATGAGTCCAGGGTCAGGAGCTGAAAGTAAATGAGCTTTGAGAAACTTCTTCACCCATATTTCTTAGCAGCAAGGCATGCCCATTTCCCTGATGTGAGAGCCTATTGTCTATTCTGCCACTCACAGAAAGAAAATTGATTAATCGAGTTTCCTTTAATCCCAAAGACACTGGGGAAATGTGGTCCAAATGTAAGTGTGTGATCCAAAAGTAATCATTTGGAGGAAGTGGCACTTTTCTTGGAGATATATGTGTAGTGATCACAGGGGTAGCTGAAACTATTGAGGACAATTTTAATCTCCTATACTGGCACAGCTTTAGATAAGCTCTTTTTGGACTCTCATCTCCTTCCCAAATTTATGGAGATACTATCTGGGATACAGGAGTTGTATTCTTTGCACCCTGAAATCCTTTTTTCATTCTATTAATAAAAGTGTCTTAGATCCCATATCCTCTAGGATTGTCTGAGAGACCATTTCCCCCCCCTTGCTGTTCCCTTACTATTCTGAAATCCTTTAATTTTATAAAACAACAAAAACTCATGGATCTGGTCAAACAACTAGAGTTTGGTCTTTCACAAAGTTGGAAGCCTGAGTCCTTTACCTTTGCCACTGAGATCCCATCTGTCACCCGACTTACTATCAACAAATTCTCTGACTTAAAACTTCTTATAAACACCTTTGTGTCAAGTGTCACTTCTATTTATTCTCTCTCATAACCTCTAGTGCCAGTTGCCTTGGGTAAAAAATATTGCTTTGTTGAGTCACAATTTTTTTATTTCTTTAGGGGTGATAGTAGTTCATTGAGCAGATTAAGAGCATGTGGGACATACAGTGTCTCTTTACTATGTAACAGCTACCTCCTCTTACTTGTTTCTTTTTACCACCCCCATGCCAAGCCCAAGGTGATAGAGTGTGGTTGATCTAAGTCAATGATTTTGAATCAACCCTTTACTCTTCCAGTATCTCTTGCAGCTAAGGATGGCCTGTAACATGGGAATATGAACAAGGAGGCACAAGTGAAAGTCTGCTAGAATGGGATTTCTAGAACACTTCTTGTTTTCTTGATGAATAGGCCCCGAGGCCCATCTTTCTTTCCTGCTTGCTACACTGAAGATTGACTTGTAGTCCCTGGTATTACGGAGCCCCTGAACCAATGCAAACTGTCACCTGTCTGAACACTTGCAATAGGAAAAAAACAAGCCTTTGTTTATTTAAGATATTCCTAGGATTTTAATTACTTACATCCCCAAACATTACTAACCAATATGGGGGAAGGGAGGTTAAATTTTAAGCTGAGGAAACCAAATAAGTAAAAATGAAGATGTATAAAATTGGTTAGCATGTAAAGAGAGTAGTGTTAGGAAATCAATAGGCAAACCAGAGATAAAATGATAGAGGGAAGTTGAACCAATTGGTAAAGACCCTACAGCAGGTGTTTCCAGTGTTAGCTACACATTTGAATCACCTGGGAAGCTTTAAAAATCTGTGCATGCTCAGGTTCCTCCTCTTAAGATTCCAAATGAATTAATTTCACTTGGTAAGATCAGGACATCAATAGTTTTTAAAAGTTCCCAGGTGATTCAAGGGCTGAGGAATATCACCTTATAAAGTATTATATGGCCAGGCTCCAGTCTGTCTGTTCACCTTCAATTTTTACTATCCTCTCCCTTGGGCAGTAGGCTCTAGCCACACTGTCTGTCTTGAGTTTGCCATGAGCTTTCTCATGTCCTGCTAATGTTCCAGGCTTTACCTAGGTTATCACTTTTTCAGACTCCAGAGGCCTCCCCTGGCCTCTCCCTACCAATTGAAATTGGGTGGCTGTATTAATCAGTTTTTGCACTGCTATAAAGAAATACCCAAGACTGGGTAATTGATAAAGAAAAGAGGTTGAATTGGCTTATGGTTCTGCAGGCTGTACAGGAAGCAAAGTGGCTTCTGCTTCTGGGAGGGCCTCAGGGAACTTACAATCATGGTGGAAGGCAAAGGGGAAGCAGGCACGTCTTACATGGCTAGAGCAGGAATGAGGGAGGAGAGAGAGAAAGAGAGAGGTGGGGGTTTGTTTGTTTGTTTGTTTTAAACAAACAAATCTCATGAGAGCTCACTCACTGTCATGAGAACAGCACCCAGGGAGTCGGTGTTAAACCATTCATGAGAAACCACCCACCTGATTCAGTTACCTCCCATCAGGCCCCACCTTCAATACTGGGGATCACAATTTGATGTGAGATTAGGGTGGGGAACGCAGATCCAAACTATATCATTGTGCAACTGTGTTCTTTCTTACAGTGGTGTTTGTTTCCTAACTAGATAGTTTGAATATGTTTATTTTTGTGCTCTTTATTTACCCATTTATTTATGTATTATGAGAGGAAAGGCTGTTGCCTGCTTTGATGATTGCTATAGCTTCTTCAGCATGTCTGGCATACAGCGAGTCCTAAACAATTATTTCTAAAGTTAACTAATAAAATAATGGCCATATGCCCAAGACTTAGTTGTATAATGGCAATTTTATAGTAACTGGAAAGAAACAGTTACATTAGTGCTTTATCAAGGTGCTCTCAGGCGCCTGTGAAGGAAGGACTGGAGTGAAGTGGGGAAGGGAAACAAGTCAGAAGACTATTGCAGCATCATAGGAGGAAAAAAATGTGTAACCACAGAACCAGCCCAATCTGGTTCAACTTCGTGTAATAAAATGGTGAGTTTTCTTCCAGTTTCCATGAACCTCAGTTTGCAAGTTATGTAACTTTAACCTGCCCAGAGGAACCAAGCATGTAACCACAGGTGGAACCTACATGCTTGGACAAACATGGATTGAGTTAAGAAGTGGATACCTCACAACGTGATCCATCCATGACCCAATAAGATCAAACTCTTGCATGACCCCCTTGCATGATTCAGTCAGATCATGCCTCCTGGCATCACCTCAAAGCTCCAATTAGATCATGCATTACCCTCTGCCTATAAAACCTGCCTCAGCACCCAGCTCTGGGAGACAGATTTGAGCCTTGCTCCTCCTGTCTCCTTGCTTGGCAACTTTAAAATAAACTTATCTCTCTACAAAAGAACTGGTGCTTTGACGATTGGCTTTCTGTTGTTAGTGGGCAGACAGAACCAGTTAGGTTTGTTTATAGAATCAGAAGCCCAGATAACAAACACACATTCAACTTTGTGTACCCAGCACCCAGCTCTGTGTCTGGCACCTGGCAATCAAATGGATATTTGGAGAAGGAAGGAATGGAGGGCAGGATGAAGATTGATGGAAAAGAAAGAAACTTTATATGAAACAAATTTAGGTAGAGCAGGAGATCACTGGATTTTCCAAAATAAGAAAGACATAGAAAGTGTGAACAGAGGTATGATAGATTAACTATTAACTTTGCCAACTTCACAACACCTTTTGAAGATATTAAGAATTTTGTGAGAGTCCCCAGCCAGTGCATGTTGTTGAGGACATAGGTTAAGAGAGCTTGTGGCATTTTGTTTTCTTTATTTGTTAGTAAGGGGAGAATTTAAATGAGTATAACCTTTGATGATCTGTGATTGTAAAAATCAACCTACCAAAGTTCAGGCAGTGTCAGATGCAGAGACACACTTTCTGAACAGCTCATTTTCCCAGACCTTTCTCTGTCAAATGTCAAAGCCCAAATGAGCCTGTTTGGAAGGCAAATTACATGTTACAAGCAGTCATTCCTCATAGCTGGCAACTTCTATGCCAAATAATTAAATAATGTAGCAACAGAAATGCTCTGGTCTCCAAGTTTGAATGTAAGGGTATATGTGTGTAAAATTGTCCCCATAGTCCCTGAACATTAGCGGAGTTTAGGTCTCAAACCAGACATCAGTAATCATGTATCAAGAATTAATCTTTAAGGACTGCTAGCTGTTGGATGTAGGGACTAAGATATTAGTACAATTTTAATAGGACCAGAGAAGATAGATAATTTAATTCTTTCTGGAAGGGGAAAGGAGGTCAGGGCTAGGCATCAAGAGGAATTAAGTGAACAAGTAGAGTTTGGTCTGTGAAACCAAAAATAAATTGTTTCCCAAAAGGTTTGATCATCATCCTTATCCTCATTCCCACCCTCCTTTTCTGTGTCTTCATAATAAAACCCTCATATTTATGTCACAGTTTAATATTTGTAAAGTACAAAAGTGAACTGATCCACTCTGCAGAGCAGGCCTTGTTACTACCATTAACATATGAAGGAATGCAGACTTGGAGAAATAAACTGATGCAGAAGATATCCAGCTATTAAGGGATGAAGCCCAGAGGTGGGCTCAGGGATACTTAGCCCAGAGGGTGGGCTCAGGGACACACAATGTCCCTCTGATATCTGAGGGACACTGTGATGTAGGGGAGGCATTAACAACGGCAGACTCAGAGAGACAGATTCGAATAACCCAGCTGTGGGGCCCTCAAGTCAATTCTCTCTCTCTCTCTCTCTCTCTCTGTCACCCCCCCTCCCCTGCCCACACACAACACACACTGATACGGTTTGGCTGTGCCTACTCAAATCTCATCCTGAATTCCCACATGTTGTGGGAGGGACCCGATGGGAGGTAATTGAATCATGGAGGCAAGTCTTTCCCGTGTGGTTCTCATGATAGTGAATAAGTCTCATGAGATCTGATGGTTTTAAAAAGAGAAGTTCCCCTGCACAAGCTCTCTCTTTTTTTCTGACTGCTGCCATCCATATAAGATGTGACTTGCTCCTCCTTGCCTTCCACCATGATTGTGAGGCTTCCCCAGCCACCTGGAACTGTAAGTCCAATTAAACCTATTTCTCTTGTAAGTTACCCAGTCTCGAGTATATCTTTATCAGCAGCATGAAAATGGACTAATACACACACATGCACACACGTGTGTGTAATGGGTAATATATGTGTAATTTCAAATACTTTTATTCCTCTTTTTCCAACTCTTCTGCTGAGTCGGGTGCTCAAGTCTCTCACCTGGATGGCTCCAGCAGCCTTTCACTGCTTTCCCAGCTTCCAATCTGAACCCCATTCCTATCTGTCTGCCACCATGCAGTGAGAATTACCATTCTAAAATGTATACTCGATCAAGATCAAATCATGCCCTTCTATTACTCTCCTTCATTTCAATCAAATCCAAATGCCCCAGGCCTACTCACAAAACCGTTGAGCTCTCAGCTCATCTATGTCTGAAGCCTTGCCTCTCCCAACTCATTTCAAATTAGGGAGCCCTAGGTTCTAGTTATTCTATGAGTTACTCTGTGTAAGAATGCTTAGATTTGGGTCTGGCATGTGATACATACTATAGAGGTGTTGGCCAGTGTATTTCTAGTTTTATTACTACTATTATTACTATTAATGTCATTATCAGCTCTCTTATTGAACTACTTGGGTTTCTCAGCAAGCATCATGTTCTCATCATCTGTGTATTTATATCTGCCTGCCTTTCTTCAGGTTAACTCTAACTCTCTTGAGAAACCTAGCTCAGATGTCATTTCCTCTGGAAAGACTTCCTTGACCTCATCCAGCTGAAGGAGATACCTCTTATAATCCTCTGTGTTTTCTTCACTGTCACATTTACCATATCGTATCATAATTTTTATATATTTTTCCTGATCCCCACTCCTCAACAAGGACTTATATTTTTTCCTGTTTAATCATAATATATAGTACAGTACTCTGCACACAATGCATTCTCAGTAGATGTTGGTTAAGAGGTCACTTATATAGCTGAGGCAAAATAAGCAGCCACAGGTGCCTTCTTTTTGAAGTGTTTTATTTTGGGATTTTAAGTACTATATAGGCTGGGTGTGGTGGCTCTTGCCTGTAATCCCAGCACTTTGGGAGGCTGAGGCAGGAGGATGGCTTGAGGCCAGGAGATCAAGACCAACCTGGGCAACAAAGCAAGACTCTGTCTTTACAAAAAAAAAAAAAAAATAGCCAGGCATAGTGGCATGTGCCTGTTGTTCCAGCTACTTGGGAGGATAATGAAGGAGAATTGCTTGAGCCTAGGAGGTTGAGGCTGCAGTGAGCCACGTTCGTGTCACTAAACTCCAGCATGGATGACAGAGTGAGATTCTGCCTTAAAACAATAATAATAAAATAAATAAATAGCATATAAATGGCCTTCATTCTCTGTTCTTTCTTTGAAAACATTAATTATGGATAAACTGATTATTTATTATTCTAAATTTTTAGCCACTGTCTTTTATACTAGTTAATAAACAAAAGTAATAAATGCCCCAGCTCTGATCCACTGGCTTCCTGAATATAGGGGTAGGCAGGCTGGGTGGCTTGGGGAGGGACTAAAACAGAGTGGCACTAAAAAATCTCAGTGGAGCCATTCCAGTTGATTAGGCTCTGACAGTGAGGCAGAGCTACGTATGCAGTAGAGGAGAGAACTTGCATTTTCAGGACTACAACACACACACAAACACAGAAGCATACTTACAACAAACACATTCACTCATTTATGCACTCACATACGCAGAAATGTACTCACATCTACCCATTCATACACATACAGAAACACACTCACCTCTGCATACTAACTCATACATGCACCAAAAAACACACAGAGAAACATGTTCACATTCACTCATACATATACACATACAAGAGAAATATATGTAAACACACTCATAAATGCACACACAAGAACACACAGAAACATACATATACACAGCCACTCATATATGCACACACAAACACACAGGAAAACATACATACACACACTCATATGCACACACAGAGAAATATACACACGTACATGAATACACAAAGAAACATACATAAACATTCACTCATACATGTTCATACAGACACAGAGAAACATACACACACTCATACATGTACACAAAAACTCACACGAACATAAATGTATACATTCATACTTGCACACACAAATGTACACACACACATTCACATCATACTTAAAAAGTGTCCAGTTTCTGCTTTCCAAAATCCATTTCAAAAATATTTCTCGAGCGTATTCTGTTGTGTACTAACCACTGGTTTAAGAACCAGTAGTAAAAAATCCCCAAAGACCTATCCTCAGGGCACTTGCCATCTTGTAGGGATATAAACTTCACATAAACAGATAAATCTAGAGGTAACTGCTTTAAGCTCATGATGATGATGAAGATGATGGTGATGATAAAATTGGTTGGTGCTCATTTTTGAGTGCTTGCTAGCGACAGGCCCTGTACTAAGCACTTTATGTGCATTTTCTTATTACTCTTCCTGATGATGACATGAAGTATATGCCACTAACCTGGTTTTATAGATGGGGAAACTGAGGCTTAGAGAACTTATGTGACATTATGAAGTTTATCTGTGACCCAAAACCATGTCTATTCTCTTCAAAACTAGGCTTAGAAGATATGCAAGAGAAAGGAAGAGGAAAAGAAAAAAAAAGACTGCAGAGGAGGGGATTAGGGGAAAAATGAGGGCATTGTCTTTTTTTCCATAAGGTTAGCAAGTTAGGAAATACTAGGAAATCAGAGCTGCCCGTCAATCCTCTTGGCAAAGGTGTATCTGGAGTATCTGTGACAATGAGCATTGTCAGGACAAACATGGGGAGCAGGAGGAAAAACACTGCTATCCAAGAACCCGGCCATGTGGAGAGGAGGCTTGGCTTGGCCATGTGGAGATGCCAGTGTTGCCATGCCAACAGCGATAGCACATAGGGAGATATGCACAGATATTGGCAATGGGGGTGGTTACTGGGGCTGGCAAAAGAGTTAACACTAGAGTCAAAAGCATGTCTTAGAAACCATACCCACCCTGGGTAGGTTTTTTCTTACATAAATATCACTAAGATCTTGGATTTTCAGAGCAGCTCTCTTTTTATTTTTCAGATGTAGAAACTCATAGAGTCCAGAGGCTTGTCCATGGTCTGACAATGAGTTAGTAGCAGAAAAAGGACCAGGAGCATGGGTTACCTCCATTGTGTTCTTTTCCTCTTCCTTCGCGGGGGAGAGTTTCTCTGTTCTGTCCTGGCCTCGCACAGCCAAGACTCTCCATGACTCCCTGTGGCTCTGCCCACAGTTTCTCTCCCCAGCTTCCTCTGTGTTTGGCTTTTTTGCTATGCCTGCCTGCTGGCCCCAAGAGCAGAGGCCATCAGAAAGCCTGCTGGTCACACCTGCTCAGGTTGTACCTTAGAGGTAGGGTATTGAGCTTCTGTCCCAATGGTACTCTTGAAATGGGCCTCTGGCCAAAGCAAATGCCAGCCCTGCACTACAGGGGGACTGGCCTTCAGGGCTCTGACTAATGAGCTCTGGACATCCTCCTCCTTTCTCTGTCCATCTTCTTCTACTTTCTTGGCAGACCAGGAAGTCCCTGATGAGAGGATCCAGCCTTGAGCCAGTGATGCTTTGCTAGGACAATATATTTGGAAATGATAAATCCCTTAAAAATGTATGATGGTCAAAAGTACGGACCTCAAACTATAGACTGCCATGTTGTAGGGGAAGGTACTTTCCTAGACACACACAAAAAATGAATAAAATTAACTTTGCCCCTACTTTTCGAAAATAAATCTTCTATAATATATTTTAATGCAGATGGTCCCTGACTTACATTGGTTCCACTTAAGATTTTTCAGCTTTACAATGGTGTAGAAGTGACACACATTCAGTAGAAACTGATAAATATTCAGTAGAAACTGAGAATTTTGAAGTTTGGTTTTTTCCTAGGCTAGTAATATGTAGTAGAAGACTCTCTTGCGATGCTGGGCAGATGCAGTGAGCCCCAGCTCCCAGGCAGCCATGTAATTATGAGGGTTAACAACCAACATTCTGCAGTGTACCGTGTTGCCAGATGACTTTGCCCCACTGTAGGCTAACGCAAGTGTTCTGAGCACATTTAAGGTAGGCTGAGCTGAGCTGTGATGTTCAGTAGGTCAGGTATATTAAATGCATCTTTTTTCCACTTACAAGATTTTCAAATTATGATGGATTTATCAGGACATAACCCCACTGTAAGTCTAAGAGCATGTATACTTCATCTGTACTCTTTCATTTTGATTTCCCTTCACAATTAATTATAAAGCCAGTTGGATTAAGGCAGTTAAAGCCAGAAGTAATAAAACAATAATCAGAACCTAAATACAACCAGCTACCATTTATTGAGGGCTTGGTATATGACAGATATGTTCTTTAAAAATTTTCATGACAGATCTAGAATAAACACATCATTCTAATTCTGCAGATAAAAAAATCCAAGTCATATACAGGTTATATAATTCACCCCAAATCATGCAATTAGTAAAAGGCAGAATAGAGACTGAAGCCTATGTCATCTAACTTCTGAGCATGCTCTTCTCCATATTAATTTACAGTAGCAGTTCTCAAATTTAGGGTGCATCAGAATCATCTGGATGGCTTGGTCACACACAAATTGCTGGACCCACACCCAGAGTTTCTGATTCAGTAGGTTGGCAGTGGGGCTGGAGAATTTGCAATTTGGAGAAGTTCCCAGGTGCTGCTGGTGCTGCTGGTGAAGGAACCCCTCTTTGAGAGCCACTGTCTTATAAATTCTTTAAATAACACCTGTCATTATTATGTACTTTAATCCTCACACAACATAGGAGACATGAATTATTTTGATCCCCATTAAACAGAAAAGGAAAAATAGTTTGTCTAAGATCAGCCAACTGTATGTGATGAAATGCAAATTCACAGCAGCATGCATTCAGGGTCCACACACATACTGAAATGTTAGGCTGGCGTGATTTCCACCTTTTCCTTGATTTTTATTAAGCTTAGTCTATCTCTGCTTTTGCTACACATAGCAGCACTTGCATTTTGCCATTTTCAGTTTACAGTTATGAGACAGGAAGGTCAAAAGGCAATCACTTATATAAACAAACTGTGTTACTTAGGGATCATGGCAAGGCTGCCCACTCTGAACTGTTGGCTGCCACGCAGTGCCACTATCAGCAAATGCACAGAAGTCCAAATTCAGTTTTTTATACTGTTGAGTAAAAGTTAAGAAATGGTAGTAGAAGACTGCTTCTGTTGGCTTTTGAGTCTAGATCCATCTGCGCCTTAGGCAACAGCCAACTACCATTCTCTGTATGTGAGTTATTTTGTTACCACGTCCACAAGGCTAGCATTCACAGTTTGCACAAATAAAGTCCAGGCCGACATCTCGCTGCAACTACGGACACACCTCTCGTGTTGCATCACACTCAGTGAAAGAAAAGAAAAATGAGAAAAGGCATTAACAATTGCTAAGTACTTGTACTGGCTGTTGATCAGGAACTCCAGGTTAGTTGGTGGGAGGCCGAGATGGGTGGATCACGAGGTCAGGAGATCGAGACCATCCTGGCTAACACGGTGAAACCCCATCTCTACTAAAAATACAAAAAAATTAGCCGGGCGTGGTGGCGGGCGCCTGTAGTCCCAGCTACTCGGGAGGCTGAGGCAGGAGAATGGCGTGAACCCAGGAGGCGGAGCTTGCAGTGAGCCGAGATAGTGCCACTGCACTCCAGCCTGGGCGACAGACAGAGCAAGACTCCACCTCAAAAAAAAAAAAAAAAAAAAAAAAAAAAAAAGAAAAGGGTTAAGCAAAAGCATTTTTCTTTTTCTTGTTTTTCATTTTAGCCATGGAGCAGAAGGGAAGTTGTTTCGAGGTGATTTATTTTTATTTTGTTGATGAGGAAAAGAGAAGAGAGAGCTTTACATTTTAGTTAGCCTTCAGTCTCTCAGGATTGGATTAAATGAGATCAAATGAGATCATACTTGGTAAACTGTAAAGTGTAAAGCCAGAGGGGGAGATTATGATGATGAAACACAGTGGAGTAAAATGGTCAATTTTCTAGCTTTGAAGACACACAAATTGAAGTTTAAATGCCAGCTATGCTAATAGTGGTGTAATTTTGTAATGTAAATTAATCTCTTTGAGCCTTCGTTTTTCAAACTGTGAAATGGAAATTATAATCCTACTTCATGAATGTAATTGTGGGGTTAAATGAGGGACTAAAATATGGTCAAGAGGGAATTGTAAGCAGATATTATTTTTAGATAATACCAGATTGGAATTTTTTTTAAGTCAAAATGTACAGAAAACAGTCAGAAATATGATGCATAGACCAAAATGTTTAAAGATGCATAACAATTAGCTGACCCATTCTCATTTTGCATAAAAATAATATGTGGAAATCATGAATAAGAAAATTTATTTTTGGCAAAAATCTAGACTTTGTAAAAACTGTAAACAATTTATAAAATAAGAAGTGATCTGGCCGGGCGCGGTGGCTCACGCCTGTCGTCCCAGCACTTTGGGAGGCCGAGGCGGGCGGATCACGAGGTCAGGAGATCGAAAACATCCTGGCTAACACGGGGAAACCCCGTCTCCACTGGAAAAAAAATACAAAAAATCAACCGGGCGTCATGGCGGGCGCCTGTAGTCCCAGCTACTCGGGAGGTTGAGGCAGGAGAAAGGCGTGAACCCGGGAGGCGGAGCTTGCAGTGAGCCGAGATCGCGCCACGGCACTCCAGGCTGGGCGACGGAGCGAGACTCCATCTCAAAAAAAAAAAAAAAAAAAAAAAAAAGAAGTGATCTGATGCTAAGTATGTCTGTAAAGCATGAGGAAGATTTTAAGATAGGCCTGCTTAGTCAGACAAAGGGTTTCTCAGTATCTTTTTTTTTTTTTTTATGAGACGGAGTCTTGCTCTGTCGCCCAGGCTGGAGTGCAGTGCTGCGATCTGGGCTCATTGCAAGCTCCATCTCCTGGGTTCCTGCCATTCTCCTGCCTCAGCTTCCTGAGAAGCTGGGACTACAGGCACCCGCCACCATACCGGGCTAATTTTTTTTGTATTTTTAGTAGAGATTGGGTTTCACCGTGTTAGCCAGGATGGTCTCGATTTCCTGACCTCGTGATCTGCCCACTTCGGCCTCCCAAAGTGCTAGGATTACAGGTGTGAGCCACCATGCCCAGCCGGGTTTCTCAGTATCTTAAGGGCAGATTCTCAACAACAGTATAGTACACAAAACAAGGCTAAAGTAGAGAAGAATGCTAAAAAAAAATACTAGCTGTGGCTTCTGTCAAATGGACTGTACTATAATTTGATACATAGAAAGTTCCTAAAGCTTTTAAGAGAACTGTATCAACAATGGAACACCAACTTGAACTAAAAGAAACTGAGATGTTTTAGGTTTGTAAAAGTTCTCTAAGCCTTCAACATCCTATAGAGAGGAAATAGGCTAAATATTTTACCTCATTGTAAACAAGGGTTATTTGTTGTGAAATAGTACAGATATCTCAGAGAGTGAAATCAAGAGGCCCAAGGACGCAGTCAAGAACTGAAGAGTAAAATGAACTGTGGCACCACTGCCCAGGAGAAGATCTGTCAGGTTCCCTCTAATTTAGGGGCAGGTAATGTTCTAATGAAAGAAACATTACCTGTCCCTAAATTAGAGGGAACCTGACAATATTTATCCAGAATCATGACAGCAATGGCACTCCCATTTCTCATCCTTTTAAGTGACATTGTCTTTTGTGGTTATCTGGTCTCTATTTCACCATTGTATGTTGGGTCGATGGAGGAAGATACTACCTTTTTAGGTCACAGATTTTTGGATAAAAAGGAGCAATATACAAGAAGATGTACCTGAAGCACCTCACTCATATATGGACCTAATTTAAATAATAACATCCTAGGATCTGAGTCTGATACCTTAATGGCATTGGTCAGTGGATTTTACAAAATCTTCGGCAGAGAGCAAATAGAGAAGTTAAAATATTTCTGAATGGAGAGGATCTCCTATGGCCTCTTCTTTACAGTGCTGTGGAAGTAGATCTTGAGTGTCTTTGTATCTTGCTATAGTGACACCTCCAGTATTGAGATCTCTCAGTACTGTCTTTCCATTTAGTAGAAGTTCCTAGATGATGGGGAGTCTGCCACATTGAGCTCCTAAGGGTTTCCTTTCAGCAATTTTTAGAGCATTGCATTTCTAATCTGTGTCACGTGCTTCCCTGCTTCCTGAAATAGCAGAGTCAGAACATCAGTTTTGGGCCCTGGCTTCTCCAAGCCTTGCTCGTATTTTTTTCCTGCTCCTAGAACATGCAGTCCATATTATTTACACTTATGAAAATCTTCCCCACCCACAAGAAGCGGCTGAAATATTACTTCTTTCATGGAGATTTTCTTGATTCTTTCTCCTGAACTAATTTAATAATTACATATAATTATCATAATAATAGCTATCGCTTATTGAGCAGCTACCATGCACTAATCACTTTACCTACATTGTATAATTTAATTTTTACAACAGTTACATCAGTGCTATCCTATTACTACTTGATCCACACAAAATTATAAATCGTAGTATTTTACAAATAAGGAAACAGGTTCAAAGAGGTTTACTGAACCCCCAAATGTCATAAACCAAATGGCATCGGTAAGTAAAAGAAGAATGCTTCAGAACTGTGTTGCTACCAAATCGGACCTTTCTATTCTACACATACAAATCCAGCCATAACTGGGAAATGATATTTCTTTTCCTATGATGCCATACATTGTAAGGACTTACAGAGTTATTCTTTGGAATGAGACTGACTAGGCTAAATTATGGGTCTTTCTCTTCCCAGCTGTTAGATCTTGGGTAAATCAGTATCCCCACACTTTAGTCCTTACCTATAAAGTAGGGATAAGAGTAAGAACTAGCCATAGAGCCGTGGTGAATAGTAAATGTATTAATTTATGCAAAGAGCTTAAAAAGTGACTGGCACATAGTAAGAACTCGGTAAATGTTAGCTATTATTGTCTTATTCTTTTCCCTTCCCCATTTATTCTCTCCCCACCTCTTTCTTCTCTCCTTATGTTTTCAGTTTTTTTTTTTTTTTTTTTTTCAATAACAATGTGGCCTCAGTTGATCAAGCTGAAAAGTAAATAAATAGCAGGTGCGGGCAGAAAACAGATGGAATTCACTCTGGGCTTCTTTTTGCGTTAGCTTTGCAGAATTTTGCTGTTTGCCATAACTTGTTCTCTCCCTTCTCCCAAACAGCTCTGTATGGGTCTCTGTATTTGTTATTTGATTCATGAATTCTTCTCACTTTTGTTGCTGGCAAATATTCCGCCTCATCTTCCCCCTCAATATTAATAACAATTGTCATTATAGAGTCTTTAATATTTGTCAGGCATTCTGCATACTTTCTGTTATATAGTACGCATAGGATTCCTAAGACAAAGGTATTCTTATTTTTTTATAGGTGAATAAATTGAGATTCTGTAAAAATAATCTCTTAAATTTCTATTATAGAAATAATCTCTTAAAATTTTGCTTGTGGTTGTCCAATATTTATTTGACATTTTCAAAAGGTAAGTCAGGCTTTAAATTGTTTATACAATTTTTTAGCTTCAGATACTCTGTCTTGTAGAAAATGGAGAAAATGACACTGTTCACTGAATATCTGTGTTTAAAAAAAAAAACGAACTGTAATTAAGTCAAAAGATAACTCTGTGGCCGGGTGCTACGGTACATGCCTGAAATCTCAGTGTTTTGGGAGGCTGAGGCAGAAGGATTGCTTGAGCCTAGGAGTTCAAGAACAGCCTGGGCAACATAGCGAGACCCCGTCTCTACCAAAAATAAAATAAATTAGCTAGGCATGGTGGTGCATGCCTGTAGACCTAGCTATTCAGGAGGCTGAGGTGGGAGGATCGCCTGAGCCCAGGAGTCTGAGGCTGCAGTGAGTCATTATGAAGCCACTGCACTCTAGCCTGGGTGACAGAGTGAGACTTTGCTCCTAACCCCCAACAAAGGATAACTTTGTGTTAGGAAATAGGATCCAGGCTAAATAATATTTGATTTCTTAAATATTAAATACGATTTATGAAATGTATTGTCATCGGTAAGACAAAAGATTTGAGCCATTTGTGGTGAGATGTCTTCTCTTTTGCCTGGCCTTAGGAGGAAATAAACCAGTCAGTGATTAGCTTCTCACTTACAATGTGACCACCTTGGTCCAATGTGGAGCTACTTCTGCTCTGATGACAGATCTAGGGATGAAGTTACTATAACATAAAAGGTCTGAGCTCTGGTCCTACACTGGGGCTATTACATCTGGCATTGTTTTTATCTTGCCATCATGATAGTTGAGACCAACCCTACTCTTCCAGCTCTTCTAAAAAGGGAAATGTTGAGACCTTGTTTAATTTTTCCACAGAACAATTTGTTTTGATTTCTTATAGGTTCACTTTTTCTTCATAACTGTAGTTTGTATGTGGCTTTGCATGTTGTGTTTATAACTCCAGGCCTGACTATAAATGTATCAGTTAGCTTTTATCCAGGGTGTGCTGTAAAACAAACAACTCCAAAATTTTATCTAAACATGTTTAATTCTCACTCACATTTTTTGAGGGCTGTGGCTCAACTTCAGCTTTGTTAGACTTAGCTGGGGCCCATGTGTCGTCTCATTCTGGACCCAGGCTGAAAGAAAAACCACTGTCTAAAATATGCTGTTCTCATGGGGGTGACCTAGTGCAAAAGGACCCAGCCAAGATCTACAGTCAAATTGAAAGCTTCTGTCCCCGTGGGAGCATTATGATTGCTCACATTCTATTTGTCATGTGATGTCACATGACAAAGCCTCAAGGCAATGGGGCAGAGGAGCTTGGTAAGGGTGAGAAGGAAACAAATAATTGGGAACAAACAATAGACTCTACAATAAAGGACACTGGATTTGCCTTTTCGAGAGCTAAGCATCATCTGACTATAACTTGTGTCTTAGTGAAAATGCTTGATAGAAATGTCCAATTCATTTAGGATAGTCCAAACTATGGCTTGGTTTTCCTAAATCAAGTGTCCATGATTGAGCCAATTACGTAGGAGTAGGAAAAGGGAATACAACCACATTATATAAAGGAAAAAACAAGAGCTCTGACCGGGGCAATTTATTTAAGAAGGGTGCATGGAAAAGGCATTCAGATTCACTGAGCTTCTGATGATTAAATGTTGGCCTATTGCTTTTTTTCTCCTTATTATTAACTTCATTACTCTCATCAGCTTCATTTTTACTACCTCTTGACCATTGCCACCATCATTATCATGATCACCTTTATTATCTCAGTGGTTTTACCACCTTCATCATCTTTACTCTTCATCACTTTATCATCTTCATCATCTGTACCACAATTACCATCACCTTTATCTTCAGCATTGTGGTGTATGTACATTGTAATGTTCTCTCCAACATCCACTTTTCTTCTTACCCACTGTGTAGTATCGCTATAGTTTGAGAAAAAATCAAATTGTCCGCCAATTCAAGGAGCTGGTAAGGATTTCGGTAATTCAACAAAGATAGTGTTATCACTCTTACAGTTACTGGTTCAGGGATAAATAAGTGATCTAAGCTGATTCAATGAGAGTCAGACTCAGAACTCTTGAGAACCAGTTGGAATAAACAAATGGCTTGTCTCTCACTGGATACATATCAGGCAGTAGATAGCCCAGATTGTTACTGTAAACCACTTTATGACTATGCAAGAAATCAACCTGAGAATGAAGCTCATGCTGAAGTAGAAAGAGGATACAGAAATGCACCAGGTGTTTTTCTTGGTGACACTGTTGCTCTACTAGATCAATCCTCACCTGAAGCTTGTGTTACCTTGCCATTTTGTACATTTGATGCAATAAATATCCTTCATTGTTTAAGCCTAAGTTTTTTCACAACAAAATTTATAAAAAGTTATATATCAAACTAATGAACTTTACTATAATAACTCTATCAATGTCAACATCAGTAGTTCTTAACTGCAAACATTTCCATGACTAGCTCCACATCTGCATCCTCATCTCTGGAAGTTCTTAATTGGAGAACAAATTGCAGATGTGAAGGAAAGTACAGGAACATGGTGATGAGATACTTGTTTTCTGTTAATATCTTTGGCATTTAAAAAAAAAAAAAAGCATCCTTTCTATTTTTTCTGCATCTTTTATATCATTAAACATGTTGGTTCTAAAAGCAATCTCGGGCATGCATAACACATTTTATGTTCCAAAACTAATAAAGTGATTTTATATCTAAAAAGAGTTCTTAAAAACACCCAGTACTGAACATAAAGGCAGCAAGATTGGGAAGGAAATGCGTTGAATCAGCCTCCTTTGTGACTAGGAATCCAGAAGCTTGCCTTCTAAGATGCCAATTCCAAACTCACATGTGACCTTGGACATGTTCTTTTGCCTCTCTGGACTTAAATGCCTTCAGCTCTAAACTGATATGGGTAGCTTAGGGAGTCTTAGATTCTATGGCAGATTTCAAGTTTTCTAAGGAGTGGGGAAATGTATTTGAATAGATTTGGTATTTTTGGACAAGTCATACATCTAAGTTCAGTAGCTTATACATTTATAAAATAGAGGTAAAATCATAGACTCTTAGAAACAGAAAGGACCATTAAGATCACCTAAGCCAATTCCCTGACATTTGAGATAAGAAAACCAGGATCCAGAGAGGTTAAGTGACTTGCCCAAGGGCACACGGGCAATTTAATGAACATGCCCTTTGCCTAATACTTAGGACCTTAATTTTATCTGGTTTTATTTATTTTTTTTTGGAGATAATCCTGCCCTGTAATCTCTTCTAAAATTGAGAATTCAATATCAGCAGTAGGTTTGTTTTTCTTCTTTATAAGACCATGAGCTCTTCCAAAATGGGACTCTTAGTCATTTCTGCAGCACCCAACAACCTGACAATAAATTTCAGTTGAATGAATAAACAACAGTGAGAAGTGAATTCTAACCATTTCCCTGCCTCTGTAATGCTTTCCCTCAACTAGTCCAGATGACATTTCACCCTTAAAAAAATCAAGTTGGAGGCACATTAAAAATCTGAACCTGCCTGTAATCCCAGCACTTTGGGAGGCCGAGGTGGGTGGATCACGAGGTCAGGAGATCGAGACCATCCTGGCTAACACGGTGAAACTCCATCTCTACTAAAAATACAAAAAAATTAGCCGGGTGTGGTGGCAGGCGCCTGTAGTCCCAGCTACTCGGGAGGCTGAGGCAGGAGAATGGCGTGAACCCAGGAGGCGGAGCTTGCAGTGAGCTGAGATAGTGCCACTGCACTCCAGCCTGGGCGACAGAGCAAGACTCCGCCTCAAAAAAAAAAAAAAAAAAAAAAAATCTGAACCTGGGCCAAGTGCAGTGGTTCACGCCTTTAATCCTAGCACTTTGGGAGGCCGAGGCGGTTGGATCACCTGAGCTCAGGAGTTTGAAATCAGTCTGGCTAACACGGTAAAACCCTGTCTCTACTAAAAATACAAAGAAATTAGCCGGGCATGGTGGCGTGCCCCTGTAATCCCAGCTACTCGGGAGGCTGAGGCAGGAGAACTGCTTGAACCCGAGAGGTAGAGGTTGCAGTGAGCCAAGATCGTGCCACTGCACTCCAGCCTGGTCGACAGAGCGAGACTCTGCCTCCACACACACACACATACACAAATAATAATAATAAAAATAAATAAATAAATTTGAACCTGTGTCCTAACCATCTACAGGATGCTGAGGAAAGATTAAGGAAGAGTCTCCTGAAATTACCTGCATTTCACACTACTGGTCTACTTCATCTGTCTCAAATTTGCCTTCCATTTCTGATGCATGTGTCAGGTAATCATTGATAATGGACATAAATGGTTATTTGATAATTTCACTGTGAAAGTGTCAGGACTGCTAGCTAATTAACTGTCTATTAGCCTTTCTTGTTCAAAGCCAGGAGGGGCAGTCCTCCATGGCCTTTGCTGACCTCCGGAAGCTGAGAGTCCAAGAGAGAATTTTTTTTTTTCCAATTATAAGGAGCAATGCAAATGGGAACCATTTAAAAGTGGCTCCCTGGAGTCCTTCATGTGTAGTGAGATCTGTGATGGCAGTCATCAGCTTATTGTCCTTTGAATAACCTGTAGGGGGTCCCTAGTAAGGGATCATAGTAAGATCACATGATCACACACCAAATCCCACATCATCCTTGAAAGAAAGGTGGAAAAGTCTATATTCTGAGAAATGATACTTTAGGATCTCTGCAGGGAGTTAGAGATCCAGCTCTTGTTCAGACTTCTCTCTGGAAGTCAAAGCTAACAGAACAAGCTGAATATGGATGAACCTGCATCTTTGTGACCTTCTTCACCTCTTCTCCTTCTTTAGAAGCAAGCAAGGTCATGGCTGAAGAACATGATTCTGACATAATGCCCTTTACAGAAGCCAGGATTTCAGGAAAGCAGCTGTGGGATGGTGGACTGAGAGTCAGGAGACCTGGGTTCAGGCCTTGATCTTGCCACTTTCTGGTTGTGTCACTTTGCCATTCAGCATCTATTTATTCATCTCTTAGGTGAGGACAATATCTACCTCATAGGGCGGGTGCAACTGTTGTAAATATATAAGTAAGATATTTGGCTCACAGTCAGTGCTCAACAAATGGCATCTGCCATTGTTATTAGTTTAATAGCCACCAGGTTGGGAAAAAGTATTGCTAAAGACTATTAAACTCAAGAACAGTATTTGTTTAACTTTAGGAGGTACAGAAATATCATTTGGGGAGCTTATTAAAACACAGATCCTAGACATTAGCCCCTGAGAGTCAGATTCAGAAGGATTGAATCTAAGAATTTACATTTTAACATGAGCTCCAGGTGATTCTAATACAGGTGGTTCATGATCCATACTTTGAGTAAAATGTCATGAAGAGGAAAATGAGCAGCAAGCAGACTTAGCAAATACTTGTTGATTCGTTGATTGGCTCATCCGGGACTCTAGCTCTCACCTGTAGAGGAAACTGAAAGTGGGCATCATTTTATCCCTGAAGTAATCAAGAAATCTCTCCTTGTGCCTAATTGCATGTTGGCCTACAATAACCAAAGCCCATACCTCTTAGCAAAAATGAGAAAAAGTGATCAGCAGTTCCATCATGATACTCTTTAGATATTTGCAGAAAGCAGTCTTGTCACCCTGTAGTCATTTCATGTCTTCACAAGACAACTCTTTTATTTGCTATAATTTCAAGTCATTACTGAGACTCAATAAATATGCCCTAATGAATAAAATACTGATAAATCAAGAATAAAGATCAAAGCATATCAAAACTCAATAGGACCTTGGAGATTTTTAACATTAATCCTTCATCTGACTGATGAGCAAATTAAGTCCTACAGGTCATATCAAACATTGGTGATAGGATAGAGATGTAGACCCTTGATTACTTGCATTCCATTTCAGTACTCTTGCTGCTGCATGGCATAGATTCTAATTCATTTTATATCTGTAGAATACCTACCCTTTTCTGGGCACTGTGCTGGGCACTGTAGGGAGTGGAGAGGTGTACTGACCTAAAGGCATTAAAGCAGCTCACTGTCTGGTAGCGGAAATATAATGTTAATAGGCAGTTGACAAACAACATAGCAATTGTGAAGCAGGAATTATTGTCCCTATTTTACTGAGGTGAAAATTGAGGACCAGAGTGGGTAAGTAACTTGACTGTGACCCGATAGTATCAAAAGGAGTCTAAATTTGGAATGTGGTCTTTTAATTCATTACATCAGCAAATGTTTATTGCAGGCTTACTATGTGCTCATCTTATGCTAGACATTTGCTGTGTACCATAAATAGGAGGATATTCACCATGCCGGCGTAATAGTCAAGCATGGAGCATAGTAAGTCAAGCTCCAGATTTCCTGGTCTACAGGGTGTCTCTTCTTTCACCCTTTTTTAGCTAATGACAAACTGGCTTGTAGTCATCCTGGGAATATCAAAAGGAAAAGAACGGCAGCTTCAGAGAGCTCAGGCAAAGAAAAAGATTATGTCTTGCCTAACAAAGGTGAAGACATAATCCATGGAAAGTCAAATTGGTGTTTTCTTACTCTTGGGAAGCCTAGCTGCTAAGGCCCTGTAAAGATGGATGGCTCGTCTTGAGGCTGTAATTAAATTTGCCACAATTATGTTCCCAGCAGTCAAATGCTGGGGTGTCGAAAGAGAGAAACACATCCTAGTTGCCCCCACCTGCGTTAAATGTTGAATTATCTTACAGTTGATAGTTCCCTAGATTCCCCGACCTTTAAATGCTGAACACTACATGCCTGTTGAATTTTAATCAATTTATTTTTTTCAACTGTAAATGTCAGACTTCTGTATGGAATTACTCGGCGCTGCTGATGTGACAAAGACTCAAAGTTCAGTGTCTGAAGTCATGGAATAGCAGAGGATCCAGCATGCATCAGGAGACATAATTTGCAGACAGCCAAATAAAGAGGTAAGAGAACATTTATTTTTCATTAGCTTTCATTTAGAGGTCTAAAGTTCTGGTTTTTTTCCTCTTATTGTCCACATTGGATACAACTATTCAGAACTGCTAATGACTTGGACCATGTCACTAAGAGAGCTGAAGAGGGGAAGATGATTTCTTATTTATAAAGTGCCTACTGTATGTCTGAAAATGCAGCCTCATTAGATCTTCACACAAACTCTGTGGTATCATTAAAAAATTGTGATTCCCATTTTATGAGAGGAAAGTGAGGCTCCAAGAAATTTGCTAGTTACTGCAGAACTTGTAAACAGTAAAGCTGAGTTTAAATTGTGGAACTGATGACTTCAAAATTCATGCTCTTGCTATTACATCAACTGCCCAGTGCTGCCTTAATATTCCTTTACCCTTTTCTTAGAATTAGGGTCAGTCTTCAAATGTGTTTAAGATGCATACAACTGGCTGGTTCTGACTACCTAATTTCCAATTATTCTCGACTTAACTGACTCAGAGACTTCACATTTTTGTATTTCGGTATTCAGGTAAAGAGCTTTTAATAGTATTTGTCATATATACACACACACACATATATATACACACATGCTAGGCATATATATATGTTTCTTGGAGTTTCTTGGAGTTTACTCACATTTGCATTCCTCTTCTTATCTTGTATCTCTAGATATAGTACTCAATAAATGTCACTTGAAAAAGAAGAATGAATGAGTGAATGAACAAAAAGCAATAATGAACAATAAGCAAACAAAAAGGAAGTGTGGTGTGATAGAGCATAAGCCTTGGAGACAAAGTTTTGTCTTTGGTTTCATATATGTATATATATATGCCTAGCATGTGTGTGTATATACGTGTGTGTGTATATATATGTGTGTGTATATATATGTGTGTGTGTATGTGTGTGTGTGTATATATACATATATATATATATATAATGCCTAGCATGTTCTCTACCATACAGCCACCAGTCTGATCACTAAGAAAGGTGTCTGGCACATAGTCAGTGCTTAATAAATATTCATTGACTTTTTCTTTTTGCATTTCTTTCTCTCTTGCTTGCTTTCACTCTCTCTCCCTCTTTTTTCCCTCTCTTCTCTTGCTATGTGTCCTAGCATTTATCTCTAGGTTAAGAAAATGCCAAACCAATCTTAGAAATTCATGGATTTCCCCCTTCAGTGAGCCATTATCATCTCCCTGGCTGGCTAAATAAAGCTAACATTTAAGTGACAGAACAGGCCCCAAGGTAATAATGGCGAAGTAGGACTTCACTAATCATCCACTAGTTTCACTTCTTAAGTAAAGGCTCTTTGGCCAATAGCCCCACACTCCTCCTATATGGCCACTTTTTGTCTAGAGAACTATCTGCCAGCAGGTTTAGCAGACAGTAAATTTTTAAGCAGGAGCAAACTTGTCCAGGGCTGTCACTGCATCCTGGCTTCATCTACCCTCAGAGGGAGGTGCTAAAGGCTTGTTCAAGCAGCTAACAGCAGACAGGCTCAGTATCTTCCGTTGGCTTTTTAATCTACTGGTTTCCTGGAGAAAGACTCTGCAAATGATCCAATCTTTCTACTTTCATTTGTTGTCACTTACTCCACATCTTCTGCTCAGAGGATAATGAGCTCATACACACAGTAGCTGAGCAGATAATATGAATGTGTACATCGGCTCCAGAGAATTAGTGAAGGGGACAACTATTTCTTAGCTTCAGCAGACTGTGCTCAAGGCGAAAACTGGCCCTGCACTTCCCTGTCTTCCAATATTTCAAAAGGATTCAGGAATATAGACATATATGTGAAATTTGCCAATCTTAAACATTCTTTAAATGTTCTGAGATGGATGTGTGGCTGTGGAAACCTCTCTTAAGTCCTGCAATTGTCTGCAATCTGTGTTTTCTTATTCCTGCTCTTTTCTTTGTGCTGTTCCTGCACCTAGAATGCTTGACCCTCTGGTTCCACCTACCCACACTCTAAGATGATACCTCCAGGAAGGCTCTCCATGGCTGTAACTGACCTTTCTCTCCTTTGAGTTTTCTTGACATGTTTTATGAACTTGAATAAAATACAATGCTATATAGACATTGAGTTTCTTGGAGTGTACTCACATTTGCATTCCTCTTCTTCTCTTATCTCTAGATATAGTACTCAATAAATATCGCTTGAAAAAGAAGAATGAATGAGTGAATGAACAAAAAGCAATAATGAACAATAAGCAAACAAAAAGGAAGTATGGTGTGATAGAGCATAAGCCTTGGAGACAAACTTTTGTCTTTGGTTTCAAATTTTAAATCTTCCACTTATCAACTGTATGATCTTGGAAATACTACTTTTGTTGTCTGTGAAAGAAAGACAACAATCTCTATAATGCAAGGTTGTTGTGAGGATTAAAGAAAATGAGATTCAGAGGCTGGACAGATGTTTTCATTTCTCCTATTGCAGTGTTTCTCAAACATGTCTGATTATAAGAATCACTGAGCCATCTGTTATTAATCATCCTGATTCTAGGACCCACCCAAGGCATATTGAATCAAAACCTCTAGAGGAATAGTCTAGAGATGTGTAATCTTATAATCAGGTCAACTTGGAAAATAATACACACTCATAATTACTATTTCTGTATCTTCAATATCAGCTTTCTGAATTGAGGTATTTCAACCTGCTGAGGTTATCCTCACTGCTAATATCTATTTTTTTAATGGAACAAATCCGATTTTTTCTCTAGGTCTGGCTGTAAGTCTGGACCAGTAAAAACAGCCATTGAAGATTCATCAATAGGAGTCTTGTTTTGGAAATTACTTATTCATTAAGATTTCATTAAAATGTTAGCTCCATAAGGGCTGGAATTTTGTCTGTTGCTACATCCCCAGAGCTTAGAACAGTGCCAAACACATAGGTGTTTGGTAAATGTTCTTTAAATTAGGATCAGATAACTCATTTCACAGCACATATGCTCCAAGAATAGCTCACATTTTGAATATCAAATTGTTTTTCCACCTCAACTCTTCCTCCCAAACACAACTGTGGTAGAACTGTGCAAAGGACACTTCAGTACTCAGCTCAAAACCTGACTAGCTAAAACTCTACCAGGACAGCTTATGGTTCTATCACTGTCTTTCATCTTCTATTTAGTCACTTCCTAGAATGTGCAAGTACATGCCTTCATAACCTGTATCCAGGGATGAATAAAAAAGATGAAATACAAGTATGAATATGGCCATTCACTGTGGCAGTCCACCAGAAATATTTTTGATAGAAAAGTAAGGGATCCTGAACTTTTCTTTATGAAAAATGGAAAGAAGTAGGAGAGGTGACTCATTGGTGAACTGGTTTAAACAGTAACAACAACAACTGTCAATTAGGACAATAAAATTACATAGCATTGACCATATATGTTGTTTTACACAGTCTAGGCGAGAAATATTATGATAATCCATGGATTAAATAAGGAGTTATCTGTAATTTGACAATTTATCAAAAATAAAGTAAAATGAGAATACCCTTTGTGAAATTAAGAGCTACCAGGTGGCCAAGACACGAGAAGCAATCAATAAACAGCAAGCTAATAAATGCGTTAATATATTAAAAAAAAATAAGAGCAACTGCTTCAGGATCAGAAAATACTGAGTATGTACCTCAATTAGATCATGGGGAAACATAATTTAAGATTTCATAATCATCTGAAATAAAAGGACCTTTATTTCATTTTTCCAGTTTCAATATGGTTCTTGTGGTAGAATGGGTTTTTTTCTGTTTATTACTTATTCTATTTAAGAGTTATACACTGATGTCCTTTGTCATGTGGCTTTGATAAATCTCCAAGTAGAACAGGTGGCTATGTGGCTTACTTTGGTCCATCATATTTTAGCAGGCATGCCATAATCAGAGGCTTGAAATATGCTTACTTGATTTGCCTTGGCCTCTTATACTTCTCTTCCCCTCCATTAGAGGAACATTCCCTGGATAGCCCCGGGGTCCAGAATGAAACACCTCTTACGTGAACCTGAAACACAGTGTGATGCAGAGGGCTCCCTCTGCTAACTTTGTAGTCAACCAATAAACTAGTGAGAGATTCATGATTTTTCTGTAAATCACCAAGATTTTATGCAACATAATCACAGTAACACTTGACTACCATAGTCCCCATAAACCTGTTACTTTTGATGATGGCTAGTATTGTTCAAAGTGAAGTTCACATCACATGAATTGCCTCAGCCCCTTGCATTCATGGAACTTGGATTGTAGAAAATAGTTTCATTTGTAGTATCTCTGGTAAAACCTCATGTAGCTGTTTGTGACAGACTGGGCAGTATGTGTACGGAAGCTAGTAGAAAACACTACATCTTAAGGACACTTCAGATTACTTTGAAGCAAATGGTAAATGGAAGTGGGGCCATATGGCATTATGCCTGATTATGGAAGAAATCTTTATTGGTTAGGAAAGAATAAATTAGCCTGAAGTGATTGAAAAAGCTCAAAATCTGAATGGTTTAACAAATCTCAGGTTTATTTTTTACTTGTGCAAAAACCAGGTGACCCTTCAAAGCAGTTATCCTCCATGTGGTGACTCAGTGATCCAGGCTAGTGGAGCCTCTGCCATCCTATAACTGTGTCATCTGGAAGCACAGCCTACATGGCCAATGTGGCAGTTAAAGGGAGTACAAAAGGGTCTCATACAGGCAATTAAGTATTTCATTTCAGAAATAACCCACATCACTTCCCCTCACAGCCCATTGGTCAGAACTACACACATGCTCCTATCTAATTAATAACAAGGCTGTAAAAAAGTATAATATAATCTTGTACCTGGAAGGGGAATGACTCTCTATGTGAGTAAACACTAGAAATGTCAACCACAAAGTCATATTGTCTATTTTATTAAATGGATAAGGTCATCAGTGAGTTGTCAATGTACAAACATTAATTGCTGTGTGGAAACCATGTGATGATCTTTAGCTGATTGACAACTGAACACAATTTCTTAAAAGTATCCTGGAGTATAACTAGTGACACATACATTCAAAGTCAATTTCTCTGTTAACATGAAAGAATATTCAGCAAGTGCTTGCTGGTACTCTGAGTAGTGGAAGCCTTCAAGAAATCACTTTCTATACAGCTGTCTGGGGTAATGAATTATCTAAAATAATTGGAATCCCACATAGAGAAGGACACAACCTTTTGAGCCCTTTAGGGATCAGACTGTGAAGGATATAAGGTAGAAGGACGGAGCATTTAAGTCTCTCCATAGACCTAAATGGCTTTGGGGCAGATAAAACATAACCAAATTGTTCTGTAGCCATTCACCTGTTAGAAATTCTGTGCAACAGAGAACTGTGTTAAACTGAAATAAGACCCCATGTAGACATGCAATATTCCTAAGGGGAGAAAAAAAAAAAAAAAAACTCAGCTCTAGAGGTCATCGTTGGCAAGAGGGGGTTGATTATGTGAATTTGTAGCCACGGCTCACAACGTACGATCCAGGCAACATTTAGCTGCTGTATAATGGGCTAGATTCTCCAATAAGGCATCAATGCCCAAAGTCCTGAAATTGTGAACTGGCCAAAATAACCACAGGGATAATAAAACTATTTTATAGGCTTAGAAAAATAGAAAATGGTGTTTTGAAATGAGTCATGTTATACAATTTGTAGATCCATAGAGGAAGAAAAATTGGTAATAGTTAGGGAGTTAATAAGAGAAAGCTAGAGGAAAACAGTGCTTTGTGTCTTGGGTATGATTTTATTTACAACTTCTCTACTGGGTGTAAAAAGCAAAATCTGTCTAGGAAGTAACATTGTCTAGACAAGACCCCCAGAAGTGTCATTTTCCTTTTGTTCTTCCCAGCCATTGCGTTAAATTTGTAACTACCCCAAGCATCCACACCTCCTGTGTGTACCCTGCAGGACCACAGCTTCCATTTTCCCAGCTTAGGGCCAAATCCTAGAGACCTGTTCATTGTGGCTTCCATAAAACTATCTGGTTTTGCTTTAAGGAACAGTGGGTGTCTTAGATGACATTGCTCTAGTGGTGAGAAAATATTAGGTGATTCTAATATTGAATTGAGAAACCATCTGTATCCAGTCAAATAAAGTAATACATGCTTCTGTTGGCACTCTTAGGAGGCAATTGCCTTCAAGGCTATGGGGTCCCTAACTATTAGCACCACTATATTCCCTGAGGATAAATGGTATAACTCAGAAAGAGACTGCAGTGTTTAGGCCTCAAATTTTGCAGAGCCTGCAAAAGCTTTAAAAGCTAGGAGTGTCTAGGAGTGTTATTCTTGAATATCACATTTTGAAGTTAAAAAGAACTTGGTTCATTTGCAAGTCATTTTGCATCCAGTGAAAAATACATGAACCCAACACTTTATATGCTATATATACATTACATACATATATATCACATGTACATGTGTGTATGTGTGTATGCATATGGGTACGTGTGTGTGTGCATTTGAGAGAGTGTGTGTGCGTGTGTGTGTGTGTGTGTGTATATATATATGAATGAAAAAAATTACAATCAGTTGAAAACTTATCTCTAAGCTGCTGGAGTACAAACTCCCCATGCCTGGCCACTTAGACATTTAAGGGTTGACTGTTGTTATTTTAGTGTCCTAAGCTGCCAGAAAACATCCATTTTCTTCTTTAATTTACCATGGATTCTGGCCAAATAGAAGGATTCCTATGACTTGAAGAGTTGAAAAGTACTATACTTACCATTTTTTCCAATTAATAAGAAAAATTAAGTGCTAAAGTGTGTCAGACACTCTTGGAAAATCCTCCCCTGCAAGGCATTTTCATGGTTACAACCATTTCTTTATCTGAGGACAAGAACAGACTTGATGTACTTTTACCTGGGGAACGCAGACCACAAAATGTGAGCCATTCAAGTCTCAAGGGATAATTTATACATATCACAATAAAGGTAGGAGATAAATATTGAGAGATTCTGCAGTGTTTTGGTCTCATGACATGATATATTTCATGCTTACTACTTTATCATCTTCCTATTAGTTAAGAGGAGAAACCTGACCTACCTTGTAATATTTCCATTAGGGAAAAGAGGAAACCTAACGTATAGAGCCCCACATAAAAAAGGAAAAGTAATACTTGAATAAGTGGCTTGAATAACTGGATGTAGCTACTGTCAGACATGTTGAGGAATTAAAAAATTTAAAGAATGCACCCCAGGGGTGAACCAAAAAGCCAGAGCACATACATCCATATATGTGTGTGTGTATGTGTGTGTTATTGATTGTCTTTTCTTGAGTAGCAAATAAAAATGTTTTGTTAAAGAAACTATTTTGCCTTATGTGTGTCTCTTGGAGTTCGGTCACATTCACTCATTGCCCTTAAAAAGAACCCAGCACATCTTTGCTAATCCCTGAAATGTCAACAGCCCCCTGGTGTTCATGAGGTTCTTGCAACTTTGCTTCTCACGTCTTCCTCTTACTGCTTTCATGTAAATTATCCATCTCATTCTCACTTTACTTACTTCTTGTAGGTTTTTCTTTCTTCCTATTACTAAATTATCCAGACCCACTTTTTTTTTTCTTGAAGTAATATAACACTTACAAAGGGATTTGGGGTCATGAAGGAGCTTAAGTCACCACATGGCAAACTAAAATGAAATGTGACAATAAAATATTTTAATTTTGGGGGGGTTCATCACTTTCTCACTTTTTATTTTTGTCTTATGCTTTCTTCTCAGTGAGAAAGAGACATGTAATTATCCATCTTCCTCAAACAATATAAATTCTGCATAGATTTAACATTTCAGGTAATCAAAGCCCCTTGGTCAATACACCACCATCTACATTTTCTCATTGGTTGTCTTGTCTTCAGGCTCAAAAGACTCTGAGTCCTCTCCTAAGATCTGATCCCCAACAACGCGTGTCTGTGCACATGCATGTACAAACCCCCCCGCCCCCACTCCCCACACACAATCTCCTTTCTCCTCACCTGATACCTGGTCCCCTTTATTTATTTTCTTGGGTTTACCTGGGAATCTTGAAATCCTCATTTTTTAAATGCAGAGTAGTTAAGCTCTCTTTTCATCTCACTCCAGCCAATCCACTTTATATTCCTAACCAAAGCAACTAGTGGAATTAAAGGGTAAAGGCATTACTTTAAAGAGAAATAATCACACTATTTTAGAAGCAGTTCCAGGCAGTCAGTTCTGACTTTACAGAGTGGGAATAATCAACTGTGAGATTCCTGAAGGGAGGGAATGTTTTTGTTGAGTTCATTGCTATAACCCCAATTACTAGAACTTTGCCTGGCTCATAGTAAGCATTTGATAAATCTTTGCCAAAAAAAAAAAAAAAAAAAAAATGCCAGTGTAAGGGGCTTATTCTTTGCACTTTAAAATAAAGGGCTAGAAGAATGCAAAGATTATATCGCAGAAAGATTATATGGGATAGTAATGGAATTTGCAGTCTGTAATGGAGATATTTCTGGGGAAACTGAGCTTTCCTTGCCCTTCTCAGAGACACCAGAGTGCTACTATCACTTGGCATATACTACTGCAATCTCTTGGCCTCTATCACTGTCCTTTAATAAAGTGAATTAGCACTTTTAACTTTTTATTACTTTACCAGAGTGAAGGCAGCTACCACCTTCCTTGGCTCCCTCTTCAGGGTCTGTGCCTGCATTTTCCCCTTGGCCTTGAACATGCTTTTTCCTTCCCAACCACTCTCCTCCACACACCCTGCACACACCTGAGCATACACACAGCACACACGTACACTCTGCCAAACTCCTAGTCATTCTTAATACCTACTTTTTAATAGTTCAGCATCATTTCCTCACCAATATTTTCTTTATCCCTATCCTGACTAGGTAAGTCCTCCTTTTTGATCATTCTTAGCAATGCACACTTCTCATTACCAGTAACTATGTATTTGTGATGTGATTTGATAAACACTCCTTCCCCCACCCCACCCATGAGTCTAAGCCTACCATACTGCTGGGTGCTTACTAGGATCTCAAAAATTATCCGGATAATGAGCCAATATGAGACTCCTTGAATGTGGTAACTGCTGTTATTCTGAGTGAAAATTATCTAGCACTAAAGCTGACATTAAAATTATGAATTAGACTGGTAGGCCAAGATGATAAAACAACAGCCAGAAACATGACAAAAACAACTCAAGAGCAAAACTTTTCAATGCACCTCCTTCGCTAATCACAAGCACTATTCACATTTGAAAATGAGTTTGGCTGAGCACTATTGATTTTCTCTTTGCTTCACTCTGGGCTTTGCGCTGAGAGTCCTGCTCTCAAGAGGTAGAACACCCTATCCTGATTTTACCTGGCCTTGGTTTGCCTCTAGCTCAAACGTGCCTGCCTAGCTGTCAGATGTAATTAAAGGGCAAGACAATAGCAACAACAACAGAAGCAGGATAGTTGAGAGACCTTGCTTGTTCTGTAAAACAGAACATTAAGAGGGGATTTTCAAAAGGCAAATGAGCACAGCAAAGATCCTCGGAGCAATCACTTTGCTTGACAATGGTGGCGAAGGCTCTACAGGTCTTTGGCCCCCTGCCTAGGATTCAGGCAGGGCAGGAGGAAAGACAGATCTGTCCCCGTGGCCTGACAGGGTATGGCCAGAGGTTCTGGAAGTCAGAATCAGAGAGGGCTCTGCACAGTCAGACCCGATCTGAAATGGCAGCTGAAGGTGGTCAATCAGAAGGTGGTTGCACCTATAGCCCTCTGCTCAGGTCCTTGGCCTTGGGTGAATGACATCTTGTCATTGAGGGCAGCTGAGGGAGAATTATAAGAGCAGTAGAAGGTGACGGTGGAGGTGAACAAAGGTGAGGTTCCCATCACAGGCAGAAGGTAGGCAATGATTGTGACGAAGAGCTACCTTTCAGAAGGATGTTTGGTCTCTTGCATGATTTGTATCCGCCCCTTCCTGCCCCAAGTCATACTCTTCTGTCCCTCAGTTCCTTGGCATTCTGTTCTGCAAACTCAGCCCACATGCTTTCTCCTCTTCTTTTCCTTATTCTGGTTCAGCATCACATCCTCAAACAAATCCTCTTTATTATAAGAGAATCTACCTGTGGAATGGGGAGAAAAACATGGAGCAAAGTCAAAACCTTTGGTAATGGTTAGGGCAGAGGAGAGGGTAGGGAAACTAAGAATTTCTGTCCCATAGCTCAGGATACCCTCTGAGAAAGATATCTTTGGGCCAGGTGCATTGGCTCGCCCAAGTAATCCCAGCACTTTAGGAGGCTGAGGCAGGAGAATTGCTTGAGGCCAGGAGTTGGAGGCCATCTCTTAAAAAATTTTTTTTAAATTAGTCGGATGCGGCCACTTGTGCCTGTATTCCCAGCTACTTGCGAGGCTAGTAGGAGGATTGCTTAAGCCCACAAGTTTGAGGCTTCGGTGAGCCAAATTTGCACCATGCACTCCAGCCTGGGCTATAAAGTGAGACCCTATCTCAAAAGCAAAACAAAACAAAACAACAACAAAAATATGCACATACATACACACAGAGTAATACCAATATTTTATTTATTTATTCACCCTTTTTGAATCTAAAGGAACAAGTTTATTAAGTGGGAAATACAGGATTTGAAAGTTGGTCAGTCTGATTCCAAAGTCTGTGTTCTTTTATTTTTTATTTTTATTTTTTTCACATTTTATTTTAGTTTCAGGGTTACATGTGCAGGTTTGTTACAAAGATATATTGCTTGATGCTGAGGTTTAGAGTGTAAATGAATCCATCACCCAGGTAGTGAGCATAGTACCCAATAGGTAGTTTTTCAACCCTTGTTCTTTTCTCCCTCTCCACTCTATTGTCCCCAGTGTCTATTGTTGCCATCTTTATGTTCATGTGTATCCAGTGTTAAGCTCCCACTTATAAGTGAGAACACGCAGTATTTGGTTTTCTGTTTCTATATTGGTTTGCTTAGGATAATAGCTTCTAGCTGCATTCATGTTACTGCAAAAACAAACAAACAAACAAACAAACAAACAAAAAAAAAGGATTTCATTATTTTTTATGGCTGTGTAGTATTCCACCATGTACATGTACTACATTTTAAGAAATTCTTACATTTTAATAGAGGTAGGGGTTTCTTCCCTCTCTCCAAATTTTTATTTGAAAAAATTCCAATTCTAAGAATCTGACAGAATACTATAGTGAATATATTTACAGCCCTCATTTAAATTCACATTTGCTAACATTTTGTCACGTTTTATCTGCATATTTATGTGTATAAACAAACACATGGGATTTTTTCTGAACCATTTAAAACAATTTTCAGGCATTTATAACCTTTCAACCCTAAATACTTTAGAATTCTTGAGGACAGAAGCCTTGTCCTATGTAACTACACTACCACTATCACAACTAAGAAGTCTGACACAGATGTAATAGCTGCCTCACATGTAGCCCGTATTTACATTCCTCCCAAGGTTCTCCAAATGTCTTTCACAGCCTTTTTAAAATCCAGGATATGATTAAAGGTATATTATTACATTTTGTCTGTTTCTTTATTCTCCTTTAAAATACAATAGCCCTCTACTTTACTCATGCATGCATTCATGAATATATGTTATCTATCTCCTGTATTTTATGTTGTTGGCAGTTTTTGAGAATCTGGACTAGTTATCCTACAGAACATCCTCAAATTTTGGATTTTTCTGTTGCTTCATGACAAGATTCAAGTTAAGCATTTTTGGCAAGGTCTTGTGCAATTGACATTGAATCAGATCATGAGGGACATAATGTCAGTTTATACCATTATTGGAATTGCTAAATATCACTTGGTAAAGGTGATGGCCACCAGGTGTCTCCATTATAAAAGCTCTCTCTTATTCTGTAATTAAGAAAGGACCTGTGGGATGATAGTTTGAAATCCCATTATGTTTTGCTTTTCAAGAAACTTTACTCAATGGTTCCAACTTCTGTTATTGACCCTTTGCTGAATGAATTGTTTGATGGTGATAAAATGCTAATTTTCTATTTCTATTATTCCTTCTTTAGTTCTATTACATGTGTTAGCTGGTACTCTGTGAATAACTTTTATTTTTCTTTTTCAACGTAGGGGTGAGGAGTGTGTGTGTGTGTCTGTGTGTGTGTGTGTGTTGTGCTCTTTGTGACTTAAAGACAAGACCCAAAAGTGTATATGAATAAATCCCACAGTACTGACCATATCCTGCTTAAAATGCCCCACATGTGGTTAGATACTTTCCTTTATGACTGGTCTTTGATGTGGACCTCAAGCCTTCCAAGATCTCTGAATGAGCCAATTCCACAGGTGTATTTTTCTTCCTGGCTCTCTGAGCACAAGAACATCAGCAGTACTGTATGAGGAATTTAGGCAATGTACACAGGAGTCCAAAAAGGGAATACTCTTGTAAACTATACACGTAAGAGTCCGTGTTAAGGGATGATGTTAACTCACTTGGGGATGGAAATAAGGCAGGAAATATTCAGGGCAAGGTTGGAATAGTATAGTTATTGGGGATACCTTACAAACTGTCAAGTGATAAAATTTAACTCTTAGAGCACAGACTGAGTAGAAGAAGAAAAATAAAGAGAAATATTAATAAACAAGAAATGGAAGTGTCAATGTATGTCAGAAACAGGTCGGAAAGGAAGCTTCCTTGTTTACTTCGGAACTCTCTGAATTTATAGTGGATTTAACACAGATTCACCTCCCCTCAACAGGGAGCTTAGCGGCCTCTCTGTGTGGGAGACCAGACGGGCTTAATGGAGCCAAATGTCTGAGTGGGGCAGCCTCGGTCGTAGGAAATGCTGTCCACGACACTCTTGCACCTCCTTGCCTAGTCTCTGCGGTTCATTTCCTGTGAGTGATGGTCTCATGTGGCATCAGCAACAAAGCTGAGATGTAATCTTTCCATTTGTACCTGGCCAGGAAGTTCCTGCAGAGATTAAAGAAGGCGGACGTGAGTGCACGCGTTGGTGGTGTGGGGTGGCGGGGGGCACAGCAGCAAGGAGGAGAGGAAAGAAAGTGTGTTTAAATCAGTGGAACAATCACTACCAGTCTGGAGCAATTTTGAGATTAGGGCTTTTGGTTCTGCTTTATTTTATTTTATTTTTTTACAAAAAGAAACGATCTTTTTCCGATGAAAAAGTCGTGCTGCTGTATTGTAATCTCACCTCCACTTGCACAGTTTCGCGCTGTTTCATTTCTGACCCACTTTCTTCATCTTCGTTTGTTTCCTTCAAGAGCAGTTTTAGCTTCCAACCCCAGCCAGTACCTTGCTTAAATTGCTTTAATCTCCAAGTGTTTCTTATATTGATTTTAAACAGTAAAGCTGCCAATCAACTTCTCTCCTTGTGCAGCAGTCGAGGGCAGAGAGATTAAAACAACAAACAAATGAGGCTGAAGCTAGGAAGTTGGTTAGAATTTCCAAATGAATGTTAGCAGCTCCTCTGTCCCCTTCCTACCACAGAGGTGCAAGATTATTATGAAGAGACTAGGTCTAGCTTTGTAATGTTAATAATAGCCGGCATTTAATGAACAGTTGCTCAGTGCCAGGAATCATTCTAAATACTGTACTCATTTAACTCATTTAATCTTTGCAACAATCCTATAGGGTAAGTACTATCATTATTTTAACAGAAGGGGAAACTAAGGCATAGAAAGGTTAACTGACTTGTCCAAGATCACACAGCTAGTAAATGGCAGAGCATGAGTCCAAAGTCAGTCTGGCTCCAGAATATGAAATAATAATAAACAGGCTCTAAGAACTCTTTTGTGTAGTTACAAATCTCTATCCAGCTGTAGCATAGCACAGGGTGAAGCAGGAATATCATCTTCCAGGAAACAGAGAGAGTTAGCTGTGGTCAAAACGGAGGTAAAAGGTCATATGCCCCTTTTTAATCCAATAAACATTCATCCGTCCCTGATTATGTAAAAACACTAAATTTGAGTTTGGGATTATAAAGGCAGCTAAGATGCTGTTACAGCTTACAGGAACCTCAAAGTCTTAACAGATTCTAATCACAGATAATTAGTCTACGAGGGAAGATGATGGTGGAAGAGGAAGATTAGGCAGGTATGTGATTAAGCAGTATGTGATTAATTCATCCCTCAAGTCATGTCTCAAACCTCACCTCTTCCAGAAGGCCTTCCCTAACCACCTTCTGCTGCTTCCTTCTTATTTTATCACTCACTGTTGAACACTGCAACCATTGGAGCACTTATTTGTCTCATCCACTAGATCACGGCCTTCCAGATGAGATCCTGAGGGTCAAATATAGCCCACTGCCTTTTTCATAAATAAAGTTTTATTGGAACATGCCACAATCACTTGTTGATATATTGTTTATGACTGCTCTTGAGCTGTAACAGTGGAATCGAATAGTTGGATAGGAGACTCTGTGACCTGTAAAGCCTAAACTATTTGCAAACTGTCCCTTTTTAGGAAAAGTTTGCTGACTCCTACAGCAGACTATGAGCTTTGTCAGCGCACAGAGCTTGGCCTTCATTTCTGAATCTGCATTAGCCAGCACCACAGGAGCAGGGTCATTTTGGGTAAAGCTAACATCTGCCATCATTGCAACAGCATCACTGAAGCTTGGCCTGGAGTAGATTCTTAAAATGACAGGTTCCTGCTAGACAGAGGAACAGAGGGGATGCTGGAACTCCTGCGCAGCTCTTCTGTTTCCCAGTTCCGTGATGGGTGATTTAGCAAACAATGGCAGGTCTGCTGAAAGCACTCTTCAAGAACTAACACACAGAAGGAAGAGAGGCTTGGGGGCAGGCAGAAAGAAAGAAGTGGAGACAATGGAAAAATAGACAACATGTGGGGTGACTGGCCACTTTAATTTTCCTAGGAGGTGACATAACTTCTGTGACAGGTATGCTATTTTGGTTCTTCATTAGGACTTTTATTAATATGGTGTTGGACGTCTCTGACCGCACCTGCTGTGTTAGGGATTGTAAAGTGTTGTGTATAATACCACATCTATCTTGGGAAGGACAGAATGGGAGGTGGTGTGAGGGTGGGCAAGCAACAGATTGGACGGTGGGTAGAAATTACCTGCACAGTTTCTGTGCTCTGAGCTGGTAATGAGCCCACAGTGTTTGAATGAACACTCCATCCAAGCAATTGCTGGCAAGAGGGTCATCGGTCTTGAAAGAGAACATTTTTGCCTGAACTGCAGCACCATGAACGAGCTCAGCTTGTCTGAACACTACTGGTGCCTTGGCCAACAATTTCCCCCACAAATGTTGTGCTGGGAACAGTGCAGAGTTGTCAATAGACTGGCTGCAACCTGCAGAGGCCTAGGAGTCAGGAGCCAGAGGTAGAACTGCTGGAAAAGGGTGGCCTGTGATCCCTAATATGGGTGACTAAGAAATTTCCAGGGAGAGGCAGGCTGAACATAGTTGTTGTTATTGTCCTTGAAGATCTTGCTGTATTGGGTTGCCTTTCAACTTGAATCAGAGGGCCATGAATGCTGTCAGAGCCTTTGTTTTTCCTCACATGTGGGGCAGCTGAGAATCTAAGTGTCCTTGTCATGGATTAGGAGTCATTAGAATGTCAGGCTTAAAGGGCTGTTAAAATTCTACCTCTTAACTGACTGTTAAAATTCAATTAGGAGGCTGTGATCGATAGTGAGCAGCTTTCATGTGAACACCTCCTTTCCTGAAGAACTGAGATCTTCCCAATGTATACCATAATATCTTGGGCCAATTTAACTATTAGTAAGTTGTAGACAATCTGCTTCATGTTGTACCAATAGCTGTCTCCTTCATGTTACAGAATGAGCCTAATCTTGCTTTCACATAATACGTCTTATGTATTTGCAGATGGCTTCCTTTCTACCCCTACCACCCACATCCTGAGTATTCTTTTCTCTGGGTTATATAATCCCATTTCCTTTAAAGTTTCCCATAGACATGGTTTTGATTTCACTTGCAATTTTAATAGAATTTTTTGAAACATGCCTCAACCTGTCTTTAGCCTTCTTTTAGCTGCTATCCAGAATGAATGCAGTGATTCAATGCTCCCTTCCTCCTGCTAAATGTGCTTCTCCCACAAAGCAAAATGGATTGAGGGAGGATGACTCTCGGATATCAAAACTAATCAGTTCTCAAAGAAAAGCTTTCATATTCTTATTATAAATTTAAGTCCAAAGGCAAATAGGCATTTAATGGGGGATTTTAGCCACCATGAATCCCCAGCCCTATTTCAGAGGCACTCAGCCGGTCATTGAGTCATTGAGTGCTCTGGTATCGATTCTACGTTTTTTGTTGTTGCTGCTGTTTTGGTTAGATTTTTAAAATTTGTTCATTACTTTTGAATTTTTTTTAAAGAGGATGTTCTGAGGAAAAAAGAGAAATATGAATGATTGTAGTGAAGATGATTATCCTTCAGCCATGCTCTGCTAACGCACCATTCTCCCCCAATCCAACTCCTTCTCAGTTAATACAATACTTTGAAAATGAAGAGCTAATTTTCTTGAGCTAAAAACCATTGAGCTTGTGTTTTATCTTTTTCTTTATAAATGTGGCAAGAGATTTTACTCTCATAGCTAGTCAAGTGATTCCCCAACCATTTTATGGACAAAAGACATGACATTTTACATGGGCCAGAACTTTTTTGAAAGAGCCAAGCTGTAGGAAGTTAGCAATAGAGGAATCCAAAAAAAAATAATAAAACTCCAAAAAAAATAATAAGACTCTTACTTCATGGGTGAGGAAAAGGTAAATGGTGGGCACAGCCGACCTGGAACAGGGTTGGAACGTGAGCCAAGGCTTCCTAATGGCCATCAGTTAACTTCTCCTGAAATTGAGGTCTCACTAAAATTCCCTGTTATTTTTATATGATGGAAATATTGGAAACACAATAATTGAAAATGTGACAATTTCTATACTGTTTACACTTCCTTTTCTCCCTCTTTTACTTTTCCCTTGACTTTTAAAATAAAATTCTCCTTGAAAATGTGAGTCTGTCTCATCTACACTGAGGGGCTATAAGGAAGGGGATGATTATCCAACATGGGAGTAAACTGTTGGAGGGGAGATGAGTATTACTGGGGCCTGTAGTGATGTAGGAATGTCCTGGAATGGGCACATGAGGCCTTGAGGCACGCTAGTGTGCTGAGCACTGCCTGTCCTACTGTATACCACAGCCCCAGGGAACAAGAGTGGTCAAGAAACCCTGCAGAAACCACAGCTAGCCCTAAACAGCTCCAAAGCCTCCCATTTTTATCCTAAAATTTTGTGTGAATTGTAGATTGTACTCCATAATACCACAATCCACAAAATCTAAAATGCGTTATTGTAAGATACATCATCATTTTATTTATCACTAAGAAAGAAAATAAAAGGCTGCAAGTTAAACTGGGGCACAGCATTGATTGAAAAATGTATTCTAAGTTCTAAGATGTTAAAACATGAGTGTCTGAGGATCAATAAAATATTGGATATTGTCTAGAGTTAATATAAACACATCATTTTCATCTTCTTCCAATCTTTAAACTGTTTAATTCAAAAATTGTGACATGTTTCTCCTTTGGCTTTATGTGGGATGTTGAGGCACATTACCACAAACCCCCTGAGTATTCATATCCCCATTTACATAGCAGTAATTACACCATTTCCTGGTGTCAGTGGTAGGAAACATCTTTGGGGGTGATGAGTAAAGGGAATGATTCTGGAACATTTTTTCAATTAAAGCCCTAAAACCCCAAGATAACTGAAAAACATTTGTTCAAACAAAATCTTGTACACACACTTAGAAAAAAGTAGAACCCAAACGTTCATCAACTGATGAATGGATAAATAAAATGTGTCGTAGTCCTACAATAAAATAATATTCAGCTATGAAAATCAATAAAGTACTGATACATCCCACAACATGGATGAACTTTGAAAACATTATGGAAAGTGAAAGAAACCAGTCATAAAAGGTCGTATATTATGATTCAATTTACATAAAATGTCCAGAATAGGTAAATCTATAGAGGTAGCAAGATCAGTGGTTGTCAGAAGCTGGGGGAAGTCAGGAATGGGGAGTAAACCTTTAATAGATATGGGATTTGTCTTTTGGGTGATGAGAATTTTCTGCAATTAGATACTGGTGATTATTGCACAACACTGTGAATATAATAAACATCACTAAATTGTAAATTTTAAAATGATTAAAAAGTCAATTTTGTTATGTGAATTTTATCTCAGTTAAAAATGGATTTATTTATTTATTTTTTTAAAAAACACTACTCAAACAGTGTTGTTTTGTTTGTAGTTTCTCCAGTTAAAAGCAGAAACAACTCTGTTGGAAACAGGATTGGGAAGATGTTTAACTCAGCCTACTTAGTTCCCCCTTGTTCTTACTCCAAAGAGTGGCCTCTGAGGTTCTTCTGCAGAAGCCTGGGGCTTTGGAGAACCAGTTTGAAACTCACTTCCTTTAAACTCTTCTGGCAAAGTGGACTCTCACTTTGTCCCATCTTCCTTGGTGTGTGGTAAGACTCTGAGTCCCTTTCTTCCAGGAACCATTTCCCTGAGCAGTGAGGAGAGTACATCGCTCCAAGTCCCCTCCTTCTTTCTCCACCTCTTCTGGGTACTCCGGATTCAAACTGCTTCTGCACTGGCACCACGTTCCTTACACATTCCGGAGCCAAGTTTTTATACCACCCACATCCACCGTGAAAGGGCAGCCACAAGACAACAGAGAAACATTATGCTCTGCTAGGAAGATTTTTTTCCCCAACCTTGAATGCCCTCTGGAATGTGGCACATGAACACACACATTGCACATACACACAAAGGTATGTGGGGTGCTCAGTCACAGGTGCTACTTTGGTCCATAATGTCCAGTTTGGCCTGTCTCAAGTCCGTCATGTTTTAATAGTTGCTCATAACAGACTCATTTATTCTCTCCATGTTGGGACTCTGCCTTTCTTCCACACTGATTCATCTGCCCCCTGCCCCACCTCCACAGTTCCAGGTTTATGGCTGATACTAGTGCCTCTGTTTCTGATCCTGGTTGTTCTGTGTCTCATGTCTGCTATTTGTGTAGCCTTTCCTCCTGAAAACTCACTTTGTTGGCTCTGGAGAGTGGCCTGAATAAGGGCAGCCAGGAGCGTCAAGCTTCACCTACACTAAGACACCAAGAAGCCTACAATAGTGTTTTCTACTTCTCTCCTTATGCTATTTTCTGTACTTGATGTATGCTTTCCTTCTCTCTTTCATGACAAACACACTCATGTTTTAAGGCTCAGCTCAGATCCAGAAAATGAGGTCTGAGCATATATGAAAGGACTTACCTCCCATTCCACACACATAGTCATGCTACATAAAATATCATAAAAGTAAACAATACACAGCCAATCTGAAAGCATAGAAAGGAAGATCTTCATTAGCTGGACATGGTGATGTGCACCTGTAGTTCCCAGTTACTTGGAAAGCTGAGGTGGGAGGATCACTTGAGCCCAGGAGTTTGAAACTACAGTGACCTATGATTGCACCAGGGTGATAGAGCAAGACTTGACTCAATAAATAAATAAATAAATAAATAAATAAATAAATAAATAAATAAATGGAAAGGGAGAATGGAAGTGCCAGCATTGAAGGGGGACCTTAAGTCGGAGCAGAGAAGTGAGACTGATTCAAAATCTGTCACAGAAGTGGGAAAAGATTATGTATGAATCTGAGTCATTTTTACCTGGGGGAACTGGAAACCTGAACAAAGAAAGATGCCTCAAAGAATACCCTAGGTATGCATTGGAGACTCTACCACCAGTCCCCAACTTCCAGGACCATAAGTTGAACCCTGTGAGTAACAAGAATCCTTGGCTTAAGCCAAATATACCTGTGAAATTCAAGTTCACATAACCTTTAGGATGTTAAGTCTCCAAGATGAAACATTAGTAATAAAAATAATTAGGCCCCAGGTTTGTGAAATCTATAGGAATGCTTCTATAATATAGAACACAAAATATAACTATAAATCTTTACTGAAATGACTTTCTGGTAAAAATTAAGCATCACACAAAGAATGAACTACAGTGAACCATCAGCATAGGAAGCAAGTAGAAAAACCAGTGCTTTATGAATTAGATAATTGTAAAATCCAAAAGATGTTGTAAAGTAAGTATGTTTAAAATGGTAAAAGAGATAGATGGAGCTAAGAATATATTTGTCAAGAACAACAGAATATACAGAAAGATTAGAAGTATTTTTTAAAAATGAATAGAAACTCTAGAAATTAATGGAGTCATAGACATTAAAAACCATGGATGGACAACACAGTCAAATGGATGAAAAGATAATTCGTGAACTGGAATATAGCAATGAAGAAATCACCCAGAATGCAGTTCAATGATATAAACAGATGAAAGATAAAATTAGACCTACAGCATAACATAAAAATATCCAGCATGCACCTATTTGAGAGAATGTTATTCCAGGGGATAGTGATGTTTATAGAGAAACAGACTTTTTTTTTTTTCCAGTTTTAAAAAATGGATCTAAACAACATGTATAGTCCTGGCAAGACAAAAAACACAAGTCCATACCCAAGATATCTTATTTCAATAGGATAGAATATCAAAGACAAATTCTTTTTTTTTTATTATTATACTTTAAGTTCTAGGGTACATGTGCACAACGTGTAAGTTTGTTACACATGTATACTTGTGCCGTGTTGGTGTGCTGCACCCATCAACTCGTCAGCACACATCAACTTGTCATTTACATCAGGTATAACTCCCAATGCCATCCCTCTCCCCTCTCCCCTCCCCCCTCCCCATAATAGGCCCCAGTGTGTGATGTTCCCCTTCCAGAGTCCAAGTGATCTCATTGATCAATTCCCACCTATGAGTGAGAACATGCGGTGTTTGGTTTTCTGTTCTTGCGATAGTTTGCTGAGAATGATGGTTTCCAGCTGCATCCATGTCCCTACAAAGCACACGAACTCATCCTTTTTTTATGGCTGCATAGTATCCCATGGTGTATATGTGCCACATTTTCTTAATCCAGTCTGTCACTGATGGACATTTGGGTTGATTCCAAGTCTTTGCTATTGTGAATAGTGCTGCAATAAACACACGTGTGCATGTGTCTTTATAGCAGCATGATTTATAATCCTTTGGGTATATACCCAGTAATGGGATGGCTGGGTCATATGGTATTTCTAGTTCTAGATCCCTGAAGAATCGCCATACTGTTTTCCACAATGGTTGAACCAGTTTACAATCCCACCAACAGTGTAAAAGTGTTCCTATTTCTCCACATCCTCTCCAGCATCTGTTGTTTCCGGACTTTTTAATGATTGCCATTCTAACTGGTGTGAGATGCTATCTCATTGTGGTTTTGATTTGCATTTCTCTGGTGGCCAGTGATGAAGAGCATTTTTTCATGTATCTGTTGGCTGTATGCATGTCATCTTTTGAGAAATGTCTGTTCATATCCTTTGCTCACTTTTTGATGGGGTTGTTTGTTTTTTTCTCGTACATTTGTTTGAGTTCTTTGTGGGTTCTGGATATTAGCCCTTTGTCAGATGAGTAGATTGCAAAAATTTTCTCCCATTCTGTAGGTTGCCTGTTCACTCTGATGGTAGTTTCTTTTGCTGTGCAGAAGCTCTTTAGTTTAATTAGATCCCATTTGTCAATTTTGGCTTTTGTTGCCATTGCTCTTGGTGTTTTAGACATGAAGTCCTTGCCCATGCCTATCTCCTGAATGGTATTACCTAGGTTTTCTTCTAGAGTTTTTATGGTTTTAGGTCTAACATTTAAGTCTCTAATCCGTCTTGAATTAATTTTCGTATAAGGAGTAAGGAAAGGATCCAGTTTCAGCTTTCTACTTATGGCTAGCCAATTTTCCCAGCACCATTTATTAAATAGGGAATCTTTTCCCCATTTCTTGTTTTTGTCAGGTTTGTCAACGATCAGATGGCTGTAGATGTGTGGTATTATTTCTGAAGGCTCTGTCCTGTTCCATTGGTCTATATCTCTGTTTTGGTACCAGTACCATGCTGTTTTGGTTACTGTAGCCTTGTCAAAGACAAATTCTTAAAAGGAAGGAAAGCGAGATCACCAACAAAGGGATGACTGTTAGCCTGACAACTGTCAACCTAACATTTTATACCTAGGTTAAACCATCATTTGGAAGTAAAACTTACATGAAAACATTTGCAGACAGGAAGCAGACTTGTTAGCTCCCTGGCCTCTTCAAAAAGACTATAAAAGGATGAACTGAAGTAAAAAGGAAACTGAAAGTAAATAAACTTTCTGTTGTGTGGGATAAAAGAGATGACATTGAGTAAATATTATTAAATTAAGTACAGTTAATGCTAAATAAGTATAAACTTCGAATTTCTGCATAAATGTATGTATAGATGCATATGCACATACACTAATGGAAAGGTTAAAAAGAGTAGAAATAAAATACTTTCCAATTACACAGAAGGTACAAAAAGGGATTTCATAGTTAGAGGGTCCTATGCACCTCATGGTATTCACATAGAAAATAGAAATGCAGATTAATTTTAAACCTTATTAAATATAGCATGCATGTTAAAATTGAAGAGTATTCGCTAAATTAATCCAAATGGAATGTATAATTTACAATTAAAAATGAGGAAATATCATTTAGTAGAAGGCAGATAAGTTGTCAATCTAGTAGAAGGCAGATAAGTTAAAAAGAAACCAAAATAAGGCACAGTAATAGAATGAAACCTGGCAATGGAAATGAATGTCTAATCTCTGTGTATTGATGTGGACAGGTCACAAAAACATAACAATCAGAGTAAAAGAGAAAGCTGGCAAAGTTTATGTATGGTGTTAACTTATATAACTCTGCTAACACATGAAAACATGCTATACTTGTGGCTATGTACAAATACAGAAACATGATTGTGAAGTGCTAACACCATTACGAGGGTGGGAATTGGTTCCAAAGATTTAAAAAGTATAGAATTAAAAAGAGCCACAAAAATGTTTTCTACCATATTGGTAATCTTTAATTCTGTGCAAGTTTGGAAGCATCTGTGAAAAAATGTTGACATTAGTTAAATCTAGTTAGTGAATATGTGAGTGTTTTATTATATTGTATTATCCAGATACTTTTCTATAAAATTGAAATGTACCTGGAAAGAAGATTCTAGTGGCTAGGCACGGTAGCTCACGCCTGTAGTCCCAGCACTTTGGGAGGCCAAGGCGGGCGGATCACGAGGTCAGGAGATGGAGATCATCCTGGCTAACACAGTGAAACCCCGTCTCTACTAAGAATACAAAAAAAATTAGCCAGGCGTGGTGGCGGGCACCCGTAGTCCCAGCTACTTGGGAGGTTGAGGCAGGAGAATGGCGTGAACCCGGGAGGTGGAACTTGCAGTGAGCCGAGATTGCGCCACTGCACTCTAGTCTGGGTAACAGACCAAGACTCCCTCTCAAAAAAAAAAAAAAAAGAAAAAAGAAAAGTAAAAGAAAAAGAAAGAAAGAAGATTCTACTTAGGATGCCTCTCTATCTCTGAACAGTGCCTGATATCTCTTTTCTGTTTCAGGGCACCATGCATTTACCTTTGGACCGTGCCTATCACATGATGGCTTAGGTGGTATTTTGGGGAAGCAGAGCCTGAGACAGGAGTTTGGGTTCCTGTGATTTATAGAGGGAGAGTTCTTTAGTAAAAACCCATAATGGAGGAAGTGAAGTCAGTTAAGAAAGGAGAAAGAGGCAGCCACAGACATGATCTGAGGCACAGACTAGCCTTGGCTTGATCCGCAGGGACAAGACTCTGGAGCAAAAACCACAGCACAGTTTTCTCCTCTGAAGTAAGATGTCTACCTTTTGTTTATTAGTATCCATTTGACTGTGGGCTGCCCCCTAGTGGACGTCGGTGGGTCTGAGAAGCCAAGTACAGTTCTCCCAAGAAGGGAGTTGGAGAGGCTGTGAAACAGCAGTCAACATAGCAGTCAACACTCAGAACAGTTAGACCTTTGATGCATGGACCCTGCAAAGGCCATCTGGGTAGGGCAATAATCAACTTCTACCACACCCGTATCATCCTTACACATTCATGTATCTCTCTAATGCACTTTCTCTACTCTTCTAGACCCTGAGTTCCTTAAATCTGGGACCAGGTAGAACAAATCAGGGTTGATCAGGTCCTACTCTGCTTTTTTACCTCCAGGAGTAGCACAGTGTTTCAGACAGGATAATCTACATGTTTAATGACCTGAAATAAGCAGGAAGAAAATGAACCTGCAATACTAAAAAGGAAATGTCAGTAGGAAAAAGGCCTAAAGTTTGTTTTTACTTTTGCATTCCTGAGGTAGTTGGTGGAAGGTTGACTTTTTTTTTTCCTATTTTTTTTATTTTTAAAATTGACATATAAAATGGTATGTATTTATCAGGTACAGTATGATGTTTTGAGGTATTTATCATCAGGGAAATGTAAGTCAAAACCACAATGAGATATCACCTCACTCCTGTTACAATGTCTATTATCAAAAAGACAAAAGATCCTCATGTTGGTGAGGATGTGGGAAAAAGGGAACCCTTGTGCATTGCTGGTGAAAATGTAAATTATTGTAGTCACTGTGGAAAACATGATGGAGACTTCTCAAAAAATTGAAAATAGAAGTACCATATGATCCAGCAATCCCACTACCAGGTATTTATCCAAAGCAAATGAAATCAGCATGTTGAAGAGATGTTTGTTTTTCCATATTTATTGAAACATTGTGAACAATAGCCAAGATACGGAAGCAACTTAAGTGTCCATCAAAAGATAAACAGCTAAAAATATATATACAGCATCTATACGCAATGGAATACTGACTTGTTAACAACCAGATAAAGATATGTGCATGCATGCATCCATTCATCAAGCATTTATTCAGCACCTACTATATACCAGCCACTGGAGTTTAAAAGCTGTATATATTATGCTTATATCCTCAGAGAAGTTACATTACATTCCAATGAATAAGACATCTGATTTTTACCAACTTATATTTATTGAGGGCTCAGCTTCTAGAACCTGTGAGAGCTACCATGCTGAATAATTGATGCTACCCGCCCATCAGCCCTTAGAGATCAGAAAGGGAAATGGGCGTACACGCAAAAAATTTCTTATACTTGATAAACTGTTATATGTAAAATAAACTGAACTCAACAGTGTGACATATGTTCAGTGCATGATGTAATTTGTTCACTCATTCAGTTATTCATTTGTTCATTTCTTTTTTGATCAAATATTTAATAAGGGTGTATTGTATACTAAACACCAGAAGCACTTGGTATAAAGTATTGAATAAGGCAACACAATTAATACATTTACAGCGTACAGACTAACAGGAAAGACAAATATTCTGGAGATACTCATAAGTAAATATATAATGACAAGCTGCAATAACCCTATGAATGAAGAAAACCAAGTATCATGAAGCAAGATAATGGGCAAGACCCTGAGTTGGCTTAAGGAGTTATCGAAAGCATCTCAAATTTACCTTTTTTGTTTGTTACGAATGAAAAATAGAATAAACAAGTAAAGAGAGAGAAAAAGAGTATTCCAGATGAGGGGAAGAGAATCACAAAGTTTCTGATGTTGGCTTGCATTTCCCACTGGAGTACAGAAAATTGGAAAATGGCTGGAGTGAGGTCTCAAGGGCCAGATCATGCTTTACTTTGCAGGCCTCATTAAGATATTTGAATTTCATTCCTAATATTAAAGGAGGCCACCAGAAAGTTCAAGCATAGGAGTGACTTGGTCTGATTTGTGCTTTTAAAAGGATTAGTCTATTAAAGTGGAGAATGGGTTGGAGAAAAACAAGACTGTTGTCCAGTAGTCAAATGGGAGTGGCTTAAAGTAGGCAGGAGAGATTTAACATATATGTTGAGGGTTGAGTGGATGAACAAACTAGGGAGATGGATTGAAGATGAGGCATGAAGAAGAAGAAGTATAAGAATATTTTCAGATATGGGGGCTTAAGCAACTGGGTAGATGAAAGAACTATTAGCTGAGATGGAGAAGAATGGAGTAGAGATTAATTCTGCCTAATAAAAGGCCCTTTTGGGGTATCCCAAGAAGGTCCATTGTGATAGGGAATACCTGGACAGGAGTTTGAAAGGAGAACATTTAAAAAGGTTAATACGGGAAAAGGGTGGTTGTTCTAGGCAGAGAGAACAACGTGAACAAAAGCCTGAGGATGCAAGAGTGCGTGACTTGGAGAATGGCAGTAAGAGTATGGCATTGCATATGCAAAGTTGCACAGTGTGGGGATGTTGTTTTCAGCATACAAGATTGAAAAGTTAGTAGACATGAGGAATCAAAGTATTTGAAATTAATCCTGTATAAAAGACAAATGTTGAAGGTTTTGAGGCAGTGGAATAACATGTTCAGACCTGTTTTGTTGTTATTGTGGTTGTTGTTGTTGTTTTTTAGGAAGATCTTCAGAATTTGTGGAGTTCTATAAGAGAGATAAAATAGTCAGTGGCGGAGAAAGAGACATTTTGGGAAAATTGAAATATATGCAGTCTTTTTTTAGCATCTCTAACAGATCCGTTTAAGAATATGAGCATACATTATGTATAATTTGGGTTGTTTTTAAAAAGATCATGTTTGTTATATATAGAGCTGCTGAGGCCTGGGCTACTCTTGAAATAGATTTTATTTGCCTATTAAGATGATGGTGGGGGGGGGGTGGTCTGAGGGTTACCCACAGGTCAACATATTGCCTTGTCAAATCTTGTCATTTCCAACCTGAATTGTCATACCTCTTTTATAATTGAAAAAGGCAAAGTCGGTTTTGCTTTTGTTTGTGGGTGAACTGCTATTTTGACCATTAAGGTGTGCTTTGATCAAAAAAACAAATTAAGAAAAATGCAACTGGGAAATTATGGGACAATATATACTATTCATGGTGCGGAATTATAAAAACATATATGTATACATATGTATAAATAGTGTTTCTGTTTTTGCTTCATCTGTACCTTATACATGTGTTTTTTAAAAATCAAAGAAATGTCTTAGACCAGGAGTCAGTAAAATTTCTCTGTAAAAAGCAAGATAATAAACATTTTAGGCTTTGTGGGCTATATGGTCTCTGTCACAACCACTCAACTGTGCCTTGTAGTGCAAAGCTGCCATAGACAATATATAAACAAATGAATATGATTGTGTTCCAATAAACTGTATTTACAAAAACAGGTGGTGAGTCACAGTTTGCTAACCCTTGTCTGAGACCCCCTAATCTGAAAATATAATAAGGGTTCATTTTGGCTACCCTTAAATATCTACCTCTGTGTTTGTATAACATATAGAGTTTACACAGCATTGTTATATCTGTTTATCACTTACAAAGGTTGTTCAGTTTAATTTATTCATGTGCAACAGCATCACCCAATAAAACTAAACCCCAGGTATAGCAGCCCTTTGTTTTAATCAAAGTTATAAAAATTTGTTACCAAATTTTGATTTATTTTTGTTTATCCCAGTTTTGATTTGTCTTGAGTGTATTTATTTATTTATTTATTTATGTATTGAGACAGAATCTCTCTCTGTCACCCAGGCTGGAGTACAGTGGCGTGATCTCGGCTCACTGCAGTGTTCAAGTCATTCTCCTGCCTCAGCCTCCCGAGTAGCTGGAAATACAGGTGTGCACCACCATGCCAAGCTAATTTTTGTATTTTTAATAGAGAGGGGTTTCTCCATGCTGGCCAGACTGGTCTCAAACTCCTGACCTCAAGCCATCCACTCGCCTTGGCCTCCCAAAGTCCTGGAATTACAGGCATGAGCCACTGTGCCTGGCCTGTCTTGAGTGTTTTTAAACTTTCCCTGTGATAATTACTAAATTGACCCCCTCAGATCAAATTATCACTCACCCTACAACAGGAAGGAAAGAAAGAAGCAGCAGGAGGAAGAGGAAAATGAGAACAAGGAAGAAGACTTGATGAAGATAAAGAGGAGGAGGCACTACTTTTTAAATTTTTTTGGTTACAAATCATGGTCCAACCTACAGAAGGGAGAAAATATTTGCAAACTATGCATCTAACAGTGTTCTAATATCCAGAGTCTATGAGGAACTTAAACAAAACAAGAAGCATAAAACAAACAACTGCATTAAAAAGTGAGCAAAAGACATGAACAGGCACTTCTCAAAAGAAAACATATATGAAATCAACAAACATGAAAAACTGGTTAGTATCACTAATCATCAGAGAAATGCAAATCAAAACCACGGTGAGATATCATCTCATACTAGTCAGAATGGCTACTATTAAACAGTCCAAAATTAACAATTGCTAACGAGACTGCAGAGAAAAGGGAATGCCTATACATTGCTGGTGGAAAAGTAAACTAGTTCAGTCACTGTGGAAAGCAGTTTGGAGATTTCTCAAAGAACAAAACAGAAGTACCATTTGACCCAGCAATTTCATTGCTGAAGGAAAATACATTGTTCTTCCAAAAAGACACATGCACTCGTATATTTATTACAGCACTATTCACAACAGTAAAGACATGAAATCAATCTAAGTGCCCATCAATGATGGAATGAATAGAGAAAATGTGGTGCCTATACACCATGGACTACTCTGCAGCAATAAAAAAAGGATGAAATCATGTCTTTGCAGCAACACAGACGCAGTTGGAAGTCATTATCCTAAGCAAACTAAAACAGAAACAGAAAACCAAATACCACATGTTTTCTCTTATAAGTGGGAGCCAAACATTGGGTACTGATAGACATGGAGATGTCAACAATAAACACTGAAGACTAATGGAATGAAGAGGGAGGAAGTGGGGCAAGAGTTGAAACCTTAACTGCTGGGTACTATGCTCACTATCTGGGCAATGAGATCATTTGTATCCCAAAACTCAACATCACATAATATACCCATGTGAAAAACCTGCATATATATCCCCTGAATCAAAAATAAAAATGAAAATCATTTTAAAAAAGAACTCATGGTCCAGGCTCTGTGCCAAAAGTTTGCAAATATTATTAATTCCCTCACCAAAACCATAAAGTTCCTATCCCCATTAAATATTGACAAGAAGACTTTTAGGTGTGATTTCTTTACAATCAGTCACTAGGACAAAAATGTGAATGCAAACAGTTTATCTAAAAGGCAACCCCAGGAAATAATGTGAAGGAATGAGCAAGAGGCCCAAGAAAGGGAAGAAATAATAGATGTGTTATTGAGGGGGCCACTGACACTAAATTTCTCCGGAGACCTTTTTAGAGACTGTGAAGATCACACATTGTAACTGTCCAACTGAGGATCAAAGAAGCTGGAGTATTTGACCACTCCCGTCCCTTATGGGTTAAGTTGGCTCCTGGGTCATTAACCCCTTGGATTTTCCATTCAGCTCTACATGTGGGCTGATATCATTCATGTAACAAGAGAACACCTTTAGGGAGAGACAAAGAGATACTGGAGGTAGGAAACTGATGGTTATGTACAGGAATTGTCCCCTAACCTTTCAGATGACCTCTGGCATAGGCCAAGGTGATGCAAATGGGGTACCAGCAGTATATGCTACACACACTGAGGCCAAAGTCTCCAATGCCTGATGCTATATTCCTGTCTTATATCCATTATTTATTCCTGCTTTGTTCTCACTCAACACTGTTATTGTTTAGTCCTAAAGCTAAGGGAAAGCGGGAGTCCATCTCCAGGATGGCTTTTAACTAATAATTCTCCTAGTTTTCCCAGGAGCTTTCTTTTCCCAGTATGTCAGAGCCCACTCTTAACACAAAGACACTGGTTTGCATCCAGTCTGGCATGGTAAACGTTAGTGGCAAAGAAATCAAAGCTAAGTAGTTACAGTCCACTAAATCACTCCCAGCCTGTTGTTTACCTTCATGGAATACAGATGCAAGATTTACTAGGTAGCAAACATCAGTAGACACTGTGACTCACAAGTCATATGCTGGCTATTTTAACAGCAATGGGAAATTTTCTTTGTTTGGAACCTTGGAAGTAGACACCCAGGTGTGGGGAAAAACATTTAGGAAAAAAATTAAGTGCTTTATAAAGTGTTAGTATAAATTAAGAAAAATAACTGACTACTTTTTTTTAAAAACACACCTTTCCTCTCTGTGCTTTACATCCATCTTCCAGAGTAGGAGTCAGCAGGGGACTGATTTATTTATAGCACGTGGGCTAACATATGGGAAAAGCATAAGGCCTTGTTTCTATGTTCCTCCAGAGGGCAGATCCAGAAATGGGGGTGGGGAAGTGGGGGGAGGAGAAGCTCCAATAAATGATTGAACCCAATACAAGGAAAAACTTTCCAGCAGTTAGCACTCTCTAATACTAAAGCTTTACTGCCTCGTGAAGCAGTGAGCTCCCGACTAATGAAGGTGCAAGATTTTCATTTGTTGCAATCAGAATAGTGGCAGCTATGGCATTGGATGAAAGCTGAGAAGAGATGACCCTTGAAATAGTAGTCTCTCAAGTCCAATAGCCTGTGCTCAATCTTGGCCCTGTTACTGTGAATCACTCTGACCTTTATTCTCTAATCTGTAAAACGGGAATAATGATAGTATATGTTCTCAGGATTGCTTTGTGAATTTCTCAACATAATGCATGTAAAGGGTCTATCCATAGTAATCATTTAATTGATATGCTGTTGTTATCAAGGAGCTCACAAGGGAGGGCTTTGCATAGAAATTCTCTCAGCAAACACATGCTGAGCACTATCTTTATTTTAGGATCATGCCAGACACTGAAATTCAGAAATGGATACACTGGGTTCTTTTCCACAAAAATCTCCCAGGGTGCATGTGTTTGTGTACAGGGATGTCCTAAGGGCCTGTTAGTCCAGGGAGACCTCCTGGCCTGGGTCTCAGGAAGTGGTCCATCTGGCTGAATCCCAGCAACTCTTCCTGGGAGAGAGTATGTCTTGTGGGTAAGTGAAATAGGAGGGCCACATGATTCCATGCTATTTCTAGATGAGTAACAGACACAGTGAACTCCAGCGGAATACAGGTAATCAGGGAGATAAATCCCAAATGTTTTTTCCAGTACAATTAAAACGGGTGCTAAAATCAGTTTTACGGGTAAAAAGAAGTCTCAAAAAGTTTGTCAGTGTGCATGGGGTTAGCTTTTTTCAAAATTAGGAACACAATCATTAAAAAAAAGCAAAGAACTACAATTTATTGAGCACATACTAAATACCAGGCATTGCCCTAGACACTTTCTATACACCACAATACTTAATCTGTTCAATAGCCTTGTGAAATAAGTACTACTATTATTATAACCATTTTGTAGAAGAAGAAGAAAAAAACAGGCCTGAAGAGATTAAATTACTCACCTGGGATCACAAGGTACACAGGTGGAGAGACTCCCAGGCTAATTATTTGCCCAGGAGGGAAGGACTGATGGAGAAGCAGTCATTTGCTAGCCATTCTCCCTAAGCCAGAAACAGTACTGGCTGCAACTTCTGGGCTTTCTGGGGGCAGCTGAGCACTCCGCAACTGAGAGCTGCTGCTGACTTGTTTTTGCTGCCTGTGGTTCCCTGTCTGTACTCTGGAACCATACGTGTCTACAAAACTGCTCTGAGATAAATAATAAAAATGGGGAATGGGAAAAGAGGAGGCAGATGCCATGGAAACACAGGAGTCTTTGTATGACTTGATTTGGGGGAGTGACATTCATAAAGGTGTGCGAAATGGGAGCATATTCCTGTGACACCATGTGGAAGCGGGAAGATTACAGGTGAGACCCCCAGTTCAAAGCAGTAGCCAGTGGACCTGGGTGGAGGCATAGAAAAAAACCCAGGATTCGTCCGGGTGCGGTGGCTCACACTTGTAATCCCAGTACTTTGGGAGGCCAAGGCGGGCGGATCACAAGGTCAAGAGATGGAGATCATCGTGGCCAACATGGTGAAACCCAGTCTCTACTAAAAATACAAAAATTAGCTGGGCGTGGTGTCGTGAGCCTGTAGTTCCAGCTACTCAGGACGCTGAGGCAGGAGAAGCGTTTGAACCCGGGAGGTGGAGGTTGCAGTGAGCCAAGATCGCGCCATTGCACTCTAGCCTGGGCAACAAGAGAAAAACTCCATCTCAACAAAAAAAAAAAAAAAAAAAAAAAAAAAAAAGAGAGAGAGAGAGAAAAATAGCCCAGGATTCATAGATCCAAATTCGCTGTTATTTTCTGGCTGTGTGATCTCAGACAAGTCATTTAACTTATCTTGATTTCAACTTTCATTTGAGTATCAATGCTGACTTCCTAGGATTGCTATAAAGATTAAATGAGCTAATGATGCAATGTGCTAGATATCAAATAAAACATTTCAGGTGATTAACAGTATCTGACTCTGTGTGACTTTGGATTTATTATTCTACCTGTCTCAATTGAGGTTTATCCAACACACACAAAAAAAATGGGCCAGAACTCAACTCTGTTTTTCTGACTTGGCAGCTGAGTTAAGGTGGGAATAGTAACCTCTGCCAACTTCAGCTGGGTCTGACCTTGTGGAAAATCAAACAAACAGAATTGTTTTCCAAATCCCTACAGGGAGAAGCGTGTGTAGGGGTCATTCTTGCTCTGTCAACTATTGGCTTTCTTTCCTGGACATTTTAAAAATATATTTCGCTGGTAAAACAAAACTCACTGGTGTCCAACAGAAAAGAAGGGGGCACAAAGAGGCTGTTACTCTCCTCTCCTTTATTAGGAATGCTCATCCAGTCCTGCTGATGAGAAAGCAGTATATCGGTGTTAGAAGGTTAGCAGCTGCAACGGTAGTGATACCTAGGGTCTCCCAGAATATTCTAGCCCCAGCCTTGTAAACAGGAGCAGAGCCAAAATGAAGTCTGGATGCAGACAGGAGAAAAGGATATTATGGTTGTGTGGTAGAGTTTCTTTGTGTGGCCTAATGGTCTTAAATACATTGACTGATGTTTGACAGCTGCTCAGATACTTCACACTTGTTCCTAACCATCTCCTTCCATTTCTTCACTCTCTGCAAATAAAAGCAAACATAAAATGGTCTTGTTAATATAAAATCAATGAGCTGTCAGCAGATATATAATAGAGAAACTGTCTTGAACACGTGAGCAATGACCATGCCACTCTTTTTCCCAAAGCTGTGTGGTCTTGGAAACGTGACTAATCCTTGGAGTCTCTGTTTTTTTCCCACTATACAATGAGGGTGATGCTGCCTACTTTGAAAGGTCATTATGAGTACAGAGACTTCCCACCAATTATGAATCAATAAATATGTGTTACACATTATTCTAAGGGCTGAGAAGCAGTGGTGCAAAAGACAAAATTATTGTCCCTAAGAAGCCTATGTTCTTGTAGGCAAGTTGGACAATAAAAACATAAACAAACACAAATTTGAGTTCCTAAGACAAGTTCTTCAGGAGATAAACAGTCATGTGATACAGAATGACGAGGGCTGTCCCTTTAGTTAAACGGTTAGAGAAAGCCTTTGAGAAGCTGCTATTGGGGTGGAGAAGGTATAGGCTCTGTAAATAATGGAGAGAAGGACATTCTCGGGAGAAGGAATAATTAGAAACGCCAGAAAGTGGGAAGAAAATTTGGAATATTTGAGAGTTTTTGCTAGAAGGGAGAGAGTAAAGAAAAAGCTGGAGAGAGATGAGCGATCTTACAGCTTTAGCTAGAGAGAGTGATTGCCCGATAGCCTGTCAGCTCCAACGCTGAAAGCTCAGTGAAGAGCATTCTTGTTCAAGTTTGGGTGTGGTGTGCATCTCTAAATCGGTTAACCATGGCCAAAGGGTCAGGTTTATATCAAAAAACGTAGCTCCATTGGGAATCTTATGGATGAAGGGAGGGAAGAATGTAGTTCTCAGAACAAAAAGACGGCACTGTTTCTGGAAATTAAGGGAGAGCAGCTGGTGATTAAAATGAGAGTCACTTGCTAAACCAGGTTCTTGGGTCCAGAGAAATTTGATTTTATGGCTGCCTCTTGAGGTAGGTTGGGCAGATAATCTATCTCCATTTTAGGATAGAAGAATCGTGCTTCAGAGGCTGCAGAATCTTGTCCAAAGTTGCATAGGTTAAAGGAGGCGCAGCAAGACAAGGAATCAGTTTTCAGATGTACATCTTAAGACACTTTCCTTCCCTAATTTTTATTCATTTACATATTTATTGAATATTTACTGTGTTCTAATAGCTGTTGTCTTCCAAAGGGATTCTGTGTTCAAATAACCTTGAAAAAACTAAACTACTATCTTCTGGCGATTCTCAAATTATGTTAACATAAATAAACACACCTCTTGAAGCACAGCATTTATTAAAATGTCTTCGACCACTGAACTTGCTTTCTTCTATGAGAAATGTTAATCTAAGTTTCCTTTAGTTATCTTTTATTCATTTGAAAATTATATGTCAAACACCTACTGTAAAGTATAAAAGAACGAACAAGGAGATGAAATCAGAAGTCTTGTTTAAATCCAACCTCTGCTGCATGATCTTAGGCAAATCATCTATTATCAGCACACTGGCTCCCTATATCATTATCTACAAAATGATGAGGGTTAGACCAAATAATAAAATCTCTTCCTGCTCTGATAGTCAGTAATTATATTTTTATTCTCCAATGCTGCAAAAGTTATAGACAAGAAGAAATATGACTCCTGACTTTAAGGAATTTATGCTTCATTTGCAAAAGGAGGATGTGTGTGCATGTGTGCATGCACGCACGCACACATGCACACCCATGGGGCCCAGATAGTAAATGTATGATTATATAGTTCTAATTTTATGCAACCTTGCTCATCTCAAGTGAGAGTAAGGATAATGTTGTTTGTTTGTTCTGTGAGGAACACAGTGACGCAGAAAGGTTAAACCATTTTCCCAAGGTCACACTATATTTAATAGCAATTGCTAGTGCCACAGGTGTCCACAGAAGTTTGGGGCATCAACAGGTTAAACCATCCATTAGCACAGAATTTATGTTGTTTGGAAGAATGCAAAAATGAACCAAACAACAATTAATATTTTCATAACACTTTACAGTTTACAAAGAGCTTTGCTTGGACATATTATACCCATTTTACCCAGTCGCATATGTATATTGTTATGGCCTATATATTTGTGCAGATAGAAAGCTATAGTCAGAGGGTTTAAACAACTTGTGCAAAGCTACTGAGTGGACCACTTCTATTTCATTGCGTAGATGGCTATTTCCATTTTTGTGGTTTCATTGGCTAGAAACTTTGCATTCCTAGATCTGAAAGTTGAGCAGGGATGATCTCCTTACTATATTGAAATTTTAATATCTCAAACCAGGATGGGATATTAGATACCCCCTCTGTTTTCCTTCTTACACTGATAAGCTGAATACTTTTACTCCCAATTTTGTTTTGGTAGTTGGGATATTAGAGATGGAAAGGGAATAAAGTATATTAAAGGCATAACTCATCTTGGTAAATACTTGGCAAGTCACTCACTTGGCATTTGTTCTTTGATGTCAGGATACAAAATACACAAACACCTTAGCTACTACCTTAATCCTCTACCCTTAGTTTCCTGTAAAAATGATTCTCATACAACTATCTGCAAAATGAATACTACACAGAAGACAGCTTATCTGGAAGTCAAACATCTTTGGTTCCTGCAATTCAAGGGCAATGGAGTCTTGCTTGATTTACTACTTTGAACCTGAATTTTTAAGTCTGTGAAATAGAAGTAATTTTGATATTTTCATAATCAATTGCTATTGCAAAGATCAGCAAAATAACACTTGAATGCACACTTGAATCTTCCAGGAGAGATGTATACATGAGGAAATATTGCTATAAGGATGACTATTATATGAATGGTGTTCAAGGAAAATAATCATACAAGAGCTAAAATTTTATCTTAACAAAATAAAGATTGTTCTTAAAAGTCAAACACCAAAGTACAGACAGTGACTTGTTGTACAGAATTCTTCTTTGTTATTGTAATTGTTGAGATGAAATTTAACCTGTGTTCAAGAGAGACTGCAACTAAACATTGGAGTTAGGATGTGCAGAAAACAGCAAACAGCAAAGGAGAGTGATGTGAAAGAGAGAAAATAAACAACAGACAAATCAGGATTGTATAGATCAGCCTCTAGGTGAATCAAATCCTTTCAACACAACTTCCAGGTCATATCTGGGTAAGCACACATTGTCAGTTGTTAAGGTCACGTGTGCTCCCCAACCTTGGCTAGTGTACGCCAGTCACAGCTTCTAAGCTCTGACAATGGGGAAGAGTTTAATGGTAATATTCAAATGTTGCTGTTGTATCCAAGCATTGTGAGCAATCCTACAGCAGCCAGAAGCAAGGCTCAGTGAGCACTCTCCAACTGGGACAGGATACTAAATCCCTGCCACACGCATACACACAAATGCTGGCATTTTGCAATTGCTTGCATTTTACCATTTTTGATATTCCAAAGAAAGCACTTCATCCAACTTCGGTATTTTATGTGAGAGCACATATGGACCCTGGGACAGATGTTGATTTTTCTGAATAAGTGGCCTTGGGCAAGTCATTGCACTTTTCTGAATGTGTTTTCCTTCTTTACAAAGATAATCCTGTCTTATCTCAAAGAGTTATTATAAATCAAAAGCTCTTGAAAAAGAGGTTGGTGACTTGCTAAGGCCAATCAGTAAGACAGTGTCCAAGTCAACATTTGAAATTAGAAATTTTGGCAGCCAGTTTAATACTCTTTTCACTGTTTCTTCTAGGGGCTGGTGTGAACCAAGTAAACATCCCAGAATGCAGAAAAACCTGTACTTTTCTGTCAAAATGATAGTTAGGCATGCTTTTATGAGTCCCTTCTATGCCCACCAGATTAGTGGAACTAAAATTTATGCCAAATTGACTACAAAAGTTGAGGCCAGAATACCCATCACACAAAATAAAGCTGAAAAACATAAGCCTCCAACTGTCCCTACAGGTTATGATTTCTACAATGCTGCACATGTAGGGAGGAAAGAGGAAACAGACATAGCCTTACAATCAAGAAATAAACAAAGCCCCTACTGACTTGATTCCACATCGGAAGAACTTCTAAGTTAATGCTTTTCAGGATCTCTGTGTTGAAAGAACAGAGTATATTTTTCATCACAGACTTTTTTTTGGAAAGTAAAATTAAAGTGAATTGAAAAATGAAATAAAAGCACATGCAAACTATAAGGACAAATATTGTTGTGTTAGATTTGACAGAAATAAAATGACTTTGTCAAATTGATATAAAAGTTGCAAGAGTGTTTGTCTAAATTTCTATGCTTATCTCATCATATATTGCAAACAGTTAGTGGATCAACACCAGTCTGCGGACCACATTTTGAATAGTATTGCTCTATGCCACTGCAAAGTAGAAGCCCGTCACCAACTTTCTGGACTGGGAGCCCTGGAGAAAGGGGTGCAAGTAATTTCAAGACCATTAACATGCTATATGATTTACATATGTTGTGTGTATTGTTGGTTTCCTTCCTCTGGAATGTAAGCTCCAGGTGCCAAGGGTTTTTGCATGTTTTGGGAACTAGATATCCCCAGAGTTTAGAATAGGGGCTGGTGCATAGTAGCCACTCAAAGAACATATGAATATAAGTGCATGGATTACACAAGCGGGGATGAGAGAAGAGATAGGAAAACAAAAAGCAAAGCAAAATATATATACACACAGGCCCTTTCTCATACGAGAAGTGTTCATACTAAGAAAATTAGCTGATAAAACCAATAATCAAAATATAAACTCATGATGAATTAAATTAATTCTGTAAAATGTTTGACCAAGATTTGTAATAAGAATACCCAAGTTGACCACAGAGAAAAATACATGAATCACAGGCAGATATTAGAAAACAAGCAAAGGAAAATTCAAAATTTTTAAAATGTATAATTAATTATTTAAATAAAAACTATAAATAGTGGAATAAGCCCCAGTTAAAAAACAGTAAAAAAGAAAAATAACTTGGAATAGAATAATAAGGACCTCATCCAAAATTCTCCACATAGAAACAACTAAGAAAAATAAGAGGAAGTAGATACCAAAGATAGTTTGAGAAGCTCCAATTTAGGCCCTGTAGGAGTTGCAGAATACTCAACAAACAAAAAGGAAGGATAAATATTTAAAAAGGTAATTTTTGGCTTTTTCCAGAACTGAAGAAACAAAGTTTCACAGATCAAAAATTTTACACACAATTAATTGTAACAAATCAACACCTACTCGTTGCGTAAAACAGTAGAACAAGGACAAAAAATATTGTCTTAAAAGTTACCAGCGACAAAAAATACAGTGGCCACAGTGGAACAGAATATGTACTGACAAGAGATTGTTTTTCCTCTTTGGTAACGAAACTGAGGCAGGAGAATACGATCTGGAGGCAGGGAACATAAGGTCGATTCACACTGACTTCCTAGAACTAAATCAAATGGAAACACTTCAGCTATGACAGGAAATATTCTCTCTATTTACAAAGGGCCTACACCAAGTAAAAGACTTTGTAACTTTACTTCATCCTCTCCATTTACATAGGGTGTACACCAAGTTAGCAATGGACCAAGTAACCCCTAGTGGGTATTTAAACCCCCACAAATTCTGTAACAGGGCCCTTGAGCTCCTATGCTCGTGCCCACTCCCACTCTGTGGAGTGTACTTGGATTTTCAATAAATCTCTGCCTTTGTTGCTTCATTCTTTCCTTGCTTTGTTTGTGCATTTTGTCCAATTCACTGTTCAAGATGCCAAGAACCTGGACACCCTCCACCAGTAACAAACCGCCATTAAAAAATTGTAACTGGGACAGTGAAAGAGAACTGACCCAACCAAACTGCATCTTGCCTCTAACCTCCAAGTTGTCCTTGTTCAATCCTGGGCATAGGCTGAACTAACTTTGAGAGGAACTTAGTTTATAGTTTAGCTTTGAAACAAAGATGGTAACAGCCCTTTCCTGAAACAAACTCACTTCTTCTCTGGGGACTAGACTGCCTTTGTGGTGCTAACAAATTAGTCAAAAGATTAGAAATTACGGTTTAGGAGTTATACAGCTGGAGACTATAAGATTCTAATCTTCCCCAAATTGCTTGTGGGGATAATATCGCTATTGTAAAGCTTGTGCTTGAGATATTTTGCAGACCCTGCACTTGATGGATCAGCTGGCACTCCCCAGATTGATAAACTGGCTCATCTAATCTTGAGGTCCCCACCCGGGAACTGACTCAGCGCAAGAGGACAGTTTTGACTCCCTATAATCTCACCTTTGATCTGACCAACTAGCACTCTGACTGACTCACTGGCCCTTCATCCACCCAATTATCTTTAAAAACTCTGATCCTCAAATGCTCAGACATACTGATTTGAGAATAATAAAACCCTGGTTTCCCACACAGCCAGCTCTGTGTGCATTACTCTTTCTCTGTTGCAATTTCCCTGTCTTGATAAATCAGCTCTAGGTAGGGACAAGGTGAACCTGTTGGGTGGTTACAATAACAGTAGTGCCCAAAGACCAAGTGGTAAATATCTCATTGTATTGAAGGAAGGCCTTTTATATCTAGCTAAACTATTAGTCATGTTTAAAGGCAAGATAAAGTATTCTTTTTTTAGAATACAAAGACTAAGTGAACTTAACCATTTTAGTTTATTGCTAAAACAAGTAAAATGCATTTCAAAAAAGAAGAAATATGAACCTCAAATGAAGATGTAAGATACAAGAAGCAATGGCAAAAGATTTAAAAAAGGCAAATGTCTGTGAGCACAGAAGTTAATATCAGTAAGTTTAATTAGCTTTTGAATGTAAAATTAATAATTATGTTTATGTGACAAATGTAAAACAAAGTCCAAACGATAAGTATAATAATGGGGATTCGTGTGTAGTGGCAAATCATGTTTATTCATATAACTGATAATTCCTAAAATATCAGAAGGGAACAGTAAACACAGAAACTATATCAATCCATGAGGAATCAAAAGAAGGAAGGAAAAAATGATGACAGAAATAAACCTAACTATATCTGTAATCCCAACTAAAGTGAATACAATTTTCCATTATAAGATATATTATCTGACTGAATTTAAAAAATCTAGTTACTATATTTCTTAAAGAGATTCACTTAATACAAAAATCACATGAAAAGTCTGAAAAGAAAATGACATGCTATGCAAATACTAAACCAATGAAAATGAGGTAATAATACAGGGAGAAAATAATTCATACCAGCAAAATGAAATCCAAGACAAATACATTATGAGAGATAAAGAAATATATTATTTAATAACAACATTTTAAAAAATATTCACCAGAGTAAATATAAAATATGGATGCACTTAACAACATACCTTAAAATAGGAAAGCAAAATTTGTATCATTTGCAAAATTGGGAAACACTCTATTGTAAGTGGGAAATTTTTAAATATCTTTATTGGAAACTGATAGAATACATAGATAAAAATAGTAAACAAATTTAACCAGCTTTATTATATATGTGTGTACATATTCCTATATATACATACTATATTCAAAAATTGATCATATAATTTTTCTAAAATAGACAAAGTACATATATATGTACAACATATGTAGACATTTATAATATATGCAGTCATCAAGAATATAAAATATTTTGAAGACTTGATATTGGCAGGGCACGGTGGCTCACGACTGTAATCCTAGTACTTTGGGAGGCCGAGGCGGATGAATCACGAGGTCAGGAGTTTGAGACCAGCCTGGCCAACATAGTGAAACCCCATCTCTACTAACAATACAAAAATTAGCCAGGTATGGTGGCACGCTCCTGTAGTCCCAGTTATTCAGAAGACTGAGGCAGGAGAATTGCTCAAACCCAGGAGGTGGAGGTTGTGGTGAGCCGAGGTCACACCACTGCACTCCAGCGTGGGTGACAGAGCGAGATTCCATCTCAAAAAAAAAAAAAAAAAAAAAAAAAAAAAGACTTGATATTAAATAGACTGCATTTTTTATTTACAATACAACTAATTTAGACATTGGCAATAAAACAGTATAAGTGTTTTGTTACTTTTCATCTATTAACCATGATAAGATAAGAAAAATGTTTTGAGGGGCAGTGGTTTTCTCATGGACTGAACATTGGAATCACATGGGGAGGGAGGCTATAATAAATACTGATCCCTGGATTTCACCCCCAGGGATTCTGAGGAAATTGGTCTCTGGGATATTTAACCTAGGGATTGAAATTTTTAAAAGTTCTCAAGGTGATTCTAATATGCAGTTCAAGCTGAGCTCCACTGATTGAGGGTCTAGCAATATTTCTACCATGTAAGTGTTACAGCCTTTAAAGATGAAATTAGAAAGACAAATGCTTTTCTTCTGTTCAAGAGTTATCAAGGAGATATAATCTTCACTGAAAGCCAAGAGGCTGGTGATGTAATCACCACAGCAGCTGTCAAAGTGCCTTCAGTCACTGTGACCACATTCCTCCATCTGTCTCTTATTTCCTTGGTTTATAATCAAGCACACATCTTAATTGACCCTTATACAGAAGGCATCTAACAGTGTGCTGCTGTGGTCTCCATTTGTGAAGGGGTCTGAGTCAATCATTTTGCTCATCCTCTCATGGGAAATGAAAGTGGCAGACACACTGAAGCATATCTCTCTGGTCTAATAAGAAGGCCAGATGTGACCAGGCATAAAGCTCCCCCTGAAGATGACTGAAGTGGAGGGATATCCAAATGTTCTCGAGTTGGCCAAAAGTGAAGATTGTTGACTGAGATTTTCAGTAATAGAATTATCTATGGTTTGATAAATTGCAAGTAATATAATGTATGAATATGTGGGCTTTGAAATTAGACAGATTGGGAACAAGTATCAGCTCAGTTAGTAATCAGCTATGTGACCGTAGGCCTATCACTCTTTTTTTTTTTTTGTAAAATTCATGACATTTAAATGAGATGATGTAGAAAAAGTGCTTACCTCGGTGCCTGACACATAGTAATTGTGTGGTATGTGGTATTCATTATTATTGTTATTGTTACTCTTTAGTAGTCTTCCAAAAATACATTGCATTTGGGTCATGCTGGCTTTCAGTTTTTCAAAGTTAACACATTCTTTCTTTCAGAAGAGGGGTATAGGATGGGCCAGGGACCATGAGACATATCTTAGAAAGGAGAAATATAAAAATTTAAGTCTGGAGAGGGAGAGAGAATTTAATACTAAAATGCCTCAGCAAAATCTATTTCCAGGTTTCTATGGGCCATGATCTTCCTTTAAAAATAGTCACTTCAACCGTACAAGATACTCTAAAGCATCAGAGTGGCAATTGGTAGATGATACTTTATTCATACATTACCTTAACCAAAGGGCTAGTGTTGGAACCTAGGTTTAGATTCCTTCTTGGGATAGGGGGTCGTCGCGAGAGACCACTCAACACGGGAGTCACAGCAGAGAGATTTATTACTAGTGCGCTAGGGTCCTCTGCACAAAGGTGGCAAAGGACCCCGATTGCTTGTTACAGGTAGTTTATATAGGCAAACACCACCGGTTCAAACAAGGCGCGAAATTCAAACAAAGCTTGAGGCGCGAGATTCAAACAAAGCTTGAGGCGCGAGATTCAAACAAGGCTTAAGGTTCAAAATGATTGGAGCCAGCTATGGTGCGAGCAGGGTGTGTCTTTTCTGATCGATTGGGGTAGGCTAGTTCTCTGATTGGTTGGGGTGGGCTCGTGTGAGGGGATTTTCCTGGAATTGTTTTTCTGTTTGCGTTCCGGGGATATTGGGTGTTTACTAAGGGGCCATCTGGTGTTGGGTGGGTCTGAGTGGCCATCTGGTGTTGGGTGGGTCTGAATGGGTTGTTTTTCTAAGTTTCAAAATGGCCTAACTTAAGTTTCTAATTTTTATTAAGTTTCTAATTTTTATTCCTTTCACTAGAAAAGCATTTAAACTTATAGTGGTTCAGAGCATTGTAGCAGAAAGCTACAATGCCATTTGTTCCCTGAAATTTATGTTCCCTTCCCCCACCAAGTTGTAGGCAGACACCTACACATTCTCTTACTCCCTCCTCTAACATTACAACCTAGATACTGAGACATCATAATTTGCAGGTTTAATATGAGGCTAATATGTGATAATCTTCTTATAATCTATCCATTTCTAAGACTCCATTCTAAGTCTTCTTTCCTACTTTTGTTCAAAGCATCCTCTTTCCTCATTCATAAATGCACAAGATAAATTGTTTTCCTCTGCTCCCCCATGAAGGCTTATCATTCATTGAATAACATCTCTTAATTGGACAATAAGTATTTGTTGAGTAGCTACTATGTACATGATGAAGGGGTGGCCTGCCCCTCCACACCTGTGGGTGTTTCTCCTTAGGTGGAATGAGAGACTTGAGAAAAGAAATGAGACACAGACAAAGTATAGAGAAAGAAAAAGTGGGCCTAGGGGACCGGTGCTCAGCATACAGAGGACCCACGCTGGCACCGGGTCTCTGGGTTCCCTCAGTATTTATTGATCATTATCTTTATCATCTTAGAAAAAGGGAAGTGGCAGGATAATAGGATCATCGTAGGGAGAAGGTCAGCAGTAAGACATATGAATAAAGATCTCTGTGACATGAATAAGTTTAAGGAAAAGTGCTGTGCCTTGAAATGCATATGCAAACATCTCCATAAACCTTTTTAGTGCATAAAGAGCAGCATTGTGCTAGCAAGTCCCACCATTCACCCTAAGGCGGTTTTCTCTCAGTAAACAGAACATAGATGTTCCATTGCCCAGGGACGGGCAGGAGACAGATGCTTTTCTCTATCTCAACTGCCAAGAGGCCTTCTTTCCTCTTATATTAATCCTCCTCAGCACAGACCCTTCATGGGTGTCAGGCTGGGGGACGATTAGGTGTTTCCCTTCCCACGAGGCCATATTTCAGACTATCACGTGGGGAGAAACCTTGAACAATACCTAGATTTCCTAGGCAGAGGTCCCTGCCATCTTTGGTAGTGTCCCTGGGTACTTGAGATTAAGAGAATGGTGATGACTTTTCACAAGCATACTGCCTTCAGGCACTTGTTTAACAAAGCACATCCTGCACAGCCCAAAATCCGTTAAACCTTGAGTCACCAGAGCACATGTCTCTTGCAAAGTCAAGGTTGGGAGTAGGGTCATAGATTAACAGCATCTCAAATACAGAACAAAATGGAGTCTCTTATGTCTACTTCCTTCTATATAGACACAGTAACAGTCTGATCTCTCTTTCTTTTCCCCACACATTGTGCTATAAGTTAGGGGTATGGAAAGCAAAATAGAGTCTCTGATTCCAAGAAGGCAGAATTTAGATTGACAAGTGGAAGAACGTCGGAAACAGGTGATGATGGCAATGCAGAGGACAGGAACCTAACCCAAACTAGAGGCAGGGAAAGCTTCCAGGGATTAGGTAAATTTGGCTTTGAACTGAGGGATACGGAAGAATTAACCAAGTGAAGAGGATGAGGGTATACCAAACAGAAGGAATAGGCTTTCAGAGGCCCAGGGAAGAGGGCAATGAAACTGATTTTTCAGCAAGGGGCCTGCTATGAAGTCCATGTGAAGGAAAGTTAAGGTGTTTAGGCATATCTCTGAAAACAACGAAACTCCATTATAGCTATGCTGTCTGGAATGGTGGAAAGCAATGAAACTCCATTATAGCTATGCTGTCTGGAATAGTGGCCACTAGAGTCATGTGACTATTGAGCATTTGAACATTGTCTACTTGAAATGTACTGACACTGTAAAATGCACATTGGATTTCAGAGACTTAGTACTAAAAAATATTTTACTAGTAATTTTATTGATTACATATAAATGATATTTTAATGTACTGTGTTAAAACTATTATTAAAATTAATTCTACCTGTTTTTCTTTACTATTTAAAATGCAACTACTAGAAGAATTAAAATTACATATGTGGCTTGCATTTGTGGTTTATATTCTATTTCTTTTGACTTCATTGGAGGCTTTTGAAAAAGAATATGTGACCAGATTTAACAATATTATTCAGAGATGGATTTTCATTAATATAATAAATAGACGGTTTAATAGAGAGAAACACTGAACACTAAAAGTACTTTCATTAAAGTTGAAAACAAAAAAATCCACCATCAACAAAACCAAAACAAAAATTCTTTCAATTATTATTTAATATTTGTAACAGAAGGAGCTAGACAATGTCATGGGACAAAACAAAGAATCAAAGCTATACATATTGGAAATGAAAATAATAGAGATAAGATGATCTCTAGTACAGATAATATAATTATACACTTGGAAAACCTAACAGAATAAAGTGAAAACTATCTCAACTAATTAGAGAATTCAATAAAGTTGATGAGCACAATCTTAATATACTGAAATCAATAACTTTCATAAAAACAAATAAACATTTAGAAAATGCAAGGAAAGAAAATACTTTATTTACAATATCAACAAATAAAAAATGCCAAAGATCTGTATGAAGGGAAACTGTAAAATACTACAAAAGGCCTAAACAGCTAGAAAGACAGACCATGTTACTGAATAGGAAAACTCAATATTTTTAATCAAACTTTTTATTTTGAGATAACTGTGGATTCACATTTGAAATAATACACAGTGATCCCAGGTATCCTTTACCCAGTTTCCCTCAATAATAATGTGTTACAAAACTGTAGTACAGTATCACAAACAGGAAAAGGATATTGCTACAGTCAAGACACAGGACATTTCCATAATCACAAAAGTCTCTCTCATACTGTTCTTTTACAGTCATATATACTTCCATCCCACTTTCCTGTGTCCTTAACCCCTTGGCAATCACTAATATGTTCTTCATTTGTATAATTTTGTCATCTTGAGAAATTTACAAAAATAAAAATATATAGTATGTAACCTTTTGGGATGGGAATTTCACTCAGCATTAAGTATCCAAAGATTCATCCAGAAATGTGTACATCAATAATTTATTCTTTTATACTGCTAAGTTGTGTTCCATATACTACGGTCTGAATGTTAGTGTCCCCCTCCAAATTCATATATTTGAACCTAAAACCCAATGTAATACTATTAAGAGGCAGGGTCTTTGGGACTCGATTAAGTCATGAGGGCCTCACTCCCACAAATGAGATTAGTGCCCTTTTATTAGAGGCTCAAGAGAGCTCTCTTGCCCTTTATGCCATGCAAAGACATATAGAAGGCGTCATCTGTGAGGAACAGGCTCTCATTGGGCAGTGGATCTGTTAGTACCTTGATTTTAGACTTGCTGGCCTCCAGAACTGTGAGAAATAAATTTTTATTGCTTATCAATTACCTAAACGAAGGTGTTTTGTTACAGCAGATCTCATGAGCTAAGACAGAGTTTAGGACTGAAAAGTGGGGGTGCTGCTATGATAAATAACTAAAAGCAACTTTGAAACAAGGTGATGGATAATGGCTGGAAGAGTTTTAGTGTACATTGCATGAAAGAAGCCTTAAGGATGATTCTGGTGAGGATCCAGAAAGAGCTGCAGAGAAAGTCTCATTCTTCATAGACATTGTTTAAGAGGTTGTGATCAGAATGTTGTTAGAAATATAGACAGTAAAGTACATTCTGATGAGATGTCAGAAGAAAGTGAGGAATGTGTAATTGGAAACTGGAAGGAAGGTGACCCTTGTTATAAAGTGAGAAAGAAGTTGGTAGAATTTTGCTAATGTCTAGTACTTTGTAGAATGTAGAAATTGTGAGCAATGAAATAGCATATTTGGTGTAAGAAATCTTTAAGCAAAGTGTTGAGAATATGGCATAGCTTCTCTTGACTGCTTATAGTAAAATGTGAGAAGAGAGAAATAAAGATGGGATTTATCACCAAAAAGGGAAGCATAACTTAAAGATGTGAAAAATTTTCAGCCTGGCCATGTGGTAAAGAATGAAAAGCATGTTCAGGTGAGAACACCAAGGATGTGGCCAGGAGATCATTTGAGAAGATTAGTGTGGATAGATGAAAGCCTGGTGCTATCCATCAAGACAATGGAAGAATTAACCTTGTAGGCATTTTGGAGATCTCTAGGGGTACTTTGTACACAAGAAGTTCAGAATGCCACAGCCTTAGAAACAGAACAACTTGAAGGCTCTGCTCCTTGCATTCCAGTGCAGCATTCCTTGGCCATCCTAGCTGTGGCTCAAGCAGGCCCAAATGTCGCTTGGACCACCCCTCCAGAAAGCACAGGCTGTAAACATTGGTGATGCCAGTGTGGTGCCGTCTCCATCAGGGTACAGAGTGTATGAGTTATGAGGTCATAGTTACCTCCATCTGGAATTCAAAGGATGCCCCCAGAAAGCCTTGAGGCCCAGGCTGAGAGCTGCCATAGGGATGGGACACTAAAGAAAGTCCCAGTTAAGGCAATGTCCAGTGAAGCTGTGGAGATGGGGCCATGCCAGAGACCCCAGACTGGCAGAGCCACTGGCATGCAACTCCAGCCTTGGAGGGCCACAGGCATAAGACTTAACTATGGGATCTGCAGTGTGAGCTATGCTCAGCAAAGCCATGGAGACATGGCTCCCTGGAGCTTTGAGGGCCCAACCACCAACGCAGTGTGTTTAGAAGGCAAGACTTTGGGTCACAGAAGATTATTCTGGAGTCTTAAGATTTCACATTTGTTCTCCTGGATTTTGGACTGGCTTGAGACCTATTACCCCTTTCTTCTTTATTATGTCTCGTTTTTGGAATGAGAATGTCTATACTAGGTTTGTCCCACCATTGTAGTTTGGAAACACACACCATATTTGATTTCGCAGGTTCACAGATGGAGAGCAATTTGCTTCAGAATAAATTGTACCTTGAGTCATACTCATAACTTATTTAGATGATATTTAGATGAGACTGTGGATTTTGAAATTTTGAGTTGTTGCTGGAATAATACTTGTGGAAGCTATTAGGATGGAGTGAATACATTTTGCATGGAAGAAGGACATAAATTTCGGGGGCATGTGTGGACTGCTGTGGTCTGAATGTTGGTGTCTCTCCAGATTCATATGTTTGAATTTAATACCCAATGTAATATCATTAAGAGGTGCAGCTTCGGGGACATGATTAAGTCATGAGGACTCTACCCTCATGAATGGAATTAGTGCCCTTGTAAAAGAGACCCAAGGGAGTTCCCTTGCCTCTTTTGCCAGGTGAGGATACATAGGAAGTACCATCTATGAAGAACAGGCCCTCACCAGATATCAAATCTATGGGCACATTGATCTTGGATTTCCCAACTTCCAGAACTGTGAGCAATACATTTCTATTGTTTACAAATTACCCAGTCTAAAGTATAGTCAAGCACCAAATACCTTTTTATCAATAACAGACTGCATATATAGTGGTGGTTCCCTAAGTTTATATCATATTTTTACTGTACCTTTTTATGTTTAGATATGTTTAGATACACAAATGCTTACCACTGTGCTACAATTATCTACAGTATTCAATACAGTAGTATATTGTACAAGTGTGTATCCTAGGAGCAATAGGCTACACCATATGCCCCAGGTGTGTAGTAGCTATACCAGCTAGGTTTGTGTAAATACACTGTATGGTATTTGCACAACTAAATCATGTAACCATGGATTTCTCAGAACAGAGCTCTACCATTAAGTGATGCATAACTCTGTTTTGTTATAGCAACCCAAATGGACTAAGACATCATAGTACAGCTGTGCCATAGTTTGTTTAACCATTCACTCATGATAGACATCTGGGTTATTTCCAGTTTTAGGCTATTATGAATAAAGCTGCTATAAACTTTTGTTTATAGGTTTTTGTGTGATTGTAATTCTTACTTATGTAGGCTAAACGTACAACAGTACAATTGCTGAGTCTTTTAACCGTTTCATGTGTAGGTTTTTTAAAATGCTGTAGAAATACTTTCCAGAGTGATTGTCCCATTTTACCTTCCCACTATCAAAGTGTGATATGACCCAATTTCTTCACATCCTCATCAACATTTGTGGTTGTTGCGATTTTTTATTTTGTCTACTCTGGTAGGAGTGTCGAGATATTATATTGTGGTTTTAATTTTGAAGTTCCCTAATGACTAATGATGCACATATTTTCATGTGTTTATTGTTCATCTGCATATTCTCTTTGGTGAAATATTGCTGTCTAAATCGTTTACCTATTTTCTAATTAGTTGTGTTTTTTTTCTGTTCAGCTGTGAGAGCTCTTTATATAATCTAGAAACTAGTTTTTTTTGTTGTTGTTGAATATGTGATTTGCAAATATTTTCACTGAGTTTGTAGGTTTTCTTTTCACCCTTTAATAGGGTCTTTTGCAGAAAAAGTTTTAAATTTTGATGAAGTCCAATTTATCAAGTTTTCTTTTTATGGATCATACTGTTGGTATTAAGATTAAAAATCTCTTCATTTAGCTCTAGGTGTTCCATGCATTTTAAAGATCTTTTATCAGGGGTCTTTACAGTTGTATAAGAACTCTGCTTAACCTCAGATCAAAAAGATACTGTTTTTTAAGAAAGATTTATAGTTTTACAATTTACATTTAAATTCTGTGGTTCATTTTGAGCTTTTTTAAAGGTGTAGGTGGTTCTTCTTCTTCTTCCCCATCCTCCTCTTTTCTTCTTCTTCATCTACGTCCTTTTCATCTTCTTTCTCTTCATCTTTGTTTTGTCTTTTTTGTTTTTTGCCCATGGATGTCCAATTGCTCTAGCATCATTTACTGGAAAGTCTATCCTTTCTCCAATGTATTGCTTTGCACCTTTGTAAAAAATCAATTATCCATATTTCTGTGGGTTTATTTCCCAGTTCTTCATTCTGCTTCATTGATCTATGCATCAACCTCTTCACTAACATTATGCACTTGTAATTACTGTGTGTATATAATAAATCTTGAAATCAAGTAGACTGATTTGTTTTACTTTATGCTTCATTTTTCTTTTTTTTGTTATTCTAGTTCCTTTGCTCTTTCATATAAAATTTGAAATAATCTTGTCAATATCTACAAAGAATCAGTCTGAGATTTTGATAAAATTTGTATTACACCTGTGGGTCAAACTGGGGAGAACTGATATCCTTAATATATTGAGTCTCCCAATTTATGAACATGGTAACTAATTTAGATCTTCTTTGATTTCCTTTATTAGTATTTTATGGCTTTCAGTATATAAGTTCTGTACTATTTTTGTTAAATTTACACCAAAGTGTATTATTTGATGAGTAATTTTGAATGGTACTGTATTTTAAATTTTGATCCCCATGTGTTCATTTATAATATAAGAAAACATAATTGAATTTTCTATGTTTGTCTTTTGTCCTGTAAACGTGCTGAACATTTATTTATTAGTTCTATAAATTTGTTGTTGTTGTTGTAGACTCCTTGGATTTTCTATGTACATAAACATGTCATATGTAAATCCAGAAAATTTTATTGCCCTTTTTGGGTAGGTTTGTTGGTGACAAATTCTATTTTCCTTTATTTGAAAATAGCTTGATTTTACCTCAATTTTTAAAGGATATTTTTCTGGATATACCGGTTAGCATTTTTTTTCTTTCAGCATTTCAAAAATATTGTGGCACTTCTTCTCGGCCTTCGTAGTCTGTGTTGAGAAATCTATTGCAATTCAAGTTGTTTTTCCTCTACAGATAAGGTGATGTTTCTTTTACTGTTATGAGAAAGCTTTTATAACACCATTCCCCCCGCCCCCAGGAAGTTTTACTATCTATTTCTTTGGGTGGATTTCTTGGCTTTTATCCTGTTTGGAATCTGCTCAGCTTTTTGGATCTGTTGAAAGTCTACTTAAAACTATACTGAGTCAACAGTTCCACTTTTCAGATTATCTAAGATCCAAAAGTCTGACTATATACTTTATTGATGAGGATGTATGGAAAGAGGCAATCTTGCACACTGCTGGTAGGATTCTAATTTGGTAAAAACTCTCTAGTGGACAATTTGAAAGTATACATTTAAATTATAAATGCACATACACGTTAGCAAAAATTTCACATTTAGTAATTTATTGTATAAAGGTTAAAAAAAATTGTGTTGCAGCACTGATTGTAAAAGCAGAGGATTACCAGCTGCCTCTGTTTACTGATAAGTGACTTGCTAAATACAGAGATGTCTTGCATATAATGGAATATTAAGTAAGTAGCTATAAAAAGGAATAGAGAATCTTTTCACATACAGGTATGAAATTATCTGTAAGTTTTAGTGGTAGACAAAAGTGAGGAAGAGTGTGAATAGTGTTCCATTATTTGTGAAAAAGATGAACAGAAATACCTACATGTATTTGCTTATATATGAACAAAGTTCTGCTGCAGGGCATATACAGGAGATGAGAACATTGACCCCCTTTGATGTAGAGAGTTGGGTTTCTGAGGAATGGGGTATTTGTATTTTGAACCATGTGCATGTTCGCATGGTTTACGTACTCAAGAAACACATTTAAGGGTCTTCATGCAAATGTTGCCATATGTTAGTATGCCTCAATAAAAACTTTTCATCCAGAGGAAACGGAGTCTGACAAGAATATTAGAAGGAGAGAGAAGAATATGGGCAAAGCTAGGGAGTAAGATAATTTTGATAGTGAGGGTAATTGAAAAGTGAGAAGTCTAGTAATATGGTGAATTGGTCAAGTATGCATGCTCTTGTTTTAGGCAAACAAAAATCATATACTAATTTGATTATTCCCTAGCTAGAAGGACATGGGCTGGTTTCTTCACTTTTCTGAGCTTTAGTTTTCACATGTGTAAAATGGTAATAATAAAACTGAGACCATGCTGTGAGGAATGACTGAATAGGCTGGTGTACGCACAACATATATACAGTGTGTGGCACAGGAGGGGCATTCATTAAGTCATGGTTTTTATTAGCTTTCTTTCTTTCCTGTATTTATAAAAATACATACATTAAAATAAAACCTTACTTTATAAAAAGTAGGCTTACATTATAGAACCATAAAATTGTTGCAAATGATGGTCTTAATTTAAAACAGTATGCAAATGTTGGTCTTAATTTAAAATATTATGAAAACCTTTTATGTCAGCGCATACAACATTATCTCAGTTTTTAATTTTTATTTTACTTTTACTTTTTTAACTTTTATTTTAGGTTTAGGCATACATGTGCAGGTTTATTATGTGGGTAAATTGCATGTCACAGGGGTTTGGTGTGCAGAGTATTTCATCACCTGAATAATAAGTCTAGTACTCAATAGGTAGTTTTTTGATCCTCTCCCCGCTCCCATTCTCTGCCCTCAACTGGGCCCTGATGTTTGTTTTCCCCTTCTTTATGTCCACGTGTACTCAATGTTTAGCTCCCATTTATAAGTGTATTTAGTTTTTTAAATTCATGAGTACATATCCTTTGTGTGCAGGTACTGTGATTTATGTCATTATTCTCCTGGAAGGGACATTTAGGTTGTTTCTAATAATAATAAAGTTGAGTGAGTATCTTTGACTTACATTTCTTTGCACTTTTCCTACAGGATATTTTCATATATTATATTACTATTATTTCTATATAAGTGGTCAGGAAGTTTGGTTAATGAATAGATTTCCTCTTATATGTCAACAAAGCTTCTCAGAATTATTGCCTTTCATGTCAAGGTGAACCTAATTGGAGGTATCCCTCTGTGGGACGAGAGCACCAAAATCACCAGTACAACCCCAGTGAAGAGTCCTGGCCCCTGCTATTTCTCTAATCACTCACTATAGCTTGATGAATGTTGAAGGGAGATAGATGCCTGCTGGCTGAATAATTTCTACAGAGCTATATATGTAACAGATTATTTTTAAGTGAGCAAAACTTGAGCAGCATGTTTTGATCACAAGGAGGGGAGTAGAGTAGCAAGCAGAGTTCAGGGTATGAAATTATGATAAAGAGAATTGCTTTAGAGAAGAATGACTGGGAGAGTAAGTAAGAAGCAATGTTGGACATGGAATGACCCCAGGTACAGTAGAAAGAGCATGGGAACACAGCATTCAGAAAGACTTTCAGAGGTTATCCATCCTTTCCATCCCTCTCGGTAGAATTACAGACTGTTAGAGTGAAAAGGAGTCTGTACATCTCTGGGTCTCTGTCCGTCTTTAGGAGTTTATGTGATGCACATAACCTCAGGAGGTCAAAGAGTGTGGGAATCTTTTATTTGGAAGAGTTTTAAACACACAAAAAAACCCAAACAAACAAAAATGTAACAGAATAATGTGGCAAACAACCATCTACTCAGCTGCTTAGAATTAACAAATTTTTAAATTTTATTACTTTTCCTTACACACAAGAAATAAAACACTCAAGATAAAATTCAAGACTTTATACTTCTCAGATCTCCTTTTCTTTTAGTCCACTAGAATGTTATATATGTGAATGTGTGTGGGTGTATGTGCGTTTGTATGTAGTTAGTTGGTTAGTTCTTTAGATAGTCTCCAAAAATGGCTGCCATCAATTCTTTCCGTTTTTGCATACTCACAACACCAGTTCTTTCAAGAGGTGGAGACTATATCTCCTCCCCTTGAATCTGGGCTTCTGACATCCGCTGACCACCAGAATACAAAAGAAGTGACCCCAGGCCTTAAGAAGTCTGGAAGCATCTGATTTCTCCCTCTAGAAAGCCAGCTGTCATGTAAGAAGGCCAGCTACCCTAAGATCACTATTTAGAGAGGAAGCCCACGCTAGCCATGTGAAATGGCCATCTGGAAGAACTCTGAGGCTCCAGATATGTAAACAAAGTTTTCTTGAAACTTCCAGCCCAGACCATCTGCCAGCTGAATTCAGCTGAGTGAGAGACCTCATTCAATTCTATGATATATGCATAAATATTTATACCTATAAAAATATTAATAGTGTCTAAACCAAAAGTTACTTCCACTAATCGTCAAAATAACCTCTGTGAGACTGACCCTCCCATGAATAACAACAATAAATAATGGACAAAATATTTTTTAAAAAACCCAACAAACAACTGAAGGCAATGGAGAGTAACTCAATATAGGCATATTCTGGAGGAGGCGTCAACACATGGAAAAATGTGAAGTTTTCTTTTCCATTGCTTATCTTAGCATAAGAGCAAGCCCTAGTCTGCACCATGCAGGGGAGCTAAAACTACTGGAATGTCCATGGCCTGGCTGGTTTTAAAAAGACAGGTCAGAATTTAGAGCAATTATCGTTGCTGGCAAGTGAGAGGCAGATCTTAGAAAGGACAGAGCCAGATATGGAGAGCCCAAATTATGTCTACAAATTCCTCCCTAATATCTATCTGACCACTCAATTACTCATGTGTAGAGTCCAAGTACGAGGACTATGGCTAAAATAATCAAACTGAAATTTGAGCTGCTGTCCAAGAGTAAGAGTTTGCATTTTGCTCCCAACCAAGTTAGCTTCTATTAAAACAAACACATAAAAACCCACCTTCCTTAGAAGAATTAAACAGAATTTTCCATCTTTATAGCATAACATTTACAATATTCAGAAGACAACCATAGGTTACTCGATGAAAGAAAGAACAGGACTGTGAGACTAATCCTCAAGAGAATAATGACTATACTTACAGCAGAAGCTAACATTTAATGAGTGGTTTCTATGTTCCAGGCCATTTTCTACATACTTTTACATGTGCTATGTAAAGCTTCATGGGAATGCTATTATGTCAATACAGTTATTTTATCAATCACTGGAGTCAAACTGGAGTCAAGACAACAGAAACCAGTTTAGGGATTTTAGGCGAAGAGGCATTAAATATACAGAATTGAGCTATTCAATAGTTAGAAGAACTGAAAGATCAAAATAGTAATAATAATAACAATAATAATAAAAGGTTATCCAGAAACAAAGAGCTGACTGATATCTCTACTGCCCTAACACTGCCTCTCTAGTTCATCTGTTGCTGCTATTGCAAGAGTTGGCTATTGTACACCTACTATAGGGTCTGCTACTGAAGTCATATTCACTGACAGAAGTACCTCTTTGCCTGCTGCTGCCAGCATTATTACTACTGTAGGAGTCCACCTTAGTGAGCTGCCACCATTGATGCTGGAGTTAAAAGAAGAATGGCTGTTCCTTTCTTCTGCATTACAATCTTTCAGAAGTACTTCCCATTGGTAGAGCCTACACTGAAATGCTACTGGAAGTGGTACAAGCATGTGATTAATAATTGTCTAGGTCTGGTAATCCAGGGAAGAAGTTACAAAGACAGGGATGTTGTGAATTTGAACAGGCAATATTCAGTACAATTATTATTGTCATTTTACAATAATAAATGTAAACAGAACACAGAAGATTAGGGTGCTTGCCCAAATGACACACCAGAATATAGTGTCCAGTATTTGAACTCAGGAAGCTTGACTCCGGACACTATATTCTTAATCAAATGGACAATAACCTTGTTTTAAATTTTTCACAATTATAAACAAAGCCACAGCAAATATATGTATATCTGGGTTTTCGTGCTAATTATAATTTTGGTGATGACCTAAAAATAATAAATGTTGTCAATCCTTAGATTTTCTAAATTACTACCTTATAACTGAAACTACCATCTAATTTCAGAGCCCATGTGTGTTTTTCGTAATCATGTAAATGCCAAATTATGATGCCGAAGTGACAGAATTTAACTTTTAATACGTTAGTAAGCAAACCTGACAGCATGTAACTTGCATGTTTTGATGTAAAAATGACAATATTCATTCTTCATCTGCCATTGTATTCTTCATTACTTTGGTGTTTATAATGTCAAAACCATTCTTTTTTAGCACTGGATTGTAACCAAAGATATTTTCATGAATTGGGAAATTAATTTATTTACTTAGTTGATAAATGAAGAATTTAATTTGACATCATGAAAATGATTCCGTGAAAGGGGTATCACACTGTCTTAAGTGTTACAGGCTAATGAGGAACTGTACTGCCAAATATTTCATAATAAATGGTACACTTGAGAGCCGAATGAAGGCCAAATGACCTCAAGACAAGTAATAGGGACAAACAGTCCTTGGCAGTTTGGAAAAGAAAAGTGGTGGAATAATTGGGTAATAAGAAGGCCCACAGTAGTATTCCTAAAACAAAGCAAAGAAAAACAGAAGACAGGCTGTGTCTTTGCATATACTGCCATATTTAACTTTTGAGCAAAATTGCAGCATAGCTTTCTTCATTGTTCATGTTATCTAATATGAGTTTAGCAATAAAGTTTTAAGATATTATGAAGAATTTATGTACATATAAGTAAATAAATGTATATAAAATAAATATACACACACATTTAGTGTCATATTGTGAGGTGTTATTGTGAGATTGGTTATGCTATAGTAATCAATAGATTCCAAAATTTTATATTTAAATTCAATAATTACTCATTTTTAATCTATGTTACAATCCAAAGTGAGTGTTTTTATGATAGCGAGCTAACCTCCATGTCATACTTCAGTCAGTTTTCTATCTTGGGACTCTGCCATTCTCTGGCCCTCATCAACACTGTCATTTGTGTCCAGCAAAAAGATGAAAATATATGAAAGAATTACTGGGATACTACGTGAAGGTGAAACACATTATCTTCATTCACATGGCTTAAAGACTAAACAGAATTGGTAGTCTTACTTGTCTAAAAAGTCAGAGAATAGAGCTTGGGATGCCAGAGCTACTTGAAATTAAAAAGGGGAAGTATTGAAAGAGAATGAACAACAGAGAAAGCCCTGCTGGCTTTTAAATTGTGCATCAATAAGGTGAGAATCTAAATGGTCTACAGGCAAAACTGCAGCTGGAAGCCCTAAGTTTCTGAGCAGAGGCTTTAATTACTCTCCACCTCGTGGTAGACAGAGTTTTCAGTTCAAGTGTAGGTATGTAAAAGGAAATTGATAAACACACTGAGTTTTAGTTGAAATGATGCCATAGAACAAAATACAGGCCTCAGAATTAAGGAATTTGTCCTAGGATTCAGGAAAAAAATAAAAGCAGCCATTTTTGCAAGGCCTACATCCAAGCCTCCAAGATCAGGTGATCTGCCAGTAATTTAACTGCCTGTCAGAATAAAACTTAACTATAGAGAAAGATAACAGAATCTAGAATCCCTTTTAATTCATTATCCACAATCTCCATATATATATATATATATGTATAAAATTACGAGACGTTATGCTAAACATGACAATGTGAGTGATCTGTAGTCAATAAAAAGAATCAGTCAATAGAAACAATTCTATTAATACCCAACATATTGGAACTAGCAGACAAGGACTGTACAAGATATATTATAAATATGTTTAAAAACACTTTCAGAAAAACTTTAATGCAGTTGTGAAAATTTGTGAAATTTTATGAAAGATATTAAAACTGTAATAGAAAACCTAATTAATATCCTAGAGATGAGAAATAAAATAGATATATGGCATCTGAAATTAATACTAACATTGGTTGGGCACAGTCTCACACCTGTAATCCCAGCACTTTGGGAGGCTGACACGGGTGTATCACCTGAGGTCAGGAGTTTGAGACTAGCCTGGCCAACATGGTGAAACCCTACCTCTACTAATAATACAAAAATTACCTGGGCTTGGTGGCACACAGCTGTAATCCCAGCTACCTGGGAGACTGAGGCAGGATAATCACTTAAACTTAGGAGGCAGAGGCTGCAGTGAGCCAAGATCACGCGACTTCACTCCAGCCTGAGCAACAAAAATGAAACTCCAGCTCAAAAAAAAAAAAAAAAAAAAAAAAAAAATTGAATGCGTTAGTAGTAGATTAAAAAAAAAAAATCAAGTAGGCCCTCCATAACCTGAGATACACTATCAAATGACTAGCATATGTTTATTGGAACTCCAAATAAAATAAAATAAAATAAAATGAAAAGAGAATGAATAAGGCAGGTAAAAATATAAAGAAACATTAGTCAAAAACATTCCACATTTAATCAGAGGTAGTAATTCATAGATTCCAAAAGTGCAGAAAACTACATGTAGAAAAATGTGAAAAAAATATGTGTAAGTGCATCATATTTCACCTACTAAAAGCCAAAGAGAAAGAAAAGAATCCTAATAGCAGACAGAGAAAATAATTTATATCAAATTTGGGAATGTTGGCTGAATTCTTATAAGAAATAGTGCAAGACAGAAGTCAATGTAATGGCACCTCTAATTTGCTGATAAAAACAATAACAAAATAACTGTTAACTAGAATTATTTATATAATAGAATGTTATCTTAAAATTTAAGGTGTAATAAAGACATTTTCAGACAAACAAAAGTCAAGGACATTTTTTCTACTCCAAAAAATTGTTTAGACAGAAGGGAGAATTCTAACAGATAGTCAGATGTACAGAGAGCAATGAAGTACACTGAAAATGGTAAATATGTAGATATATACATGTAAATATATCTTTCTTTTTTTTCTTAAATTATCAGAATTCAGTCTGATTTTTTAAAACAAAAGTTGTAACAATGTATTTGGGGTTTTCATCATATGTGGAAGTAAAATATATAACAAAAGAAGAATAGGAAGGAATATAAATAAAAGTATGCTATAGTGAAGTTCTTACACTGTGAAATGGTACAATATTAATTCAAAATATATTGTGGAGAAATTAAGATTAGATATTTAATCATCAGAGTAATGAGTAAAACATAAATAAATAAATAAATAAGTAGGCACACATTTAAAAAACATGATAGAAAGGGAGTGGGAAAGTAATTGTACTTCATAAATACCAAAGAATAATGGAAATAAGTAAGATAGAAACAAAGAATGGGGGTATAAATAGAAAGTAAACAGCAAGATGGTAGTTTTAAATCCAATCTTCTTAATAATTACACTAAATGTAAATGGAGTAAATATTTTGATTAAATGGAGATTTTTAGACTGAATTTTTAAAAATGGTTTTTAAGCATATGCTGTTTACAAAAGACACAATTTATTAAGACGTAGAGATGTTCAAAGTAAAAGAATGGAAAATAGACTGTGTGGGACCTTTAAACCAGGGAAAATTGCTGTTGTTATATTAATATCAAACAAAGTAGACTTCAAGGTGAGAAGTATTTCCAGAGGTAAAGAGGAACATTTCAAGAGTAAAGTGAGGATTGTCAAGAAGACACAATGACTTACATGTGTATTTCCCTGATGAAAGAGTTTGAAAATACATTAATAAATATATAGGGAGAAGAGACCAGAATTGTAGTAGGAGATTTTAACACTATTTTCTGAGTATCTAATAGAACTACTCAACAAGTAAGCTATAGAGTATTTCAACACACTATCAACAAGTTCGAATCAATTGACAATAGCATAACATACATTTTCTTCAAGTGCATATGACATTTTCACCAAAATAGAGCATATACTATGTTTTAAAAGTCCCATTTACAGGAGAACCTCTCATGTCAAGAAATACTTCCTATCCAACCTTATGTGTCCCATATTCTAGATCCAGTACTCTCACAGTTCTATCCTATGTGTTTTACCAATTCTTGCCAATTATATTCGGGGTCTTGACATTGTTTTGCTGTGTCTAGCTAATCCCTCTGAGAAGAAACTGCTTTCCTAGCTCCGGCTATAATTAGAGCCAAATTTAGTTATTAATCTGGAGGCAATGAAGGGAGTGAGGGGAAGAATTTGAATATAACAGCCATAGTCTTGCAAGACATGTAACTCAGGTGAGATCTTTGCTTGCTCTCCTGGAAAAGAGAGACAACTGATCTTTCCTAGCAAGAGGTGTGCTATTTCACCTAGCCTGGAGAGTTCAGGAAAATCTGGTAGTACAAAATTCTTTAGCTTGAGATTCAACCAAATGCTTCAAGTTTCCTTCTCAGGGCGCTGACTCTGGAAACTTGTCAAGTTGGACATTTACTCTTCATTGTTCTGCCACCTTTGTAATTAAACCTTCCTCTGATTTGCAATATTGTCTGCCCTGTGGCTAAAGCCCTTTGTTGACATTCTGAAGGTCTTTTGGTTTCATGATGCATATTGAGTTGACAGTTTACTGATCCTTGCCTGATATTTTCTTTTTCCAAGGCTACCAGTGAAGTTAATAAAGGCCAGTCAATTCATAATCCTTATAGTTATCATCCCCCTATATAGTTCAAGTGTCATTGGGTCTGTATAACTTAGTGGTGACCTACCACATGTACCTCATTCAAATGCACTGAATATAAAATTCTGGGTAATTGTGATGTTCCTGCAAACCATCCCGTTCCAATCACCACTAGCAATAGATTCTTATGGCCATCTCATTGGTTACCACTTCAGCTCCAAAATCCCATCCTGAGAGTACAATTTCTAGGATCACTTCCAGTAACAATTATCTACCCCTATATTCTCCATAAAAGTGGAACTAGAGACCAAAGCTTACATATAGGAAATTTACTTAGAGATCTGAAGAAGTAGGAGTAAGACTAAGGAAAATAAAACAAGAATGGAGACAAATACAATAAAAGGATAAATTATCAAGTTGACTATTGCTGTAGATAACTCTGTTTGGTCCCCCTGAGAATGCCTGAGGTTGTACAGAATACAACTCTGAATTGTCTGCCTGAAGGACAAATGGGAAACTTGTTTTCAATGTTATAGCTGATGCATGATAGTGAGAATTCAATATAGGTACTGGTGTAGGATTCCAAAAATGGGGAATATTTTATTTACAAAATGCCCAGATTTCAAGTCCAAATCAGAGACCCAACATAATAAGGGGTCACTGAATATTTTAAGCAAAAGAATGAAACTATAAAATAACGTTTTCTTTTAACTTATGATGCAGAAAATGTCATGTTTCTTATTAGAAGATTTGTGGCCTTTTCTTCAATTCTAGAAAATGTCAGCAATTCTCTTTTCAAGCATTTTTTCTCCATCATCTTTCTGCTGTTTCTTCTAGAAATTGTGTTGAAAATGCTCATTTTATTTTATGTATCTCATAATCACTTTTGTCTCCTTATATTACTACCATGCTATATTCTGAACATCTTCAGATCTATCTTTAGTCCAGTGATGCTCTCTTCAGTTGTATCTAATCTGTGGCATATGCTGTCTTTTGTGCAAAGGGCCTGAAAAAGCAAAAAATCGAGCATGTGATGTAGACTGAAATTCACAGACAAAGAGGTTAGCAGCCTGCAAAGAGGAGTTATTTAGTTAGAGTACAGCTGGATGCACTATGTGCCTGTGCTCCAGGAGAAGGTTCTTTCCCTGCCCCTTTTAACGTCTTAGCTTGGGATTCCTGCATTATGAGAGTAGTGTAAATTCAGACACCATTCTTGCAAATGAACATATGTAGGGCAGGATTGATGCCCCTGTCCCCATGGGACTCTTTTTTCTTTATTGTGCAATCTGAAGCTCTGACCAGAGACAAACATGGGGGCAACTTTTTAGACTACTGGTTGGAATTTGTTTTAATCTTCTTTCATGAAGCAGAGTTTACTTTTTCAGTTGCAATTTTACACAAGGTCTCAATTTCAACTTCTTTTTTTTCTGCCTTATGTAAAAAAAGGTGTATTTTTCTCCCCTGAAAAGATATTAAAGACATATTCTTAATCACAAAGAATAAAAGTTTGGGTTAAATATTACTGCTGTTCTCTTTGGTGTTCCCTATAGAATTTATCATTGCTCTTTGTGTCTGGAATTTAACAATCTCCTTTTAATTTTAGCTTTTTACTTATGGTGTATATGGTTCTAACTGCCAATATGACAGAACTAAAAAAAATCATACATCAGGGCAAACGTTAAATGGGGCACTATGTCAGGTAAATAAGGATGGATTGGTGGTGGAGGGCGAACCTAAACTCAGCAAATAGGTGAAAATAGATCATATGGTTTGAATTTGTGTCCCCACCAAATCTCATGTCAAATTATAATCCCCAGTATTGGAGGAACAACCTGGTGGAAGGCGATTGGCTCATGGGGGTGGATTTCCCCCTTGCTGTTCCTGTAATAGTGAGTTCTCAAGAGATGTGGTTGTTTAAAAGTGTGTAGCATCTCCCCCTTTGCTCTCTTCCTCCTGCTCCAGATATGTAAGATATGCCTCCTTCCTCTTCACCTTTCGCCATGATTGTAAGTTTCCTGAGGCCTCCCTAGCCATGCTTCCTGTACAACCTGCAGAATAATGAGCCAATGAAACCTCTTATCTTTATAAGTTACCCAGTCTCAGGTAGTTCTTTATAGCAATGTGAGAACGGACTAAATACAATAGGTAAGAAAAAGTGACTCTACCATCTAGTGAAAATATATCATCACCTAGGCTTTGTACTGAATACACGTTTCACATTCTTGCAATACCCTGTAAGGTAAGAATCATGCAAGTTTTAGAAATGATGAAACTGCCCAAGATCACAAAGCCAGTAGGCAGTAGAGCTGAGCTACAAATCCTGTTTTCCATGACTCTAAAATCAATTTCTATGACACCAAACCACCTTCCAGCAGTGATAAGTTAAAAAAAAAAAAAAAAGGCCTACACTAAGGATGACAGAGGAAGGAGAAGGCATCTGTGACGTATTTCAAAGCATAAGGAATTGGTGAGACAGGGAGAAGTCTCATAACTGAAATGATGGATGAAGGAGAGGAAAAGAAGCTAGAAAAAGCAGAGGAAGAAGAAAAATGGGGATATACCTTTTTTTCAGAATAAAACCCTGCTCCTAGGTTGTAGTCCTTCCCCAACACCCACTCCTGAGTTGTTTGAGATGTGACCTTCACCTTGTTTGGCACCGAACTTCCTCATCCATAATATGAGGGATGATGGAGTCCTGGTCAAAACCAATATTCTTCTCAGACCAGGCTGCCAAGTTCCCGGTGCCAGGCACCGTGGCCAAAAGCACACATCAGGACCTTGTCAATTCCATATCAGCAGGAGAAGAAAGGTAGAGAAACCACCTCGGGCCAAACTCGTTAACAGTTGTTTCATTAATCATAGTTTGTGTTTCAAATCTAAAGACAATCTGTCCAATTAACGTTAAAGCTCTGGCAGCCATGAAGAGACCTTTAGGAAAAGGCAATTTGACACAATTGCTAATCATGTTCACATTTAGGAAAGTGGCTCCCAAACATAACATTTTCCTGGAGATAGCCGGAGACCTCTTCAAAGCAGGAACACAGGCTTCACGCATCTCCACCATTTGACCCATTTTCTTCATCCAGTGTTTTCACACTGGACGCCTGTTATGCCCCAGCTGTCTTAGCAGGACCAGTCTTTCAGAGCATGCCATGGTCATCCACACTACTGTCCTCTCGCCCACTGAACCCATGGCTCATGTGCCTTCTCAATTTTATCGTGGCCCAGTCTAGTTCCTCCATATTACTTTCCTAGTAATGCTTATTTCAACAAATAATATTTGTGATGTGTTGAGACTTGGTTTGAATGCCACTTCAATCAATTATTAACTTAGGCATGTTTTATGCTTTTATTTTCAAGTAATATAGGTTCATGGCCAAACCCTTCATACAGTACAAAGGCTTCTACAGTGAAGCCTAAATCTCTCTCTCTTCCTAACTTCTAGACTCCTCATTGAATGCAATTTCAGTTGTCAACGTCTCATCTTTTCTTCCAAAGATGCCTATAAAAGTGTATAAATGAATGAGTAAATGAATAAATAAGCAAAACAACTTTTCCTGGCACATAAATAGTAATATATACGCACACTATTTTACACCTGGATGAACAATGTATCCTGGAGATTGTTTCATATCAGTACACATAGAGTTGACCACAGTTTTTATAACCTTGTACAAATAAATCGACTTCTCTGAACTTCAATGTCGTCATGTGTGAAGCAGCATAATAAAAGAAAAATCAATCCTAATTCTTCCGTGTTTACTCTGAGTTTGTACCTACTTCCTGGGTACATAGCACTTAATACACTTTATGGTAATTTTCTGTTACTACTTTCTGCAATGCTGGCTATCAATTATGGATATTTGGGGGGCAAATTATTGTCTGTGTAAGGAATACTGTGGTGGTAACTTGAGATCACAGTGTCAAGAATAGTACTTGACAGGTAGGAGATATGTAATGTGAAATTCCTCTTTCTTTTCTCTGAAATCCCTTTGCAGTCACAAGCTAAACTGCACAATAGAGTATTTAACTTTGCTCTGCTTTATTCATCAATATGTATGTATGTATGTGTATGAGTGTGTGTGTGTGATCTCAGCCCTGATCTACTGACAGACTAGAAGCACTGCTTGGAATAAACCCTAGGAAAAATGACAAAGTCACTAAAGCTGCCTTTCCTTAACCCACCATTTTCAGGAATTTGTTGAATGGGAAAAGCATCAGGCTTAGGAGCTTCAGTTGAGGGTCCCAGTTGTGCCAATTACTTTGAGCAATTTTATGACTTCTTTCAGGTTTTTGTCACTCATCTGCATAATAGGAGTAAGTGATTGTTCCTGGGTAAGATTATTGTAAAGCTTAAATCAGATGATGCATATGAAAGCACTTTAGACTTAGAGTGGTTTTAACAGGGAGAACATTGTTGAGGGGATCCTGCATTTGATCTTGATATAATCAACCCCTACATTGACACTCTTGCCTGGCTGCTTTCCCAGCTTCTAACGTATTCCAACAACAGGTTCCACGTAGCAGAAGGTTTCAGGCAAACAGTAAAAATAGAAACTTAGGCAGAACTACAATGTGGCTTTTGTGATCTGTCCATTCATAATAATACCATCCCATTGTTAGGGATATGGTGAGCAGGAGACCCATGGGACAGAAGCAAGCAAGTGTCACAGTCTTAGTACCCTAGAAAAAGTGACTGAGGTCATGGTGGATCCTCAGTCCTGAAGTCAGTACTGTTTGAAGTACTGAAAAAGGACGGAATAGAGGCCACAATGCCAGGAATATTTTTCACTGGTGGGTGATGATAACCTATTTTACAAGTGGTGGTTTATTTCAGTGAGAAGTGGGGTCTTGGGGAAGAGGGGAAACTGTGCAACTTTGAGACTGCCTGGATATCCATAGCTTACCCAAAACACCTTAAATACTGAATCTGAAGCTAATGATTTGTTTTCTGTGTTGGACAGAATTGGCTCAGGCAGTGCAGTAGGGTATAGGGAGATTAGGGAAATGTAGGGGATTGGGGGTTGGGTGTGGGATGGTCCTTTGGCAGGATCACACATGAATAAGTGAGGAGAGAGCAACAAGGAAGCCTCAAACATTACTATTAGTGTTCCCAGAGTCTGGTTTCCTTAGAGGGTTGGACATCCCCTTGCTTACTGGTAATTACCAGCTGCAGTCAGCTACTCTGCAGGCTGAGATGGCAGGTGATGGTGCTTCCCTCGCCCCCTCCCCTCTCTTCCCACTAGCTGACTCTCCTTGGGTGCCCTTGCCATTTTTTTCTGCAGGTTTTTGCTGGCCATGCTGCAGCATCAGACACAAATGGGGTATCCTGTTTATTCTTTTCTCTTTTCCCCATGGAATCTCTGAAAGACAACTAGGGAAAGGGAGTGAAAAGAAATGAAGGGTCATCAGATAGCAGGGGAGGAGATGACCTTTGAAACAATCTTTTCTGGGTGACACCTGAGTAATCCAAGCCTGCAGTTTCCTCCATGAATGTTCAGTCTCTTCACGTAAGTCCCCTAATGACAGTGTGGGCGATGGATGGAGACAGGGCAGTTGAAGCTTAGAATATATGCCAAGGAGTTATTAAAAACCACGTAACTACCTAGAAGTGTTTAAGAAAAGGCAAGAAAGCAGATGTCTGTTAAAATTCTGGATTATTTTTTCTGTTTATTCTTCTATTGTTCTGTACACTATTCTACTTATTATTTTCTATTTTTATTTTTATTTGTTTAGATGGAGCCTCTATCACCCAGGCTGGAGTGCAGTAGTGCAATCTTGGCTCACTGCAACCTCTGCCTCTCTGGTTCAAATGATCCTCCTGCCTCAACCTCCCAAGTAGCTGGGACTACAGGCACGCACCACCATGCCTGGATATTTTTTCTATTTTTAGTAAAGACGGGGTTTCACCATATTGCCAAGGCTGGTCTCTAACTCCCAACCTCAAGTGATCCGCCCATCTCAGCCTCCCAAAGTGCTGGGTTTACAGTCATGAGGCACTGCTTGGCCGATTCTACTTATTCTTCAAAATGCCTTCAATCTCTCTCCACTTCCTCTCTGTTCCCAAAGACACCATCCTAGCCTCTATCCTAATTATCTCTCTTCTTGACAATTACAGTAATAGGCTCCTTGCCCCCAGCCTCTGCCCCTTCCAGTCTCTCTTGCAGATGTCACCAGATTGAACTTTATAAAATATCACTTTGCACATGTCATTTTCTTGCTTAAAAACTTCAATGACTCCCTCTTGTCTGCAAAGTAAAGGCTAAAAATCTTATTCTGAGAAATCAATGCTGTCAAAACCTTAGATATTCTGTGTCTACTGTCAAAGCTGAGAACAGACCTTATTTATCTTTCTGTCTGCAAACTAATGTAAGCCTCATGAGGAAAAGAAGGATTTATTCTTCAGCACTTACCCGTAATTAGCATTGAAGCCCAACCCTCCCCTGCATCCTCAGGCAGAGGCTGAAACGGTACGTTCTATCTTTGGGAGAAGGTGCTTTGGTGGAGTTGCTCCAAAAACCCCTCCCAGTCACTACTGCGCCCTGCTCCTTGGGGCTAAGCTGAAGCTGCAACTATCTCCTAGGGAAATGGTGCCTTGGCAGTTGCTTCGAGATCTCTCCCTGTTGCCACTGTGCCCTGACGCACAGGATTCAGACTGAAGCTTCACATGGTTTCCCATGAAAACAGTGCTCTAGTGGAAATGCTCCATATACCCTTCCCAGTTGCTGCTGTACCATGTCCCCAGTGCTGGAACAGAAGCAGTGCCAGGCATCTAGGGGAAACAATGCCTTGGTCACCCATTCAGAGTAGTCACTCCACTCTGTGCTTGAGTCGAAGGGGCACTAATCTGTCTTCTGAGAAAACAGTACCTTGTGCTCCCTGGTGCCTAATTGAAGCAGCATCATGTGTTTCGGGAAATGATGCCTTGGCTGCCCAGAACAGTCAAGCCATCTAGGCCTGAGTTGAAGTAACACATCACCCACTGAGGAATTGGTGTCTTAGCTTAGCTGGGAACTGTGCATCCAGGGCTGAGCTAATGTAGTACCCTATGTCCCAGGGAAATAGGACAGTTCCTGAGCTGAGACATCCCACACTACAGTATAAACAACTCTAGTACTTTGCTTTCCTGGAGCTGGACTAGCCCCTTAGAGTTTGAGCTGCTGAGACATCCCTCTTCCTAGGGAGTGAAATCATCACTGTTCTGTTCCCTGCCCCTACCAGTTCCAAATGACAGCTGTGTCACACCATTCTGGGATTCTTGCTGCCATGTATGTGATCTCATAGAGTCCAAGATACTGCCAAGCCCTAACATCTCAGGATTCACAGTCACTACTACACAGTGTCTCATTCCCTGAGACCGGAAATATCGCTGACCCCTATTGGCTCAGGTTCCCGAATCACAGCCACACCCTATTCCCCAGGCCCAAACCTCTAGAGCACATTCTCTTCCGTGGAGGCAGGCCAGTATTGTGCTCTGTTCCCCAGGGGGATAAAATAATAGCTACCCAACCCTTGGACCCAAGCTACTAGAGAGCGCCTCAGAGGCACAGACCCTGGCTCTGTAGGCAACTTACATCTAACTTTGCCACAAAGATAGAACCTGTATCCTAAGACTCAGTTGCTCTTTTAGGTTTATGAATCCCTGAGCCTATGACCCCAGATCCATAGCTGATCTGAGATGCAGCACCTGGAAGCCAGCACTGCTGCAGCTGCTCATAGGCTATGTTAGACCTGACACCAAAAGTGATCCCCTTGGCTAAGTCTCCCCATCGTGGGAAAAATGGGAATACAAAAACCCTAAATGATTTTGGCATCAGGGACATTAACAACAAATGCCACAAATTCTACAGCCTAGGGCACTGAGGCACCCACTGTTACTGCTTATGGTGAATGCAACTGAAGAAGTTGCATGGAGACTACACCACTGCACCTACTCAAAACAAAGTTTCCACATCCTTCCCAACTAGCACACTAAAACCCAACTGTAGGTGAAAGTCTTTGTTTTTAAGCCACTCTAGAAAATTTGGAAGAAATGATTGTTTCACCAGATGTACAGACATCAACAGAGTGACACAAAAATACAATAAAAATAATAGGCTGGGAATGGTGGCTCACATGTGTAAACCCAGCAGTTTGGGAGGCTAAGGCAGGAGGACTGCTTGAGCCCAGGAGTTCAAGACTAGCCTAGACAATATAGTCTTGAGACTAGGCAGTGAGACGACTTCTCTTCAAAGATCCAATAAAAGCAAGGAAATATGATACCATCAAAGGAAAATAACTCTCTAGTAGTAGATCCTAATAAAAGGGAAAGCAGTGAATTGCCAGAAAATAAATTAAAAATACTGATCTTAAGAAAACTCAATAATCTCATTTTGGTTATGAAAAAGAAAAAATATACTCAATAAGATAAGATAAAATAAAGCTAGGCATTTCACCAACACCAGGAAAACAATTAATGATCTGAATGAGAAATCCAACAAAGGGAGAGAAATCATAAAAAAAAAAAAAAACAGAATCCTTTAGCTGAATAATTTAATGGATGAAATAAAAAATGCAACAGAGAGATTCAACAGCAGACTTGATCAAGCAGAAGAAAGAATCTCTGAATTGAAGACAGGTTGTTTGAAATCATCCAGTCAAAGGGGGAAAATAAGAATAAGAAAGAGTGAGGAAAGCCTGAAAAATTTATTGCACATGAGTAAGCAAACACACATTTGTATTACAGGATTTTCATAAAGAGAGGAGAAAGGAAAAAGCATAGAAAATCTTTCTAATGAAATAGCTGAAAATGTCCCAAGTCTTGGGAGAGATCTGGACCTCAACCAGGAAACTCAGGGGTTTCCAAATAGATTCAACGCAAAAAGTTTCTCCCTGAAGCACATTATAGTCAAGCTGTTAAAAGTTAGTAAAAAATTTTTCAAAAACAGCACAAGAAAAGCATCAAATCACATGTAAGGGAATCCCTGCTAGACTAATAGTAGAATTCTCAGCAGAAATTTTACATTCAAGAAGAGAATTGGGTGATCTATTCAAAGTGCCAAAAGAAAAATATTGTCAGCCAAGAGTGTTGTACCCTACAAAGCTATCCTTCAGAAATGAGGGAGAAATAAAGTATTTCCCAGACAAACAAAAACAAATGGAATTTATCTCCATTAGAGTAACCTTACAAGAAATGCTTGAAGAAGTCCTACATCTGGTGTTGACAAGACAACAATCTCTATCATAAAAATACACATAAGTATAAAACTCACTGGTAGAGCAGATATACAAAGGAGAATGGAAAAAGAATAAAATCTTATCACCACATAAAATCATCAAACTGCAATGATAAGCAATAAGGGACAAAGGAGGAATAAGAAATATACATAACAACCAGAAAACTGTAAACAAAATGATAGGAGTAAGTCTTTACATATCAATAATAACCATGAATGTAAGGGATTAAATTCCCCACTTAAAAGTTATAGACTGGCTAAATGGATTTTATATATACCATGGAATACTACTTATCCATAAAAAGGAATTAAATAATGTCTTTTGCAGCAAGTTGGATGGAGCTGAAGGCCATTATTCTAAGTGAACTAACTGAAGAATGGAAAATCTAATTCTGTATGTTCTCACTTACAAGTGGGAGCTAAACTATGAGGATGCAAAAGCATACAGAGTGATATAATGAAATTTGAGGACTTTGATGGGGAGACCGGGAGCAGGGTGAGGGAAAAAACTCTCCATATCAGGTACAGTGTACACTGCTCAGGTGACAGGTTTACTAAAATCTCAGGATTCACCACTAAAAAACTTACATATGTAACCAAAAAGCACCTGTACCCCAAAAACTATTGAAGTAAAAAAGAAAATGAGCCAGATATAATAAAAACTGCAAGTTTGAAAAAAATAAAAAGATAAAGAAAATTGACCAAACCATATGCTGCTTACAAGAAACTTGTTTCACCTGTAAATATAAATGCAGACTGCAACTGAAGAAATGGGGGAAAATGTTACACACACATGCACACACAGACACACAAACCACAAGCAAGGAGTAGCTATGTTTGTATCAGGTAAAACAGACTGTAAGTCACAAACTATAAAAAATAGACAATGATAAAGTGTAAATTCAGCAAGAAGACATAACAATTATCAATGTATAGAAACCTTACAATGAAGCACCCAGATATATAAAGCAGATATTATTAGATAAAGGGAGAGACAGACTGCAATACAGTATTAGCTGGGGGCCTCAACATCTCACTCTTAGCATTAGGCAGATCATCACAACAAAAAAATCAACAAAGAAACAATTTAAATTGCATTTTAGACCAAGTGGTTCTAACAGACATTTATGAAACATTTCATCCAACAGCTGCAAAATGCAAATTCTTTTCATCAACACATGAAACGTTCATGAATACCACATGTTAGGCCACAAAACAAATCTCAACAAATTTAAAAGATTTAAAATCACTTTAAGCATCTTTTCTCACCACAGTAAGATAAAGCTAGAAATAAAAAGAGAAGAACTTTCAAAATTGTGTAAATACAAGCAGACAAAACAACATGATACTGAATGACCTATAGATTAACAAAGAAATTTAGAAGAAAATTAAAAAAAAAATTGAAACTAATGAAAGTAGAAGCACAACATAAAAATCCTATGGGATCAAGCAAAAGCAGTAGTAAGACAGAAGTTTATAACAATAAATGCGTGTGTCAAAAAAGTTAAAATGCTTCAGATAAACAACCTAATGATGAATCTCAAGGAATTAGAAAAGCAAGAGCAAACTAAACTCAAAATTAGTAAAAGTAAAAAAAAAAATAAAATAAAAATCAGAGCAGACATAAACAAAATTGAAACTAAAGTAACAAAAAAGGTTAACAAAACAAAAAGTTGGTTTTTTGAAAAGACAAAATTGACAAACCATTAACTAGACTAATCCAGAAAAAAAGTGAAAGACCAAAATAAATAAAATTAGAAATAAATAAGGAGACATTAAAACATACCCCAGAAATACAAAGGAACATTAGAGACTGTTATGAACAACTATATGCTAACAAATTAGAAAACTTAGTGGAAATAAATACATTCCTATATACATACAACCTATCAAGATTGAACCAAGAAATAGGAAAACTGAACAGATGAAGAATGAGTAACAGGATTCAATCTGTAATACAAAATCTCTCATCAAAGAAAAGCCTAGGACCCAATGGTTTTACTGCCGAATTCTACCAAACATTTATTACAGAACTAATAACTCATATCTCCTAAAAAATTCACAATTTTGAAGAGGAGAGGACTCTTTCAATCTCCTTCTATGAGGACAGTATTACCTTGATACCAAAACCAGACAAGGAAACAACAAAAAATGAAAGTATAGGCCAATATCTCTGATTAACATAGAGGCAAAAATCTTCAGCAAAATACCATCAAACAAATCCAGTAGCACATTCAAAAGATCATTCACCATGACCAAGTGGGATTTATCAAGATGCAAGAATGGTTTGACATATACCGATCAATAAATGTGATACATCATATCAACAAAATGAAGGGCAAAAACCATATAATCATCTCAATAGGCATAGACAATATTTTTAAAATAAAATTCAATATCCCTCAATGATAAAAAATAATTTAGGTATAGAATAAATGTACCTCAACACAATAAAGACTGTAATGACAAACACAGATACAACATCATACCGTGATAAGAAAAGTTAAAAACTTTTCCTCTATATTATGGGACAAGACAAAGATGCCTGCTTTTCCCATTTTTATTCAACATGCCAGGGGAAGTCCTTACCAGATGATTTAGGAAAGATAAAGAAATAAAGGGCATCCAGCCTGGAAAGAAGGAGGTCAAATTTTCCCCGTTTTCAGATGTAGAAAGAAGGAGGTCAAATTTTCCCTGTTTTCAGATGCCATGATCTAATATGTAGAAAATCCTAAAAGCTACACATGCACACACTCACATACACACACAAACACAGGATTTAAAATCATCATACAAAAATTAGCAGTGCTTCTACACACCAACAATGAACTAGTGGAAAAATAAATCAAGGAATCAATCCTATTTACAACTGCTACAAAAAATTAACAAAATATCTGGAAATAAATTTAACCAAGGTGGTGAAAGATCTCCACAACAGAAACTATAAAACACTGATGAATTTGAAGAGGTTGCAAAAAATGGAAAGATATTCCATGTTGATGAATTGGAAGAATTAATATTATGAAAATAACCATACCACCAAAAGCAATCTACATATTCATTGCAATTCCTATCGAAATATCAAATACAATCCCAGCACTTTGGGAGGCCGAGACGGGCGGATCATGAGGTCAGGAGATCAAGACCATCCTGGCTAACACGGTGAAACCCCGTATCTACTAAAAAATACAAAAATCTAGCCGGGCGAGGTGGCGGATGCCTGTAGCCCCAGCTACTCGGGAGGCTGAGGCAGGAGAATGGTGTAAACCCGGGAGGCGGAGCTTGCAGTGAGCTGAGATCCGGCCACTGCACTCCAGCCTGGGGGACAGAGCAAGACTCTGTCTCAAAAAAAAAAAAAAAAAAAAAAAAAAAAGAAAAAAAGAAAAGAAAAGAAATATTAAATGCATTTTTCACAAAAATAAACAAAATCCTAAAATTTTTAATGGAATCACCAAAAAAACCCTGAAGAGCCAAAGTAATTCTGAGCAAAAAGAACAACGCCAGATGCATCATACTACCAGATTTCAAAATATACTGCAAAGCTATAGTAACCAAAACAGCACTATTCTGACATTAAAAACAAATATGTGTAGCCAGGTGTGGTGGCTCATCCCTGTAATCCCAGCACTTTGGGAGGTCAAGGCAGGAGGATCACGAGGTCAGGAGTTCCAGACCAGCCTGGCCAATATGGTAAAACCCCATCTCTACTAAAAAAAAAAAAAAAAAGAAATTGCCAGGTGTAGTGGTGCATGCCTGTAGTGGCAGCTACTCAGGAGGCTGAGGCAGAAGAATCCCTTGAACCTGGGAGGCAGAGGTTGCAGTGAGCCAAGATAGTGCCACTGCACTCCAGCCTAGGCGACAGAGTGAGACTCCATCTCAAAAACAAATGAATAAATAATAAAAAATAAAAACAAGTATGTACACCAATGAAACACAATAGAGAATACAGAAATATATGTATGTATTCATAGCCAACCAATTTTAAACAAAAGTGCCAAGAATATTTATTGTAGGAAGGACAGTCTTGACAATAAATGGTGTTTAAAAAGCTGTATATCTCAAAATACACACAAAAATAATCTCAAAATGGATATAGAATATATACAAAATATATACAATAAAATATACACAAAAATAAATTCAAAATGGATATCGATATAAAACTTAGACATAAAACCTGAAACTACTTCATAGCAGTTGGAAGAAAATAGGGGAAACATTTATGACATTGGTCTGAGTAAAGAGTTCAGAAAGGAGACCCCCAAAGCACAGGCAACAAAAGAAATAATAGACCAATGAGATTTATCAAACTAACAATCTTCTGTATAGCAAAGGAAACAATCAATAGAGTGAAGAGGCAATCTGAAGAATGGGAAAAATATTTACAAATGAATATCCAACAAAGAATTAGTATCCAGAATTTATAAGGAACTAAAACAACTCAACAGCAAAAAGACAAATAATCCAATTTAAAAAATGGGCAAGTGAGCTGAATAGGTATCTCTCAAAAGAAGACACACAATTAAAATTCATTGACAGTTATATGAAAAAATGCTCAACATCACTAAACATCGGGGAAATGCAAATCAAAACCACAATGAGATATGTTCTCATCCAAGGTAGAACAGCTATTATCAAGAAAACAAAAAATAACAGATGCTGGCAAGAATGAAATTAAAAAAGGAGAACCCCTACATACTGTTGGGGGAAATGTAAATGAGTACAGCCATTTTGGGAAACAGTATGGATGTTCCTCAGAAAATTAAAAATAGAACTACCATGTGACCCAGCAGTCCCACTATTGGATATATTTCTAAAGGAAATGAAATGCCTATGTTGAGGCATTTCATGTACTCCCATGTTTATTTCGGTATTACAATAGCCAAGATATGAAATCAGCCTAAGTGTCCATCAATGCATGAATGAATTTTAAAATGTGGTATATGCATATCATGGAACACCATTTTATTATAAAACAAAACTCTGTCATTTGCAGCAACATGGATGAGCTTGGACGATATTATGTTAAACGAAACAAGCCAGGCAGAGAAAGAGAAACACTTACGTTCTCACTCATTTCTGAAAGTTGAAAAACTTGATATCATAGAAGTAGAGAATAGAAGAGTAGTTACTAAAGGTGAGGAAGGGTAAGACGAGAGGAAGATAACCAGAGGTAGGCTGATGGATACAAAAGTACAGCGAGATAGGAGAAATAGTGTTTTACAGCTCTCTAGGGTGCCTATAATTAACGACGATTTATTGTATATTTTCAAAATTACCGTACTGGATTCTGAATGTTCCCAGCACAAAATAATGATAAATATTTGAGGTGAGAGATGTGTTAATCTATCAATTACCCTGATTTTATCATTACACATTGTATACATGTATTGTGATAACATACTGTACCCCAAAAATATGTACAATTTTATGTACCCAGTAAAAACAATAATAAAAACAAAAATACAACACTCAAATGATATTCTTGAGTAAATACTTTAACTCATTAATGATATATGACATAGTAAATGGTGATACTTAATAAATCTTTCTTGAAAAAAAGGGATGAAAGGAGACCAGTGGGAAAGAAAGATGTTATATTAAGACAGCCATCAATTGCAGATGGAGGCCTACCTGTAGTTACAGGTCTCCAGAATCAGAACAACACAGTAGAAACTTGCAGAAGGAGTTAAAATGTGAATAAAACAGGGACTGAAGTACACCTGAGATTCAGGTCAGGTACTAGAGGTGGAAGAAGGACACAGCAAGACAGGAAGGCTGAGAAACCACCAGCAGGTTTCATTTGGGAAGCCAGGCAGCTAAAGAAGCAAACTGATGAGTGGGCTTAGGAGCCTCGATAAGAGGACCAGAGATAATCAGTCCAGTAGGTGAAAAGCCAGAGACTCAGAGAGCTGGCACATCAACCAATATATACTGGGTTAACTTAAATAACCACTAACATTATGAATAAATTACTTCATAAGGGTGGTGCTTAAATTTTGGATATCATGAATGTCCTTGAGACTTGGATAAAAGCTGAGGACTCATTTATCCAAAAAAAAACACCACCACCACCAAAAAACCATATGCTTTTCCATACAGTTACAGAGGTTGAGAGATTTCTCTGAAGGCTAAGTAAACCTACTTCATGTATCTTGGATACCTCATGTGTGCATTGAAGTTTTTTTTTTTATCATCCATTAATACATTGAATCTTTGCAAATCTATGAAATTGGTAACAATTATTTCTACGTTAAGAAAACAGAGCCTTAATGAGAAGGTATTCCCTGCCCAGGTAAGAGGTAAGTGGCAATATATTTAGAGATAGAAGTCATATATTTTGGTTTCAAGTTGAGTGTTATTTTCTTCCACCTTACCTCTATGCAAACAAGCTGTGCTTACATTTCTGTAAATCAGAAATCATTTTTACAGATATTGATTGAGTATCTGTTATGTGTTAAGCACTGTGGTAGGCACTTGGGGACAGACAAATATCCCTGCCCTTGTAGAGCTCCAGATCCAAATTCAGGTCAGTTCCTTCCCAGTCTGATAACTTGAATCAAAAAAATGTTCTTGTTATCAAGTGTTTATTCAGGTATTCAGTGCTTAATGAAAAGGTGTGATTGAGTAAGTATCATCCTAGGAAATAGTTGTCAAAGATAGAATTTTATCAACTAATATTAAACATTCCTCATCCTTCATCACTAGCTAATTGAGGATTTCATTCATTTTCATTTATTTATTTCTTTATTATTTTCCTTCTACTTTAAAATCTTAAGCTTGAGGACCCTCTGTTTTAAATAAATCCCAAATAAATATCTAACTTATAGTTGTTCTGAAGAAAACTAATAAAAACCAGACTGAGAGTTGGGAGGCCAACCCCCTCATATCAGCTCTGTCATTTATGGTGTTCTTGTATTTTCCCCGGGTCTCAATTTTTTCCTCTGTAAAGCAATCTGTATATTTCTGTGCCCATTCTCTACCCTAACATGCTAAGAGGCAATGAATTCCTGAAAACATTGAGCCTGCCTGAGAGAAAATCTTTATAATTGCATGGTGGTTAGACATGGATGGTGAGAGGAAAGTCATCTCTCCAATGAGTAGCTACCCTCTCTGGCTCTACAAGTTGAACAGTTCTTAGATGAGTGGGAGTGTAGGAGTCAAGAAGGGCAAGAGGCAGGAAGAAAGCTCAGTTTCTGATCAGCAAAGGAGCAGTACAGATCATCGGGTTGAAGCAGTGAGCACAGAATGTCTGGCCATTTCTCTTCTGAAAAGGTCAGTGCCCCGCCAAACCAGGGCTGCAACATAATGGCCCTCTAAAAAGCAGACAGCCAGAGAAGCTGCCACTGAGCTCATAAGTGTGGGGAAACGGATTCTTGTTATATCAGAGCAGAATGGGACTCTACTGCATTTGGCCCAATTCTGCCCTTCTATTTTACATGTAGGGACACTGAGGTATGGGGGTGGGGTTGGGAGAGGTGACCAAGGTCACAGAGCTTGCAGTCAGCATAGCTGTGACTAGAGTTCAGCATTCCAGAACATGCAAGGAACTCCTATTGTTTCTTAAATGAAAGCAGAATTCCCTATTGTTCTGTTTATTGCCTCCTTTAATAAAATCTTTGTTTTTCCTCCATTTGCTACTTGCTTGGTACCTCAGAATAAATAAAATGTGCTAATAATACCCATCCCTTTTGACAGATGAGGGACCAAAGTTGAAAGTGTGACTCATTGAACATCTAGGTATGTTTTTAGAGCTATTTTGTAAATGATTAAATGTTTATGAGAGTTGATAAAATTATATTTTTATTCTAATTTTTAATTTAAATACACTCTTCTCCTTTCACTGTCTTCATTGCTGTCCACCTAGTCAGAGTTATCTCCTTAATGAAAATATTAAAAGTCTCCCTCTTTGCTATAGCTAAAATACCTCATTTGATCCTCACAATAGTTATTGGCCACCATCCCATACAATGCCTCCTGAATTGATTTATAGTCCACTTCCCTCTCTCCTTGACAAACCCACCTCTGTTTATTAAAATAGTGTTATTGGTGAAAGCAATCCAGGCAGGCCCACTTGCCTTTGTGCTTTGAGAGCAAAGTGACCCTTGGCAAATCGTTTAACCTCTCTGTGCTCAATTGGCTCTTCTGAAAAATGGAGAGAGAGATAATTCCTTTTAGGTTATTGAATGGTTAAATAAAAATAATACCCAATGTTTCTCTGCCTACTCTGCACCAAAAGCACTTTGCATATCTTATTTCATTCACTTATAATCATTCTTCTTATTACCTCCATGTTACAGCTGAGGACATAGAGTAAGAGAAATCTCAAAATGGACGAGGTGATGGAGCATTTGAACACTCAAACCTGTCTCGCTTATAGAACCATACCTTTTTAAGAACACTACATGGATTACTATGTAGCACTGATTCTTAATCAGGGTGATATTTTTTTTTTTACACCCAGAGGACATCTGGCAATGTCTAGAGACAATTTTAGTTGTCACAACTTGGGATGGGCAGTGCTGGCATATATTAGGTAAAGACCAATGATCTCGAAAAGCATCCTATAATGTGCAGGGCAGTGCCCTCAAACAAAGAATTTCATGGCCCCAAATATCAATAATACCGAGGTTGAGAAGCCCTGCTATGTTTACTCCATTTTGTAAATTTAAGCATAATTCATTCTTGTAGATGGACGTGACAGGGTGCATGCAAAGAGTTAAGCACTCCACAAGTGATGGCTATCATTATTACTACTGCTACTTCTAACCCACTTCATATTTTGCCTTCTCTTATTTGTGGTCATCCCAGATACATGCTAATTGGAAATATTTTCCTCATCTCTTTCAATAACTCTTTAGCTTTTCCTACATTTGACACATTATTTATTATAGTTATTTATATACATTCTTTGCCTTTTTCAATACACTGACAGCTTCCTAAGGGAAATAGTTGTGTTTATTTTCTTTTGTGTCTTCCCATGTACTAGTACAGTGCCTGATCTGTCTTGATTGAATCTGATAAACTGAACAACCTTGTTAGGAAAGGTGGGCAGAGACTATTATGTTTGTTAAATAGAGGAAACAGATGCAGCGTGCTCAAGTTGTTTAAAGCCCCATGACTTACAAATGATGAAGTTTATACTAGATCTCACCTTGGAGTTCAGTACTAGCTTGTTTAGCTGCTGCTTATGTAACCAATTGCCAACCACCAGACTGTAACCCATTACTTTAGATAGAATTTTCAAGAAGAAAAACTGACATGGAAATTTGTTTCAATGTGTACTCAGTCCAGACAGGCCTATTATGGAGTCCACAAAAATAGTTGGAGAGAGAGTACCATGAAGGTCAATTTGCTATAGAAAACTCATAGTAAGGAAACCAGGCACCTGAAGATGAGACCTAAATTTGAATTAGCTGGTTGTGGAGCATTGGAAAATCTATGGTACCTCTTTGCTCCTCACTTTCCTCATTTGTAAAATGAGGACATAATGACTACTCAAACAAACCCACAAATTTATTGTGAGGAAATATATGTCAAGTACAATTAATCCTTGTTATTCACAGTAACTGTGTTCTATAAAGCTGTTGCAAGCATTGAGTTAGCAGATATTGAACCAGTGCTCCTAAGGGAAATATAGGGTTAGGTTCCTGCAAGCCTCTAGTCACAACATTTTTTATCAACCAATCAATATATAACCTTGCTTTATGTGTATTTTTGTTTAAAGATATTTAATATACATTGTTAATTCATTAACATTGAACTCATGGCCAATACTACTCTAACTTAGGTGTGAACAAAGCTTATCTAGTATTCAAATTTTATCTTCAGAGCACATCACAGCCTTCTTAGAAACAGTAGATAGCACTTCAGCGCTATGCCTGCAAATAAATAGCAAAACCACCAACAAAACCCACAAACATGCAAAAACCATGACACTAAATATGCTGCAAAAATGACACAAGTTTACTGGATGCGAGTGCAACAAGAATGTCTAGTATCACCTTGTTGAAGCCCAGCTGGGAACGTGCCCATCTCACTACTCATAGGTCTGCCACTCTGCACATGTCTGTGAGTGATCACAAAAAAGGTGGTAGTATTGATTTAGGGGTTACAAATAAATTTCAGCAAGTAGAAGGATTTGCAAATACAGAATCCATGAACAATGAGCATTGACTGTAGGTCAGTTTTTAAAAATTGGAGTGCCAATAAGACAAAGGATGAAAGGTCATTCAAAAGAGAAGGTAAAAATGGCCAGTGAGCACATGAAAACAATGTGCAACATCACTGCTCATCAAGGAAATGAAAATTAAAACCAAAATGCAATACTACTACACATCTACCAGAATGGCCAAAATGAAAAAGACGAATGATATTCAATTCTGGCAAAGATGTGCAACAAGAAGTCTAGGGAAATATATGGAAGTTGAACTGCAAATATTATGGCCCAACAATTCTATTTCTAGATACATATTCAACAAAAATGTACATGGCCAGGCATGGTGACTCATGCCTGTAATCCCCCAGTACTTTGGGAGGCTGAGGAGAGCAGATCACTTGAGATCAGAAGTTCGAGATCAGCCTGGTCAACATGGCAAAACCCCATCTCTACTAAAAATACAAAACTTAGTTGGACATGGTGGCACGTGCCTGTACTTCCAGCTACTTGGGAGGCTGAGGCAGGAGAACCACTTGAACGCAGGAGGGGAGGTTGCAGTGAGCCGAGATTGCACCACTGCCCTCCAGCCTGGGTGACAGAGTGAGACTCCGTCTCAAAAAAAAAAAAAAAAAAAAAAGAAACAAAACTGGGTGACATATATATGAAATGGAAATGTTATCTTTAATCACCTCAGAATGGAAAGAAGATAAAGGTCCATCTAGTAGAATAAAAAAAATGTGGTTAAATTCACAGTGAAATATTATGCAGTTATAAAGAAATTACAGCTACACTCAACAACCTGGATGACCTTCAGAAACACAATTGTGAGCCAAAGAGGCCAGGCATAAAAAAAGAAAATAAACTGTATCTCTTTGCTTAGATAAATTTCAAAGGCAGGCATCACTTATCTCTAGGGTTTGAACTCAGGGCAGTTTACTGTTGAGGTAATGGTGACTCAATGGGAAGGTGGCTTCTTGAGAGGTGCTGGCGACATCTGTTATTTGACCTGGGTATTTCACAGTATCCTTATTTTCTGAATTTTTTTCGGTTATACACTTTACTGTATATGTTATATACTTCAACAAAATAAAAAATAGACTTTAAAGTTGAAGCAGAGACTTAATGAACACACACACACAATTTACTCAGCGTCTCATTTAATCGTCACAACAATCCTGTGTTTTAAAACTTTGCCTGATACTAAAAGTCACCAATGACACTTCTCATAATTAGAAAATTACCAGATTCCATCCCAAACTGAACGTATTAGAATCTCTAGGGGAAGGTACCGAACGTAAGCCTTTTAACTAAGTGATTTTATAATCAACCAAGTTTGACATATATTGACAGATACGTGTCCTGAGAAGTAAGATTTAATGTGATCTCTAACATATAACAAGAACTTAATAAATGGTAGGTCTTTTTTTTGTTTTTGTTTTTTTTTTTTTAGATACTGTTGCTTGCATTTTACAGAGGAAAGACTGAAGTCCAGAGGAGGACTAAGTTAAGGTCACAGAGCTGGAAGCAGTTGCCTTGTATGAATTATCTCATTTTATGCTGATACCCACTCTGGGGAGTACACTTTGTTAGCCTCATCTTACCCATGAGCAAACTGTAGCTCACAGACTTTAAGAACTTGCCCCAAAACCTAGCCAAGGAATGATGGTATCAGCTCAGTTTAACCGATAAGGATCTGATGGATTTGCTTCTTAAAGTTCTGCCATACAATAGGAAAAGTGGAAGGAGGACAAATTCAGAAGCACTGAAGTCACACTTTGGTGGTATGTTTTTTAACATATTGGGTGCCTGGTCATTAACATATATTCATCTTCCGACTCAACATCTCCCCTGTAAGCAATTAGGGCAGGTTGCATACTTTCCCAGCCTTATCTTTGAATGGAAGATGTGAGAAGAAAGGGGACTGATAGAATGCTTGGTGGATATGACCTATGCCTAGGATAGTTGTCACCTGTGCCATCCATCCTCACAAATAATGCACTTCAGTTGGGCTTCTGGGTATCAATGATTGTGGGGAATTTGAAATTAGCCACCACCCCTTTATTAAAATTTTTCTATCTTTTTGGAAGTTAGCTCTTGAGAAGTCCCTGTTGATAACAGAGATTTCTCCTGTCCATATTTTTCTTGATTAAGTAATATTTCTGGGAGTTGAGGTTGTAGCTGCTACCTATTATGCAATGTTTCATCATTAGTGTCAAGGAGCAAAACACTTTTGTCTCAGGCTGGAGTGAAGAGGTGTGTTTCTGACCTCCTTTTCTCATATAGTAGAATATGCTTCAATCTCATTGCTTACTACTTTTTCTAGTCCATCGAGGTAGGTTAAAAACCATGGTCACATTTTAGTGGGCAGGGTCTTCAAACTTTAAAGAAAAGAAGTGGCCACTGCACTCCACTTCTTCACTTCTTGTACCTATGTATCATCTATTTCCACCAATTGTTGCTTATCAATTTGAAAAGATCAGGACCTTCTTTTTGAATGGGAGAGCCAGAAATCTCTACTTTTTCTTTTTCTGTTTTTTTTTTTTTGGCTCATTTCAGAACATTGAACACGGGCAGGTCAGTTTAGGTTACTTTAACACTGAAGACCACAGGAAAATATAACTTTTTCTTGTCTGTTTGGCTTTCTTTTCGTTTGACACTGATGGATATAATTTTGACTTCACTGACATTTCAAAGGCAAGATCCTGACCTTGACTAAAGCTTCAGTGAGAAGCTGGTAGAAATCCCCATTCAAGACTTCCAGCTAAGCTAAAGTCTCCAGTCCAGCTTTTATTGACAAAACCATAATTGGGTCCTCACTTGCTTAATGCTCATGTGCATATGATTCCCTGGCCAGAGTACCCCTCTGTTACATGTTCATATTCCACCATGATCATAGTCATCTCATGTTCATGACTGTCACTATGATAATCTTTATCCTCAATGTTAAAAAGCCATGGCCACTACTAAATAAAAGCCTTAACCACAATGGACTGTTATCTCACCATTGAGGCAACATGATGCTTGATATACTGAGTGATCCCCAGATGCACAGACCTTTTCTTCCTTCAGAAATGATTGATGTGGTTCAGCTCTCATCTCTCTTTTCCTCTGGGAGATCATTCACCATGCAGACCTGATCATGTTTATGTACAGTTCCAGATGAGACACAAAGATGACAGATAATGCTTAGTGCTTATGCAATCCCTCCTTTCTTATGAGATTACTAAACCGACAGACATGCTCAACATTCAGCTGGGAACGAAGAAAACAAACCAGACTTGGTGTTAGAAAAACCAACTGCAGCCATTTTTCTAACACTCTGGCTTTGATCAAATACTACAGTTTTGCTCCGAGCAATTTTGCTCCTAATCATTTAACTCACATGTGGTGGCAAAAGGTACATTAATCGATCATGTTTTAGATTCATTGACATTCAGCCCAAACATTCTGGCCTTGTAAGAACAGTCCAATTTCACAGATGCCTGCAGGCAGTTGCTAAGCTGTTACCCTGTGCTTCAGAGAGGGGTAAAGTATCCCTTTGTGCAAGAGACAGAAATTCCTAAATCAAGAGGATGGTGGGGAGGAGAAAGAGGAGGAGAAGGGAGGGCAGTGAGAGAGAAACCCCTCTTTTCTCTTGTTCAACTTTTCTGTTTCAAAGTGGGGAAGCCAACTGGTTAAAGTTGAGGGGACACATAAAGCCAGAGCAAGCTTTTAATTAATGAGACAGGGCAACAAAAAGACAGGAACCAGACAGATCAAGACCTGAGACCTGGCTCTGCTATTAATCTGCTGTGTCTCTTTGGAGAAGTTTCCTCACCTCTCAGCTTTTCAGTTTTGACAGCTATAAAATGGGGATAAAACGTTTTTATGTTGATTATAAGAAACATTCATAATATGGGTACTAGCACATTGCTTGGCTTTCAATAAAAGACAACAATTAGTTTTCTTTAATTCCCAATGTTGAATAGATACAAGAAAACAAAGGTAAATAGGATGCCTACCTAGTCCTCTGGGTGCTCACCATATAGTAAATGAGATGCTGGGAGTTGAGCATCTCATATACCTGATTGCTATACCTGATTGCTATAATAAAGGAGATCATATACCTGATTGCTATAATAAAGGAGAGTGATTCTAAGTTCAAGTTGGAATACAGTATCACAAGCATGCTGTTATTCAAGTAGAAAGCCTGAAGTCATCTCAAGTTTTCTCCATCTTTTTCTTCCGACATGTAATTATTCACTAAGTCCCACCACTTTTATCACTAAAGTATTTCTTGATTTAAAAACTTTTATTTCTGTGTCTGTCTTTACTACTCTTGCTCTTGTTTGGGATCTAATTATCTCTATTCCAGCTTATTGAAGTTCTCCCTAACTGATATTTTCTAGTCTTTCTTCACTTTAGTTCACTTTTCAAACAACGTGTCTTTTTGAAATAGCTCAAATTCTAACCAACATTTGAGTGTTTCATATCATCTCCTAAATAGGGTCTTATTATTCATCTCAGTAGTCAGGATCACCCACTTTTTGGTTCCAACCACCCTTTCTACCAGTGGTTCTCAACTGGAGGTGGTTGTCACAACTTGGGAAGAGGGCTTGCTGCTGGCATTTAATGGCTAGAGGCCAATGATGCTGCTTAACATTCTACAACGTACAGGGCAACAGCCTACAACATAGAATTATTCAGCCCAAAGTGTCAATTGTGCCAAAATTGAGAAAACTTGCTTTCTTGCTGAGGTAATGGTCATGAAGAATAACCCAAGGGCCTGAGCAAGGTTGAAAACAGAAAAAAGTAAATGTTAAGATGCTATTGCCAGTCAATCAATGGGAGGCCGAGAGAAAGCAAATTGGGCTATAGATGAGAATGAGAGGTTCAAGAATGAGTGTGCCTTTCTTCTATATCCTTTACTACACATGGAGAAAATGAGCATAAGTGATAAGGAAGATGGGTTGTAATGGACAGCTGGGTATCAAATAACCTTCACAGGAACACCGGGGCAATTCAGATGTGGGGTGATCATGTTTGGATCAAAACTGGGAAGATGGAAAAGGAGAGAATTGTTGTATTTTTTTCTAGGATGTCTGCATTTTAACTTTTTGTTAAGAAAGTACATCTTGTAAACAGATTAATCATCTCTGTCAGAGGTCAGAACAGAGATCTACAATAAGTAAATGCAAAAGATGTTTAAGACAATTTCTGAAACCTCAAATTTATAACATCAAAATAATTCAAGTAACAGAAATTCAACAAAAATAATGAATACTAACAATTAGGATAGTGGTTTAGATTAATAGATCACCTTTAACCTGAAGAGTCTGATGAAATGAAAAAATTCAAGTTAAGTTTCTATAGTGATATAAGAAATTGTGTGATAAAACCTTTAGTGGTGCTATTTTCAGACAAAATATAAATCTCTAAGGTTCCAGATGTAAGGCAGTGGAAAATTTTCATTATGTATTTATTTAATTATTTTTTGCCAGAGGTCCCTGAATAAGAGATAATTTGAAGGAAGAATTTAATGGTAAGATTTATGCAAAGACGATACAGGCACACACCTTCTCAATATGAGAATAAGCAGAGCTGAATTTTTTAGGTCGCTGTGGCTGATTTGTACTTGCATTAGGACCTCTGTGAAGTGACATGTATAATTAATCACAAATATTATTATTAATATATCTTAATATAGAAGATGAATCATTGTGTAACTGAATTGCATCCTGCCTCAGCTGTTACCTAATTAAAAAACTGAGACCAACAGTCAGAGAGAAATATTAATGGCATGCAATTTGGTTTAAATCTTAGTTCACAAAAAGATCTCAAAAATAATTGTATGTTTTGCCATGAGGAATACCTGTTATGCAAAGCTGTTTTCCTACCAATTCCCTTGCTCCCCGGAACAAATGAATGACTGCTCCATATTTACATGTTTATTTTATCTCAGGTTGTCAATAAGACCATTAGAGACATTCAGCTTTGGAGACTGAGAAGGAACAGAAAAGATAAAAGGGTAAATTACAGGGTGAAATGAGGAATTTATTTTTAACCTCATGGAGGATTGGACTTTAATGAGACACAATTTTAAGTCTGGAATGAAAGGTTTGCAGTACAGAAAAATGGTTGAATGTGATCACTAACCCAATCTTGTTTTTAACAGGATGCTTTCTAAATGACCATAGCTTATATCCATGTAATACTGAGCAGTTGATATGTGAGGACTTACAAGTAGGTTATTTCATTTGATTTTCACTGCAACCATGACGTAAGCAGAGCAGGAGGCACCATTCCCATTTTACAGATTAGGGGAAAAAAATCATTCACAAAATACAAATAGTGTCTTCGAAGTCACACACAAAGTACCCTACCTCTTATCTAAACTGGAATTCTGGGGAACACTAAGATGGCCATTATTATCACTTCTAAAATCAATGTACTAACACAATTTCTAAAAGCATGTTAAATTAAGAAAGTAATATATTGCTTATATAGTTTCTGAATCTATTACCTTATTTGATCCCCGTAATAATCCTCCAGGCTAAATAATATTATTTCTAATTTAAAGATAAAGATATTAATGATCAAAAACATTAAGAGATTTACTCAGGATCACCATTTTGGGAGCATGGCTGAAACTCAAGCCCATGAGTTCTAAGCACAAGTTCAGTAAGGCTCTATTATTCTTATTCTGAAATATAGCTACAGTGGCAGTGGATGCCACATTCCTGAGACTGTTTAACTTCCAGTAAGACACTTGGAACCCCAAAGTGAAGAACCAGATAAATGTATGTGTCATATTGAAGTTTCAAGTACTGCCAGGGAAAGGAGGAATACTTCTTTCTTGGTGAATCTGCCTCTCCCAGTGTCCTAAGCCTTAGTGTGCATGGGCAGCTCTCAACTATGCCTAGGATATCTTGATGAGGAAACTGACCAATCTGATTCCCTATACAATTGGAAAGAAATACAAGAAAACAAACATGCAAAACAAATGGTCAATTAACTCTTTTATGAGAGATTGAAGCAAGGAGGATGCTCGAAAAAAGTAATTTATTGTTTTAAATGTAACTGTGTGCCTTTAAATGCAATCTGTAATGACTTATGACTCTAGCGACCCATCTTGATTACTGCCTGTTGCCATTCATTATCACCATGGAAACAGCACTGTTGCCAGCTGTGTGTTTGGTGGTGGGGTGGAGGCGGTGCTATTGGCTAAGGACAAGAGGCTAGAACCTGTGGGACTCTGGATTTGCAGGAGTTTTTTTAGGGAAGAAGAGAAAAATTGCGAGTACATGGTGCTCTCCCTCCTGCAGCAAGCCCCTAGGTGGGGTACAATTCAGAAAGAAACACTGGAACAGATGGTCTCAGTGCCCTCATCTCTCTCTGGAAACAAAACAAGATGAGATCAGAAACATTTCAGTCTGGGAGATAATCCACCGGGCAGCAGAAGGCATGAGGAAGGGGCAAACTGTGTGCAAATTTCATTAACACAATTTCTCATGGAGATTCTTCAAGCATGTGAGCCAATCTTCTCAGCTGCCTCAACCCTAAGCTTCTAGTATATGAAAGCTCCAAGGGTGATCTGCAAAATCCATCTAACCTCTCTCCACTTGACTTCGTCTCAATTTTATCCCTATCTTCCCTCTAATTTGGTTTTCAAACCCTCTCTTCACTCCTTCCTATATATGCCTCTTAGTCTTTTATGCCTACCTGCTTTCTCTTGTCTTCCTTTTCCTATCTAATTAATGATACTAACATGATAGACTAGGATGGGAGAAAGACATAATCCATTACAATATCCTCCTGTCATAGATGTGAAAACTGACATCCAGAGTGGTTTCAGGAACTCCCTAAAAGCACATGGTGAGTTCTCAGCAGAGTCAGTACTCAAACCCAGGTCTCTAAATTTCCAGTCCAGTGTTTCTTCTAGCAGAGTGCTGCTCTGTCATATTCTATCTTCATTTCTGAGACTAATTTCCTGCTACACAGAAGTACAGGCAAATTTCAGTTCTCCAGGCCAGTTTGATTTATCCTTGCTTTCATGGAGCATTTCTCTCTGCAGAACTTGGTTTGCTCCAGAGACAGAAGATTCATCCTTATGAGATATTCTGGAGGGAGGGGAGAGGGGACAAGATGGCTTAGTCATCTTTCCACTTTATTTAGAATGAATATTAAAAGTACCAGGACACAATATAGCTCTAAATGGGTATACAAAAAAGTGCTAGGAATATAAGAATGTTATGACTTTGCACTGCTAAACTCTGCTTGGGCTGCAGACTGTTGGGGGAATGACAGACATAACCTCTAAGTTTGCTACAAAAGTGTTTCCCACAAACATCATTTGGTTAGCAAATAAATTTTTACACATGACATTATATTCAACGTCTGAGATCTCTGAAGAATGCCTGCAATCAATGTCTGATGTTAAAATAGAGGCAGGTTGATAAATTTAAAAATATATATTCAGAACTTGGAGACTATTGATCTGGGCCTCAGTCCTGACTCTGCAGTTGAGGTATCTACAAAGCTGTGATTGAGCCCCTTTGCCTTAACCTCCATGCCTTTGTTTGGACATGAGATTGTATTAGAGGACAGGCATTTCCCCTAAAAGGACTTTTCAACTTCAGTCTAATGGTAATGATAATTGCAGAGGCAGGAATTGTCATCCTTTATTGACCTTTACTATGTGCCCAGGGATTTTGCAGACATTATTATCTCATTAATGCTTACAACTGCCCACATAGGTAGGTATTGCTATCCCATATTAGAAATAAGGAAATAAATTCAAAGAAGTTGAGAAACTTGCCTAGGGTCATTATGTTCTAATTTAAACAGCAGAGCTAGGATTCATATTCCGGTCTGTAAGACCAACACCACTTAACCAAATGATAATGTCTTTGAACGTTCTATGATTTTTGCTATCCTCTCTGACTTCTTAGAAGCCACACATTCATTTATTCCATGAATATTTATTGTGTGACTAATATAGACAACTTGTTAAGGAGTTGGGGATACAGTGATTTCAAAAATAGTGAAGCTTCTGCACTCCTGAAGATCACAGTCTATTTTATGTATACGGCGAAAACAGATAGTATTCAAGTAAACCAATAAATATCCATGTATCTTTAGATAGAGATCAATGCTCTGAAGAAAACAAACAGAATGGCATAATAAAGCCATTTTAGATGGCTTTCATAAGCTAGTGACATTTAGGCTGAAAATGGAAATATAAGAATGAATCAGCCTTCCAAAGAGCTGGGGGTGGAGGTATCAGGTAGGGAATGACAAGGGTAGAGTTACCAGGAGGGAAAGAGGTTGATGTGTTTAAAGAATAGCAAGTAGAATGGAGATAATGGGAAGATACATCTTAGTGAGCAAAAAAGACAATGGCAAGTGATGAAGTCAGAGGTAGACAGGAGGCACCATAAGGTCATTGGGCTCCATTATAAGTGTGAGAAGACATCAGAAGGATTAAACATATATAACCAGGATGTACATATGTGAATATACACTCTCTGGAGTATAAATATAAAATGATTTTTAATTCCTTCAACAGCTACCTCAACTATACTTCGGGGAAGTTTCATTAACAATATCATGGTCTTGTTCCTTTACTTCTAAGGTTGTTCAGGTATTAAAGTGTTCTAGATATTATATTTAACTCTTAGTCATTTTAATATCATTCTCAGTCTCTCTTTGAGGTTTATTCCTTCTTGCCTTCTCAGTATAGACCACACTTGTCAAAGGTTTTAGTGCAGGCATCTACAAAGTTTTTCTTAAAAAAAACAAAAAACAGATAGTAGACATTTTAGGCTTTGCAGGCCAAATGTTCTCTGTCACAACTCCTCAACTCTGCCGTTGTAGTGTGAAAGCAGTCATAGACAATACATAAATGAATGAGCATGGCTGTGTTCCAATAATACTTTATTTACACACACTAAAATTTGAATTTTCTAAAATGTTCTCATATCAAAAAACTTTATTCTTCTTTTGACTTGTTTTTTTTCCTAACTTGTCTCATAGATCAAACAGAAACAGGCAGGATTTGGCCCACAAGTTATAATCTCCAGATTCCTGCTCTAGTGGCATGGAGTTAGAAGAGCTGTATGAGGTATGGTCCACTTTTCATACAGTTTACCTCTCTCCTATTTTTCTATCTCTCATCTGGTGAGCAGAGCCAGGGCAGATTGATGTCTTCTATATACCTGCCTCTGTTAGGCCATTTTTACATCGTTAAAAAGAAACACCTGAGACTTTATAATTTATAAAGAAAAGAGGTTTAATTGGCTCACAGTTCTGCAGGCTGTACAGGAAGCATGGTGCTGGCATCTGATCAGTTTCTGGCAAGGCCTCAGGGAGCTTTCAATCATGGCAGAAGGCAAAGGGGTAGCAGGCATGTCACATAGCAAGAGCAGGAGCAAGTGAGAGAGAGAGAACGAGTAGGGGAGGAGGTACTGTGCTATTTTAAACAATCGGATATCATAAGAACTCAGAGCGAGAACTCACTCATCACCAGTGGAATGGCACTAAGCCATTCCTGAAACATCTGTCCTCATTCATGAAGGATCCACCTCATCCACACCTCCCACCAAGCCCCACGTAAAGCATTGGGAATTACATTTCTACATGAGATTTGGATGGGACAAACATCCAAACTATATCAAAGCCCATCATTTGCTTGTCTGTTCTCACTGTTGGTTGTCAGCACTTCTCAGGCTGACATTGAACGGGAGTAGTAGAAACTGTGAATGTCACATCATTATTCTCTCAGCCTTTATCTTTCTTATGCAAGTTGGCTGACTTCCAGCTGCAGCACCTATATCCTTTTGCTTGAGGTCTTTCTCTGGCTGCTAAATCTTACTCTGTATGCAATAGTAGGTTGAAAGTTCTGGAAAATCAATATTCTGTAGATGCAACTCTCAAGCAATGATTGACAGGAGTGAGTAGATAAAACTTTAAACTTTCTTTCTTCGTGGATAATCCTAAGTTGTGCATTCCACACTGGTCCCAGTGCTCCCCAGAAGGATGTAGCCCCAGCTGTCCTCAGTGGTGACTTGTTTGATAATACATTTTTATTGATTACTTTTCTATCTCTGTTTTACTTCCTTGCTCCTCTAATAGGATCACTTCTCTAATAAACACCTGGAACTTGAATCATTTTCTTAGGGTCTTCTTCTAGGGAAAGTAAAACCAGTAAAATAGGTATGTGGATAGACTCTGTGTCAGCTAGTGTCCAATGTTGGGTCCTTTTTGAGGTATGTGATGGGAGCCTTAGAAGTCTTTCTGTAAATAGTTAGAGGTTTCTGTTGTCTTCAACTGCCTGAGATTTAACACAGGGAGATAGGAGTTTTGATTTAAATGCATGTGTCTCTAAAGGGCAGAAATAGGATCATCCAATGAAAGTTATGGAAAGGTATAACTCAGAAAAGGAAGGGAATTTTCATAGTCATATTCGTCATGAATTAGATTGATTTACCTTATGAGTCAGTGAGTGCCTAATCAATGGATGTATCCAAATAAAATTCTGCTGGCAACTTCTTAGTAGGAATGCTAAATAGAATCCAGTCTTCCAACTGAGGTTATACCGGCATATGCTTTAAGATTCCTTCACATTCTTACAGTCTTGAATCTTGAGATTAAATATAGAAATCTTAAAGTACTGAGAAAGGCAAACAAACCAAATGTCAGGAATTGATTTATCACAGAGAAGAATCCTTATTTAAGTTGTGATGACAGACTTTAGGAAATTGTTTCTTACCCAAAATCTTATAAGGGGTTTTACAGGATAGTTTCCCGAGGGTTCTGAAATCAGCGATGTGGAGAACAGTGACTCATAGTCCAGCCTGACACATCCTCATACCTACAGAGAAATTGATCCAGACTTGGACAACTGTAATCTCCCTCAGGAAGAATTATGGCATAATTATCTTGCTATCCAGTGTCTTTCTTTCCTTTTCTTTAGAGAAAACTGTGGGAAAAATAAAATGTTTTATTGCTCTTAAAATCATGACAAATATTTATTGGGGTAATTCTCTAGTTATCACCACCAATTGCAAACCCTGATCACATTGTAAATCTTATTAGTCTCATACTTATTGAAGAAACTCGTCTGACTTGGGTACTTGGTTAGTGGGTCTTTTTTATGCCCTAGAGAATGGTATTTTAAAATTTCATTTGGAAGCTGGCAAGGGTGATGGAGATTAGAGATTGGCCAGAAAATGCTAGAAAGAGAATGAATCATTTAGAATCTTAAGTGATGGAATTAGGGACATTTTCAGAGACTTTTAGAACAAAAGCTTGTGATTCAGTGTTGTGCAGAGGACAAATGGGATTAGCACATAAGTCATTGTCAGCTGATCAGCATTTTTGTCTTGATTCTGTTCCTATTTCACCAAGTAATAATAGGTAAGTCAGTTATTTTCACTGAACTTTAACTTTCTTAATTCATGAAATTAAGGAATTAGACCAGTGATCACTAAGTTCTCTTCAGCTTTAAAATGGTGTGATTCAGAATTGTATTTATTATTATCATTTTCCAAAGTAATTTTCCTGGAAATTCAGTTAATAATGTGAGATGAATACACACATGATGGCTGCACACACTCACACACAGAGTGAGATGCCATCTTTTTTTTTTTTATTATACTTTAAGTTCTAGGGTACATGTGCATAACATGCAGGTTTGTTACATATGTATACTTGTTCCATGTTGGTGTGCTGCACCCATCAACTCATCAGCACACATCAACTCGTCATTTATATCAGGTATAACTCCCAATGCAATCCCTCCCCCCTCCCCCCTCTCCATGATAGGCCCTGGTGTGTGATGTTCCCCTTCCCGAGTCCAAGTGGGAAGTAGAGTGATTGGAAAAGCACCACCAAGAAACCAGAAGAGAGCTATCCATGTGGGTGATTAAATCCTCTAAGTTACAGTTGGCAAGAGATAAATGAGGAGTAAGAGGGTCTTAAATCATAGAAACTGCATTTCTTGGGAAACTAAATGGCAGATCACTACGGGTTACATTCTTGCATTTGCCTATCTTTATCAAGAGATGAATTTAGCATGAGAAAGTTCCAGCCAAGGACAGAAGGGGGCAGTATCAGATTTCGTGCATACACTGAAGGGCAACAAAGTTGGATCAGGTGTGCTGATAAATGTTTAACAACAGTCTCTCCAGGTAGACAAAGCCCCTATATGACATTCCTGATGTCCTGGGAAAATACCACAAAAGTGGAGATGAAAATAAGTGTGTACAACTAGCTCTTGTGACCCAGTGTGAACTGACTGGGTCACATTGGTTGTATGTAAAGGAAATGTTATTTAGAAAGTATAAATACTTTGATTTTCATTTTCAGCGATGGAAACAGAGGCTTAGCAGGATGGACATCTTGTTTAATTTTATACAGCTAGACCATGAGGGTGACAGAAGATTAAGAAAAGCGGTTATACATGCCAGCCCCTATATTGGCTTTAATCCTGATTCAAGTGTTGAGATTCCACATCTCATACTCATACTCCTCCTGCTAATGCCTGTGGTAAACTTTAAGTAGTTACCTCTGATTGTTTTCACTCCCTTTCCTGGGAGGCATAATCAGAGTGTTCCTGTTTCCAATATCATTAAGGTCCAAGAGGACCTGAAAGATTTATTAATCTTCTCAGCCAAGAGTCTGGACCAACTGAGAAAAAAGTCAAAGAAAGAAAACAAACAGATTTAAAATATAAACCTTGTTGTAGTTAAAGTTGATACTGAAGAAAATGACTTAGGCTGCAAGAAAGTAGCTTTCCTCATGTCAAATCCCAGGATTAGACAGACTTAGAAATCCAGTGACAGATTATGTCAGGCTAAGAAAGGCCTTTCCTTGTTGACACATATGGCATTGAAGGGCAGAGAAGAGCATTTCCCCCCTGAAAGCAGTTCATCCACAACTGGAAGACAGAAATGGAGAGGTTGTTTATTTCTGGATCCTCTTCCTAAACTCAGAAATCAAATAAGTCATTACACTTCCCTTTGTATAAAAATAAACTTCAATCCTTCTTAAAAAAATACAGAAGAGAGCTGGGCCTGGTGGCTCATGCCTATAATCCTACTTTATAACACCCAGGTGGGAAGATTACTTGAGGCCAGGAATTACAGACCAGCCTGGGCAACAAGATGAGATCCCATCCCTACAAAATTTTTTTTAATTAGATGGGCATGGTAATGTGTGCATATAGTCTCAGCTACTCAGGAGGGTAAGGTGGGAGGATCGCTTGAACCCAGAAGGTCAAAGCAGCTTCAGACAGCCATGATGACACCACTGCACTCAGCCTGGGCAACAGAATAAGACCCTGTGTCTCAAAAAAAAAAAAAAAGAGAGAAAAAAGAAGACAGTTCATTCCACAAGACCAGTATTACCCTGATACCAAAGCCTAACAAAGACATTACACACAAAAAAAGAGAGGCTAATATCCCTTAACAATACAGTTGCAAAATTCCTCAACAAAATATTAGCAAACTGAAGCCAGGAGCGCATAAAAAGGATTACACAACAAGTGGTATTAATCTCAGGAATGCAAGGTTGGTTCAACCCCACACCATCATCTCAATAGATGCAGAAAAAATATTTGACAAATGCACCACTTTTTTATGTTGAATACACTCAACAAATTAGGAGAGGTGAAAGGCCATTCACAAAATGCAAGTGAAACTTCCTTCACATGGAGGAAATGGGGAAGATATCTCCTCTCTAAAAATTAAAAAAATATGTAAATTTGGTCAATCAGCTTGATTTTCTGATGCCTACTTAGTGGGAATAGCAACTGTTATAACTGAGAGAAATGGAAGGAAAATTTTTGAAGAAGATCTGTGTAGGTTGAGTGGCATAACAGAGTTATACAGATCTTGGATTGAATAATGGCCTTATGACTTATCAGCTGTATGATTTGGGGGCATCTTAAACTGTGAGATTCAGTTTGCTTACTGGCAAAATGAATATAATAATACTTATTTCCCAAAGTTATTACAGAATCAGGGTTAATATTTGTAAAGAGTCTAGCACATCTCAGGCTCAGACTAAGCACTTTGTAATGGTAGTTTTACTATTATCAATAGTTGTGGAGGGCAGCGTGGTAGGATGGGAGGGGTAGTCAGGTTGTCTAAAGGGACATCCACTTAAAAAATTGAGTAGGACAATAATTAAAAGAGAAGGGTCTCTCTGGTTTATTCTCATAGCAATTTGTGTAATCCTGGGTAAATCATAAATTTGATTCTGGCCTTCACTTTCCTCATCTGTAAAATTGAACAAGTGAGTTAAAAGATCTTTGGAATCTCTCTTATCTCTAAAATTCAGTGACTCCATGAAGTAGAAGATGGTACAGAAAGGAGGTGGGAGAATGTCAAATGCGACCTTTTCAGTATACTTGCAGAACGTGTTTGAATACAAGCTCCAGTTTGCTTCCACCAAAGCTAACAAGAAGAAAGAACATCAACACAATGACACACTTCTTTTTGGCTCTGAAAGGCTTCCAGATTGTGTCTAAATTTAAACCACTTTCTGGAGACCAAAGGGATGCCTGAGGACAGCTTGACAGTAAATCTTTCAGCACCCATAACTCTTCTCTTTGTCATTTCAGTATGAGGAACATGAGCATTTCAAGTGTCCTCCTCCAGAGTTGTCAATCTGGCACCTGTCACTGGCCTCTGATTCCTTATGAAAGTATTTAATTTTTCCAAGACAAATTGGCAGAATGTCCAAAGAGAGGGAAGAAATGACACAGGAGAGATGGAAAATGCTAATTTGTGGGGAAGTCTTCTGCATGGCTTAGAATCCAATAAACATTCTCAAAAGGAAGTCAAACCCAGTGGTTTCCTTCATCATTAGTATCACTAGAATCACTGTGGACAAATTCAGTAATCATGTTAATAACCCATTGAATGTCCTAACCTCACAGTGCTCTAAGACTGTCTCCTGCAAGGATCTTTATTTTCACAAATTCTCCATAGCCTCCCACATTCAAAGTCACGGTTAAGAAACGGGTCACCTTATAGAAATTTCAAGATTCTACTTTCAAGATTTCAAACTCAGAAAACCTTCTTTATAATCACAACCTTAAAAGAACTTTGATAGCTTCCCACACCTATAGGATGATGTTCGAACCCTTATACTCAGAGATCAATTGTCATTTGCCTTCAACCTATTTTCCCTGCATCAAGACATTTCCATCACTCTGAACTAATCATGACTCCTGGCTGTATGTTCACCTTGTTCCGGAATCTCTTTTCTTAATATCTCTACTTCAGAGTTTCTCAACCTTAAAACTAATTAAATTTTGGGTAAGATCATTCTTTGTTGTGGGAGTTGCTTATAGATGGTAAAATCTTTTGAAGCCTCCCTGGTCTCACTAGATACTGATAGCATACCTCTATCAGTATCAAATTGTGACAATGAAAAGTGTCCCCTGGGAGGTAAAAATACTACTAATTCTTATTCATTCTATATAATCATATTTTTGTACCCACTGGATGATACAGTCAATAATAATTAATTGTACATTTTAAAATAACTAAAATAGTATAATTGAAACATTTGTAATACAAAGAAGGGATAAATGCTTGAGGTGATAGATATCTCCTTTACTCTGATGTGATTATTACACATTGTATGCTTGTATCAAAAGATCCCATGTACCCCATGAACATATGCACCTATATGTACCCATAAAAGTCTTTTAAAAATGCCCCGATTGAGAGCCACTGCTTTACTTGAAAAACTTCTAATCCGCCTTTAATTCAATTCAAATGTCACCTCTTCTCTAGAGTCTTTTCTAACTTCTTTAGGAAAACCAATACATTTCCATTCGTGACTTTGTTATAATTATGGTCAGGAATATTGCATTGTAGTTATTTGTAGTTTATCTTCTCAACTAGACTGAGCTTTACTTGGAGAAGAGCTGCATCATATTCTTAATTGTATTTTCATCACTTACTATAATTTCTGGAGCTGTAACCATGGCTGGTGATCAAGCTCTGTTAATTTATCAGATATTTCTATCATTCCTATGAATTAGAAAGATCAAATATTATTTATTATTTTCAGTATGTGGATAATTTTTCCATTAGGCAGATGCATTTCCAATTGTAACTAACAGGAATATAGCTCCAACTGACCTGGGGAAAACAATATACATAAAATGGCTCATGTACTTACAAAAAAAATCCAGATTTGGACTTCAGGCATAACTGAATCCAGATGAATAGATCCTGAGTAGGGACAACACATAATAACTGCAGATTAGAAGTAAACTAATCTGCAGTAAACTAGTACACTAGGTTAAAAAAACTGTACTGTAGTAAACTAGTACAGAAGGTAAAAAAATTTCAGTGAACTAGCCTAAACCACAGAGTCAGGCCAGGGGTTGAGAATGGGAGTAAATGACAACACGAATTTTATTCATTTGTTTAAGCGTTGATTCTCCTAATGTCTCTATAAGTAGAGACAAAGATTTATTTGAGATAAGAACTCAGGTAATGGGCGTAGATCCACACTATTTTTTTTTTTTTTTTTTACATAGCATAGAAGTGTACTCACGCTTCATTACTACCATAACCAGAGTAAATGATGCACTTCCCAGGTCAAAGGAAACTAAAACTGAAGGATATTACAGTTCTGGCTACATCAGTTCCCAGGAATAACTTAATTTAGGCAATAAATCTGCTATTCCTTGACCCATGTCACCCAAACTTAATGTCTGGGTTTTGGGGCTTCAACTATTTTCTGGGCCATCAGCGAGTCATTCTCCCCTTATCTTTGCCTGCATGGTAGGCCTAAGAATTTTTAATGTATGCTCTCTTAACATCTGTTATTGTTGCTGTTGTTGTTTTTGAGTGGCAGTCTAGCCACAGTTCACACAACAGAATATCTGGTACTTGAAACTAGCCCCTTTGACACATAAGTGATATGTTTTCTTTACCAATATAGTGTGAATCAAAAGCTGATAAACTTCACGACAAAAGAATACCACAGATTGGGCAGGTAGGTGAATTTTCTGAGACACAGATCAATCGGGGATGTTCCCAATATCTAAGAGGGGTTGCGATTTGGAGAGATCATTGCAGGCAGCTCTTGTTCAAAACAAGACTTTCCTTAAAGCCACAAGGTACAAATCTCTGAGCTGAAAGAACATGTAAAGTAGAAAGCACCAGACTAGCAGTGTGACAACCTGGACTTTATCTACTTTGGTGAGACCTTGTTCAAGTCGCAGAATTACAGAATATCAACTAGAAGGAACTTTAATCATAAGTTGCAAGCCTCTTATTTTTGATGGTGTGTGTGTTGATTCACAGAGACAAAGGGGCTAAGTTCAAACTGTAGATTGGTAAAATCAGGATTAAAACCAAGATCTGCTAACACTGGAGTTACCTACTAATATCTCCTTTGATGTCCGTAATGTTCCTGTTATATAGATATTATTATTGTCTCCGTTTTAGAATAAAACCATCTGTATCCAATGAGACTTCACCTTGGGTTCCTTAAGTAAATATAAAGATTGAAATTACAACCCTGGAACTAGTCTTTCAATTATAAGCTGAGATTGATTTTTAACACTATCTGTAAAATAATGTGCTGAAGACTAAGGGGTCTTCCTCTTTTATTACTGCTAACCATTGCCTCTGCCACATAAACCCTTCCTTGGAAGCCGTAGCATGTGCCATAGTGAACTTACTTGAAAGTAGTCTCCTAGGAGAGTCAAAACAGCTGCATACTGAAGAAATAGCCTTTTGAGAAGGCAAAGAACAATCAAATAATAAGGAGATGCTATGAATTCACTGGTGTGCTTACTCCTTTAGTTGCATTATCTCATTTAATTATCACAATCATATTTTGATTAGACTTTGTCTTACTTTACAATGAAAGAAAAAAACAAACCCAGAAACCTAGCATGATCAGCTCAGGCTCACCCAGTGATTAAGTAGAAATGCAAATCTATACATGTGCCAAATCTGCCCCTCACCATGCCATTCAAAAAGCAAAGTAGAAACAGAGATAAGCTGATGTATTCACCTACTAAAAATAAGATTAAATGTTTACAGTTCTCTAGCCTCAGCTTTCTCGATATTCCACATGAAGCTGAAATCAAACTTGGGCCCAGTTCATAGAATTACACTCATCTTTCTTCCCTGGGATCTAAGTGTGTTCCCTCCAAATGGAATGAAAGAGATTCTTCATCTCTATCTCAGGTTCAGGTAACACGGGCTTGCCCTCTCTCATCTTCCAGAAATATGAGCCTACTGATGGTTCCTTGTCTTTTAAAAATTTCACATTTTATAAGGGTTTTAGAGAAGATTTGAAGAATTTTTTAAACATCTGAAAATAAAATAAAAGTTTGACGCTGACTAAATTGAAGGCATTTATAATGTGTTGCAAAACAGAAATGGTCTAGGAAAGAAATATATCTGGGTCCATATACTACATCTGCCATTTACTAGTTATATCAGTCTAAACAAAATATATCACTCTGAGCTCTTCTATATTTCCTCATCTAAAAAAAGAGGGTAATATTAACTACATTGTCCCTGATATAACAATGATAATAAAATGCACCTAATGACATAGTTATCTTGAAGATTAAATGATATAAAATAGTTGCATACTTAGTTTTGACCCATAGTATGCCTTTAATATAGTATCGGTTACTATCATACTAGCTAAAGATGATTAATATTTTTAAACTCAATTTTTACTCATCTATTAAATAAAGGTAATATTCCTTGTGGGATTGCAGAGATGATCAAATGAGATTTATGGGCAAACACCTAGCATAATGCTAATGGATGTTTAACGTACATGAATTGACAAATGTTAGAAAAAAGACAAACATTTAAATTTACCTATGTATGCTTTATGTGCCTTCTTATCCCCAGTCCTTAGCCTATGTTTTATCCCTGAGTGGCCACATTCTTAGAATTATTTGCAGTAGAGAGACACTGATGCTAGTTCCCATGCATATGAAACTCGATCATGGAGCTGGAGAGACAAGTTTAAATGCCATGGCTCTCTAAGGAAATAATCAGGGATGTGCACTTGTCTGATCATCACAGTATTATTTCAGTATTAAAATGTCATCAAACCCCACAGTCTACTAGCAGAGAAAGGTAAATCAAATTATAAAATATCTACATAATTAAATCTTACACAGCCAATAAAAAACATCTTATATAGGATGTTTGACAAACTTGTTTGATTATAGGGGTCTCCTAGTGTGATTTATAAAAGTATTGGCCCCCACCCTAGACTTATTGAAACAAAATCTCTGATGATTGGATATGTGTATTTTAATCAAGGGTCCTTAGTGGTTTTTGTGATCAGGCAAATTTATGGAATTTTATTATAAAACATGTATTTTTAATGCTAAAAGAAGAAATACTATTACGTAGTATGTACTACCACTTTACTTTTTTACAAAAAGACAATTAAATTAAAAAGTAACAGCAGCTTTTTTTTGGTATTGAAATTACCATTGCAATAGTTATGAGCACGGTTGTTCATGTCAGAAGACCTGGTTTGAATTACAGAACTGCTATTTCCTAGCTGGGTAACACAAGTATTGAAACCCACTGTGCCTTAATACCTTCATCTTTAAAATGGGGGAATAAAAGTACAAATCTTCTGTGTCATTGAGAGATTAAAATAATATAATATAAATGTAATTTATTGTTAGAGTTATTAGGTGAACTTCCACTTCCAGCTATGAGGAAATAAGATCGTACAGATTACTTTCTCACTGTAACCAACTATAAGCTGGCGAAGACATAGTAAAAAACTATTTGCAGAGATTGCGGACAGCTTAAGACTGTGAGCTTCATGTAAATAAAAACAAAGGAGGTGAGTCTTATCATTGTCTAGTCTTTCTATCTAGAGATAGTTCTTACTCTGTGTTGCACAGAAGGGAACAAAAACAGAGTTCAGTGGTCTTGCTAAATTTAAGAGACTGGAGTTTGGGGAAGAAAGGTGGTAAGAATTGGTGAGGCAGAGTACCTAAGAGGAGAAAAAGGTCCTAAAATCTGCATAAGGGTCCTTGTGAGTCTTTAGCTTATTAAAACCATGTTTATGCACAAAGTGAAACCCCGAAAGGTCAGAAGATAAAAATGTTGCAAGAAAGAAAAATTACCAGGAAGCTGTAAAATAAACAACTTCCAAGCTCACCCGTGGCTGGTACTTGTTTATGCTCTCTCTATCAACGATAAGAAAGTGAGGAGGCTGGATGAACGACTACATGAGACACTTAATAGATACCCCATAAGCACCATGTCTTATGAGTTGTGCTAAATTAGCTCTAAAATAAAGAAAACTCTAGTCCCTAAAAGACCTTAAAAACAAGTCTCTTAATCAAGGAAGCAAAAACTATAGCCCATAGGCCAATCTTGGTAAACCTATTGTTTCTGGAAATGAAGATTTATCAGGACACAGTCATGTCCATTTGTTTACTTATTTCTGTGGCCATTTCCATGCTGCAATAGCAGAATTGAGTGTTGCAACAAAGATTGTTTGGTGTATAAGCTTAAATAGTTCCTATTTGATTTTTTTTAAAAGTTTGTTTACTCCTCTTCCAAATAACTAAATTAATAATTAGACTAATAAAGTACTTAAGTATTAAAAAAAGTCTAACTTTCCTTAGAAGAATACAACAAATTTCAGCATACAGCTACACAAAAATAATAATCTCCTTTAGTCAATAAACATTTACTAGACAGATGAAGAAACAGGAAAAAGGCTGAATGCACTTGCTCATGCTGTAATCCAAGCACTTTGGGAGGCCAAGGTGGAAGGATCACATGAGGCCAGGAGTTCAAAAGCAGCCTACATAACATAGCAAGATACCATCTCTATAAAAAATAAAATAAAAAATAGCCAGGTATGGTAGCACATGCCTATAGTCCCAGCCTACTGGGGAGGCTGAGGTGGGAGAATCACTTGAGCATAGGAGTTTGAAGCTGCAGTAAGCTATGATTGTGCCTCTGCACTCCAGCCTGAGAGAGAGTGAGACTCTCTTTCAAAAAATGAAAAATAAAAAGAAGAAAAAAAGGAAAACGTGATCAATAATGTGTAGAAAAAAAGGCAATATAAACTGATCTAAGAATGACTTAGAAAATACAATTATAAATCATGGATACTAAAAATGCTTTTATAACTATATGCCATATGCTTAAATATATTTTTAAAAACATAAAGATGAAAGAGAAAGAAACTGCAGATTAAAGGCTGAACCAAGTGAAACTGATACACACAAAAGAATAAACTATCTGAAATAAAAACTGCACTAGACACTGGTGTCGAAAAAATCAATGACATTGAGTACACGGCAATGAAAACCAACTCCCCCAACACACACACACACAAACACATACACACACACACACACACACACACACAGAGAGAGAGAGAGAAGATTAAAGACAAATAAAGAGAGCATCAGTGCTCTTTATGCAAAAATACCAAGTGGTTTGTATTTGAGGAAACAATGTCCCCAGTTTTTCCAAATTTAATAGTAAATTCATGAAGCCAAAAAATTTAATAAACCCCAAGCAGAATAAGCATTAATATACTTACACACACATAAACACATATACACACAAAAGAACATTATAATCAAATTGATGAAAATCAGCGGCAGAAAATCTTAAAAGAAAAAAGATTAAAAACGTTATATACAGAGGAACCAAGATAAGAATAGGATCAGACTTTTTGTTAGCAACTATGCAAGCAAGAAGACAATGGAGTGAAATCTTTAGAAATCTGGGAAAAATTAAACTACTCAACACATAATTCTATACACAGCAAAAAACTAGTTAAAAAACAAAGGTGATATAGAAACACTTTAAGAAAAATGAGAGCTAAAAAATTCTTTAGCAGCAAATTGAACTATAGAAAATGTTTAAAAATGGTTTACTGGGAGAAGGAAATGATAACACATGGAAATTTAGATTAATGCAAAGAATGAGGTATGCAAGATATAAGTATATAGATAAATATAAAATACTTTATCACTGAAAAGATAATTGGCTTTGTAAGGGAAAAATGCTGTAAACCATGAACTTTCAGGCTGATAAAAATGTAGAAAAATATATATGACAACAACAACAACAAAATGAATATCCAGAATCTACAAGGAATTAAATTGGAAATTAATGACAGAGGTCAGGTGTGGTGGCTCACACCTGTAATCCCAGAATTTTAGGAGGCCAAGGTGGTCTGATTGCTTGATCTCAGGAGTGTAAGACCAGCCTGTGCAACATGGCGAAATCCCATTTCTACAAAAAATGCAAAAATCAGTCGACCGTGGTGATGTGCACCTGTAGTCCCAGCTACTCCGAAAGCTGAGGCAGAAGAATCCCTTGAGCCTGGGAGGCAGAAGTTGCAGTGAGCCAGGATGGTGCCATTGTACTCCAGCCTGGGCAAAAGAAATGAAACCCTGTCTCTCTAAATAAATAAATAAATAAATAAAAGAAAAAGAAAAAAAAATTAATGGAAAGATATGTGAAAAATTTCCACCTCTTAATAAATGTAACAGCATACTATTAAATAAATCATATTTTATTAAAAAGAAGTGAAGAAAAGGAGTACCAAGAGGAAAGGTAAGAAAGACTCACAAACATTCATTCAGTCAGTGATTGATTTAAGCCTATTCTAGAGAGATAGCAGAGACTAAGATAGACACAGTCCTAATCCTCATGGTGCACACAGCTTGGGAGGACGATTCACATTTTGCCATTTTAAAAATTGATTTCTTTATTCTTTTTGTTATTTATTCTGGGGCTGCACTTAGCTCTGAAGTATCCTTCCACTTTTCTGGACTCTCATTTGCTATTTTTGTGTTTTATTTCTCTTCCTCTGCATGCTTTTTGGGTGGTGGTGACCAGGCCTCTTTTCCTGGCTTTCTTATTTTATGTTCTTTTTTTGTAGGGTACTCTTACTTGCATGGCTTCTGTTATCACTGTAAAATCTCAGCTTTTAGTTCTAGGCCTATGATTCCAAGTCCCTACTGGATGTTTACACTTGAATGTCCCATAAACATCTTAAAATCAATGAACTTAACAAGAAAGCAATCAAATTTTTGTAGATTCCAGTGAATCTATCATTCTTTCAGTAAAAAATTAAAAATGTAGAGAACAAAATCTCATAGAGCTGAACCGCAAACAAGGGAGTTGTTCTTGAGTCAAATCTCTCTTCACTAAGCTCTGGTATTTCTTTCTCCTTAACATTTTATTTATCTATTTCTTTCTCTCTGTTTCTGCCTCTATCATCACTCAAGTTCAGTTCTTTATTACCTCTCAAATGATGATCATAAAAGTGTTTTTTTTATTGTTGTTTTATTTTGTTTGAGACAGAGTCTTGCTCTTGTTGCCCAGGTTGGAGTGCAGTGCCACAATCTCGGCTCACTGCAACTTCTGCCTCCTGTATTCAAGCGATTCTACTGCCTCAGCCTCCCGAGTAGCTGGGATTACAGGCACCTGCCACCACACCTGGCTAATTTTTGTATTTTTTGGTAGAGACGAGGTTTCACCATGTTGGCCAGACCAGTCTTTAACTCCTGACCTCTGGTGATTCACCTGTCTCGGCCTCCCACAGTGCTGGGGTTACAGGCATGAGCCACTGCGCCCAGCCAATAGTGTTTTAAATGTTGACTCTTAATCACTTCTTTTCTCCAATTCATCCTCTAAAGAACAACCAGAGTGACTTGCATGCAGCACACATCTTACTAGATCACTTCTTTCTTTTATACTCCCCCCAAAACATCTTCTGTGGCCTACAGATAAAAGCCAAAATCTATCGCAGGTCACGGTATATGATTCCTGATCTGACCCAGTCAAACATTTTGGCCTCATCATACTACATAGATGCTATGTTGCAACAGTAGTTTCATTGTTTTTCTTATATCGAGCCCAAACATTCCAGGGAAAAAGAATTGACCCAGTAGTAGAAATGCTTGGGCTTTCCCACTCTGGCCATATTTGACTAGTTGGAACACTGGGTCCATCCCTGAGCAATAAGGCTTATCATACTGTGTTGTCATAGACCTATAGACGCTTCCCTCTTCCAAATGTCACCCATCCGGTTATTCAAGTCCTGAAGACTCTACCGCTTACATTTTTCTCAAAATCAGTTAAAGCGGGACCCATCCACCTCACTTTGGGCCTATCGTATTTAGCCTGCATTAAACTTATAAATTGTCTCCCTGCGTCCCTCCTGACTTCCACTATCCATTTTCTACAATGCAACCAAAGTCATTTTTTTCAAAACCATATCAAATACTTTAAAATGTGTCAGTGGCTCTCTATGATACCCAACAGATTTGAGCTTCCTAGAACTTTGTTTCAGTCTCCATCTCTTCAGTCAGAATGTGGATCATCCAGCTGTGTGCACCTTGAGGACTGGGACCGTGTCTATCTGTCTCTGCTGTCTCTCTAGAATAGGCTTAAAACAATCACTGACTAACCTAATGAATGTTTGTCTGTCTTTCCTGCCTTTCCTTTTGTAGTTCCTTTTCTTCACCCTAACCCTAGGGCAAGATTTGCTAATTATCTCTGTGCTCTCACCTACCAACACTGGATCTGTGTCCAGGAGACACACTAAATACAGTCACTGAATCTCCTCTGGTCTCTATTTCCCTAGATGAACTGTGGCTTCCTGAACCATGGCAAAGTAATCTCCCATAGCATTTCTTGCCAAAGTCATGGAGCAAAATACCCTTGCTAACTCTAACCTGCCCAGTGAGCTTGCCCTAGGAGTCCAGACTCCACATTCCTTTACAGCTCATTGACCAAGAAGTTGTAATTGATATGCGTTAATCCAATGCATGATGAAATCTGTTCTATTATAGGTTCCAAGCAACACTTGGCCTGAGAAATGCATACACTCTTCTAATTCCTTATAGCTTCAGTTTTTAAGGATAAAGAAGAGAGTCCATTATGATACTTTTGTGGTATCAGACACATACCAACAAAAATGTCATAGTCTAAAATAGAGGATGGTGACACTTCAGAGGTAAATACTGGCCCTGAAAGACATCTAGAAGTATGATAGATCCTGACAGACCCTGAGAATCCTAAAGGACACTGATAAGTCATGGGAGGTCACAACAGGCTGTGACTGGTCTTAAGAGGTCCTGGCAAGCCCCTGAAAGATGGTCAGGTTCCAAAAAATTCCAAAAGGTTATGACTGATCAAAATTCAAGACCGGAATTCAAAAGAATTAAGGTCACAGAGCTTGCTTTGGAGAACCTGAAAGTAGCAAGTACAAGAGATAATAAAACAACCCAAGGTGAACTGGCAGGTGGTAACAGGGAAGGGGAATGAAGACAGGCCTCAGATCTGTTTAAATTGGCCCTTAAATCTCAAGGGCCTGTTTAAATTGACTTTGCTTCTCCCCATTCCCTTTAAGATAAAACCCAACTAGTCAGGCGTGGTGGCTCATGCCTGTAATCCCAACACTTTGGGAGGCCGAGGCAGATGGGTCATCTGAGGTCAGGAGTTCGAGATCAACCTGACCAACATGGTGAAACTCTGTTTCTACTAAAAATACAAAAATTAGCTGGGCGTGGTGGCATGCACCTGCAATCCCAGCTACTTGGGAGGCTGAGGTAGAAGAATCACTTGAATATGGGAGGCAGAGGTTGCAGTGAGCCGAGATCACACCATTGCACTTCAGCCTAGGTGACAGAGTGAGACTCCATCTCAAAAAAAAAAAAAAAAAAAAAAAAAAAAAAAAGATAAAAACCCAACCACTTCACCATGACCCTCAGAATCAGTGCCTTATTTACAACTTCAACTTCTTCCCATTTATGCTCCATCAAACTCTATGTAGAGAACACTCACAGCTCTCCCCAGCTTGAGGCCTCAGAACACTTGGTCCCCTTCATAAGAAACACTTCTCTACTCCTCTTGTCACTCACCTGGCTGATGGTCCCTCATCTCTCAGGGTTCAGTTTGTAAGTCACTTTCTACTGGAAGCTTTGCCTGATTCCTCTAGCCTGGGCTGGTGCCCTTCTTCATGTAACTGGGGAGGAGCAGAGCAAGACAACTGTGAAAGGTTTTAAGAAATGGTGCCAGGATCTAAGAGGACCTGAAAAGGAGTTGCTTCTCCAGGGGAAGTGATAAGCCAAGATAGGGAATGGCAGGAGGTCAGGATCAATGGTAGGTAGAGAGACTTTGAGAGGAATAATATAGAATGGAAAATAGATAAACATTTGAAAGGAGGACAGAGGCAGCAAGAGATGCAGAACAAGAGAGGATGTATGATGGACCTCAGTGAAGTCATACTGTCAAAGACACATCCCAAGGAGCATGAAGCAAGGCATGCCTGCCATTGACAAGGAAGATAGGCGCTTCTAGGAGTGAGTGTATTTGTGAATGTGCACAACATGGGGTGGAGAACGGTCTGCAAATTTACAGTGAAAGCACCTATGTCATTTGTCCCTCCGAAGCCCAAACCCCTGATCTACTCCTTCAGCCTGGCCAAACGCCACCCTCTCATTCTGCAGTGAGCTTCTGTGGACCTTGGAATGTCAGTCCTACATCTCCAACCTTGCATGTTTCTTGCAGCTTGAAATTCCAGAGATGAAAAGGCATATTAATAGATAATTCTGAAAAAGTCCCAGAGAATGCCCACATTAGCTTAGCTAGGGCCATAAATTTATCTTTGAACCAATCACCGTGGCCAGAATGACCAGAGTGAGGGTGTCTTGAATGGCCAGTTCTTAACTATGGCACTCTCTCTGGGCTTTGATAGGGGAAGATGTTCAGTACCCATGTCCAAGTAACGTATCTAATATTATATAATGATTCTTGTTCACAATCTTTGCACTACTATTTTGTTGTGTCTTTTGGGTGTTTCCAGGCTCACAAAGATCTAGGAGATAATTTAGAACTTTAAAATTAAGTGAGAAGAGCCTTGGGCAACTCTGAGAAAGACCTAGGTAAGTGGAAACCAATAATAAATGAATGTCCTCACTTTCTGAGCCATCTCACGCACTAATAAACAGTCGTTTCTGATCTGCCCATCCCTTCAGGGTCTGGGTGAGTCTGACTTTTATTAACTTTGTTTCTCTTCTATAATTCTCCTCCTATTTAGAGCCAGGAGAATTATAGGTAAGTGGCCAAGTGCCAGAATAGCTTTAGGGAGACTTGCTGATTGAAGGGACATATTTCAGTCCTCACAGTTGGACTTGGCCACCTGGTGTGCTGAGTGACCTTGGGCCAGCCATTTAACCTCTCTGGATTTCTCTGCTCTCTGCTTTTTGAAAAGAACTAATCCATTTTTGTCTTTTCCCGGCACGTAGAGTGGGGACTAGAGACATCTTGGATGGCAGGACGTCTGGTTGCATGCCAGACAGATGATTTGCGTACTCTTAAATGACTGTTTTTTTCACCTGCACTCACCTAGTGCCCTGAATCTCCCTGTTCCTGCTGTCCTTGGGTAATGATCTGCCATTTCTGGCTCATGAGACATTCAGTGAAATACATCCTCTGCAAGCTTACATGTGGGTAGGAGTAGGATGGCAGGAGAAAGAAGGTAAAATCAGAAAAAAAGGGAAATGGAATAAAATATTTGGAAAATACAAAAGCTTCATTTCAGGTTGCATGTAAACTCTGGCACCAAGAATCTTATTTATTTATTGTCCAGAAATGCTAAGATGTAACTGTAGTTGGATTGAGTTGCCTGTACTGTTTGTTCTCTGCTTAAAGAGCCAAATTAGCAGAGATGAAGCTGATACTAGAGACCTTCAGGAAACTTTCTGCATATTCTACAACTTGAATAATTAATCCCTGGATAACTAAAAAGAATATAGGTTTAACACAAAGAAAAACGGATTATCTCCAAGTCAGAAGCAATTATTAATTGATAATTAATTAAGCAATTATTAATTAATAAGTAATTAAACAATTATTGATTAATTAATTAATCTGGGCAGCAGCAACCAGATGAAGTCATTTATTCATTTAGCAAATACATATGTACTGAATATCTTCCATATTCACTCTTCTAGTCATGGTAAACAAGCACCATAATAAACAGAACAAATAAGGTGTCTTCCCTCATGATGCTTGAATTCTACTAGAGATAAACGCCAAATATTTAACATATAGATAATAGAATAATTCTATACAGTGATAAGTGTTATGAAGAAAATCCAATAGATGGAGAGCAGCTCGAGTTGGAACTAATTTAGACATGGTCAGCCTATTGCTTCCCAAGAAGATGGTGCATGGAATGAGAGTGGAAAGGTAAAGAACATCTGGCAGCTCAGAGGAAGAGTTGGGTAAGTGGATCCAACAACTAGGAAGTAACCTCATGGTCTAGTTTACAGAACCAACAACTAGGAAGTAACGTAATCATCTAGTTTATCTCCATTATTAAAAAACATTATCTTCTGGCCTCTCTGTCTGACTCACCAGAGCTTGGATGAGTTCCATTTTTTAATTTTTAACATTGTCTTTCATATCTAGCCTCTCTTGTAGGGTTGAATCAGCATTTTCTGGATTTTATGGAAGTTTGAGACACATCTTCCAGAGCTTGTCTGGACTTGGAGTTTGAAGAAAGTTTGGAGCAACTAAGCACCTCCAAAGGTTGTGAGATGGAAAATGGAAAGAAGTTTACTCTGAGGAATAAATGAAGCTTAGAGAGTGAAGGTGAGGCTGGGAATGGATGAGACAGGAGACTGAGAAGGGATCAGCTTCTGGAATAGCACATCTTTCTTAGTTTCGGATTCTCTATTGCCACTTACTGAAAGGTTGCTGAGGCCAGTCCTCTATGGGGAGGGATCATCACACACATTTATACATCGCTTTATGTTTTGTTAAATACTTTCATTACCATGTCTTCAACCATCATTTAAAAAAAAACTGAATGAGGAAAAGAGAAGGAGAATCACCATGCTCACTTCATAAAAAAAATGAATCTAAAGTCCCAGGAGAGCTTGGGTAGAACATTCAAATTCAGAGTTCTACCCCAAATCACAGCTCATCTACTGCATCATGCAGCCTTTAACATTAACCATCAGGGAGTGGATTTGATCGTTGCTGGCAGAACAGGCATACATCTTGCTGTTTCCTGCTTTCTCACTCCTGGTAGACAACACACACCAAACGCAGCACTCTTTCCAACTGAAACTGGACCTTGCCTGGGTCCTTTTAATCACACTATTCCAAGCAGCCACTACCAATGAACTGGGATTAGCCTCAAAATAAAACCTTTTTCCAATCTTAAGTCACATGATGCCTAAGGTCTATTTTAACTTTGTTACATGATTTTATATTTAATTGTGATGGTTCTAGAGACTAGTTTTTATCCAAGTAAAAGTCATTAGAAGCCTATGATATCGTGGGCATCCCTTTATTCATCATGTGAGCAAGATATGCCTTCTAGAGTTTTGTGCTCACCACCTGGTGGAGGTGATAGACAGATAGATAAATAACTGAACAGATATCTAGTTTTTATGTATTTTTAAATGTTTTAGAAGAAGATAGGAGGCAGAAGGTAATGTCCATTAGGGATAAAGATGGTGCTAGAAAAAGACAAATCTGGAATCCTTGTGGACAATATGTATTTTGAGTAGACTTCAAGTGGAAGGAATGAAAAAGGTATTTTCAACATTAAAAACCACTTGAACAGAGGCATCAAGGCACAGAGAGAGTGGGGTTTGGGAGAATGTCAATTTCTTGAAGGTCAAGAGCTGGTTTCTGTTCTGGATACCTTAGTGTATGAGCAGTTGCCTAATTGGAATGCTTTCCATGTGTTGATTGATTAAAAAATAAAAAAGATCACTCACAAAAAAGTAACTCTGGGAGATGACAGATATGGTAATTTGCTTCACACTAGTAACCAACATGCTTTCTATATGTATCCTATAACTTTATGTTGCAAACTTCAAATAAACATAATAAAATTTAATTTTTTTAAACCCCAAGGTAAAAAGGAAATGATGCTTATCTTTAGGAAGCTTACAACTGAACAGGAAAGTGGAGAAATATTTGGATATCAGAAAATCTGGGTTCTAGTTCTGACCCTAATTGCAACTTTGAAAAGTCACTCTCCCAAAAGCCAAGGTTCAAAGGTTAGAAAATGGCTTTATCTTAAGTGCTGACCCTGATGAGTCTGGAGCAGTGTGCTGAAAATATGCCTCAGGACACAAATGGCATTGCTGCTTTCCTGCTAAATGAATTAGCAAAGTCTGCCATGGGAGGAGCTGGGAGAATGGCAATACCAGTGCCATACATTGTCATCCCCAAACAAGTCCATTTCCAAGGTCCCTGTGAACTCTATATTCCAATGATTCCAGCAATAACCCTGTGGTATCTATATTGTAACCTCAAAAGACAGCAGGAGGAGGAAATATAATTTATCCTGCGTCCATAGGAAATGAGACACACACTATTGGAAACACGAAAGGAAAACTCCTGACTACTCTCTTTTATTTTCATATACATTTTGAAAAATTCTTGGGCTCAGCATCCTTGGTTCTTGGCCATCAGCCGTGGTAAAATCAGTCCCTTCTGGCCCATTACAAATTAAATAATCATAGCTCTATTCATCAGGAAAATATACGCAGAAAGGCTTCATATTCCAACCATTAGTATGAAGGCTTCGAGCCTTTCATTGACTAACTCTGAGCACTTCATGGTGACTACTTCACTCGTACATCCATAGGAGTAGGCAGAGACTGCCTGCTATTGCCTGGCTCTGTGCTTCCCGTGTAATGATTCTTCAAGTGCCTGCATTGGGAGTAGACATCTGCCTGACCGCATTCCTGGCATATACTAGGAAGTCTGTTAATATTTGTAGAAGGGAGAGTGTTCATAGGCCATTGTACCGAACAACTTGTGAAGCAGAGATAACACGCCTGACCTACTGTGAGGCATAGGAAGAGGCCTCCAGAAACACAAGGTGGACTTTCTTCCTTTCTGTGCCGTCTGTGAAAATAAGCAGTTGGGCTGGGCTGTGTCTAACTATCAGTGAAATACAATGTGAAATCGGAAGTGTTCTGTTTGGGTTTCCGGTCATAGAAGCCTGGTGATTTTTCAGGTGATACTCATTTAGATTACAATTTGATAGTGGCTTTTTCTGAAGCCAGGCTAAGAGTTCGTGGCTAATATTGCCCCAATTTGTTGTTTACTGTTCCTATCTGCTTTGTAACGCCTGCACTATGCTGTCCTTCTTGCATCTCAAACAACATCCTCTCTTTTATCTAGAGCCAGATTCGTTTGGCTGTTAACGTGATTTGTCTCTAAGAAGCATTGTCTGAGAAGTCCAGAACAGCCTATGTTTAACCTTGGCAGCCTTTGGCACGTCTTTTTGCAGCCTGCTTATGTTAGGACATAAAAAGTCTGAATATGAATTACGAATGGAATTGTGTGACATTTGTTGTTCGTTCACAACTGCTCTGTGGCCAATTGGTTTTTTTATTGACTTTTTTCCTGTTCTCATCTCTTATTTTCCACATACTTATTAGGTACCTAGTACTGTGTGTTATTACCTTGGAGTAAGTGGAAAAATAATATAACTATAGTGCATCTTTTCTCTTAAAGCAGAGTCAAAATTCCTCTAGTAGAAGTCAGGTTTGTTTAGACTTACTTCGTCATCTATCTGAATTGACCTTAGTGATTTGTTTAATTCAACCCTCTCTTTTTATAGTTGAGAAAACTAAGGCTCCAAGAGGAAAAAGTATTGACTCAAGGGTACCCAGCTCCCGTGGGTGTAATCTAATTCTGATTCCTACTCCAGGATTTCTTACCTATATGCTGCATGATGCCCAACACTGTGCAACAAAGAGGAAGGAGGAGGTCATCAGGGCAAGTTAAGTAGGGTAGCTAAAAAATTAGTGAGTCATTTATTTGCTGTATTTTCTCCTTTCAATACACTTTTTAAAGACTCGTTACTATTTGTAAGGTGTGAAAAAAACAGTCCCTGCCATCTGCCAGTTCACTTCCCGGTAGGGGAGACAGAGCCACACACATTTAATTTGCATACAGTTTAGCATTTTGGTAAGTGCTATGATCACAACAAATAAAACGAAACGTGTTCGAAGGTCAGAAATTAATTGTGCTTCCTCCTATGAGCAAGTTTCTTACATTTTAGAACTTAGAGAGTACACGAGGGAAGAGGCATTCCATGAAAAGGGGCTAGCGGACGAACATAAGTGTAAAAGGCCTCCACATATCTTTTGCAGCATATAAGAGCAGCAAAGACAGGAAAGTACCCCACTTAGGATCTGCTGGAGGTTAATCCCTATCTTAGGCCACTTCCCATTTAAGGTTTCATTGGTTTTCACAGAAGGGTACATGGAGGCAGTGTTAGCTCTGGCCACATGATGGCGGTGCAGGGCCACAAAAGGGTTGCACAACGTTCGAAATAATTTTGAAGGAAGTGTTTGTAAAAAATACCGGGAAAGAAGGTTCCCAGACCAGGGCTCAGAGCTGCTTGGAGGGGCTTCTGGGAGAAGACAGCAGCCCTCACATCTGGAGAGGCAGGTGCTATCATTCTGAACCTCTGTTCTGTTCAGAAACTCCGGAAATAATTTCGATGTTGCATAACCTGTAACCTGCGAAGAAAGAAGCTCTTTTGAATAGTACCCATTTTAAAAAATAGGAAACCTCCCAGTTTCCCTGAATGCTTTCCTTCTCTGTCAGAGTTGTGCCTGTGGTGGTTAACAGGCGGTGCCTTGTTGCCACTTTGGTTGAGTAAAATGAGAGATAGTTATCCAATGTGTTGGTGGGAAAAGGAATAAATTGTTTCTTAATTACAGTGCCCCTCAGACAGTATACAGAGAGGGGAAGGACGCTAGTCCCAAACCCTTTGATCTGGGCTTGCCTTGCTCAGGCCACTTGCTTGGTTTTGCTCATCTCTGAAGTATATGGGGTGGGAGGTGATTGTGTGTGTGTGTAATGTTGTGTGGTTGTGCGTGTGTGTAATGGTGTGTGGTTGTGCGATAGCACATGTGTGTAGTGGAGGGTATAGAGATAAATGTGGTAATGCTGGCACAGGCTATAGCTAACTAAGGGCATTTTTGGCTCTGTGTAGGAAGGGTCTGGGATAGAGAAAGAGGAAGAGAATAAGAGAGAGAGACAGAAACAGAGACAGAGAAAGAGGGAATGAATTCCCAGAAGATTCCTGGGGTTAAGGAAATGATTTGATTAAAATATCTGGCAAAGAGTGAGTTTCGAAATCGATTATTTAACCCATGTTCTTTCCTGACTTCTCACTTTTCAGTCCACCCCTACATGCTCTCTGTGCCTGTCTTGCTCTTTCTCTGTCTTGGCAGCCACTCCTTCCTCTTCTCTTTCAATCTCTATTGTCCTCAGTTTCCATCCTGTTTTCTGTTGCTTTCAAATAAAAGCTTTGTGGGAGAGAAAGAGGGTCTAGGGTCAGACTATATGGTGCCCTCAGGAAGAGGAAGAAGAGAATGACAGAAGAATCCCTGCTGTCTGTGTAACCAGTAGTGGTGGGGGAAGCAAAGTTGGAAGAGAGAGATGATAAATACATAAGCCCCCAGGTTGAGGGGGCTGCTGTCCAGGAGAAATCCTGCTTCAGAAGAGGAAACAAATAAGGACAAATGTCCAGGAGCTGGAAATGGGTGGAGCTGATGAGATGGGGTGTTTGTTTGTATGTGGAAATTGTAGCTTCTCTCTCTTTTCATTCTACAAAGACAGAACTTCTCAATTTTTAAGTCACAATACATTTCTAGAAATCGTTTATTTCTAAACATCACCAGTCAAATCTCCCATTCCTTTCTGCTTTTAGAATTGGAGTGAAATTGATTTGTGTTTTTAATTTTAAAGGACAGGAAAACAGGCTGTTCAAGTGTTCTGCTGGCGTGGGAATTCCAGGCATGGTCTTTCTTTCTCCTCCTCCCTTCATTCTTTCCCACTCCCTCTGTTCTGTCCCCTCATCCACACCAGGGAGGGTCCCCAGGATGGCAAGATAATAATTTTGATTTGGTTTTATGTTTATATTTATAATGCAACGTAAATTTTTTTCCAGAAGTTGATATTTGTAAAGACCATTTTCAAACATATACAAGTCAGAGAGGTAGTGTGGGTGAGATTTGAGAAAGAATGTGTTGTTTTTCTCTATTATCATTATTATTTACTAACCTTTTATTCAAGCACTGTAATGGAAGATCGACAAAACAACTCTCATGTCATAATCAATTATAGCTGGAAGACAATAAATAGCTATTCAACGTTTCTTTCATGTTCTGGAAAAAATGGATATATCGACTGCCTTTAAAGTTGGGTCCTTTCCATAGACGCTGGGTGGGCTGTTGTAATTGGCTCTTCTAATCCCATAATCTTTATGAGCTTGGCATAGATGAACATAACAAAAATAATGATAAAAACAATAATTTACTTTGGTGTTAGCTGTTAGAGTTTGTAAAACAATGGCATAGGCATTATGAAATTGAATTATTTCAACTACCCTGTGAGGTAGTAATTATTTTCCCCATTTTGTCAATGAGGCAATTGTGGCTCAGAGAGCCTGAACTTGGGCCAGCATTCTCCTCACTACATCCAAGCAGCAGCAGCCTAACGCATCCTCTTTCTACAGATGTACAGACCAAGTCTAAGTGAGATGGAACACATTCGATGAGGGTAAGGTAGGATGGATACAAAATGCCCACAGATGCCCCAGGAAGCAGACTGAGAGCAGGGAAACAGACCTTCTTCCAAGTTCTGACTTCACTCCTCCTCTATCAAAAGCTCTGGACATAAAACATGACTTTTTCAAACTTTAGTTTCTTCAACTGTAAAATGAGGATAAATGTGCCTGCCTTTTGAGAAGATTAAATGAGATGAAATTAAAGGAAATAATGTAAAGTGTTCAGTATGGATTCCACAGATGCTGGTTATTATTATGCCACATACCATCGACATGAACCATCCGTTCCGAGACCTCTTATTTATTTTTTATTTTTAGTTTTTGAGACGGAGTCTCACTTTGCCTTGTCACCCAGGCTGGAGTGCACAGGGATGATCTCGGTTCACTGCCACCTCCACCTCCCGGGTTCAAGCAATTCTCCTGCCTCAGCGTCCTGAGTAGCTGGGATTACAGGCATATGCCACCACACCTGGCTAATTTTTGTACTTTTAGTAGAGATGGGGTTTTGTCATGTTGGCCAGACTGATGGCGAATTCCTGATCTCAGGGTGATCCCCCTGCCTTGGCCTCGCAAAGTGCTGAGATTACAGGCATGAGTCACGACACCTGGCCTCCTAGACCTTCTTTAAACCAATATCAGACACAAGGGAGAGAGAAACTGTATTATTTATTTATTGCTGCATAACAAATTATCTCAAAATCTAGCAACTTAAAACCATGATAAACTCTGCCATCTTTCATAGTTATGTGAATCAGAATTTAAGGAGAGGCTTATGGGTGATCATGGCTCAGCATCTCTCAGGAGATTGTAGCCAAAATGTTGGCCTGGGCCATAGTCATCTAAGGGCTCACCTGTGGTTGGGGAATCTGTCTCCCAGGCGGCTTAACTGTCAGGTCCATGATGACTGCTGTGAGAGGCCCCAGTTCCTGGTCATTGGGATTTCTCCATAGGGCTGTTTGCTGAATTCCTTCACAGTATGGTGGCTGACTCCTTCCAAAGAGAGCCATCCAAGACAGCAAGATGGAACCTGCAATGCTGTTTATGGCTTATCTTAGAAGTCACACCACCATCTTCACAGTAGCTCACAGGTGACACTGGTCAGCTCTACCCAGTGTGGAAGTAGGCTGCACAGGGACACACTGTCAATGAAGTAGAATAACAAGGGGCAATCTTGGAAGCTGGCTGCCGCAAAGCCTACTCCTACAGACTCTAGGCTTGTAGTTTTTTTACTAAGAATTTGTTTTGGGAACGCCTCAGTCTTTTTAGTTAAGTGGTCATGATGGGGTAACATTGGCAACAGGCCCTCAGAAATCAAGGTGTCCACTTCATAAAGCACTACATGGATACATCAGAAAAAGTGTGAAATGGGTAAGCACTCCTAACTGAAGCATCAAGGACCAATGAGTCTATAGGACCCACTGTTCTCTCAACTTCCAATGCAGCCCTCCTTCTGCTACCTTACCCTGAGGCCTTGGACATTCCAGCATATTGCAGAACCGGAATTCAGCTCCCATGGCGCACAACAGTGCTTCCCTGCCTCAGGTGGGTCCTCAGGATCTTTAAGGGTGCTTGTTGAGCTTAAAAATTCCAGGGTACCTCTTGGAGAGACTTACTCGAGAGGCTTAGAAGGAAGGCTGGGAATCTGTGTTTTGTGCCGTCGTCTCAGATGATTCTTAATATCAAGCAAGTTTGGGAAGGTACTGAAGAGCTAATGGGAGGCATAGAGAGCTGAGTTCCTCTCTCAGTCACACCACGTGTGCACTGAAATTGCTGGCAGCCTTTGGCCTCACAGCCATTGCCAGTCTCACGCATCCTCCCTGGCTAGCTCTTCTACGTCTTGCCTTGCATGTCTGTGTCTATGGATGCCTAATCCTACTCCCCTCCACTGCCAGCGCCAAATTAAGGTCCCTCAAAAACACACAGAACGTTTGAATGTTTTGTCTGTTTGGACAAGCAGGGGGTTCCCTGGACGTTTGGAGATAATTTCTTAGTAAAATTATATTTTCTTTCCTTTCATATTTGAAAAAAACAAATTGGCTTCTTTACAGTTGCCTAATCTCTCCCTCTTCATTTCCTGCTGAGAAGACAAATCTACTTTTTTTTAAAAAAAAGTCCCCAGCACACTCATAATCAGTCAGTTTATAAATCAAAGTTCCAGCCCAAAGTATTTCATGAGCAAGGGGGAAAATCCTTTGTTGAACCACAGAATATTTCCCTAAATTTCCATTGGTTGAGAGTGACCTCTTGGATGTCACTTATTCTGCAGAAAAAAATGTGAGGTTTTATTCTGGCCCACCGTTTCTATGCTTGTATATTAATGGGGTTCCTATCATTCTTTTCTAAAAAGTCAATAAGGAAAACAAGTGGGTTCAGCCCTCAACTAATCTAGTAGGAGAAAGCTAAGGGGAGACATAATTTAAATGCAAGGTAGAATGTGAAGGCAAGGTGTGGTGGTTCACCCCTGTAATTCCAGCACTTTGGGAGGCCAAAGCAGGAGGATCCCTTGAACCCAGGAATTCGAGAGCAGTCTGGGCAGCGTAGTGAGACCCCATCTCTAAACAAACAAACCAAAAAAATGGGCATGGTGGTACACACCTGTAGTCCCAGCTCCCTGGGAGGCTGAGATGGGAGGATGACTGGAGCCTTAGAGGTCGAGGCTGCAGTGAGCCATGATTGCACCACTGTACTCTAGCCTAGGGAATAGAGCAATACCCTGTCTCAAAAAAAAAAAAAAAAAATCGAATGAAAAATGCCTTAAGAGAATTGAACCCAAAGGAACATAAAGTGAACATATAGAAAACTCAAAGGAGGGAAAAACATTCCAAGAGACAATCACAGAAGGCATTGAGCATAGAAGTTTAGGGCATGAGACTCTGCAGTTAGATCACAGGATTCAAATTCCAGCTTCACCAAACATGAGTTCCTTGATCTGGGGCAAATCCATTAATCTTTCTGGGTCTCAGTTGCATCGTCTGTGAAATGGTGATAATAAAAATGCTCAACTTTGGGTAGTTCTGAGAATTCAGTGAGTTAATATAAATAGAGTAACTAGTTAGTATGTAGCATGGGCTCAAAAAATTAATTGCTTTTGAGCTGAGCTTTGAAGGATGGGTGAGACTTTGGTATGTATAGATGGAGGTGGGCAGAGAGATGATTGATACTAATATTGTATCATGTTAATTATAGAATGAATCCTTGTGGGGTGTATATGGTGGTAAATACATTTATTTTAACTCTTCTTAAGTTGAAGAAATAGTTACACTAAGATAGTGGGAACTTACATTGCTCGGTTTCATTTCGTTCAATATTTCATCTCCACAATTTCTGGTAAAATATCCTCAAATCTGACAAAAAAATGGTCCAAGGCTATCAGGAATTGATACTTTTATGCCGGCAGCTGGGAGACATGTAAGCTTCCAGAAGATCTTACAAAAATTTAAAGTTGGTAGCACATTTGCCTTGTTTGAAAGCCATCTAATTCTTTCTTTCCCTTTTTCTTTAGTTTCATAGAACTGATCCCTTTGTAACTCAGCAGCTCAGACACAATGATAAAGTATCAAGTCCATCGTTTTCCCAAATTAAGAGCAATGCATCCCACACAAATGGGCAAGAATTGTAGCTGACAGAGGTAGGATTTTTCAAAGATCCCTTGGCCCAGTTGGATCCTTTAAACCTCAGGAATTTCTTTCTGATTTGAAAGGCATGGAAATTTGAAAAGAGAGCGACCTGGTGAGGACCATAGAGAATGGGGTATGTTCTGTCTGGGAAAAAGGGGGCAAGAAAAAAAAACTACTTGGAGAAATGAACATATCTGATAAAGATTTATAAGGTAGATGGCTGGAGAATAACTATAAACTATACTTTCATCCCCACAGAAAAACTATAGTGAAATCTTAAGAAGAAACCAAGCAATGTTGGGCGTGATTGAATTTCTGGAATGAAGATACAGAGAACCCAAGGACTGATTCTGCATGGATGAGAGAGCAGGTTTATATCGAGTGTCACAAACAGTAACTTCTTTGATACTGGTAACAACATTATAAGTAGAGGTAAGTTCTGTTATAGATGAGGAAACTGGGAATTTGGACGTTAAAGTGACTTGCTTGTGGTCATACAGCTGGTCAATGACAGAGCCCTGGTTCTATCCCAGAAATGTGGGATGCTAAACGTGTGTTCTAGAAGTCTGTATAATCCTTATGGTTGATGCAGGGACCTGGCTTCATTCATCTTTGTATCCTCCATGTCCAATACAAACCCTGGCGTAGAGTAGATTTTTCAGTGCTTGTTTGTTGAGTGAATGTTTCAAGAGATCCACTGTCTCCTAAATAAGGCATATAGGTGTGTTGGTTTTATGGGGAAGAAAACTGCTCAACAAGCACCAACTCTGGTTGGTGGAGTCGTGCATCGATGTGCAAGAGGATGCGTGATTCTGAGGAAACCCTCCTGGGTCAGTGCAACTGTCGCAAGGTGCTGGCAGTGGATTTACAAGTAATTAGAGGAAGCCATGAAAATGGAGTCCAGCCATTTACTTTTGAAACTGTTTATGGACCAAAATGTATATGTGGCCCATGTTGCCAAACCTTTTAATAAATGTACTGGCCCAGAGCAGAGTAAGTCATGGCTTGGAGTAACCTTCCAAGTAACAGACTGTCCTCATGAGCTGTACACCTAATTAGACTCTGATAATCTGTATAAATTAGCATTTGCTAGTGATAAATATCACACACCAAGCCTTAAATAATACATTAGACTTAATCGAATAAATGCATATATTATGGCCTTATAATGCATATTTACCATAGTGAGTTATCTTCCATGCACAAACAAACAGCGATTCTGATTAATCAGGTGGGGCAATCGTGACTGTTAAAACTCCAGGTTCTGCAAGAGAGGTCTCACTGTTGGTAAGAAAAAAGCATTAAAAATTCTTCTCCTTGACTATGTTGGATAAATTTTCTCCTTGGGAATCTCCCTATCTTTGAACCTCCAGGATTTTTCTGTGATGTCAGAGTTTACACCTGTGTCCCCACTCCCAAAATTTGAATTTGAGCCTCAGATCTGCTATTGACTAACTCTGTGATCTTTGACAAATCACTCGAATTCCTGATGCCTTAAGAATCCCTTGTGAATTCCTGTTGTCTCTATCAGTTCGGAGGGGAACAATAATACTCACCTTACTAATGTGGGACAATAAGTAGTATTACATGGAAAGCATTGAATGCAGCAGCAAGCTCATAGAAGGTGCCAAATGGAAGCTATTATCATTGTGGAACATGTTTTAAATCTTGCTATCCATTTTCTCATTCAATCGTGATAAGAAATATGTGGCTGGGCGTGGTGGCTTACAACTGTAATCCCAGCACTTTCGGAGGCTGAGGCAGGTGGATCACCTGAGATCAGGAATTTGAGACCAGCCTGACCAATATGGTGAAATTCCATCTCTACTAAGAATACAAAAATTAGTCAGACATAGTGGCAGGTGCCTGTAGTTCCAGCTACTCAGAAGACTGAGGCACAAGAATTGCTTGAACCTGGGAGGCAATGGTTGCAGTGAGCCAATATTGTGCCACTGCACTCCAGTCTGGTGAGTGAGTCTACTCACTGCTCCAGAGTAGTGAGACTCTGTCTCAAAAAAAAAAAAAAAAAAAAAAAAAAAACAAAGGAAATAAGTGAAGACAGCACAGATATTATTTTGCCCAATCTTTAAAATCAAAAAAGTGCCCCTGAGATTACATTATTTATGTGTTTACTCAACAAGTATTTACTGATCACACAAGGCCACATGTAGGAGATTATGAATCCACTCTGATGAAATTATGATCCACTCTGATGATTTGACTTTGTTCTTGGATTAGCTGACTCAACTGCCTTTCATAGTGATGAAAAAGTCTGGGCCCTCCCTGCCTAGTTGAATTTACAGTATAGTGGGGAGGGGCATTAAGAAATTACCAATAATTATGATATTGCCATAATCAAAGTATACAAAAAATGCAACAGCACAATCTGGGAAACAGCACCCAAGTCATTCTCTGAAAGCCAAGGACGTTTTTGAAGAGATTATAGGAGTTGAGTGGGAATATGGACAACAAAGAGTTTGATTGTTGCTTGTAATAGGGAATATTTTCCAGGAAAAGGGAAGAGATGTGTCAGAGATAAACTGGGTACATCAGGAGTCAAGGCAAAAAATTACAAACCATTAAATGAATCTGGGGTAATGTTTCTTACCTTGGGTGCTATTAACATTTGGAGCCAGGTAATCATAGTTGTAGGGGTTGTCATTCAGTTGGTGGGATGTTTAGCAAACATCGCTGACTTTTACTCACCAGGTACTAGTGACTGTAGCATCTTTTTCCACCCCCTCACTGTGATAATCAACAATGTCTCCATCTATTGCCATGTTCCTGAGCAGGGCGCCACAGTCTCCTGCAGTTGGGGATCATCGATCTAGAGCATTGATTACAATGGAAGGCATCTAAAGGATGAAGCTAAAGTGAAAGCCAGATCATGGTGAGCTTTTTCTGCCATGTGAAAATAACTTTTATTTTCCTTTTAAGTGATTGGGAACAATCTTCTTATAAACACATGGGGGAATCCTTTTATTATAACTCACATAGAAACCACATTTTCCCAATTTACCAATCCGTGAATTCATTAAGAGCAATAATTCAAGTTTTACTATCTCCCGGACACGCCTGTTGCCACAGGACTTGTCCATTTTTTCCCCTCCTGCAAAACCTCCTCTCCCATCCCCTGAAGGGTGTTGTTGTTGTTGTTTTATTTTATTTTATTCCTGGAAGTTTCTTACATATGCTCAGGGCCACATTTTGCTTTGCAGCTTCCCTGTTCCCTCGGGAACTTCTGCTGTGTTGGACAGCAGAATTTCCCACAGATGGCCAAAAAGACATTGCTAGGAAAGCTCTTACAAAGTCATGTCCTTTCTGGTCCGGTCCTAGGAACTATAATGGAGAATATGGTCCAGTCACTCAAAAGCATTTTCAACATACATTCATCTTTACTTGCAATCCTCAAGTATCACTACAGTAATGCCATGCATAGGCCACATCCACCCTCATTAAAATGTCCTACTTTTTCCTTCCAGCCTTTCTGTCACAATTCTATAAAACAAATCACACACGCAGAAATAAATTAGCTAAAAACTTATTCACCCCCATCTCTGTGCAGCCTTTCTTTGTGCTTCAAGGAAAACCTTCTCCAGCTAAAGTTCATGCACCTCCTGTGCTTTCTTCCTCCTTTCCTTTAGTCTCTATGGCCTTTGCTTTATTTTCTGTTTTATGTATTATAAAAATCTAAGCAAAGCATTTGTTCCCATCCAGAAGATGTAGCAGCCTGCCTGGCCACTGTGACTAATTTAGCAATGGTGCCCTAGTGGCCGCCCTTGCTTCACCAACCCCTGCCGTGACCCCTCTTTTCCATGTGACACGACTTTCCTTGGAGGGTATTTCTGCTTCTCTGTCCACTGTACACCATGGTTTCTCCTGTGGTTCTAAAGTTTCCTAACAGTGGTTGCCACTGACCTGCCAGTGCCACCATTAATCCCTTGAGTCATCATCATAGAGCAAGAGATTCTCAGAAGCCTGAGGCAAAGTTGAAGGGGATATTTAACTCCTCCTCCTCCTCCATTTATGTTATAGCTTATTAGAGAGGTCCAATGGCAGTGTAGACTGTTCCTCCTTGCTTGCCAGCATTTGCTGAACTAGAGCTTTCACTGTCTACTTACAGCACACATACCCTTCCAGTTCACTGGCTTAGCAACAGATTGGAAGAACGGTCTTAGTACTGTACCTGAAATTATGATCCACTCTGATGATTAGACTTTGTTCTTGGATTAGCTGACTCAGCTGTCCTTACCTCTCATTCGTAGGTAAATACAGACATAGATATAGATCTATAATTATACAGATATAGATGTAGATATAGGCTATCCCCATCTGTAAATACAGATATCTATAGTTATAAATACCAATGTAGTTGCTGATGTAGCTATATCTATACCTATATAGATATCTATATCTACCTTTAGATATCTTTATGAATATTCATTTATCTCCCTATAGATATTCATTTAGTGTCTCCCTATAAAAAATCTATATAAATATTGATTTCTATCTATATCTGTACCTGTCCATATCTATCTATACACTGCCTCTCCCACTCACATCCCATGGTGCTTCTTATGAATTAGACTTCAATTGGGCCACCTGCTTGCCAGACACGTCCACCATGCCTGCTCTCTATTTTGGGTGCAACCTACCTGCAAACAAGTATTTCCACTGAAATCTATTCCTTTATCCTCATTTTTATGTATGTATTCATTTCTCACTATCAGGTTATATGTTTTTCCTGTAAGCCACCACAAACCTTTTGTGCAATGAGGTAGGTGATGAATAAAGCATGGATGAATCCCCGCATTAGATGAGTACGTGAAGTGGATATGGAGAGCACATAAGAACCAAGAGCAGACAGAGCCCTAAGGAAAGACCCGGCTGACCTGCCAGAAGGAAAAGAGGTAATTTAGGATAAGAGATGTATAACCTCTAATCCAATGTAAAAGTACCAAAAAGATTACAATGGTAAATGCTCATAAGATTGTCCCCATTTGTGTGACATCCTCAGAAAATAAGATATTCTACTTAATTGACTTTTTTAGAAAACTGAAGCTTATTTCTTTCAAAAGAACACACTTGCCTTTTTAATGATTTTTACGGAATTTTCTGAATAGAAGATTACAAACTAATCTTCTATAGAGACTGATAGATTTTGTTTTACTTTTGTGTGATTGTTTGAAATTGGCATTATAAGCATCTGATCTGATACCATACCCTAATACAGTAGTGCCTCGATGTCTTGTTTCTTAGCATTTTAAATAGCTTCTGTGCACTGGGTGCTTACGTTGTGCTTGGCACTGTGTGTAGCAATCTCATCCATTATCACACTGGATTCTCATGAGAAATGTCCTATTGAGGCATGCCGAGCTTTTGCCCTTTCACCAAACAGCTTCATTTATGCTCCTTCTTAAATTCTTATGGCTGCATTTTGTGATTTTTTTCTGTCTCCCTTCTTATTGTCTGGAAAGCTCTTACTCAGCTTCTAATTTTCTGCTTTTAATCTTCTAGGTATTAGGAATCATGAAAACCATACTTTAGAGGATTATGTATCAGGAAAGTTGAGGTCTAGGTGAGAGTCTTGTGGTTTGGCTGAATTAAAATGAATGCAGCACTTCCAGTCCTGCAGCCATTCAGGAGCCCCCAACTTACTACCAGTGGCAGCCAGGTTGAGAACAGACAGAACTCCTAGCCAACTATCTCTGTATCTACAGAGTTGAACTAGACTTAGTTTTTATATGATATCTCTTGAGTGCACGAACTTGGATATTGTGGGGAAAAAAAGTTTTGATTTTATAAATGTCGATATTGATAGGTGACAGGGAGGTAATAACTGCTTATTAGCATTTAATGTGTCTGATCATTTAATTAATCTTTTAGAAATTACTCTGAGACTTTCAACAACATGTAACTGTAACCACATATCATTTGTTTCAATTTAATACAGTGGCTGAAAAGGATTTCTAAGAATTGTTTGTACCTCTGGGCATATCTTAGTGAGAGACTTTTGATAGCATTTGTTTAAACCTTATGAAAACTGTATTTAGTCATGACCTGACATGAATTGTTCATTGGATTCATTAGGGATTATATCTAACAATGAGATTTATTGAATTTATAATAAAATGTGGGAATGAAGAAATAAAATGTTAATGTTTCTTAATATCTAGTAGGATCTGCTAGAATGACAGATGCTGTGGGGACATGGCTAGAAGGTAAGGATGCTGAGGTTTTGTTTGAGTCTTTTTTACAATTCTTTCTTTCTAGATTGATAGACACCATGATGAACCCAAGAGGCAGAGCTGTGAGTAGATATTTTTATAGAAGCCTTGAATTTTGAAACGACACAAAAATATTCACAGTAGAGTGCTGTGTGGAATGCTTACTGCATGTGACTCTATGACTTAATGTTGGAGCTTGGATCATCTCTACTCATTTTGTCCTTACCCTGAAGATAATCTTCCTCAGTAACCCATGACTCTGACAAAAATAATATGATCTTAGAAAGGAAGTTCAATATCCAGAATTGTGGTTCATCTCATAACTGTGGACAGCAGACTCAGTATGTTCTAGAAATAACAAAAGATTGGGCAGAGGGTTTAAGGATCAGATCCAGGCCCTACCTCTATCACCTACTAACTTCATGGTGTCTTGCAAGTGACTTGCAGTTTTATTTCTAAGTTGTAGAGGGTGGCAATGCCTACTGTAGAGGATTATTGGGAAAATTACATGCAATAATGTGTGTCTATGGAGAACGTTGTGGAAACGTCAGTACGCCATCTATACTTTGTCTTAATATCATTAAGGCAATATCCCCAAGATTTCATTTCCTTTCACGTCAGTATGGATGCAGTAAAAATTACGGAGTGAGTCCTTGAAGTGAATAAGGGCCACCAATTTAAAGCCCCATGTAATTTAGTGGCCTGTAAAGGGGCCTTTTTGAAGTGAGCCACCAACTATCCTTTTGTATTTCTGTATTGCATTGAAGTAGTTTGTGTACAACTATATTGCTCCTCACTAGCCGTAAGGGAAAAGACTTTGTTTCTGCTTCCCATTGTAGAAAGACCTCATGTAGGTAGTCTTCCTGGAAAGCTAGTACAGACTCCTCATTTTGGTCCTGTCCACCACTTTTCATTTTCATAGCATCTCAGGATCTCTCTCCTTGGAAAAATTACTCTGCACAGTGAGCACATTCTTCAGGGGGAAGAAGAACTGCTATATGGTACACTTGACATACACAGGTACAATCTATGCTCCATCATAATTAGTCCTCAAACTAACCTTGGGAAGAAAAGACTACAATCCCTATATCATGAATAAGGGAATTGATGTTCCTAAGTTATTTATTTGATTTCCTACTGATAGCGATCATCAGTGATGAACCTAAACTGTTCTCTCTAACATCTAAATCAATGCTGGCTTCGCTAGACCATACTGCCTCTCTGGAGGCAGGTAGAACTTGCTTCATGTTTAGAAAGGGCCAGAAGATTCCACCAAAGGGATAATAAGACACGTATTATGATATTTTCCTGCCATAGTGTACACTTGAGAAAACCACATGACTTCTTTGAAACTTCTGTTTTCTCCACCCTTGCACATCTCCCCCGTTTGTTGAAGATCAAATGGAATAATGAAAGCCAGAGTGCTTGGTAGGCTGACAAGTGCTAGATGAAAGTGAGATGTTGATACTATCCAAAGAGATCTTACCAAGTTTTGTCTGATATTTAAGAGGGTGCAAGTGAGAATATCACTCAGCTACTACTTACAGAAAGCAACATTTTTTTCTTCACCCTATGAGTTGGTGTAGGAGAACCAGCTACTTGTGTTCTTGGCAATCACTGGTACCAGTAAAATTTCAGTTAAAGTGGCCACTAATTAATCAGACTTGCATTGAATTTATAGTATAATCAAATTTTAATGGCAGCACATCTGCCACTTTTGGTATCTACTCTTAAGTAGAGAAGTTTTCTGGACCCAGCTTCCCAGTCTATTAACTTCTTCATTTGGGCTGGAAACCATTGTGTCTATTATAACTCCCTTAGGGCTATTTCTTGATAAGGAAAAAGATGGAAAGGTTTAGCACGATAGTATTTTAATCCTCAAGGTTACTAGAATTATATATAATAAAAATGTTAGAACTTGAAGGGAAGAACTTACAGATCAACTAATTGTTGATTTGCTACTTTATTCAATTCTAACCTTTATTAAGAACCTCCCTGTGCCAGGCACTAAACTAGGGATCAGGAAGACAGAAATGGAATACATCAGTTTTTGCTTTTCAAGAGTCCCAAGTCTGGAGAAATAGTCCGCATTTTGTGAATTCTATAAGTTGTTTGCTAAAGGTCGTGTCATTATTAGTTAGTGGGCAGATCAAAGAAAACTAACCTGGAATACTCTAATCCAAAAAAGTTTGTAGGTAGACTTTCTCCTCACTAACTCCTTGAAAGCATTAGAATATGCTCTTCTAAAACTTTTATTCATTTGTTGGGGTTTCAGAGCAAGGTATACAGCCACATGCTGGCATTGTAAGTCAAGGCTCATTATGTATGAGTCACATGTGCATGTTGGGGAAGGATATAGAGGGTTGCATGGTGATGAATAGCTAGGGTTTGCAGTCAACCATTTCTGCCCCTGCCACATATCTGTTATGAGGACTTGAGAAGTCATTTAATCTTGCATGGCTTTATTTTCCTTGTAAATGGGAGCACTAATACCTACCTTATAAGGAGTTAGAAAGAGGATGAAAAAAATGTGTAAAATTCTTATTGCAGTGTTTATCACAAAATAAGTATTTAAGCATCCTAGTTATCATGATGATTCATACCTAACCCAGACTGGGAAGAGATCTAGCCCCATCTTGACTCGGACACTTGGTATCTTGTGGATCTTGGGAAAGACAATGTATTGCTCCACGTTTATTTTTCTTTCTCTGAATAATGAAAATATTAATAACTTCCTTAGGGGTTAGTGAGGGGATTTTCCTTTATTTATACATTTATTTTATACACCTGTGCCAAACTCCTCTTATGCATCAGGAAATGTTCTAGCTCCTGGAGAATCAGTAATGAACAAGGGTGGCATAATACATGTGAAGCGTCTGGCAGATTGTAGGAACTTAAATGCAAGCTAACGTCAATACACTAATAATCACAGCAGATCTGCTATTACCATTCAATCAAACTTGGTTATAAAATAATTAATATTAATATTATCTACTCAAAATTACTGTTTCACCCACCAGACATATTTATCTCCTTGTGTATTTGTGATTTTAATACACTGGCTGTCTCAACAGCCTATCACAGGTTACTGAGACCACCAAGATAAAACATTAGAATTTCCACACATTTGCATGTATTCCCTCTTTCATGGTACCTTGCATTTGACCTCCTCCAGCCTCTGAATTTCTATTTAATAAGAAGCTGAGTGGAAAATCAGACCTTCACCCCTGGAAATCCATTTGCTTCTGCCTGTGTTTGCAAAACTGATGATGCCTTGCAATAAACTCGATCTTCTTACTGACTTCTAGTCACAGTGTATTTGGGGGATTAACAATGATAATTTGGTTCTAAGCCCTATTCTCTTGATTTAAACAGTTGCACCAACAACTGTGAGTTTCATTTCTTTCCATGTCTGTCTACCTCCTGATATACTAGACCTGTGAAATAGGTCTTGAGAAGTACTTTATTAGGCATTGGGGTGATATACTGCTTAAAAAGGAGAGATCTGTCCTAGTTGCTTATGAATACCTGAATTCCTTAGCCGAGTTCTGGAGCCACCCACAGATCTGCTATATACCCCTGTGGACCTAACTTGGAAGCCATGAGTTGCAGACATAGATTTGCTGACCCTTAATCTGGGTGCAATCAAACAGAACACCTGGATATATGACTCATGCACTCACTTGGTTCAGCTAAGGACAAGGCCCTAAGTTCACATCACTACCCCTGGCTCTAACACATCATACCCTGATTTACCCATAAAAGCAAGTGCTTCTAGGGCAGTGACTTTCAAACTAGGTTTCTGAGGAGGTAGCTTTGAGTTAGCCTGGGCAGAGGCAGGGAAGGCCTTTTTTGGGTCCCATGTGATCTTCTATCTTAGGCAGAACAGTTTTGGTTATATTTATTTGCTTTATATTTGGCTTCTCTTAAAAAGATCATTTAAAAAATTGTTATTGTGCTCATTTATTTATGTTTGAAAACAACCCTTTAAGGTAATTGTTTTGCTCTTTTATCTTCTTAATCCTTCCCTTGCACTCTTAAATATGGTGACCCTAGGATTTCTCCATAGCTCTATTAGTCCATTCTCACACTGCAATAAGGAAATACCCAAGACAGGGTAATTTATAAAGGAAAGAGGTATAATTGGCTCACAGTTCTACATGGCTGGGGAGGCCTCAGGGAACTTACAATCATGGTGGAAGGGGAAGCAAGGACTTTCTTCACGTGGCAGCAGGAGAGAGAAGAGCTAGCAAGAGCATGGAATCTCCTTATAAAACCATCAGATCTTGTGAGAACTCACTCACTATTATGAAAACAGCATGGGGGAATCCCCCCAACCATGATCCAATTACCTCCCACAGGGTGCCTCCCGTAACACTTGGGGATTATGGGGATTACAATCCAAGATGAGATTTGGGTGGGGACACAATAGCTATTTGTTTTATTTTTCCTAATGTAGAGTTGATGTGGTGGGTTGGCTTGTTAGGGGTGGAAAAGCAATATTCCCTACCTCATATTCTCCATCAATGCCCTTCTAAGCCACCCCTGTCATATACAGCCTAATCAAGGGCTTCATAGATTTTAATGTGTGCATGATGGGTTATTTTATTAAAATGAAACTCTGATTCAATAGGTTGGAATGAAACCTGAGATTCTGAGTTTCTAACAAGCTCTGTGATGATGATAATGCTGCTAGTGTGTGGGCCACCCTTTGAGTCAGGAGGGCCTAGGTAAATATAATGTGTTTGATACAAAAACACAACCTCAAGACAAATTCCTCTTTATCCCATTGCTAATCTAATTGTGAATCCTATGTAGAAAACCTGGAGTTGCTACTGTTTCTTCACACTACATTGCCTGGTATGAGTCTTTCCCTATTCTATCTACCACCAGGTCAGCAGAACTGGGTACAGGGGGAATACCTTGGTACCAACCACTTGGATTTCTTCCTTTTTGTGACTGAAGTTGGGTGGGGTGGCGGAGGAGGGGGGGTGGGAATCACTATATGACAGACACCATAGTAGGCACTCACCATACAATATCACATCTAATATTTTACATTTCGTAGGTCCATGTACAAGAGCCATGTCCTGTTTAAGGAATCTGAAGTGATACAGCTTAAGCTATAGAAATGGCTCAGTTCACTTTGTGCTGCTATAACTAACACCACCACCTGGGTAAGTTATAAAGAACAGAATTTAATCCTCATAGTTCTGGAGGCAGGGAAATTCAAGGTCAAGGTGCTGGCGTCTGATGAGGACCTTCTTACTGTGTCATCAGATGGTGGAAGGCAAAAGGGAAAGAAAGAGACAACCTGCTTCCAGAGGCTCAAAGACATCATTATTCTGCTTCCTTTACATCTAATAATGTAAATAGGCTCTGTCTTTTGTAAGAGTATTTTGGGAAAACAATCTCCTAGAATGACTCAGCAAAAATCAACCTTTTGAAACTTTCATCATTCACTCATCTCTTTTCATCACCAATTCCATCCAATTAGTTTTTGCATCCTAGGGATCCTTCAACTCTGTCACTTAAGTGGTTTCAGTATTCAGCTAACTGGGACCATGCCTCCTGTCTTGGCTACCACAAATTTATCCTGCATGCTATTATTAAATAATAGTTTCCAAAGATCTTTGTGTCACTCTTTTCCTGAGACTCCTTCAATTACTCTCCATTACATACAAAATGAAATACAAGTTCACTCACCTGGTATTTAATGTCCTCTATGACCTGGCCTCAGTCAGTGTCTTCTGCCTTGTGTTTTGAACAATCATTACACAGTTACGTTTCAGCCATACCAGGATATTTGCCACTGGGGAATACAACATAAACTGTATTAGTTAGAGGTCTCCAGGGAAGCAGAACTGATAAAATGTGTGTGTGTGTGTGTGTGTGTGTGTGTGTGTGTGTGTGTGTGTGTACAGAGAAAGATTTATTTTAAGAAATTGAATCACTGTGGGGCTGGTAAGTTTGAAATCTGGAGGGCAGGATAATAGGTGGGAGACTCAAGGAAGAGTTGATATTTTAGCCCTACTTGGAAAGTCTACTTGGAAAATCTGGAAGCAGAATTTCCTTTTACTTAGGGGCCATCTGCCTTTTTCTCTTGAGGCCTTCAGCTGATTGGATGAGGCCCATCCACATTATGGAGGGTAATCTGCTTTACTCAACATCTACTGATTTAAATGTTAATCTCACCTAAAATTATCTTTTTAGTAACATGTAGATTAGTGTTTTACCAATAATTTGGGTACCATAGCTGAGCCAAGTTGACAGGACATATAACATTAACCATCATGTGAACATCCACACTTCTGGGCCTGGAATGACATTTCCACTGCCATAAGATATTTCTAGATAGTCCAATTAAAACATATTTCCTTTATTGTTTTCCCTACTACTCTTTGTACGTACAGCTAATGTAGTATTTTCCCTAGTTTGCCTTGTTTTGATCTAAACTGTGTATGTATGGGCTTCTTACTCAGATCACAGGCAAGTTTCTATGAGCTACAGATGTGCATTTCCAGAGTGTTCATTACAAGTGCATTACATTGGTCTGAACCTCCAAAAGTACACAAGAAATTAGTGTAGACTGATTTCTTTGTTTCTATAGAGGTAGTGAATTGTATTGTACTGGGTGTTGCTTGTAGAACTAGACTTCCTGGCTGAAATTCTAGCCCTGATACTTACTGTGCAGCTTCAGGCAAGTGACTTAACCTCTCTGTTCCTCACATCTATTCTCTCATTTTGATTAGTGTGAGGAATAAATGCATTAATATATTTAAGGGTCTTAGAACAGTGCTTGACATATAGTAAATGTTCAGTAAATATTAACTGATAGTATTATCTTTATGAATACATGCTTGCAAATGTTGGAGTGGAGAATGGTGTTCTGCCTATTAAAAGTTCTCAAGAGAAGAAATACTCCTTATTTGGAATCTTAGACCCTAAGAATGGACAAATACTTTATTGCTGCTTAAGTGCTGAAGGTCATAAATTCCTTGAAAATCCAGTGAAGGCTGTATACAGGCACACCTCATTTTATTGCACTTCATTTTATTGTGCTTCACCACAGATTTTGCTTTTTTTTTTTTTTTTTTTTTTTTAACAAGTTCAAGGTTTGTGGCAATGCTGCATTGAATAAGCCTATGAGCACCATTTTACCAATAGCATGATGTGCTTACTTCCTATCTCAGTGTAGTCATGTTTTAGCAATAAAATATTTTAAAATTAAGGTATGTATATTGGTTTTTCAGACATGATGCTCTTGCACAGTTAATAGACTATAGTGTAGTGTCAACATAAGTTGTATACGCATTGGGTAACCAAAAAGTTTGTGTGACTTGCTTTATTGCAATATTTGCTTTATTGTCATTGTCTAGAACTGAAACCACAATGTCTCCAATGTATGCCTGTGCTCTTTCCCCAGAAAACCGCATGTGTATACATATCATTATTACACACAATTTTAAGAATTCACAGGGCATACCTCCTCCATCCGTATACACTTTAGGGATACATGTTAAGAATCCACAGTGCTGGCCGGGTGCGGTGGCTCACGCCTGTAATCTCAGCGCTTTGGGAGGCCAAGGAAGGCAGATCACAAGGTCAGGAGATCGAGACCATCCTGGCCAACATGATAAAACCCTGTATCTACTAGAAAATACAAACATTAGCTGGCCTTGGTGGGGCGTGCCTATAATCCCAGCTACTTGGGAGGCTGAGGCAGGAGAATCACTTGAACCTGGTAGGTGGAGGTTGCAGTGAGCCAAGATCACACCACTGCGCTCCAGACTGGGAGACAGAACGAGACTCTAGCACAGTGGTTGCCAATGTAATACTCAATGCTGAATGAATAAATTGAGTTGAAAGAGTATGCCTCTCACTAAGGACTTCACCCACATCCAAGGAACTGTTCTGAAATTGTCGGTCCTACGATAGTAATGAGATAAAATAAACTAAAGATCCCTTCTCCAAAGAGCCATATTAAGAAGATGAAGAGACACAGACCAGACTCAAGAGAGGCAATGGGTTCTGAGAACCTAAAAGAAAAAGTGTGCTGTTGGGTTCCACTGACCTGGGATCAAAGCCCAGCTCACCTATGATATCTTCTGAAGAACATCTAGCCTCTTAGAGATTTCGCTTCCTCGTTTGTAAAACATGAATGATACTTTCCTGGAAAAGGTTTTCTAAAAGTTAAAGGAGAAAATACAAGAAGCACAATGTTAGTAGCAATGACATCAAAAACAAGTCGTGGGAACAAGGATAAAAGTGATTTATGCTTTGTTCAGTCACTGCCAAGAGCATCAGAAATGCACAAATCCCTTTGTGCTTGTGATTGCTGAATGTAGCCCTACCCACCCTGAAAAATGGTAGCAACCCCCATGGGGTCATTCTTTCTTTTTCTTTACATTCTCTTTCTTTCTTTCTCTTTCTTTCTTTCTTTTCTTTCTTTCTTTCTTTCTTTCTTTCTTTCTTTCTTTCTTTCTTTCTTTCTTTCTTTCTTTCTTTCTTTTTTCTTTCTTTCCTTCCTTCCTTCCTTCCTTCCTTTCTTTCTTTCTTTCTTTCTTTCTTTCTTTCTTTCTTTCTTTCTTTCTTTCTTTCTTTCTTTCTTTCTTTCTTTCTTTCTTTCTTTCTTTCTTTCTTTCTTTCTTTCTTTCTTTCTTTCTTTCTTTCTTTCTTTCTTTCTTTTCTTTCGACAGAGTCTCAGTCTTTCCCGGGCTGGAGTGCAGTGGCACATCTCGGCTTACTGCAACCTCCATCTCCTGGGTTCAAGTAGTTCTTGTGCCTCAGCTCCCCGAGTAGTTGGAATTACACATGTGCACCACCATGACCAGCTAATTTTTTTATTTTTAGTAGAGACAGGGTTTTGCCATATTAGCCAGGCTGGTCTCCAGCTCCTGACTTCAAGTGATCCTCCTGCCTGGGCCTCCCAAAGTGCTAGGATTACAGGCATGAGCCACCATGCCTGGCCACCCTGGTCTTTCTTGGGAAGACCAACAGACAGTATGTGTCAGGGGCTTATGGAGTATCTCATAAGGTACCATAGTTTGTAAAAATCAAAGCCCAGTTGTTTCAAAATCCTAAGTACATATTAGAATCACCTGGGAGCATTAATGAAAAGCAGATTTACAGGCTCTCCTTAGTTCCAGAATCTACGTGTTAGTACACTTTCAGCAAGAATATCAAATTGAGGCTGGGTGCAGTGGTTCACACCTGTAATCCCAAACACCTTGGGAGGCCGAGGTGGGCAGATCATCTGAGGTCAGGAGTTTGAGACCAGCCTAGCTAACATGGTGAAATGCCGTCTCTACTAAAAATACAAAAATTAGCCAGACGTGTTGGCAGGCATCTGTAGTCTTAGCTATTCGGGAGGCTGAGGCAGGAGAATCGCTTGACTCCAGAAGGTGGAGATTGTAGTGAGCTGAGACACAGAGTGAGACTCAGTCTCAAAAAAAAAAAAAAAAAAAAGAATATCAAAATATCAGATTGAGTGCATTACTCCCCTGTGTTAACTTTATCCCTAAAGATCTTGTGAATTCTACATCTGTGACTCTCCATGTGTTCTTTGTATGTACTTTGTGGGCAGATGGACTTCATATATATTTCAGGAAGTAGGTGAGCCCTCAGAACATGGCAGTAGGTGGGGCAGTTAGGAAGCTTTAAGTCTGGTATTTAAGAGATGGCAAATGGCCTTCATTCATTGATTATTTAGTCACTAACTAGACATTGTGTACCCTTGTAGTGCCAGGCTTGTGTGAGAGATACAGAGAGGAATAAAGCACAGACGCTTGTCTTCCATCACTAGTTTCTTAATAGAACAATACCTTCAGTACTTATATCCTGATCTTTCCAATTAGGCTGGAATACAGATGGGCATAAAGTGGGAGAGGAAGGTAACTGTGGGATTTATTAAACTGTGGGATTCATCCATGGAAGATTAAGAAATCACTAAGTGCTTGCTACTTTTTATTTAGGCTGAGATTAGGCAGGATCCAGGTTTAATGAGGAAGACACTGAAAGAAGGGTTTGTGTCTTGTCGTTGCTGCTTTAAAATACTTTATTTTATTTTATCACAAATAAGATACAAGAATATAAAGAACTTAAACAGTTATTAACATTTTATCACATTTGCTGCATCATTCTGTATATTACATACTATCTTTTGGAACCATGTGAAAGTTACACACATCATACCTTTCATCCCTAAGTGTTTCAGCAATTGAAAGGAGAGGCTCTGAATGCTCAAAGTCTTGGGAAGTTTAAGAGCAGAAACAATTTTTATGACAGAAGGAAGAAAAAAAAAGAAGAAGAAGAAATTGCTGCAAGAAATATAATGGCAAAAGATGGTTTAGATAAAAGTGTACTCGGTAGCTGTGTGCAAAAATGTTTGAAAACTTGCAGGTGAAAAGAATAGAGTGATACAAATAGCCAGGCTTGATGAGAACAGAGGACACCAGCTTCCCAAACCATGAGCCTCATCGCTGGCAAGAGCAGGATGACTCCATCCTTAAGTCTTAGGCGTATAGTTACCATGCTGTCTCTAGAGAGCATAGCTATTTGCATATCACAAAAATAGGAATTCAAAATAATTTATGTGGGAATATGGAAAAGTTGACCTTTAAACCATCAAAGTCTAATAAAGAACACCTGAAGTGAATTAAAATGGGATCACCTCCCAGGACTGTTTTCACCCAATTTATACCCTCATTTACCTACTGCAAATGTGCTAAATCAGAGCCAGTTACAATATCCATTAAAGAGGGTCCTAAAGTAATTCTTCTAAATTGGTTTTAATGGCCTTAAAAAAATACCCACTGTATTTTAGAGGAGTGAAGTAAGAATGACAGGGAGAGAATTGTTAGTGCCAGATTGACCTCTTTTCTCCACTTTGCTTTCTAGAGCAACTTCAACCTTTGGAAGGGGAGGAGGGTAAGTAGGGTGTTGGTTACATCATCATAATTATGCAGAGCTCCTAGTGTGATTTTGAGAATTAAAGGAGATCATGTATGTGGAGCATCTATCACAGGGATTGAAACATAGATAATGAACAATATATGGCATTTTCCTTTTTTGTCTATTCAAACTGTAAAAAAAAAAAAAAAAAAGCAAATAGAATATTCTTCATACAGACCCTAATGATCCATGAAGGAGGGATCTTCATGTGAAAAGGACTTGGAAATGGTAGCAAAGACCCAAGAGAAAAATTACTTGCTCTTATTAAGAGAAAAATATTTGGGGAATTAATTACAGCACTTGAAATAAAGTTTAAGAAAGAATAGGGTGGTTTCGATTTCAAATGCATATGATACAAGGGGGCTTTTATTTATACAATGTATTTTCTATTTGAAGCCTGATTTTTCCACCTCATTTTCCAGTATATAGTCTTTTAATTATTCTCTTAGGGGCAGTCATGAGGCCCTTTTCACAAAATCCCCCAAATTACGTCCAAAATTTAATGCAGTGCTTGGCACATAAGATGCTTAGTAAATACTGATGGGAAATCATAGCTAGCTAGATTATACAGAGAGGGTTTTTATAAGTGTGCAGCAGCTTACGAGGCAGGAAATAGAATGTCTATGGTCACTACTGATTTAGGCTTGAAAACAAGGAAGGCTTTGTGAATTAAAGAGATAACTTTTTTATACAAACGTTTTATCAATCTGTCTATAATTTTTATCTTTTGTATCAACTCATATTTGCCAAATATCTACCATGTACTAGGCACTGTACTGGTTGCTAGGGGTAGGTTTATGGGATTTGTGGAAAGAAAACAGTAGTTAAGGCTTGGTCTGGCTTCTTTTAGTGTAAGACTGAGTCTCACTGTACTGCCCAGGCTGGAGTGCAGTGGCATGATCTTGGCTTACAGCAACATCCTCCTCGCAAGTTCAAGTGATTGTCATGCCTCAGCCTCCTGAGTAGCTGGGACTACAGGTGTGACCCATCGCGTCTGGCTAATTTTTGGATTTTTGGTAGATGCGGGGTTTCACCATGTTGGCCAAGCTGGTCTCAAACTTCTAACCTCAGGTGATCCACCGGCTTCGGCCTCCCAAGATCTGGCTTTAATGAGAATGAGGAGGTGTAATATACACTAATAGCTTGATGTAGGTAAACAAGACAAAACCGAAGCATTAGCCATAGCCATGAGCAGCATGGATGTTTCATTTGACTCTCATTTACACCAAAAGTGTACGCATGTTTTCTGATTATACAATCATATTAATCCACTGTAAATAATTTAAACAATATATCTTAAACTATGTGATGGGTCCACATGTACCTATCACAATCTTTCTTTATTATTTCAAAATTATACTGCTAGATGATATACACACATTGTATTATGATGTATTTAATTTTTCAAGTTTTAGAAAAATAATTCAAACAATTTAGAAAAGTATAGGGAAGAAATTCTGTCAATCACCTAAATGCCAATTGCTACTACTATGTTGAAAATCCTCTGAAAATCCATTGTTTCTTACGGGTACTCTTGTACTCCTCCATTTCTTTCACTGCACCTAAACACATACACGCACACTCACACGCGCACACATACACCCACATGCACACACACACACACACAGAGAACATTTTGTATAAATGAGATTATACTGTCCATGCTTCCTGTGGTCTGCTTTTTATACTTGACAAGATGTTATCTCTCTGTCAATAAATATAGAATCCTAGTATCCTTTTAATGAGCACTGACTTTCTACGTGTATGAGCAAAGATTGTGCTTTAATTAATATATGCTATAGGATGGATATCTAAATTGTTTTCAGATATTCATGTGTGTCTATATACATGTGTATGCATGTGTGTGAATGCATGTTTTAATTTTCTAAAGTATGTTATGATGAATATTATTGCATAGATATCTTTGGAACTTGGCTATGAGTCATCACAGTATTAATTTCTAGGAGAAAGTTTGCTCTGTTTTTATTTTCTCCTCTTTTTGAAATAATACTTTTCTATTGTGTATGGTTTTTTTTTTTTTTTTTTTTTCCCTAAGGAAAGGACAGTCTAAACCCAGCACTGGTGGTAACATACAATTTGACTTGTTTGAGATATATTCAACTTCATCATTTGTTACTGTGGTTTTCATGAATTAAATTTTGTGATTGCTTTTCTTTACATAAAAATTAACCAAATATTTGCAGTGCCATTAGTTGAAATTAAATTAATGTAAACAAATTTTTAATTTTCATGAAGTTGATGTTTCTTACATTTTTCTTAAAGTAAATATAAAATTTTGCAGATCTCAACTTACTCCATTTTTTTTCAGAGAGATTTAGCAATTATCACTTGGAATTAGGGAAAGAGATGGCTCCTTTACAAGGACAATTTTGATTAAGTAGTGAAGGCAAGGTTTATAAACTTATGCAATCCATGATTTTAGGCTCCATCCTTCCTGTGGTTTATTCTTGAATCACCCAGATTTACATCAGGCCTCATTCAAAGACTTCCTCTTACATAATCTCCCTTTTGTGTTTATTAAATGATTCAGGTCAAAACATTGATCAAGATGATTCAGGTCAAACAAGGATGTGTTACGTCCTTGAGCCGAACCCCATCTTCTCTTTCCTCCTCCACATTTCTGCCTAGAAATATCTATTGTGACCTAGGAAGATAAGGTATTCAAGGAATGCCCTGAAATGACTCTTGACCCCTAGGAAATAAAAAGCCCTTATATATTTAATATTGAAATACAAAAGAAAAAGGTCTGGTGTACACTGGCATCAATAGAAAGACATTCAGGACAAAATAACTTTTGATTTGCTATTAGAGGGAAGAAAGAAATTATGGACATATTTCTTTATTTGTAAAGTCACTATGGGTAGCTTAGAGCATTGTTAGAATGACTATAACAAAATCATTCATTTGAAGCTCAAAGTATATAAGCTACATTAACTCCGTTCTACCCACTTTCCATTGATAGTGTGCTTATGATCGTTAATAGCAGTTCTGTGACTTGAATTGTGTCCACCCCCCAGATCTATATGTTCAATCCCTAACCCCTATGTGATGGTATTTGGAGGTAAGACCTTTGGGAGATGATTAGGTTTAGACAAGGTCATGAGGGTGGGGCCTTCACAATGTGATGACTGCCCTTGTTAAGAAAAGTCACCCCAGAGCTTGCTCTCTGATTCTCTCTCTCTCTTCTCTATGTGAGGATACAGTGAGAAGGTGGTTGCCCAAAATGCAAGCACAGTGCCCTCCCCAGAAATCAATTATAATGGCACCTTGGGCTTGGAAAAAACTATGAGAAAATAAATTTGTTATTTAAGACACCCAATTTATGATATTTTTCGTGTGAGCGCGAGCTGATTAAGACAGTAGAAGCAGTATCTTAATTTCCAGCGTCTGCTTCATCACTTTTTATTCTTTCCTCCTCTGCCGCTTCCTCCTCCTCCTCTTCCTCCTCCTCCTCCTTCTTCTTGTTTGTTACCTCTCTCTTGCTTTTCTCCTTTTATTTCACTTTAATGGCCATTTTTAGTTCTCATCACTTTTGTTTTTCTTCACTCATTTATACTTTCATTCTTTTTACTTTTTTTCTTATGAGTTCATCATATTCACATTTGTTTCCTTTTTTTTCCACATTTCTTTTTATCATTCTCATTTCCCTTCATGTTTGTCTTTCCTGTGATTTAATTCCTTCTTCATCATTCTTCTCTCTTCCTCATTTTTTCCTTTCCTTTTCTCTCCTTCACTTCCTCTTTCTCTTATTTGTCCTCCTTTTTTTTCTTTCTCTTCTTCCATGTTTCCACATTTTTCCTCCTCTCCCGGCCCAGCCTATTTCACCATCCTCACTTACGTCCTCCTCATTTCTTGTCTCATCTGTTCTGTTTCTTGTGTCCAGAAGGAGCACCAGTGCTTCCCTTTCATCTTTCTTCTGCTAAGATGCCTGTAGGAGTGGACGTATTGTATAAGCAAAGGTGCAACACAGCAGGAAGACAGATGATGAGCAGCCTGACCTCAGAAAAACTCTCAATATAAAGAAACAACTCAATCCAACCTCTCCTCCTTGTCTTTTCTCTTCTTCATTTTTTTCTTTTTAATTAAAATACCTGCATTTGAAACTTTTTTTGCTTTCTTCAAAAAGATTTTGCTGACATTCCTCAAGAGGAAAGATAATGGGCACGAGGTATTTTCCAGCCTAGCAATGAACATCACAGAGGATGAAAACAGACACAAATAACAAAAAGAAAGCCTAAATTTAATCACCATTGTCATTTTATCATTGTTATTATGAAAAATAACAATCTATCATGTATTGACGTTTTCTCTACATACCAGACACACACATCATTTCATTTAATTTCCATGATATTCCTATGAATTAGACACAATTAATATACTGGCTTTGCACAATGAAAATCTAGGCTCAGGGGATTAGAATTGGCCCAAGATTTGCATGCGGGGCCAACTGGGGATGGTTAGTGCCACTTTTATGGAGCTTCTAATATTTGTGAGGCAATGTGATGTATTAAGTCATGCAGACCTGGTTTCAATTCTGACTCCATCAGTTTCTAGTCCTAGACCATATTTGCATTGTTTGAGTAAATTTTCACAATTACATGTTAAGTTAATTATATTACCCCCATTTTACAGGTGGGGGACCTTAGGTTCAGAGGGCATAGGCAACTTGTCCAACATCATACAGCTGTAACTCCAAAATGTAAATGTTATGTACTACATCGAGGTGAGTTTAAGGACTAATATAATTTCTTAGGCAAAGAAGGCAGAGAAAATTCTCCAGGGATGGAGGAGGGAGGCTGTGGTTGAAACACAAAAACAGGGAAGATATGAGCAGGGTACTTACAGGACAGTGAAGATATGAGCATGGCGCTTACAGGACAGTTAAGAGACCGATCTTTCTGGCTTGTTCTTGCTTGCAAACTTCTGGGATGACTTACCTTTGTAAGTTGAAATTTCTTTATATTTAAAATGGATGTTTCTAAATGTAATTACACCTGTGCCTATAATTGTTACATATATCAAATTTTACGCAGCCAGAAAAATAAAGTAAAATGCAATATGTAAAATAAAAGAAACACTAGCAAAATTTTTCCAAGTATTGTAGCATATGTAGCAGATTTGCATCAGTGAGATGAGATTGTATTTCCTTCTTGGTTTTTCTTCAATATTTTCCAAATTTCCTAGGGTGGTCATATGTTTTTACTTAACAACAAAAAATATTTTATAAAAAATGCTTCCTGCTCAGCTTTACTCATATGATTATTTTAAGTGTACTTGAAAAAATGTGATAGATATCACATAAGTGTAAGTTATTGATACTGATATGATTCTCCTTTTAGTAAACTTTAGTCATGAAAAATATTGAAATACACTGTGACTTATCAAAGATTAATTTTAATTCAAAATACTTAATATTATATTTTAATTATTTTGGTAATTCATAATCACACATATAGCACATATATATGAAACTTTATCATCTAAATTATAAAAACCACTTTCCCATACCTCTCTTTTGGCATGTATTGTGTGGAAGTATTGAGAACTCACAAAGAAAGAGGGTAGGACAGAATGTATTAAGGCAAGTCAGAGGGAACATTTTGGAAGCAATGATTCAAACAGGATCTTCAAAAACATCTGCGTGTGGTAAGGAATAAAATCATTCAGATAGAAGTAATCAACATACATACAGGGATAAAGTTTGTCTGTGTCCCCACCCAAATCTCATCTTCTATTGTAATCCAAATTGTAATCCCCACGTGTCAAGAGAGGGACCTGGTGGGAGGTGATTGGATCATGGGGGTGATTCCCCCCATGCTGTTCTCGTGATAGTGAGTGAGTTCTCTGGAGATCTAGTTATTTGATAAGTGTATGGCACTTCCCCCTTCAATCTCTCTCTTTCTCCTGCTGCCTTGTGAAGAGGGTGCTTCCTCTTTGCTTTCTGTCATGATTATAAGTTTCCTGAGGCCTCTTCAGCCATGTGGAACTGTGAGTTAATTAAACATTTTTTGTTCATAAGTTACTCAGTCTCGGGTAGTATCTTTATAGCAGTGTGAGAACAAATTAATATATACAGATAGGCTCTGAACATGATTAATCAGAAGGGTGGGTTATAAAATTTAAGACATAAGGTTGGAATATTACAGAATACAGAAAAATCACCTGATGAAGCATTTATAGATCAGGAATGATCAATACAGTAGAAACAGTTGAATTCCTGGAGACCAAATCCCTAATACCTAAGTTCACTCTCTACTTGATTTATTTAATGTTATCAAAGGCACTGAAAATGAAAGATGATCAAATATTTCACAGGGGAGAAGAGGAGGAGGATCTATCCTTTCCTACAAAAGTATACACTAGGAGACTATTGAGGACTTCTATATTAATTTTTTAACAATATATTTTCCAGTGATACTTAAATTCCAAAAGAGCTTGGAATCAACCAGAAGTAAACCACCCTTAAAAAACAGAGTCTGTGTGTAAGCCAGCTCTTTTCCACCTGGACTCTGATACAACTACTCAAGAGAGTTTAGGGCAAATCCTTTAACTTCTTTCATCCTTAGTTATTTTTTAACATTAAAATTTAAGCACTATTACTTGTTCCTTTTTTCCCTTAGATAGCTCTTCTGAAGACTATATTATTTGAAGACTACTAAAACACATTTAAAATAGAAATATGTTATCTAGAATTACAGGTAGTGATTATATCTTCCAATTAAAAGGAATTAGAGGTGACTGTTTATTTCAAGCACATTCTCAAACAACAAATTAAGCCATAGTATAGGTCAAACACCCTTCTCTAGATTTGATTGTGATAGATAATGATGATGATGAAGTTAATAGCCAACTTTGGAGTTTTTACCATTTTCCGGGACTGTTCTAATTCCTTTATGTGTATGAACTACCTTTATGTTGCAGAGAACCTTGTATTGGTGATACTACTCTTGTAATCTTTGTAGGTGAGAAAGTAGAAGCATTAATAAGAAATTTGTCCAAGACCTCATACTCTGTTAGAGATGAATACAGAATCAGGATTCGAACCCAGGCAATCTGAATCTAGTGTTACAAGAATAACATTGAAAGAAAATATGGAAATAACATTAAAACAAAGTCATTTTAAAGCTACTTTAAAAATTTTAATTAAGTATACCATACTTCAAATATTTCTTTGTTAAAGATTTATCAGTTCATTTATCAGTAAACTACTTTATGTTCATTGACCATCGTTGAAGACTTTGGAGACTTATAAATAAAATCTAGAGAAAGAAAATTGAAGGAGGAACATATATTTACCAAAGGTAAACAAGATTTGGAAGAGGAAGGGGTGGGACTTATGGAGATAATTAACGTGCTTATGAATATATGAGAATTTATTAGCTAGCTACTGTTTCTAAAATGATGCATAACCCCCCCCCCGCCCCCGGCAATCTCAATGGTCTACAGTGAATATTTATTTCTCCCTCACAGTTATCTAGGTCAATTAGGAGGCGTTAGTTCAAGATATGGGTTGATTTAGATTGGCTCCATCTATCTTTTATTACAGAACTTGGGTTTAAGAAACAGTGCCTATAAGGGTGTATTCTTATGGTACAGGGCAGAAGTGCAAGAGACAAAGCTAAACAACACAAACCAGTGCAAAGCTTATGGTTGCCATGGTTTAATTTTTACTCACATACATTTTATTGGCCAAGCAAGTCACATGGCCAAACCCCAAGTTGTCAAAGTGAAAAAATTAATCCATCCTCAGTGAACAATGTGAATATTAAGTGGGAAGGAAAACCATGTTTCAATAATATACTCAGGAAGTTCATCTGAAGTTTAAATACCTAAATCCTACTTAGTGAAAGGCAATGTAACTATCATTACTGGAGGAGGTAAGAAAAATTTTGATAGGAGAAAATATTAAACTTAATGGATAAACACATCACCACTGGGTGGTACTCTTATTCCAGGACAGCTTTGTGAAGAATAGATTTGTATTAGGATGGTCAGAAGAATAAATTTTTAATACAACATTTACAAGTTGAATTTTTATAGCACAAGCTGTGAATACATTTTCATTTCTACTTCATTATGTTAAAATGTGTAAGGTAATTAAAACAGTGCCTCAAACTAAATAATGCTATGATTGTTTGCTACAATGATGGATAATGATGGTGATGATGGTGATGTCAAAGTTGTAGGGTATATTGCTCTTTGTATATTTCATTTCTCCTGAATTAACTAAGCAACAGGCTATGTAAGACAACCCAGAATCCTTATACCCTAGTGAAGGCACAATACCTTTTTTCAGGTTGCAGGTCCCCGGATCAAAAGACAAAAAGTAATATCTTCCGGTAGTACCAGACATTTTTAGTAACAGGATTTTTCTCTAAAGAATTAAAAATAAGCTACAAAGAGGTTTTGGGGACTTAATGAGAAATGTGTAAGAAAGATTTGTTTCTTTTCCACCCACATTCAGTTTTAACTGCCAAGAATATATTGTGGTTGGGAATACTTTCTACATAAAGGAACAAAGTTTAGGAGAGAAATTGGTTCTTACAATATTGGCAAAAAATATGGCTAGGAATGACCCAATCTGGGAAGGGTTCATTATGTGTAGCTACATAACAGATAATCTTCTAATTAATTTATTCAAGCAAGGCAATATCTTAAAAAACTGTGCAAATCTTAAAAATATTCAAATTAAATAGTCAATGTCAAAAATATGTAGCCAAATATTTTTGTTCCTAAGAGATCCATACACAGCAAGAAAAAAAAAATACTTTTTTTTTTTTTTTTTAAAAAAATACAATAACTAAATATCAAGTACCTAATAGCACTAGAGGAAAAAGAAAGAATTCTTGGGATAGTAAGGGATCTATTCATCGTGATATTCCCTTTCTATTTGGAATACTAAAGGAGAATTTGTTTGGAGAAAGAACACCCTTCCAACTCCCTATTAGCATAGTTTGGGATTAAAGCCGGTATGATCTGTTCTTTATGAATGTATCTCATCATAAAAGTATCCCAGAATCTGAGAATGTTTGCACTAGAAGCCCTTGATGACCAACCTGAGACAATGAGGTGAGAGAGTTTATGTTACTTTCTCAAATTCACCGTTAGTGGGTAACCTGGCAGGGACAAATGATTCAGATCTTTTTATGCTAAGTCCAGGGTTCAGTTTATATGGTTTTGTCTCTCAACTGCTTATCTTTGAGAATAATTAGTTTACGTTGTTGTTTTCCTTGTCAGCAGAATGGAAGCATTGGACTAGATCAGTAGCTTTGCCAAGATTTTCGCTTCCATTTGGTTACTGGGATCCACTTCTTTTGAATTATTCCTCATAGGAAAATGATGTTTCTTCTCTATTTTTGATTACTTTGTGCAGCAAGTTCAAAGACTTACCAATCAAAGAAATCAAGAAAAGTATTGGAGAGGAAAACTTTTGAGAGTTCCACATATAGCAGTTTCAACAATAATCAGATGTATTTCCTACTGGTCCTTTTTACATTCAAGAATGATTATTTTTCTGAAAGAAAAAATTTGTTCTGAAATTTCTCAGAGAGCTGAGCTTTGGAAGGCATTCTGTTTAGGAAGATGGAGTCATGTCCAGCCTGTTGCGTTTAGATAAATGTGGCTAATAGATAACTTTTTAACACATGCTTTCTGGTACATAAATCAGCACTTTCAGGTTTGAATCTCAGGGATTCGTAGTTTCAATTGTTGCCAAATATTCAACATTCGCCTCTCTTGAACTTTAGTATTAAGCTTTTTTTGACTCAATCTTCTTTCTTTCAGCTACTGTTTTCATGATCTAAAAACAGACACTTAAAGAAATTAGTGATAATCAGTCTTTCCATAAAGCTGAAAAAGGCCTGAGATATTGTCTGGTTTCACTTTCAAGAGTGGTGAAATAACTGCTCAAGACTTCCATATGAATAATTTCTCTGTTTGCAAGTTTTTAACTTTAACTTCTTCCTGGTTTTCTCAATGCCACAAAGCCCTCTTACTGACAGGTATTGGGAAAGACGAACTCTTTAGTCCTTCCTTCTTCCTTTAAGGACCAAAGACAGTTTCACTTTTAATCATTTTATGTATTGTCTCTACACCACCTGCCTCTTTATTAACCACCTCTGTAAAATCTATTGCTATTAATCATCAAACACATGTCTGAGTATTACTGGCAATTATCTCTGAATGTTTGTTACCTGTTGGTTTTATTACTTGTTTTCCCCCAAAAGAATAGATTGTTTCAGGTCCATGACTCTGTTTTATGTGTATATGTTTGTGTGTATATTTATATTATTAAATGTAATATACATTACATTTTAATTTATATATTAAATTTAATTATATATTAAAAGTAATGGCAAAAACTGCAATTACTTTTGCACCAACCTAATATTCTTACATTTTAAAATTTTTCTTTTAGAGTCCAATTACCATTGCATGAGCTAAAACTATATTTCAACCAAGGATTACTAACACTTTGTTACCCATGAAAGTGCATTCTTCCTGTTGCATATGAAGGCAGAAAGTCAGTTACAATCTATGATTCCCCTTCATTTCATGTTATATTTACTGCAACAATCTTTTGAAGTCTTCCTTAAGCTCGTTGACTTTATTCCTCCAGAAATAAGAAGAGTGTGCACCGTGGAGTTTGTTTTGTTTTATTTTAATTTATTAGATGCTTGGGGAAATCAGAAATGAAAGACACCAAAATATGTAATCATTACTTTTTTAGTCTGCTTTTCTTTTCTTTTCTTTTCTTTTCTTTTCTTTTCTTTTCTTTTCTTTTTTCACTCTTTAGACACCAGAGATAACTTGTTCACTCTCTATTCTTCTAAGGGTAACTACACAACAGAAGGCTGTATACTCTTGCTTTTGGTTGGGTTGGAGTAGAAAAGTAATTTCTGTGTCTTAAAGGTGTTTTACTCATAAATGGTGCCTGAAGTGTACCAGGCATAGAAGAACAAATGAAATAAATGCTCATTCTTCTCTGAGGAGGATATTTCACTATAGTGGAAGAGGGCCTATTATCAAAGAACTTTCAGAGATATGGTTAGGAGAAAAAAAGAGATGAAAAGAAAGACACATTTGTTGCATGTCTACATGTACTATTTTATTTAATCTTTCCAACAATAACTCTTATGTGTAAGTTTCAATAATTCGGAGAATTTGCTCAAGGATACTCAGATGGTAAGTAACAGAATTGGAATCTAATGTAGGTCGGCTTGAATTCAAAGTCTACTGCCTCAAGATAAGGTACTGTGTATAGAAAATGTATACATGTAAAAATTAAAAGAAACATAGAGAATGTTCTAGTACTCAGAAAAAGAGTTTTGATACTTCTAGGTGGGTTATTTAGGAAAAGCTTTATGGAATGACCTTGAAACTGGATAACATGTAGAATGAAAAGATCTAAGTAACCCTAGTTTGTGCTTTTGTGTACACACGCATTGGAATTTTCTGAAAATTCCCTAGGGTTCAGTTTTCCATTGGAGTTTCTGAAGTATCTGGTTCATTTTAGTGTTAATTGCTTGGGAACAAGGAGCATAGGCTTCTGTGAAGATATGTTGTCTTCTTGTTACTGAGATATTGCCTGGAATAAATACTGTTAATGCATGCACACAGTTATTTAACCTACTTGTTATTCTAGGAGGATGTTTTTTCTTTTGTTTGCTGAAGACCTCTACTATTGAATATTTCAAAGATGTTTAGTTTCCAAGACATTTCTACTACTAATTTATCCATTTAGTCACTATTGATTTATTGGGTGCATCCTTCCATACCTAACACTGTCCTGTTTACTCTGGGATTTGCAGAAATGCACTATGGGAAATAATAGGCATGTTCCCATTTATCAAAGATCTTATAATTTACTCTGAGTTATAACAACTGCAGCTTATATTTATTGATTTTTCTATGTGTCCAGAACAATTCTAAGCAGAGTTCCAGATCTGTTATCTCATTTAATCTCACACTCTATGAGGAAACTACTGTTCACCCTACAGAGGAAAGTCAGGCACGGAGAGGCTTACTAACATCACTGAAGCCACTTGGTTAGAAGCGGAAAAGTGGTAATCCAAATTGCACAAGTGAGAAAAGTTGATAGAATTATTTAGTCCTGCTGCAAGATAATGGACATTACAAAATAGAATCAGAAGAATACAGATGAAGGAGATTAAAAGATCAACTCAGGATGAGGAAGTGGAAGCCTGTTATCCTCACTGACGCAGTAAATAGTGGCAGAGCCTGAACTAGAACCAAGATTTAAGAACTTGTTTTGTACAGTTGACTGATTGTAGCACTTCACAAGCTATGATATAATTTGCTAACCAGTGGTAGAATTAAGAAGTTCTGTGCAAATAGAAAATATCTCAAAAATCTCTGACCAAAAGCCTATACTTATCCATTTCGGAGGAGATGAGAGATATATTATGAGTGGGCTTAGGAGTGGTGGGGTAGGTACCTTTATTTCTATCATTGAGGTTGAATACAACATTGAAACTTAGTCCTTTATGTTCAAATTTATTTTTTTCTCATTATTCATCAGTGGACCATTCAAAGATATATTTCCCTGAATTTAGTTTTTTCCTGTGTCATGATACAAACACTGTGGACTTTCCTTAAGCTGGGATTTTAGGTAAGTACCTATTCAATTTCCATGAAAACAACATCAATGCAAATCTGATGAATATTTATCTGTTTAGTCCAGTACTACAATACTTTCACTTTTGCAGAGGCAGCACATAGGAATAGGACTTCATTTGGGAAAAACTTGAGGGTTGGTCATATACCTTTGGCTCTCTGTTTTACTTTTGAGCTAGTATTCTATAAAATAAAGATTTTTTTTCTTTTTTTAATTATACTTTAAGTTCTGGGGTACATGTGCACAACTTGCAGGTTTGTTACATATGTATACATGTGCCACGTTGGTGTGCTGCACCCATTAACTCGTCATTTACATTAGGTATATCTCCTAATGCTATCCCTCCCCCCTCCCCCCTACCCCCACCCTACAACAGGCCCCAGTGTGTGATGTTTCCCTTCTGGTGTCCAAGTGTTCTCATTGTTCAGTCCCTACCTATGAGTGAGAACATGTGATGTTTGGTTTTCTGTTCTTGTGATAGTTTGCTGAGAATGATGGTTTCCAGCTGCATCCATGTCCCTACAAAGGACACGAACTCATCCTTTTTTATGGCTGCATAGTATTCCATGGTGTATATGTGCCACATTTTCTTAATCTAGTCTGTCATTGATGGATATTTGGGTTGGTTCCAAGTCTTTGCTATTGTGAATAGTGCTGCAATAAACATACATGTACTTGTGTCTTTATAGTAGCATGATTTGTAATCCTTTGTGTATATACCCAGTAATGGGATGGCTGGGTCAAGTGGTATTTCCAGTTCTAGATCCTTGAGGAATGATCACACTGTCTTCCACAATGGTTGAACTAGTTTACAGTCCCACCAACAGTGTAAAAGTATTCCTATTTCTCCACATCCTCTCCAGCACCTGTTGTTTCCTGACTTTTTAATGATCACCATTCTAACTGGTGTGAGATGGTATCTCATTGTGTTTTTGATTTGCATTTCTCTGATGGTGAGCGATGATGAGCATTTTTTCGTGTGTCTGTTGGCTGTATGAATGTCTTCTTTAGAGAAGTGTCTGTTCATATCCATTGCCCACTTTTTGACGGGGTTGTTTGTTTTTTTCTTGCAAATTTGAGTTCTTTGTAGCTTCTGGATATTAGCCCTTTGTCAGATGAGTAGATTGCAAAAATTTTCTCCCATTCTGTAGGTTGCCTGTTCACTCTGATTGTACTTTCTTTTGCTGTGCAGAAGCTCTTTAGTTTAATTAGATCCCATTTGTCTATTTCGGCTTTTGTTGCCATTGCTTTCGGTGTTTTAGACATGACGTCCTTGCCCATGCCTATGTCCTGAATGGTGTTACCTATGTTTTCTTCTAGGGTTTTTATGGTTTTAGGTCTAACATTTAAGTCTGTAATCTATCTTGAATTAATTTTTGTGTAAGGTGTAAGGAAGGGATCCAGTTTCAGCTTTCTACTTATGACTAGTCAGTTTTCCCAGCATCATTTATTAAATAGGGAATCCTTTCCCCATTTGTTGTTTTTGTCCGGTTTGTCAAAGATCAGATGGTTTGGCTGGGCTCAGTGGCTCAAGCCTGTAATTCCAGCACTTTGGGAGGCTGAGATGGGCAGATCACAAGGTCAGGAGATTGAGACCATCGTGGCTAACACGGTGAAACCCCATATCTACTGAAAAATACAAAGAAAAAAAAAAAAAGAAAACTAGCCGGGCAAGGTGGTGGGTGGGCCACTGCATTCTAGCCTGGGGAACAGAGCGAGACTCTGTCTTGGGGGGAAAAAAAAAAGATCATATGGTTGTAGATGTGTGGCATTATTTCTGAGGACTCTGTTCTGTTCCATTGTTCTATATCTCTGTTTTAGTACCAGTACCATGCTGTTTTGGTTACTGTAGTCTTGTGGTATAGTTTGAAGTCAGGTAGCATGATGCCTCCAGCTTTGTTCTTTTGATTAGGATTGTTTTGACAATGAGGGCTCTTTTTTGGTTCCATATGAACTTTAAAGTAGTCTTTTCCAATTCTGTGAAGAAGGTCATTGGTAGCTTAATGGGGATGGCATTGAATCTATAAATTACCTTGGGCAGTATGGCCATTTTCACGATATTGATTCTTCCTATCCATGAGCATGGAATGTTCTACCATTTGTTTGTGTCCTCTTTTATTTCATTGAGCAGTGGTTTGTAGTTCTCCTTGAAGAGGTCCTTCACATCCCTTGTAAGTTGGATTCCTAGGTATTTTATTCTCTTTGACGCAATTGTGAATGGGAGTTCACTCATGATTTGGCTCTCTGTTTGTCTGTTATTGGTGTATAAGAATGATTGTGATTTTTGCACACTGATTTTGTATCCTGAGACTTTGCTGAAGTTGCTTATCAACTTAAGGAGATTTTGGATGGAGACGATGGGATTTTCTAATTATACAGTCATGTCATCTGCAAACAGGGACAATTTGACTTCTTCTTTTCCTAATTGAATCCCCTTGATATCTTTCTCTTGCCTGATTGCCCTGGCCAGAACTTCCAACAGTATGTTGAATAGGAGTGGTGAGAGAGGGCATCCCTGTCTTGTGCCAGTTTTCAAAGGGAATGCTTCCAGTGTTTGCCCATTTAGTATGATATTGACTGTGGGTTTGTCATAAATAGCACTTATTATTTTTAGATACGTTCCATCAATACCAAATTTATTGAGATTTTTTAGCATGAAAGGCTGTTGAATTTTGTCAAAGGCCTTTTCTGCATCTATTGAGATAATCATGTGGTTATTGTCTTTGATTCTGTATGTGTGTGTGTATATATATATATATACACACACACACACACACACACAGATTTATCTGAGTTGTCTGTCCCAGGGTTCATTTTCTTTCTTAGTCTGTTTCTCCATGCATCGATCTGCTGGTATGGGAGAGGGGCAGTTAGTTAATTTAATAAATAAAACAGTGTGAAAGGAAAAGGGAAGGTGATCTCTTTCTAAAGTAACTGAGCTGTGTTAGGTAAGCTGAGAGCTAAAATAGAAAATAAAAGACGTACATGTGAGTACAATAGAAGTCTGATTCTCAGACCACAATTGAGGAAAAAAAAGACAGAAAGTGAGAATGAATGGTTGGCAGGGCTTATCATGAGTCAATGAACGTGAAAGAACTTCCTCAAAATGAGTTGGTTGGTGGAGCTCATTATGAGTCAATAAATGGGCATTTTATCAATTGCAAGTTACTGTATGAACTTAAGGGATGTAATGGGAATTTCCTGTAGGATAGGTGGGTAGTTCAGGATGCAAATCCAAATTAGTAAAGTCCTTTTAAAAATCAGACAGTAGAGTGCAGAGCTTAGATTATGAGTCCCTATTTAAAGATGGGGTAATAAAGTTCCTGAAAGACCTAGTGATGTGCCCACTCAAATCTCCTGACACTGGAGCTAAGGCCCTTTCTTCTAACCTCAATGCCACTAGCCAAGTACACATCCAAGCTAAAGGGAATGCCCAACAGGGTGTGGTGGGGTGGATCATATAATTTTAGTCATGGTTTAGCATCATTATTTGCTCTAACCCCACCAGTAGTGCTCAACAAATAAAATTAGGGTTATAGACAACTCTAAGTTGTAATTTGAGGAAAAGAAAAACAAGGATAATAATATTTTGCATATCTAGCACACACCTAGTGCATAACAGGCTCTGTACTGGATGTTTTCTTAATATATTTTATGTCATCCCTGGGACAACCTCATGAAGACAGCACTTTCATCCCAATTCTATAGATGGAAATAGAGTGGTGGGAAAAAGTTACACAGCTGGCAAAATGTGAAGCAGCAATTCAAACTCAAATCTGTCTATTTCTAAAACATGCTCCATTTCCATTCTGCCATGATGCCTTTGCTCAAGTGGAATATGACATTGCACTTCTATATGAATGCTATATTAATTGCTCTCTAGTCCTCACCATTTATTTCTCCCACATTTAACCATTTGACCAAGGGTTATGGAATCTTTCCTAACTAGTTTGGGGAGGAATTATACTCAGGAGAACATTATAACTTCTTCCCTTTCTCCTTAGAAATACATTCTTCCTTCAGTAGGTAATGTCACGTGACTTTTGAGCAGCGAAGAAACTCTCGGTGAAAATGTTTTCTAAGGTTAGACTTTGGATTCGATGAATCCATATCCCTTGAATATTCTTATAAAGTATCTTCCCTTCTTGATGTCAGTGGGATTCTGAAATTTTATTGGCATCTAGCAGACATTGCTTTTGGCAAATTATTGTTTAGAAGTCTGACTTAATTTGGGAAATTCCTTACTATAAACCCAGGAGAGACACATTCTGAGATCTGGGAGAAGTCCAAAGTGCTCCAGTTTCCTTTGTATAGTTAGACATTGAATTTTCAATCCTCCATGTAGAAATGTGATGCCTTTTGTTGTTGAATTGTTATTGAACTTTTATGTGTTTGTATTTGGAGCTGATAACTTCTGACAATCTCTGCTTAAATGGAGATTATGTTTTGTGCAATGAAGAAATTCCCTTTCTCTTAGAATGATTCAGTCTACCTTCTCATTTTCTTTTTATCTTGTTCTTATGTCAACCATTTAATTGAGATGTTAAGGTCCCTCACAGTTCTGAGTGGCAATTTTAAACCAGATTTCTCCATAGACTTAGAAGCTAGCAGCATTTGTTAGATGAGGCTGATCCAATTATCCAGGCAGAAAACTCAGGAGAGAAAAGATTTTCCAAGCTGTGACGTTATGTCCAGGCTTCTCTCTTTGTTGAAAATAAACATTTCTAAGTTATACACTCTTTGTTCGAGTTGGTTATGTAATTGACGGGGGAGAAGGGGAATGTCCTTTAGGAAGCTGAAATGGAGTGTAGCACCTTATAGCTATAGTTATTTTCTCTTCATATTTTTTCCTTTAAAAAAAAAGTCTTGTACCTAATTTTCAAATTTTCTGGGGATTTGTTACCCCTTTGATATTATTTTATCACATTCTTTTTTACATAGCATGCCAGAAACTCTGAGGAGGAAAAAATTAAAATTTAGTGTAGCTCCTTCCTTTACAGGTGAAGTCATTGAAGTGGGGATGTAGATGCTGTTTTGCGCTCAAGATTACATAGCAAATGTCAGCGACAGAGACATGAAAAATAGAATCGTTTTCCTGTTATGTCTTCTTTTTTTGTATTGTTTTACACATCTACTTTTATTTATTTACTTGTTATTAGTTAAAATCCTTGAGGGGTGCAGCATCACATGAATTCTCCATCCAATGGCCTTAGCAAGAAGGTTGCTTAAGAATTTGGCACGAATCCTGCCACTGTTTCCATGGGCATGAGTTACCTTTAACCAGATTACTCTGGTTTTGTACGATTTGCCACCAAGAGTCACTGCGCTGTTCTTTGCTTTGTATACATTAGAACACCTCTTGCCAAAACAGAATTCAGTTTCATCTCAGGCATAAATAGCTACAATTTTAAGAAGAGCTATGTGCTCCCTTTGTTTCTGAAGCCTCTGCATATAGCCAGCAAAATTGGCCTTGTAACCATAGCCTTCTAGACCTATTTGCCTTCTAGAAGTTCTGTTTCTAGCAGACCTAGGCACCCATTCTCTGGGCATCAGGGAACCAGCACCATCAGTCCCTTATCTCCTCCCTCCTGTCCTCTCTTTTTCTGAAGCCCATAGAAATAATTTCGTCCTGTCTTGACTCCATTCTCCTTCAAGATTATTGAGTTGTTTTTCTTAGTTTCCCAATATGATAATATGCACATTTCATTATTTCTGACATTCGTTTATTCAATTCATTCATCAATCTTACTCATTCATATGATGGAAGGAAGAATATGAGCATGTCATTGGGCAAATCTCCCTCTGCAATTATTTTTAACATTTATATATCTCCACAAAATAGGATTATTGAATGTAAGTATTCTTTGGCTAACATAAAAAAACAGAAATACAGTGAAAGGATCTTTGAGGGTATCTCAGACAATCAGATGTGGGAATAAACAGGAGCCAAAACACTCTGGAGGGGAGAAAGAAAAGATAAATTTGCGATTGACATAGAGGTAAATTATTAGGAAAAATTAGAAAATGGATAGAGCAAAAATCAAAGCAGCTCTGAGTAAACAAAAGGATGATTACTGGAGGTGATAGCATTTGGGCTAATCCTTCAATGATATGGAGGATTTTTATATGTTGAGGAAAAAGGGGAAAAGCATGTGTGTGTATATATATGTGTGTGTGTGTATATATATATATATATATTTTTTTTTTTGCAAGAACTCAAGATGACCTTTGGGAAACTCAACACATGAACAATGAAATAGTTGGGTGATGTTGGAAGGTAAGTCACAATTTGATGAAAGGCCAGTGTGAGGGTATCAACATATGTCAGTTGCTCCACACTGACCAAACATCAAGTTTCCTTTGACTTAATTTGGGTCAATTATGACTGTTTTGCACTTCCATCTTTTTTTCTATCTTCTTTCTCTCCTTCTTCCTCCATCAAGTGTCTTTCTTGCTGCTGCTGTTCTTTTCTTTTCTATATCCCATTTACCTCCTCTTTATTGCTTTTTCTTTCCCATCACTTATGTAGTGATTACTGTCCCTACTCTTTGGATGTTAAGTTTGGTGCAAAAAGTTCCATGTTTGAGCTCCTATGTTTGAATTCTACTTTTGATATGGCAGCATGAGGAGCTCCGTGGACATGTTCCTCTCAGAAACTAGTGAAAATTAGTAACACACACACAAACACACAACCATTCAAAGTCTGTGAAAATGGTTCAAAGGACAAATGAGGAAACATTGATTTAAGAAAATGTACTAAGACTTGGTGGAAATAGTGGTTGTCTATAGTATCTGAACCCAGACTCATTTACTCCCCACTCCCAGCTCAGTGAGACAGAAACTGGACTCTAGGCTGATGCTCTCCAGAACATGGACCTCTATTACTCCACAACTCCCAGCTGAGGAGCTACCTAGGGCAAGATGTCATCATTTCTCATATTGCTTCCACCTACCTGTTTCAGAGGCTAAGTTCTGGGCAAGTGAAGGCCAAAGTGGATGTTCCTTTTTTGTCTGCTCAGTCCCCATTAAATAGAATGAGGGCTCTACCTTGGACATTCATCACTAAGTATTAAAATTCCAATCACCCATATCCCATTTGTTAAGTCAGTGAGTGGTTTCATTCTGGGAGATGCAAGCCTGGAAGACCTGAGGCTATCCTCATCCACTGAGCACTCAGTTTCTAAAGTGGGGGGTGTCATTCATAGTGAAGTATACCATACCATTCACTGTCCGGAGCTGGGTTAGAAATTTTACCTCCGTGGGAGAAAAGGCCTTAAAACAGATAGTTCTTAATCTCGTCCCCAAACAGACTGTTCCTAATCTCTGACTTGATTTGCAAAAGAATCAAGATCTCTCTCAAAGATAGTACAGATTGTGATAAAATGTAATTGAGAGGATAGTAGAAGATATATTGGAAATACCGGCTAAACTGTAGGTCAGCTAGTTTTCTGGAGATAAATTGAGAAAGAGACAGCTGAGAAGGACCCTTCTGTGGTCAGAAGGGATCTTTAACAATGACTTTAGAACTATTCCTTCAAAGGAGGCTGAACTTTATTGGATTAGCCTATATAGGAATTTATGCCCCAGGGCATTGTTGAAAACAATAGAACAGGTGGCCAGCAATTAGTGGAGTTTTACAGCTAGGTGTGGTCAGGAGACAGACAGGCAAAGAGAGCCCTGCTAGCACCACTGTCTTTCTTGAGTGAATGCTGGCACACCTAAGACTGTACCCACTAAGAAGCAACATCAGAGGCTTAACAGAGTAGGTGGGAATAAATGAATAGATTTTACTATTAAAAAAAAAAAAAAGCAATCAGTTACAAAACAAATATACAAGGAAATCACAATCAGTTTCAATGAGAAAGGTGACAGAACTAGAGTTGCTACAATATATTATCTGAAATATTCTGTTTTCAACAAAACACAATGAACAGTACAATAAAAAAGAAGAGGAAGAAAAAAAAGTATGGCCCATACACTGTAAAAAGAAAAAGCAACTGAAGCTGCCTAGGAGAGTAGATGTTAGATAAAATAAAGTGTTCAAAGTGGCCATTATAAATATGTTCAAAGAACTAAGGGAAACCATGATTAAAGATGTAAAGTTGATATTAAATAAATAATACCAATATAAAGAGAAATTATTCAAATGAGCCAAATACAAATTCTGGAGTTGAAAAGTTTAACTGAAATAGAAAATTCACTAGAGGGGCATGAGGGTAACTTTTAATAGATAGAAAAAACAGTTAAGAAACTTGAAGAGAAATCAGTAGGAAAGATTTCTTCCAAAGAACAGAGAGAAAAAGAATTGAAGAGAAATGAAAGAGTTTTATACATATGTAGGATATCATTAAGCCTACCAACATGTACATAACAGGAGCACATAAAGGGAAGGAAAAAAGGAAAGGATCAGACGAAAAATATTTTTTAAAAATGACTCAAAATTTCCCAAAATTTTTGGGAAAAAGACCCCAAAACTACACATTTAGGAAACTCAATAAATTTGAAGTAGGATAAATGCAGAGATCCACAAATAGACACATTATAGTAAAGATGATGTAAGTTAAAGATAAGAAAAATAGTTTGAAAGGAGCAAGAAAAAGATGATTCGTCATTTTCAATGGATCACCCCCCCCATCCCACACACATAAGATTAACAGTGTACCTCTCATCAGAAACAATGGAGGCCAGAAGACAGTGGAACAACTATTTAAAGTGCTCAAAGGAAAAACCTGTTAATCAAGAATCCTATGCAGAGAAAAGGGAACGTTTGTACACTGTTGGTGGTATTGTAAATTAGTATAACCATTTTAGAAAACTGTATGAAGGATTCTTAGAAAACTGAAAATACAATTACTATATGATGGAGCAGCCCCATTTCTGGGTATATATCCAAAGGAGATGAAATTGTGCTAAAGAGATGTCTGCACTCATTGTTTGCAATCGCCAAGATTTGGGAACAACTCAAGTGTCCATTTACAAATGAATTAAGAAAATATGATCTATAAAAATGGGATACCATGCAGCCTAAAAAAAGAAGAAAATTATGTCATGGGCTGCAACATTGATGAACCTAGAGGACATTATGCTAAGTGAAATAAGACAAAGAGCAACAAATACTGTACAATCTCATTTATAGGCAAGATCTAAAAAAGCCAAATTTATAGAATTAGAGAGTAGAATGGTGGGTACTAGAGGCTGAGTGGGAGTAGACAAAAAAAGGTCTAAGGATACAAAATTTCAGTTAAACAAGAGAAATATGTTCTGGTGATCTATTGCACAGCATGATGACTATAGCTAATGTATGATATATTTCAAAATGGCTGAAAGAGAGGATTTTAAATTTTCTTACCACAAAAAATAATAAATATTTGAAGTAATGGATATGTTAATTAACCTGATTTGATCATGTCATAAGGTATACATGTATTGAAACATCACATCATACCCCACAAATATTTAACAATTACTGTCAATTAAAAATAAGACTTAAAAAATTAAAATGCCCAAATTTAAATACTTTAAAAAGGAATCCTATATTCAACAGAGCCATCTTTCAGAAATGAAAGGGAAATACAGACATTTCCAGTAAACAAAAACTGAAAGAATTTAATGTGTTATTAACAGAGCTAATTTACAAGAAAGAAAGTAAAGGATGATGTTCTACTGAAAAGTGGCTGCAGACAGTAATTTGAGTTCACATAAGAGTACCAAAAGATAATTATGTCAATATAAAAACCAGTAAAAATGCATAACTTTTTTCTTTTTTTTCTCAAGTGACTTAAGGAATTTTATAAAATAACATGCATATAATGCATTTGGCCCTATAATATGCAGAAATTTAATATATCTGACAATAAGAGCATGAAGGAAGAAGATGGGAGGAAAGTAGTACAGGGCTAAGGAAATGTGGTGTAGGACTCCAGATGAGAACTCTAAAGCACAGATACAAGTGACAAGAACTAGAAGTACTAAAAGAGAAGGTTAGTATAACAAAAACAGTAGTTACATACTTGTTCTCCTTTATTATCTTAGCTGACAAAAGTCATCTATAAGAAACTCACAGCCAACAACATATTGAATAATGAAAGACAGAGTAGTTTTCCCCTATAAGCAAGAACAGCACAAAGACGTCTATTCTTGCAACTTCTGCCCGACATTGTACTGGCAGTTCCAGCCAGAATAATTAGGAAATAAAAAGAAATAAAAACATCCAAGTTGAAAAAAATGAAGTCAAGATATATCTATTTATAATTGATACCATCTCTTATATAGAAAATCCTAAGGAATGCACTAAAACTAGTAAATGAGTCAGCAGAGTTGCAGAATTTATGATTATACATAAAAATCAATTGCATTTCTATATACTTGAACAGTCTGAAAATGAAATTAAGAAAACAATTTATAATTTTATAAAAATAATAAATTTAATAAAATATAAGTATATATCAATAAATGTACATCTTAAAAGTATAAGTACAAAACTTGTACTCTGAAAACTGTAAAATATCATTGAAAGAAATTAAAGAACACCTAAATGAATAGAAAATACCTTATGTTCACGGATTGTAAGACCTAAAATTGTTAAAATCATAAGATTTCCCAAATCAATCCACAGGTTCAATGCAATACCTATCAAAATTCTAGCTGGCTTCTTTGTAGAAATTAACAAACTAATTCTAAAATTCACATGGAATTTCAAGAGACTTAGGACCCAAAACAATCTGAAAGAGAAGAATATATTTGAATGGCTTACATTTCTAGAATTCAAAACTTACTGCAAAGCAACAATAATCAAGACAGTGTGGTACTAGCATAAGGGTAGACAAGTAGATAAACATTACAAAATTGAGAGTTCAGAGATAAGTCTATGGTGGACTGATTTTCACCCAGGGTGCCAATATCATTCAGTGTGAAAGCAATAGTCTTTTAACAAATGATGCTGGGAAACTGGATAGTCACATGCAAACAAATGATTTCTTACATCACAGTATATACAAAAATGAACTCAAAATGAATCAAAGATCTAAATGTAGGAGCTATGGCTAGAAAACTTTTATAAGAAAACATAGTGATAAATCCTTGTTACCTCAGATTTAGTGATGGATTCTTAGATATAATTCCAAAAGCATTATATCAAGAACAAGAGAAACAACAGATAATTTGGAAATCAAAAGTTCAAAGCATTTGTTTCAAAGGACACAATCAAAAAAGTGAAGATAACACCGAATGGGATAAAATATTCACAAATCATATATCTCATAAGAAATGAGTATCCAGAATATATATAGAATACTTCTAACTTGATAATAAAACAACAAATAATTCAAAAATGGACAGTGAAATTGAATGGACATTTCTCCAAAGAAAATATACAAAAGGCCAATAAAATCTTGCAAAGATGCCTGGCATCATTAGTTATGAGGAAAATGAAAATCAAAACAATGATATACCACTTTATATCCAGTACAATAAATATAAACAGACAATAGCAAGCATTGGTGAGGTTGCAGAAGTTGGAATCTTGATACATTGCTAGTAGTAGTGTAAAGTAGGGCAGTCACTTTGGAAGACAGTCTAAAAGTTTCTCAAATGATTAAACAGAGTTACAATATTACTCTGCAGTTCCACTCCTAGGTGTATATCCCAGAGAAATGAAAACATGCTCACACAAAAACTTATTTACAAATGTTGTATTAGTATCATTCATAATAGCCAAAAGTGAAAAGAAATCAAATATTCATCAATTAATGAAAGGATAAATAAACTCTAGTATATGCATATAGTGAAATATTATTCAGTTATAAAAAAGGATGAAATAACTTATGCATACTATTAATATAACACAGTTGAACCTTAGTGTCATTATGCCACATGAAGAAGCCAGTCAGAAAATGCCACACATTATATAATTCTATCTATATAAAATATACAGAATAGGCAAATTTATATATAGAGAAAGTAGATTAATGTTTCCTTGGGGCTGGGATAATGAGATCCTTCCGTTATCACAGTGGAAGTGAGTGAGAGTTAAAGGGTTAGGGGTATCTGTTTGTGGTGATGAAAATGCTTTAAAGGTGGCTGTGGCTATAGTTGAACATATGAATGAATATAATTAACACCATTGAATTGTACACTTTAGTGAGTCATAAATTTCAATAGCTGTTTAGGACATCAGTGACAGTTTAGTGATATATCATTATCAAAGTGACTCCCTGACTTTTATATGCACTGGACCTCAGTGATGGCAATAGTTAAAATGATAAGAATCACACTGATTCGCTGTATTTCAGATGTCTTAGACCCTTTTCTTTCCGTGTGTGTCCTTCTTTCCCAGGGTATTTTGTGATGACTTTCTCCACTAAAGGTTTCCCCATTGCTTAATTATTTGTTGATTTGTCTGATGGTACAGTGTAATGATAAAACTGGATTTTTTTTTAAACTAAGTTTGAATCCCAGCTTTGCCGGATTTAGCTATATGAAAAAGTGCACGTGTATATCCAAGTTTTAGTGTTCACAATTTTTTTAAAAGTGATTTCTTTAGCCTCATGGCAAGAAGAGCTTCCCTTCTTGGCAATTTGATTCCATATAATGGTAGAACATGGTCAAACCCATACCAATTGGCCCAGCCAAGTTTTCTGGCCTCTGACTCAATAGTGATAGTATTCTTTGTCTTTACACTAATGGTGATATTGATAGTGGAGTGAGGCGGGCAGGACATGCTGTGGACAAGCATTTTCAGAGATATGTTCTCAATTTTCTACTTTCCTGTGCATGTGTTTTCTTTCTCTTTAATTTCTTATACATGATTTATCACTTTTCTTTTATAATGCCCTTCTCTTCGGACTTTTCGGCTTGTTAGTGAAGTCAGTTTTCATGTTTTGACCACAGAATCTATCTCTCTCCTTATCATCCCATTGTATTACCTGTAGCACAGTATGTTCCCTGTTTGCATGGGACGGATTTGTCCCCACCTGCAGTTCACAGGAGCATGACTGAAATCTGTAGGTGAGACCTAGTACAGCTGACCTAAACTCGCATTTTTATTGGACACATTATACTTCCGGTTTACAGACTGAATCTTCTAACAGTTTACATCCCATTGATCATAAGTAGGAGTATAGATATTCTTCACCCCGCACCCACCATGACCAAAAAACCTAAAATAAGTTGATCAGGAATGCTGAATTATGAATTTCATTTTCCCACATGAAAGACAGGGCAGTTCAAAATACAGTATTCCAATCTTACCATTGCCTCCTGTGTACAGAGAGATGGAAGGCACACTTAAAGATTCTATAGATCAGCATTGAGCATTCTGCAACCATATGTTGCCCTAAGCTTTGCCATATGGCTCTGAGTCTAATTTCAAACTCACTCTTCAGCACATTTAAAGGTGAGGGATTTGGATACGAATAAACTACCTCTGTGGAAACCACTTTTCAAGAACAGAAGGGAGATTTTAGAATGGCCAGTCCCCTGGCATGCGCTCCTCAGTTGGGCTGGGACAGAGGTAGAAGCAAATGCTTGTGATTGGTGGAAATGATGCAAATGACTGTTGAGAAGTTCCAAGGCAGCTGGGCCTATGGGCTTCACTGTGAGGCCTTGATAGTGGCCTACAGATCACCTCAGAAGAACGAAGTGGGGAGAGTGTTCATGTAAGCTCCTGGAGAATGAGGATATATTTTTCTTCTAGTTACATCATGCTTGCGCTTCACATTGTACTTTATTATAGGGTCAAATCATTTTATTTTGTTTGGGGAAGTTGTGTTATATATAGTTTCCCAATATTTACTTTTCAAAATGTATCCTGCTATCAAGTTCGTTCATTCATTTCAGTCTCTTCCTCCCTTTCTTTCTCTCTCTCTCTTCTTTCCTTCCATTCTTTGTTCTTTCCTTCCTTTCGTTCTTTCTTCCTTTAGTCTATTTTTACTGCAAGGTGACATGCTATATAGATTACATATATGTTCAAGGCAAAGTTCATGTCCTGAGGAAATTCCGGATTTGGGGGGAATATGAGCTGTAATAAAATGCCCTTCAATACAGAAAAGTATGCATAAGACCCAGGACCATATTTCTACAAAAAAGCAAGATAACTTTTAATTGGTATGTGTGAGTGTGTGAGACTGGGAGTAGGTGATGCTTTTTAGAAGGAACCAGAGAAGACTCTATAGAGGATATTGACTTTGAGGTGAGCCTGAAGTCATGGAGGACAAGTTTTGTTTTTTGTTTTCTCCAAACACCCTTGGTCAGAGGTCCCCAACACCCAGACTGTAGACTGGTACCAGTCTGTGGCCTGTTAGTAACCAAGCCACACAGCAGGAGGTGAGTGGTGGGCAAGAGAGCATTACTGCCTGAGCTACACCTCCTGTCAGATCAGCAGTGGCATTAGATTCTCATAGAAGCATGAGCCTTATTGTGAACTGCACATGCGAGAGATCTAGGTGTTGGACTCCTTATGAGAATCTAATGTCTGATGATCTGAGGTGGAACATTTCATCCTGAAACCATCACAGAAAAAACTCTGTCTTCCATGAAACTGGTCCCTGATGCCCAAAAGTTTGGGGATTGCTGCCCTAGGTCACCACCTCTTTCCATACCACCTCTTTCCGTACTCAATATCAGGGGCCTTGCTTAAGGTGATATGTATTTATTCAGCAAAGGAAACAGCGCTGTTTCCTTCAGTTGGAAAGTGTATTTATGTTGTGTTGAAAGTAAATTCCAACACACAAGGGAGCAGGAGTTTTATCAGCTGTTTGCTTTGTGTTTTCTTGTCATGGAAACCTCCGACTGACGAAATGACGTAGGATGTTAAGAAACCAACCTAGAATAAACAGTTTGTAATCAGAAAGATACAGTGGATATTACTTTTACATGAGTAATGAGAAGTCTATATTAAGCATTAATATAGACTAAACACATCTTAAAATTACCATAATCTTAGCCTATATTGTCTCATTTTCTCCTTGCAACAAGTATAAAGCTTATAAAGTTAAGTGATTTGTTTGAAGTCACACAGCCAGGAAGTGATGGAGCAAGTACCGGAAGCCAGGATTTCCAATCTAATGCAGTGTCCATGAATTTCAGATATTACTCCATGCCATATCATTGAGATTATTAGTTTACTGAAGCATTCAATGAACATTTAGTCTGAGCAGTTCCCTGTGTTGAGCTCTAGAGGTGCTAAAGGAAAAAGATATGGTTGCTTTGGCATAAATCAAAAGGGCAGAGTCAAAATTGAAGCATATTTATGTTTAGTACTCTCAACATATTTTTATGTTACCCTGAATGCAATTCCTTCCCATAATGTCACATCTAACCTTTTATTTTCTATCTTTATCTCTGTATCTTCCTTCTCACTAGAGCTTCAACCTAATACCAAGGCACTAAGAGGGTTTTTTCTTTTTCTTTTTTAAATTTAAATGTTGACTCAAAGAAAGAGAGGAGACAGGTACTTATACAGTATAAAATACAAAAATTTTGGTGGAAGAGTTTTACCTTCAGTAAGCACCACACCTTTTAGTTTACTTTAATTTTTCCACTCACCTGGTGGTCATTCTATCAAGGTGGCCTCTTTTTTTTTTTTTTTTTCTGAGACGGTGTCACTCAGGCTGGAGTGCAGTGGCGCAATCTTGGCTCACTGCAAACTCCCCAAAGCAGCCTCTTAACATCACCCTCTACTCCTTAGAATTTGTAGATTCTCTGTCTTTCTACCCATTAACAACACCAAGCCAAGCAGGGAATAACTAACAATTCATGTTGAAGTTTGTAGCTAATAGAACACTTGTTCTTTAGAAGGAAAAGAAGAGCTAAGGACCAAAAGGCTGTCGGGGTGGGAGACAGCAAGTAAGGAGCAGAGTCTGAGAGGAACACAATTCTGTAGCAGAAGAAATAGCTCATATTAGGTCTCTCACAAAGGCTAAGGATAAAACTGAGGACATCCCGAGGATCAATGAAAAAAAAAGTTAATTTCATTAGGGATGGTGCTCTGAATGCTGCACCATTCTTTGGACTAGGTATAGATTGGAATATATCTTTTGAACCTCAAGGAAATCACACACTAGATACTTTTCTGTGCTCCATGTGTATTTGCGCAATTTGCATATTTGTCCATCATTTCCCAGTCTGATTACTTTCAAATTCATAGACTTCTTAGAGTGGAAGGTAAAAGAAAAGAAGAGTAATAGTGGAATAAACAAGTTACTTGACAAATAATGTAAGTTACTCATGTCCTTACCCCATTCCTTCCAAAAACACATGTCATACACCCCTGGGTTACGCAAGCATGTGCTGTCCACAGTGATGTATTGTAAGATGACTTGCAAGTCTAGCTTAGGATTGCATCAGATACCAGCTCAAAATATTTTGTCACAGGTTGTCTTCTAGTAAAAGACAGAATAAATTCCTTTTACATTTTTCCTTCTTTTTCTCAGTGGAAGTTGCTAAAAAGAGGAGAAATCTGATCGATCAGTCATTAAAAAAATGGCTGATTATATGTAATCTACTCATTCCTGCTTTCATTTAATGTTAATTAAGCACTTATCATGTACTGATAACAAATAAACACTAGGGCTATACAACTCTGAATGTAACAGATCCAATCTTATTAGCCTTTATATAAAATAAGACCCAAGTCAACTGAGATTATTACCAGGAGTGATTTGCACAATTACTCATACAACTAACACGCATCAAACTTCTCCTAGGTATTATTGGGCACTATGATAGAAATAGGGTGCCCAGAGATGCACTAGATTTGGCTTCTGTAACAAGGGGGCTAAAAGCCTAGTGGGAAAGGAAGATAATCCCTCTTGAACATGAGAGACAGTTGCTTTGGGAGGACAGAAGAAAAAGTAACAAATGCCTACTTGGGGAAGTTGGGCATGTATTAATAAGATGCAAAGTCTTAACAATGTCCTACAATGCCCTAAGTAATCTACCTGGCAACCTGTGCCTCTCTACACTGGTTGGTTCTAGCACTTGCCTGTCTCTGGATCTTTGCACTGGCTTATCCTTCTAACTCAGGGCTTCTCAACCTTGGCACTATTGATATTTTAGGCTGGGGGACTGTCCTGGATCTAGCACATGGTGAGATGCTTAGCAGCATCCCTGGCCTCTACTCAGTGGAACCAGCAGCAACACCTCCAACCCGTAAGTTATGACAAACACAACTGTTTCAAGAGATTGCAACATGTGCCCTGGGGAAAAATCATTTCCAGTTGAGAACTACTATTCTAACTGGGGTGTTTTTCTCCAAAGTATCTGCATAGCTAGGGACTCCTTCCAGAATTGGCTCAAAATATCACTTTCTCAACAAGACCTATGCTGATTGTGCTATATTTGATCGCACAACAGGATGGTTAAAGTCAGTAATAGCTTAATTGTACATGTTGAAATAATTTGAATGTAACCAGATTGTTTGTAACTCAGAGATAGGACTTGAGGGGATAGATACCCCATTCTTCATGATGTGTTTATTTCACATTGAATGCCTGTATCAATGATATCTCATATGCCCCATAAGTATGTATACCTACTATGAACCCACAGAAATAAAGGGATAAATAGAAAATAAATAAATAAAACTTCAATGCCGCACACCATTCTTCATTCCCCTCACTCTCTTAAATTTTTGTATATAGATCCTAATATCTTCTGACCTAGTACATAATGCACTTATTTATAATTATTATCATCTTTCTACTAATTAGAATATACATTCAACTTGAGCGAGAGGGACTGCTTTGTTCACTCTTATAGTCTTCCTGCCCAGAATGGTGCCTGGCAAAATGTTAACCATCCATACATATTTGGTGTATAAATAAATGAATGAATTATGGTCAACATTTGGGTAAAGCTGTAACATTTACAAGTACATCCACATACAAGATCTCACTTACCCGTCAGATAATATTATTAATTAGGCCATAGTGTTATTTTTGTTGTATAGTTTAAGGAAACTCAATGGTGTTACCAATTAATCACGCCCACAAAAAATGATGATGCCAGAAAGTAAAAAGGATAATTAAATGTTTTAAAGTGTAGTCTTCAGATTTAATTTGGCTGTGTCCCCACCCAAATCTCATCTTGAATTGTAGTTGCCATAATCCCATGTATATCATGGGAGGGACCTGGTGGGAGGTAATTGAATCATAGGGGCAGTTACCCCCATGCTGCTGTTCTCATTATTGTGAGTGAATTCTCATGAGATCTGATGGTTTTATAAGTGCCAGGCATTTCCTCTGCTTGAACTTCTCCTTCCTGCTACCACGTGAAGAAGGCATGTCTGCTTCCCCTTCCACCATGATTGTAAGTTTCCTAAGATCTCCCTAGCCTTGTGGAACAGTAAGTCAATTAAACCTCTTTTTTGGTTGTTGTTTTGTTTTGTTTTTAAATAAACTACCAAGTCTTGGGTATTTCTTCATTGCAGTGTGAGAATGAGCTAATATACCTTTTCTATATGACACCACGCTCTTCCAGAGTGTGAATGAATAAACTTGGATTCACTGGCTAAACTGGGAGTCAGAACAAAGAGGGAAAATCCTCTTGCCTGCAATGAACTGTCCTTTGCCTATTTATTCATGACTAAATAGACAAAGAGGATTTTTCTACCTCAGGAAAAACATAGCGTTTACTGCAAAAGAACTTCCTTTCAAGTCTACTTGCTATGACTCTGTTCTTCTCTCTCTTGCTTGAACTAGAGTACATGAATCCCCAAGGAATATAAGGATGTACAAAAGTATAAGAGAAGCCCCAGAATAATCATTAGGCCTCTAGTAAGATAGTCACATTACTCAGTATGCAGAGGTGACATATACTCTAAGATACTCACTACATGTTAAAAATAAATGCAGATATATTGTCTGGGGATGTATTCATCAACTACTTACTATGTATTTACCCATGCATTTAATAACTGTGAGCATCATACAAGGCCTCCATGCTCATGGAGTTTATATTCTACTGGTAGAGGCAGATAATAAAGAGATGAGAAATTCAAAGTAATTTTAAAAATAACACAGGAAAGGTCATAGACATTTTGGTCTGGGGAGGAGATGGCACTATGTAGGCTGATTACCTGTGAGGGTGCACTCACTTACCTCTTGTACTTGTGAAGAACATACTGAAATGTACAGGGCATTTGGGAGGAAAATAATGAGATGCACAGGGCAGTACTTAATGTGAAGACCTCACCATAGAGACAGGAATTAAGTCACCTGGAGCCAAGGGAATACCCTTTATGCCTTTGCTTAAAAGCACCATTTTCTATACTATATACCACAAGAGCATTGGGCCATGGCACATTAATGGATTCTGGACTGGTAATGGGTGTCCAAAGATAAAAGAGGGTTGAATGGGTCAAAAAGTTGGGAAACATTGAGTACTCTATCTCTTTTCATAGATGCAAAATAAACATTAGTCTAATACATGTTCTAAGGAGTCCTTAGAAAATAAATCTCTTTTTCTCTGTTTAACTATTTGTTTCTTTTACTTACCTGAACAGAGCTTTTTTTTTTTCTTCCTAGTAACAAACTGTTGTTGTATATAAGCTACCACTGATTATAAGGTGTACCATTATTTGCTACTAAGAAAGAAAAATAATCTCTGCCAATTATAATTGTACTATATTGTCAATTATATGAGAAACATTCTGATTTAAGAGGTGTTGACATGAAAAAATGTGAAACTTAAAAACTTGAGATGGTTGGATGGAATGAGGTTTGGTTTTTAGATATGTTAAGTTAATGGGACCTTTCTTCTTGGAGCTAGGCTATATTGTAATTGCTCACCCTTGTTTCTTTTTTTTTAATCACTATGCAATGGACATTATAAGATGCTAAGGTTGTGGCATAAATACAGCCTGCTGACCAACAGAATTTTGTGTTCCTCTTCCACAGTATAGGATTGGTGCTGTGAAGTGGTACTCACTGTTAAGTGTGTGTGCGTGTGTGTCTGTGTGTCTGTAAGTTTTGGGTAGGGGGAAGAGCCTTGAAGCTTAGAAGATAGAGATCCCTTGCAACTTGATATTGTGTTGGGTCTAGTTTTGGTCAAATGCAATGAGAGCAGAGATAATGCATGTCATTTCTGAGCAGAGGTAGTTAAATACCTGACATCCGGTACTTTCTTCACATTCTACAGTAAACTTGGAGGCTGTATGTTGAATATGAAAGTATAACGAAGTAAAAGAAACGTAGAACCAGGAATCGTACCTGGCGTACTCCAATCAGAAATATCCTCATTGAGTGTTTCATGAACAAGGAAAATTTTATTGTGTTAAGTCACAACAAAATTTGGAAGTTTATACAGCAAGTAGCTTAGTCTAACACTTGTCAGTTTTGTGCATATTTCTTACATCATATGCATTACCTGCCAAATAATAGCAAACACTTCTTCTAGGTCCCTGGCAAACATGAGATTCCTCCATTGACTGACTGATTATGGGTTGTGAGTTGAACTGGCTCTGCATGAAGGATGTAGGTGATCAAGTGGCTTCTTGTGCCTCTGGCCAAAACTCTACCACTGTGCTTAAGATGTGATTAATTACATACAACAAATCCCCATGACACATGTTTACCTATGTAACAAACCTGTTCATCCTCCACGTATACTTCTGAATGGAAAATAAAAGTAAAAAAAAGAAAAATAGGCCCATAATGGTAACTAAACACCACGGTCTTACCTCATTATAATACTGCATCGGTAAGTCCATCAACATAAGCAAGTAAGATCTGATAACCGAGAGGCTTACAGTTTCTAATTTGTATTTGACACATGGTCTGCCTTCTGGAAGAGCAACACAGAACCTAGATATCTTTGATTAAGGTCGGTAAATGATTGGGTGTTAATCCCATTCATTTCCCATGAAAAGGAAACCTCTTTACAAGTCACTACCAGGGATTCTCCAGTCAAACATAGGAAAAATTTCCAGGAAGACTTCTATAAAATACATGTATTAACATCTCAGAAAACATAGTTGTAAGGACTTCCCTGGGCCCTTTTCCTTAGTTCCTCATCTTGACTATCAAGCAGTTTCCTCTCCAAATGATGGGAAGAAAGAGCATTTTTCTATTACACACTTGTATTACTCTATTCACTTAAGCACTGTGTCCTAGTAATGGGGTCTAGTTATGTATGCCTTGAAATGACACACATATTTGTTTCCCATTCTTAGGGAGTGGAGTGTTTCTGTACATGTATATGTGATGGGATAGGTCAGGAGATTTTTTTTATCTAGGCAATACCCAGCCTGAAATAATTATTAGCATAACATGAGGTAATCGTATTTCTATTTTAGAAAGATGTTTTTAACTGCAGGATGAAGAATTAATTGGAAGAGCTGATACATTGAAAGAGGTGAATCTAGACTTTGGGAGGCTTCTTAATAGTATATTGCACTAGTCCTGGCTGTGGGATACGTTTAATAGTAATGCTAGTAGAAATGGCGACTGACATTTTGGAATTGTTTTACAATTTCTAGAGTTTGTTGGAATATTTTTTTAAATGTAGGTTTCATTATTCAGCTATCGTGAAAATAACAGATCAGAAGATGATGCCACTGGAAATATAGTTTGTTGTTTACAGTTCCTAAGAAGCAGGGGCATGCCATACCATGCAGGGCCACATAGATAGCACCAGAGACCGCCAGGAGGCAGAGGGAGCAAGAGGAAATTATAGGCACAAGCTTTTATTGTTGTTACTGCAGAAAAGGCAAGGCAAGGCAGGGTAAGCAGGGATAGGACTGGCTAGTTTGAATAACCTCAGTGGGCTCTGGGGTATAGAGTCTATCTCTAGTTGTCTGGTACCTGGACCTTGATGATTAGGGCTGAATAATGCTGTCTACTTGGATGTGAGAGCCAGGTAGAGGAGGTGGTTCAGAGTAAGGGCTCTAGATTGGTTAGCGTACATAAGAAAAGCATGCTCCAGGGCAAATCTTTTGCTATTTTTTTAGAACTAACTAGCCCTGGTAGGTGCAGTCTCTTCCCAGATGCCAGAACACGAAGAACACAGAAAAGAAGAAAACTGAGTTAATACATGTTTAGCATGAGAAATGAGGAAGTAAGGGAAATAAAGTCAAAGAGATTTCCACCTTGAATGATGATGTCAAAGTGAAACACCATTAATCTTCCAGGGAAATAAACTTTATTCTGTGTCAGCCACTGCTCTAAAATCTTTCCATAAATAGTCTCAATCCTTAGAGCAAAGCTTTGACATGGAGGTTGTTTTTAATCTTACCTCTACTGGTATGTTGATGGAGTCTACAAGAGTTTGTGCTGAGTCCACCACAGAATGGTCCCTCACAGCTTGGTTTTTGACATGTTGGATTGCAAGTGCTTGGAGGATATTACAGTAGAACTATCTAGCACAAAAGTACCCATAATATTTCCATTTTAAATCATGTTCTTGCAGAACAGAAACTTACATTGCACTTGCTACTTTCCAGACACTGTCCTAAAAGCTTTACAAATGCCAGCTCATTTAATCCCATGACAATCCTTTGAGATACATATTACCATCCTCTTTCTATCTACATTTTCAATCTTCATCATAGCTCTCATTTATGGAATGTAATGACAATGCTCTAGACTAGGCGTTTTAGGTAAGTTAGCTTCATTCAGTAATTCAATACACATGTGATTATCTCCATTTTAAAGACCAGAAAACTAAAGGTTGGTAGGTTTGTATAATTTGACTACCATCGCATATCTTCATTTTAATACATTTTATAAATGCAAGCTTCTGCTATGATTAAAAATGATTACCACATTTTACAGATAAGAAAGTAATAATAAGTGTTGGTGAAGATGTGAAAAAATGAGAACACTTGTACACCATTTGTGGGAATATAAAATGGTACAGATGCTGTGGAGAATCGTATGGTGGTTGTGCAAAAAATTAAAAATAGATTTACCATATGATCCAGCAATCTAACTTCTGAGTACATATCCAGGAGAACTGAAAGCAGGGACTTTAAGAGATATTTGCACAACCATGTTCATAGCAGCATTATTCACAATAGCTAATGTGTGGCAACAATGCAAGTGTCCATGAACAGACAAATGGATAAGCAAAATGTAGTATGTACATAGAATGGAATATTGCTCAGCATTAAAAAGGAAGGATGCTTTGATCTATACTACACAGAAATGAACCTTGAAGACATTATGCAAAGTGAAATAAACCAGTTACAAAAAGACACATACTGTATGATTCCACTTCTAAGAGATACCTAGAGTAGTCAAAATTATAGAGACAAAAAGCAGCGCATAGTTTCCAGGGGCTAGGGAAAGGAGAAATGGGGAGTTATTGCTTAATGATTAGTGGTGATTGTACAAAAATATGAACGTAGTTAATGCCACAGAATTGTACGCATACAAATGGTCAAGGTAATACATTTTATGTTATGTTATGTCATGTCATGTTATGTTATGTGATTTTACCATAATAAAGAAAATGGGGGAAAAAAAAGAAAGAAAGTAAAATTTAGTAGTTTACGTGACTTGACCAATGCCTCGAGGCCATGAGTCACCCAGCTGAGATCTGAACTTCAGTATATTCAATTCTGAAGTCCCAGACTTTTCCCAATCTTCTTGTACTTTTCAGTGTTTCACTGGAGCTTTATTTTCAGTTTTGTATGTGAGTTTCTTCACAAGAAGAGGTGGACCAAATTGCATCCTTGCAAAAACTTATATATTGAGGTCCTAAACCCCCTACCTCAGATTATGACCATGTATGGAGAGAGAGCCTTGAAAGAGGTATGTAAGGTAGAATGAGGTCATTATGGTGGGCCCTCATCCTGCATAACTGGTGTCCTTATAAGAGGGGGAGATTAGAATTTAGACACAGTTGCTGACATCTTGAGTTCAGACTGGAAGCCTCTAGAATTGTGAGAAAATAAATCTCTGTGGTTTAAGCCACCCAGTCTGTGGTAATTCATTATGGCAGCCCCAGCAAACTAATACAAATAGTGTTTCCACAGCTGAAACAAAATTGGAAAATCACCATCATCCTAGAGAGTTACAAGGGCTATTTTAACAGCATCTGATGGTTTTCCTAAATTCGCCAAGCCCAGACAGAGGTCAGATGACTTCCTGGGATAAAAGCCAACTAGCTTCCTCTTGCTGTTTCTTTAGCCACTGGTCTGCAGACGTTTTCTTCTTCTCCTTCTAACTTCCTCTCCTGTGACAAAAGAGATAACTATTAGACAAACAAAAGTCCAGAATGCTAAGGTTGCAACTTTCACTTCCTCTCACCCTTTAGCCCAGAACTGCTTTGAATGTACCAGTTGCTGTGCGGCACCGGCTTGAGGAAGAGAAGACACCAGTGCCTCAGAAACTGCCCGGTGAAACGGTGATAGCGAGCCACGCGTTCACAGGGCCACTGTCGCTCACAGAAGCAGTGAGGATGATGCCAGGATGACGTCTGCCTTGTGCCTGGCTGGGACTCTGATCCCAGCCATGGCCTTCCTCTCCTGCGTGAGACCAGAAAGCTGGGAGCCCTGCGTGGAGGTATGTGGCTGGAGTCAGCGCCTCTGAACTCTCCCTCACTTCTGCCCAGAGCTTCTCACTGTGTGCCCTGGTTTATTTTTGCAAAAAAAGAGTTAAATTACCTTAAAGACTCAAGAAGCCACAGAGATCAAGTAATTCATTGTTAAAGGGCACTAAAGGCAGCCAATGGGGGTTTGTTCCATTTGGAGATTTTGAGTGCTAACAGGGGCATTAGATTACATAGATCTGCGTAAGGTCCCTGCTCTGCTACCTTGTGGCTGTGTGAAAAAATTATCAAACCTGTCTGAGACTAGTTTTCACATCTATAGGAGAATTATAATACCTTCTTCACCAGAGAATAAACAGACTGCTTCAGTGTCATTTCTTCCCACCGGTGGTCTTTACACTCAGCTTCAAGCAGTTCCCCTGCTCCTTTCAATCTCAGGAAGAAGATGGCTTTTGTGTGTGTGTCTCTACAGAAAGAACTTTCTAAGTGGGTGTCAGACTTCTGTATGCAGTCATATAGTTTAGTCCAGAGGATGAAAAAAATAAGAGAGTGAAAAAGGAAAAGAGAGAGAGAGAAGAAAAAAGCAAGAGGGAAATATGTATAATATCAGCTATTGCAACAGTTTGTTTCTTGGTGAAATACCAATCAGCTGGTTGATAATCTTATTCATGATGGATCTTTTTTGTTTTTCCCCTGCACAGACTTCACAGTTGCTTTAGAAACCCATAGTAGAGCCGAACAGCTAAGAAAATGATTTACAGTGAGGCAGGGTCAGAAACTCAAGAGAGGCAAAGCCAGCTGCAGTCCTGAAGTTGAGGATATGGGAGAAAATCAAGTAATATTTAGCAAAGACTAATTCATTATCTCAAAGCCATCCCTTCCCTCAATTCCCCGCCCATAGTCCTCCTCCTTGTCTTCTTCTCTGTATCCCTCTGCTGTTAGGTTAGTGGAGATAGATTTTCTAATTAGGCTCACTGCGAGATAAAACCACAGCCAACCTTGACTTCTTCTTTTCCCCATGTACGATTTCCTGTAAGTCCCTGAAGCCTGTCCATACCTGCCCATCCCTTTCTTGCCACTGTACGGCAGGCCCTCATTTCCCCTGGCGTTGACTCTTACACAGTGACTGCTTTCCTGATTCCAGTCTTCTTCCTTTAATTCATTCTGCACATTCTTGTTTGTTATGTATTTGCATTTGTTGTTATTATTTTTCCTTAAGCTTTGATCTAACAAATTATCTCCTTAAAAACTTTTGATAACTCTCCATTGCCATTAGGACAGGTTTCTACCACAGGGCCTTTGCACTGGCTATTTCTTCTACCTAGAATGCTAGATCAGTGCTATCCAATGACAATATTATGTGAACCACATATGTACTTTTAAAGTTTTTAGTAGCCTCATTAAAAAAAGAAACAAGTGAATTTAATATTTTTATTTAACTTAGCATATTTAAAATAATGTTTAAAATTTTCATATATATTTACCTATTACTGATATTTTACATTCCTTGTTTGGTACTAAATCTGGAATTTAGTATATATTTTACATTTACCATGCATCTCAATTTAGACTATTCACGTTTCTTGTGTTAATAACTGTGTATGGCAAGTGACTACCGTACTGGTCAGTGCAGCCCTGGTCATTTTCATGGTTTAATCACTCCATTCAGATTTCTGCTTACATGTCCCCTCCTCAGGGCAGTCTTCCTTGATTGCCCCATGTAGAGCTCTCCAGCCTCACTTATTTGCCTCAAATTCCCTTTTATTGCTTTATTTTTTTTTTTCTGGAGCACAACATTTTATATTTTTGTTTGTTTATTTTCTCTCTCTTCCTTTGTAACGGAATTGGCAAGGACCACTATATTTCCAGTGGTCAGCACACAGTAGCCACTAAATTTATATGTGATAAATGATTGAAATAATTGCTGCAGGACAAAATCTGAGGCCCTCCTGATCTGGTTTGCCCTCTTACTTAGGTTTCACCACTCCTACCACTCACCAGCTAATCTAAGTTTGTTTTCCACTCTTTCCATGCTCATGTTGTCCTCTCCTTACGACATGTTTTTTCTTCCCCTTTTCACATATCTAAACCTTACTCATCTTCTGAGACCCACTTTAAAATCTTCCTTTTCTGGGAAGCCTTTCCTGAATACGGACTTGACCTCTGCTTTCTCTGAACCACAGGACAAATTTTCTAAGCCTATTTTATGGCCCCTTGAGACAGTATTAGCTTTGCTCCTATCTAAACTTTTACTCTAGACTGTGAGTCCATTGAAGTCTGGAGCCACATCGTATTTTTCTTTGTAATGCCCACAGCGCTTGGCAGAAAATGTCTACAATGTGGACTTAAGTAAACCTTCATTTAATCAGTTATTCAATCAGTTATTGATTCAGCAAATATTTATTGAGCATCAACCATTTGCCAGACACCATTCTGAGTGCTGGAGACAAAGCAGTGGGCAAAACCATTGAAACTTGCAATGGAGTACAGGAGATGAACAATCCGATGGCAACAATCACATAGACAACATAATGTTAGATGGTGGTGTATCCTGTGAAAGGGAATAAAAGAGGGCAAAGAAAGAGTGCCTGGCTCTGTTTCTATTAGGCAGTACTGTCTTTGAGGCTCCATGGCTTGTAACATTTAAGCAGACATACAAATGAAGATCTGCGTGTTTGAACTCTGACTTTGCGCATATTACTTCATCTCTTTGAATTTCCATTTTCCTCATCTTTAAAATGCTTATTTGAAGATTAAGTGAAAGTATACAACAAACAAGAGCTATGCTGGCATATGGTAAGGGATTAATAATAGATAATAATAATTAATGTTAACATCTATTGATCACTTATACTGCGGTGGGCTTTTAAATAAGCTCTTTAAACACCTTATCTCATTTAATCCTTCAAACAGATTCTATTGGTTTCAAACAACAGAAAACTACAATTAGCTAGCTTCTGCAAGGAATTTTGTCAGAGAAAATGAAAGCGTTCAGAAATTAGATGGGAGCGTTAGAGAATTAGGCTTACAAAAAATGTGGGAAAGTAGGCTAGAAAGCAGTGTAAGAACGAAGACAGCATAAAGCACTTGACCTTATTTACTAGGTTCCACCATGGGAATCCATGCACTCTAAAGATTTCCCCCTATTTCTACAACAGGGATCAATGAGCCAAGAAAAATAATGCAGCTGTCAAAATCCGGGCTATGACTAAGGAAGGCCTGGACATCTTGACTGCCAGACAGTCTCCCCGATGATGTGGGGTATTTAGAATGATATTGGATATTTTATTTAGTTTTTGTATTTCCAACTTTTATTTTAAGTTCAGTGGTACATGTGCAGAGCATTCAGATTTGTTACATAGGTAAATGTGTGCCATGGTGATTTGCTGCATAGATCATGAAAATATGGAACGTGTCATGGATTTGTGTGTGATCCTTGTGCAGGGGCCATGCTAATCTTTTTTGTATGCTTCCAATTTTAGTATATGTGCTACTGCAGCAAGCACGATATTGGATATTTTAATACCTACATTTTACATCTGATAAAATGAGGCTCACTGAGGTTTTTCTTTTGTTTGTTTTGTTTTGTTTTGTTTTAAAAGACTTTGCCCTAAACCACACGGAATTGCTGGCATGAAACCCAGAGCTTTCAGACTCCGGAGCCTCAGCCCTTCACCCCTTGATTCCATTGCTTCTTGCTAAATGCTGCCATTTTATCACAGAGGTTAGAATGCTGAGCACATAGTATTTGCTCTTTACTTTCTAATCTAGATTAAGACATTTTATAAGTATGAATTGAGCGGATGGACGGATGGATAGATGGATGGAAGAATGGACAGATGGATGAAAAAAGGTCAACTGAATTTTGTGCTTGCACTAAAAGAACCTCCCCGCCCCCGCACCATCTCTGGTTTAGAAGAGGGGAGTTGGGAGACTATGCAGTAAAGACACTTCATTTTGTGTGTAATCATTGCAGGTGGTTCCTAACATTACTTATCAATGCATGGAGCTGAATTTCTACAAAATCCCCGACAACATCCCCTTCTCAACCAAGAACCTGGACCTGAGCTTTAATCCCCTGAGGCATTTAGGCAGCTATAGCTTCCTCCGTTTTCCAGAACTGCAGGTGCTGGATTTATCCAGGTAATGAATGCACTTTTACATACTGCACAAGGTGAGATGTTCATTGTCCTATCATTTCATTATTGGAGTGGAAAGCTTGCTTGGTGGAGTCTCATCTGCATTCACTTATTTATTCATACAACAGATGTCTTATTAACTATATAGCCTTGACCATGCTACCTCTATTCTTCAGGTCTCAATTTTCTCATCTGTGAAATAGGCAGTTGGCTAAGACAGCTTCTAAGGGAAATTCTAATTTTTAGGTTTTCTTTTAAGACAGGAGAGAAAATTAGCTTAAATTCTTTCATAAGTGGCTATTTATTGACTACTTACTATATGTTGTACACTCTGCAAGAAGACAGGCATATATTGATATATAACACACAGCCCCTGTTGTTAAGGAGGCATATCTTCTTGAAAGAGTTAATACCTTAAAGTCCTGGGTATGGTCCTGGGTACGTAGCATATTTTCAACACTTTTGAATTATGATTTTTTGGATCTTGAAGCTGATATAAATATAGCAATATATAACAGTAGGTGATAAACTATATCTAAACTAAAGGTAACAAATTGTATTTTTCAGAAGAGGGACTTCTCTGTGGCGGGTAGTCAAGAAAAATTTCATGAACTGCATAAGATTCAAACAATGTCTAGAATATTAAAAGTAGGGTAGAGGATAGGGAATTAGGAAAAGACAAGTAATCCAAGGAGAAAGATGTCAAGATTAAAGGAAAACATCTGCTGTGGGCAGGGAATAGTGGCTAAGATTTTCTTTTCTGATGCAGGGAAGTATATCGTTTGTTGTGGCAGGTGAAACTGTCATCATGATATTTTAAGGGAACAAAATTCTAAAAGGGTTTTCATCATCGGGGCCTTATTTGCAAATCGAACTAGATAATGGAAATGTTCTCTGCAGTGGTTTGTAAAACATTTCAAAACATTTTACTTATTTTTTATTATAGAAATTATTGATAAAGACTAAGGTCACAATATGAAAATCCTTTTTAGAGCAGACATTTCTGTAGAAGAGTGAACATATGACCTATTATACCCTAACTTGGATAAAGGTAGGATAAAACAAAGCGGTAATGGAACAGTTCAAAGGCAGTGGTATAGTGCATAGAGCCCTGTTGGAGTCAGAAGACTGGAGCCAAGTTTACCCCCAACGTTTATAACCATGTAACCTTAGGCATATTACTTCATCTCCCTTAGTCTTAGTTTTCATGTCTGATCAATGGAAATGATGCAACTTATCCTGCTGGATTAAATGTGATAATAAATATTAATATGCTATATATATTTAAATTTTTATAAAGTATATTTTGTAAGCATAAAGTATTATTCTTACAGAATTTCATTCGTTTTTTAAAATAATTAAAAACTTTTATTTTTATTCAGGGGTTTACATGGTTATATTGTGTGATACTGAGGTGTAGGGTACAGTTGACACCATTGCTCAGGTACTGAGCATAGTACCCAGTAGTTAGTTTTTCAACCCTTGCTGCTTTCTCTCTATCCCCTCTCAAGTAATCCCCAGGGTCTATTTTTGTCATCTTTATGTCCATGTGTACCCCATGTTTAGCTCCTACTTATAAAGTGAGAACCCATGGTATTTGGCCTTCTGTTCCTTTGTTTATTTGCTTAGGATAATGGCTATCAGCTGAATCTATGCCATTATGTTCTAAATTTCAGTTTTCTGCATGAAAATTTTGTCACATACTCTATTAAGGTAGACCACCTCTCCCCCCCCCCCCCTTTTTTTTCAAACAAGTAGTTTTTCACCAAACAATGTCTGTTATGCAATTCATCTTCAATCCACTAGATACCCAAGAAACTTGCCCCAGAAACCTTAAATCTGTGCTTATAGAGAGGCCAGCTTCCCTTCTAGCTAGCCCATAGGAGATTCTAAATTAGGGCAAGCACAAATAATAGCACAATAGACATCCTTTGCCTTTTCATACAGTGTTCACATACAATAACTCAACTAGTCTTGTAAGAATGCTTTGTGATAGACCAGGCAGCCTTCTTCCCCCATAGAAATCTATAATATATATGTATGTTTCTTTTTATAGATGAAGAAACTGAAGCTTGAATAATTTAAGTGACTTATATACATTATCATTGCTTGTTAGCCACAGACCAAAGATTTAAGTTCACATCTCCAGAATCCAACTTAATTGTTCTCTTTGTCTTAATACTCTACTTCTCTACAGTGACTATCACCAATGTAATGATATAGAGATACAGCAAGACCCTTTAATTCTTGCCTGATGTATACAGCAATGCAGAGATAGAATGATGGGCTGTAAAAAATCATATAGTTGAAAGAGAGAACTTCAAAAATAATCCAGTTCAGCTGTTTGATTTATAAATGTGGTAACTAAAACCTAGAGAGGAAAAGAGGTATTCAAGATCACCCAGTAGGAGAGAACTGCAGAAGCACCAAACCCAAGCTCTTTTGTCCACTCTTCCAGTGTTCTTTCTAGTATACTGCTTATCCTTTATCTAGTTACCAATAAATAACAAAAGCTTGGACCACAATGCTTTTATTATCTAGGAAACTCCTGAAGAAGCTAAAATGGGTGGGGAATATTGTAAATGTAATTCAGACTGGATTAAGAAATAACTTATTTGTACGTTGTAATTGACAAGCACCTGCAATGATAAAGGAATTTATCATTTATCATGATGGCTTGCTGTTTGCTGGCTGCATCAAAGCCCTATCTCTAGGACATGTCTCTGAACATTCTATGTAGGATGGCTTTCATTTCTCTTGGGATAAAAATCAAAACCCTTCATCTGGGTGGTAAACCTCTGCCTAATTGGAAATCTTCTTTCTCCACAACTCCATATTGTACACTCCAATTTCATCTCTGTACTCCAACCATGGAAGCTATTTGTCATGATTACTCTGTGTGTCATTTTTTGCTGTCAACCTTGGGGCTTTTGTGTTTGCTGTTCACTTCACCTCCTTTTATCGTTAACTTCTACTCATCTTTCAATTTTCAACTTAAGTGTTCTCAGAGAAGCCTACTTTGATTCTCCTGGTCCACAACAGTTCTCTGGATGTGAACTCTTATAGCACATGATTTTCACTTTTTTTCCACAAAACTCACTCCTATCACAGGTTACAAACATTTATCTCTGATAACAACAACTTTCAAGTATCGAGCCATCATGTATGCACTTTTCATAAACATTAAGAGTATCCGTGACACTTATGTGTAATTTTTCATATCTCTGAAATTGATATTTACTAGTCATTTATCTTGGCTAACAACTAACAACTATCCATATTATCTGTACCAATCAGATGTATAATCACAATTTTGTGTGACAGAAAATGGCTAAACTTGATCCAAGGCTATTACATGCTTTATCAACTGCACAATCTTTATATATGTCAATTATTGACGTTTAACTGATTTCCTTCTTATGGATTTTCTCCTCTGCTTATCATGTATGGCTAACATGACAAAAAAGAGCCTATCATTGCAGCCAGTATGATAATACTCAATCTGTGGGGCTTCTTATTTGCTCATGCCATCATCATCTGTCCTGCTTGATGTCTTTGACCCATCACATCCTGTATGAAGAACTGGATGACTAGGATTAATATTCTATTTTAGGTTCTTATTCAGCAGAAATGTTATATAATCAATGTATTTTTATTCCTGTAGGTGTGAAATCCAGACAATTGAAGATGGTGCATATCAGAGCCTAAGCCACCTCTCCACCTTAATATTGACAGGAAACCCCATCCAGAGTTTAGCCCTGGGAGCCTTTTCTGGACTATCAAGTTTACAGAAGCTGGTGGCTGTGGAGACAAATCTAGCATCTCTAGAGAACTTCCCCATTGGACACATCAAAACTTTGAAAGAACTTAATGTGGCTCACAATCTTATCCAGTCTTTCAAATTACCTGAGTATTTTTCTAATCTGACCCATCTAGAGCACTTGGACCTTTCCATTAACAAGATTCAAAATATTTATTGCAAAGACTTGCAGGTTCTACATCAAATGCCCCTACCCAATCTCTCTTTAGACCTGTCCCTGAACCCTATAAACTTTATCCAACCAGGTGCATTTAAAGAAATTAGGCTTCATAAGCTGACTTTGAGAAATAATTTTGATGATTTAAATGTGATGAAAACTTGTATTCAAGGTCTGGCTGGTTTAGAAGTCCATCGTTTGGTTCTGGGAGAATTTAGAAATGAAAGAAACTTGGAAGAGTTTGACAAATCTGCTCTGGAGGGATTGTGCAATTTGACCATTGAAGAATTCCGATTAACATACTTAGACTACTACCTCAATAATATTATTGACTTATTTAATTGTTTGGCAAATGTTTCTTCGTTTTCCCTGGTGAGTGTGAATATTAAAAGGGTAGAAGACTTTTCTTATAATTTCAGATGGCAACATTTAGAATTAGTTAAGTGTAAATTTGAACAGTTTCCCACATTGGAACTCAAATCTCTCAAAAGGCTTACTTTCACTGCCAACAAAGGTGGGAATGCTTTTTCAGAAGTTAATCTACCAAGCCTTGAGTTTCTAGATCTCAGTAGAAATGGCTTGAGTTTCAAAGGTTGCTGTTCTCAAAATGATTTTGGGACAACCAGCCTAAAGTATTTAGATCTGAGCTTCAATGATGTTATTACCATGAGTTCAAACTTCTTGGGCTTAGAACAACTAGAACATCTGGATTTCCAGCATTCCAATTTGAAACAGATGAGTCAATTTTCGGTATTCCTATCACTCAGAAACCTCATTTACCTTGACATTTCTCATACTCACACCAGAGTTGCTTTCAATGGCATCTTCGATGGCTTGCTCAGTCTCAGAGTCTTGAAAATGGCTGGCAATTCTTTCCAGGAAAACTTCCTTCCAGATATCTTCACAGATCTGAAAAACTTGACCTTCCTGGACCTCTCTCAGTGTCAACTGGAGCAGTTGTCTCCAACAGCATTTAACACACTCAACAAGCTTCAGGTACTAAATATGAGCCACAACAACTTCTTTTCATTGGATACGTTTCCTTATAAGTGTCTGCGCTCTCTCCAGGTTCTTGATTACAGTCTCAATCACATAATGACTTCCAAAAACCAGGAACTACATCATTTTCCAAGTAGTCTAGCTTTCTTAAATCTTACTCAGAATGACTTTGCTTGTACTTGTGAACACCAGAGTTTCCTGCAGTGGATTAAGAACCAGAGGCAGCTCTTGGTGGAAGTTGAACGAATGGAATGTGCAACACCTTCACATAAACAGGGCATGCCGGTGCTGAGTTTGAATATTACCTGTCAGATGAATAAGACCATCATTGGTGTGTCTGTGTTCAGTGTGCTTGTGGTATCTGTTGTAGCAGTTCTGGTCTATAAGTTCTATTTTCACCTGATGCTTCTTGCTGGCTGCATAAAGTATGGTAGAGGTGAAAACATCTATGATGCCTTTGTTATCTACTCAAGCCAGGATGAGGACTGGGTAAGGAATGAGCTAGTAAAGAATTTAGAAGAAGGGGTGCCTCCCTTTCAGCTCTGCCTTCACTACAGAGACTTTATTCCCGGTGTGGCCATTGCTGCAAACATCATCCATGAAGGTTTCCATAAAAGCCGAAAGGTGATTGTTGTGGTGTCCCAGCACTTCATCCAGAGCCGCTGGTGTATCTTTGAATATGAGATTGCTCAGACCTGGCAGTTTCTGAGCAGTCGTGCAGGCATAATCTTCATTGTCCTGCAGAAGGTGGAGAAGACCCTGCTCAGGCAGCAGGTGGAGCTGTACCGCCTTCTCAGCAGGAACACTTACCTGGAGTGGGAGGACAGTGTCCTGGGACAGCACATCTTCTGGAGACGACTCAGAAAAGCCCTGTTGGATGGCAGATCGTGGAATCCAGAAGAACAGTGGGTACAGGATGCAATTAGCAAGAAGCAACAACTATCTGAAGAGGAAAAATAAAAAACTCCTGAGGCATTTCTTGCCCAGCTGGGCCCAACACTCGTTCAGTTAATAAGTATTAAATGCTGCCACATGCCAGGCCTTATGCTAAGGGCGAGTCATTCCATGGTGCACAAGATATGTGGGGTTGCTAATCTCAAGGAGCTTCCAGTGCAGAGGGAATACATGCTAGATTAAAATACAGAGCCTTCCAGGTGGGCATTTCAACCAACTCAGCCAAGGAACCTATGACAGAGAAAGTCATTTCAACTCTTACCTCATTACGTTGAATAAAGACAGAGAAAGCAGAAAGAGACATTGTTCTTCTCCTGAGTCTTTTGAGTGGAAATTATATCATGTATTATGTTATAGCCATCATAAAACCATTTTGGTAGTTTTGACTGAACTGGGTGTTCACTTTTTCCTTTTTGATTGAATACAATTTAAATTCTGCTTGATGACTTCAGTGGGCTCCTGATGCAAGATGCCCCTTCAATTTTAAGTCAGTCTCCTTACAGAGGTTAAGGTCTAGTGGCTAATTCCTAAGGAAACCTGATTAACACATGCCCACAACCATCCTGGTCATTCTCGAGCATGTTCTGTTTTTTCACTAATCACTCCTGATATATTTTTATTTTTATATATGAAGTTTTCATTTTTTTATGTCTTGCCTATAAGCCAATATCATAAATGAAGTTGTTCGAGACCTGCTTCAAATATCCACATTTATTTAACCACTATTTTTCAAGGAAGTATGTAAAGTACATTCTGTCACTTTGTCACTCGATGTCATTGCAAAGTTATTGCCTACTAAGTTATGACTGTCTGAAAGCAGCTTTGAAATAATTTGTTTAAAGGGGGCACTTTTTTTAACAGGGGAACAAATTTTCTGCTTCCTGTTCTTATCATGGACAATTTGGGTTAGAGGCAGGAAGGAAGTGGGATGACCTCAGGAGGTCACTTTTTCTTGATTCCAGAAACATGGACTGATAAACCTGGGGTGACCTCATGAAATGAGTTGCAGCAGAAGTCTATGTTGTTTTATCAGAGCAAGTGATGTTTGATGGATCTCTGAATCTCTGCAGAGAGACATAGAGGGCTGGGATCCCTCCTGTGTACCCTCTTCACTGCCAGGAGAACTACTTGTGAAGGAATTCAAGGCAGGAAGTATACATTGCTGTTTCCTGTTGGGCAATGCTTCCTGACTACATTTTGGGAAGAGTGGATGTTATCATTGAGAAAACAACGTGTCTGGAATTAATGGGATTCGTATAAAGAAGGTTCCCAGAAAACAATGTTCATCCAGCCTCCCCAGAAACAGAACATTCAAGAAAAGGACAATGAGGATGTCATCAGGGAAATGAAAATAAAAACCACAATGAGATATCACCTTATACTAGGTAGAGTGGCTACTATAAAAGAAAAAAAAGAAGTGTCATCAAGGATATAGAGAAACTGGAACCCTTCTACACTGTTGGAGGGAGTGGAAAATGATGTAGCCATTGTGAAAAACAGTATGGAGTTTTCTCAAAAATTAAACATAGAACTACTATATGATCCAGCAATCTCACTTCTGTATATATACCCAAAATAATTGAAATCAGAATTTCAAGAAAATATTTACACTCCCATGTTCATTGCAGCACTGTTCACAATCACTGTTTCCAAAGTTATGGAAACAACCCAAATTTCCATTGAAAAATAAATGGACAAAGAAAATATGCATACATATACAATGGGATATTATTCAGCCTAAAAAAGGGGGAATCCTACGATTTATGACAACATGAATAAAACTGGAGGCCATTATGCTATGTAAAATAAGCAAGTAACAGAAATACAAACACTACCTGATTTCACTTATATGAGGTTCTAAAATAGTCAAACTCATAGAAGCAAGAATAGGACAGTGGTTCCTAGGGAAAAGGAGGAAGGGAGAAATGAAGAAATAGGGAGTTGTCTAGTTGGTATAAAATTATAGTATGCAAGATGAATTAGCCCTAAAGATCAGCTGTATAGCAGAGTTCCTATAATTAACAATAGTGTATTATGCACTTAACATTTTGTTAAGAGGTTAGATCTCATGTTAAGTGTTCTTACCATATATATATACACAAAGAAGCTTTTGGAGGTGATGGATATATTTATTACCTTGATTGTGGTGATGGTTTCACAGGTATGTGAAACTATGTCTAAACTCATCAAATTATGTACATTAAATATATGCAGTTTTATAATATCAATTATATCTGAATGAAGTTATAAAAAAGAAAAGACAACAAAATTCAGTTGTCAAAACTGGAAATATGACCACACTCAGAAGTGTTTGTTACTGAGTGTTTCGGAGTGTGTTTGGTTTGAGCAGGTCTAGGGTGATTGAGCATCCCTGGGTGTGTTTCTATGTCTCATGTACTAGTGAAAGTAGATGTGTGCATTTGTGCACATCTCCCTGTGTATCCTTATCAGGGCTGTATGTATTTGAAAGTGTGTGTCTCCATGATCATATCTGTATAGTAGAGAGTGTGATTCTATTTCTTGAAGAATACATCCATTTGAAGTGGATGTCTATGGCTGTTTGAGATGGGTTCTCTACTCTTGTGCTTGTACAGCAGTCTCCCCTTATCTCATATGCTTGGTGGATATGTTATTAGACCCCAAGTGGGCCTCTGAGACCCCAGATGGTACCAAACCTCATATATGCAATATGTTTTCCTATATACAAATACCTAAGATAAAGTTCATTTTCTGAATTAGGCACAGTAAGAGATTAACAACAACTAATAATAAAATTGAATAGTTACAATAATATATTGTAATAAAAGTTATGTGAATGTGATCTCTTTCTTTCTCGCTGTCTCTCTCAAAATATCTTACTGTACTGTACTCACCTATTTTCAGACGATAACTGACCACAAAACCTGGGAAAGTGAAACTGTGGATAAGTGAGGAACTAACATACATACATGATTGTTTGTCTATAGATGTATGCATCAATTTCTTAGTATGCTTGAAAATGTGTGATTTTGTGTATATCCATGCTACATGTAAGTGTGGTTCTATTCATATTTGAATACGAATTCTGCATAAATGTGTTTATTCAAGCAAATGTACAAGGCTCTGAGAAGGAAGATCAACATACAACTTGGAGTATTTCAGGGCTGAAATATCCAAGGCTGACATTGGCCTTCTTCCTGTCAGTTCCCTCTCCCAGATGGAAATTCTAGAAATGGCAGGTGAGGTGGACAAAAAGGGAAAGAAATTATATGCATAGAACAGAAGGAGAAGAAAGAGTAAAGTCAGGCCTCAGACAGCCTCTTTGTAGCTCTTTAAACCCTCTGGATTTAAGAGGGATGAAGGGTGGAATAAGCAAAAATTAATGCCAATTATAATGCTTTAAATTTGTGTGATCTCTTACAACTTGAAACATATTCACAAAACTATAACCATATTTGAATATCTCATTAGCTTAGTGAGGTAGCAAATCAATAATTACTTTTTCCATTTTATTGATGGGAAAGCTGAAGTTCGATGAAGTACATTTGTCAATAGGCCACGGAGTAGGAAAGTGACAAAACCTGAGCCTGGGCCTCCAGGTCACTCAAGGACACTTTCTTTCTTCCACACCCAATTGCTTCATGCTTAAAGTTGGCAAAACAGGAAGTGAAACTCCTGCAGTTTTCCGTGTGGTTGACACTAGTCAAGGGTTTCTCAACTGAAGCCATGAATCATTAAGCCAATACATATGCATATATGTTATACACACCAAATGATTCATTTATAACCCTATCTTTTCATAAAGGACTTGAAGGAGCTTCAAACAAGGGATACGTGAACAATAGGGTGAATCAATAATAAGTAGAAAATCTGGACGTAGAACAAAAAGAGGAGAGAAAGACACCGAGAATGAGCGTTAACACAGTGCTTTCCACTTTTCTGGTGTTTTGGGTAGTGTGGCTTTTGGAGAAAGTCAAAACTCAGATTCACTACTTATCAACTGTGTGCCTTGGCTCCACTTCTCTGAGTCTACTTAGCTCAAATGTAAAATGAGAATAGAAATATGACTTTGTAACATTTCTCTAAGGATTGAAAATCATGTATTATGTTCAATACAGGGACACTGTCCTTATGGGTGAGTACTCCTCTAAGACTTTATAAACAGGGCACTAGGAGAAGCACTGGGAGGTCTTCTCAGTAACAGCACTAAAGTAATTGCTGCTTTTCCAGCCTGTGGAACCACAGAAGTGACTGTAAGTAAAATTAAGCATTTCTTTCTGATTCGGTCTTGACTCATGGGATTGTCAGACCCCAGTCTTCTTCCGGACTCTATAAACTTTTTAGAAAGCATCAGCAGGCTCCTGGAGAGGCTTAAATGAACTCACACAGTATGTGACAATGAACTCCCTGGAAGAGTGAAAACCAAAGTCTAAGCCAGTGTCTCCATTTACTTGTGTGATTGTGGGAAAGTCACTGAAGTGCTTTGAGGCTCAGGTCTTAATACACGAAATGGAGGTAATAATACCTTGTTGGCAGACCTCGCTTGGTTGAAATGATAATGTTGATAGTTATAATAGTTACATTTAATTGATCGATTGTTTTACGCAGGGGCTTTATTTGTGCTATCTCATTTAGTTTGTCACGTCAATGAATTAGAAAGATACTAAAGTATTTCCAATTTACAAATGAGGAGTTTGAGTCTGGGAGCCATTCTATCATGTGTCCACTGTCACCTGCTCATTGGTGGCAGCACTGAGATTAGGTTCTAAGTCCACTTCCCTGCAGAGGCAGGGCTTCTAAATACTGTTCTATGCCAAGAGCACCCTGCTCTCACAAAATGCATAAAACTTCCTATCTCATCATTATAATTTTGACTGATATTAAGCAAAGAGAAGTATTATTATTATTACTTGTTTTTATTTATATTACAGCTGTAAGAGCCAGGAAAAATAAATCAAAGAGCTATGTGATTAAAGATTTTTTAAGAGGGAACAAATCAGGCCCACTAGATGATGGCCTTTCTTTGAATAACATGCCTAGGCTTGCTCTATCATGTCTATAGTTGGTCTGACTTCCTGATGGGCATCACAGACTTGTGATTAAACACAGAGGTTATGGGGGAAGTTCCAAAAGCTTAGGACTTTCCCCAGATGGTTGGAATAAGATCACACACTCTGGCTGCCCCTATGGAGATCACCGAACTTTTCAACTCAAAGTAAAATCTGTGGAGTAAATGGTTGATCAAAAGGAACCAACGATATTGAGCACCATGCATGATCATCTGATTGTTACTGCTACCTCGTGAGTTAAAGGCTACTCTTCTCATTTTAGAAATGAGAAAAGAGATGCCCAGAGAGGACGAGTAACTTGCCATAGGTCACACAGCTTATATTAATCACGATAACATTTGCCACACTTTCTGTATTTTTTTTTTTTTAAGTTTCTAAGCCTTTAGTGCATGCCTGGTACCATTTTAGTTTACTTCATTTAATTGTTAAAATGACCTTCTGATGCAGGTATTTGTAGCTTTGCCATTCCGCAGATGAAGAAACTGAGATGAAAGAATTGACTTGTTCATTTGGAAGGAGCAGAATCAGGATATGAACTTGGGTTGGCCTGATTCTTGGGGCTGCATTCTTTCCATAACTTAATTGCTTGCTGTGATGTCCTGGGCTACTCTGCCAGGGGTGGTTAGTGGAGTGAATGGAGAATAATTTAGACAAGGTCAGTAACTCCCATGCCATCTAGAAATTAAAAGTTTAAAAGGCAGAGTCTGCAACTCTCCTTGATTTCTACAGAAATAAAGATGATCCCTCCTGTGACAGTGCTAAGTGACAATTCTGAGTGTAAATGCGCTTTTTGGCACAAATTGTCGTGTCCTAATAGTCTTGATTATAATTATAAAATAATGGGTTTCTGAAAGGCTGCAAGCAGTTCTGGGAATGGCAATAAGGGTTTAGAAACGACGTGATGTTTATGAGAGAAGTGTTTTCTTGAAAATTAAACTCACGTTTAGGAGAAAGGATTGTGTTGTATGCTCCCAGGAAACTATCTCACTATGTAATTAAATCAAAACTGGCCAGTTACCAATTTGAGCTTTTGACTCATACTAACAACACTCCATTTCCCATGGGCCAAGCAAGGCAGGACTGACCTGAAATAACCCAGCTTGACTCTATCCACAGCCACCCCAGGACCTTGCCCCTCTGTCTTCATAGGGCTCAGCCATGAGATGCTAGTGCATGACCCTTCTTCCTGGGACTCTCCTTGTCTTTCCCTTTAGACTCTTTCTGGAAGGTCTCTTCACCTCCTCAGAAAGGAATAAGCACTCTTTCTATTTATGGGATTCCCTGGGAGACACTATATAAAAATAGAGTAAAAAAAAAATCTATTAAAAAAAAGACAACTTCATGTTGTTTCTACTCTGACTTCATTTTTTTAAAGATGGGTAACAAAGACTTTCTTCAAGGTTAGAAAATTTATTTTAATTTCTATAGATTTAGACAGTGAAAGTGCAGTGTTGTTACATGAATATATTGCATGATGCTTTAGTCTGGGCTGTTAGCATCACTATCATCTGAACAGTATACTTTGTACCTATTCGGTACTTTCTCATCCCTTAACCCCTTCCCACCTTTCTGAGTCTTCATTGTCTATTATTTCATTCTCCATGTCCATATCTACAAATTATTTAATTTCCATCCGTAAGCGAGAGCATGGATGGAACTGGAGAAAAGTATTTTCTATTCCAAGATCAGTTCTTAGATCTTGTGTCTCTAGATCACTTGCTCTCTCACTTACATTTTTTCTGTCTTCTTCTAGCCTCCTTTTCAGCCTTCATTTTGACAAAGAATTCCAGGCAGTCTACAGCTAATTTTATTTCAATAGAACTAATAAAATGGAAATCATATATGAAGATGACAAAGTTGACCAGGTCCCAAACTCTCACTTGTAAACAAATGCTTGGCTTAAGAAACACTTAAGGACTTTAATTCTACTATCTATGTGTCTGTGTATCTACGTACTAATTATCTACCTTTATGATCTTTATTGCTAGAAATTCTGGTTCAATATCAGAGGCTAGTCCTAAGGAATTTATATTTTAAAATACTCTCCCAGTAATGTTCATACACAGACAGTTTTGGGAATTACTGTTATAATGGAAAATGGAGAACAACAACCCACATTTAATATGGTTATTGGTTTTGTTCGTGAGATTTATTGCTAAGATTCATAATATCCAAGGCAAGGTCAACAGGATGGAATATGGAATCATTCTTGTTAAAAAATAAAGGCATCTCATTGGTCAGATAATGTCTTTTTATTTTACACTGTATAGTTGATTCTTCTCAATCCCACTAGATCAGACTCTTTGGGATACTAGGATTGGCCTATTTGATGGTGAGCTCACTACATCCATTTAGATGCTGTGTCCAGGCAATCATTTTAGTTCTCCTAGTTTCTATCTATTATGTTGTCAGTTTCCCTTGTTTATCCTCCTGGGTAGCTGATACCCCATATAAATGTATACCAGAAAAATGTTGTGGTCTTCTCTAAATTCTCTGAGGTATCTGTTGTCAATGTGATGTTGTTTTTTGTTTCCAGTCCAAAATATATCAAAGTAAAATTTAACTCCACTTTTGCTAAGTATTCATCCTGCCGTGAGTACTAAGATTCCAAAAATGACTTTCCCTAAAAAACACAGGATTTCCTTGCAAAGACTTGCTGGGCCACTGCCAGTCTTCCCAGAAACTCCTTTTTCCTTATCACTGAAGGGAATTGGGGAAGTGATCACTGACGGTTGAAATTCACTAGTTTTGGTCTTTAAACTGAGATCCTGAGTCTTCTGAGGAGTCTACTGCTCCCCAGTGGGAAATACCTGCTGTCAAAATTTTCCTACTTGCAAAGAGGACTTTTGAAATTAACGGCAGGGGATGAATATCCAGCTAGTGCTGTGCTCAGCTGAGTTATTGCTGGGTCCTTCTGAGTCCTCTCTACACATCATCTTTGGCTGAATTAGCTGTGGTTTTAGTTCCTTGTCCAAGCCTGAGAGTCTGGCGCCACTAAAGGCAGGGAATACCTTTGCCAGTTTCTGTCATGTTATCAACTGAGATCAGATAAGTGAGCAGAAGCAGAGGTAGTGTGGTTTAGGATCCAGGTTTGCCACTGGGAGCTCACCTCTGGACTCAGGTCTCTCATCTGTAAAATGGGACATTTAGGTCAGATCAGCATTTTCAAAAGCGTGACATGTTGGTAAATAAGATGATTTTATGTGGCTGACAGATGAGTGTGTTACTTTAATGGTTATATGTTTATTTTCATGGTTACCTTTATTTATAATAAATTATGTGATTAGCTAAGAATCAATTATCTCTTTAGAATATATTTAAGTTTACAATGTAGGCCAACTTAGGGAAAAAACAGGGGATGAAATGAATTATATAAAAAGTATGCAGATTTGGAAAATTTTGAAGGTGTCACAAGAAAGACTGGCAATCAGAAAGCAATGAACGAAACAGCTGCTGAGGGTCAGGCCAGCTCTCTGACATTCTAGCATGTTCACGTCTCCAAGGCTGTTACCTTACCTATAAATTGCAGGGATTGGAGTAAATGTCCATTCCAGGAAATTCTGTTCTGTGATTAGATATGTGACTCCATCATCCAGATTTTCTAGCATCCTTAACATGTGGTTTTAGCATTCTAAACCTGATGATGCTATATCAAAATGGGAGACTCATTCATCAAGTCACGATGTATCCATGTATTTCTAATATTTCCCATGTTCCCTCATTTCTGAAAAGGATTAAGCTATCAACACCATTGAGTTGTAGGTGAAAGGCTGTGGAAACAAGACATTGATAGTGAAATGGCTCCACCACTAACAAGCTGTTGAACAAAGGCAAATCTCTTGATCTCTTTGCTCTTTGGTCTCTGTTTCTTTATCTATGAGATAACTTTATTTTTACACTGTCTTCTGTGAAAGCTTTGAGAATGAAATGAGACAGAGCATCCAATACAATTTAGGGAAGCGCTATATAAATGCAAGGAGTTATTATGATAACAGATTGAAAACTCCTCCAAGGAGGAGTTTCTCTTTTGCCCCATGTTATAAACCCAAGAATATCTTCCGTTTTGCCTACATATTCCAAAAGCTTTTAAATTAAGCTACATGTCATTCTTACAGGACTCTCCTCTATTTCAGCAGTGTGTATACTTGGGCAGTTTTAATTATCTTAAAGGAGAAGAATACAGTTTTTCTAAATTCAAGCACTTTTGTGGATTAATGCTTGCAATTATTCTTTCTTCTTTCCCATACTTGACATTTAAAGTGATATCTCCCAGGCTCCTACACTGTTAGTCACAGAGGTACCATTCGACCCCTTGTGCCTCTTACCATATGTGAATTCTTGTCAGTTGAGAGTAAACTTTCTCCATAAATTTCACAGTTGTGGATTGATAAAAACAGAGAACTCTGGTTCCTCATCCCTTCCTGCTTTATCTCTTGAAATGCCATTCATGATGGTCCCTTATATCACTGTAGGGCTGCTATCATCCTTCATCCATATGCCACTGCAAATAGCAACCAACAGTGTCCTTAGTGCCAGCACTCCCAGGCATGCCCCTTTTCAAGCAGCAGGGTCAAGCCGCTCCCTTCCTGAGCTGTGGCATCTGTCTCTAAATCATGCTTCCTCTTTGCCTGCTGCAGGCCCTTGTCTCTGCCCTTCACTTTTTCTGGCTCTTGCCACGGTTTTGAAGGAAACTCTTGCAAATATCTGAAGCCCAATTCTGTTGCCATTCTAAGCTCTCTAAATGTCACCACAATCTTCCTTCCTTTGCATTTTCTTATTGGGCACTAAGTTAGTTCTTGCTTAGTGAGTCTTGTCTTTCTCTCTGCTTTGACCTGTCAGTATTCCAACTTCCTTATTTTTTGATGTTCATTTTCTCTTTTCTCTCTTTCTTCCTTTCTTATCTGTGAACTCCATTAACTGCTTCTGCATGTGACCATTAATGTGCCTGTCTTTCTTCTCATGTATTAGAGCGAACAAAAGCTTTGGGGATCAGACAGATCTGTGTTCTGATCCTGTCTTATGGTACCTGTCTTGTTTGTCTCAGCTTAAAATGGGGATAATATCTACCTCTCAGTTTTGTTGGCGGTTTAGTTCAGGGAAATAAAGTGCTCACTTTCTCTTTTCTCCTTGAGAGTGTTCTTTATTTTACTCATCTGGCCAGCTAATATTTATGAAGAGGCTACTCTGTGGTTGAAAAGGCACATAAAACTGCAGAAGTAAATGACCAAGAAGTGCCCTGAAAGTTATGGAGTTCAGATTCATTTTAGCAAGAGAGGAATGTCAATACACACACACACACACACACACACACACACACACACACACAGTTATGTCAACATGCAGGGTGGTAGGGGGTAGAGGGTTGTTCTTCCTAGAAGCAATCAGAGAAGGCTTTACAGAGGAGGGCCCATTTGAGCTGGAAATTGTAAAAGAACAGCTCTGCAGATGGATCTTTAAATTCTTAACCTAAAAGAAGAGCAAAAATGTAAATGATAAATCTGGGAAGTAATAAGTAGAAGACCATCTATAGCAGAGTGGAGGAAAAAAACAATATAGTATAAATACTGAATTACATGGAAGTTAATAGTTAATTTGCATCAGTTGACCCTGGCAAAGACATTTATCTGGACTATGTCTCAATTTGCTTATCTGTCAGTTAAGGATGATATATTAAATGAGTGCTTATACAAACAAAGTGCTTAAAACAGTGCAAGGCACTTAACAGTCATCAAAAATACTATTTTTGTGTGTGTGTGTGCTTTCATTATGAAATGGGGAGCATACAGCCAGACAGAAGCCTAGGTAATTTCTTAGCATTAAGCCCACTGGTTTGTGGTGCCTTGCATTTAGAAGGCCCAAGTCTTCATCCTGGTGTTGGTACAAACTTGCTGTGTGACACTAGGAAGTTATAACTCAGTCTTGACATAATACAACTTGTTCTTTGGCTTCAAAAGCTTTCCGAGAATTGGAGTGACCCTACCCTCCCTTTCAAGAAATAGACAAACATCCTAGGATGTTACAACATAAGGGTTGAAGAAGCTGTTGTTAAGTGATCGTCTTGTTACTGCAAAATTGTTAAATTGCATTACGGAGTTGTGCAATTTCTTCTTCTCCTATTTTTTATTTTATTTTTCCATAAGGTATTAGTATTTCACTACATGAGTAAGTTCTTTAGTGGTGACTTGTGAGATTTTGGTGCACCCATCACCCAAGCAGTATACACTGCACCATATTTGTAGTCTTTTATCCCTCTCCCTCCTCCCACTCTTCCCCCCAATTCTCCAAAGTCCGTTATATCCTTCTTATGCCTTTGCCTCCTCATAGCTTAGCTCCCACATACCAGTGAGAACATACGATATTTGGTTTTCCATTCCTGGGTAATTTCATTTAGAAGAGTTTTTTCCAATGTGATCTTCTAGAATTTTTATAGTTTCAGATCTTAGGTTTAAGTTTTTAATCCATGTTGAGTGGATTTTGTATAAGGTGAGAGGTGAGGAACCAGTTTCATTCTCCTACCTGTGGCTAACCAATTATCCCAGTGCCATTTGTTGAAAAGGGTGTCCTTTCCCCACTTTATGTTTTTGCTTGCTTTGTCAAAGATCAATTGACTCTTAGTATTTAGGTTTATTTCTGGGTTCTCTGTTCTGTTCCATTGGTCTATGTACCTGTTTTTACATGAGTACCATGCTGTTTTGGTGATTATGGCCTTATAGTATAGTTTGAAATCAGGTAGTGTGATACCTCCAGATTTGTTCTTTTTGCTTAGTCTTGCTTTGGCTATGCAAGCTCTTTTTTGGTTCCATATACATTTTAGAATTGTTTTTTCTAATTCTGTGAAGAATAATGGTGATATTTTGATAGGGATTGCATTGAATTTGTAGATTGCTTTTGGCAGTATGGCCATTTTCACAATATTGATTCTACCCATCCATGAGCATAGTATGTGTTTCCATTTGTTTGTATCATCTATGATTTCTTTCAGCCATGTTTTGTAGTTTTCCTTGTAGAGGTCTTTCGACTCCTTGGTTAGGTATATTCCTAAGTTGTTTTTTGTTTTTGGTTTTGGTTTTTTTTGCAGCTATTGTAAAAGGGGTTGAGTTCTTGATTTGATTCTTTGCTTGGTTGCTGTTGGTATATAGAAAAGCTACTGATTTGTGTACATTAATCTTGTACCCAGAAACTTTGCTGAATTCTTTCTGTCATTTCTAGGAGCGTTCTGGAGGAGTTCTTAGGGTTTTCAAAGTAAATGGTCATATCATCAGCAAACAGTGACTATTTACCTCTTTACCTGTTTGGATACCCTTTATTTCTTTCTCTTGTCTGATTGTTTTGGCTAGGACTTCCAGTACTATGTTGAAGAGGAGTGGTGAGAGTGGGCATCCTTGTCTTGTTCCAATTGTCAGAGGGAATGCTTTCAACTTTTCCTCATTCAGTATTATGTTTGCTGTGAGTTTATCATAGATGGCTTTTATTACATTAAGGTATGTTCCTTGTATGCTGATTTTGCTGAGATTTTTAATCATAAAGGGATGCTGGATTTTGTCTAATGCTTTTGCTGCATCTATTAAGATTGACATGTGGTTTTTCTTTATAATTCTGTTTATGTGGTGTATCACATTTATTGACTTATGTATGTTAAACCATCCTTGCACCCCTGGTATGAAACCCACTTGATCATGGTGGATTATCTTTTTGAAATGTTGTTAGATTCTGTTAGCTACTATTTTTTTTTTTTTTAAAAAAAGAATTTTAGCATCTATGTTCATCAAGGATATTGGTCTGTAGCTTATTTTTTGGTTGTGTCCTTTCCCGGTTTTGTTATTAGGGTGATACTGGTTACATAGAATGAGTTGGAGAGGGTTCCTTCTTTCTCTGTCTTGTGGAAAAGTGTCAAAAGGATTGGTACCAATTCTTCTTTGAATGTCTGGTAGAATTCTGCTGTGAATCAATCTGGTCCTGGACTTTTTTTTGTTATAATTTTTAAATTACCATTTCGATCCTGCTGCTTATTATTGGTCTGATCAGGGTATCGAATTCTTCCTGATTTAAGCTAGGTGGGTTGTATTTTTCCAGGAATTTATCCATCTCCTCTAGGTTTTCTAGTTTATGTGTGTAAAGGTGTTCATAGTAGCCTTGAATTATCTTTTGTATTTCAGTAGTGTCAGTTGTAATATCTCTTGTTTTGTTTCTTAGTGAGGTTATTTGGATCTTCTCTCTTCTTTTCTTGGTTAATTTTGCTAGTGGTCTATCAATTTTATTTATCTTTTCAAAGAACCAGCTTTTTGTTTCATTTATCTTTTGTATTTTTTTGTTGTTGGTTTCAGTTTCATTTAGTTCTGCTCTAATCTTGGTTATTTCCTTTCTTCTGTTGAGTTGGGTTTGATTTGTTCTTGTTTCTCTAGTTCCTTGAGGTGTGACCTAGGTTGTCTGTTTGTGCTCTTTCAGACTTTTTGATGTAGGCATTTAGGGCTATTAATTTTCTTCTTAGTACTACCTTTGCTGTATCCCAGAGGTTTTGATAAGTTGTGTCATTACTGGCATTCAGTTTGAAGAATTTTTAAATTTCCATCTTGATTTTGTTTTTGACCCAATGCTCATTCAGGAGCAGGTTATTTAATTTCCTTGTATTTGCATGGTTTTGAAGGATCAGAGTTGATTCCCAGTTTTATTCCACCATGGTCTGAGAAAGTGCTTGATATAATTTTAATTTTCTTAAATTTAATGAGGTTCATTTTATGGCCTGTCATATGGTCTATCTTGGAGAAAGTTCCATGCACTTTATTCTGTGGTTGTTGGATGAAATGTTCTGTATATACCTGTAAGGTCTGTTTCCTCCAAGAGATAGTTTAAATCCATTATTTCTTTGTTGATTTTCTGTCTTGAGTACCTGTTTAGTGCTGTCAGTGAAGTATTGAAGTCTCCCACTATTATTGTGTTGCTGTGTATCTCATTTCTTAGGTCTATTAGTAATTGTTTTATAAATTTGGGAGCTCCAGTGTTAGGTGCATATATGTTCAGAATTGTGATATTTTTCTGTTGGACAAGACCTTTTACCATCCATTATATAATGTGCCCCTTTGTCTCTTTTAACCATTGTTGCTTTGAAATTTGTTTTGCCTGATATAAGAATAGCTACCCCTGCTCCATTTTGGTGTCCATTTGCATGAAATGCCTTTTTCCAACCCTTTACTTTAAGTTTATGTGAGTCCTTATGTGTTAGGTAAGTCTTCTGAAGGCAGCAGATAGTTAGGTGATGAGTTCTTATCCATTCTGCAGTTCTGTATCTTTTAAGTGGAGCATTTAGGCCATTTACATTGAACGTTAGTATTGAAATGTGAGATACCACTGCACTCATCATGCTCTTTGTTGCCTGTGTACTTTGGTTTTTTGTTTTTTTTTTGTTTGTTTGTTTGTTTTGCTTTTGTTTTTTAGCTTGTATTTTTGTTTTATAGGTCCTGTGTGATTTATGCTTTAAGGAGGTTCTGTTTTGATGTGTTTCCAGAATTTGTTTCAAGATTTAGAGCTCATTTTAGCAGTTCTTATAGTGCTGGCTTGGTAATGGCAAATTCTCTTAGCATTTGTTTGTCTGAAAATGACTGTATCTTTCCTTTATATATGATGCTTAGTTTCACTGGTTACAAAATTCTTGGCTGATAATTGCTTAGTTTGAGGAGGCTGAAAGTAGGGTCCTAAACCCTTCTAGCTCATAGGGTTTCTGCTTAGAAATCTGCTGTTAATCTGATAGGTTTTCCTTTATAGGTTACTTAGTACTTCTGTCTCATAGCAGTTAAGATTTTTTCCTTCATGTTAACTTTGGATAACCTGATAACAGTGTGCCTAGGCAAAGATTTGTTTGCAATGGTTTTCCCAGGTGTTCTTTGTGCTTCTTGTATTTGGATGTCTAGGTCTCTAGCTAGGCTGGGGAAATTTTCCTCGATTAGTCCCCCAAATATGTTTTCCAAATTTTTAGAAGTCTCTTCTTCCTCAGAAATGCTGACTATTCTTAGGTTTGGTCATTTAATGTAATTCTAGATTTCTTGGAGGCTTTGTTCATATTTTCTTATTCTTTTTTCTTTGTCTCTGTTGGATTGGGTTAATTCAAAGTCCTTGTCTTCAAGCTCTGAATTTCTTTCTTCTCTTCTTCAATTCTATTGCTCATACTTTCCAGAGCATTTCACATTTCTAAAAGTGTATCCAAAGTTTCCTGAATTTTTTATTATTATTTTTCTTTAAACTATCTATTTCATTGATTATTTCTCCCTTCACTTCTTGCATCATTTTTTGGATTTGCTTGCATTGGGCTTCAACTTTCTCTATGTCCTACCCTGATTAGCTTAATAACTAACCTCCTGAATTCTTTTTCAGGTAAATCAGGGATTTCTTCTTGGTTTTGATCAATTGCTGATGAACTAGTATGATTTTTCAGGGGTGTTGAAGAGCCTTATTTTGTCATATTACCAGTGTTGGTTTTCTGGTTCCTTCTCATTTGGGTAGGCTCTGTCAGAGGGAAGGTCTAAGGCTGAAGGCTGTTATTCAGATTCTTTTGTCCCACAGGGTGTTCCCTTGATGTAGTACTCTCTCCCTTTTCCTATAGATGTGGCTTCCTATGAGCCGAACTGCAGTGATTGTTGTTTCTCTTCTGGGTCTAGCTACCCAGTGAGTCTACTCAGCTCTGGGCTGGTACCGGGGGTTGTCTGCACAGAGTTTTGTGATGTGAACCATTTATGGGTCTCTCAGCTGAGGAGTTTTGTGATGTGAATCGTTTATGGGTCTCTCAGCTGTGGAGACCAGCACCAGTTCTACTGGAGGTGGAAGAAGGTGCAATGAATTCTGTGAGGGACCTTAGCTTTGGTGGTTTAATCCTCTATTTTTATGCTGGTTGGCCTCCAGCTAGGAGGTGGTGCTTTCCAGAAAGTGTCAGTTGCAGTAGTGTGGAGAGGGACTGGTGATGGGCAGAGCCCTAGAACTCCCAAGATTATATGCCATTTGTCTTCTGCTACCAGGGTAGATAGGAAGGACCATCAGGTGGGGTTGGGGCTAGGTGTGTCTTAGCTGAGACTCTCCTTGGGGGGTCTTGCTGAGGCTGCTGTAGGTGATGGGGGTGAGAGTCCCAGGTCACTTGAGTTGAGTACCTAAAAGGATTATGGCTGCCTCTGCTGAGTCATGTAGGTTGTTAGGGAAGTGGGGAAAAGCTGGCAGTCACAGGCCTCACCCAGTTCCCACACAAACTGAAAGGCCGGTCTCACTGCCACAGTGCCCACCCCCAACATCCGTTGATCTGTTTCCAGGCAGAGGGCGAGACAGGCTTGAAAACTTGCCTGAGACTATCCGCCTCCCATCTGCCAAATAAAAGGGCTTTAGTTCTTCCCCTGCCTGTGAAGTCTGCTTGCTGGATTGGTGCCCTCGCTCAAGTTCTGGCCAGAAGCTTTCTTGTCCCATTCAAATTGTTATAAAGTTCAGCTAGAGAATTCCTTCTCCCTGTGGAGTTTTACCTCCTGCTCCTTTGGCCACCCTCCCAATGGATCTCTGTGGTGCCAGGCAGGAATGGGCTGCTTGGAGACCCAGTGAGCTCCCAGGGCCTTCCTGCAGCTTCCTTGACCCCTGTATTTCACTCAGCTCTCTAACTTGACTCAGCTCCAAGTAAAGTCAGAAACTTCTCCTTCAAACAGACCTTCAGCTTCTCCAGTGGGGGGTGTGTGTTCAGGAGAGGAGGGTCTCCCTTTCCCAATTCCACAGTTGAGGCACTCACAGTATTTGGGGTGTCTTCTAGGTACCGCAGGATCAGTTCACTTCCTTCACAGGGTTTGTGGGTCCTCTCGGGAATGCTGGGGTTTTTTCTTGTGATCAATCTGGAGCTAAAATTAACAATGCAAGTCTCTGGATGCTGCTGTCTGGAGCTGCAATCTAGTCCTGCCTCCTATCCATCATGATCCCCTCCATCTACCCTCTTCTCTTATTTTTATGTCAGTGAGTGAAAGCCTCAAGATACGGCAGTTTTGCTTCCCTGGAGTAGACATTCTAGATGGATAGAATACATCACCTAGAAATTAGCAGCTATAGAAACATAAATTAGATTATTCCTTGAATGCAAAGTATTATACCTGATGATGAAAAGAGAAGATACAACTGCCTCCTGCCCTCAAGGAGATGCCAAGTGAGCAGGCAATCAGTAGACACATAATGTGAAGCACCAGAAAGTGAAACCTTAGAAAGAACTCTGTACAATAGGACACATTCGTGCTACAGACTCAGCCTGGCCTTCCCTGTCCTCTTAGCTAGCTTCCTGTTCTGCCTAATGTCACAAGGACAGTGAGAGACGTGGTCTGGATTTGAATCAGATCTGCCTGTTCCCACTGCACCATGCTGACTTTGTATGAAGGAGCCACCAGGCTAGTGGTGGTGGTGGTAGTAGCAGTAGTGAAATTCTATTGATAATACTACCTTTACCAGTAATAATAAAAAAGGGGAGAGATGGAGGAAAAGGGGTGGGGAATCAAGTGAGGAATCAATTGGAGCAGTTCTACTTGATTCTGTTTTATGTTTTGGATTTCTTGTTGACAGTTTAGCTTTTGTGATCTTAATTTTGTTTTTTTTTGTTTTGTTTTGTTTTTGTCATTTCCAAAACTTCTGCTCAGCATTCTGTCCACTATAGGGATTCTTTCTACCATAAAACAATAACAATAAAGCTCATAATAATGAAAAAATAAAACATTCTTAAGTCCACTTTTACCACGTGAAACAGTCTTTGCGCAGTTTCCATGAACCAGGCACTATGTTAGGTGTTTTACATGCATGATCCGATTTAATATTCCCAACCACCCTGTGAGGCAGGTGTCTTCATCATCACCATTTGGCAGAGGAGGAAACGAATGCTAAGGGAGGTTGAACTCATCCATCCAAACAACTTAGCTAGTAAATTACAGATAGTAAGATGGAAGATTAGAGCCCATATGTGCCTAATTCCAAAAGCTGAGCTCTTAAAACATACCCTGAAATATCTCTTAAGCATGATTGTTCAGATTATGCAAAAAAATCCAGTGACAGGGCTGATTATTTCCTCAAATGTCTCATTTATTGTTTGGCAGCTCTGATGACAGATATAAAGACGGAGATACATAAACTTACCACATCAGTCCCCCATGCATGAGAGTTGGCCTATCATTTTCACTTGTTATATGGAATAAGAACCAAGAGTTGTTGCTTTACATGTATTTGGATATGATATAAAGGCTTGTTATTGGAGCTGGATCCTGCCCTTTGCTCACCAGGAGATTCTGGCCGGCTTGGAGCAGAAAGCCTTTGTTCTGGGGTAGCAACACCAATGTTCTGTCTAGGAGAAGCCTCCTGCTGAGTCTTTCTCTTTTTTTTTTTTTTTTCAGCTTTGTTTTACCCTCAGTAAGGTGCTACTTGAGCTCTCTGGGAGATAGAAAATGTTAAATGGATGTACACAGATATCCCCTCCTCTGTAAGTGCCATAGGAAATGTTTTCAAATGGGTTCACTGGTGTCTCCCAGTACACTGGGGTACTGGAAGACAATGTGTTTTTATGAAATGGGTGATGGATGTCATCTACTCAGCATGGTGCTTGACACATGTTGCGTGGTCTCAACATGTGGTCAGCTTCAGAAACTAGCTGATAAGCAAGTGTTAAAGAAGGCAGTAGAATGAATTTCTCATAGGCATGGAAACTAGAAAAGCAACCAAGAGGCCAGGCTCGGTGGCTCACGCCTGTAATCCCAGCACTTTGGGAGGCCCAGCCGGAAAGATCATGAAGTCAGGAGTTCAAGACCAGCCTGGCCAATATGGTGAAACCCCATCTCTACTAAAAATACAAAAAACAATCCAGGCGTGGTGGTGCATGCCTATAGTTCCAGTTACTAATGAGGCTGAGGCAGGAGAATCACTTGAACCTGGGAGGCAGAGGTTGCAGTGAGCTGAGATTGCTCCAATGCACTCTGGCCTGGTCAAGAGAGCACAAATCCATCTCAAAAAAAAAAAAAAAAAAGGCAACTGAGAATCCCTATACGCTATACTGCCATAGCGTGGATGGCAGGACAGGCATTATCCAGAACACTGCCTATTCAGTTAAAAATGTTGACTGAGCTCGTACTACCTGCCAGCCCCTGAATAGGAATGCCACAAAAATCCAAATAAAGTATGGCCGCCATGCTCAGGAGGGTCACAGTCACGTCTAATTGTGCAGACAGGGAAGAGCAGTATCCTGGGTACATTCCTAAAAGTGTATGCAAAGTATATTGGGTCATCTGGCAGCCAACTGACAATCATAGTTTGCATTTCTGGAGCGCTTCCTCCATGCACAGCCCTCTTCAAAGTGCTTAAGTGAATTAATTAATCTACTCCACTCTGAAGATAGGAAACTTAGGCACAGTGCAGCTAAGAACCCCACCTTAGAGCATTACAAATCCAAAGGTCACAGAAGCAGGATTTGAACTCATCTGGAGACAGAGTTGAGCTCTTACCATACTTCTATCTACTTCCAGGGAATAGAATAAAATAAAACACAATTGGGAGGCCAGGCATGGTGGCTCACAGCTGTAATCCCACACTTTGGGAAGCTGAGGCGGGCAGATCACTTGAGGCCAGGAGTTCAAGACCAGTCTGGTCAACATGGTGAAACCCCCTCTCTACCAATAATTAGCTGGGTGTCATGGTGCAAAGGTGGCTGAGGCACGAGAATCATTTGAATCTGGGAGGCGGAGGTCATAGTGAGTCAAGATTGAACCACTGCACTCCAGCCTGGGTGACAGAGCAAGACTCCATTTCAGGAAAAAAAAAAAAAAAATCTTCATACCAACCCCATCCATTGGCAATATTGCCCTCCTGTTTTTAAAATAAAAAATATTAAAATTTTGGAAATATATACTGTGTGGCCACCATGACCCTGTTCCAGCTAGGGACAAAAACAATGGGGAAATAAAAGCACAATTCTTAATCTCTTGGTAGGAACTGATGATTTAGGTGACTGAGGGACAGACAGGTAAACATGTGGTTACATTGTAGTGTGACATACATGAGGTAAAGATTACTGATTTGGGGCTTGGTGACAGACAGACCTAAATCACTGATCTACCACATAGAAGCTGTGTGACCTGGGGCAGGTTACACTACTTAACCCTTCTGTTCCTAAGTGTCATCATCAGTCTGGTACATTGAGGATACTGCAGATATTTGCCTCAGAGAATTATAATGGGATAAAATACATTAATATGATGCATAGAAATTAATTGGTACACCATCATATAGTAAGCACTTAAATTTATGATACCTATTATTATGATTGTTTTTAATAATAAAAATATGGGTGAGACAAAGAAGACAAAAACTAGAAGGACAGCAGCGGGGAAGATCCAGAAGGGCCTGGAATGTCTCCTAAGGTGTTTAGAAATACTGAAGTTCTTTATTCTAGGGAGGGAAAAAGATCAGAAATGAGGTGTAACTCTGTTACTCAGGGGATGGTGTGGTGGGTGGATTGAAATGGAAAAGATTGGCCCTAGGAACCCATCAACAGAACATGGAGACTTTACCCTCAATTGCTTTGATGAATGTCAAAGAGATTCCTGATCTTGTTGCAAAAGGAACTCAAAAATCAGAAGACATAGATACTATCGCCCTTTTTAGCTCTGTCCCACAAAGCATGGAGTGGGACTTTCAGGGCCAGAAACACAATCTGTTCTTTTTGAGAGTTGGAAGCAACTGTGATGTCTCCTGTGACCTGACCCAACAACTTGGGCTCCACTCATTTGTCTCAATAGCTCAAGCACTAGATGTATATAGAACCATGGTGACAACAGGCAGAAGGTAATTTAATTTGAGCAAAAGCCCCAAGTGGAAGAGACAGGAGGTCCTTCTGAATGGAAATGCCTAACATGTACAACTTTGGCCATTTTTTTTTTTTGTATCCCCTAGCAAAGGCTCAGTCTCATCACGTATCAGGTTGTATTTGACCAAACACCAGAGAGAAAAGAGAAACAATCTAGGCCAGTGGTTATGAAAGGAAAAACGAACCTCTTCTGAAAAAAGAAAAAAAAAATACATGCGTCTTAGTCCCTTGGTGAGTTTGAAAGAGGAGAATAAGATTATCGGTAATTCTCATGCTATCATTCACTTCCTATGAGCTGACAAGTCATTCTCTCCTAGATCCCCTAAACTTGCCACAGAATATATTAGCCAGAAGATGAGGGGACAGGCTCACTTAGATTGTAATTGTGTTTGCATGTGTGCGTGTGTGTGTATGTGTGTGTGTTTCTCTCCTTCTATTTTTTATCTAGATACTCTCTTTGCTTCCTTTGCAAATGGCTACTCTGTCACCATTTCCCTTTTTTTTTTAAAAAAAAAAAATCTGTGGTTTAATTACTTGTCTTACTGTTCCTAATATGTAGAGACAAGCCAGCCTGGGTGCAAATCCTGATTTTTACCACTTCTTGCATGAATAGCCTTAAGAAAGTCATGTAACCGTTGTCATCCTCAGTTTGTTAACATGCCAAATGGGGAAAAAGATGCTTGGTTTCTCAGATTAGGATGGGGAGGGAGTTAAATAGTGGAGGTAGACCATCGGCACACAGTAGGAGCTTTACAAATGTTATTTCTCCACTCTGTGGCTGCGTGGCCCCGGCTTCCCTTGTGACCTTCAAATCCTCCCACCATACTCTGCCCTTTGGCTTCTCCCTGTGTGCATAGACCATGCAAGGGAGGTTTTTTACCTCCCGTATTCTCCCCTTTAATCCATCCACCACACCATCCATGAGTGACAGATGTGAAACTCATTTCTGATCTCATCCCTTGCTAGGATAAGGAGCTTCAACATTTCCCAAAACCTAATTTCCATCTCCTTAAGCCCTTTCTCTCCTTCAAAGTCCAGCTAAAACTTCATTTCTTCTGGAAGTCTTCTCTGACCAGAGCATCAACCAGTGTTTGCTAGTGCACTGAATTCCGGTAGGATTTCGGGCCCACAGGGGTTCCTTGGATATTCCCAAGCACTCACAGGATGCCAGGCTGTGTGCTGGTGTATGTCCTCCATAGATTCTACTTGACCCCAAGCACAGTGGTAGATGGACGTTATAGGGCACTGACAGGTGTGGAGTTAGCCTAAGTCTGAGTTTTCAGGGGAAGCAGACTTAACCAACACTGAATGAACTTCCTTGGGAGGCAGTGACTTCCCAAACTGTGACCAGTCTTGATGGTCGGGGACCCCCAATTCTGGGGCAAGCAGCTAGTTCAAGAGAAACATCCAGGGGTGGGGGCTGGGCCTGCAATTGGATAGGTAACAATTTTACCTTTGGTTGACACATACAGAACCGAGATGTAGTTAAGTGGTCACCAAACCTAACTAATAACCAAAATCTCCTGGAGAGGGGTGCTTTAAAAAACAGAGAGGTTCATGGACTCCAACCTTGAAGGACTTCTAAGTTATGAAGAGGAAGTATATATTGTTTGAAATTCCCTGGGTGATTTGATCATTAAGCAGATTTGAGAAGCACTGAAAAAGCCCGTTCACCTTGTTCCACAGGAAGGAAACTGTTATCTCCACTGTGTATTTTCTGTTGTCTCCAAGGATCCCCTATGTGTTATAGTCAAATATTTCAGCATTTGAGGAATTCATTGTATTTGTTACCCTAGAAGAATCAGAAAAGAGGGCAGTGTTTCCTCTTTTACCATCTGTATTCTTTCATGCACATACACTGTAGCAATTTCCCAGGTCCAGTTTCTGCTTAGGTATAGTTATGGAAGCCAGCAAGTAATGACAAATCCGTGTCTCAGGCACTGTGCAAATTGCTTGACCTGCACTGCTTCACCAAGTCCTGTGGACTTCCTCTGAGAATCACTGTAGTTATTCTTATTTTACAGATGAAATTGCACCAAGAACTTAACTGATTGGCCTAAGATTCCATGGCTGGCCAGTGGCAAAGCCAGAATTTAAACTCCAATGCATTTATCCCAAAAGCTGTTCTCATACATGCTCTCTGATGCTTCTGAATTTTAGCACATGTGTCTGAATATTTGTTGTCCAGGTCCAAGTTTTAACATGTAGCTTCACAGGTCATACATAGCCACTTCCTTTCATCATACTTTTTCCCTAAGACATTTAAAATCTTCTTTCAAATAATTCTTTTTCTTGTTTCAAGACAAAAATCTTGTTTCTACAAGCACATTTTAGTGTGCATTTTGAGGGGAAGGTAAATTTATTTAAAAACATGCTTTTTGAACTTTCCTATAATGTAATTAAGATCATACATCTTCCCATGCAGCCACCCAGATGGGACATATAGACTGGTATACTGGCAAATATTTAACAACCAGTTCTCCAGGAGTGAGAAGGGGGGAACAGAAAGCCTTGATTCTGTTTGCCAAATTCTATGGCATAAATACTCCCACCATGGCTAATTTCAAGATACCAACATCATGTCAATAAATGTGGGATTGGGAAAAGATGCTTACCATCAGCTCTCAACAGAGAAATTGTAATATCTTTCCCCCTTTCTTTTTAAATCTCTATTCTTGCTCACACATAAATCACATCAATTTTCCAGGTCCAATTTCTGTCTAAGCATAATCATTAAAACCAACATTTATGGAGTGATCTCTGTGTTTCTAGCGCTGTGAAAATCACTTGATATAGTTTAATAACAGCATTTGTTATATTTTAACATCTGAGAGTATACTAAATAGAATTTCCAAACATGTTGCTCTTTAGTGACCAGCGTATAGCCCACCAATCTTGATGAAGGCAGGTCGAAATACAGGTAAAGGAGTGACTCTGGGCTTAGGCACAGCTCAATCCTTGCCCTTGCTCTAGCACTGCGAGAGGTGTGACCTTGTTTAAAGCACTTACTCTCTCCTAGATTGGGAACATATGTCTAAACATGCTGACAACATAGAACTGTTAGGACAATTAAATAATAGACCATACATAAAATACTGGGCACATTACAGATGATCAGTAAGTGTTAGCTATCGACCCCTGCTCCCTTCATGAATCATTTATATTTTATCAACCCACATCGCCTTCTTTCTTACGCTCGAGTTATCTGCACTTCCTCTTCACTCAGGGCTCATATTCTTTGTTTCTTAGTTGTGTTATATGCCCCCTATGATAGCTTGTAATTTCTCTGTATTTGTGTGATTCCATTGTCATCCTTCAAGGCTTCCTTTCTAAGCCTCTAGGTTTTTCCCCTTTGTGTTACTACTTTTTTTCTTAGACTAACTTTCTCAGTTATGCATTTCTCCTTCTTCTGGGATGTGTGCTCTATCACCAGTGGGACTCTTAATCTCAACTCTTTGCTTTTTCCTCCATTAATTTCTCAAAATACTCTTCCTCATTTCTCCTCTGTGGATTTCAGACAAAGCCGTCTGACTGATGTGTGTTCTGTTTGCTTCTCTACACAAGAGCAGCCTTCGCTGTCCTCTTTATTTCTTGTATCTTGTACATTCCTGGCTTCTGCCTACCCTCTCCCGCAACTCCCAAGTGCTCTCACTGCCTCAACCTAAAATCTTCGGCCTTTATTTGCCATTTCTTCCCAAAGGACGTTCATATCCTTCTTCAATCAGCCCATTATTTTTCTTTCTCTTTCATTTTTTTTTTTTTCCTGAAACTCCTCCAGCTGAGTATATTTTTCCTTTCATGATGCAAAAGACTCAGAGGCAATTTGTATTGATATCTCTATTCACACCATAAGGGTAACATTTATTTTTGAGGCTGTGTAGCTCAGCTCTTGTCACTAAGGTGGAAAAACAAAACAAAACAAACACTTCTGTCTCCACCCTGAAATCTCTTTAATGAGTCCCTGCTCAGAATGACAGGGTGGGGCAGTGGAAAGTACACAGACCTGACCCAGTTTTGGGTTTAACTGTCACAGCCATGTGATCCTTGAGCAAGGGACTTCACCTGCTTCAACCTCAGTTTTCCCATCAATAAAATGAAGTAGCGGTGCAGTATAGGGGCTTTGGAAATGGACCGATCAGTGTCCAGTTACTGGCTCATCTTACTAGCTATGCTATAAGAGTAATTGTAGGTCACCCACTTCCTCTCGATGGCAAGAGCGTCTTCATCCATGAAATAGTCAGGCAAATCTCAGCACTGAAGGGAGGATTCAGTAAGATTGTGTGTGTAAAATAACCCATGGCTTAGCCCTTCATAAGCAATCAGGACTGGAATTTATTATTATTGGGATACTATTAGCTTTCTTAGAAGTGGCATGGCCTCTTACATATGTCTGACTTTGCTCATGCTGCCCTCTCTACCCAGAGCGTCCTTTACTTCCTTCTAAAGTCTCTTCCATGCCTCTTTTTTGGCATATTTTGCAAAGCCTTCCCCAATCACCCCATTTCGCTAAATAGAACCAGTCACTCCCCACTGTCTGTTCTCAGAGGACTCTGTCCATGTTCTGTTTCTAGGTCTAATCACCTGATTTTGTAGCTGTCAGTTTATTTACACGTGCACTTCCTATACTTCAATCTGAACTATGAGCTTCTAGAGAGCTAGACTATGCTTTTTCTCCTCAATCTCTCAGCACCAGACACAATGCCTAACAAATAGTGGGTGCTCAATATTTATTTGCTACTAAATGGAAGAATCGATGAGGACAAATGGTAGGTGCTCACTGTCAGGCTGTGATGAGTGAATGAATGAGGAAAAAACCCTGTTTCTATAATTAGGCCATATGGCAGGAGCATATGTTCAGGACGTCCAGGGAACCCCAGTGTGTAGGACCAGGTCAAAAATGGCTCACCAGCCAATTTTGTTTGTTTCTTCCTACTTGTTTCCTAGTACAAAGTAGATTGGGCTTTTTTTTTTTCTTTCTTTAACCTCTAGAGTTGAATGGCTCCACATTAAAAGAAAAGAACAATACAGGGCAGGAAGACTAGCAAGTCCATGGAACAATCTGTTTATTTGGCTCCCTTAAGTAGAAATTCCCAGACAATCTGAAGTTTTGACACCTTATCATCTTTCATTTTATTTCCTCATATTTTTGCACTTATTTTCTCATACTTATTCTTACAAAAATGGCACAGGGAAACAATAAAGTATAATGTTATTTCTGTTTCAAGTGAACTAAAATTACAAATGCCTCTCTACTTCCCTTTTCTTCGCTGACATTTTTGTGGGCAAGACTAACATCTACCTTATTACAATGTATCAGGCTTTTACCTGTTTCTGAAAATGTAATTTAATTTATGAAACACAACAGTTCAACTATTCACTCGATCAGCATTTATTGAATGCAAAGTGTGTTCTAGGTACCATATGACATAACAAGAATAATAAAAAGTGATGACTTGAAAGACAGTCCTAAAAGAGCAGTCGGAGTATTGGAATTTCAGTCTGCAACCACCCTGTATAAGCCCTGTAATTTGGGACATGTCATGTGGACTCCCTGAGTCTCAGTTTGTGCATCTCAGAAATGAGCATGAAAAAGTTGCCTTCTTTCTATCTCACAGGGCAATTTTTTTTTTTTTTTTTTTTTTTTTTTGAGGCGGAGTTTCGCTCTGTCGCCCAGGCTGGAGTGCAGTGGCCGGATCTCAGCTCACTGCAAGCTCCGCCTCCCGGGTTCACGCCATTCTCCTGCCTCAGCCTCCCGAGTAGCTGGGACTACAGGCGCCCGCCACCTCGCCCGGCTAGATTTTTGTATTTTTTAGTAGAGACGGGGTTTCACCGGGTTAGCCAGGATGGTCTCGATCTCCTGACCTCGTGATCCGCCCGTCTCGGCCTCCCAAAGTGCTGGGATTACAGGCTTGAGCCACCGCGCCCGGCCTCTCACAGGGCAATTTTAAAGCTCAAATGAAATAGTGTACTCGAGAGCTTTGCAAACTGAAAAGTGTCATGGAATGGCACAGAATGACATTAAGAGTTTTGGGTTTTTATTTTTCACATTGGATATCGTGAGACTCATTTTGAAGAAATTGGTGTAAATCAAGCGTGAGACTAGAAAATGAAAGCTGGTAAAATGAGCCCTGAGATGATTCCTTGAGCTCCAACTCTGGTGCAAATTAATCAGTTTGTCTCTGCTGTCTGGGATTCACTTTCCTTATCTTATAAAATGAGACAGCCAGAGAAGATAAGTGCGAAAGACCCTTCTAGCTCCGACAGCGTTCTTCTGTGGTTCTATGAAAATGACTTCTGCTGGCCTGAACTTCGTAGTAAGGTATGTTTAGAACTCCACACACCTGGAAAGGAAAGAGAGCAGGACAAGATTGAGTTCTTTAGGTCTGGGAACACAGTTGATGGATGAAGGACTCGAGAACAGACAAGTTCCAATCTAAGGGCAGAGAAGGCTGAGTTCTAGGGCCACCTTTCCCTAAGCACCTTTCCCTTCATGAGTTCCTTGTGGTCCATTTAAAAAAAAAAAAAAAAAAAATTGAAGGCCAGGCACGGTGGCTCATGCTTATAATCTCAGCACTTTGGGAGGCCAAGGAGGGCGGATCATGAGGTCAGGAGATTGAGACCATCCTGGCTAACATGGTGAAACCCTGTCTCTACTAAAAATACAAAATAAATAAATAAATAAATAAATAAATTAGCCGGGTGTGGTGGCACGTGCCTGTAGTCCCAGCTACCCAGGAGGCTGAGGCAGGAGAACGCCTGTAGTCCCAGCTACCCAGGAGGCTGAGACAGGGGAATGCCTGTAGTCTCAGCTACCCAGGAGGCTGAGGCAGGAGCTGGAGGCTCCCAGTTACCCTGGAGGCAGAGGTTGCAGTGAGCCAAGATCATGCCACTGCACTCCAGCCTGGGCGATAGAGTGAGACTCCATCTAAAAAAAAAAAAGCATTATGACTGTTTTGGAATAAAGATAAATATAATGCAAAATCTACTCTATATTTTTCTTTTAATATCAAAAATTTAAAACTCATTGTGGCCCTCTGAGAATACGGATTTTAAGCACTATGCCTACCATGCTTAAAGGGTAAGTTGGCCTGTTAGATTCTCCTAAATGTAATGGTACATTTAATTCAAAGAACATGTAGCCTGCCAGCCACTGAAGCTCTACTTTCTTCTAGAGCAGGGTTTCTCAGCCTCAGCACTGTTGACATATGTGCTGGATAATTATTTGCTGTACAGGCTTGTCCTGTCCATTGTAGGATGTTTAAGAGTATTTCTGGACTCTATTCACTAGATGCTGGTAGCATATCTGCTTTGATTGTCACAACCAAAACATCTCTAGACATTGCCAAGCATCCCCTGGGAAGTAAAATAATCCTCATTTGAGAACCATTATTCTAGAATGTTTTTTCTAGATTATGTTCTACTTTATGCTGAGCTTTCATGAACTTCTGGGGCAAGGACTCAATAATACACTTGGTAAAAACTGAAGTCATTACATAGACCTATAGGCTCTCTCTCATCTTGCTCTGGCTTCATTTTCTATATTCTTCCTGTCATCTATGTAGCTCCAGCCTCAATGACCTCTTTGCTGTACCTTGGACCTGCCAGGCACATTACTACTACTTAGGGTCTTCGAAATGGATCTTCCTGCTTCATGGAACATGCTTCCCTCAGATAATCCACTAGGATAACTTACTTACCTTTTTCAATCTTGCTTTTAATATTACCTTTATAATGAGACCTAGACACCCTTTTTAAGATTACAGTCCTGTCCCTTGACATTCCTCTTTTCCATTCTCTGTCTCTCATTTTCTCCATAGATTTTTACATGGATTTTTACTTATGAAAATGTTCCACAGTTTATCACCTTCTAACATGCCATATGATTGATATTATGTAATTATTTACATAATAAATTATTTATTTGTATCTATCATTTATTGTCTTTCTCCTTCTGCTAGAATATAAACTCTACAAGGACAGGGATCTTTGTTTTGTTTATTTTCTTCACGGATGTATCCACAACTATGACATAGTAGGTGTTCAATACATGTGCACTGGATTGAATTGAATTGAATTGAGGGAGCTTCCTCTGTCCAGGAACTTATTTCTTCTTCTGATCCCAAACTTGCGCCTCTGTGTCTCCCTTGTCATGAGACCATTACTTGAGACATGGTCCATGGACAAGTAGAGATTTGTGTCTGTTCCTGACACCCTTTCACCCTTTGTGAACATATTTCTGTTTGTTTGTACCCCTCTGTTTCCCTTTTGTCCCTGAGCTGCCTGGAACAGCAGAGGGGAAACTTGGGTGCCCTGGGTTTTGAAACAGCGGATTCTTCACTTTCTATAGCTGTTCTATCTGTGAAAAGAAAGGATTCAAAAGAGAATTGAAAAAACCACGACCTTGTCATCTTTATGGACACAAAGAATGACCGAGAGAACAGAGGAGCCCTTTTCAATCTTCTTGTAGGGAATTATTTAGCACTGGAGCTGCTAAATACAAAGGCCAAGCTACAGGGTTATTATGTCCTGCTCTCAAAGCCAGCTGGGGAGAGGCAGCCAAGGAGTCTTTGCAACCAGGGCTGGCATGTGGGGACACCAGGAGCCCATGTCTTGCCGGAGAGACAGCTCTCGCTGACCCAGTTTTAGCACAACATCGCCTGACACAGCACTGCAATCCGCAACTTTAATAACTTGGTGACACACAAAGCAGTTTTGATGCAAAGTGGAGCTGACAGAGCAGCGGAGGGAAGGCTCTGCTTCTCACTGAGCTGCGTGGGGAATCCACTCAAGGTGACTGCAACCTTCGCAGCCTAGCGACAGTTTGAGTCTGCTCTTGCAAACAAGGAAGGCTGATTTGTTTTCCAGGAGGGCAGACACAGGGGTGGCAGACAGTGAGTGGAAGCTGCTTGGAAGGACTGGTTGATACAGCCTGTCCCTTACATTTTTGCACTATGTCCCTAATATCCCTGTTCTTCATCATCCCTTCTACCCCTGCCTTAATTCAGACCTCTTTCACCTGAACTACTGTAGTAGCTGCATAATATTTTCCAGGCTTGTTTCCTCCACCTCATCTTGCTTATAGCCAATAGAGTAAACTCCCAAATGCATATCAATAATCATGTCACTTTCCACATCAAATCCTTCCATGGTCCCCAATTCCTGCAGAAAAAAAAAATAATGCAAAACACTGTTTTCTGTGCTCAGTCTGTAAGCTACAGTTTTAGCTTCTCCCACTCAGTTCTGCATATTCCTCATCTCTTCTGGTCACTGCCACCTCTATAACCTCAAACTCCAGTTTTCTCTCTGCAAATTATTGAACATACATCATATTTTTCATTCCCTGATGTCCTGATATATTTACTCATGCACTGCCCACTTGAATGCTCCTATGCTGGGGGACTCTCTATCTTAAGTGACAACCTTTTCTTATGTTGAACAGCTTGAAAACTCTGCTTGTGTTTTCTTATGAAACACAAACTCGGCTCCATAACTTTTATTTTCCCCTGCACCTGCTCTCTGGGGTCCTGCAGAAAATGTTCTGTCCCAGGACTCTCTTCTGAAAAGTGAATTTAGAAAAACATATCTTTTGAGCTTCTTATCTGTGCCAGAAGTTCCGGAGTCCTTTAACCATTTTTTAAATGGTAAGTTTTCCCTCATCCCGGCCCTTCCATTTCCCCTTTTTGCACCTACCTCATGTATTCAAGATTTTCCTTCGAAGCAACAAGGGAAAGTTGAATATTGTGCATTTGAAGGTAATCATAACAATTAGCAACATTAATAACAACATTAGCAACTGTTTCTTGCATGTGGAAAGGGATGTCTTGACCTAGATTGTGAGATTCAAGTGATTTGTATTAGCATATTACATCTATGGCAATAGGGGTACACAGAGTAAAACAGCCTTTGTCTGCCAGGGTTCCATAGTCTGGAGAGGGGTGGTCATTCTGTAAGCAGCAATTACAACTTAGTGTAATTAATCATGATGGGCCTATCTGAGCGTAAAAGAAGCATCCGTAACCGAGCACGAGGAAACTGGAAGGAGGCAAGCAATTGAGAAAAGCACTGCAGAGAAATCATTGTTGAGACGGAGACTTGGGGGATAATAAGAATCACTCAGGGGAAGGGAGTGGGCAAGGACGTTCCAGGTGGCATGAACAAGAGCAAAGACACAGAGATAAGCCAGCACAGAGTAGTCAGTGACCTCAAAGGTTTTTCCGGTTCCTTTCCAGGGCAGTGTATATTAAGAGGTCGATCCTGTGTCCAAACTGCAGTTCAAATGGAGTTCCAGAAGGGAGAGATTACTGGGGCTTGAAATTGTCAGGACAATTTCCCCGGAGGTGGACAGTCTGGAGGTGGGCCTGGAAGGAAGAACACATTATGGATAGCAGAGAGGAGGGGAGATGGATATCTATATGCAAATATGTCCGCACACATACATCTGCTTCATATGCATTTAAACCTTAAATTGACTTTCACTTGCCTTCCACTTTGGTTTCCATGGTAACCCTGGCCACTTATTTTTCTTTTAACCTCCTTTTCATTGTTTCAGAACGAGGTGGGCTGCGTGAGGGTTAACCAGTCGGGGGAAGAGAAGAAAATTTAAAGCAATTATTTGGATTTTTTATTTTTTTAAGAAAACTGCCAACTTTGCAATTTAATGCAAACTGTTTCTGGTATATTTGCCCTGAAGGATGCTGTAGGGAGAAACAGGAGCCAGAATCCTTTTCGTCCCCTCCTCCCTGACTTCTATTATTACCGTGCACTTACTGCTAATACAGCATCTAAACTTGCAATCTCGGTAACTATGGCAATAAAATAGGTGAGATTCCCTTCCAGTATGACTTGAATTGTTAGGTCTTTGCAAAGAGCACGTGCGTTTGCAAAGGGGAGGAGGAAGATGCACTCTGGGGGAAAATAGTTATTTCAAGTCCCTGTAGGGAGTTGTCTATCAGTCCACATTCACATGGAGAATTATCACTGTCCCTGTGTCAGAGGATGCAGAAATAGGGTTGCAGTCTGGTGGTTGCAGCGCACATTCAGAGCTAGCAAAACATGCCTGTGACAGCCTCTAGAGTGTGAAGGTCAAGGTTGCACTCAGCCCAAAAGAGATGGCAGGGAGGAGACAAGAGAAGAGGATCTAATCCAGGGGTCAGCAAACTTTCTCTGTAAAGGGCCAAAGAGTAAATATTTTAGGCTTTGAGGACCACACAGTCTCTGTTGAAACTATTCAACTCTGCTGTGGCAGCAAAAAAGCAGCTAGAGACAAAATGTAAATGACTGGGCAGCCGGTGTTCCAATAAATTTTATTTATGGACACTGATGACTGAATGTGGAATACTTTTTGCCTGTCATGAAATTGTGTTCTTTTGATTTTTTCTCTCAACCCTTAAAAAATGTAAAAGACCTTGTCATTCATGCGCTGCACAGAAACAGGTGGTGAGCTGGATTTGGCCTGTAGGCCACAGTTTTCAATTCCTCATTTAATCTGTGCAACCAACTGTGCATGATACACTAGTCGATTTTCTTATTATTATTACCTTTGTTAGTTTATCATTATTACTACATTATTGCTACATTAGTAGCATTAAATACTGCTGCCGTTACTGACGGTGATTTTTATCATTTATTGTGTGTCGAGTACTATATTAAGCACTAAATATATAACCTTATTTAATCACCACCAAAAGCTATTTGATAAATAAGAAAAACAAGGCTCCCAGATTGAGTTGTTCAAGGTCATGTAGCTAGTAAGAATGTCTGACATTTAAATCCAGGATCTTTCCAATTGTTACAGACAAAGTATGACTTTTCTTCTCATCAACTATCCAGGCTTCTGACCTGGGAGAGTCTCTATGTCCACCAGATTCTCAAGCCCTATTCTCAGAGGGCTGGGCCATCAAATCTAATTGTGCACCTGTGGGATAGGTCCCAGGACTTTCAAAATCTTTCCTATTGCAATGATTGCAATAACTCAATGTCCACAAGAATCCTCTTGGAACTGACTGATGCCAGCCTAGCTCCCAGGCCTCCCGATAAACCCTGTTGGTCCTAGCCTCTGACTTGCCCTTTGCCTTGGACTACATAGGGCCACATTCTCACTCACTGTCTCCTGACTACAGCTGTTCCCTTAGCATTCCAGCCTGCGTCTACTACCTCTCCGGCTTGCCTTGCCTTTGTCTCCTCCTTGCCTTTGCTGATCTGCCTTGATGCTGACAGTTTAGTCCCATCGTCCATAGACATTTTTCACCGTCCAGGTATTCTCAAGCTCCCACTCCCCATCTCCCACCTGCTCGAGGCTCTTTAAGGAGAAGTTCTGGGAACTGGAGAGCTCAGTGGGGAGAGACAAATACTCCAACGCTCTAGGGAGAGAATCACTGTCTTCTAATCTCCAAGGAATCAGGAAATTTTAACTATTCGGTAGAGTCATGGAGGGTAAAACTAGGAACCGTAAGTAGAATTTATGAAGTGGCCAATTTCTCTCATACATGTTTTATTCTAGGTCACTAAATACACCTTCTGCCATGGGCAACTGTGATACCATAGAGACAATATTGCCTGGGGATCTAGGGTTCTGGATTCAGGGTTTAGTCTCTTCCATTTTAATAGTTGGGCCCACTGTCCCATTGCTCTTTCAGCTTGAGCAAAGTGACTCTATGACTGTGAAATGTGAAGTTTGGCTGCAGCTGGCCTTGATTTTCTTGGCAGGTTGTGTGACCTTGGAAAAATCAGATTTCCTTCTCTGGGCCCTGCTTTTCCCATCTGTGTGGAGAAATCCTCTCCAGCTCTGGAGACTGCCGACTACAGCCCTTTCTGCTTATCTCCTGAGGAACACGCACATCTGGTTCTTTGGATCCATTACTGTGCAAACTTTTAAGAGATTTTCTCTCCCTCTCAGTCCCTTGGAATTACTACAGCTCTTTCACTGGAAAGAGCATTAGCCAGGCCCTGCGCTAAGCAAATGAATTCAGCTTCTCCCTATCTGATTTCTCTTCTTCTCATTTGTCAGCAAAGGAGAAACCTCCCAGCTATTAATCAAACTCCTGGCTGTGGATAGCTTTAATTGCAGAAGCCATTGCTGGATGAGGAATGAACTTTTCCAAAGAAAGCCGGCTGCTTCGCACAGAAGAGAAACAATTAATTACCTGCTTCTCTGGTCCCCAACAGGGATGCAGATGAACGAACGATATTGCTGCTGGCACTGAATTCTCCCTTCCCAAGGTGGAAGAGAGCTAATACAAACTCAGACAGCATTCATAAAGCTAGAATGCTCAAGCAGAAGTTTAGCTATAAAGCTCTCGTGGGACCAAAAGTCAGCCTCTGTATGGCATCTTTACTTTAAGGTGGAGACTGACAAGCTCTATACTTTATCCAGGGGAGTGTTTGGGATGTGGATAAAAGCCATGTTCTCTGAGGAAGAATCTAGTGTAACAGAGATGTTGAATACAGTCAGGGAATGGGGGCAATTTTTTTTTTTTTTTTTTAGAAAAGAGCCAGAATTAAAGAGATCAGATTTATTTTGTGTATCCTAATGGGCAGAATTAGAATTGTGGGTGGAATTTACAGTTTAATATAAAAAGACGTATCTGGGACTTGGAATTGTATGCCTATGGAAAGGGATGCTTTTTCAAACGTAGTTAGTCTTTTGTCTCTAGAGATATTCAAGAACCATTGAGGATGTTGTTAGAAAAATCTTTGTATTGGATGGGAGGTTTATTAAAATTGTCTTGGATAGGTAACTTCCCATCCTTAGGGTCCTTGTCTTACTACTATCTTTGGCTTACTTCAAAGCTTTCAATCTGGTAGATGATATAGGAGGAGTGGGTGGGAGGAAGGCAAACTGGCCTCAAGATTAAATTCTGTTTGAAGTAAAGGCCATGCATTGGAAAGCTATGAGAGCTAAAATTCGAATACTTTTTTTTTTTAAGTCGTTAATTGCCACAGGGATATGATAGTTACGACATTCTCTTTGGAACTTGGTGCTAGAATCTATGTTGTTTTTCTCTATATCCACGGTAAGCTAACAGATAGATACCTGGCATAGGGAAAATGTTAACTCAGGTTTGAAAACCTTTGGATCGAGTAAAATTTAAATTTGCAGTTCTGGTATGAGTCCTGGGAAGCAACGTTTTACAGTTATAAAGAGAATGAACCTGAATTAGACTTCCCTGAGCCTAGAGCTTAACTCCTTATTTACTAGGTGAATAAATTTGGGCAGATGGCAGGAACTCAATGCCTCAGTTTCCTCATCTATAAAATGAAGCTACTTTCCTATACCCCATGGAAATGTCATGAAGTCTTAATGAGGTTATAACTGCAAAGTATTTGAAACAGGAATTACAGCAGGTTATTTTTTCAGTACTTAAAATGTGCCAATAACTGTTCTGTGCATTTCACACATATTATTTATTTTAATTCTCATATGATATGAAAGAACTGAGAGGTTAACTGATGTACCTAAGGTAGCCTAGGACCCTGATGTACCTAGGACCCTGAGCCAATGCTATTGATCACTGTTCACCTAAGCTTTGATCAGCATTGGCCATCATTTGTGTTTTACTGTCACTTCATCCTTTCTCTCAATAAACGCTAGCTTGTACTCTTTGCTCTCCTTCCTACCTCGGCTATAGGTATGACTGCATGTACTACCTCTCTACTGAGTTCCCAGAGCTCGGAGATCAACCTTGTTTGATTTCATAGTACTTTCTCTGTCAAGCATTCTATGGCCTTTGCATTTAACAGATGCTGTTCATATGCTGGCTGATAAATGAAATGATTCTCCCTTATTTAATGGAGCCATGCTGTATGGACAGTGGACTGTGGATCTGTGCTAAGGCTCCAATTTCTTTAGAGCACTGGATTAAAACCTTTCCTTTGTCAACTTTTTTCTTTTTCTTTATCTCATTTGTTGATCTATTGTTTATTTACAGGCAGAATGGCATGTTGAAAAACACCAGGGCTGTACTTGAATAATCCAGTCCTCAGGCCTACAGAGGGTGTTAGATTGGATAAGTCACCTAACCTCTCTGGATTTTGGTTTTCTCATCTGTGATGTAAGCAAATGAAAACCAGTTTTTGAAGACTCATCAATGACATCGAGAAAGCTAATTATCTGGGGAATCTTTGGGGATGAATACTTTTCACATTTACTTGTCAATCTGCAAAACGCCCAAGGAGGAAATATGTGGTTTATTCTAACAAACCACTACAGTTCTTGTCAGTGACCGCCTCTCTTAATTCCCCTGGTTTGGGTTTATTTCAGTTCCTGGTAAGCCCGAGACTTCCATCTTTCACTGAATTATCTTTCATTGAAGTCAGAATGTAGTGAATCAGGTATGGGTGGAGAAGCGCTTAATGTCTTTATCGTTATCTTCGGTTACTTGAGCTATTTTTAAAATTATCTTTATTTTTTTTTCTTTGCTTGAAGTATTTTTCAGTCTTCTTTTTTTTTTCTCTCTCTCTCTTTTCTTTGCTACCCTTTCTTCTCTGGCATCTATCAGGCTCTCTCAACAGCTTCACATGGAAAACTTTGAAGTAAGTGAGCTTAAAAGAAGAACTGAAAACTCAGCCCGATGCCCCGAAGTCCCGTGGGCAGCCTAGCCACAGTAACTTGGTGGAACTCATTAGCGCAGGCCGTTCTGATCAGCGCCACAGAGGACGGAGAGGCAGGGGTTCCCGGCTTTGAGCCTCTGGAGCGCCTGCGCCTTCGCAGGGCTGCGCAGGGCTCTGGGAGCTGCGGCCACGGCTCACGCGCTCTCTCGCTCGCTCGCAGGGTGTGGGCAGCCCGGCGGGGACCCGGCTCTGCACGCAGCCCATTGTGCAGCTGGCGCGGCCGCGCAAATGACATCTGAGCCTCCTTTCAAGTCGCCGGCTGCTTTCAAAAGGGGGCTTTGAAAGGGTGGGCTCCCCTGACTCCGCACTGGAGAACGGAACTCGGCTTTTTCAGGGAGAATGGCCTGGCACACGTGCCTGCCTCTGTGGCTCGCGCCTGCGTTTATGCGAGAATGAAAGGCAGACTTTGTCTGGTGGGTGTTCGTGCACACGGTTTCCATCCCTTTATTTACAGAAGAAATGTTCCGACTCCTGGAGTTCTCACTGGCCATTGGGAGATGAATGGGCTATTTGAAGTGAGAGCATTGAAGGTGTTTTGTTGGAATAGATAGATAGATAGATAGATAGATAGATAGATAGATAGATAGATATAAATATGTGTGTGTGTGTGTATATATATATGTATATAATTTCCCCCCTCGCTTTCAAAACTCTGTGATAATCATTTTACTTAGGGAACCGATTAGGGTGAGGAAGAACATAAGAATACATGTAGAATTAAACAGGATGGTTCCAACCCCGTTGGAGGTTTGGAAATCCCATTTCTATTAGAAAAGGGAGAGAGTCGCAGCCACCAAACCTTTCTTTTTCTCCTTTGGCCCCCGGGATTTTCGGTCCCTACAGGAAAGGAGGTAGGAAGATTCAATGGTGAGAATGCAGACTCTGTAACCACACAGCTGGGGTCTGGATTTTCTGCTGTCACTTAACCTTGTAAAGGTGTCCAGCACATAGCAACCCTCCTGCCCTTTCCCTCAAGGATGCAGCGCCAGAGGGTGGACCTCAGCCTTTGTATTTTGTGCTTCCTCTGACTCCTGTTTTTGTTTTTTAAATCACATCATTGATTTATGATTGACATATTAGAAGCTGTACATATATAATGTATATCAGTGGTCCCCAACCTTTGTGGCACCAGGGACTGGTTTTGGGGAAGACAATTTTTCCATGGACTGGGGGGAGGGAAGGGGATGGTTCTGGGGATGATTCAAGCACATTGCATTCATTGTGCGCTTTATTTCTATTATTATGACATCGTAATATATAATGAAATAATTATACAACTCACCATAATATAGAATCAATGGGAGCCTGAGCTTGTTTTCCTGCAACTAGACGGTCCCATCTGGAGGTGGTAGGAGACAGTGACAGATCATCAGGCATTAGATTCTCATAAGGAGTGCACAACCTAGATCCCTCCATGTGCAGTTTACAATAGGGTTCATGCTCTTATGAGAATCTAATGCCGCAGCTGATCTGACAGGAGACAGAGCTCAGGTGGTAATGCGAGCAATGGAGAGTGACTGTAAATATAGATGGAGTTTCACTTGCTCGCTGGTCATTCACCTCCTGCTGTACGGCCTGGTTCCCAGCAGGCCACAGACCAGTACCAGTCTGTGGTGGGGGTTGGGGAACCCCTGATGTGTGTGACTCGATGACTTTGGGGATAAGTATATAGGTGTGAAACCACCACCACCATCAATGGCATACAGATATCCATCACCTCCCAAAATTTTCTCCCACCCTTTTATTATTTTTTGTGGTATGAAAACTTAGCATAATATCCACTCTTTTAGTAAAGTTTAAATATATAATACAATATTGTTAGTTAGAGGATCTTATCATTTTCAGCAACATGGAGGGACGTGGAGGGCATTATGCTAAGTGAAATAAGCTTCTGAATCCTGTTTGAGTCACCCCTTCCTTGCACAAAGGCTGAATTTCTAACAGTTCACAGATCTCCAGTGCTTTCCTTCACACTGGCTGTCATTTGTGGAGCTCGTCTTTGTTATACCCATCTTCATATTCTTACAGTAATATTCTTACATACTTTGATAAACCCAACTTTTTGAAAGTCACCCCTGTCATATTGAGCAGCTTCTGTTTTAGGAGCATGGTTCCACCCATAGGACATCCATAGCCATTCAGCCCTATACTGGGTTAGAGAGAAAATGCTGGTACTCTGCTCCACGATGACTTATTTGGAAGGATGATTACTTATTCAAGGCTTCATAGGAGGATTATCAATGAGTCAGTATGATCCTGGAAAAGCATATTGACATAAACTTTCCCAGACAGGGAGTATAGATTTAATGCGACAGTCCTTGAGAGAGGTCTTAATATTCCTTTCTTACAAGAAAGTAGGATTTAAAGATCTCTATGAATTCTCAAGGCAGCACAGAAAGTAGTGAAGGCAGAATACAAGACATAGGTTTCTGACTTTAAGAGGATGCTGTTTCCACAATACCACGCATGGTGAGTTTTCATCCTCTGCATATCCACTCCTTTTCCTCTCTGTTCCTGTCTAGAACTCTGTATCTTGATTCTTTACCTCAAACTTTTATGCCTGGAATCCTTATCGGGCTGTGACAGGCATTCTTGGGCAGACAGCCCACTGAGCACCCTGCAATGAATAGTACAGTTCCCATTCTCACAAACAGGCCATGTTGTGTACCAAAACCCTATTCCCTTTAGCAGGAGGAAACTGTTAATTATAGTCGCTCATGAGCCCTGTGTTCCAAAAAGACCCAGTGCATGTCTTTGTGTCTGGCCCATCCCAGCAGAGAAAGGCTAAATTGTGTTTGAAAGCCTTACAAGGGGAAATTTAATTGAGGCCTAAAATGTATACCTTTGATCTTCCCAGGACCTGTGGTTCTCCCATTACCTGCATCCTGTTCCTGATGACACAAGTTGGAATAAAGCCTGCAGTGAGACCTGTGCCAAAGGCACCAAGCAGGATGTTATACTGCTACTCTCCCCTCCTTTTCACCAGGACTAATGCTCTGCCTGTGTATGTTTATCAGTGGGATACATTTGAAGCGGCCTCAAACTTAATCTCTGCATTCATTTTCCTGTCCTATAAAACAAGCCTGTGTCCTTAGCTTTCAAATACCTCTGTGAGATTTTCTACTCTTCCCTTCTAAAACTGCACACACTGTCCCAACATGCACTCCCAGGATAATTCTCTAATACCTATCCCAGACCCCAGCCTCAACTGCTTGACTCACTGATTTAACAGCTGGAGTTCAGTGTTTTAAAATATGTCTCTTTCACTCATTCACTTATTCATTCACTTACTTTGTCCTTCACTCATTTTCCTAGGCATTTCTTCAATCATTCACTCATCAATTTGTCCAATTTTTAGTCTTCAATTGATTAGACCAAGGAGATTAGAATTACTCTGGAAATACAAGGCTGGAGAGGGCTGAAACAGTGGTCTTTCTGCAAAACCCTGAGAAGTGTTCATCCAGGGGTGGTGTGAAGTTCCAACGTAGTATAATCTCCAAGTCAGCTTAGCACAGTACAATAATAATAATAATCTTAGCACAGTACTTAGCACAGTACAATAATAATAATAATCTCCAAGTCAGCTTAGCACAATACAATAGGTTTGGGAGTGAAAGAAAGACCTGTGTTTGAATCTCAGCATTGTTACTTAGCAACATATGACCCTGGGCAATATATATGACTGCTGTGAGCCTTGCTGTTTTCATTTATAAGAGGGAGGTGCTAATGTCTATCTTGCAGAATAATCTTGGGAAAAGGGGTAATGTGTATAAGTACTTAGCACGGGGCCTGGTACACCATTGCTATGGTTGGCATTGTCATTATTATGACTGCTACAGTTGTTCATTCGTGAAGGGAAAAGTTGGTGGAGACCCATCTGGATAGCAGATGAGGTCCTCCATCCTCTGGGAAATCACAGATACTCTGATGCTCTTGTGAGCTAAAACCTGGAAAATGGGCTTTTCTTGAGGTAGCCTTAAGCAGGAACTGAAACTGCTGATGCTTTCAATTTCTCCTTCATCAGCACCTGTAGGGGAGCTGGAAGGTCATGTCTACAGGACAGTGGGGGTGATATCTGGAAAGCGAGAAAAACAGGTGAGAGTGTGCATGATGGCAGCAACATATGACCAGGTCAGTATTGTCCCACTTCCTGCCTTCCATCGTGGGATGCAGTCCCTACTTAAACAGTTTTATTCATTGATCATTCACTCATCTATCTGTTTGTATCATATTTATGTTTGACCTTCTAAGCTCTGGGCAAGCTACAGGGAGTCTGGACAGGTTTGCCCTAAGTTATCCCCTTTCTGTCACTGTATTTCTTAGTTTTAAATATCATTATTATATTAGTCTGTTTTCACGCAGTTGATAAAAACATACCCAAGACTGGATAATTTACCAAAATAAGAGGTTTAATTGGATATACAGTTCCATGTGGCTGGGAAAGCCTCACAGTCATGGTGGAAGGCAAGGAGAAGCAAGTCACATCTTACATGCATGGCAACAAGCAGAGAGAGCTTGTGCAGGAAAACTCCCTGATAATAACCATCAGATCTCATGAGACTTACTTACTATCATGAAAACAGCATGGGAAAGACCTGCCGCCATGATTCAATTACCTCCCACTGGGTCCCTCCCACCACATGTGGGAATTATGGAAGCTACAATTCAAGATGAAATTTGGCTAGGGACACAGCCAAACCATATCAGTGATGATGATGATGATTTTTTAGACAGAGTCTCATTGTCACCCAGGCTGGAGTGCAGTGGTTGGTGCAATCTCAGCTCACTTCAAACTCTGCCTCCCAGGCTCAAGTAATCTTCCCATCACAGCCTCCCAAGTAGCCGCAACCACAGACACATGCCACCACAACCAGTTAATTTTTTTTTTTTTCTGGTAGAAATGAGGTTTCACCATATTGTGTAGGTTGGTCTTGAACTCTTGAACTCAAGCAATCTGCCTGCCTCAGCCTCCCAAAGTGCTGGGATTACAGGCATGAGCCACTGCTTTCAGCCTAATGTTTTATTATTATCTCTTTTTTTCTTCTTTGAAGAAGCTCTCCTCTATTCAGGCACATCCTTCGAGGAAATCCAATTTGTAAAATAGATAAAGGGTTTGCTATAGTTGAAGTGAAAGCTGAACTCATGAAGCCTGCCTATTCAGGCTCTTCTAGTTCTGTTGCCCTCCCCTGTGCAGCCTTCCAGGGATTCTTAATTCCTCCCTCTAGTACAGAAATTAAATAATTGAAGACATCACGAGGCTGTTAACAATGCACAAAGCAACCCAGTTTCATCAGAAGGCTGAAATATCAACTGTTTGCACCAACATGTTCAACAGCAGGGATTGGTAAATTTATCAACTACACAAACGGGTCAGTTTTGATGGAAAGAGCATGGGGTGTGGGATATGGGATGCAGGAGGCATAAGGAAGGCAGGGGGAAATATGCTGTCACACCTCTTGTCTTAGTGAATTGTCGGATAATCCTGTGATTTTTAGGAAAGTATCATCACCACCATCAGTGTTCTCACTTTATGGACTAGCAAACTGCAGCTCAGAGAAGTCACCCAGCTGAGAGGTGACCAGGCTGCAATTTGCATTCTGCTCTTTGAACTCTTCCTCCCATAAACACTGCAGGGCTTTGCATGCCTCCCTGCTCTCCTTCATGAATGTTGTATCAGCTATCTTTCCTCTCCAAGTATGGGAGGAGGCATGACCCTAAGAACGTGCTCCCTGCCTATCAAAATGGCCACTTCCCCTTCCCTTCCTGCTCATTATCCCCTTATCTTCATCTGTGACTGACAGATTAGTTAGTGTGTGTTTCAGGAAGATAAATGTCTCTCAGATCTGACAAAGCTGCCTCATCTTGGGAGGAAAGCTTACAATGTCCTTACTAGATCTAATCAGACAGGAAGATCCGAAGAGTGTGACCTTCCTCTTCCCTCAGCCTTCAAGGGTGAGGCTACAAAAGGTAGAGCCAACTGTGACTGAGGAGGGAGCTTCCAGAACCAGGGCCAATCACCTCCTTAGCCACCTGCAACTTGGAGTCAGGCAAGCTGGGATTTGTTATCTGAGGCTGCTTTCCTTATCTTTCCCTCATAACCCTCCTTTCAAGTAAAAAAATAATCTGTGCAAAAGGAAAGGAAAATTATGGTTTACCAGCAGTCAGTGAGAAGGTCAGCTAGCCCATCTAATGAGTGTTAACTTACACTGTGCCATAGGGAACTTCCCATTTAGACTTGGAAGTGCATGAAAATCTCCAAAGAAAAGGAGTCACAGATGATGGAATCTCTCCTTGTCATTTGAGCAGTATTTTGCAGTTAAAAAAAAAAAACAAAAAAACTTTACTGTACATTATCTCATTTGATCCTCACAATAATTCTCTCAGGCAATACAGAGATTTTCAGTCCTATTTTACAGAGGGAGAAACTGAGGCTTATAGGGACAATATGACTTGTCTAACATCACGTAACCATAAAGTGGCAGAACCAACACTTAAATCGAGCTCTTCTGACTCAGATGTAGGAATATTACTAGACTCATCAGTGCTCAATTTTAGGAGAGTAATCACCTCTGTGGTCCTGAGATTTACATTTGCTAAGGATGGAGTTTTGAGGTTAAGTTTCTTGTAGGTTTCTTTAGTGAATTTAATAGAAATTTAACAGAACTAAAATTTAATAGAACAGGACGTGGCATTTTTGAAGGAATTAAAGGTGTTTGTTTTTTGTTTTTTGTTTTTTTTTGCAAACTAACCACCTCATCTCCAACATGTTGTCTTAGTTTACCATAGGGGAACAGAAAATAGCACATGCATTTTGGAAAAGATCATGGTCACATTTATACAGAGTAAAATTTTAAACTTTGAGGAAAACTGAAGGTAGTCAAACTTTCTGGGGAAATAGTTTCTCATAAGACAATCTCCTGAAAGTGAAAAGGAATTCAATACGTTGGCGGGTGGGTTGGGGCAGAAGAGAGGTACATGAGAAAAATAAAGAGTTTACACTAGTGAGAAATGATGTCGCCAAACTCAAATGCCATTTTCCTCACTACATTTTAGAAGTGCCCTCTGTGAATGTGGTGCTACTTCAGTGCTGTAGGACCCCCAGCTCCTCTCCCACCCATTACCAAGTATATGTATCAGCACCAGATTAGTCTCAAAGTGTGGCTCTGGACACGTCATTAATGACCCTGCATGTACACTCTCCATGGCTCCCATCGCTGCTGGATAAAGTTAAAACATCTTAGCCGAGTATTTAAGGGACTTAACATCTTGGCTCTAATTAACCTTCCCAATTTTATCTCCTAGAACTGCCATTCTTCACGCAAAGCTGCTCTTCTTATTTCCCCTCCCCTTACCCACCTTTACCACTTTGTTGTCATCCGTATCTTCACATCAAGGAATCCTAGCCTACTTCTGCTTTTGTCTCCTCTATCCATGCACCTGGGGTGACTGGAGGCCTGCGTGCAGCTCAGTCCCAAGCTATTTGATGCATCGCAAAGTGAACAAGAGGCAGGATGGCAAACAGAGCATTCTGTACCTAGTAAGGTTATATGCTTGTCCCCTTATGACCCAGCTCTTGAGCACTTGTATTTTCCTAAGAGGAAGATCCTCACCTGGGGCCCCAGATGTCATCCCTGGGTCTTTCTCTAAATTACCTGCAAAGCTTGATGTACTGCAGGACTGAGCCTCACTTGGTGTCTCAGAGTCCTGTCTCCTGTTTCCAGTGGATCAAATTCCTCCTCTGGAATACTAGACACTGATTAGCAAGTGCTAATTGCCTACTTGGTCTCCTAATACTGACTCTTCTTTTTTTTTTGAGATAGAGTCTCACTCTGTTGCCCCGGCTGGAATGCAGTGGTGAGATCTCAGCACACTGCAACCTCCGTCTCCTGAGTTCAAGTGATTCTTGTGCCTCAGCCACCCAGGTAGCTAAGATTACAGGTGCTCACCACCACACCCAGCTAATTTTTGTATTTTTAGTAGAGGTGGGATTTCACCATATTGGCAAGGCTGGTCTCAAACGCCTGGCCTTATGTGATCCGCCTGCCTCGACCTCCCCAAAGTGCTGAGATTACACGTGTGAGCCACCGTGCCTGGCCCCTGACTTCTTTTTGAATACCCTACTGCTGTTTTCTAATAGTTAGCAGATTCTCTCCAGATTGCGTCTCTCTGTCCACATAGCCTCTCTCTAAGGTTAAACATTTCTGCTTCCCTACCAGTTGTTGTTGGCTGCTGACTAACTATCCAAACTCAGTGTCCCAACCTGCTGCATTGGACTTTAGCTCTCTGTTGGTATCAGTCTAAAAGCCATCCTTCTGTGAAGTTTTCCCTGTTCTTAGTCATAGCTGATTTTTCCCTCCATGCTACTTTCTTGGCAGAACTACCACCACCTGAAAATATGGTCAAATGCAGTGGTGAGATGCTGAATACTGGTGCAGGAAATAAACAACCCTCATATATGCTGTTTGTTGTTTCCTTAGTATAAATATCCCCACTGTGGTTGATCTTAAGCTACTACCCTAGTTGGAAAAGAGAGGCACAATGGGCTGTCACCAGCTAGTATGAACTAGCCCCAGTACTACCTCCTGGTTATATGTGTCCTAATCTCATCTCCCATTCTGTCTTTTACTGTATTATAGCCACACTGGACTATTGTCACTCTTGAATGTGAAATATTCTCACACAGCATCTTAGCCCTTTTTTATGCTGCTAGTAAAGACATACTTGAGACTGGGTAGTTTATAAAGGAAAGAGGTTTACTTGACTCACAGCTCCACATGGCTGGGGAGGCCTCACAATCATGGCAGACAAAGGAGAAGCAAAGTCATGTCTTACATGGCAACAGGCAAGAGAGAGTGTACAGGGGAACTCCCCTTTATAAAACCATCAGATCCCATGAGACTTATTCACTATCATGAGAATGGCATGGGAAGGACCTGCCCCCATGATTCAATTACCTGTCACAAGGTCCCTCCCACAACACGTGGGAATTACAAGAGCTCCAATTCAAGATGAGATTTGGGTGGGGACATAGCCAAACTGTATCACACAGCTCTGGGCATTTGCAAATGGTATTCCTCTGTCAGTCACATTCTCCTTGCCTAATATCCTAAGTCCTTACCTTTTGTCTGTCTAATATTCATTGTTCTACCTCTGCTTGAATATCATTTCTGCCCCAGTTAAATATCACTTTCACTAGGAAATCTTCATCACTCCTCCCAGACTGGGTTTAGTAACGCTGTTGTCTTGATACCTCTTTGTATAGTTAAAATTTGACTGTGTTTTTAAGGGCCGTGTTCCCACTAGACTGCAGGCTCCAAGAGGCAGGTATCATGCTTGTTTTGTTTCCCACCATATTTCTAGCCACTCACTCTGTGATTGACACGTAGTGAACTCTCAAGCTTATGGGATGATAAGCTTTTGCTTACTCTAAAGAATGGATATGCTTTTTCTTCATAAATACTGGACAACAAGTAACAAATTATGTTTTCTTTTTCACTTCAGCAGAAAGGATGCTCAATGCTGATTTTACTGTTTATATTTAATAATTTTTTAATGGTAGACATTGCATATCTAGGTTCCAGTACTTTTTACTTTGGTCTAGATCTTCTATTTTGCCTGTATTTGTAGTTTTCCATTTCATTGTAGATATTATTGAAAGCTGCCTCAAATTTACTGGATTACAAAGTAGAATAGAGACAAGCAGTTCCTCGCTGTTGTCTGTTTGTTTCACTATGGAGCAAACAGTCTCACACTGCCCTAAAGCAGGACCTCACATTGAGCCTTGAAATAGAAATAAATAAAGTGAAAGGATTAGGACGTGATGTTTAGAATCACAGAGACCTCTGTTAGCGCTGCAGTTTGTCACCAGTTTGCAATGTGACACCAAGCAAGTTCACTGTCTTCTCTGGTTTGAAGTTTCTTTATCTGTTACATGGAGGTGATAATGTATTCCGCACAGGATAGTTATGAAGATTAAATTAAATAATGTGTGTGAAATGCTTAGCACAGTTCCTAGCACTTGGCAAGTGCTCAATAAATGGCAGGTATGATTACAAATAATGCTACTGAAGAAGACGTGTGTCACGGTAGCATCATAGACTCAGAGGTTTGGCAATAATAGTCCCCTTATCTGCAGCAGCACCTTTTATCTTCTCCCATCCCTCCAATGATGCACCTTGCCCCACCCATCTCTAAACATCACAAAAAATACCAGTGTTTTGTGCCCAATTTGCTAAGAGTACATCACCAATTCCCCAAGGATAATGCTTGCTTGAAATCCCCCTAATTTCATTTGCTGGGAAAGAAATTCAGCAAACTGAAGAAAATGCAATTTGGTACATTACATCAATTTATTGTCACCTCACTTTGCCCAATTTGTGCAGGAAATAACAGATAAAGACATGGAAAGCAAGTTATAGTATGTTTAAGATTCTACAAGACCTAAAAGCAGGCTTATACTTTGGCCAGTTTCAGCTGCAACCCCTGCACCTCCATCTGTCTGATCCCAGCCTAGCATGTGTAGCCTCCACTTACTGACCAGGAACTCCATGTCAGCCTCTTTGGGGCTCCGAGGAATGACACAAAGTGAGCCCATTTCATGGCTTTCCCAAGTGAGTATTTTGAATAAATCTGACAAAATTGCTGGATTTGCTTCAGTCTTTCTCATCAGTTTGGTGTGTGTTTATTCTCAGCATTATGTATCAAACATCTATGGAAAAGCTGCTCTGCATGGAATGTTGTCCTAGGCAACATCTCGGTCATGAGTGATGTGTATCAATCTTCGATTCCAGACACATTGATTTTCACGTAGACCCTTAAATGCTGTGGCTCCCCATACTAACTTGCCTTTGCTTGTAACTTTCCCTTGGCTTGAAATGCCTTCTGTTTTTCTCTGAGATCCAAATCAAGAGTTATCATTTTAGTTAAGATGGAGCTAACAATCAAAAGACACAATTTGTTCATTCTTCTATCCTTTCTTCTAGTGAATGTTTATTAAATATGTTCTGTGTTATCAGCCACAGTGTTTGATGATGGACATACAAATATCCATGAAATGATATAGTCAATGGCCACAGCGGTTTATTTGTTTTACTAAGTGATACTAACAATAAATAAAATGGAAGAGAATATAATAGTGTTTATTATTTATGGACCACCTGGAACACCCATTACACATCAGACACATTAAAAGTTCCTTATGTCACCTAATTCTGCAAAAAGTTTGATAAGCAGATATGATCCTTCATTTTTTATACATAGAAACTGAATTTTACAGTTCTGTAATTTACCCAATGTTTATCACTGAAATCAGAGACCAGGTCTGTATGTCTAGGAAGTTCATATTTTCCCACTGTGCTACCTCACTCACTGCAGAGCATCCTATATATATCACTGCTTGCTATAACAGTCACTTGACTTAAAGGATCTTTGCAAGCTGTTGAAACCCAGACATGCACAAAGAATCACAAACAGGAGCTGAAGATTTTGAGTATATAGGAGGCATGAATTAAGTACCATCAATCACTGGTATAGGGAAAACCAGCATTTGGGATGGCCAGTGTCAGAGTCAAATGCAGAAGTCAAGGCCAGAGAGTGGTGAGCACCAGATTCTAAGGACCTGCCCAATGCCTGGTTCAGCCTTGATAAGAAGGCAAGGGACAGGAATTAAGGACAGCTCTTGGCAGTTCTGGAAGAATTTGTGTGGGTGATGTCTTATAGTCTAGGAGGTCCTGTGAAGTTCTTTGATCTGCCTCCTAGTACCCTCTGTTCCCATCACGTCTTTCTTTTAGCTCTTTGTTGGTTTTGCAAGGTACAGTTCTCTTGAGGCTGCATGTAACCAACCTAAGTTTTCTGGACTAGTCTCTTGAGCCAGGCGATGCCATTAAAAGTTTCTTGGAAAAGAGCACGACTGAGAGTACAGGAGCCATAAAAGCCTCTGTCATTGTCACCCTACTTTGGGCAAGTCATATTTTTCCTTCTTAATTTTACTTTCCTCATTTAAAAATGTGTACAGATGACTATGAAATGTTTACAGGTGAACGCAAGTGACTGCTAACAGCAGTTGACTCTGGGGAGAGCACTTTGAGGGCTGAGGGAAGACAGGATACTTCTTTCTTTACAGCATTTTGAATGGTTTGCATATTAGCATATTGATATATATACACACACTATATATGCACACACAAATGTATATGTACCATATATACATACATAAAGATACATATACATACATACATATATATAATTGTAATGATCACTTATTACACTCCAGACACTGACTGTAGAGCGTTTACCTATCAATCAAAGGATTTGCCTCCACAGTAGATAACGTGCTGTTAGATGCTAAAGATGGAGTCTTGGTCACCTGTGTTTACCTGAAAACTAACATAGCATCTGGCACATGGTAAATGTTAAATAAATGTTTGTCAAACTGCTTACTTTTGAGAAATAAATAAATCTGTAGAAAAGAATGTTAAATTAAGCAACCTTCTGAGATGGACCTCCGAAGTTCGAGTATCTGTATATTAAACATGCGCCCCAAGAGGATTTGAGTATCTGTGACTATCTTGCTCCCTAGTCCAGAATGTTAGGATCTGTGGTCTCGGAAGTCAGAGCCAGTATCACAGACCAGCAGCAGCAACTGTCCATTGGGATTCTGGGATGGAAACTGTTTTCTTTATGTTTTCTGACCTTTGCGATGGGTTACAGGTTGAAGGCTTGAAGGTTTCCAGGTGTTTGTAGCAGAAGATTAAGGCAAAGATCAAGAGAGTATCTTGTTCCGAAGAAGGCAAGCAGCAAATGTGGCAGGTGAAGACTTCAAAAAAATTATTACATACCAAGACTTTCCTTTAGGCGCTGGGCAGGAGTTAGTGCTGTAGGGGGTGACTTCCTCCTAGGAGCCAGCCTGTCGACTTCCAGGCCTTTTTTGTGTGACATCTGCTCTAGCAGCCAGGAGCTGGGTCACAAGGTTCCTTTTTGTCTTGCTTCTGTGCAGGGTGGTCCAGAGGCAATAGGAAGAGGAACCAGGGAGGGAGAATACTGTGTATGCGGAGTTTAAGTGATGTCTTCAGGGCTTGGAAAAAAATGTAATTCTGTTTGAGCAGTTTGCAGGCAGTTTTGCAACTCATCCCCCTGAATTAGGGACCAAATGAAGTCATTAGGCCCTAATCAAAAGCAGCTAATCAGGAGTCAGTGGGAGCTCTACCAATTAATCGCTGCTGGAACCCAACGAGCTGAAGTACCCAAGGCTGGATGAATAAAAGTAATGAAATTAGTATCAGTGCTGTGCAGTACTGCACAACTTCAAGAACAGGTTATGGGCTGCTCAGCTCTTCCTGCCATATCACAAATAAAGGCTCATTGTCAAAACATAGATGAGTTGGGAAGCGGCTTTCGAGCTTGCCCTGCGCTTTTGGTAAGTCAAGATGTGTGTAAGCCAGAGTCAAAAGTGGAATCATGAAAAAAAACAGATGAAAGTTGATTTTGTAAGGTGTGATAATATGACCAAAATATCTCTTTCACAGCTTGTGAATAATTTATATCCAGATTCTTTGTTGATGTCCTATTCTTTATTCTTTCGCCTGAATTGCAAAGACAAGAGGTTGTTTCAGGTGAGTCTCTTGTCCTGTACTCAATACCGCACCTGGTGCAAGGTAACTGCTAAATAAATAACATTTATTTAATTAATTCGGGGCAGAGAAAAAATGTGAACTGAGATTTTTTTTTTCTTTTTTTTAATTATACTTCAAGTTCTAGGGTACATGTGCACAACGTGCAGTTTTGTTGCATATGTATACATGTGCTATGTTGGTGTGCTGCACCCATTAACTCATCATTTACATTAGGTATATCTCCTAATGCTATCCTTCCCCCCAGCCCCCTCCCCACAATAGGACCCGGTATGTGATGTTCCCCTTCTTGTGTCCAAGTGATCTCAGTGTTTAATTCCCACTTATGAGTGAGAACATGTGGTGTTTGGTTTTCTGTTCTTGTGATAGTTTGCTGAGAATGATGGTTTCCAGCTGCATCCATGTCCCTACAAAGGACACAAACTCATCCTTTTTTATGGCTGCATAGTATTCCATGGTGTATATGTGCCACATTTTCTTAATCCAGTCTGTCACTGATGGACATTTGGGTTGATTCCAAGTCTTTGCTATTGTGAATAGTGCCGCAATAAACATACGTGTGCATGTGTCTTTATAGCAGCATGACTAATAATCCTTTGGGTATATCCCCAGTAATGTGATGGCTGGGTCAAATGGTATTTCTAGTTCTAGATCCTTGAGGAACCACCACACTGTTTTTCACAGTGGTTGAACTAGTTTATAGTCCCACCAACAGTGTAAAAGTGTTCCCATTTCTCCACATCGTCTCCAGCACCTGTTGTTTCCTGATTTTTTAATGATTGCCATTCTAACTGGTGTGAGATGGTATCTCATTGTGGTTTTGATTTGCATTTTTCTGATGGCGAGTGATGACGAGCATTTATTCATGTGTCTGTTGGCTGCATGAATGTCTTCTTTTGAGAAGTGTCTGTTCATATCCTTTGCCCACTTTTTGATGGGGTTGTTTGTTTTTTTCTTGTAAATTTGATTGAGTTCTTTATAGGTTCTGGATATTAGCCCTTTGTCAGATGAGTAGATTGCAAAAATTTTCTCCCATTCTGTACGTTGCCTGTTCACTCTGATGGTAGTTTCTTTTGCTGTGCAGAAGCTCTTTAGTTTAATTAGATCCCATTTGTCAATTTTGGCTTTTGTTGCCATTGCTTTTGGAGTTTTAGACATGAAGTCCTTGCCCATGCCTATGTCCTGAATGGTATTACCTAGGTTTTCTTATAGGGTTTTTATGGTTTTAGGCCTAACATTTAAGTCTCTAATCCATCTTGAATTAATTTTCGTATAAGGAGTAAGGAAAGGATCCAGTTTCAGCTTTCTACTTATGGCTAGCCAATTTTCCCAGCACCATTTATTAAATAGGGAATCCTTTCCCCATTTCTTGTTTTTCTCAGGTTTGTCAAAGATCAGATAGCTGTAGATGTGTGGTATTATTTCTGAGGGCTCTGTCCTGTTCCATTGGTCTATATCTCTGTTTTGGTACCAGTAGCATGCTGTTTTGGTTACTGTAGCCTTGTAGTATAGTTTGAAGTCAGGTAGCATGATGCCTCCAGCTTTGTTCTTTTGGCTTAGGATTGTCTTGGCAATGCGGGGTCTTTTTTGGTTCCATATGAACTTTAAAGCAGTTTTGTCCAGTTCTGTGAAGAAAGTCATTGGCAGCTTAATGGGAATGGCATTGAATCTATAAATTACCTTGGGCAGTATGGCCATTTTCACAATATTGACTCTTCTTATCCTTGAGCATGGTATGTTCTTCCATTTGTTTGTGTCCTCTTTTATTTCACTGAGTTCTCCTTTAACAGATCCTTTACATCCGTTGTAAGTTGGATTCCTAGGTATTTTATTCTCTTTGAAGCTATTGTGAATGGGAGTTCATTCATGATTTGGCTCTCGGTTTGTCTGTTACTGGTGTATAAAAATGCTTGTGATTTTTGCACATTGATTTTGTATCCTGAGACTTTGCTGAAGTTGCTTATCAGCTTTAAGGAGATTTGGGGCTGAGACAATGGGGTTTTCTAAATATACAATCATGTTATCTGCAAACAGGGACAATTTAACTTCTTCTTTTCCTAACTGAATACCCTTTATTTCTTTCTCTTGCCTGATTACCCTACCCAGAACTTCCAAAGAACTGAGATTTTTTTAATTCCGAATTTTGCACACCTTTTCCTATACCACTTAGGCAGAAGGATTCAGTGCCCTTTTCTAATCAAAATAACAGTTTTTACCTGTTAGCAGTTTTTGGTCCAGCAATGTTCACATACTTTGGATTACAGCTTTAAGATCTTAGAAAAGAGAACCTCATGTCCAAAATTTAATTTCACAGGTGAAGAGACAAGGGCCAGGGAGTGAGAGGAATTTGTCTTAGGTTCCCCAGCAAATTTGTGGCAGAGATAAGACTAGAGCCGACGTCCTGACTCAAGGTTCAAATGTTTCCCTCAGCACCTGGCCCTTTGCTTTCAGTATTAGCAGTCATCCTTTTTATTTTATTTTATATTAACTTCAGGGATACATGTGCAAAATGTGTAGGTTTGTTACGTAAGTAAATGTGTGCCGTGGTGGTTTGCTGCACCTGTCAATCCATCATCTAGATATTAAGCCTAGCATGCATTAGCTGTTTTTCCTCATGCTCTCCCTCTCCCCACCCCCCATTCACCTGACAACAGACCCCAGTGTGTGTTGTTGTCTGCCCTGTGTCCATGTGTTCAGCTCCCACTTAAAAGTAAGAACATGTGGTGTCTGGTTTTCTGTTTCTGTGTTAGTTTGCTGAGTAAAATGGTTTCGAGCTCCATCCTTGTCCCTGCAAAGGACATGACCTTGTTCCTTTTTAAGCAACCATCCTTATTAAGTGTTATCTTTTTGTCCTCTGAGATTTCTAGAGCTATTAGTCTGTCTAAATTGAGGCCAATTAAAGAATTGCAATGGTGTTTCTAGAGTCTTTGTTGGTGGGACAGGACAGTTAGTCTGGGACACGAGGGAGTCAGGAGCCATCTCGGGCAGAGGGATTGTCTGCACTAGGACATTTGTGTTAACAAGAGAGGACTTGTTTGTTTATGGGAAGATTTCCATAAAGATGATCTTCTGAGTGAAGGCTGGACTTTAAGATGAAATGAGAGACAGTGTTGGTGGAAGAAGAGAACTTAAGGCCAGAAGTTGTGTGTGTGTGTGTGTGTGTGTGATTATGCATGAATATGTTTTATTAATTATATTCTAAGTGTGATTTTGTATTTGAAAGTAGATGCTTGATTCTACCACAATTAAAAAAAGGATATGCTTGGATTTGTCTGTAATATGTGGGTATGGAGAAGCTCATTTGAACATGGGCGTTTTTGTGTGTCCAGGATCTATCAACAGCCTCCTTAGAGGTGTCATATGTGCAGGGAATACTGAGAGAGTGCATTAGTCTACATGTTTATATATATATTTTTTCTTTTTGTGTGTGTGTTGTTTTCCTAGATTTCTCTCTTGCATGTTTGTGGGTATGAGAGTCTGTTGGTATTAATATGTGAATGGGTGTGTACTATTTGTACAGGGAGGATGATTTAGGCAAGGATTTGAAGTGTGCATTTAGAAATTGAGGGCATCTCTGTGTTATTATGAGTGTGTGTGTGTTTGTGTGTGCATTTTAGAGTGGTTGATTATCTTTGTGTGTATTTGCAAGGAGAAGGGGAATTCAGTGGGTTTCTAGGTGTTTGTGGTCTTGTCTGTGAACGGTATGTTTTGCAGAGGTGTACTTTGTATGTTTGACAGTTAGGCAAACATGTAATTTATCATCCAAATGGGGATATGTTTGAGAATGAAATATATGTGTGTGTGAAAGGATGTCTTTGAAGGTACTTTTAAAAATGCATTTAATTTTGTATGTGTTCTTTGAATGTAGTTTTAAAAATGCATTTAATTTTGTATGTGTTCTTCGACTGTAGTTTTAAAAATGCATTTAATTTTGTATGTGTTCTTCGACTGTAGTTTTAAAAATGCATTTAATTTTGTATGTGTTCTTCGAATGTAGTTTTAAAAATGCATTTAATTTTGTATGTGTTCTTTGAATGTACTTTTAAAAATACATTTAATTTTGTATGTGTTATTGGTGTCAGCAATTAATAAGAAGAACAGAAGTACAGGAGATGTCATTAAATTATATAGATCTCTCTTAGACTATAGCCTTTATAACAGGGACCTTAATAGAATTAACAGGTAAGAACAGGTCGGCCCCAAAGATAAGTGTGTGTGTGTGTGTATGTGTGTGTGTGTGTGTTTTACCAGATCAATGAACTGAGAAAAGAGGTCATACATATCTTGTGCCGACAAAAACCCATATGGTTAAAAAAAAATCAGCCCAGTAAGTAAGGGAAGAAATGTGAACTACATTGTGCTGGAAAGTGTCTTTTATGTACAACATCCGCTTTGCTGTGTCCTCTTTATGCTTCCTGCCTTGTTCCCCATGAGTAACTCTGGCTTGTGATGGCCAAGATAGCCGAGACCTTTGATTCTCTTACCTCCAAAGTTTGGAAAAATAACTCAGTGTGACCTCCATCAGGTAAGAGAAAGAAAGAGGCTAGGGAGAGTCGGCTGCTTCATTTCAGGTGAGTCAGAAAAGAAATCCCAGGGATGCTCCTAGCAGTCTCACTCTTTTTCAGAGTGTAGCTTCTGACTCCCTGGTTTATACATGCACCCCCTGGGGTTGGGAAATTCACTTGCTTAGTTCTCACTGGCTTTGTGGGGTGTAGTGAAGAGACTAGAATGTTACTGCTTCTACTCTACCACGTCGGTGTAGCAGTTTCTCAGCGGCTTCATCCCCCAGTCATCCCTTTTTTATGTACACTCTATATGCTCATCGCAGTGGAATGACTGCAGTCACTTCTAAATGTCATAATAGTGCTAGTAGCACCACTAGTAGTGCCAGTTGTGTGGTATATTGAAGATGGCCACAAATTCCTTGTCAACCTCTCATTGAAAGGTAGAATCTAATTGTCTCCCTTGGAATCTGGGATGGCTGTCCTACTTATTTGATCAACAGAATGTGTCAGAAGGGACTTTCTGTAACTTCTGAAGCTATCTCGTAAGAAGCCTTGTAGATTCTGCTCATGTCTCTTTCCCCTCTGAGAAACAAGTCACGACTCAGGGATAAGCCTGAGACACATGGAGAGAACATCCTGATCAATCTGGTCTTTGCCGCTACCCTCATCAACAGCCTGAGCTGGATACCTGGCTGACAAGTACCACCTTTTTCCTACACAGATAACAACCCAGCCCATAAGCACCAGGTGAGCGAGTGAAGACGTCATCCTGGAAGTGGGTGCTCCAGTTCATGTTGCACAGGTCGGAGACAACTCTTCTACTGAGTGCTTGTGATGCACAAGGCAATGGTTATTTGATAGTATTATGCTTTGGAGTAGTTTCTTTCATAACAATAGATAATTGGAATAGCATTACTAGAAATAGCTAACATGTGTTGAGCCATTGCTGCTTGTCAGAGTATTTTCTTAGGAAGATACCCGCGTGCACACACACACACACACACACACACACAGAGTTGTATATAATGTGTAATACACATGTATTTAATTGTATCTTTATATTAATCTAAGGGCTTTGGAGCTTTTATTATTCTCATTTTACATATGAAAAATCTGAGGTTAGGCAACTCTTCCAGATCACACAGCTAGTAATTGGTAGAAATGAATTCAGACGAGGACTTTATTTTTAATCACATCTCTCCCTCATAGCTCTGTGCCTTTGTTCATGATGACATCGATATTTAGAAATACACTTTTTGTTTTTTGGGAATAACCTTCCCACTTACCCCACTTTACTCCAACTGACAAATTCTTTCCAATCCTTCGTGGCTTAACTCTATAGTGATAATGTTTTCTTACCCAAATCCATGTAGATGTCCCTCAGCAAATACTCCACTGCCTTCTGTCTAGCTGTGTGAAAACAAGCAAGTTATTCCACCTCCCTGAGGCTCAGTTTTCTCATCTGTAAAATCAGTTAAAATGACTTCCTTACAGGTTTGTTGTGAAGATTAAATGGGCTGGCAGATGCTAAAATGTGTCATATATGGAGGACCACGATGCACACACTAACCATTATCAAAGCTGAACTGCAGGCTGGAAGGATGAGTTCCATAGTCAATTACCTTTTGCTCTGTATATCTCTGGGTGTGCTGAGTTGCCTAAGGCACCACTTGTGCCTTCAAAGAGCTCATAGTTCAGTAGGACAGAAGACAAGCAAAAGAACCAATATATTAATGAGATTCATGGCAGGATAGAGGGGAACATAGACTCTTTCAGTCTCAAAAAGGGGCTCTTAATACCTTTGAGGAGGGCATTTCATGAAAGATTACCTGGAGGTGAAATGAGCCCTGCAGAATGAGAAGATATTAGTGAGGCAAAGAAAAAGGAAAACCAGGAATTCCAGGTAAGAACAAGCTTAAGCAAAGATATAAAGGAACCCAGGAATAGGGTGTATGAGGGAACCTCCAGATAGTTTGATCCCTACTTGCATAACAGATTTTGGGTGAAGGTGGTCTGGAGTAAAGAAGCAGGGGAGGCCTTTGGAGAGAACTTTGAATTCTAAGCTGAAGCCTTTATCCCAAGTTCAATGGGATGCTATTAAAGGATGGAGAGCAGTGAGTGTAGATGAATAATTCTGCATTTTAGAACCATTACTTTGGAGCCTGTTTTGGAAAAGCAGGACTGGAGGCAGAGAGATGGATGGAGGATTGTTCAATATTCTAAAAGAAGGGTGATGGTAGTGTGATCCAGGGGCATGGTAGTGGGCCTTTGGAGAGATGTCAAAGCAAAAGAAAGAAGGAAACTTGGTGACTGGCTAAAAGGGATAAAGGTGGGGAAGAAATCTGAATGAGCACCTTGGTTTCTGACTTGGGTGACAGTTCATGGTGGCACCCCACATTCAAATATAATTAAAAGAATGCAGAAGGAGGGACAGTCTCTTCTCCCTTTGGAGATGGGATTTCTGCAGGCAGGACACTGGGTCCTGTGACACTAGCTGTACAGGTCACAGGCCTGCAGGAGCATTAAGCCAAGCAGGTCATTACAGGCATATCAACATCTGTTATAGAAACTGAACTCTAATTGTGCCAGACCCACTCTGGCATAATAAGTGTGGTTTTTAACATAATGCACTGCTGGAGCGAAGTTGTCAGAAAAGCAGGAGGCGGAGGAGGTAATCTGTGAGACTTCAAAAAGAGAAGATTGAAGCCACTTTATGTGGCTGGAAATGAGTCATTTGTCAGCAATGCCAGTGTGCTGTCAGCTTTAGGAGGAGAGATGACGGGGCACCCTGGGGGGAGGGCTGGTGAAAGTGTCAACCTTCAGTCACCAGAGGCCATGTGTGGGGTAAGAAGTGTCAGTCACATCACATCCCTGTCCTGACCTGGGTTAGAGGAAAACCAGGGTCACAGCAGAGCATTAGCCTTGTAACCAAGGAACCTTGTAACCCTTCACTGTCAGGAAGGAATTGATGTGCTCAGCGTTCTCAAAGACTGTTCAGAGCTTTAATTCCTCAGGGCACGTGCACTTTAAAAGAACAGTGGGAGTGCAACACTTAGGAAAAAGAAACTAAGGGGTAAGAGTGGATTGGTGGCAGAAAGGAGGAGATATTTTGAGCAAGGACTTGCCTAAGGTCACTGAAAGAGTATTACATAGGTGAATACCCCTTCTGTCTACCTAGTTGCCAAGTCCAGGGTTATTTCTGGGTCCGAATAGCTTGAAAGCTATTCCTGTGAGTGACAACCCATTCTAAATGGAGTGATCCCTGCTTTGTAAGCTATTGCATTACCTGACACTCCCCTACCCCATCATGCCATTATCGATCACTTGGATACTTACTTGGGTTATAGCAGCAGATCGTCCTAACTGGTCTTTCAGCCTTCATTGCTCTGCTCTCATCCATTTCTTTCTTTCTTTCTTTCTTTCTTTCTTTCTTTCTTTCTTTCTTTCTTTCTTCTTTCTTTCTTTCTTTCTTTCTTTTCTTTCTTTTCTTTCTTTCTTTCTTTCTTTCTTTCTTTCTTTCTTTCTTTCTTTCTCTCTCTCTTTCTTTCTTTCTTTCTTTCTTTCTTTCTTTCTTTCTTTCTTTCTTTCTCTTTCTTTCTTTCTTTCTTTCTTTCTTTCTTTCTTTCTTTCTTTCTTTCTTTCTTTCTTTCTTTCTTTCTCTTTCTTTCTTTCTTTCTTTCTTTCTTTCTTTCTCTTTCTTTCTTTCTTTCTTTCTTTCTTTCTTTCTTTCTTTCTTTCTTTCTTTCTCTCTCTCTCTCTCTCTCTCTCTCTCTCTTTCTTTCTTTCTTTTTTTTTTTTTTTTGGCCATAGCGACCATCTTAACTTGAATTGAGTCTTCACCTTTCCCTGTTCTTCTTGGTGTCTTCCCAGGCTACCTTGCTTTGGTCTTGAACAACCTATACCATTTCAATCTCAAACCAGGACAGCTTTTCCTTTGTTCTCTTCACTCTACTCATGCTTGCCCTTTTTAGTTCCCTGAACACAGTGAGGCTTTGTCTTTCTCTAGAACTTTGCTAAGGCTGGTCTCTCTTCTCAGGTAATGTTCATCCTTCAGCTTCAATACCACTTCTTCGGAGAGGCACTTCTTGACTCTGATTAAGTTACACCCCCGACCATACAACACATAGAGACTGTCTTAGAATACTTTATTTGCTTTTGCAATTTTTATGATTATTTTATGTTGTTTATATTCTGACATCCCATTCCAATTCTGAACTCCTTAAGAGCAAAGAGAATGCTTGTCTTTTTTGCAACTGCATCTTCATGCCTATATGAATGCCTAATGTCAATATTTCCTAGATATTCGTAGAATGAATAAATGAGGCTGGGCACAGTGGCTCACGCTTGTAATCCCAGAATTTTGGGAGGCTGAGTTAGGTGGATCACCTGAGGTCAGGAGTTCGAGACCAGCCTGGCCAACATGGTGAAACCCTGTGTCTACTAAAAATATAAAAAATAGGCAGGTGTGGTGGCACATGCCTGTAGTCCCAGCTACTCGGGAGGCTGAGGCAGGAGAATCGCTTGAACTCAGGAGGTGGAGGTTGTAGCGAGCCAAGATTGTGCCACTGCACTCCAGCCTGGGTAACAGAGAGAGACCCACCTCAAAGAAAAAAAAAAAATGAATGAATGAATAAATAAATAAATGAATGAATAGACGACTCTTTAGTAATTCTGGTGAGCAGGAAAGTTTGGGACTGCATGCACCACGCAACATCACAGATATACCAAATGACTTGTGTAGGCAAAGAGACAGGCAGGAATCAAGGAGCCTTATCAATAACTTTCCTGCCATTTTAAGCTATTTCCCTCTCACACTAGCTGGAGCAGGATAGCTTTGAGGAACAGAAGTTTTAGAACACTTTCCATCAGACCAATGGTTCTAAAAATCTCCTAAATACATAGATTAGAGGGTCCTATCCTAGTGCTTCTGATTTAGTAGGTCTGGGGTGGACTTCAAGAACTTACATTTCTGAAAAGTTCCCAGGTGGTACTGATGATGCTGGTAGGGAGGTCATACACCTGTAGAGAGAGTGCGCTACACATAATCTCCAGAGGCAAGGGCTCTGCTTTTTACATTTGCCATTTTTATATGTAGATGCTATTGCATAAACATATACACTGCTACATTGTATATGCTCAAACGTTTTGTTGACTATGCAAAAGAAACTCGGTGGGCACCTTTGCCCATCATGTAGTTCTGTTCCCAGAGCTAATTCCTCTGATTCATTCCTATTCCACGTTAGATGATCAACGCCATCACAGACTTCCCTTACCAACCACTTGACCTTCTCTAGGTAGCTTTTATGTTCCACCCATCCTCACCAAGAAACATCATCTATCCTTGTATTTTCTGTTTCTAAGGCCTTGATGATATTTAATTAGCCACTTCAAGTTATGATGTTAACCTGTAATGGCAGATCAACATGTCACCTCTTTAAAGATAAATTTTATTCTAACATTCGGTTGAACATTGATCCATAATGGTGATCAACTTGTGCAGTATTGCTTGCTGGCTAAACTAAGGCTTTACAGATCTTATTACAAGAGTTTTATTTAGCAAACTATACAACATTAAAAATAATCATGAGGGCCAGATGTGGTGGCTCATACCTGTAATCCCAGCACTTTGGGAGGCGAAGGTGAGAGGATCACTTCGGGACAGGAGTTTGAGACCAGCCTGGCCAACATGGCAAAACCCAGACTCTATTAAAAATATATAAAAATTAGTCTGACATGGTGGCACGAGCCTGTCTGTAGTCCCAGCTACTTGGGAAGCTGAGGCAGGGGAATCTCTTGAACCCAGGAGGCAAAGGCTGCAGTGAGCCGAGATGACACCACTGCACTCCAGCCTGGGTGACAAAGTGAGACGCCATCTCAAAAACAAACAAAATGATTGTCGGGCAAGCTACGATAAAACAGCTTAATAGCAAAAATTACTTGTCTATACTTTAGAAATATCCACATGCATAGTATAAATTGGTGTGTTAACTATAATTGTTCCTTATCTATGCTGCAAGGATCTTTCATGAGGAAATATTTTGGTACAGTAGGTAGAATTGCCATATACACTCAAAAATAAATGCGTGCATACATGCTTATATAAGTACATACATACATATGTATGTAAGTATAGCTATGGGTAAAGATGTATGTGTATATGTTTTTTTCTTCACGAAATCCAAAAGGTTTTCACTTTTTGCCTAATCACATTGAGTCCATATGCATTAAGTTTTATTCTAAGAAATAGGGTCTAGTATAATAAGCATTATCTGTTTTCATACATACTAGATTGTGTCACTCACCTCACACTCATTAAACGAGCATTTAGTAAAATTTCTGAAAAGTTACTTCTGCTAGATCAAGCTGTAAACTATTAGAGACTAGAAGTGATTTATTTTCTTTTATTGGTGGCGAGGCATCACAATCCCTGAGCAATTTACCAGGTTGATTTAATTTAGAGTCACTTCCATGCTTTCCTGGAGATCTACCCTAAATCTCTAGCTGAACAATGTTAGAAATTGATGAAATGTTCAACCCTATGTCACACATACACACGAAGTTCAATTTCAGCACTGATACTCTCATCTGCAGGCTTGGTACTGCCTAGAGAAAATCAAATATTTTCTTTCCTCTAGAGTCCGATAGGTGCTTGTGACAGTAAGAAATAAGGATGAGAACTAATGCACTGAGCACATGCTGTACGCCAGGTGCCCTTTGTAGGTTGTCACGATTCTATGCCAACCCTGGGAAATAGACATCTTTTTTTCTTCCAGGAAAATTAAGCAAAAAGCAGAAAGAAAAAAGGAAAGAAGTCTGGGAGTGACGTTATATGCTTATGGCCATGCATCTAGCAAATGGCAAAAAAAATGGATGAAGACACAGGACTGATTGTCACTAAAAACCATGTGGTATGTTTGAGCAAGGTCAGTGCCATGGTAGAACCACTTGTGGTGACCACATGCCAGCTATGGGTGTAACTAAAAAACATGAGGAGTCAGAAATCATTTTCCAATTAAGTCCCTCCATTTGTTTCACTCCAGGGAACTGTATGGGATCTTTTTCTCTACTGAATTTCAAGACAAGGATTTTGTACCACTTTTCTGAAACTTCTCTGAGATGTCTTTCATCTCACATCTTTTTGTTTTATTTAATTTTGAGAATCAAACTAAGTCCCTCTCATTTATGAATCCTTCTCTGAATTCACCACTGAGAGTAACTTTCTTCATTTACGTACTATAGAATCGTGTGCTTTTTATCAATCATTTGACAATTTGCAACTTGTCTTGAACCTATGTGTTAGGATATTAAATATTTTCTATTTAAATATTTATTAGGATACTAAATTAGTTTAAGTCAAGGGATATTAGGATTGATGACAGAGATATGTGAGGCTCAAATTTTGAATCAAATCAATGGCATTAGTTTGTTCAACCTCTAATTTCCTTCCCAAGGTGGAGAGAGAGATGGAGAGAGAAAAAACAGGATTTCCCTGGTATTTCCAACCCGTTACCTTTGAAGCTCAAGTTCCTCCCTGTAAAATGAGAATAAAAGTTCTTATCATGCCTCCCTCATGAGGCTAATGTGAAGGTTGGATGAAATAAAATAAGGGAGAGTGCTTAAAAATCACAAACAGTTGTTATCATTAGTATTACATTAGTAGGTCAACAACAAAAACAGGAACAATAAAACAAAATCCATGAATCCATGAACCACTTGAAAAAAAAAGAAAAAAACCAAAAACTTCTCTTTAATTTAAAATTCTAAGAAGACTGCCCACAATAATCAAATATGTTTTTCTTGTAGTGACCACATGCTAGCTTATTTTGCTTATCCTCAAATTCTTGGTAAAGTTCAATTTCTTTGTACACTTTACTATTATAGAATTAGTAAAGATTTTAAACAAGCGTCAGCCTTTTTAAAATAGGTTTCCTAGGCAGTAAAGATTAAGAACAGAATTACCAATGGGGATGGGGAAAATACGGTTTAAACTATCCAATAAATAACATCATTATTCAAGAGTTTATACAATCTGTTTAGCAGTGTCCAATTGCTTGCCAAGAATACACAAATCATTCTTATTTTTTTAACTCTTCACATCTCAGTAAATTTGTATGTACTAAAATGGCATTTAAAAATGAACATAGTCTAAACCCTTCTTTTTCCAATGTAGGGAATTTGAAAACATCTGTAGCATTAGGAAGTTTGACTAGATCAGAAACAGAAAGAATATGGCAAGTTGGTCCAACACTGTCCAACTCCGTGGCCATTGCAGGCATCACTAGTGGATTATAGTACTTTCCCACTGAACTAGAAAGTAGCCTCAGAATCACCCTCTCCTCACTGCTCCCAGCAGCTGCTATCAATCAATTGCAGCTTTGCCACTGTAGGAGATCTTACATTTCATTGTTTAGCTCTGACATTTTCAGAGGATATAAATGCAATGAATTTGCCTAACTCCTAAAATTCATTTTCTTAAAAAAAAAAACAATCTGTTCCTATTCTCTGGAAGGTGATGACAAATTTCAGCATTTAAGCTGGTATTTCTCATTCAGTTGTCTGTCTTCTCCGTTTCCCAATCTGTGAATGGTACTGGTGTTTCTCAGTAGGAGATGCCAAGTAAATGAAGCCGCCCAGCAGGAAACCCTGTTTGGCAATTCTAACAAGGCTTGAAGAATTGGTTTCCTCATTAGAAACAACAGAAGTTTTCTATCTAGTGAATTCGCAAGTCCCTGATCCAGTGCTCTCCTGAACAAAATATTGATGCATAAGAAATACAAATGAAAAGTAATTCCTCCATAATGATGGTATCAAGCATTCACCTAGATTATAGGAGATAAAAATTCCATTTCCTTGCAATGTATTGTCTTTATTGATAGACTTTAACTTTGGGAGTGGAAGGATTTTTATCTCCTGAGTAGGGATTACCACGTGATGAAATCCTACCATGTGTCCATGTCCTTCATGCATACTATGAAGGATTTCAGTGATTCACTGAAATCACAATAATAATTGTTAACATATATTAAAGCTCGCTCTGTCTGGAACTGTTCTAAGCACTTGACTTGAATTAACTCATTTAATCCCCACAAGAGCACTATGGAGTAGGTAATAATAACATTTTCTAACAAATAAGTAAATAGAGGCAAAGAGAAGTTCAGTAATTTGCCTGAAGGTCATACATTAGTAGGGCAACTTGCATTTGAATCTATGTAGTCTGACTCCAGGTTCTGAACTTAGAACCACAGTATTATACGACCTTCTCATGTCCCCAAGGGTTGGTTGTTACTTTTTTTTTCTGATGAGAAAAGCAAACTTCAAAACCCGGGTCACTTGCCCCATTGCCTTTCAACTAGAAAGTGGCAAGAATTAGATAGCAGGATAGAGCCAGCACTTCTCATCTATCATCTTATTTGACTCTGGCTACCACCCCATGATGTAGATGGTGGTATTTCCCCCATTTAACAGATGATGAAACAGGTTCTAGTTCAATTGTAACTTCTCAACATAACGCAGCTAGTAAACGTAGAGCCAGGCTTTGAATGAGGGAGCCCAACTTGAGGATGTCCATGTGATACCGGTTATCAAGGAGCTGATAAGATCTGAAAGAAAGAGCAGTGCAAATATGAAAAAAATCTTCCAAGTCTAATGGACCAGAGACATCATGAGGCACTTCTGAAAGAGGACAAAGGGCTCAGAGAAAAATCAGAGTGATATGGTCAGTTTCAGCGATGAGAAGGATCATTAATTGACTCTTTAAGAATAAGTACAGGGTAAGTTATGGAGTCTTAAAGAAAGGTGACTGCCAATATCGGTGGGAGTGGGAGTGAGGACACTGTGTGTTTGTATGCTGATAGTAAGGAGATCAGCATCTAGTATTCAATTTCCTAAAAGGCACTAGTATTTGATTGACAAATAAAATAGAAGCTTGTTGAAGAGCTATGGTTAATATCTGTTTAATATCTGCTTCATCAAATGCAATGAAAATGTTTCTGAGCCTTACTTCAGAACCCAGACAGAAAGATTCTGGAATATAGCTTTTCCTTATTTGTTCTCATTCTCATTCTGTTCCCATTTTCCTCTTTTCTTCTTTCTTTCCACTCTTTTTTCCCCTTTTCTTCCCTCCTGTTCTCTCTCCTTCTCCTCCTCTTCCTCTTACTTTCTCCCCTTCTTCCTCCTCCTCTCTTCCTCTTCCTCTCTCCTCCTCTCCTGCTTTCCCTCCCTGCCTCACTTCCACCTCACAGTATTCTTGGGACTTCTTTTCAGCCCGTAACGGAATTCTGTTCTTTAAGTAGGGCTTTAAAAAATTGTGACCCTTAGTTTATTTTAATTCCATTTCAGCCTTTGATATGTCAACAGTAAATGGTTCTTATGTTCATTCCTTCCACACACAATCTCAGCTCCCATTGTGCCATTAGATTTGTGCCTTTCCTCTGCTATTCTGCCTTATATGTGTGTATGCATATATATATATGCATATAAAATGTAAAATGTCTATATATATAGGTTACACACACACATTCACTGCTAGCTCACAGTTTTGAGGTTTGAGGGTTGTTGGGTTTTCTTTCCCAATCATAAACAATGTTTCCATTCTACAACCCTTCTCTAGAGAAGACCCATAAAATTTGACTCATGAAGAGAGAGAAAAAAATTCAGGAGGCAAAAGTAATATGGGGAGAAAATGAAAGAGATTTAGTGCAGCTATCAACCGACCGTTGTGCTGTCTTTAAGAGTCTGTTGAAACAACATAATAAAAGGTAATAAAGGCTGGATTTATAGCCTACCTGGCGGAAATGGCTGCCTGTTTGTATCTTGCCCAGTTGCAGACCACTGCAGGTCTTTGTCTCGGGAGCAGGATCTTTTTTCCTTAGAGAGCTCTTTTTTCCCTTGGACTTAAGGGACATCGGAAAGTATCCAAATCAGGTTGGCAGGGAAGTTAAGCATCTCTCTGGTTCTTTCTCTTCCCTTCTTTGCTCTGGGATTTAAGGACCCAGTGTTGTTTCTTTTAAAAGCTGCATTTGATTTGGTTCGCCTAGGAAAGCCCTCAGTGATTACTAAAATAGGTAAAGAGAACTTTGAACTTTAAAAATGGTCATGCCAGCTCCTATGGGATTAAGGGCTTATTCTTTCACCTTGAAGTTCAAATAAATATCCCAAAACTTCTAAATCAGTACAAATCAGTCTCTTGAAAGGAAAGTGAAACACACTGCCCAGGTAGTAGGAGAAAATCAAGGATCAGGAAGGCAAGAGGAACGGATGGTGTCTGCTCACAAAAAGGTCTGGACCATGTTGCAGGAGGCAGTTGGGACAGAGGTTAGGCTGCTGAACCTATAGTACTCCTTGGTGCTTGATGAGTGATCAGAATTTTGAAGCAATTGGAGCTTATTAATTCATTAATTCCTTCATCAAACATTTATTCAGCATCTACTTAATGTCATGTCTTGAGCTAGTGACAGGACTACATAAGTGAATAAGGGGTGAGAATTGAATGATGAGAACACCTGGACAGAGGGCGGGGAACATCACACATCGGGCCTGTAGGGGAGTGGGGGGCTGGGGGAGGTATAGCATTAGGAGAAATATCTAATGTAGATGACGGCTGATGGGTGCAGCAAACCAATATGGCACATGTGTACCTGTGTATCAAAACTACACGTTGTGCACGTGTACCCTAGAACTTAAAGTATAATAATAAAATTAAAAAAAAAAAAAGACTAGGTCTCTATCCTGAAGAACCCGGTCTAGAGGAGGAGAGAGCCCCTTCTTACGCAAGTCAGAAAATGCAGTGATCAAGTCCATAATGTCAGTGTATGTGTACAAGGCTCAGGAGGCACAAAACAGGGTCAGGGGCCAAGCTAACGCCAAGCATCTTGGAAGGCTTCAGAGTAGAGCTGGACCTTGATGAAGTATTTGCTTGAATGGGTAAATGAATTAATAAATTAAAATATTAGGGAGAAAAGAGAAATCAGAATATAGGAGTTCTAGATCTAATTACCACTCATTGTGAGATCTTGAGCAAGTCTCTTTCTCTCTTTAAGCCTCAGTTTCCCCAACTCTTTGCTGAGATTCTGGATTGTCTCTAGCTTCTCTTCCATCTGAGGCATTCTAGATTGCATTATGGAGGATAAAGGGATATTAACATCTTTTCAGATCTTGGGTCTTGGTAGCAGGTCCAAGCCTTCCTACCTATCTCCCTAAAAAATAAGCCCAATTTTGTTCATATTGTACGTTTTCTCATTGCTTGTTTCTAGGCTTGGTCTAGACATATGGATCTGGAGGGGGAGCTCAGATATTTTGCAAGCTAGAAGTTACAGTGACCACTTCCTCTTACCCACCCCCAAATAGAGGTTGAGGCCAAGAGGAAAGCTAGGAAATTCTGGGGAAAAAATGGAAATGGAGCCATGGGGGAAGCAGGAAGGAGGATGCCAGCAGCAAAGTGCTGAGCCCCAGAAGAGTGACCTCATTACTGGAGTATGTCATGGTAATAGGCTGAATAAATCCCCATAAAGTCAGGGCTAATGGTGTCTGCCGGAGCCCACGTCATGTCATAAACACAGAGGTGAATCCCACCCAGGACTGTGCTAATTGTCTGACTCAGTCAGTGGGGCTGGGGAGCCTGAAATGAAGGATTAGTTCAGGGGAGGAAGGTCCAGCCTCTCTGGCAACCCTGGCTCTGCATCCTGGCAGGCTTTAGCTCCTTGTGAAAAGACTGTCCAAGGCAAGGATGGCCAGAGAGAGGGACAAATACTCCCACAGAGAGGTCCACAGTCTGGATTTGGGGGCCAGTCAGTGATCCCTGTACCCCAAAGTAACTGTGGGAATCCTGGGGTCCTTTTGTCAGGGACCTCTCCATTTCTTTCTTTCTCTCAATTATCTGCTCCCTCCATAGTCTTCCCCAACTTTCCTGTTTTCTATTTCTTCTTTTCTCTCCCTCCCTCTTTCTTTCTTTCTTTCTTTCTTTCTTTCTTTCTTTCTTTCTTTCTTTCTTTCTTTCTTTCTTTCTTTCTTTCTTTCTTTCTTTCTTCCTTCCTTCCTTCCTTCCTTCCTTCCTTCCTTCCTTCCTTCCTTTCCTTCTCTTCCTCTCTTCCTTTCTTTCCCTCCCATCCTCCATCTATCCCTCTCTCCCTCCCTTCCTTTCCGTTCCTTCCTTTCCTTTTCCTTCCTTCCTTCCTTCCTTCCTTCCTTCCTTCCTTCCTTCCTTCCTTCCTTCCTTCCTTCCTTCCTTTCTTTTTCTTTCTTTCTTTCTTTCTTTCTTTCTTTCTTTCTTTCTTTCTTTCTTCCTTCCTTCCTTCCTTCCTTCCTTCCTTCCTTCCTTTCTTTCCATCCCTCCCTCCATCCCTCACTTCCTTTCCTTTCCTTTCCTTTTCTTTCCTTTCCTTTTCTTTCCTTCCTTTCCGTTCCTTTCCTTTCCTTTCCTTTCCTTTCCTTTCCTTTCCTTTCCTTTCCTTTCCTTTCCTTTCCTTTCCTTTCCTTTCCTTTCCTTTCCTTTTCCTTTCCTTTCCTTTCCCTTTTCTTTCCTTTCCCTTCCTTTTCCTTTCCTTTCCCTTCCTTTTCCTTTCCTTTCCTTTTCCTTTCCTTTCCCTTCCTTTTCCTTTCCTTTCCCTTTCCTTTCCTTTCCTTCATTGCTTTCTTCCTTCTTTTCCGTTCCTTCCTTCCTCCCTCCCTTCTCCCCTCCCTTATCTCCTCTCTTTCTTCCTTTCTAGCAGCACTGTTTTCTGTCTCTCTTCTTATCTTTTTCTCTTCCTTCCTCACACTCCTCAAACTTCCCCCCCTTCCTCTCCCTTCTTCTCTCCCTATTTTCTTTACCTCCTTCCTTTTGACCACTCATCCTCTTTCTACCTATTTCTCTTCTAATTTCATTTTTTCCTTTTTCTTCTTTTTTAGAGACAGGGTCTCTCTCTTCATCACCCAGGCTGGAGTACAGTAGCATAAGAATAGGTCACTGTAACCTCAAACTCCTGGGCTCAAGCCATCCTCCTACTTTAGCCTCCCAAGTGGGCAGGACCACAAGCACACATCACTACACCTGGTTAATTAAAGAAAAACTTTGGTTGTGATAGGGTCTTCCTGTGTTGTCCAGACTGGTCTTGAAGTCCTGGCCTCAGACAATTATCCTGCCTTGGCCTTGCAAACCTTGGCCACTACACTTGGCCTCTTTTCAAAATATGTGTCTTTTGTTCCTCTTGCTTGTCCTTCTCTTCCTCTTCGTCCTGTTTTTACTGTTTGTTCCTTTCTTTCCCTTTGCTTCTTTTCATTTGTTTTCTAGTTCTTTTCCTCCCCTTATCCAAGCTTGGCAGCAAATAGCCTGACGTTTGTCCAGTCGGAGGACTGAGGCCTTTACTGCATCATCATCTGCAAAATACCTTCATGATTTGATCCTCATATTAGCTTTCTGATAAAAATATTTTTCCCAAACAAGGAAATTAATACTCAGGAAAGCTAAGTGACACGTCAAGGTCACAGAACTACTAAGTAGAAGCCCTGAGATTGCATCTCAAATCTGTCTGAAGTCAAGTTTCCCAAACAGAATTTGGAATTCTGGTATATGTGGCAAGAAAAACAACCTTGGCTCATTGACAATAATACAGGGTCAGATGGTCCCTTCCACAACAAAGAAAAAGGTTGTAGCAGTAAGCTTGTCAGTCCTTCTCTCCTATCCCTAGGGCCTGACTTAACAAATATGAAGTGATCAACATAATGCAAGCATGACCATGACATTGAGTGACTACCTTAATGCTGAGGACACAGAAATAAGTGACTTTCTGTATGAAACTTGCATTCTCACAGGTGTGATAGTTAATAAACAAGTAATGAAATAAATATAAAAATATAATAGGTTATGGAGTAGGTGTCCATGGCTGTGGAAATGTGTTATGTAGGAGATGAGATTGATGATAGAGGACAATGAAAATTGTTGGGATTTTTGTGCTCATGTTTTTTTTTCTGTATTATTGCCATTTTCAAAAATATGTATACTAAATTCACAGCTTTCATATACACTAATAACAGCTAGTTTAAAACATGCAGTGGAAAAAACCTGTTCTTTGTAGAATAGTACCATGCAAAGTAGTTCCACTGGGTGCTCACAAAATCTCCATGAAGGCCTCTTCTACTATAATTTGGGCTTGAGCCTGCCTTTTGCCTGACTCCCTTTGTATGGGGTGCACCATTGTCAACAACATCTAAAATTTTCATTTCAAATGCTCTTTGAGCTAATTTTGGTCACCCAGGGGCTCAAGGGCAATGGGTTCTAGCTGCCATCACACTCTGCCTCATTATGGAGGATTTCAGGCCACCCTTGGTCTCCCAAAGTGAGATTTTCTCCCTTCTTCTTCAATTCAGCCCAGTCCTCTCTGCCTGCCTGTGGCCGGGCTGTGTCACAAGCTCTGTTCCCTGTGTCATGGGTAATAGTCATTCAGGGAAACTTGCCATCTGGCAAAAATGCCACGTTTTTGTCACAAGAACTTTCCTATGTCCAGTGCTTCTGTTTACCATTGGGAGAAGATAATTATCTATGTTTCTTTATTGGAATAGCAAATAGCCTGAGGACAGTGAAGGAAGATCATGATCCCCCCTCTGTGACTTAGTCACACTTTACCCCACACGTAGAATGCTTCCACATGCAAATCTCTCCCCTCCTTTAAAGCCCACTCCAAATGGTACCTCCTCCATGGCGCCTTCTTGAGTAACATAATGATCTACCCATCTTCTGAAGTTTCATAGGAAATCTCTTGGAGCCAAAGTGGCCTGGATTCATAACCTGCTTCAACACACACCAGCTATACAGCTTAAGCCTTCAGTGTTTGCTGCAGTGATATCACCTGTACCACAGCTTCTTCTGCAGTGTGACCTTTTCACTTCCCCATGATGAACTGGAGTGTAATTTCTAAGTTAATCCATGCTTGCCTTATAAGTACCTTGACCAAATAGATTACAATGGATGTGGGATTGCATGACTTCCGATACTGTTAGAAGAACCCAGCTGCCACTAGAAAGCTAAGGTACATAGAGAGGCCTCTATGTAGGTAGGTGGCTCTTACAGGCAGTCTCAGCTGAGCCCAAACGTCAACTCACCTCAGGTTCCAGACCTGTACATAAAGAAATCTCTTGTTGATTTCAGTCTCTGGACATTTGAGACCTCCCCACTGCCTCAGGTATCTTGGAGTATAAACAAGCTACTTCTGTGATATCCTGTTCTAATTCCTGGCCCACAGACTTCATGAACATGATCAAACGGTTTCATACCACTATGATTCAGTGGTCTTTTATGCAGCAATAAAAAAAAAATCTAGAACAGTGTTTCAATTCTTAAATGAGCAAAATGGTATGATACTGTCAACCCTAGAGTGTAGTTGAAAATTAAATGAAATAATATATGAAGCACCTGGCAGTGCTTGACATTTAGAAAGCATTTAATGAATTTTTTTTTTTCATTTTCTTCCAACTACAGTAGCTACCTGTCCACACATCTTACGTTTTACTAAAATTTTTGCTCTTCTGTGACAGGAGTTGAATCATATTTAAATTGTAAGCCCTGTGTTACCACTGTGTATATATTATATGCTTATAAAATATTTACTGAGTAAAAAGATGAATAAACAGCTATAATGAGCACTGGATTGGGAGCCAGAAACTTTAGTTACTAGCTGTGCATTCTTGGTAAGTTTTTTTCTGTTTAATAATTATTTTTCTTATGTTAAAATTGAGAAGGCTTAGGTTGAAAGGGGAGATATGGTGGCAGATTGAAGAAGACCTAGCAACTGTTTTTAAATTCTTAAAGAATTGTTATGAGGAAGAAGAATGGATTTCTCTGTTTAACTCTCAAGTAGTACAGTCAGGGACCTGTATGGAATACACAGGCCCAAGACAAACAATTATCCAGAGTCAGATTGTTCAAAGAAGGAAGAAATGCTTTGTGAGCTAGTAAATGCCCTGCCTCTAGAGGTGTTTCTGTGGGAATCTTGAGTGTAACCTTCCTACTCTGCTGTAGAGGGTGTGCAAGCATTGGAGGAGGCAAATTCCATCTCCTATATTCCTAATTCTCCCACTGGATGAATTCTTTTAGCTCCAAAATTTTTCAAATTTGCAACAGATCTTCTGACTCTAGTCTTTTCTGTAATTGCTACGTCAGTGGGTCTGAAGTGGAATGGATAGGAAGCTGGCAAGTACTGCAACCTGGGGATAGCCCAGCTTGTTTATTTCAGTGATGCAGGGGAAGGCAGCAGAAGTGAGGCATTGCGGGGAGGAGTATTGATCAGGAACTAAAATTTAAGTGCACTTCCAAAGATGATTAGAGAGCCACGATTAATGCTCTGTAGGGGATCTCTAGGAGGGCACTAAGTAACAAGAACTGGAAAAACCTCTGGAAAGTGTGGATGCAGAAACTCTAAGTGATGGGGGCTTCAGAGACTGAAGAGTAGGTTTGCAACTTTTCATAGGAGCATCTACATTTGCCAGGTAAGAATGGGTTACATTGCACCCCTAAATAACTTCCAAAGGTCTTCAGATTAACACCACAAAAGTTTACTTCTCATTCATGCCAAATCAACTCCCCTCTTCAGTGTCATAGCTGAGCTCTCCAGGTGGCTTTGGTTTTGTGGCTCCACTTTCTCAACATGAGACTCCAATAGAGGAAGAAGGAAACATGTGACCTGGAGAGTGGAAGTGGGTATTGGAAACTGCTGCATCAGCAAGGAAATGCTTTATATCCTCAAATGACATGTGCGTCTCCTGACATCTCATTGACCAGAATTAGCAACATGGCCCTTCCTATCTAGAAGGGTCTGGGAAAGATAGTCCTTCTATGTGTCCAGAAGGAGAAAAGAACCAGATATGTGTGAGCATGTCTTTATTATGGTAGAAAAGAGAATTGAAAAGGAAAGAAGATCTACAAAGTGTCTGAGGAGCTGAGACAAAAGAAAAGTAAGTCATCTCATTGAGCCACAGTTTCTTCATCTCTCAAAGAAAGATGATCATGCCCACTGCACTAAGGATGTCATGAAGATTACATGAGAAAATGCACATGATATCTCTCAATCTCTTTGCCAATGGCAAGACATTTTTAAAAATGAAATACTGGGCCTGGGCGTGGTGGCTCATGCCTGTAATCCCAGCACTTTGGGAGGCCAAGGTGGGTGGATCACAAGGTCAGGAGATCAAGACCATCCTGGCTAACACGGTGAAATCCCGTCTCTACTAAAAATACAAAAAAATTAGCCGGGCCTGGTGGTGGGCACCTGTGATCCCAGCTACTCGGGAGGCTGAGGCAGGAGAATGGTATGAACCCGGGAGGCGAATCTTGCAGTGAGCCGAGATTGCGCCACTACACTCCAGCCTGGGTGACAGAGTGAGACTCCATCTCAAAAAAAAAAAAAAAAAAAAAAAAAGAAAAAAGAAAAAGAAAAAAGAAAAGAAATGCTATTTTATGATTGGTGGTTGTACTACTATGAAACCATAAAATGCTAGATTTCATGGCGGTATACAAGACTTTCTCTAGTACAGCCTTCCCTTTGGCACAACAAGTTTTTCCTATTTTTTAAAGCAACCCTATTAGCTGAAGGTACAAGAATTTTCATTACAGAAGATCCTAAATGAGAGCAATGATCAGATTTAGCTGGAAAGCCACACACATGCACAACTCGATTCAGAAGGATCAGAGAACATTATTTGCCCCCTTGCAGATCTAGGGGGCCTGGAGCTTTTACATGAGCCCCAAAGGATGTACCAGATACAAAATTGGCAGGATGACTGGAAATCTTCAAAATGCACAGGTCAATTGCAAGAAATTTGATGCTGTTTTTGGGAAACTGGAGGCTAAAAATAGCCATGGTTTTCCTGGATGAGGCATTATTTTGAGGTTGGTCTTTGTGACCTGTATGTTTTTGCCATCTCTGCTCAGTTCCCATGGCTTTTACTTCCTTTCGTTTTCTGTATCTATAAGATTCAGAGCTGTATTAGAAACATTCTACTTTCTTTCACTGATATATTTATTCACATATCATTTATTCACTCATTCATTTATTTATCCATATACCCTTTGCTTTCTTTCCATGACTTCATCAAGTTTCATATTTAGAGTATGAACATTTATTGAGCACTTTCTTTTCTCTGGACACTGTGCTAGGCACCAGGGATTCTAAACGTGGGGGGAAACAAACTAAGCAACAAGAACAACAAAAACACAAAATAACATGTCCAATTCGCGGGGGTGCAGACAAGCAAACGTAATTACAAAAAATAATGCAGAGTGCAGCAGGAGTTCAGACTTTCAACTAGCTTGAGAGTAGAGGGGTACAAGAAGGTTTCTTAGAGGAAGTGGCAGTTGAACTAATTCCTGAAGGTGTTGTTCAAGTCGGGAGGGTGGGAAGGGCATCCCAGGTAAAAGGAACAACATTTATGTTGTAAGGAAGCCAAATTGAAAAGAAAGCCACGTGCAGGCAAGCAAGATACGTTTGAGAGACCTGCAGTTATTCTTGGAGGCTCTTGCTTAATGTGTGCCTGATATTGCGGATTTAGTTACTACTCCACAAATTATTCTTCAAGATTCAACTTGGTCATTTAAACACAGACTCTAACAGAGTTTCTGACTCACACTAGGCACTAGAAAAATCTTATTTCTGAACTCTTTGCTGTTGCATTTTCACCCTTACCAGTCCCATAGTGCCTTGCAGAAAGTAGCCATTCAATAAAGTTACCTCAAATTTAATCCCATCCCTCTCCACCCAGTTCCATTTTAACTTCCTTTTCCACCTACAAAGACCCTGAGGGCCAGAAACAGGGTAGCCTCTTCCCAAGGCCTCCTTGTCTTTTTCTGCTTGAGAAAATAGCTTGTGGTGTCTCCTAGGCTGTCTGTTTCTCTGCCTCTGGGGAATCTCCTCTCATGTAAATCCTGCAATTAGAGGCTCCCACCCCCTCCACCGGAGCTACATCTGCCTCCCTAGATAGGCACCCATTTGATTAGGAAGAGATAATCACGGGGGCTGCTTCAGCCTACAGCTTGGTGAAGACAGGAAGAAATTCTGAATAAATTTGTGGTTTTAAGAGAAGGACTCCCTGTCTCTCATCACCTACCAGCTTTCTGTCTGCCTATACATTTGGACTCAAGGCACAAAATTTTGATTCTTCATTTACTTTTTTCAAAAACCATATAAATTAGGCAATAAATAGGAATATGTCTCTTTTTTGGTAGATGAAGAATGTGAGCCCTGAGGGATGAAGCATTTGGCTTAGGTCGTAAGGTTGATTGTCTAGCAAAGACTTTGGATTTGATCACTGATTGGTTTTATGTCCTCCATAAGAGAAAGTAAGCAAAGCATTTTTTTTCCCTTGAGATGATCTAATTTTGACTTGTGTGTGGGTGTGTGTTTGTACACATATATATTATTAATTCAAATTATATATTCAACTTAACTTTTAGAAACATTAGAAATATGTGCAGAATACAAGAAATGTATAAAGTAGAGGAAAGCCTAAGGAGGAAGCCAAAGTCATTCATTATATCCAGAGGTACTTTCTGGTTGATATATAATGTGTGTATATGTCTATATAAAATTTCTGCATAATTGGAATTATAATACACGTGTGCACACATAGTTATTTTCTGACTACATTTTGTATTGTAAACATTTCCACAGGTCATTAAATATTCTTCTAAAGCACAATTTGGGTTGACTCCTTTAATGTTTAGATCTGTATCACTGGATTGTCTCCTTGCTGTTCAATTCAAGGGAGAAAAAAGCAAATCAAAAAATACTGGATTAGGAGGGAGAAGCTCTGTGTCTAGCCCTAGTTCTGCCACTCTCTCCCATGAGTCTCTCTTTGTCCATCTGTGTAATGGGATAATAGTTACCCTTTTACCAGTCACAGAATCTTATTTGCAGACTCAGGTAAAATCGCAGCGATGGGTTTGCCCAGGAACGTGGGATTGCCTGGTGCTGTCTTGATTATTGTGTTGCTTTTTTCATCAGCCCAAACACAAGAGCCTCCCAGGAGGTGGATTTTTTCCTTTTTTTGGCAGTGCTCACATGGGCAACACAGTTCACTGGAAGCACCTCTGCTCCAATCGCCCTTCTGCATCATCTGTCTTGATGAAAAATGACCTGTTATTATTTCTTACCTTTGAGTTTGGGAGGCCCCAAAGAAATCAGTAGCCACATAAAATCGCTGCTGTTATTGTAACAGTCTTTTCATTGATGGATTTAAGTGTGAGGTGTTTGCTATCGATTGTTAGCGTCTGTCCTGGAGAGGCTGCTCTGCGGGGAGGCAGCGATAATGGTGGGAACGGGCACCTCCAGGGGCTGTGGCATGCTGAGTGGTTTTCCTGAAGCTGGGAAAAGTGTGCTTGCACTCCAGAGGCGTCTGGCTTTGTAGGATAAATGTACACTTACAAAGGTGATTTCAAAGATGTAACCCTTTAGAATAGGTACTGCCTTCTTCCTGGATTTCTTTCTAATTTGAGAGAGTTAACATTTTCATCCCCAATTTGATATTCGGCAGGCTACTAATTCTTTATGTTTTAATATTTTTGGTCCTTTTTAGGAATCAGCACTTAAAGACAAAAAGTGAAAAAACAATGAAGCTTCTGTTATGTCTTAAATGAGTCCTGCCATGTAATAAAACCCATTCTAATGTTTCCCCTTCCTTTCTTCCTGTCTTTTGTATTTTCTCTCTAGCTTACCTGCTTGAATTGTTCCTTCCCACTCTTTCTGCTTTCAGAAAATAAAAACAAAAACTTAGTGTCTACTACATTTAAAACAACAAGATGTTAAGCATTGTGAGAAACCAAAGCTTGATGATGACATAATCTTTGCCTTCAGAAAAACCCACTAATGTACAATTTACAGACATATATATGTTCTCATAAATTAAACAGCAGAACAAATTGGAAAGCTGTCAGGGAAAGTAGTGAGTAGTAGACAGAGTGACAGAACCTTGATATGTTACAATTTAGAGAGACCCTAGAATATCATGAGATGACTCCACCATCACCTTTATGGAGAAACTCGAGCCCAGGGAAGTAAAGAGTCTAGTCCAAGGTCTCCTGATAACCTAACCTGTGCTTTTGATTTATATTCCTGATGGTTTTGCACCTGAAAGACAGATTTAAACCTTGCTGCTTACTGGCTGTGAATGTACCTAACCTCTCTGAAGCTCAGTTTTTTATATCCAGAAAACAAGCCTTTGCAGGATGCTTGTGAGTGACAGTGGAATCATGTATGCAGTTCACCTGGCCTGGTGGTGTTTTGTACACACCCTTTCGTGCTACCCCTAAGCTGCATTTTCCTTTGGAGAGCCAGAGGCACTAGTGTAAATCATATTCTTTCCATAAACCAGCATACGCCCTCCCTCCTGTGAACCCAGATGGATGGAGATACACTTTGGGGATGTTGTCTGGGTATTTGTCTCAAATGCTAATGATAGCTCCCTTTGGTAGAAAAACAAACCCAGGCCAGTGGGGTTCTTAGAATATTAGTCCTATGAACCAAAGAATCGATCCATCAACAGGACCTGCTGAGCAGGCACCTCATACACAGAGCAGCTCAGGCACAAATGTGATAAGCACTGCCCTCTTACAGGAAGCCCTGGAACCATAACTTCCGTAACTCCCTTCTCCAATCTAGAACATGCCCCAGAGCTTTCCAATACTCACCTCCTCCCTACTTCTAGTTCCTACCAGGTGCAAATTTTAAAATCCTACACCTCAGAAAGAAAAAAAAAAAAAAAAAGCCAAATGTTACACAAAACTTTGGAAGAAATCTAACTTTCTAGAACCCTGGAAAAATGCTTTATTTTTCCATTAGGAGAACTTTCTGTGCAAAGAGCTAACCACCCTGCCTACTCAGCAAGGCTAAATACCTGCATGTTAAATTTCCTTAGGACAATGAGAAGAACATGTGGTGAGTCTCTCTGTGAAAAAACAATCAAACAAAAACAAAAGACACTCCACTGATGAGTGGGTGAGGGCGTGCCACAGAAGCTGAGTCAGTGACACAGATCGAGATGCAGGAACCAGGAATTCAGAGAGAGAGACTGAGATACAGACGAAGGCAGAGAGAACAAAGTGGAAAACTGAAACTGAGAGAGGAAGGAGGCGATGAGAAAGATGAGGTGTGTGGGAGAAAAGATACAAGTGGCACAGAGATGGTGAGAAAACACAGCCAGAGTCTTAGATCACATAAGAGAAAAACATAATGAGAGGTGGAAGAACTAGCACAGACAACCAACACAGAGCCTGCAACCAGTGTTTCTTGCAGTTAGCAGCCAGCAGCCTGCAGCCAGCAGCAGGGGGCATCAGAACTCCACGGAGAGTAAAAGATGCCAGGGAGCCAGTACAAGGAGAGAGGAAGTGAGAGAGAAATAAAGAGAGAAAGAAAAGGGATAAGAACCCTTCCTCTTAACTTTGAGATTAGAGGGAAGAGAGAGCCGCTATTCCTCAGGGTCCTGCATTTAGTGCTAAGCCAATTCCCCCAGACATCTTCCTGCTCCCTGCTGACAGTGAAGGTGTGTAAGTGGTTGTGGAAAATAACACTGAAGGCTTTCTCAAAGAGACCCAGTCCAAGGGAGATGGCCTGGGCGTAAGCCAGCTGACTAACACTTAGGCATTCTGTTAGGCAGAACTCAGGTGCAAATAGCATATCTCCCTGAATGTAGTTTATCCAAGCATTTTCCTCTACTTCACCGCCTCCCAAAAAAGAATTATTAGGAGTATACTAGGATATTGCATAGATAAGGAAGTGATGGAAAAGTAAGCCTTGGGGAAAAAAGACCAAAGGATTTATGTTAAGATATTTTGTTTTTGTTTTGTTTTGATTTTGTCTTTTTCCCTCATCCATGCTGTGCCAGTCTTACTCTCCTAGCCCTCTCTATGCAGCAATCATTTCATCTGGTGTCACTTCCTCAATCATTTATCAGAGATCAAGAACTCACTTTCAATTTCAGTTTAAAAACAAAATCCAGATGAGGTTTCTGATTGGCTCAGCTTGGACCATGTGCTCACACTTTGGGTCAAAATCACCCGAAGAGTGACGTACTCTGATTGGCCCAATACTCTGAAGCCACACCCACACTTGTGCAGGCCTGGAGATAGGGGAGCAGCACACGTGAGGGTGTAAAGATCTGTTGTTGATTGAAGGAGATATTAGAATCACGATCCCTGAAGCCACACCAATTTAGGGCTACTAAGTACATCTTAAATAAGTGAGTTGCCTGCGTTGCTCTGAGCTTCTTTTTCTCTTCTATCAAAAGGCATTAGTTACACTTGCCTTGTCCATCTCCAGGAGTTGTTATGGGGCCTAATTAGAATACAGAGCAAATCACAGAGCCACCTGCTAACAGGTGTGCAGGCAAGCACTAAGATGAAATGGACCAAATATGAGAGTCAGGAAACTTGCGTGCTGGTTTTAACTGTGACATAAATCAGCAGTATGAATTTGGGTAAGTTCCTTATCTCTCTGGATTTAAATATCTTTAACTTAAAATTTGGGGATTTGACTGAGTCTGTTAATGTCTTTGTAGTCATTAGACTCCTTTGCGAGACCGAGGAAAGCTAGGTACTTTTACTGCCCTCCTCAATGCCTGGAAGTTTGTAATTCCCCTACAAATCTACCTCTAGATATCAGGATAAAAACTCCTGGATTAGATCATCTTCAAGGTGATATCCTACTCTTCAACTGATAGAAAAGAGAGGCTGCATTCTCAGTTGGAAAAGACAATTCTGTGTATCAAGCAGATGCACGTCTTTCTTTGGTTTAAATCTCTTTCCCAGAAATATCCTGCATGTTTCTCATTATGTCCTTCCTCTAGACTACTTCTCTTTTCTTCTTTTTTTCCCACTACCACCTCATCTTTCCTCCACTACAGGTAGTCAAGTGTGGATGTGATTGAAGTTGCGTTTCCATCTGTGTTAGCGGCAGGAAGTGTTACTATCATGGAAATAGATGGGACATATATCATCTCTTATCTGTACCTCCAAGAACTTAAATGATTTCTTTCCCCCAACCAAAATAAATCAAAGGAGAGGAATTTTAATTATAGTCACCAGGTGGTGAATTTAATACATCCACATGAGTCTCTGTGCTGGCAGTGTTGTCAGACGAGCTTGTCTCTCCAGGCAGGAGGATAATGGGATTGCGAGAGTCTGGAGAGGAAGAACTCTGGGGATTATAACGGCAGCTCCCCAGTGGCAAGGAAACAGCCAGGCAAGTTCTGTTAAATATAAAGGCCAGGGAAACATTGCCTCATGTCAGGGTGTCAGAGTTGTCTCCACTCACGTTCTATCGTGAATGGTTTCAGCAAGGGACTCATAGGAGCTGCTCACATAGGCATTGCCCATCCAAGTCTGAGATGGAGGCTACACATCAATAATATCCTCCATCTATCAGTTTGAAGCAGTGGACAAAGCTCTAACTTGGGTGGCAGAGTAATCTGGACTTACATCTGCTCTTATAGTTAATTGTTAAAGTTTTTCAATTGATGAATATTTATTGGATGCCTAGCACATACTAGGCACTGTTCTAAATAGTACGGATATATCAGCAAAATAGTAGAGATTTAGAGATAAGTTAAACTACACTTAACCTATTACCTCGTAACAGTTCTACTCCTTGGTGTTTAACTATTAAAAATGAAAATATATATTCACAAAAAGATTTGTACACAATGTTCCTAGTGGCTCTATTTATAGTAGCCCCAGCCTAGCAACAACCTAAATGTTCATCAAAAGGTCAGGAGAATCCTGGTTAACACGGTGAAACCCCGTCTCTACTAAAAAATACAAAAAACTGGCCGGGCGAGGTGGCGGGGCCTGTAGTCCCAGCTACTCGGGAGGCTGAGGCCGGAGAATGGCGTGAACCCGGGAGGCGGAGCTTGCAGTGAGCTGAGATCCGGCCACTGCACTCCAGCCTGGGCGACAGAGCTACACTCCGCCTCAAAAAAAAAAAAAAAAAAAAAAAAAGTCAGGAGATTAGCTGTGATATATTCATCACAATGGAATACTATTTACTAATAAAAAGAAATAAACAGCGAATCATTAGAAGAACGTGAATGAATCTTGAAATTATATTCAATGAACAGAGCCAGACACACAAACACAATACTTTTTGTATACTTCAATTTTTATGAATTGGAGAAGAGGAAAACTAATCTATAGTTATAGAAAGCAGATCAATGTGTTGTGTAGGATGAGGAGTGGGTGTCACAGAGAACTTTTGAGGGTGACCAAAAATATCCTATATCTGATCACAGTATATTTATTTTTCAAAACCTCATGAAAATATGCATTAAAATGAGTAAATGCATTATAATTTTATGTAAAGGGTAATTTGATAGAACTAGAAAAAAGGGAGAAATTTATTCCCAGTGCACATAAAGTTTATGTTCTCGGGTTGCCAAAAAACAAAACAAATTTAAAACATAATAGTGTAGCAGATTGCAATAGGTGGTGTGATGAAAAACATTGTTTAAGGGCTTAGCGAATTGCAGGAGAGACAGAGTAGCTTTTTATATTAGAGAAGGCCTCTCGGATTAGTTGACATTTGAGAAGACCCAAATGCATATCAGACCAAGGGAGGTGCAAGTGCAAAGACCCTGGGGCACTGGCATATTTGTCCTAATCAAGGAAAGTTAGGTAGGTTGGTATGGCCAAGTAGAGTGGGTAAAGTGAAAGGCAGTGGGTATAACTGTTTTATGAATAAGAATGCAACTTTGAAAATCTAAGTAGCATGTAAGGTCAAACATCTAGGTGTAAGGTTCCTTAAATCTATCTCATCAGAAAACTATTACCTATCACACAATATTATCTCTACCCACCTCTGCTCCCTGCTCATAGTCCAAACACGAAAGTGAAGCAACAAGCAGCCTGGGACAAATAGGTGCATTGCCAGCTAATGAATACTGGAGAACATGACATGTTGGAGAACCCAGTGGGTCTTGAAGGTCTGAGTCCCAGCAAATTCTCATGTCTGCATCGACTGCAGCAAGGTCAAAAGTTGGAAAGCAGGGATATTCGGTGAGCTCTGAGCCTCCAACACAGAGGCCAGGGGAATTCTTGCAGCTGGCCAAAAGTGAGAAGTTGCTCAGCTCAGATTTGGAGCTTTCTACTGCTTTTGTGGAGATGCCATTAGGCAAATGAGCGGGTCTGAGAGAGGCCGATAAGGCGCAGGGAGAGAATGTGCTGGTCTTTCCAGAGAAGGTCGTTTGAAGCAGCCACAGAACAATAAAGCTGCTGGCCTGAGATAGGAAGGGCCTTGAAAAATAACCAAATGAGGGCCTCTTCCCTAATTCCTTGGAGCTGAATTTTATCAGGAAGGCCACTTGTGCTTACAGAAAGCTGTAATCACTCACTGTGGGACACAAATTCCCAGCGAGACTGCAGTTGCAGATCAGGTCTAAATGTTCAGGATCCTGTCTAAAGACATGTTTCTCTCTGTGAGGTCTGCCTGTTCTGTCCTCACAGCTTCTTTAGCGTTTCCTAAGCATCTGAACCATCTGAAAATCATGCTTGCCAAAGACTATTCCTTTCTCCCAGAAGGATTAAGCTTTGGATACTCCCATGGGGAGGCCACACTGGCTACCCCTTTCTTTCATCCTTCCAGCTTCAATAAACATGTATTGGGGGCCCATGGTCACCTGCCCACCCTGTCTCTCAGGATTAATGGTTGGAAACCTCAGAGTTAGGAGTACTGGCTCCTCCAATTTTCTTCTCTTTTTGAGCTCTATTTTTCCCTTGGGCAGTGGAAACAACATTGGCTTTGGAACTGGAGGACTTTAATTCTAATTCTGGCTCTTCCTTATATTTCATTTATTTATTTATTTTACTTTACCTAAGTAATGACTTTTAACTGGCATTCAGTTTTCTCATTGTTTAAGGGGAGATTATAACTTTAATTCATAGGGTTATAGAAAGGTCAATTTTGATAATAATTTTGAGGTGCTTCATGTAGTGTCTGATACATACTTGTAGCCCTAGACATACTAGACTGCTTTTATTTCCTCAAACTGACTAGGCTTTCTCTAATTCCAAGCCTCCTCTCACTCCTGTGCCATTGCTTGCTGTTCTTCACGCCCCACCACTTCTTTTCATCTGGTTCTCATTGACTCATCTTTTTCGTATACATTTAGATATCATTTCCCCTGGGAAATCTTGCTTGATCATTTCCCTCTCTAGGCTCCCAAAGTACCCTGTTCTTCCCCAATATAGCTTTTATGAAAATGATAATTTACTTGTCTGAGACACAATCCATGAGAATAAGGGCTCCATCGGTCATGGACTGATGTCAAAGTTACTTATTTTCCTCGTGTATGTAACTTTTCTATGCTTCGTCTGCTTTGTCAATCTTTGACTCTTAATTAAATCATCCACATCCCTATGAGTTGTATTAATCTGGTTATACAAATAAAGAATTGACATTCAAAGAGGTTAAGGAACTTTCAAATTATAGGAGTTATTAGATAATGCTTACAATTTGTTTCCAGTTCTAATTCCAAATAATAAAAATAAGCATTCTTTAAAAAGTTGTTACATGCCACACAACGTACTAAGCATTTATATTACAACTGTGCATTATGGGTGTTATCAAAATCTGCATTTTATAGATGTGTCTGTAACCTCTCAGTGAAATTACAGAACCCACACAAGAACAAATGGATAGTAGGATATGGATTAAATTCAGTTCTATTAGACCATGCAGCCCATGTCCCTCACTAGAGAATTGTGTTCTATTACACATTCTTTCAAAGTCTCAGTAAGTTTCATTGCACCGAAAAAATTATTTCCATGCCCCAGCTACAGTTTTGCTATTTTAATTAATAAATAAACTCATTTTATTTTTTGCCATTCTCTATAGATACAAATTTTCTGCTCAGTATTCCTATAAACAAAATCAATGACACTGGAATGTGCTTGCCAAGATATTGGAAGGTTTTGTTAAAAATTCCATGAAATGGGAAATTTCTGGTTAACGTATGAACGGCAGAGAAGAGACCCACAATCTCTGTCAAAAGGTTAACTCTCAAATCTTATTACAATCTTATTTTCAGAGAAGAGGATGGCAAAAATAAGAGGGCTTTACCTCTTACATGTGGAGAAATTTTACAGGATTTAGGATTGTTAGCTTAAGAGAAGAAAACTGTCTTTGTATGTATGTGTGTATTCTTGTGTGAGACTGAGTTTAGTGATGTCAGAGAAGTTAGTCAGTTAGCTGTCTTCAAATATCAGAAACCGATAAGTGGAACAAATGATGGTTCTGGTCTTTTTTTTTTTTTTTTTTTTTTTTGAGGCAGAGTCTCGCTCTGTAGCCCAGGCTGGAGTGCAGTGGCCAGGTCTCAGCTCACTGCAAGCTCCGCCTCCCGGGTTCACGCCATTCTCCTGCCTCAGCCTCCCGAGTAGCTGGGGCTACAGGCGCCCACCACTTCGCCCTGCTAGTTTTTTGTATTTTTTAGTGGAGACAGGGTTTCATCGTGTTAGTCAGGATGGTCTCGATCTCCTGACCTCGTGATGCACCTGTCTCGGCCTCGCAAAGTTCTGGGATTACAGGCTTGAGCCACCGCGCCCGGCCCTGGTCTTTTCTTAAAAGGAAATACTTTAAATCAATTGTAGCACCTACTCCACAGTGGAATGGCTTCTGAAGCCATGAAGCCATTCATGGAAATATTCAAGCAGAGTTTACCTGAGATATTATAGATGAGATTTCTCCATAAATAGTTTGGATTCTCCCAAACGGAAATCCATTTGAAATGAGAGAAGTAGAAAAGATACATAACTGTGTGAGGATAGTAGACATTCCAAGAGATCTAGTCACCCTATACACATTCTTTTTTCAGGTTCCTTCCAATTCTAAGATTCCATTATTGTATGAATCTAATTTAGTAACCTTTAACAATATTGTGCATAATAAATTTTGATAAACAGGCTAGAAGAAAAAAGTGAGAAATGACCTATTTTAAAAGCATCATGGACACTTAAATGCATATTTTCTTGACTAGTCTATTGATAGGTTGTCTGGAAGATGTCTAATGACTCACATGTCTAGCAGTTCTTTGGGGCAGTTGGCTCAGATACCTTGTGTATTAGGCTATTCTTCTATTGCTGTAATGAAATAACTGGGAGTGAATAGTTCATAAAGAAAAAGGTTTAATTGGCTCATGGTTTTGCAGGGTGTACAGAAAGCATGGCACCGGCATCTGCCTTTGATAAGGTCTCAGATAGCTTACAATCATGGCACAAGGTGAAGGGGAAACAGACACATCACAGGGTAGAAGAGGGAGCAAAAGACAGTGGGAGGGGGCAGGTGGGAGGTGCTACACACTTAAACAACCGGATCTGGCAAGAAATCACTCAGTGTCACAAGGACAGCACCAGCACATGAGGGATCCTCCCCCATGACTCAAACACCTCCCACCAGGCCCTATTTGGGCAGAGACAGATATCCAAACTATATCACTTTGATTCTGTGTGCAACCTGTGTCCACATGGCTTGCTCAGGCTTCCATACATGGTAGTTGGGTTTTAAGACATTGTGAATGGAAGCTGCAAGCTTTCTCGAGGGCATCTTTAGAATGTCACAAAGCTAGATCATATTTAAAAGGGTTCAACATTTCAAAGGGTCCAGAAATAGACTCTACCTCCTGCTAGAAAAATGGTCAGTGTTACATTGCATAAAAGGAAGAGAGAAATTTGTGGCCACATTTTGAAATCTGCCACACTTGAGAAGGGACATTTCTCTAGCATCTTACTTAAATTTTTGTGGACTTTGTACCAATAAAAATAATGATCATTTATGCTATACTCAAGCACGTTTAAAAAAAAAAACTTCCAATTTTTCCTTTCCTTTAGGCCCAGGAAACTACCATTCTACTCTCTGCTTCTATGAGTTTGACTATTTTAGATTTCTCATGTAAGTGTTATCTTGCAGTATTTATCTTTCTGTATCTGGCTAATTTCACTCAGTATATTGTCCTCCCATTGAATCCATGTTGTTGCAAATCGCAGGATTTTTTTAAGGCTGAAAAATATTTCACTGTATGTGTATGCCATATTTTCATTAGCTGTTCATCTGTCAATGGACATTTAATCTCCAATGTCTTGGTTATTTTGAATAATGCTGTAATGAACAAGGGAGTGCAGATATCTTTTGGAGATTCTGATTTAAATTCCATACGTATATACTTAGAAGTGGGATTGCTGGATCATGTAATAGTTTTATTTATTTATTTATTTAGGAACTTCCATACCATTTCCGTAGTGATCATACCAACTGATATTCCCACCAACAATGCACAGGGGTTCTGATTTCCCTACATTTTTGGCAACACAAGCTATCACTGTCTTCTTGATAATAACCATTCTAACAGGTATTCAGTAATATGTTATTGTGATTTTGATTTGCATTTCTCCATTAGTGATGTTGAGCAACTTTTCATATACCTGTTGCTGTTGGCCATTTGTATGTCTTTTTTGGAGAAATTTCAAGTCATTTGCTTTGCCCATTTAAAGAATCAGATTATTTGTTTTTTTGCTATGGAGCTGTATTATTTTGTTGTAGATTTTTGGATATTAACCCTTTATCAGATATATGGTTTACAATTAGTTTCTCCCATTCTGTAAGTTGTCTCGTAATATTCTGGATTGCTTCCTTTGCTGTGCAGAGGCTTTTTGATTTGATGTAATCATACTTGTTTATGTTTGCTTTTTTTTTTTGCCTGTGTTTTTGGTGTCATATGCAAGAAATAATTGCCAAAGCCAATGTCAAGAAGCATTTTTCCTGTGTTTTCTTCTAGGAGTTTTATGATTTCGGGTCTTAGATTTATGTTTTTAGTTTACTTTATGTTTTTGGTGATTTTTGTGCATGGCATAAGGATTCAGTTTCATTTGTTCTTTTGCATGTTCATATCCAGCTTTCCCAATGCCATTTATTAAAGAGATTGTCCTTTTCCCATTGTATATTGTTGGCACCTTCATAATAAATCAATTAACTGTATATACATGGGTTTATTTCTGGGTTCTTTATTCTGATGAATTGGTCTACCATGCTGTTTTGATTACTGTAGCTTTGTAATATATTTGGAAGTCAGAAAATAGGATGCCTCCAGTTTTATTCTTCTTGCTCAAAATTTATTTGGCCATTTCTTCCTTGGTTCCATGTTTATTTTAGGATTTTTTCTTCTATTTCTGTAAAAAATGTCTTTGGGATGTTGATGGGAGTTTCTTTGAATCTGTAGATTGCTTTAGTAGTATGTACATTTTAACAGTATTAATTAATGTATTTTTTCTAGTTTTCAGAGTTATTTAATATCTAATTACTTTCTCTTTGATTTTCATAGCACCATCTCATATTAAGTGACTTAGGGAAAGTTGTTTCATACATTTGAGCTACATATTCCTCATTCATAAAATGGAGAACATTCTTGACCTATCTAGAGCTGTTGAAAATTGAATGGGATAACAAAAGAATGATTAGAAGTGCCCAATATTATGATATTTCAGTGACTTCTTTACATCAAGCATCAAGAAAGGAAGTTCTATGTGATCATATTTCCTGAACACCAAATTTTCACAAAAGATTTATGAAGTACTTCAGTGTATGAGTCTTAGATATAGTTTAGATTTTGAAATGCTTGATTTTCTGGAATATTGCATTGGTTTATTAGATAAAATAATTGATATCTGAAGTTAAGATTGTTGCAGAAAGTCCAGTTGGTTGGATTACCATGCCATGGCAGAAGGGCTCCACTCTATTTCATGTCAACTGAAGTTGAACAGCATGAAAACACATAGTACTTAAAGTTTAGCACCTGGGGGGTTGGAGAGGGAGGAAAAATTTTTTAACATACCTCTACAGTTTGTATACCCACCCATTTACTATTCTTCGTAGTAACATTCTTTAAAGAATTTTTAAGTTCCTTAGGGAAAGAGTTTCAGGAACAGAAAGGAATGATGCAGGAGAATTATCGTTTATTCTACACTTCTTCTGTCCCCAACATTGTTTCTAGGATGGCTTGCTAAATCTCAGTGAAGGTGTTATGAATGGGGCACATAAGGTCACCGACACTTGCTGAAAGGCCCAGTTAGTGTCAGATTACAGATTCAGATTTAGGTCTTCTAAACCAAAGCCCTATCTACCCAGTATACAATACTGTGTTGCCAAAAAACAAAGGTCTTCGAGATGTAACCCTCTTACAGAAAAGAAATCCTATTTGTTACCCTCTTGTAGAAAAGAAATCCCAAGAGACTGAGTATGAAATTATTAGTGTGAGGAGAAGGAATTATAGTGAATCCTTTGGGATCTGTGCAAAGAACAAAGGAGGTGCTTAGTGACCCAGTCTGAGCTATAGAGTCTGACTTAGAAGCAGAGAAAATAATTGAAGGCCGCCTCCATTCCTTAGAACGACCTCTCGTCAATAATACAGTGGTTACACAGTATCTGAAACTTTCTCTTTCTTTTTTCTGCATTGTAGAGATGTAAAAGAGAAAAACATTTTTGAACAGATCTTCCTTAGTTCTATGAGCACTTTTTAAAAGCTGCCGACAAAGAGCAAGATTCATTTTAGCACTGGCATACCATAAATTTATTTGCTTGTTAATGCAGCTTCCCTAGTTCATGTTTTTGCTAACTAGAAACATCAAAATGTCAATCTCTCCTAAGGGGTGTATCAACCCCCGATCTGAACTTGGTAACAAGATAAGAATATGGCCTGCTCAAGAGCATGTGCTGTCTCAAGAATCGAGACACATTGAAATCTCAATATTAGAGACTCCTACAGCAAAATATAAGAGTTGCAGAAGTAAGAGTTGTAGAATCATTGACTAATGGACAATTAGTAGAAGATAAGACTTTAGGATTTATCCTGATGTGTTTTGCCTTTATTTTGGTAAAGCCTCCTTTTATATCCTACTGATATTGAGGGACAGATGGAATTGAAGTCCGGCATTATGTTAACATGATAATGAACATCCCAGTCCACTGGAGGACAGAAAGAGGAGAGCCTGGTAGAGTGGCATAATTCAATTTGGCATTGAGAGGCTCTAGATACAAAACAAAGTCATAAATATTGACATGATCTCACTATTATCACTGTAGCAGGGGGTTTTGTTTAAGTATGTGTTTTTCTATCTTTCTTATTTTGGCCAAATGCCATTGCTTTTCCTTTTGAGAATGTTCCCTCTCCAAGTCCCTGACAATGTTGTCTAGCGAGGCCTATCCAATGCCCAGTCCCCAGCCTGACAATTGGCTTATTCTATCTCCCTAGTTCCAGTTCGTAAATAAGCTCATCGCCCCAGTTAAGTGAAAGTGAACAATGGACTTTGCTAAAACATACAGAAAAAAGAGTGCCTTTTTTTTTTTCCTTACAGTTGCTGATCTAGTAAGATGATAACCTGATATGGTAGTAACCTGGCCATTTTGTAATAAGAGCCTTGCTGAGAAAGAAGCTATCAGAAAGAGAAACAGAACCAACATGCTGAGAGACAAAGGCATGATGTGGTGAAGATAGGTGTATTCCTCCTTCCTCAGACCCCTGTAGTGAGGCCAGGCAGTGTGGTAGTAAGGTCAGGCCAATCCTCTGTAAGTGGTAACCCCACAACGAGTCCATGAGTTGCACATCTGAAAAAGCAGGTGGCTAAAAGTTAATGTAACCCAGTCATTAGAATTTAAGTATTACTCAAGAGAAATGAAAGCATATGTCCGTACAAAGACTTCTATGCAAATATTCATAGCTCCTTTATTCATAACAACCAAAAGCTAGAAATAAATGTTTATCAGGAAATAAATGCATTAAAATGTTTTTAAAAATAAAGTGAAATACTACTCAGCAATTTAGAGGAATAAATCATTGATACACACATCATGAGTGAATCTTAAAATAATTATGCTGAATAAAACACAAAAAAGAACAGTTATGATTCTATTTATAAAAAACCTCTGGAAAATGCAAACTAAGTAATAGAAAAAAACTCAATGATTGTCTGGGGACAGAGGTAAAGGAAATGTTTGAGTTAGGGAGAAATTACAAAGGGATATTAAATTTTTGTAGGTGATAGAGATGTTTATTTTCTTGATTGTGGTGGTTGTGATTGTAGTGATACATATGACAGAAATTGCATGCATATCAAATTGTATAATTTAAATATGTTTAGTTTGTTGTTTGTCAATTATGCTGCCATAAAACTGTTAAACATAAGGAAGGTAAAACCTGTGTTGGCCTCTTCCACCAAGAGCTGACCCACATCCATATAAGACTTGCCACAATATTGTCACATAGCAAATCATCTCAAAATTCAGTCGTTTAAACATTGACCATTTATTGTAACATGTATTGGTCTGTGGACTGAATGCATCTTGGCTGGGTTAGGCTGGGCTCGAGGATCCAGGCTGCAGGTTAGGTTCAGATCTAGTCCAGGTATCTCTTACTCTCAGAGCAGCAGCCTCAAAGGAAATGAGTACTGCCCTACATATGCCAACCTGGGGCCAGGTAGATGGGCAATAGCTATCTAGACCATTTTATTTTCATGGTGTGTCACAAAAGTGCAGGAACCAAAACCAGACTGAACCACCATGTGTTTGCCCTCTGCTCATGTGATGCCTGCCAATGTTTGATTGGCCAAAGCTAGTCATAATTAAGCCCAGCTTTAATGGGGTAAAGAATAGACTCAATCACAGTGGGAGGAAAAGGGAAGTGAAATATTTGTTGAACAATCATTTAAACTATCACCAATATGTATCATAAACCAAAAAGCAAATCTTTGAATGTTAGATATTTGTGGGTTCTTTATTGCAACTGAGACAAGAGAGGCATGGAAATATCTCAGATATTTGGAATATTTGGTGACTATTACAACACATGAATTATTTCCTGTCCTAAAGATAATATCAGATGTACATGAGAATCTAGTGGTACTCAGAAGTTTTAGTTTTGTCAGGCAAAAAAAAAATTATTTACTTAATCCCATTTAAGTTAAGTTTCTGTTACTTAAACTACAGTTGTCCTTATTCATATAATTGTGGGAAACTATAATAATCAAAGAGCAGAGTCTAGCAAAACAAATGATATCTATCATTAGTTGAGCAATGACTATTTACCAGTCACTTCACATTAGTTATTTCAGTTAAGTCTCATCACCAAGAGGCTAAGTTGGTATTATACACTATTCTCTTATTGAGAAAACTGAAATTCCATGTCTCAAGAAAAAGAGTTGAGAAGCAAAGCCAAATCTGTTGAAGCCAAGACCTGTTCCCTTTCCAGTTTACCATGTTTTTGCTCAGGAGACAATCAATGAAACATGGCACCAGAGGCATTTATGATCTTTCTCTGTGTGCACACAAAGCTAGAGCTAATTTCTTTCTGAGAGATTAGCATCTATTCTGTGTTTTTTAAAGCACTCTCCTCCCATCATCCTAGATTGATATTACCAGTGCTTAACTGCACTTAGACCTGAAAATCATTTTTGAGTCTAAAAAATATGGTGCATATAGGAAAAGCCATGGAGGTGCTGTCCAGAAGTGTGGCTTGGAATCTCTGATCTTCCATTTGGTGGCTTAGAGATCATGGAAAATCCGCATAAACATTTAGTGCCTCAGTTTCTTCCTTTACAAAGTGAAAAAAAGAAAGTATCTCCTGTTAACCTGATTTGACAGTTAAATATGACAAACTGAAAGGAAGTTTACAAAGTGATTTAAAATGTGATGTAGGATTAATGTAACCATCATAATTAAAGTTACTAATAATGATTCAGAGGGACTAATCTCTATCAGTAGAATTGTAGTTGTTGTAACAGGCAGGCGCAGGGAAATTTGTGGCTAGAGGAGGATATTCTTGCCAAACGGCTCTTAATTTAGACCATATAGACAGAAACTGTCTATGTGTTTATATAAGAGAGTAACTACTGCTATATCAAGAAGACCCTGTGCTGTATCTATCCCTAAGGACTCTAATTACCCAGGGCTTTCTCCAACAATTGGCAGCCCACTCAATGACCATCAGAAGATCTTCCAATACTGGCTGTCACGTTTTGTTCTTTCCTCAAAGAAGTCTTTATTAACTCCTCTGCCTCTGCTGAGTCCTGAAGGCCAGGTAGGTGATTAATGGCCTCTGAATTATGATCCAACCGGAAAGGCTGTTGGTAGAAATTTATACTCAGTGTGGTAAGCTAGAATTCTTTCAAGCCAGGTACTCGACATTCATTGCACAATTTAATTGTAAAGAGTAGTAGTTAATGAGAGCACAGGGGAAGAGGGTAAAATAGGAGCAGAGAGTCTGGGCTGAAGGCCAGTGCTCTCAGCAGTGAAGTTACATCTGGGATGGATGAATCATGGAGTAGACAAATTGCAGCACTGGAACAGGGTTTTCATCACCATTATATTTTATCAAGAAGGAAACTAAGGCACACAGGGAGTATTGAGGAAGTATGATCATGATGGTAACTATGATGATAACAACAACTCCCTTTAGTTTTAGTAGCTTCTGTAAGTCAGACTCTAGGTAGGAAACTTGACAAGCATCAAAGCTAATCTCAAAAGCAACATTGTATTAAAGTTAGATATTATTGTCAATATTTTACAGATGAGAAAAACTGAAGTTTAGCAAGATCAAATGACTTGTCCAAAATCATGAAGCATCTTGATTCCAGGTATAAACAAGGTCTCTCTGAACTTCAAAATTTTGCTCCTTCCGGTATGTCACTTATGTTGCTTCTACCATTACTCTTTACTGCTACCAGCAATGTGGAGTTAACTATGTGCCAAGCACTCACTCTGTATACATCTTCTCAGTGTTATCTCTATTTACCAATGAGGAAGCTGAGATTTGGTTTGGGTTATGTGTCCAAAGCCCTGTGGCAAGCAAGAGGCAGAACTGGAATTTAAAATCAGGTCCTTCGGACTCCAGGGATAATTATCTTAGCCACTACAATAACTGGCTACAGCTCATATGAATAACCAGCACTGTCACCATAATACCCAATGTTATGGTTCAAACCCCATTTTTAATGATAAACTTCCTGATTTGGAGAGAAAAGCTAGTCAGTTTGAAGGTAAGATGAGATGAGATGGAGAGCAGAAAGTAGAGTGTGCATTTTTCTGTTACTACCGCACCAATATACTCAATCCAATGGTATAAAGGAGACCCTGTTTTAATAATTGACTGTGACATTTATCAACCTGTAGAATCAACAGGGATCAAAGTTAAGGAGTCAGTCACTTCCTACACTAGAAGAATCTTGGTTCTTAATGAAACCATACTGTCCTTTCAGCTGATTAGAAAATTGGATGAATCGGACTGCCAAGATGCATGCAAACCTCTGAGCTCTGCTAAGTGTCCCTAAACAAATAAATTACAAAAATAAAGTATCTTTTTTACTTGCATATAAAAACAAGCAAATGAAAGCCTTTTGCATAGTTGCAGCAAAGGGCCCCAACCAGCCATTTCCATTTGCAATTTAATATTTCAATAAAGTTTTATTTATTTTCATTTGCAAATGAATTTGCTGCCTTTGAAAAGAAGTCTTGATGCTCTGATTGGTGCCAGGTAGTAGGGACGAGCTTCCACTCCCAACAATGGCCTTCTGGCTGAACAGATGACCTCCGAGCTTGTCTGCTTGCCTTCCTTTTCCCAGCTGCCTCTGCCTGGTCTTAATGTATTTATGCGTTTTGAAGTTCTGTGCAATTGCCACATTGCCTTATTTCCTAAATAGAAAAAGAAAATGTGCTAGCATTCATCCATTTAATATATACGCGTTAAATACCTACTGTGTGCCAGAAACTCTTCTAAACACCAGAGATATAGCAATAACAAATGTATTAGGTCCTTTTTGCATTGCTATAAGGAAATGCCTAAGGCTGGATACTTTATAAAGAAAAGAAACTTAATTGGCTCATGGTTCTGTAGCTGTACAGGAAGCATGGTGTTGACCTCTGCTTCTGGCAAAGCCTTAGGAAGCTTCCAATCATGGTGGAAGGTGAAGGGGCAGTAGGCACATCACATGGTGAGAGCAGGAGCAAGAGAAAAGAGAGAAGAGGTGCCATACATTTTTGAACAACTAGATCTCACATGGACTAATGGAGCAAGAACTCACTTATCACAAAAGGGATGGTGCTAAAGTATTCATGAGGGATTCACTCCCACGATCCAATCACCTCCCACCAAGCTCCACCTCCAACATTGGGAATCACACTTCAGCATGAGATTTAGAAGGGACAAACGTGCAAACGATATCAACAAAAGAGAGAAAAATCTTAGTCCTCATGGAGCTAAGGATCCAGACAAAAATTTGTGTTTATTTGGAGTAGATGTTCGGGTAGGGGGAGGGAAAGTAGCATTAAAATATTCCACCACAGTGGGTAAAGCATGCCTTGAGGTCCTCATTGTGGGGAAGAGTTTGGAGTGCTTGTGGACTAGAGAGGATGTGTGGCTGGGGTGGTCTGGGCAAGGGAATTATGTTGGGAGATGAGTCTAGAGAAAGAAGCAGGAAACAGAGATTGGGAGGAGGGGGTTACGCGTGCTTTAGCAAGTGTAAGAGAGAGCAGGTTGCAATGAAAAAACAAAACCAAATATTTGTAGAGTATTTCTTTGGTGGGGCAGAATACATTCTTTGGAAAGATATTTGGATACCAACTGGATTTCTAAATCCTTGTCATTTGTGCATACGTACACTTTCTAGTCTTCAGTATCTGTAAATTATAGTGGGAATGGTGGCAATTGATGCAACCCAGGATTCTTGAATGTTGAAATTCTCTCTTGACCCAGCCAGTGCCCATGAGAGCACTAAGAAAAGTATATTTTCACAGGGGACAGGCAGAGAAGGAACAAAGTACTTTTATAGGTATTCTTTATTCAAAATTCCAGAATGATTACATAGTGAGCTAAAGTGGGTCACGTGGTTGACTACTTTTTTTTTTTTTTTTTTTTTTGAGACAGAGTCTCGCTCTGTCGCCCAGGTTGGAGTGCAGTGGCGCAATCTTAGCTCACTGCAAGTTCCACCTCCTGGGTTCAGACCATTCTCCTCCCTCAGCCTCCCAAGTAGCTGGGACTACAGGCACCCGCCACCACGCCTGGCTTTTTTTTTTTCTTTTTTTTGGTATTTTTAGTGGAGACAGGGTTTCACCATGTTAGCCAAGATGGTCTCGATTTCCTGACCTCATAATCCGCCCGTCTTGGCCTCCCAAAGTGCTGGGATTACAGACGTGAGCCAGCATGCCCGGCTGGTTGACTACTTTTGCCTATACCAATGCATCACCTTTGTGATGAGAAAAGCCACGTCCAAAGAGAAACTCAAAGAAAGATACATAGGAGATAAAGGACTTTCTCCCTAAGAATAAGAGTTTAGCTTATCTAATTTGTCAACCTATGGTATTTCCAAGGCTCTGCCTAGCTTCAAGTTTGGTGAAGGTTGGGAAATTTTAACATAGCATTTTTAAGGAAAGATTTTTAAAAGGGAGAAATATAAGGTAGATGAGTAAGACAGACAGAGAAATTGCTTCTAGGATTTCAAAGAAAAATGCTCACAGCCTTCTAAGGATGAAGTTAGTAACAAATAACCCCTTGGAAGAGTTTCAGATTTATATTATACCTTGGACTAACTTTTCTTTTTGGGACACTTGAGTCTTGTCGGTTTTAAATAAATCAGAAGAGAGTAGTCTCAAAAGTTACAATTCATGTTATTAAGGCAACTGGGAACTAGTGTAAATCATTAGAAAAATTAAAAAGATATTATTTCCACCTCAAATTTGTAGCTCAACCCATTACAAAAAAAAAATTTGTCTCAGCATCTCCAAAGATGGGATCAAGTAAAATCTCCTTAGATGTAGTATGGTTGGTCAAATGTATCACTAACTGCTTACATGAGATAAAATGCACTTCCATTGAGCCCCAGATCTATGAAACACTGGAAGGGACATCAAGTGACAATCTCATTGAGTCCCTGCCTCCGTTGTATAGGTGAATACATTTGTGACTACATAAAAGGTGAACTAGAAGCCAGCTGCTTTACATTCCCTGGCCAGCATTGTTTTCACACCCTTTATTCCAAGAAAGACTAGGACAGAAGGCATCAGGAGTAGAGTTGGGAGTTCTTCCAAATGGTTAGGAGCTTGGCCCAAGCAACCCCTATGTGGAACTGCTTACCTGGTGATAAATATTGTCACTAGTGCTCATGGCACTTACTGTCTGTTGCTTATGAAGAACAGTGATTGATGGCTGTGTTGCAGGTCTGGATTGGGCAGAGGAAAAAAGAATGCCTAGTGTGAGGCTTAAAGACTGGGCTGTGTTTTGGCTGTGGTCAATAACAGCTATTTCATTATTCTATAACCACCATCAGATTTTCCTCTGACTCACTTCTATCTTTGCCCACTGCCCTCCTCTGTCTTTTTCTCTATCTCCCTCTCTCTCTTTCTCTCTCTCTCTCTCCATTTTTCTCTGATCATCTCTCAAAGGTTCAACGTAATCAGCCTAGCTAGACTTGTGTCAAAGGGAAGATAAAGAAAGGAGAAAGGAAGAGACATTATCTAAGTATCTTTAATGTATGAGGCACTGGGATAAATACTTTCATGCTGTTTTTTCCATTTAAGATGCACAATCATGCTGAGAGGGGTAATCTACCCCCATTTACAAATTAGGAAACTTGCTTGGAGTTCACAGAGTTGGTAGGTAATAAAGTTGGAATTCAAAATCAGATCCATCTGACTCCAAAGTGTCCTCTTTCCATGCGTCCTCTTTTACATCACTCTTCTCCATCTGTCCAGTAGCTCTTCCTGCTTCTTGTCCTGGGTATACATAACAGCAAATTCATTTAATAAACATTGAGCTTCTATTATAAGTTAGAATTGAAGAAGCAAAAATACGTAATACAGCTTGTTCACCCTCAAGCAGCTCCCAGCCAGTATATGCATGTGTGCTTGGGGCTTAGGTCTGATAACGAATGCACATTAGTAACTGCATCTTAACACAGGACGTTTATGTATTTATGCATTCATTCTTTGAGCAAATGCTTTTAAAATACCCATTCTGTGCCAAGCATTGTTTTGTTCCAGTGTTTATTAATCCTGGCTGTGTATTAAAATAACCTAGTGTACTTTTTAAGAAATACTGATCTTTGGCCCATCCAAGTAATTCTATTTAATTGGCATAGGGTAGGCCTCTGGCATCAGTATGTTTTAAAAGCCTCCTAGGCAATGATAACATGCAGCCAGAGTTGAAAGACACTCTTCTAGGTTCTAGAAATGAAGCAGTGAGCAAACAGGAGAAAAAGTACTCAAGATATTCACAGGGTATATATGCCCCTTATTCAGATAAATGATGTGATAGATAAAAGAAGAGAGAGGAAGATAAAGCTGGAAGGCTGGATTGTGCATAAATCTTCTTAAGCCTTAAGTTCAAGGCAATTTGGATGATTTGAAACAGGGGAATTACATAAAGACTGAGATAGCTTCACACTCTACATTTCTGTGATCTGGAGTAAGTAGAAGAATCTTTCATGCTAAGAATTTTTAGTTTTAACAGATTGACTGATACAGGGCTTTACTCAGTGTTGCAATAGAAGCTATGAGTATAGAAATAGGTAAGAAAAGTTCCTGCCTTCAAGGATCTTCCAGTCTAGTGTGTCTGCTAAGGGTAGGGAAAGAGGACCTGCAGAGGAACATTGCTAGTGCAACAAGAAGTACTGAGTTGCAGCAGACATCGAGTGCTTTCAGGATATTTTCCCTCCCTGATGAGGAGCACATCATGGACACTTCTCGGTACCACCTTTGCAGAGTATCTATAGGTGACTCCTGATTGAACAGGAAGAGAAGTGAAGGGAGCACCATATAGCAGAGGGAACAGCATTTGCAAGATGCGAAAGAGAAGAAACTTGATTTAATCCAGATTCTTCAAGTAGTTCAATCTGGCTTAAGTGCAAAAGTGAGAATGGTGTAATGGAGAGGGTCACAGTTAGAAAGGAGAGCAGGAAAGAACAAGCACTGTAGGCCATATCACAGAGTACCTTTTTCTAAAGCAACATTTTGCAGGAATAGAGAAGAAATTGACATGGTCAGAGTTGCACTCAAGAGTTTCCTCTGGTTGCCTGTGGATAAGGATAGTCAAAGCTGGAAGCCAGGAGGCCAAATGGCAGTAGTGACAGAGGTAATGGTAAAATGAAAATCCTCATCAAATGGAGCATGAGAGTAGTGGGGTTGGCTTACAGTGGTGAGTGCTGTCTAGAGTCTGTTCTCTCAGGTTTATGGCTCCAGAAACTCTACTTTAACTCTGTACCAAAGGGTAATGGGATTCCGAAGGAAAAATGGTGTAGAGAATGTGTGCACCATGTGAAGGACAAGGGAGTAGAAGATATGGGCTTTCCTCCTGCCTTCACCATTTTCTAATTGTGCCCGTGAGAGCGTGTCACATTACCTTGCTGACTCTTTGTGTCCTCATCTGTAAAATAGAACTATGATGGCTACATTCATTTCCTTAGGGTTCTGGGAAGGATTAAACGGACTGCACTGCATGGAAGCAATTCTTAGACTCTAAAAAACTTTGCAATTGGGCATCGTTTTCTAAATCTCCTGAACCAGTATCAGACTGTAAAGAGTAAGTATGTGGGCCACACAGGGGGTCAGGGTTGTCAGACTCCACTTCCTGGAGAGAGTTAAACACTCTTCGTATGGACTTTTATTGTACTATCAAATCCAGTCTCAAAATATCTTCATAGGCGACATGTTTGTCTCTCCCCAGTTTTGCAGCCACATCAGTTTCTGATTAGACTTACAATTAAAGTGGGGAAGTGACTTTGGAAGAGACATGCGTGCTGTCAGCAGATGGGAGAGAGGATCGAGAAAGATGGAGGGAGGCTGCTGTAACACCTGTTCTGGTTGGGATTCTGAATGAATATGAAAGGTAAGCAGAAACCCAATTAGTAACCCCTGAACTCGCTCCATGTTATCTCTGCAAACACACACTCTCTTCCATCCTGTGCTTCCAAAGGATAGCAGGCTTCCTGACAAGCTATTGCAAAGAAGGATGCAGACCCAGAGGAAAGAGACAATGCAGCAACTCTCAGTTTTTTGATGTCTCGCCCAGCATCTCTAACTCAAAATTTTTTATGAAGATTAGGCATTTTCTACCTCTGAAAGCATAAAAGATGATAATTATTTCTGCTATTTTCATAGTCTCTTTTTGCTAAATACCTACTATGTGCCACATAGGCATGCCTTTTAAAGCTTTATTATGTGCTGGTATTTATTATTCTCATTTTCCAGATAAGGAAACTGAAGCTCAGAAGGGTGCAATAGCTACCCAGCTATGGAATAAAGGATCAAGGACTTCTTGTGCCTTAAGGCATTCAGTTCTCAAACTAATATGAGAGGGAGATAGTATTGTTATTCTTTCCATTGTTGATTACTATTTTGCCTAACACCCCTATTTCCCTCACTGCAGTGGCTCTCCCTGTGAGAGGAGTATGCTTCTTGATCGCTGAAGGCTGACTAGGCGATGCAGAAGGTGAGTGGCAGTGACAGATGTCACTGTTGAGTAGAAGCTTCAAGATTTTGAGTGGGCTTTGTCATATCTGATTTTTCTTTGCTATTAGACTAACAGTCTGAGATTGAGTCTGCCCAATCAGCTTAGTTTTGTCAAAGCAAAGACAATACAGAGGAGAGTCATAGCCATACATAGACATACAGACGTGAATTCTGAAATTTGAAGTCTGTATGTTACACAGTGTAGTCAAGCCTGAACTGACTCATGTGCCCATTTGAGAAGACTGAAGTTAAGGAAAAGTAAATAGGTGTTCAGCTATATAGTGGTGAAACTAAAACTTGAAGTCAACGCTGTCCTACTCCAAATTGTGTGATCTTCACCATTGTATCACTCTTTCCAGTTTTCGTTCTGAGGTTTTTCTGGATGTTATAGTGACAGCTTTAAAATGACAATAAGAACAACAACAACAACAGCAACAACAACAACAAAAAAACACAAAAAAATCCAAATAACTAGTTCAAATAGGTATAAGAGCAGGTAGGTCCTCATTAGGAAGAAAATTGAGTTAGGGCAGTGATTTGTAATTTTGATGAACATACAGTCTATCTTGGGATTATGTTACAATGCAAATACTTTTATAGTAGGTCTGGGGTAGCACCTAAGATTCTGCATTTCATAAAAGATTACAGGGGAAGCTCATACTGCTGGTCTTTGGACCACTTTTTGAGTGGCAGGGACCTACATGATGCCAGTCACTTTGCTATGGTGATGATAGAAAGATAAAATAATGCAGCCTTGCAGAGTGGTTAGGAATGCTAGGACAGGACTGGGATTAAGGACAAGCAAGCAAGGTAATAAGGGGGCAAAGTTTAAGAGCGAAAGTAGAGCAAGGGTTGAACCTGTACCCTGAGAGTGTCCCCTAATTCAGTCCTCTGTGGTGTGTTTCTAGGCTGCTTCTAACAATTGAATTTGAAAACTGAGTTAATATAGAGCCAAAGAAAATACTACGACTCTGTCTTCACACTGCTTCTAATGGCATTGGCCACCATCAGGCCAAGGGGGATGTTCACAACACCAGTAAAATTGTAGACTCTGCTAATAAAAAACATAAAATAGCTCAAAATTATGTCATGCTGTAGTTGGCTTCATATATTTTTTTAGTTAGCTTCATATTTTAAAAACATTATTGTTTTTGGTTTATGTATTTATTTCTAGAATTTCTGATTATCTTTTTTCTCTGTGCTCTGTCCTTTTATGATATCTAAAAGTCTGTCCAAGCTAACAATTATACTAGAGTGTCTGTCAAATCGCTCCCACGATCAATATCCCTCAGAAAATGTCCTCCTGTAATTTTCAGTGCTATTTTTCCAAACTGGACTGAATATTGCTATAATAAGATGTTTGATGACATTTTTATTTGTATAGTCTAAATTGTATCTAAGTCCCAAAGCTAAAGACAAAATATCCTGTCGCTTATATTCTAAATAGAAACCTAAGAATAGCCAACTTTGGGGCCACACTCCTTCATGTCTGACCCCTAGATCTTGCAAGGAACCAACAAGCAACCTTCCTGTTAGGAACACTAGCATCCCTCTTCCTCATTCCTCAATACGCATAAGAAGACTAGGGTAAGTAAAGGGGATGACAGACATTAGAATAACCTGAGTTTTTGCTGCCATTGTGAAAAACGTAATTTTCTAGATAAGTTGTTTTCTCCTCTTCTTCCATGAGACAAGGAAAAGGAAATTCTCAATATCTTCCAAGCCAAGTAATAGGAATGCCAATAACATAACATAAATATTTGAAATGTTTACAAGAAGAGACAGACACCTTCCTTCCCTGATAGATAAAATCCACAGAACTTGCAGTAACACCTGGTCATAGGAGATTATGAGAGAGATTCATATCTGTAACCTATTGGGCAGGTAATTATTACTTTAGTGAAAATCTCTTTCATACATACACACTCTGCCTCATCAGTGAACAGTGTCATCTGATCCTGAAAAGTGTTTGACTTCTCTCATCCATGATGCTTTCTTTTGTTTTATTCTCTCCCATACTCTCTCCTTTCTTCCCTCTTCTCCCCTCCCTCCGTCTCCTTCTCTTTCTTTATTATTATTTTTTTTTTCGTTAAAGCTTTCGGCCTGTAAGCATTCTTTCTTTTCTTTAAAACATTAAACTTTAAGTTCTAGGATACATATTCAGAACGTGCAGGTTTGTTACATAGGTATACACGTGCCATGGTGGTTTGCTGCACCCATCAACCTGTCATCTACATTAGGTATTTCTCCTAATGCCATCCCTCTCCCAGCCCCCCACCTCCCGACAGGTCCCAGTGTGTGATGTTCCCCTTCCTGTGTCCATGTGTTCTCATTGTTCAATCCCCACTTATGAGTGAGAACATGCGGTGTTTGGTTTTCTGTTCTTGTGTTAGTTTGCTGAGAATGATGGTTTCCAGCTTCATCCATGTGCCTGCAAAGGACATGAATTCTTCCTTTTTTATGGCTGCATAGTATTCCATGGTGTATATGTGTCACTTTTTTTTTTTTTTTTTAAATCCAGTCTATCCTTGATGGGCATGTGGGTTGGTTCCAGGTCTTTAACACTTATCATCATCTCAGGAGAAAGGAGGAGGTTGGTGCATGTTCTCTGTCCCCCATTCTGAAAATGGCACATTTCCCCCTTAGTATTTGGTGGTGCTTCTGTCATCTGATGTTTACTAATATTATACAGTGTTTATGTGTCATTTACAAAAGAGGCAGTGTAATCATAAGAAAGAGCAGATTAGAAATTTTGTAGACTTTGTTTAAATTCTGGCTCTGTCACTTGTTGTCTATATGATTTTGGGCAAATTTAACTATTTTCTTATCTTTGACTTGTAAATAATGACAGCAAGAATCACAGTGGCAACAATAATGAAAAAGTCAATGACAATGATATCAGCATATCATTTATTTTTCTCATCAATAGATATATTAAATAATTAAAACACCTGGTTCAGCCACTAATTAATTTAATACATTTACATTAAGTACTCACTATGTGCCTGCTGCTGTTTTGAGCATTGAAAATTCTATAGTGGGTAAGAGAACTATTATCATTTTTCCTCATAGAGCTTATGGTCATCTAGTGCAGGGGTTGAGCACACACTGGGTGCCCAAATCCAGCCTTTAATCTATTTTAACATTGTCTTTGAGAGAAGATTGATTTTATATTTGTAAAGTGTTGTGAAAAAAGGAGAAAAAAACTCATCATGGCCCACATAGCCTAAAATATTTACTATCTGGCCTTTGGTGGAAAAGTTTGCCTATTGGTGGTCTGATGGTACACACAGGAAATATTCAGTAAATGCTTTTCTCATGCCAAATCTTAACCTGAAATTGTTTGCATTGGTGTTTTGATTAATTTCTGCATCCCTTCAATTCCCCCACAGGCTTCTCATTGCCCCTGCATTAAAAGTCAAAATTTTCAGATGTTTATAGACCCTGTATGAGTGACCCCTATGCCTTTCCAACCTCTTCTAATTATATTTTTATCCTCCCGCATCACTGGACTTTTTTTTTTTTTTCCAACAAATATGGCGCATGTGCCTCAGCCCAGTGCATTATAACTCTTGAGCTCCCCTCTCCCCAACTTTTCAGCCAGTTTACTTCCATCTTACTCTTCACAATTCAGCTCTAAAATCACTTCCTTTGCCAAAATGCCCTTGACCTCTCCTTACCAGGTGTGTTCTACCCCCAAACCTTTTAACTGCTCTCACAACTCCTGATAATTGTGGTAATTGTATATTCTTTTCTGTGATCCTTTTCTTACTATCACCTCCACACATTTGTTCCATGAGGACAAGGGGTGTATCTCTTTTGTTTATTTATTTATCTCTAGCACCTAGCATCCTTGCTTGATGCTCAGTAAATATTAGGTGACTAAATGAAACAAAGAATGAAGGATTCACTGTCATGTTTGTTGGAAAAAAAAGGATCAGATAGCTTATAGGATTCTTTCAACATAGGGTACCTAGTTCTCCCAGGGAAATATACTCCTAACTGGAATTTCTGTGACTGCCTCTTCATACTTCCTTCATTCTCTCTATATAATTAATGGGGGCCCAGTGAGCTATTTGTGCTGATACATCATCTGCACCACACAGCAAATGCATTTGTTATGGAGTTATCCGGGCCAAAGCTAATGAATCATTTGCAAACGTCCTGATTTACAAAGAGAAAATTGGTTCACCTGAATAACAAGTTTTATATGTAAGGAAAATCTTTCCAATCTTTTCACTATGTTCTGGGATGCCTCAAAATCCTAGGGAAACACACATAAGCAGTCCCCTGCAGAAGACAAAGTCCAGAGGTCACCTTGGAGGAGAACAAAAGCTCTAAGGTCAACATTCCCTCATGGCAATGGCAATCCTCTTGTGAGCCTTCAGATGCCTGAGAACTCTCTGAAATTCTCAACCAAGTATTTCCTTGTATATGTACATGCTCCTAAAGACCACATCAGATTTATCAGCTTCTCACTGGGGCCTGCGGCACCCCAGTAACCAGTGCTTTAAGAAAATGCTGGGATCCCTTATTCTTAAATGTATTTGCTATTTTTTTTTTTTTTTTTTTAAAGAAGATAAGATAAGGAGCGAGCAGAGATGACTGTAAGTCCTGAAGGGATCCTTCATATTTCTCGTCTCAACCTTCTCTGACCCACTGTGCAGATGAGAAGATTCAGATCATTTGAAGAGCTGACTTGCCCAGGGCTTTACAGCAAGTGAGACACAAACCGAGGACTCAGATTCCGCCAGCTCACTGTCCTTTCTACTACACCCTGCTCTCCACCGATATACAATTGTTTATTTTTGCTTTCATTCCTTTTCTCGTTCACTCACCCAACTTTTTTCCTCTTCATGTATTCTCTCACTGTCCCACATTATCATTTTCTCAAGGTTAATTTTTAAAACTATTTATTATTTGTGACTAGATCATTTCTAAGAAGAATTTTTGACTTCAATAAACAATTGTTCAATAAGGCTGTTAAATTAGAAAATAACATACAATAGAAGAACACATTTATCTTTTCCTTTCTGAATGCATCTCTCAAGTGATAGTAAAGAAATAAAAAACCGTATAAATCTACAATAACCAAAAAAATGGAAGAAGAAAGGGCACTACATAAGAGACTTCAACTAGTTTTGGGAATTGAAGACGGAAGATTCAACAAACAGAGGCAGAACCACAAAATAAATGTCTGCAGAGGGAGATACTGATGAAAAACAAACCAACTTATCCTAAGAAGTCAATATACAACAACAGATATATGAGGATGGTAAAAATTTGGGGGCTGATTGAATATCTATGTATGAAGGAGTTGAACATCACTCCATCTCCTGAGTTCTCGTAAACCACAGAGCAGTCGTGCCCAGAGAGCAGAGGCAGGAGGATGGAAAAATCTGAATGGCCCTAGAAAAAGGACTTTCAAATATGGTTATGGTGGTCAGTCAGTGAAAGTAGTGATTTCCCACCCCTTCACTTTGATAATAAAGCCCAGTAATAAACCCCTCCAATGTGCTCAAAGCGTCAAATTAGTTTTTTCATACCTAGAAGGTGAAAAAGCAGCAAAGGATCAACTGATAGTTCACAGGCATCCAAAATGACTGAGAAAATTCTAAACCAATAAATATGAAAGGAAAAGCTGGAAGAAAACAGATATGACAGGGAGTGAAATAAAACTTCTGAACCAAAGCTATTAATAATGTAAACCTAGAAGTTGTATCTGAAAAAAATGAAGAGGCTAGCATAAAAGATAATAAAAAACAGAAAATAATTCTTATCAATTACGTGTGTGTATATATGTATATATGTACATATACATGTATTGACTGAATTTTTAAATCCAATAAAAAGTTGCAAGACAAAGTTAAGAAAATATTCAGACAGAGAAAATGACAAAAAGATAAAAAGCAAGTGGGACAGTTTTCCAAGTATTGCCTGTAAGCTCTAAATGCACCATTTATAGCCTTCTCTAAGACAAGGGAGATGGGCCTTATGAATATTTCTTCTTTGCCACTTGGCATGAACGGGAGGAAAACTAGAGAATGAAGGGTCTTTTCTTCCGGGCTCTAGTTTGCTCTTCTCCCTAGGTTCCTGTAGCGCACACAGCTTCTACAGCACCCAGCCCCTGTAGAGTGTAGTAGCCCAGTGGTCAGCAGTACATGGGACCTGCCTCACTTCCCCAGAACTCTCTTGTGTCGTTTCGTGTTGTGTTCTTGGGTATGGAACCTCTCTGTGGAAGGCTACGTCATGGCAGTGCAGAGCACAGACTGTGGTAAGTCCTGCTGGTGAAGCACCTCAGTGAACTTCTCTGAGGTGAATGGTAATTCAGTTATCCATGGTCACATCCTTTCCAGTGGAATCAAGATCCACCTTAGAAGTAGGGGAGGGATTTTCCCTTGGTGTTCTATTATAACCTTAGGGATTGTGGCCCTTACCTATGCCTGCTATTCTTATGTTCTCTTGTGTTATCTTTACCTTTTACTAGCTAATTCCTCATTACTACAATATCACATTTTAATTAATAATCTTCATATTAAATGTTCCCTGTTAAAATTACTGTGTGGGTACTGTCTCTTGGCTGGACCTAATGGTTGTGGTGGGAGATGAAAGATAAGCATATTAAAGAACCAATTTAGAAAGAATGATTATAGGTAATAGGTATTACAGGTATTTCTAAAATACAAATAAATAAAATTCCTTGAACTGAAAGAGAAAAGAGTTTCCAGATTGAAATTTTCCAGTAAGTGGCCAGATTACAGAAAGAAAGAGAAAAGAAAAGATCCTGAAAAGGCCACAGCATCATACATTTTCATGACTTGAAATGAAAGGGTAAATAGAAATGTCTAAAAACTTCCAGTTTGGATGGGGAAGACCATCTTTAAAAAGAAAAAATAATCAGGATATATCAATCTTCTCAAAGACAATGCAGAATTGTTAGAAGACAAAGAGTAATGTTTTTAAAAATTTGACAGACAACATTTCCAACCAGCTGAATTATAAACATACAGTAAACATGAAAGAATAACTTCAGGTAAGTAAATGTTTGTAAGTACTACTTCCCATATCTTTGTTTAGTAAGCTATTGGGAGATATGCTCCTATAAGGTTGAAGGACTAAATATTAAAGTGGGAGTAATAAGATCCATGAAACACATCTTCCATTTTAGAAAAATCTCATAAGGAAATCCTACAGTTATATTGGAAGGAAGTTCTAGATGGATCGTTTTATATCAGGCTCAGGGAACAAACTTTTCAAAATGGAGCAAAAGAACAAGGTAAGATAGGTCTGACACACGGAGTTAAAAAAATAACAACAACAAAAAAACTATAGATGATGTGAAATGATCATTTAGTACTTAGTATATGTGATGATGTATTAAAAAATGATGCGGCTGGGTCCAGGGGCTCACACCTGTAATACCAGCACTTTGGGAGGCCACGGCAGGCGGATCACTTGAGGTCAAGAGTTCAAGACCAGCCTGGCAACATGGTGAAACCACATTTCTCCTAAAAACACAAAGAATTAGCCAGACATGGTGGCAGGCACCTCTAATCCCAGCTACTTGGGAGGCTGAGGCAGGAAAATCTCTTGAACCCAGGAGGTGGAGGTTGAAGTGAGCCGAGATCGCGCCATCGCACTCCAGCCTAGGTGACAGAGCAAGACTCCATCTCAAAATAAAAAAAAAGAAAAATGATATTAGCCTATAAAATATTGTGAAAGTAAAGATAGGCAATTACTAACTCCACTAAAATACTCAAAAATATTCGAGGAACAAAAAGCAAATTTTATGTTCATTTATGTAAATATGACAATATGAACATATATTTTATTTTAAATAAAACTGTATTATAATTATGCTTACTTTGTGGAAAGATGTTAAGTGTGGAGAAAAACACGCCTAAGGTTGATAAGTCAAACAATATTACCAGGCACATAAACTTTTAGAAGTATGCTGCTAAATACTAGAAAATAATGCCAGCATTGACTTTGAGAAATGAGATTCCTTTTGAGTAGCAGGAATAAAGAATGTGGTATGGCAATACTCTTTTTCGTCATAAACCATTCTGATCACTTTTTCAAACCATGGGTATGTATATATTTGGATTAACTTACAATAAAAATCAAAAAAAATTTCCATCAGGGAGGTAAATGAGATAATGAATGGAAGAAATCAGCAAAGTGCTTAGCAGACAGTCATCATTCGATGAGTGCTGGTTGTGATATAGTAATTGTTGAGTAAATTAGTTTGGAGAAAAAAACCTACTATTTAGCATTAAATGTGTATTTTATCTTCAAGTAATGTAGTATAGAAGAGGTAAAGCTTGACAGAGTAAGCATATCCATTTCTGATATAATTATTTTCTGATACGTGACATTAGATAGACGTTATCACTTGGGTGTTTCACAAGGGTCAATGAACAGTACTTTATTTTATTTTATTTTTTTTTTTTGAGACGGAGTCTCGCTCTGTCGCCCAGGCTGGAGTGCAGTGGCCCGATCTCAGCTCACTGCAAGCTCCGCCTCCCGGGTTCACGCCATTCTCCTGCCTCAGCCTCCCGAGTAGCTGGGACTACAGGCGCCCGCCACCGCGCCCGGCTAGTTTTTTGTATTTTTTAGTCTTTGACTGGAAAAAAAAATCAATCTTCTAGGAGTGTGTTTTTCTTGTACTCTTGCCTTACATTAACAAACAAACCAACAAGGAACTCCCATCCGCACATCCACATAACAGTAGCAACAGCAATAATGCAGATATTGGTATTAAAATCTTAATAGATACATGCATATTTTTAAAACTGTAAAAGACAGCATCAATTTATATGGATGCTCTCTAAATTAGTAAGATTCTGACAGTCTAATTAATAAAAATTCAAAGATAGAATATTTGGAAGAAGAAATCAATAACAACTTTTTTAACTAGCTTCTTCCCAGGACTGAGGTCAGTTGAAAGCCTTTTGACATCATTTGCAATCAAGTAATTGGCCTCTTTCAACAATGGTCAGTGATGGGCTGACCAGGTACTTAAAGCATATCCAGTAAGTCAGAAACTGGGTTGTCCAAAACAAGTGACTACAAGCTTTTAAAAGACATGCTAAAACTGGGTTGTACAAAACAAGTGATCACAAGCTTTTAAAAGACATTGCTAAAACCAATCACATGTTTACATTGCAAACATACCACTTTATCTAAAGTCAAACTGATGTAATGTGACCACATTGCATCAACCTGTTTCAATTTAAGGCTGACAGTTCACATTTTGGAAACAAAATAAATGCATCATTATCAAGTGGCATTTGCAATGGACCTTATCTAGGGAATTCTGATCAACACCTCTAATGCATGTTTCTTAATGAAATTCTCTAAGTCAGAATGGTAAATATAGTATGTGCACAAATAATACACACTATACATATATGTATACATTATATATGTATTTTACATGTGTGTTATTTTGTTATATATTATATATATAATGTATACATATACATATGTGTTTATATGTATCTCATGTACATATATGCCATCTCTCTGGCTCTCTCATACAAGTGTGCATATCTTATAAATATCTCATATATATGAGAAAAACAGAGAGAGAGCAACATTAATCCCACATATTGTTAGCAATGTAGAAGTATTAACTGAACTCCAACCAATATTTCTGGATAAGAAATAGTAGGATATTGTGATAAGCTTCATATTAATTCCAGGAAAGAACACTAAAATGTGTGGTCTGGTAATCATACCTCAGGATGAATAAGATTAGAATCCTGCCCTAAATACCAGAAAGTTTTATTTATCTCTCAGATTCAGGTACAATTACCTTCACCAAACTCAGCTGCATCATTACTTTTCTGATTTCAGTTTTCTTATGAAAATAGTATTATGATGTAATACCAGCTGATCTCACAATATTGTCTTGGGATTAAAACAAGATAATGGCACAAAATACTATACATATTTGAAGTAGTAAAACAGCTATATAAAAATAGCTGTATACGAAATTCAAATTTCGAACCAATATGAGAGTATACTGGCTCATGTAATTGGGAAATACAAAGATAGAATGACCTCAGGGAGCTCTAGACACTTAAAAATTATCCAGAACTTGTTTATTCTTTATCACAATTACCTGCTTCACCTTATGGTTTGATTTCATTTTCTTATATCATGAAGAGGCTTTCCATGCAATGGCTAGAGTGGTGGGTCAAGCAGCACATACCTCCTGGTTTGTTAAGTGACTTTTGTCATCCAGAGGAAAGAAAGAACTTCTATTAGTATCCGCTTATAAATTTCCAGGGAAGGACTCTTATTGAACCATGTTGGATCACACACCAATGTTTGAGCCAATGATTGTAGCCAAGAGGAGGAGTTTACAATTAGCCTGTGGCCACACGAATGCCAGGAATACCATTAAATGGTGGATCCTTAGCTCTTCAAAATAAAGATGTGGTCTTACAAGGTGAAGGGAGAAAAAAAATACTGGCAGAAAAATATCAGATGCCCAACGTCATACCTTCTTTCTCTTTCTGCTTCTAGTGTTCCCCATGCATCCGTCTATCCCAGCCCTCATCACATTGGAATGGAATTGTTTCGTTATTGTTCACGTTGCAGACGTGTGTCTGGTTTAGCTTTATAACCCCAGCACATATCACAGGACCCAGCATAGATTAGTTGGTCAAGAAATACAGACTGAAGGAATTCGTTAAATAATTATTCTGGGAAATCTTTTGAGGACTCTGCCGTCCCAGTTCTTGTATGTATGCGGAGAATCAACCCCAGCATGCCTATACTCCTACATCGTCTTCTCCTGAGTTCAAATATGCTTCTTGAGAATATTCTTTATCTAATTTATTAAATATTCACTTGGCACTGATTAGGAGTGAAGCCCTGATTCAAAGTAGGGAATTCAGGATGACTTCTTGGTTTTCTAAATGGTAAATGGGAAGCTCTACCCTCAAGAAGCTTACAGCCAGTTGCCAAGTCATGGCATCTGACCTAAAATGGGTAATTCTCAAAACTGTGTGACAAATGCTGAAATAATCCACTCATATGATATATGACATTGAGGCTCAGAGATAAGACCAGTGAAGACCAACTGGAAACAATAGAAAAGCTAAATAACCAGAAGAGAAAACAAGGTTCTGGTCGAGGCAAGCAGAAAGGAAGAATTACATCTGGGAGCCTACTCTGATCCAGACACTATGCCCAGCATCTTATAACCACTATCTTAGGAGATCTTCCCAGCCCTAGGAGAGGGGCATTTCTGTCTCTATTTGGCAAGAAAGAAAACTGAGACTCAGGGAGGTTAAGTAAATCAGTGAGACAATGTTAAGAATACAAGGGTTATAACCATAGATTGATGTTTTCAATGCTCTTGTGCTTTCCTTCATGGTGTGATTAATCATACATACAACACATGAGTCAGTGTAAAAACTATGTAAAGATGACCAATCAGGAGATGTAATAGACAGATAATTTACAGCTACTTGGATACAGATAATTATGAAAATATTAACAGGTAATGGGAATTGATCATAAGCGATAGATTATAAAGATGAATGGGAAATGAAGACACATAAATATATAATTGAGTTAGGTTGATAGGTATATTCATATATATTCATACAGGGACACCATCACCCTACCTTGTGAAAAGTCAATTTGGCCAGATATAATGTGCTCTGGTGCGAAGATAATCGGGCAATTATAAGGAAGCCGTGATCTGCTCCTACTTCTCCCACTGTCTCTGTAGTCCTGCGTCCTTGTCTTTTCTCATCCTCAGTTTCATCATCTGTAAAACGAGAACAATAAACAGAGCCCAACCTACTATCACAGGATAGCTCTGAGAATTCTAGAAGGTAATTGTTGGGGAAGCACCTTGGAAATTATAACATGCTCTGTTGCCCCTGTGGGTTTGACCTGGGTGGTTTTGCAACTTCTTTTGAAAAGAAAGCCAGACCCATATTTAGGTCAGGAAATGGGTTCTTTTTGAGATGATGCCTGAGCTTGGCTGCTGTCTGCCCGCCACTTGAAGCATATTTTAACAGGTTCCACATCGCCTCTACCTTGCAGCTTAGCTCATATCATCAAAAACCACATTGGTGCCCTCCATGTCAGTAAATGGTTGTTCTTCTGTTGTATCTTTTGCCCCATCTCCAAAGCTGAGCTTGGTAACAGACCCTTTTATGATCCCAGATGATCTGAAGGCAGGATAAAAAGTAAGGAGAATGTTTTCCCACTCAAGATCAATATGCCTTTAACCTTCCTTCCCTCTATCCTTGGGGAAACATCTCTCCTCACCTCACTGGCAGCTTCTGCCCTCCCACACGCCTGTCTTTCATTCTCCTTTCCTTCTCTTCCCCACCTCCACCACCGCCTGGTTAGAATTCAGCAAGTCTTCCACTTGGAGCTCTTGCATTAATATCCATCATAAGAGGTTCTGCTGAATAACTTTTCCATACATAGGGTCCCCTGTTACTATAGACCAAAGAAACTCAGGAGTTACTCTTTTAGAGCCAGAGAGAGAGGTTCGAATCTTGCTGCTATTACAAGCAGCACGATATTAGAGAACTGACTTAACTTCTCTGAATCTTGGTTTTCTTTTCTGCAAATTGTGGGCAACAATACCTACCCTGCTCATCCCCTGCAAACATGAAATATTTACCACAGAAGGGCCCTACATATTAAATCCTAAGTTTAAAAATGTTGGTGACATGTAGTTTATTTTGTTTTTTAAATGTAAAAGAGTGTGTAATTTTTAAATGCTAAAAATTACTTTAAGGTTTTGAAATATGATTCTAATAATTTAATCTTAAGGATAACCCCACATGGTATGCATTAGAAATTTTCCTATATAACAGACAAAGAACCTGAAGCCAAAAATGTAAGCAATCATGCCCTAAATTACATATTTAGTAAGTGATGGCTCCAGGATTTTAACCAAGCACTTGAATTCAGAGACTGTGAGTTTAACCACTATGCTATGCTGCCTAAGCAAACCAATGATCCATTCCTAGGACGGTAGATGGGTTTGATGCTTTAGACGTACACTATGGAGTACATAAAAGCAACATACAAGGATAGGATAGGTAATACTATGGTAATAAATGAACACTGACATATTTATTTTCACTGATGCAGAGTCCAGTGAGTGTCTAGACAAACATTCTGGGTCAACAATCACTTCTTTTGATGACTCCAGAAATGAGAACTAGGTATTGGTGAATAATACTAACATCTACCACTCCTACCTATTTATCAGTTAGAGATAACCTACTCAATTAATACATTATGACTATATAATATACTATTAAAAACATGACATTGTATGAAGAAAAAAACAATATGACATAAAAGTTAATTTCATTTAAAGTTAAAATATATGAAATACCTATACATGTTTTGTAAAGACCTACTCTAAGAAAAAATCTATACTGAACATGTTAAAATGAATATATACCCATTTTATATCTATCTTCTATCTTTTACCTATGTATGTATGTACGTATGTATGTATGTATCTGTCCATCTATCTCTATCTATCTATCTATCTATCTATCTATCTATCTATGAATCATCTATCTATCTATCTCAGAATGACTAGTGGGGAAGGGAATGGAAGTGTTGAATAGGTATATAGGAAATATATAAATTTAAAAAAATCAAATGAGGAAATTTGAAGAGAGAGCTTTCATGGATCAATGGGACTGTAAGCCATGAAGTGAGAATTATGATTAACTCAATCTTCTAAAGTAGAAGTTGGCAAAATGTATCCTGCCTGTCAAATCTGGCCTGCTAACTGTTTTTATATATAAAGTTTTTATTTAAAGTTTCTTGCAGTTTTTATTCTAAGACATTTTATTCCTTTGGATAAAATGTAATTGTCATTGGAAAATATCAAGTCAGCCTTTCTTAACAAATATGTATGGATTTATAATTAAACTCAACAAAACATGATGAAATATAAACGATGCAGAGCTAAAATCTAACTGCAATTATGATAACAAATAATGCCAAATTTATTTTGGGTACAGTACAACACATTTTGTTTTGTTTTAAATAATTTCTACTTTTATTTTAGATTTAGGAGGTACACATGCAGGTTTGTAACATGGGTTTATTGCATGATGCTGAAGTTTGGAGTATGAGTGAGCCTGTCACCCAGGTAGTAACATACTACCCAATAGGTAGCTTTTTAGCCACTGCCTCCTCCCACTCTTTCTAATGTCACCAGTGCCTATTGTTCCCATCTGTATGCCAATGTGTACCCAATGTTTAGCTCCCACTTGTACAAGAGAACATAAGGTATTTGATTTTCTGTTCCCGTGTTAATTCATTTAGGATAATGGCTTCCAGCTCCGTCTATGTGCTGCAAAAACCATGATTTTATTCTATTTTATAGTTGCATAGTATTCTGTGGTATCTATGCACCGCATTTTCTTTCTTCAGTCTACTGTTGATGGGAACCTAGGTTGAGTCCATGTCTTTGCTATTGTGAATAGTGGTCTGATGAACATACACATGAACATACGTGTGTATTTTTGGTAGAAGAATTTATTTTTCTTCGGTTATCGGTCCAATAATGGAATTGCTGGTTGAATGGTAGTTCTAAGTTCTTTGCAAAATCTCCACACTACTTTCTACAGTAGTTGAAGCAATTTACATTCCTACCAACAGTATGTAAACATTGTCTTTTCTCCAGGGCCTTGCCAGCATCTGTTGTTTTTTGACTTTTTAGTAATAACCATTCAGATTGGTGTGAGAGGGTATCTCATTGTGGTTTTGATTGTAGTTGTGCAGCTTTATTTCTGGGTTCTCTAACCTATTCCATTGGTCTAGGTTTTGATTTGCATTTTCTATGATAATTAGTGATGCTGAATATTTTTTCATGTTTGTTGGCTGCATGTGTGTTGAGAAGTGTCTAGTCAAGTCCTTTGCCCACTTTTTAATGGAGTTGTTTGTATTTTGGTTGTTGAGTTGCTAAAGTTCCTTACTGATCCTGGATATTAAACCTTTGTCAGATGCATAGTTTGCTGATATTTTCTCCCATTGTGGAGGCTGTCTGTTTACTCTGTTGGTAGTTGATTTTGCTGTACAAAAGTTCTTTAGTTTAATTAGGTGCCATTTGTCAGTTTTTGTTATTGTTGCCATCACTTTTGAGGACTTAGCCATAAATTATTTGTCAAGGCCTGTGTCAAAAAGGGTATTTTCTAAGTTTTCTTCTAAGAAGTTTATAGTTTAAGGTCTCACATTTAAATATTTAATCTGTCTTGAGTTAATTTTTATATATGATGAAATGTAGGGATCTGGTTTCATTCTTTTACATAAGGCTAACCAGTGATCCCAGTACCATTTATTGAATAGGGAGTCCTTTTTCTATTGTTTATTTTTGTTGACTTTGTTGAAGATCAAATGATTGTAGGCGTGCAGTTTTATTTCTGGGTTCTCCAACCTGTTCCAGTGGTCTAGGTACCTGTTTTTGTAACAGCACCATGCCGTAACCTTATAGTATAGTTTGAGGTCAAGTAATGTGAGGCCTCCGACTTTGTTCTTCTTGCTGAGAAAAAGCACTATTTGTGCTTTTCTTTTGGATCCATATGAATTTTAGTTGTTTTTCTAATTCTTTGAAAAATGACATTGGTAATTTGATAGGGATAGCATTGAATCTGTAGATTTCTTTGGGCAGTATGATCATTTTAATGATATTGATTCTTTCAATCCATGAGCATAGAGTGTCTTTCCATTTGTTTGTGCCATCTATAATTTGTTTCAGCAGAGTTTTGTTATTGTTCTTGTAGAGATCTTTTACCTCCTTTGTTAAATTTATTCCTAGACATTTTATTTTCTTTGTGGCTATTGTAAATGGGGTTGCATTCTTGATTTGGCTTTCAGTTTGAATGTTATTGGTGTATAGAAATGCTAATAATTTTCATATATTGATTTTGTATCCTAGATCTTTAATAAAAGCATTTTTTAGTTCTAGAAGACTTTTGATGGAGTTTCTTGGGGTTTCTAGGTATAAAATCCTATCATCAGTGAAGACAGATAATTTGACATTTTCTTTTCTTATTTGGGTTGTTGAATCCAAATAATCTATTCTATTCTATTCTATTCTATTCTATTCTATTCTATTCTATTCTATTCTATCTTAATAGGAGTGTTGAAAGTGGGCATACGTTATGTTCTTGTGCTTAAGGAGAATGCTTCCAGTTTTTGCCCATTCAATATGATGTTGACTGTGGGCTTATCATGGATGGCTCTTATTATTTTGAGTATGTTCCTTCTATGCCCAGATTTTTTAAGGGGTTTTATCATGAACGGATATTGAATTTTATCAGAAACTTTTTCTGTGTCTACTGAAATAATCATATGGCTTTTGCTTTTAATTTTGCTTATGTAATAAATCACATTTATTGATTTGCATATGTTGAACTATCCAAGAAGAAAGCCTACTTGATTGTGGTGAGTTAACATTTTGATGAACAGTTGTATTTGGTTTAAGGATTTTTGCACCTCTGTTCATCAGGGATATTTGTTTGTACTTTTCTTTTGTTGCATCTTTGCCAGGTTTTGGTATCAGGGTAGTGCTGGCTTCATAGAATGAGTTAGGGAGGCATCCCTCCTCCTCAATTTTTTGGAATAGTTTCAGATGAATTGGAACCAGCTCTTCTTTGCATGTCTAGTATAATTTGGCTGTGAATCCATCTGGTCAAGGGCTTTTATGGTTTGTGGGTCTTTTATTACTGATTCAATTTTAGAACTCAACATTGGTTCTGTTTAGTATTTCAATTTCCTCCTGACTGAATCTTGGGATACTGTGTGTTTCTAGCAATTTATCCATTTCTTCTAGATTTTCTGGTTTTGTGCATAGAGGTGTTGATAATTGTCTCTGAAGATCTTTTGTATTTCTGTGGAATCAGTTGTAATGTCAACTTTGTCATTTTTGATTGTGCATATTTGGATCTTCTCTCTTTTTTATTAATCTAATTAGCAGTCTATTGATATTGTTTATCCTTTCAAAAACAACTTTTGGTTTTGTTGATCCTTTGTACAAATATTTGAGTCTCAGTTTCCTTCAGTTCTCCTCTGATTTTAGCTATTTCTTTTCTTCTGCTAGCTGTGGGGTTAGTTTATTCTTGTTTTCCAGTTCCTCTATGTGTGACGTTAGATTGTTAATTTGAGATCTTTCTATCTTCTTGATGTAGGTGTTTAGCACTTATTTTGATACATAAAATTTTATTGAAACACAGTTGCTTTTACTTGTTTACATCTTGTCTATGGCTGCTTTTTTGATGCAATGGCAGAGTTGAATAGTTACAAAAAGGATAGTCTGCCAGGAAAAGCCAAAAATATTTGCTATTTATCTCTTTACAGAAAACAATGTTTACACCTTGGAGAACAAAAATAGAGACCATACCTTACTCCATGTATCAGTTAGTGTTCAGTCAAGAAAACAGAAACAATTTGATGTATTCCATGTAAGAAGGACTAAATAGGAAATTAATGGCTTACCCAACCGCTGGAAGCTAAGGGAGCAAGGATCAGAAAGTTGTCATTGTAGACCTCATCCTGAAACACAGAAGTGGGTTGTTCTCAGACATTATCCAGAACACAACCAGAATTCAAAAGAATCTCTGGGAAGCTCCTGCCATCCATCTCAGTCCATGGTACTGAGTATACGTGTTTTTTTAAAAGCTTCCTGGCAAGTCATTGTAAATTTCATGACTTTCTAATGTAACTGGCTAGAAATATCTCAGTTGATAATGGATTCTTACTCTCTTCTGCTTTCCAGATCTAATGTCTCTCACTATCAAGCTCTAACCTAGAACCACTACCATAGTGGGCAAAAATATCCTTGGGAATGTAATTTGTCTGCCTTTCCACAATGTCAAGGCGACTTAGAAGGATGTGGTAGTGATGTGAGTTGACAACAGTCAATTGGACATTACCCTTTTGTTCCTACTGCCCTGAATACTGTAGGAAGCAATAAAAATTTGTTCACATTAATGATGCTCTGTCCTAGAATACTTTACCTGAGGTTTATGGATGTCTAGGAGGGAAATGTTTGGTCTTTAGAGAAGTCTAAATAGATTCTGAATTTCTCATCTCATGCCCATAAGTAAAAGTGTGAGTCCACATATGTGTGTGTCTATGTTTCCAGGAAAACATATCCATAACTTTTGTCTATTGAAATGTTCCAGATGCCCCAGAAAGATTAAGATTTTCCTTACTGCTATGTCTGTTGGAGTCTGTGCCCCTTAAATACAAAGGGCTTTGTCTGTTTCATACAGCTGAGAGCTATGCCTAATATATGACACAGAGTAAACTTTCAAGAAACATTATAAAATAAGTGATCAAGATAATAAACATATATTCATCATCATTTATCTAAAACTCCAGCTACCCACAGTTAATAACATATTCAAGTCTTACATAAATCCCTTCCCAATGTGTTCTAGTCAAATCTTTCTCAGCACCAGGTACTGAAAGAGATTAGACCATTGTTCAGATAACACAGGTAGTACTTTCATTCCTGATAAAAGACAAGAGCCAGAAGCAGGAAGTACAAACCAGGAAGACAGGCTCTAACTCCCATCCTTGCCCTCAACATTATGTCTGCAGGGCTTCATGCCATCTGACTTCCCTCCATCTCATGGATGCCTCGGCTTCCTCAATGCCTGGCAGTCCTGAAAACTGAGAAGTAGGTGCTTACTAAATCACTCCATGCTATGTGAGCCCTCTTGACATCACTAGGATTTATAACATATGGCTTCAAGCCCTAATTTTGTCATTCCTATTTCTGTTAGCTCTGAATAATCACTTAACATTATCAGAAACTAGTCTTAGCTTTCCATTCTATAAAATGGGTATTATGGTGAGTATTCTAGATGTAAAACCATTCTACATAGTGTAACACGTCAATAAAATGTAGGCTCTTAATAATTGTACTCATAATGCTTGCCCCCAAATCCTCGCAGTTTGTCAGAATGTGGACATTTTAACGATTGGCTTAAATAAGTCAGTAAACAGCTAATTTAGGGACTCATAATGCCAATAGTTACTGAATAGTAAACTATAACTAATATATCCCCCAAAACTATAATTCAAGCCAACACATTTTCATGAATTTAATAGGTTCTGATTAGCTGGCTTTCTTTCATATTTTTTCCTGTCCCATTTCCTGAGTTTATACAACTTCCTTTGCCAGCTAAACTTTTTTTTTTTTTTTTAATTTATTTATTATTATTAAACTTCAAGTTGTAGGGTACATGTGCACAACGTGCAGGTTTGCTACATATGTATACTTGTGCCATGTTGGTGTGCTGCACCCATCAACTCGTCATTTACATAAGGTATAACTCCCAATGCAATCCCTCCCCCCTCCCCCCTCCCCATGATAGGCCCCGGTGTGTGATGTTCCCCTTCCCGAGTCCAAGTGATCTCATTGTTCAGTTCCCGCCTATGAGTGAGAACATGCGGTGTTTGGTTTTCTGTTCTTGTGATAGTTTGCTGAGAATGATGGTTTCCAGCTGCATCCATGTCCCTACAAAGGACACAAACTCATCCTTTTTTATGGCTGCATAGTATTCCATGGTGTATATGTGCCACATTTTCTTAATCCAATCTGTCACTGATGGACATTTGGGTTGATTCCAAGTCTTGCCAGCTAAACTTAATCCCTGAAAATCAGAACTGAACGTGCCAGGTACATTTCTGACGGCCATAAACAAACTTGGGATTTAGTTAAGGCCTCTTGTGTCTTGCTAAGTGTTCATCCCTTTTGAGATTCCAGAAGTCCCTGGACACTCCCTCCCTCCATCCTCTTCACTCTCTAACCTCTTATCTTTTGAGATGTAACCAGGTGGTTAGCAAAGATCACAGAATGTGCAGAGAACCCACAATTATGCAGTTTTCTCATCTATAAAAGGAAGGTGAACATCACCAGTCTGCCTACCTGGAGGCTGTTAAGACAAGAGGGGCAGCTTTTTCAGGGCATTAGAAAATGTTTTGTAGAGAAGCCATCATTGGAATTTGAAGGATATGAGTGAAGTGACCACTGGAGAAGATAGGCATGATTTTGCAAGATTTTAATATTTGCTATTGGTGGTAAACCAAATATCATCACTGGAAAAGATCAACAGAAGAAATAGCAGAAATCAGGTATAAAAAGCTGGGAAAGTATGACATATTTGGAGAGGAGATAGAACTTTGATATGTTTTGATTTTCTGATGATGCAGGGGCACAATGGGACATCAGACTAAGACATTATGATTAAGGGAAAGTCCAATGGATCTTGAATGCCATTGTAGTCATTTGGAATGTCTACTTTACTGGATAATTTTTTCAAAAATATATAATTATATCTAGTCTTTAAAAAATGACTTCATCAGCTGTGTGAAATGCAATGTAAAAGTGACACCCAAAGTGTTTGCTTAAGGCACAGGTTCAACTGGTGGTTAAAAGATGTCACACACACACATAACTACACACTCACACACTCACACAACTGGCCATCACTCACGGTAATCATACAAACGATGATTTGTTGAAAGAATGTGTGAGTCAGGATTAGTATATTTTATGTTCAAGCAAGCTACATAAAAATTTTCTTACTATTTTTGTTGGTTTTGATTGTTTAACTCTAGGACTTCGTAGAAAATTTAGCAAACTGATATGCTTGGTGTATCCCCAGGAGGGAAGATAATAAGTAAGATTGCATAAGTTTGTCATGGAACTTCTTTGGTCACGTATCTCATGGGACCAGTGTGTCTCATGGAAAACACTTGGGAAATGTTACAGTAAAAAGAAAGTAAGAGATAAAAAACCTAAACAAAGAGCAATATTGAAAACTCAGGAACACAAACATGGGACCTGGATTATAACAGTGTCAAATGGGTTGGAGAAGAAGGAAGGTTGAAAACACACTATGAAAGTGAAACAGACAGGACTTAATGATTCATTATATGTCAGGAAAGGAGGTAGAGGAATCAAAATTATGCCCAGCTTCTAAACTGCAGGGAAATTGTGGTCTTATTCTATTTATATAATGTTTAAGTAATTGATTTATAAAAATCTATTATAATTGAAGTCTTCTTCATTTTTCCATTGCAATCAAAGAGTACCCAAATGTGAGAAAAGTGGCAATGTCTAATACTGGCACTTACCTGCATGACATCTGTCTACCCTTTAGAACTTTTGACCTAATATTTTATTTAAAAACTATCATAGATGCACGTAAGTGTGTAAACTTAAATGAAAAATCAAAATATCAAAGAACAAGAAATTAGTTCAATATACCTTGTATATTAATCTGAGTATATTAATGACCAGAATGCTATGCAGTAAAAACCATATTTTACAAGAAAACTTCAAAACATATTAGATTACAAAAACCTCCCAATGTGTAAGTTAAGCATAAAAAAGAAGGGAGGTTATAAAGCAAAATATATTAATAAGAATTTTGTTAAGGAAAGCATGTTGCTGATACTTATAGAAAAATGGACATATAAAAACACAACATTTTAACAGTAGTTTTATTTGGACAGTGAATTAATTGCAACTTTTAGTTTGTCTGTATATCTGAGTTTCCCAAATGCCCATGTGGTACTTACTAAGCAGACAAAATTGTATTTTTAATAGGGCAGGTTTTTGTTTAACATGATACTATTATGATTATTATTGCCAGAAAATACATACTAATTTTGTCATTCACTTTTCTATCCTTCCTTCCTTCCTTCTTTCCTTCATTCCATTAGTTTAATCAAGAAATATTGATCCAATATATATTGTGTGCCAAGTTCTTTTCTAGGCAGCTGGGATAGAACATAGCAAATTATTGAGTCCTCCCTCTAGGTGCTGTCAGCCACGGAGGCGCTGATGGAGAACCAGCATCAAGCAGTACAGTGGCCCCAGATTTTGCTGAATAAAGAAAGCACAATAGGACAAAAAGAAGGGTCATTTGTCTCTCATGATATTTGTCAAAACATAGAGCTAGCTATGGAGAGATGGGAGGTGCCAACAGGTAAGTCCTCCACATGTATCTGAAGTAACAGCTGTAGGCTTGGGAAGAGGTAGGGTAAATGTCTTTGGTGTAGTAGAGAAGCTACAACTCATTTAATTCTACATGTGTGTTGAATTACAAGAAACTGAGATACATACTGAAAGTGAGGACTATGTGAGTCTAAGGGAAGTTGTCACTAACTTGAAACATCAGTGGAATCTTCAGAAATATCAACTATGCAGAGGAGAGGGAGAGAGGATGATTGGAAATGAGGGTCCATAGTTTGAGATGCCAATCGGACAATGTAACTCTCCTTCTGTGTGCAGGTGCATTTGTGTGTAGGTGTATGCCTTTGGGGCAGGATAGAGAGTAGGCAGAGCCTGCAGCTCTGAATGAATAGGTTAGAAACTACTGATTTGGCCATGAAGAGGCCACCATAGAGATCTCATATATAATGGAGGCAACATCTGAAACTTGGTTCTAAAAGACCTAAGATTGTTGGGACTTTGAAACTTGGAAATCTTTTATTTCCAAATAGGCAGCATTTCTTTCTTTTTTTTTTTTGTTTTTTTTCCTCAATAGTTGAAGAAGTTTGTTATCTGGAGCAGACTGTCCTCTTTTTCCAAGTGACCAGCTGAAAGAGCTTTATTATGACACACAAAGCAAACTCCACTGCCAACCATTTATATTGGTTATAGATAGCCCATGTTAATATATCCAAAAATAAGCTTTGAGCTTAGATGAGAATGAAGCGGTCATAGCAAGGCAGAATATCAATTCTAGTCACTCAATCCACACACAACTATATACCCATGTGCACACACACACTCACATAGACACATACACATCCTACATACATATACATATCCTGTCAATCCTTGTCTGAGTCTTGATGGTTAGAGGAATTTTGCTAGAAACTAAATGTACTGTTTTAACAAAATATTTGGGAACAAAGAGATTCTAGATCCAAACAGAAATGCTTGGAGATCCAGATTGCACAGAATAGGGGGAGGCCATTCTCTCAGCTCTACCCAGAGGATAAAAGACTTTGGAAACTTTGGGTAGTGACACCCTTGGCCCAGGCAATGGTAGCTTTCAAGAGGTATGTCAGGTATGACAGCTTCATAGAAAATAGACATTGATAAACAGGAGAGAAAAAGACACAAGGGGCTCTTTGTGGTGACTATGGCTGCCAGCCTGATTTGTGGATATGTAGTAAGCCTTCTGTGAATGCCCCAAAACCACTAAGAACAGAAGAAGGGGAAGTAGGGTGGGTGGGATAAGTCATTGTATGTAGGAAACAATAAGCCACTGTCATTGAAGTATAAATGTCAAAGTGATTATTATTATCCTCCCAGGCTATAAAAGACCCTGATTTTTAAGTTACATATGGGGATAAAGAATGAAGCCAAAGTTGAAACTCCTGTTAATCATTTAACCCCACAGAGGCATGCATGCCTACATCTTGAATATAGCTCTTTTGCACTTGACAATTAGACCAAGTTAAGAAAGGCCACGGGCTATTAATTCCTTTTCCCCACCACCTCCAGGCCTTTTTACCATCCTTGGAAATAAGACTAGGTTTTTTACTTTTTAATTTTTTTCCTTCATTTAGCTTTCGATGGGGCTTGGGGGTTGGGAGATAGAAGAGAGAGAAATGGGATTAAAATGTAGGTCAGCTGGTAAGTTATTTACAAATGGCTGAGAGAACAGAACAAGGACATACTTGGTCAAGTCCTTGGCAAAGGCCTTAAAGGAAGATGTAAAGAAGAACAATCACTTTGTGTGAAAGAGTCACCTCTTTCGGGGTCAAAGCCACTTTCCTGAGTTGCTGAAGCGAATCTTTATTTTTTCCTAAAACTCAACAGACAGCATCTTCAGAACCTAATTTGATTTTGATTGATTTTTGAAACTTGAAACACTTCTAAACTAATTTTCAGTATATTACTCTTGTCAACGCTTAAAGATTTTGTCAGGAGGAATTTGCTGAACAGACACAGTAATTTTGTTTCTCATTCTGGCATATCACCCCTAAAGAGGAAGCCCAGGGAGGGAGGCAGCTCCGTTACTACAGCTGCTGCTATTAGAATATACATTGCAATTACTTCGTTGCTATTTTGGGGGCCTTCTCAACCAGTTCATGCCACAACCCATGGGAGCTAGACGTCTGAAATAAGAATCACAGAATTGTAGAATCTTCTTCGGTCAGACCTGGGATATAGAGGAGGGACTTTAGACCCAGAGAGAAGTGATTCATTCAAGGTCATATAGCAATTTAGTGGCAAGCCTGGAACTAGAGGACATCTTCACATTTTTAGTCCACTTGTCTCCCTAGTGTATCAAGAAGCACAGAAGCTAGCTAGGTCAGCCCTGCAGTGGTCATGGACCAAGCTGGGATTTATTAAATAAATATACCAGTGACAACGTCAATGGGAGAAGGGGCCCTTAATTGCAGTCGATACACCAATCAATAGGCAGTAAAAGTCACTCTGATAGCCCAGCACAATGCTGCCCCTAGGAAGTGTAGGGGCTGTGTTCAGTGTCTCTCCTTTTGTCTAGCCACAGTCAGCAGATCCATTGGGGGCTGTTGGAAATAACAGTGGCATTACAAGATAATAACCTCTGTTCAAGCCGGCATTATGCCGAGAGGGCTGTCAAAGAGTGCTTTCCTTTTATTGCTTTTTGCCACCCAGGGTCTGTGGCATGCAGACAGATGGACAGGTTCATCTTAACAAACAAGCAACAGGGACAAACTGCTCTGGCTCAAACCAGCAATCTTCGCTCAGGGTGCCTGGGTAACAACACTGGCACATGCAAAGCAGAGAATTATTCAGTAGGGTAGTAGAATTAGTAAAGGGCTGGCCTATTGTGTGACCAAATGGGCTCAGGGACTTTCATCTGCTACAAAACTACCTTGATACAGTGGGAGTTAGCTACATGTAAAGAGGAAGAACATTAGGAGCAGAGGAAAGACCGGAGATCCTACAGTTCTGTTTTAGCTATTTAAATCTGTTTCCCAACACACAGTGGCCTATAGAATACAAATAGATCAAATTAATATGCATTTATGTATATGCATTTATTCATTAAAACATTCTCAATGCAATTCAATGCATGTAATAAGGTGACTCTGGGTGAAATTGAACACCAAGGTGTTTTTTTGTTTGTTTTTTGTTTTTTAAATCTGGGTAAAGAGAAATTGAAAAAGGAATGGCCGTTGATATTTTAAATAAAAATATAGTTTAAAAAATGTTTTGCATATTTTATTTTTAAAAGTTTTCATTGATACATAATAATTGTATACATATTTATGAGGTACATGTGGTGGTTTTTAAGAATCAATAATAGGTATTTGGGAACTGTACTGATGTACTGATGTCCAGCTACTATGACTACATCAGCAGGGCTATGGAGCCAATTTATTACTTTTGGGTAGAGGCAAAGCTTTCCCTGTAGGAACGGGCTATTACCACTTTCAAAGACTCCTGGGAAGAGATAGGGGCTGGAACACCAGGACTTAGGGTGACTAGGACTGTAGTGAGGGGGGATGGTCTTTCATTCCCTGGATCTAGGAGTCCAAGCTACAAAGAAGATAGGACTACTTCTTGTGAGTAGCAGGACCTGGCCAAGTGGAAACTCACAGGGAGCAAGTCAGACAGCCGAGATTATAGTCTGGGCCTGAGCTGTAGTTATAAATTAACATTTGCAATTACTTATTTGTATATATTTTATCCCTTTAGATAAATCATTTACATCAGAATAGCCTCCTGTCTGCTACTAAAGAAAATTTTTAAAAGGGTCAGACCTAATTATGGGGATCTCAAGGTAAAGGAGACTGGGAGTTGCGGGACCAGTGCTACTGAGAGCAGAGTGATGGCAGCAGAAGGGTCACCAACAAAGGGCAGCTATGTCCAGTGGAAGAATAACCTCTTGAGGACTTGGCAGCTGTGTGGTGACAGGAGTGACAGGGGTTAAAAAAGGATGGGGGTGGGGAGCTGTGCTCTGCACTCTTTAGGCAACAGCCTAGGGGGTCTTCAGAATCATCCAGGAGATGTGTTGAGAAAAGTACTTTAAATGAGTGCTTGGATCAGTGTCACTAGTGAGAGACAAAGCTACAAAAATTCATAAAGCTGAAGCCTCGAGGAACTTCCCAGCCTCTCTGGGAAGGCAAGACAAATACAAATGAAAAGATTCCTAAAAAACATAAGCCTGCTAAGCCTCACAGGAATGGAAGAAAACTGTAGGTGGTATAGTAGTTCTGAGAAATGAGAACTGGGGTTGGGTTTATTGCAGATGCTTCCTAAAAGATATGGAAAATGATCTCAACCTTGTAATGTAGAATTTAGGTGATGCAGAGGTTCCTAGAGTATTGTCCCTGAAAGTGCAACTATAAGCATTGCGGGGGAATTTGTTAGTACTGCAAATTCTTGGGCTCCACCTCATTCCTACTGGATCAGAATTCTGAGGGGTGGGGGTGGGGGGAGCAATCTGTGTTTGTTTGTTTGTTTGTTTGTTTGTTTGTTTTTGAGACGGAGTTTTGTTTTGCTCGTGTCACCCAGGCTGGAGTGCACTGGCTTTATCTCAGCTCACCTCAACCTCTGCCTCTCGGGTTCAAGCGATTCTCCTGCCTCAGCCTTTGGAGTAGCTGGGATTACAGGCATGTGCGACCAGGTCCAGCTAATTTTGTAATTTTAGTAGAGACAGGGTTTCTCCATGTTAGTCAGGCTGGTCTTGAGCTCCTAACCTCAGGTGACACCCCCCCCCCGCCCCCCCCCCCCCCACCCCAACTTGGCCTCCCAAAGTGCTGGGATTACAGGTGTGAGCCACCCACCGGGCCAGCAATCTGTGTTTTAACAAGTGCCCCCAGGTGATTCTTTTGGCCATTCAAGTTTGAGGATAACTGAAATAGGGAATGTAGTTTAAGGCAAAGTAATAGAAGTTTGGCTAAAGGTGCTTCTGCCAGCTGCTCTGCTGCAACTGAGAAGAGAGACAAGCAACTGAGAATTAGTGATTATCAGTTTAATACTAACAACAGCTCTCTCTCCTATCATCACATGACTCATGATATATTACTGAATTACTGCATTTTGTTGTTGTATTACTTTCAGAACTATTACTCTTACGTATTACTTCAGTTTTATAGGTGAAGCAATTAACAATCAAAGAAGTTCTATTACGTGTCCAAAATTACAAGGATAGTAAGCAGAAGAGGAAATAGAAGCTCCAGACTTCTGACGGCTAATGTAGGGCTCTTTTCCCTACACCTTACTCTCCGTCTTCCTTTCCTGTTGATGAGAAGTTTTCAGAAATCTCCCAAACTTCCAGAATTTCCCTAGCAGAGGCTGGCATCTTGCATTCCACATGTGAATATTGATAGTGATTTCTGGGATCCTCTGTTGAAAAGGATTCTGAGGATTTATTTGGAGTCAGTAGAAAAGCATGCTGTAATGGATTGTTAATATCTGCAGTGAGCATCAAATGGCGAAGTGAAAGTATATGTGTAATATGTGCAATATAGCCTGCTCACAAAGTATGGTCTTGTTCTGGGCTTCACGGCATTTTTTGCCTAGGCCCTGAGAAGTACAAACTGTAGAAGAGCAGCATTCAGTTAGGAGGATTAAATAGGGCTGGGTTGATGAAGAGAGGAATGATGATTCTCAAAGGCCTTCATGTTATCTCATTAGCCATTGTTGTTCATTCTAATTCCAATCAGGTTTCATGAATTTGTAGAAACAATCAAAACAAACAAAAAACACACAACACCCCCCCTCCAAAAAAAAAAATAAATAAAAGAAGGACTAAGCCTCACGCCTCACTCTCTGACATCAGCCAGCCCAAATACACTCCCCTGCCTTACAAACCCATGCCTCTAAAATTCTGGGCACATTGTAATAACACACCTTTTTATTCCAGCTTCACAAAAGGATAGATATAAATGTACAAAGTCTGCCAGTCCTCTTGACTTGCTGCAATATTGTCTTTTTACGAATGAATGGAAACTTTTCCCATTTTACTAGCTTTTTCCCACTAACCTCCCCTTATAAAACTAAACAAAAAATCACAAAACAAACAAACAAAAACAATAAAAGACATTACATCAACCAGCCAAACATTCCTAAAGCATCAGGTTCATGTGACCATCCTGATTGCTATTATTGTGTGTGAGTCCCTTGCAAACTCAGGCTCCATTTTTAATTATTCCCAATTGTCACTTTGCACTGAACAAACAGACCAAACCTTTGTCCAAATCATGTGTGATAGAGCAATATTTTTATTTCCTATAATGCCAGCAACTCGCATTTGCTTTCCCTCTAGCTCTTACTAATTTCCAGGGATTTGGCTGCAATTTGGAAAAGGCCTCTCCCCATGGAGGCCACAGTTTCCAGCCCCTGTTGCCTTCCTGGCACTGCTTTCTAATCGTCCCCCTACCCTTTGCTAATATTATATCTGCAATCATTACTCCATTTTGCCGTGATTTTAATTAGAGGACATGTGGTATCTTTTAATATTCTTCTGCACATTGAGGCTCCTGAGCACTTGTTACCAGCCAATGCCTCACTATAATTTAGAAGCTGTGGCTTCATAAGCAAGTCCTCCAATCTTCTGATATTAAATTTTCAAATTAATCTCTGCTGTATGCATCACTGGTGATTATCTTGGCCTAAATTATGCATCTTTCTTAAAGTTGGGAAACAACGGCTCATCCCATCTGACAATGAATCTGTGTTGATATCCTTCTCTCTAAGGAGAAAAAGTTTGTTTTTAACCCTCTGTGGGCATAATTAGAGATCTCTTTGACTCCAGTTTTGTTTGCTATCATCCCACTTGTGGCTACAATAAGAGCAAAACTGATCCTGTGAATGCCGTCTCAGCCCCTCTTGTGGGTTCCCATTGCTTCCAAGAAAATGCCAAGCGCCCATTTATCGTTTAAAAGATAAACTGTTTAAATATCAAGCAAGAGTGATATAACTATATTATTAGAAAAAAAATATGGAGTGAACTGATAATGGTTTGTGGTGTTATTCCTCCAAAGGAAATTTTACGGTACGGTGGGATGTACACAGTCTCTGGAGTTGGAGGGACTCAGATTAATATCCATTATTCAATATTTATTACCTTCCCCATTTCTAGAAAATTGTTTCCCTTTTCTATGCCTCAATTTTTATTGTCAGAACTAATAGGGTTGCTATGGCAGCACATAGTAGGTTCTCAAAAGACAAATTTCCTTTTTCTCTAACTTCTTCCCCTGGGTATTTCTTGTAGGGGCAGTCCTCAAGGCTTACAGGATTGAATCTAAATATGAATAATCGGGCAATGTAAAGAAAAGATTTTGGAGTATTTATAGTCATATATTGGAGGTGGGATTTGGAGGAGCAAATAAGCTAAAATTAGATTATTTATCAAAATCCCCCACATGTAGTTTTGTGGGCTCTTTCAAATGGGGATGAGATCTGTTCTCTTGGTTTAATTCAGGTGTCATTGTTCCTGGTTTAAAAGTGGACTGCACCATCTAACTATAATCTTTGTCTTCACAATTGTGTCACTGTGCTCACATGAAGCCACTGTCCCATCAAATGAGAGGACAAATAAACTTCCAGTAAGAAAAAAAAAAAATAATAATCTGATACATTTCAATATCAAAAAGACTACCACCAGACACTCTGTAAGATGACACAACAATCAAACAGCACTGAAGATCTGGATTGATCACATCTCAAGACAATTATCATCTACTCCTAAGCTCAGGCTACAGTACAACTAAAAGGTGGACTAAGAACACAAACCAAAATAATTCTCTGTCCCTGTGTTTGACGACACTGGAAACAGGCAAACTTCCCTTTCTCTGAGCTAAACAACTCTAGGATGATGTATTCTAGCTCTTTCTTTGCTAAGCAATGCTGAGAATAAACAAAAATAATTTAGCTGCTTGCTCTAGGAAATACCTGCTCCTGAAAGATAAGACTGGGAACTAACTAAATAGCTTATTTATCATGAATAACACCTGACTCATCCAGAATTACTTCAAGACCCTCCGCACTGTGACCATCAATCCAAAGCTATCATGGCATAATCTCTGCCCAATCCCAAATAGTTTCTATCTTGTAAGACTCTCCTTTAATTCAGTCACCTCTGACCCCAAAACCATATATATTTCTATTTTGAAACACTACTATCTCCTTTCCTTCAGTAAATCTAATAAACTGAGCTTTTCTTGATCAATAGACTTTTCTGGTGATCTTTGGGGAATCGACAGTTGACTCTGTAAAGTACTTTATTACAAGACTAATTGTATTTAACTTTCTTAAAAATCTGTTTTTCTGTTTTTTATCTGTTTATTTATTCCCCCAAGAAATATTTATTGAGTGTCAAGAACTATCCTAGACATGGAGAACCAACTATTTTTGCCTTCATGGAATATACATTCTAGTAAGGAAAGTTTGACTGCAGGTAGGCAGGGCTGGGGTTAATCAGGCTTTGTCAGACATGATAAGTATTTATACCTGGAGGTTAGTTGCGTCAGGCCATTTTTTTCTTCTGATACTACCATGTCTTAGACTCTAATATGTTTGTATTAATAGCATCTCACATTTGATGTCCAAAGATGATGTCCATATTAGTGTCTACTTTTGTCCCCTCTTCTGTAGCCATATGCTCCCTCTTTCTACTTTTACCTTCTTTTATTTTACAAAATTTCTTCAACTCCCTGTGTTTGTTCTGTTCCCCTTCCTATGCTTTTTCTAGGACAGGGTCCTCACAGTCAATATTCTACATTATTTAGCCTATTTGGGACTGAAGGAGTTCTTGCCTCCCTAGGTTAAGTCCCTTGAAGAGAGCCTTTAAAAAGACATAATCGATGAACTCTTTCTACAGCTTAAGTAGTGTAATGCATTATTGACTCTTTCCAGATATAAGGTCCCCACTACTGCCAGCATTAATGAAGAAACTTTCCCTAGTTCACAAGTGTTAACAGGCCTCCAGTCTTACTCAACTTCTTCCTGGAGTGGTTTACTCCCTCCTGAAGCCTGATTGTCTCAATTGTATCTCAAGTTGGGAGATACAGAAACCCAAAGAGAGTGGAGGTTTATTTGTAAAATGATTATGGCAGTTTGGAATTTGTTAAGTGTTCAGGTCATTGGACAATGAGATTTGTGTTTGCCACACCACATCTCGATGTTTTCTATTATAATGTTAAATGCAGAATGTTAAAACTTTATTTTGAAAGACTAAACCATTATGCGTATCCAATTCTTATTCAGAAGTTTAATATATAAAATAGACAAAAGCAAAGTAGCTCAGCTGAGAGCAGGGGAAGGTCTGAGAGCTGGCATATCGGATGCCTCTTTAGCGCTGCTAAGCCCCAGAATCCACTGAAGGACCTTAGGTTGAAACAACACTACTTGACTCGGAGTTAGGGCAACATGGTTCTCAACAGAAACTCAAGACCCTTTGTCTTAGTCCGTTCAAGCTGCCATAACAAAATACCATAGACTGGGTGGCTTAAAAACAATAGATATTTATTTCTGGTAGTTCTGGAGACTGGAAGTCCAAGATCAAGGTGCCAATGTATTTGGTATCTGGTGAGGGCCTACTCTTTGGTTCATTGATGGTGCCTTCCTGTGTCTTCACATGGTAGAAGGAATGAGGGAGCTCTCTCGGGTCTTTTTTATAAGGGCATTAATTTCATTCATGAGGGCTCCACATTCAAAATGCAATCACCTCCCAAAGTTCCCTCCTCCAAATATAATCACTTTGGGGATTAGGATTTTGTGATGGTTAATACTGTCAACTTGATTGGATTGAAGGATAGAAAGTATTGATAGTGGATATGTCTATGAGGGTGTTGCTAAAGGAGATGAACATTTGAGTAAGTGGGCTGAGAAAGGCAGACCCACCATTAAACTGGGTGAGCACAGTCTAATCAACTGCCAGCTCAGCTAGAATATAAACAGGCAGAAAAATGTGAAAAGAGTGACTGGCCTAGCCTCCCAGCCTACATCTTTCTCCCGTGCTGTAAGCTTCCTGCCCTCGAACGTCAAACTCCAGATTCTTCAGTTTTGGAACTCAGACTGGCTCTCCTTGCTTCTCAGCCCACTGACGGCATATTGTGGGACACGGTGATTGTATGAGTTAATACTGAATAAATTCCCTTTATATACATATTTATTCTATTAGTTTGGTCCCTCTAGAGAACCCTGACTAATACAGGATTTCAACATATAAACTTTAGGACAATGCAAACATTTAGACCATAGCACCCTCCTGCAATAAACACTTAGACATTGTCAACAAAATGGTGCAAATTTTTACAGGCATAGCCCAGCTAGTCATAACAAAAGAGAAATCCGCTAGTGCTATGAGTCAAAATAGAACTGTAAATGAGAGTAGAAGTGCATGAGCTAATACTGCCACTGGGGTAAGGGTGGCCCTTAAACTAGGGACTAGGGTGTTTAACACATGTTCAGAAACAGAAGACATGACCTTGGGCTCACCAGCAGTCTACCTGAGAATTGGTTGTAAAATCCATTAAAGCGGTACTTTCTCATGGAAGGAAGGGAGTTTATAAAACCAGCTCTCGTCATAAAATGAATTCAAGAAAACATGTCCAACTATCTCTAGTCTCTGGTTGGAAAAAAATCCTCCAAGAATCTGTGAAATTAAAATCATAATCCTGTTTCACTTTTGGGAGTCAGGTTTGAATTTAAATTTCCTTTATGGTTTGTGAAGCCACAAGCTTTTCTATTAACATACAAATGATCCCAGGTCTGTGGTCCCCTTTGGGCACCTGGAAAATTCCAACACAGTTACTCTCTGGAGAGATATACCCTCACCTCAGGCTGCACAGGAAGATGAGCTTACTACCCCAAAGCACAAAACGTAAAAGAAAATGATCCACCACAAGTAAGAGGGAACAGATGTAAGAAACAGCTGATAAAGATCTTCTACCATTTCAATTAATGGAACCATATGATATCAACTACAAAATCAGTATTTTTTTTTTTAGAAAAAAACAAAGACACAAACATGCATTAAAACCATAAGAAATGACTAAAATACATTGAAATATATCCGGTAGATAAAAATCAAAATTAAAATAGTCATCTGATAAAAAATACAAGCAATGAAATAGCACTTTAGATACAACCAAGGAGGGAATGGGTTGAGTAGGGCCTTGGGTCCCTTATTTGAAAACTATGGGCCAAGCCCTATTCTGCTGTTTCTTTTTCTCCCCTGTACTTGAAACTAGACTGGGCCAAGGAGAACTAGATTAGAACAAGCACCACTTCCTGAATACATCCCTATACGGCTGCTCTAAATCATTCATTTAGCAGAACGGCCTTCAAATTCTTTGATGTTAGAAATCTTCGGTAACTTTTCTGCAGAAACAAATGATCACTTGTTAATTGACTCTGGGATGGTAAAATCTGTCAAATATCAGAAAAGATTTGATCTTCTAGTCTAACATTTCAGACTTTGGAACATAACGTCTTGTTTATGGCCTGGTATGTAACTTCTTTTAGGGACAGAGGATGCATTAATACATGGATGGACAAATGCAATGGACAGCAAAATTCCCAGTTTAGGATAGAAATCTAACTCACACAAAAACTGCTAAGTCTATCAACCTACAGATTTTCCTGAAAGCTAACAGCCTCCTAAACTGACAGAATAGCAAATACTCCAAATACTCTGCATTATTTCATTTAAACTTAACAGAAATCTTAAGATTTAGAAACCATTTTATTTTTAAAAGTTACAGATAAGAAAAGTGAGGCCTGTAGAAGCTATTTTATCCACACATAAGCAGATCTCAGTTTTTTGTTTGTTTTTTTGAGATAGTGTCTTGCTCTGTCGCTCAGGCTGGAGTACAGTGGTGTGATCCTGGCTCACTGCAACCTTCATCTCCCGGGTTCAAGCAATTCTCCTGCCTCAGCCTCCTGAGTAGCTGGGATTACAGGTGCCCACCACCACACCCGGCTAATTTTTGTATTTTTAGTAGAGACGGGGTTTCACTATATTGTCCAGGCTGGTCTCAAAGTCCTGACCTTGTGATCTGCCTGCCTCCGCCTCCCAAAGATCACAGTTTTTAACATCAAAGCTCATGGACTCTATCTCTATACTCCACAATATTCCTTTCCTTGAATTCTGAATCATAATTAACCAAGTTTAACATTGCAGTCCCAAGCACCCAGGCTGGAGTTACAAGATCACCTGCCAAATGCATTTGAATGTGTTGTTTCTTTGTTTTGTTTTATTTTTTTCCCTAATCTAGCAATAAAGAAACTAACAGCGAAATTCAAATCTACCACCCCCTGCTAGGGTCAGCTGTTCTGTGAAAACATGGCTACTGAAAACTCTCACTTCAAATTTCACCCAAAGTTCAACGTACGGCAAAAATGTGTCTCTCCTCAGGCTTCTCTGGGGCCTCTTCAGCTACACAGAGCAGTGGCTATGTGTGAGGACATTAAGAGTTCATCACTGAGAAAGAGATAGTGGGATAAGAGGGACACAAAGGTCATAGAAAGCAACTCCTGTGTTGGGGTAGATGTAAAAGTAAATGGCAGAAGGCCGGGCATGGTGGCTCACACCTCTTATCCCAGTACTTTGGGAGGTCAAGGCAGGTGAATCACTGGAGGTCAAGAGTTTAAACCCTGCCTGGCCAACATGACGAAACCCCAACTCTACTACAAATACAAAAATTAGCTGGGCATGGTGGTGGGCACCTGTAGACCCAGCTACTTGGGAAGCTGAGGCAGGAGAATCACTTGAACCCGGGAGGCAGAGGTTGCAGTGAGTCGAGATCATGTCACCGCACTCCAGCCTGGGTGACAGATCGAGACTCCATCTCAAAAAAAAAAAATAGCAGAAAGGAAACAGGAAATATCCTGTCACACAGACATGGGTAGAAAGGATGCAGGTGCAAAAAGGGCTCCACTGAAGGGGCAATAATAAAAACTAACTTTAAGAAGTACTTAAAAATCTGTCTCTCTATAGCAAAGCTTTTTGCAGGTCTCTGTTCTCATTCTAACATTTTTCTAGGACCAATGGAAGGAAGAACAAAATTATCCGTATGTTAATATTTATAACTCTCTAGGCTTCCAGGTGTTTTTGTTGTTTTTGGGTTTTTATTATTATTATCAATCTAACCTCAAAAATCACTACATATTATTTTAGCTACTATTTCTGAGCCTTTGCACATGGCTGGTACAGAGCTGTGTTCTTTAGATATATTATTGCCTGTGAACACAACAATCCCACAAGATCATGATTATTGTCTCTCTTTTATAGACAAGGGAAGTGAAGCCAAAAGAGATTCACTTGTTAAATAGAAGAACCAGGATTTGAAATCAAGTTCTTCATTTTCTATGGCTTTGCTCTTACCGGCCATGATATACCACCTGCCCTTAGCGACAGGTGTCAAGGAACCAGAACAAAGAGGGTACTATGGGAAACTATTTTGAGAAATGCTGGGTTAATATAATTAAACTACCTGACATGATAATATGCATAGGAAATCTCCCACAGGAGCAGAGAATATGGTGTATTCCCCAAATTTGTTTGATTACAGGGTCTTTTTTATAGCATAACTTGTAAGATAACTGTTCTATAAAGCACACATTGGGAAATATTTTCATAGGCTGATATCTCACTGGAGCAAATCCTACTTAATTATTATCATCAAAATATAGGTTCCCAGAGTGCACAGAATAAGATAATCAGCCCCCTTATAGAGTACTGCTTTGGCTAAGCTCCTTTCTGTGTGCATATGCTCTGAGTTTCCATGAATGTCTAGAAGAAACCTGTCTTCATATAATTCCATGTTGTGTGGGGAAGGTTAATGGTGCCCAGAGTTTTTTCTCCTAGAAATTTTGTGATTCTCTTTTTCATTTTTTTTCCCTCAAATACCATAGAGAATTTTTTTTTCCTATGCGTGGCTTTTAACAGAGGCACTTAATTGGTATTTTCGAGGCCTTTCCTTGAACTCAACTTTCAAAACAAAACTGTGTTAAAGTTACCAAAAATAAAAGTGAAAGAAGACTTGACTTTATACTTTTTGTCAAAATGAGAAAGAAACACTGCCAAGTTTCTCACAAGTGGCCAGTCATTTCTAAAGCTGTTTTCCCCACCTGGACCAAGCATACTACTGATATTCACAACCTGCTTCTCTACATGTTCCCCTCAACTTGGTGGCAATAATTGCAATGTAGATAACTGATAATTAAATAAAAATGGAATAAATATTGAACATGGAAAAATGGAGAAACGTTCTCTAACAGACGAAGGAAGGAAGAGACTTGAGATATTAAAAGGGAAGTGAGGGTAGGGTGTTCTGTCTTTGTATAATATCAGAGCTAGGAAACAGCTTGTGAAATGTTTCTGCTCTTTAGTGATCATTTTAATACCCTGTTTATGAACAATAAGAAAGAAAGAAGAATTCTAATTGCTCTTCTCTTTGAGGCTTCAGAGTTCTTACATATAATACCATCATTCTTGGACCCTGGAATCATAAAATGTATGAGTAAAAGTGACCCTGGAAGCCATCCAATCCAATGATTTAAAACACCGTGTTCCATGCAGTCAGAGGAGAGATGCAAAGGAACCTCTGGGGTTTAGGACTCCGGGTCCCACCTTTCACTTCAGGGAGAGCAGCTCCATGTTCTTATTGGGGGAAAAAATAAAATTGTGTTAAGCTGGGTCTTCTAGTCAACATGGCATTTGGAGTTCATGCTATTGTCTCTGTGATCTGCATCTAAGATCTGAAATGTCAAAAACGTGGTTTTGAGTAAGTACAGCAACATGTTCACGATAGAGAATAGGAGGAATGTAAGAGAGGCCAAGAGAAGGTGGCATTTAATTAAAGGAAGGAGTAGCTCCAGAGACTTGAAACTATGGGTAACAGCAGTGAAGGGCCTGGAGGCAATACCATGGGCATTTCCTACTGCTGGATGGTAATGCCGAGTACACAAGGGGCAGAAGGGTATTGATGGGGCTGAGAGGTGGCCAGGCTATGTGAGCCATCCCCACTTTAAGCTGTTAGTAACACAGTTGTAAATAGAGGTACCATTTCCAGGTAGGAGACGAGGCAGTACCCAAGTGGCCAGAAGTCCGGAGAGATCAGTGGGAAAAATCCTTCTCTTTCTGCTGCATTCCACCCATTCTTTAATCCTACTAAAACCGAGAGGGAAAGACTTCGGTAGAAGCTTCCACCCTTTAAAAAGTTAGCTGACGGTCTTAAAGTTAAGGTCAACTATAAACATAAGCTATGGACAAGAATTACAGATATGTGAGAACTAGCACAATGAAAGGGAGAGAACAAAGAGGGGAAAATGCTGATAGAAAATGCAGACAAGAAATTTAGAATAAGCATAATTAACATTATCAACAAAATAGGTAAGTGGAGCTTCTATGAAACAAAATTAAGAGGTTGTATAAAAGAAGCAGCAGGAGATCTTAGTAATGAAATTGACACGGTTATATAATGAAAAGAATAACAGGAACCACAGAAGAGATAGACTGAATAACAGAACGGACAGAGTCAAGGAGAAACCGGTGATCGAGAAGAGTAAAAATCTCTCAGAATGAATTTCTGTAACATGAGATGCACTCCCAGATCCCCTTCAAGAAAAAAACTCACTGTCCAGCTGCTGGACTGTGCTTAGCTGATAGCCTTCAGCTAGCAGCATCGTAAGCATCCATCCCAGCTTTTGAGTTAAGATCATGCTATTCTCAGGGCAGCCTCTAGCCAGTGACTGAGCAAGAGAGTGGGAAGCTGGGAATTCTTTCATGGGTGACCTTGACAGATCCCTGACAGGCTGTCAGGGACTGCCAGGTTAAAAATAGTATGCTGACGGCTCCGTCACCCACCCAATCCTGCCACTCCCTTTTAATTTCACAGGTGTTACTCACCATTCAAACTTTTCAACTTTGCCACAGCATCCTATTCCTGGAAATCCAAAGTACCACAGCATCTGAAAAGTATAGGAAGATTGAAAGCACAAATGAGAACCCAAGAAACATGGGGCAAGCAAGGACTCACAGATATTGGGGGAATAATGTCCCGAATTCACAACTTAATCCCTGGAACGTGTGACTATGTCACAAAATAAAGGTAAAATAAGAATGCTATATGCAACTAAATTATAACTTGAATATGAGAGATAAATAATGATATTTATGGGCAGACAAGGACTTAAAAAAAGCACTAGCAAAAATATTTCTAGTGCATGATTAAAGATATACCAGAGGTTGAGTATTCCTTATCCAAAATACTTGGGAAAATAAGTGTTTCAGATTGCGTATTTTTTTAGATTTTGGAATATTTGTACATACTTACCAGTCAAGCATCCCCAATTTGAGAATGTAAAATATCAAAACATTCTGATGAGCATTTCTTTGAGTGTTATGTAAGCACTGAAAAAGTTTCTGTTCTGAAACATTTTGTATTTTGGTTCTTTTGGTTAAAGATACTCCACATGTATAAGAATAATGAATACAAAAGGAAGTCATGATAGGCAATAAGTAATTGTGAGTAAAGAAAATACCACATTGGTGTCTAGATTAGACATGAAAGGTAAACATATGTACTTTTTTCTCTGTAACAATCTGGAAGTCAAATTCCAATGCTTCCAACCAGGTGATGGGGGTCAGAGAAGAAAGCATAACTGATTTCTCTGTCTTTGATAGATAACTGATTAACCTTAGATGTTGCTAGAAAAAAGTATATTAATAGAATGTTTGATAACAATTGTGGGAAACTCCTTAAATAATAGAAACCAAATAAGTAACTTTCAAATTAGAATAGGAAAAAACAGAAACCGAAACTGTATCAATTTAAGAGAAACAGGAAAGTGATAATTAAAAAAAGAAGAAGGTAAGTAAACAAAAAAATTAATAACAAAGACAGCCAATAATATGTTACTTACAAGAACTATTTAATCTCAAAATAAAGGAGAAAAACATATATTGGAACATATAAACCAAAAGAAAGCTTGTATAGCAATATTTATATCAAATAAACTGAAATTTAGGGCAGAAAGTTTTATTATAATGGAGAAAAGAAAATATTTCATGGTAAGAAGCCTAGCAATATACAAAGAAAATGAATCATTTACGATTTTGTCTCATCTAATGATATAAAGTCCAAATGTTTCAGCAAATTCCAAATAATTATGCATTATACTGATTATATTATCAAATAATTAAATTCAAAATGAAACAAGAAGCTCAGTAAAATTTCAATATTATAGACTAAAACTTGTTATTAAAAATATTTTCATTGTTTAAAAATTTTGAAAACCCATTAGCTGATTCTATTTTACAAGTTGCAGTAAAGGAGAACTTATTGACACAAAAATCAGGTGTTCAAGCCCAAACAATGCAACAAAACTAAGGCACTGGAAATCCTTGTCAACAAAATCCAACTAGAGAAAAAAATGTTTTTAATATAAATTGTATAAATGCAAACCATATATGAAATTAAACAAGCAAATAAAGCCCAAACAGAGAAGATTCAGCCTCTGCTACCAGTGCTGTGTTTTTAGTATGGTATAAGGCCCTCTGGTTTTAAAGTGAGTGTCAAAAAGGTTGGGAGAAGTTTAAACCCTGGGGTGGAGAGTGGTGACACCAGAATTGCGATAATGCTGGATAATAGGGAATAACTATGACACTGGAGTACATATTTAAGTTTGAGGATCATTTTTAACTGTAATGCATGAAAATAAGACCTTTTTTTCTTTTCAGCTTCTTGGTAAATTTTTGTTCTTAATTTTTTTTTCCTTCATGAGCACCTTTTATTTTTCATATGAAACTCAAAGTTAGAAAGCAATGGGGTTAACATGATCATTAGTGCCACATGTTCTAAGGAGAAAAATAAATAAAGGATCCCCAAAATAGCTGTCCATCAGTGGAGAGTCACTGCTATCTTGGAGAGACAGCAACATCAGAAAGGAGAAAGAGGCACAAACCACACCTGCAGAATTAGAGGAAGTAAGTGGGGAGGATGCAGAGGAACAATGCTATGTTTCCTGTGGAAAAAGTCAGTCCCATCTGCTTTTGAAGGATGATGGAGAAGACATAATAGGTAGAATGTTTTACTTTGGAAGCCTCTGAAGGTGGAAGGTTGTAGATTGGCTTGGTGAGAGGGTAAGGAGCGTAAGAGAGAACCATGTATGGAAATTAACAGCTGTGTTGCCATGATGATTGCTGACTGATGACAAGAGAACCTGATTGTAGACTCAAGGGGGCAAAATAACTATAAATACCCAATATGTATAGAATCATTAACACTACCATGATCAGCTCTGATACTGATCTTTGAGGACGATTGAGGAGCATGGTAACCTGTAAGTTGCTCCTGATGTCCTACAGAAGCATAATTGAGAGGGAACATCACACATACACAGGCTGGTAAGGCTGTATTTTGAATTTCTGTAAGTGGAATATATGAAAAACACTCTCCAACACCCACGCCTTCCTGCTGTCTTGGGGAAAAAAAAATAGAAGAGACATATGGTTTAGGGTTGCATATATATTTCATTTGTAAAAGAGAAGCCCAATAACCTGGGTACATGAAGCAAAGAAAAGCTGAAGGCAGTGGGTGGAGAAAAGACTGTGTGGCACTCTGAGAAAAAGGTGTGTTTTAATGAGATAATATTGAATTGAACTTATGAAGTCTAATGGGCTAGTCTTGTTGCTTCTGCTAGCTATGACAAGTCAATTATTCCTTCTTAATTCAGTGTCCTTGAAATATAAGAGACTGGACTGATTTATCTCTGAGGTCCCTGAAAGCTCATTCTGCTGCCAGCACAACTGCTTAATGAATTGTATATCTTTGGACCCATTTGAACTCATTACACAGCCATTCTGAACCTCAGGTTTTATGGTTACACACACAGAGAAGTACACATTACATACACACACACTTTATTTTGGTTCTATCTGAAATCAATGTCTTAGGAAGATGTCATATACATTAATCACTTAAAGAGTGCATTATATACCAGGTATTGTGTTAAGAACTTTGCCTATATTTGTGCATTTTGCTGTTGTTATTCTGACAACCCTGGGAGACCTTTAAGGATTGATACTACTATTTTCCTTTTTAAGGGTGGAAAACTAAAGCTCAATGCCATCTGCTCTGTGGGGCAGATCCAGAATTAAAACTGGCCCCGGCTGGTTCCAAAATCCATCCTATAAATCACCTGCTTTGTTGGTCTGATAGGTCACAAAATGTGACGAAATGTAATTCCTTTTGTTGAGACATATTTCAGCTCCAACTAAAGACAATTCAGACTTAGATATTTCCCTTACTCAATTGTAGAATCCATTGTGGTTGTGTGTCAGTGAAGATGAATGGAAAAAGACATATGGAAGCCCTCATGGAAACGTTTACCTGATAATCCAGTTTGAAGTATGTTTTACATACACGTGTAATAAATGTATCCCTTCCTTTTAAACCAGAATATCTACTGAAAATGTCATTAGTGCAATCATTGGGCTAAATTATAATTGTACCAAATGGGCTCAAATTTATATGGATACACACATTCAGCAATTTCATGGAAAATTGCTTCCAAAATTACATCTCTAGAAGGGACCTCCATTAATAATGCTCCTTGAGGCCACATAAATTCCTTTAGGATCTTTTGCTTTATGCAGTTAGATGCACTGGAAATCATCCGGCTTCTTAAAGGTAGACTTAGTTAATGAAAACATAGTGGGATTTAAAAAATAATGACTCTAAGATTGCTATGGACACAGTAGATGCTCCCACAACCAAAGAAAGATGGGTCTCCTGTGAGAATTTGACCCACATCTGCACAATTATGATAAGGATAATGATAATAAACATTTAAACAGTACTGTGCTGTTTACCAAATGTATGTAATTCCATAAACTCTTGTAATCTTCAGAGCAACTGAGAGGTGAGTGGGAACAGATCTTTATCCCTTTGTATCAATGATGAAATAAAGTCTCAGAGAATTATTGATCTGATCAAAGAAATGGCTACTGCATAGCATAGTTGTGAATTAAACTTTCTTAATTCTAGAGGAAAATAAATGTAATTTTTTGATATTTCTTGTGGTGCAGGAACTGGCTTAGAATTGTCCATATCATTTCATTCTATCACTGATGGACTTTTGCTATGAGATGAGAAAGACAGTAGGTGAGAACGAGAGAGAGAAAAAGAGCTATTCAAGGTCGTCCATTTGTTTTCTAACAAATGTTTATTGAGTTGTCATGAGGTATTCTTGGTTCACTAAAACCAATGATGGACAAGATGAACAAGTGTTAGTAAATTTATGGGTCAGAAATTAAACCTAGATTCACGTGAACATCAAATCCTTTTTCCCCCTCACTCACCCACAGAGATTTCTACTATCCCCCTTCATCTTTTTAACTAAAAGTACAAAGCATCCTGTGAAAGACCACAAATAGATGTTTGCATTTCTGTGACCAGACTAGAAGACCAAAATCCATCAAAATCCAGAATGATGGCAAATAGTGGTGGAATTTCAAGCAGACTTGCAGGAATCAGGGAATAGAATTTGAGTAGAATACTTTGTCTGCTGTTTCAAGCTAATGACCTTCTCGTTTTCAAGAAACCAGACTTCTGCCTTCTTTCTCCCTTTGGGATTAGGTACAAAACCGTAATGACTGATTCTTTCTCAGTTCAAGTGATCAATAAATGCAACAAGGATGGAGGAGGAACATTGCTTTCTAGAAAGAACTAGGTAAAAGTCAGTTGTGGTTAGACTTTTTGAAAGTCTCCTTCAACTTCCCTGATCACAATGTGTCTTTTCTGGTCAGAGCTCTAAGAATCTTAAGGTATCATTAGTAACAGAATTCAAGAAACTTCAGGGTAAAAAAAAGTACCTTGTATATTTCTGCCTCATTGACTCTCCATCTCATTTCCAATCTCATCTGAAAAACATCTTTTTCTCTCCTGACCGCATCTGCTAATTGTCCTCTCCCACGGCTATTATTTAACTGGAATATATGTGATCATTTTAACAAGGATATTTAACTTCATGAGGTTGTAGAGATGTTGTTTTTAATAGTTTTAGGTTGAAAATGTAAGTGACTGAGCTTCTTAACTGGGAAGGGGCCTTATGAAAGTCCTGTCAATATTTTAGCTAGGAAAAAATTTCCTAGGCTTTTAAACCCATACCCCCAACAGTCCCCTCACCCCAGACTGGTTTAGCTTTAGATTTGTAGTTTATATTTAAAAAATAAAAAAGTCTTATTTTAATTTCTAAATATGCATTTATATTATTTTTGATGCCTTTTCAAATTACATGGCATTTTCCTGTCCTTGCATCATCCCAAAGAGTCTGTCATGACACCTTCTCCACCCAGTTTCAAATATTAGCTTTACCACTTTGAATCTATGTGAACCTTGTAATGCTACTCAAATATTTGAAGTCTTAGCTTTCTCATCTTCAACATGAGAATGATATGCTCATCTCAAGTGTTCTCCCAGAATTAAATGATATTCTTTCTATGAAACTCCTGGCATAATGAAAGAGTTTAATCCATGTTAGTTATTTGTGAGTGAAGGAGAATGTGTAACTCTTGACTAACTTAAAATCAGAAAAGTTCTTATTACACTAGAATGCTGGATCCATGAACCATAAGACATTGCTTAATGCTCTACCCCAGCACCTAGAATTGTGCCTGGCCCACAATAGCTATCCAGTTATCTGTCAATGGATAAATATCATTTACCATTACACTGTTACTTTACAATTTGCAAACCTATGATCTCATTTAGTTCCCTCGACATTGTTGCACACAAATATGTCAGAAACACCTGACATATTTGTCAGAAACATATGGACCAGCAAACACCTGACTGGACCAGCAAAAAAATATGATTCACCATTAATCCTATTTCTTTGGAATTTTTCCTGGAGACCCATGGTAGAGTCTAGATCACCTTTGATGCTTCCCTTCTTTTCAACATACAGAGCCAGTACCCAATCCTCACAGTTGTGCCTCTTAACTTTTCTGAAACTATTCCTCCTGCCATAAGTCAAGTGGTTGGTATTCTTTACCTGAACTGCTGTAGCAAACTTGTCTGTCTTTCAGATGCCACTGCCACTCCTTCACTTGCTCACTCTGCAAAAATCTGTAGAGCTTCTACAAGGAGAAAGGCATTGTTAAGTCCCTACGGAAAGTGGTAAGCCAGATATGGACCTTGTACTTAAGCATCTTCCATTCTAGTGGATCTTCTTGGGATATTATGTTGACTTCTTTCGGTTCCTTAGTGATAAACTCCTCCCAATTACATACAGTATTACTTTACATACAATTTTAAATCCTTCAGTCTCAGGTATCCTTTCCCTCTCCAACCTTATCTTCTTAACAATCTATTTTGCTTTCTGCCATCAATCTTGACGTATAATACTCAATGCCAAGTCAAATTTCTGTTTTTTAAAGCCAAGAACATGTTATACATGTTATGCTTTTTTGATACTAATGGAATTACTGTATTATCTATCTGGAATGTTCTCAATTCATTTTTGCCAGTATCAGAAGTGATTACAATGGTAATAGCTCTACTTTGAGGGATTTCCCTCTGAGAAGCACAATGCTAAGTATTATATGTGGACATACTTACATACATTCACAGATAATTTCATCTCATGTAATTCTTAAAAGACCTTTTTATTTATGAGAACATGTAAATTTCAGTAAAATGGGAAATTAATTAACTTGCCCAAGGTCATGCTGATAGCCAGTGACAGAATATCATTCCAAACCCTATTTGACTGCAAAGTCCATGTGTTTAACTGCTCTGCCCTGTGACAAGTGAGCTTCTATAATTGTTCAAGGCTTAATCCAAGGGCACTTCATCTCTGAAATCTTTCTTGACTTGCCTAGGCAAAGAGAGCAGTTATTTTCCTTTACATTTACCTTACATATATTTTTATGGTGGTACCTTTTGCATGTATCTTCTATAAACATCTTCACTCGCTATTTGTACAGAAGTCTGTTATCTGCTGTTGGCTTGCTTCAGGCTACTGATTCATAGCTATTCTTCCCCACATTCCCTGGGCCTAGCACAGTAGCCAGCCAATGATGGGTTTACAGTAAGTGAATGATGAATGAATGACCTGGCTGAAGCAGCACTTCCTGTTTGGAGCAGAGTGCCAATGAGGGAGAGCAAACGGAAATAAGTGGGAGAGGTGGGTGACAGCAGTTAATGAAGGCTCTGCTCACCAGGTCATCATGCGTGAATTTGATCTGATTTGAGAAAAACCTGATCAAAAATTGCTTGCAATAGTGGAGGCAAAACACAAACACAAAACAAAAACTCTGCTCAGTGCAGTTTGTATTTTTCATCCAGTTGTTTTGGCATTGCACTGACACTTGAGCTACAGATCAGGGCTAAGTTCACCTGGGTTTAATTGGAAAGTACATAGGCTTGTTTTGGGAATGCTCTAGGGAGCAGCTGAGCAAGAGACTTCTGCTATCAACTTGAAAAATAGCTGTATGAGAATTTTAAAAATCAACAAACCCCACTGTGTTCTTCAGCAATATGCCTTTCATTTTCTGTGGTCATGTCTGGTCTCTTTTTAGTTTAAGATGAAGAATGAAGATAACGTGCATTGATTTGGTCTAACAACGGGTTTGGGAGTGATTTGAAAAACATGTAGCCCATCAGCAGCAGAATGACTACATTAATGGCCCCAATTCTTTTACCCTCAAATCCATACCCTTTGTGTGACAGCTTTGCAGTGTCTCTCACTCTGATTCTGAACCTAGTCACATGACCGGATAGGTAACCAGTTGTCCTAATTTTAGCACTGAAGATCACACACTTTAGGAAGCCCCTTGGACCCAGGGAAACCCTTCAGCTACACAAAAATCAGGATGGTTGTTCACTCCACTGGCCAATGGGAGGTCAGGAGAAGAGACACAGGCAGAGACTAGCAACACACTTGCTAGATAGGCTTGTCCCCATTATTATACCTCTTCTATCACTATGAAAACATGTCCAGAATTCCCTGCAGAATGGTAAGAAACACATGGAGGAGAGCCAAGTCATTCCAGTTGCCTCAGACCAAGACAGTCAAGATACGCTACCAATCCAAGGACTCTTAGACCTTGTGGTAACATAGAGATATATTAGTCATGGATCCAGGCCACAGAGAGGTGTAAGTATGCAAATATAAGCAGAATAGTAAGTAGCCTTCACATACCTGAGAGCTATCATTAGAAGAGAGCAGATTCATTTTGTCTGTGTTCAATGAATAAAATTATGATCAGTATGTAGAATCTACAGGAAGACAAATGTAGATAAAATTAGATTTCTTTATGAGAAAGAATTTTCTAGCGATCACAGCTGCTGAAAGCTGCTCAAAGTTGGCTCCTTAGTGAAGTAATGAGCTAACTCACAGTGGAGACATTGATGCAGAGGCTGGAAAATGAGCTGACAGAGGTGCTGTAAAGTATTCAACTCAACTGGTGGGCTGAGCTCTGTGCTGGACACAGGAGTACAAAGATGAGCCTCTTGAAGAACTCACAGTAAAGATGGAGAAGTAAATGATGACCTTTCATGAGGGGTAAGTGCAAAGCAGTAGCTAACAACCACACAGAAGTAGTTCCAAGGAAAGATTGTGTGTGTGTGTGTGTATATGTGTCTTTAGGGGAGTAAAATTGTTGGGTGGGAAAACTTTTCCTAAGTGACAGGTAAGTTTGGTGAGTTTGACAGGTGAGTTTTGAAGAAAAAAAATCTGCCAGAAGGATTAGGGCTAGATTGGGGCAGTACTGATTTATTGCACCTGGTGCAGAATGACAACTTGTAGTCCCTAGCATGAAAATTATTAAAAATTCAGAACAGTGATAGCTTGTGGTGTGTCTCTATGGGTACAGTGTGGATATGGATTTGCAGATGCTACAATGGAAAAGGGCAACACAACAGAGGAGATGGTATGGTGGGTTTGTATTGTGTCAATTTAGTTAAGCTGGTATTGACTTTCCAAGCACTCCCTACTCTGCATAATTCAGGACTACTGTGGGCCACAAGAGACATTTTATATAAGATTTGAAAAGAGGAAGGGAAACAGCAACTATCTTCTGTTTAGACTTGGAAAGTCTGTGCAAGGTGGAAGAGGTTGCTGCGGATTACCCACATTATTGCTTATTCCTAGTTTATCTTGTGGTATTGGGCAGCAGCATCCCTGTAACTCCTTCACTTTCCCTTAGATCTCTTCCTTAATCTCTCAAGCTTCCCATAAACAAACAGCACTAGCTTTTCCTGCAGATCACCTACACATCGCATCAAATTTGCAGTCTTGAAGGCACTGGGACCCTAACACGGGTTTCACTTCATCCTTGTGGGTTCTACTTTGTCTTCTCAGATTCTAATTTGTCCTTTCTCTTCTTCACTTTTATCTATGTCTTCTTCCTCCTCTCTTTCTTTTCTCCTCTTCCTTCTCTCCTCCTCCTCCTTCTCCTTCCTCCTCCTCCTTTTCTTCTTTTCTTCTTATTCCTCTTCTTCTTTTCTTCTTCTCTTCTCTTTTCTCTTCTCCTCTCCTCTTCTCTCATCTCTTCTCTT